>NC_049226.1:35191414-36441414 GCF_011100685.1 Canis lupus familiaris
ACAGAATGAATGAAAGCAGCATGAATCAGCCAGGGAGGAGACCGAGGGGGCGGAGGGTGGTATCATTCTCAAAACTGACTTCATTTAGCCTTATCGGAAATTTTTTACTTTTTACAAGGAGGATGTATTCATGTATTACCTATGTAATTTAAAATTCGTAATAAAAAAAATAAAATACGCTCAGGTAAACTTTCTCTGTTTATCCTGCTGTGTGAATAAACTTTGGACCTTTTTTGCTCAGAATACCCATCGTGTTTGGACATTTATAGGCTTATATCTGTGTTTTATAAACAACAAATAAGCTGTTTCAGACAGATGTGTGGTCTCTCCCATATGAGGCTATGAGCAGGGCCTCCTGAGGAGTCATGTGGTCGCCTTGTGATTCTAAGCAAAGCAGGACCAGAGGCCAGTGCAGCTGTGTGCCTGCCGGCCAGGTGTCTTTGGACAGCAGCTCATCTCTAGCAGCCAGAGACCACAGGGGCTCTATGAATTTACTCCTCACTCCCTCTAGACAAATGGAGCATGTTAACTCAGTTGTCCTACATGCTAAGGCTTATTTGTGGCAACATTTACTAGAGAGCAAAGGGACCATTAAGTGTAGAGGAAGTTTGACTCAGGACCTAAAAAACATCGAGAGAGTAAAAAGCAGTTCTAGTCAGCATCCGTGTGCCCCCGTTCTGGGGCTGCTGTGGCAGATTACCGCCACGTTGGTGGCTTCCAGCAGCACGTCTGTGCTCTTACAGTTCTAGAGGCCAGGAGCCTGAGCCATTTGCCTTGGGCTGAGTTCAAGGTATTGACAGGCCTGCCTTCCTGCCACCAGAGACTCCCTGCAACAGAATCCGCTTCCTTGCCTTTCCCAGCTTCTAGAGCCCACTTCCTGCAATCTATTCCTGGCTCCTGGCCCGTCCCTCCATCCTCAAAGCCCACATCATAGCCTCTTCAGACCTCCCTCTGCCTGCCTGCCTTTTGTCAGGACAATTGTGATTATCTCCAGGCGTCCCCTGGAGGATCCAGGATTCTCTCCCCATCTCAAGATCTGCACCTTGATCGTCTCTGCAAAGCCTGGTTTGTGATGCAAGGTGATGGTCCCAGGTTCTGGGGACCAGGACCTGCATATCCTTGAGAGCTGTGAGTCCCCCCACCAGAGAGGTAACTAGTGTGCTTCCTGCATTCACTGACCTTACCACCCACAGATGCAGACATGTGCAGAAGGGCCTGGGTGTGTGGGGGCCAGGGGGAGTTCAATTTTGTTTAATGGGATCAGAAATGACATGAAAGAGGAGGAACATGGTTTTGACAGGTAGGCAGAGTAGACTCAGCAGAAGTCAGAGGGCATGCAGACTGTAGGAGTGATGAGGGACACTGTGAAGATTCACCAAAAGGTGCCTAGGGTCATGGCAAGACATAGCACGGGAAGCTAACAGGGCCATGTCGTGAAGAGCCTTGAATGGTGAGCCCACAGTTGGAACTGGGCTTGTCAGACCACAGGGAGCCCCCCGTTTCCACTGGGGAGACTGTGATTGGATCCATGTCCCTGAGAGGCTGATGGGAGACCAGTGCCAGAGGGAAGGAAAAAGGCGAGTGGGAAGGCAAGAGGCTTGGGTACTAGAGACCTGGCGTTCACTGAAATTCACTTGAGAAATAGAGTTTACAACAATCTCAGTAAGAAGGACTCCTCAGGAGGCAGTGCTCTTCCAAGTTTTTCCATGCTTATCAAGATACAAAAGGAACTGCCTATAATCTTGGAATTCGTAGTGATACCGGAGGTGCAGATAGGATGAAAGTATATTTGGAACACTACTTTTTTAAAAAATTGGAATATTACCATCTTTTTAAGTAGAGTCAGGCATTACCTGGAGGTTACATAGATCCTACATAGAATTTGCAAAGGAATCCATTTTTCACGTGTGATTTTAGTAGTTAACATTAAAAGAGATGTAAAAACCATAAGTATCACATAAGCTAAATGTTTACTGGAACACTGAAAGCCTTCATATGTATCTTATTGGCCCTTAAAATAAATTTCACATTATTTGCTTTAATATTGACTAGATTTTTTTCTTCCTTTTCTCTCATCTAAATCTTAATAGAGAATTTTGCCTGTCCAGTGTCCATTGTGTAAAACAAAAAACCATACATACCTTCTTTAACAAATATCTATTGAATAGTTAATGTTGTATTAAAAGGTGTAAAAATAGACACTTGGCCAGACTTATTTCCACTCTTTTGATAGAGAGTATAAATATTTTTTGAGTGAAATATTTCCTCAATCTCATAAAATGAGATTTGGACTCCATAAGCTAGCATGTATAAAAAAATTTGCCATCCAACAAAAATACAATGTGAGCCACAGAAGTAATTTAAAAGCAGTCACATTTTACAAAGTAAATGCAAACAGATAACCATAACAATTTTAATTGGTATAGTTTATATTAACTCAAATATATCTAAAACATCATTTCAACATGTAATCAATATAAGAACATTTTGCATTTTTTGTACTGTCTTTAAAATCCAGTGTGTATTTTATACTTTATAACCCATCCATTGGACATGACAAATATTTTCACTGGAAATACTTGATCTATATTTAGATATAAAACTTGAGGTTAAAGAAGTAGAGTCACATACACAAGTTGTTCCAAAACACTTTTACAAGTTTTCTCATAATTGAATTATGTTTTAAAATTAAAATGAACAAAGTAGAATTTTACTGCCCCATTCTGGCCACATTTCAAGCACTCAGTGCAACACGTTATGGTTCTGTTACCATGTTATGCTACCATGTCACGGAGTATGCACCACAGTGATGTTCTCATGTCTGTGCATGTACATATGCACCGTGGTGACGTTACCATGTTGTGTATGTGTGTGTGTGTGTGTGTGTGTGTGTGTATGCATCACGGTTATGGTAATGCAGGTTGTCACATTGGAGAGCACAGACAATGTGCTAAAATGGTCTTCTCCCCAGGGCTACCTTTGACATTTATTATTTTTTTAAATGTGTATAGATCTTGGTCTTCTTTTTCATTTACAATGTGGTTAATATTCCCTCTTTCCTTTTGGTCCCAAATTCCTTTATGCTACATGCTCGTTCATTTGGCATCTTCGTTTCGTTCATGGCACTGCGCTGGTCCTGCATACGGTGAGTTCAGTCCAGGGGCACAGCCCTTTCTTGAACCTCTGTTTCCATCACAGCACTCAAACCCTGCTTTCCTGTTTTAATCACGTGTAATCCCTTAGTAGCACTTGGTACTTTTGGAGTGCTCTCCTATTCTCCAGTTTAATCCTTGCAACTACTGCACAAGTGAGTAGAAGATCTGGCATTAATCCTATTTTGCAGATGAAGATATCCACCAGGAGGTTCATATGTTTGCCCAAGTCATATAGATAGTGGTAAGCTGAGTTAGAATTCATATTCCTGAACTTTTGTTCTGCTGCCCTTTCTACTACATGGTGACACAACATAATGTCAGACCCCTATCTCTTTCCAGTCCCCTGCAATCCTATGCTGTATTGTAGGCATCCTCAGAAAGTTCTTAGAATTTTTTAAAAAATCATCTCTAATATTAGCTCAAATTACCTGAAATAAACTCCTAGGAAATTGGCTTCTTACATATATTGGCTGGTTACATATGTTTATAAACAATTGATCAACAATACTCATTTTAAGAACAGGATTCTTGACTTCATTTAAATTACTGTTTTGCAGTGAGTTGGCCAGGAGGACCGCATCTCCTTGTTGATGTATATGTAGATCCAAGAGATAAATGGGAGGAGAGTGATTACAACAGCAGTAGCCAACTGAATTCTTCCACCAGCTGGATTCCTATAAAGACCCACAGGAATTATTAGCAATAAAAATCCAATAAAAATTATGGGTTGCTTTGGAAACAAATACAAAGGTGGAATTAGGTGAGCACATTTTTTTTTACAAAGTAGGCTCCATGCCCAGCCTGGAGCCCAACGTGGGACTCAAACCCACCACCCTGAGATAGAGACCTGCAATCAAGTCTTGGACACAACCGACTGAGTCACCCAGGTACCCCCAGGAGTTCTTCATTCTTTTTTTTTTTTTTTATTTTATTTATTTATGATAGTCACACAGAGAGAGAGAGGCAGAGACACAGGCAGAGGGAAAAGCAGGCTCCATGCACTGGGAGCCCGACGTGGGATTCGATCCCGGGTCTCCAGGATCACGCCCTGGGCCAAAGGCAGGCGCTAAACCGCTGCGCCACCCAGGGATCCCGAGTTCTTCATTCTTAATGCAAATCTTTGTTGTTGTATGTGTTGCAAATGGCTTTTCCCACTCACATATGGATGTCTTTTGAGGAACTGAAGTCACTGGTTAATTAGGCAGTGTTAAAATTGATCTATTCCTTATGATTTCTGCATCCTTTTTAAGAAAACTTTGCCTCCCCAAGGTCTTGGAGATTTGGGCTTATCTTCTCTAGGAGTCTTACTGTTCTGCTTCTCACATTAGAGCAATCCACCTGGAATTGATGCTTATGAAAGTTAGCTAGGGAAAGATTGTCCATATGGGCTTTCCCTTGATCCCACACTATTTGTTGAGAAGTCTGCCTTTCATTGCAGCACCTGCACTGCCACCTCTGTCATAAGTCAAGGGTCTGCTCGTGTGTGGACCTGTTTCTAGATTCCACTCTTTGATTAGTTTATCCTTTTACCAGCACAGGTTTATCCCTCCACTTTCTTAGGTGGTCTTTAATTTCTCCTACAGTGTTTTATAGTTTTATTTGTAGATTTTGCCTATGTCTTTCTAGATTTACACCTAGAGAGTTGATTTCTTGATATTATTATTTATGATTAACTTTGTTTTTATCATTGTCTGTTACTTGTTGATAAAAATGCAGTTGGTTTCAGTACATTCATCATTCATCTAGCAGTCATGCTAAACTCACTCTAGTCATGTTTTAGATTCTGTTTGATTTTTTTTTGCATATGCAATCATGTCAGCCGTAGATAATGAACATTTTTCTTTTCCAATTGTTGTGCCTCTTATTTCTTTTTCTTGCCTTTTTGGACTGGCCACAATACAAGCTAGAGCAGTGTTGAGCACAAGTTGCAATGGAGGCTAACCCCTGCTCACTCCCGATCTCAGACACAGTTTTCAGCTGCTCACCACTGAGTATCAAACTTTGGTGCTGATGCCACTTATCAGGTTCAGTTCCTTTCTACACCTGTTTTCCAACAGCTCTTGTGAACAGATGAGGAATCTTACCAAATGTTCTTTCTGAATAGATTGAAAAGACAGTTTATTTTTTCTTTTATTCTGTTAATGTGATAGAAAACAGTGGTTGGTTTTCGAATGTTAAACTGTGTTCCTAGAATAAACCCAACCTGGTGGTTGGGTTATATATTGCGGGATTTGATTCCCTAATGCTTTGTTTAGGATTTTTCAGTCTGCAGTCATGAGACTGCTGTGTAATTTCTTTGCTTTTCTTCCCTCTCCCTTTTTTTAAATGTTCTTGTCAAGTTTTGGTATCAAGATTATTCTGTCCTTGTAACATGAATTGTAAAGTGTTCCTTTTTTTCTGTTTTCTGGAAGTGTTTGTTAAAGGTTTCCATAGGAAAAGGAAAGATTTCTTTCAAAGATTCTTGTTTGCATATACTTTCACTTGCCTATCTGACCTCACCAACCTGAAGATATCTGTTTTTAGCTAATGAGAGCTGAAAACTTACTTTGATGAACTGTGACATAGACTCATCCATACTGTGATAATCACCAGACCAAACAGCTCCCTATAAAACAGCATACATTTCAGATTTTTGAAGTAACTGCAAGTGAGATGCATATCATCCCATTCTCCCCATGACCGCTAGCGTCTACTGATTATCGGATGACCTTACCCCAAGATATACAGGATCTACAGAATACTTTCAAATCTGGTCATGAGTCAAAAATTACTTTTTTTCAGCTTAAAGCCTTATATGAAAATAAATTTCATCTTCTGAGGTAGATGTGAATTCCATCCCCGTTCCCCAACTTCTAAGTGGACAAAGAAACCCAACAAAACAAAACCACAAATAAATCACTTATTTCAGGTCATTGGGAAGAATATAGTACAACCAAGGAAACTGGTGCATGTGCAACCCCAGATATATCAGGCATCAGTTTTACATTGTTTTAGAGTGTTCACTGTTGGGCAGGATGAACTCAGATCCATAAATAATTGAGTGCATGCTGCAATTGGGTCACATCTTAGTGGAGACAAATGATTCTTATGAGTCAGACTAATGATTCTGGGGTGGGTATATGCTTCTAGAAATATATGTTAAAAGCACACATCTTTTACATAAAGTAGAAAGGTCATGTTTGGCCATGGTACCACTGGAAGCTCACCATAACTCATGGGCCTCATGCTGGTGGAATTGAATCGACCCATTTGGCTTATAATCCCATGGGCAGACCCAACCTCATTTGCTATCCAGTTTTCCAAGGACTAGGGCCTACAACAAAGTAGCACCTCTCCAGGAATGATTACCTTATCCATCTCTAAATCTTAGTATTAGTAGATGTTAGCAGTAGGATGGACAGAAAGGAAAAAGGGGCCGTGCGTGAGGCCAGGGAGTCAAGGGTGGCGTGAAGCAAAGGAAGAGATGAGAAAATAGGGATGACATGGGACATTGCTGGGCAAGGCTGATGGGAGGTTGACTTAACATACTGACCTCTGAGGGAGCTGATCACATTTGTAGATAAGATTTTTGGCCAGAACCACAACTAAATCAGAATGCTGATGGAGTTTTCACCTTGTAAGACTGGACTATTACCGTATGGTATTGTTGCTCATTCACTGTAAGGGAGCCAAGGTCAAATGCCCAACGGTAACATAACCAGTACGCTGACTGCCTCTGGTAGTGGTTGTGGAATGTGGTACACGATGCTGGGTGTGAATCCTGGCTCATTTTCTGTTTCTTCAGCTTATCAAGGAGATAATACCTTCCCTGCTCCTCTGGGTGTAGTTAGGGTAGCTGAGTCATCACGGTGCAGATACGGGGTTACAGAGGAACTGATTTCACAGATACGGGGTTACAGAGGAACTGATTTCTCAGCTCCAACCCACCCCTTCCAAGGAGCAAAGGTCACAGCTCACCTGCCTTCTTCCTCATGTAAGATGTTCTGTTGGGAGTGAAGCCAGAGGTGGCACGCCAAGCTGACAGCCCACACGATACAAACGAGTATGTGTATTGTGGAGACACTCTTCCAGATAAAGTTGCCTAAAAATAGATATTCTGGTGCTGTTAATCATGGAACCACATCCCAGCGAAAAATGATCTCTTTGTGTCTGCTCTGCCATAGTCTCCTATTAGGTAAAGCCTTCAGAAAAAGCTGGGGTGGTGCCCGGCTGGCTCAGTCTATACAGCATGGGACTCTTGATCTTGGGGTCATGAGTTCAAGCCCCACACTGGGCAATAGAGCCTACTTAAAAAAAACCTGGGGTTTAAGTTTTGTTTTGGGGGACATCAGAAAGGTTAAAGCAGTAATAATAAACTCAGGTGGACATTTATTTTGCAGTTTCCAACATGTCTTGTTTCTAAGATAACTACCCCTTGTTTTCATTGGGGATCTATCCTTCCCACATACCAGGCCATGTGTCCCAGACTATTGGACCTTAGCTTGATTAGTCAACACATTTCATCCTGTTAGCAACCATGATTTGGCTCTGGATGAAGAGACGACAAATTGGGGCCCACAGCTCAATTCTGAGACTGCTGCGGAGCTATCTGAGAAGCAGGTTTGATCTTCTGTTGGACAGAGCATCACAGAGAAGTGAACTTTGAGCTGTCAGACTATCATGAGGGGCCCAGGATTGAAGCCAGAGCGGCATATGGTGGGACTGTGAGGTGCAGACAAGTTTAAGTTCTGAGCCACCACCAGCACCTGAAGCTAGCACCACCTCTGATTTTCTCAGTCCAGTATCCCAGTCCGTCTCCTTTTGAACTCATAGCCCATTTGAGTTTGTTCCTTGCCTGCAACTAATGGAGCCCTAATACACCTTACAGATGCAGACAAGAGTTCCAGGCACGTACCAGGAGCCTGTGCATCCAGAGGACAAGAGTGTTCCCCACCCACTTGGGAACCACTGGTCTTTATTCCAAGGCCCCTGAGGACTTTGAAGGCCCATCCACTGGTTTTCATGACCCTGAAGAATGACCCATCAGGACTTACAGCCCCTATTAATAAGAAAACGTTAGTAAACAATGTAAAATGTATTTTTTGTTTGTTTGTTTATTAGGCACTGTTTTATGGTATAAAACTGTCCAACTCAAGGTTTACTGAGAGTCTTTGGGCCATAAAAGGTAAAGCAACTATGTTTTGCCTAGCATGGAGGGAGGCAGCCTGTGGGCAATAGAAACCAACTATTTTAAGTAAATTTTGTTACCTGTATACCCACCGGAGATGGATATAGATCTTCCAAGGAGCAGGTTACAAAGTCTATGATAAAGCCTCTGTTTTACAGCCATCTGTTCACATTCAACAAGCATTAAATACCTACCATATTCCTGGCCATATTTCAGCTAGGCTTGGGCAAAGATAGGCTAGACCCAGTCCCACTTTTAAGGGACTTACAGCCTAGCAGAGGAAAACATATAAAAGCATGCAGTAAATTGCTGTAGGTACTATGATGGCACAGAAGGAAGTTAGGGAGAACAAGATGTATTATGAAAAACCTAGACACCGTATGGACATTATATAAACCGTTTCCCTAAATAAGTAGCCCATATACACACATGTTGATTGAAAAAGTGGTTACTGGGAGTGGTATTAGAGTTAAGAAGAACTGATAAAGAGGAAACACGTAATAGACCCTGGTTGCCACTGACTCTAGAGACACAAGGTTTGTACTCTGTTGCTGATCAGCGTGCTGACCAAAGCCCTTCTCTCTCGTGGGCTACACTGCACAATTGTGTTCCACACCAGCGTAAGCGACCTTGGGTTCCAAGCTGATAAGAGGCTATCTTGGTGTGGCAGGTCCGTGTGAACTCTGCCTGAAGATGGGCAAGGGTGATCTAGATTAAAATTAGCTCCTTGTGTTATCAGGAATGAGGAGACCTGGAGAGCCCCGTGTTTTCCCCCGAGAGTCTGTCGTTATTGTCAGATATCTGATCTGCTACGTGTCCGTGCAGAATCCAGCATCCATACCCGTGACAAGAGGGTTAAGTCCAACAAGCAGGCTCAGCGCTGCAGGTATCATGTACACCACCTGTGAGCGAAGAGGGAGGAGATTACATGGGGTAAGAAGTATGCCTGACTTAGGAGATGTTCAGAAGAATCTAGGGAGTACACAGAGGTGGCCCCGGGGGCCGTCCTGCTGCAGGATTTGCCAGTCCTTGCAGTAACAGTTGAGGAAGTTGTAACTTCTGCTGTTACGGCACTTGCCATGCCAGGGTGTAATTTTACCTGCCTTCCTCCTAGACTGTAGGCTACTTCAGGAAAAACTGGTTCGGCTCTGCGCGCTGGCATTGAGCAGAGCTTGGGTCTCAAGACACATTGACCTCCAGAGTTTCTCTCAAGCAACGTCTGTGCCCACGTGGTCTTTCCCCACTCACACAAAAGCAACTGATCTGAAAAGTCTGGCAGGAGCAGCCACGGTCAGCTGGAAGGCCCTGCTGGGTCTGACCCTGTGGCCCACCCTGCTCAATACTCCAGTTCTGCAGGTGAGACCACAGAAAATTGACTTACAGTGTCCGCATCAGGTAAGATCAGGCTCATCATTTTGGAAACTGCTGACCAGCTGTTTGGGAGTGTGGAAGCCTGGCCTGAGGAGGCCTGTTTTCAAGCCTCATGCACAGCAAGCCAACTCTAGCCAGACCTGCTCTGGCCTGTGTGTTGTGGGCAGAGGGTGAGTAGAATATGAATGGTAGGTATACAGGAGGCATGATGAGTTTCCAGGAAACTTAGCTGCTTACCCGCCGTATCAACCATGATGCTCATGTCAAAAATCTTTCCTTATCTGGGAGTTGTCACAGCTGTGCATTTTAAGTGCTTTGCTTTCACCAGAGAAACAGGTCTGTCTTGATCCCAGGGAGAGAGGGCATCTGGATTACACACTTGGTGTTTATCTTTCCTACTCCATCCCTAATGATGGCCAGTCCTGACATCTGCAAGTCTGGTCACCTCTCACACATAGGCATTCATGCTATTGAGGGTTAAGACCAGACCTTCCCAAAGTTCAGTGTGTATACGAATCACCTGGAAAGCTTGTTAAAATGCAGATCTGATTCTAGAAGTCTGGGGTATGGCCAAGTTCTGCTTTTCTAACAAGCTCCCAGGGGATGCCGCTGCTGTTGTTCTAAGGTCCACACTTGGAGCAGTAAGGAGTGATTTTCCCCTAATGAAAACCTACATGACTTAACCACTGAGAAAGAGAAGAAAGGAGAGAGAATGAGAGAGAGAGAAGTTACACACATATCATACAACATTTAACTGTGCTCTCTGTAAGAAATGTTTGGCAGAAATTTTCTTAAAATGTGCACTCACGTGTATCAGATATCTGTTATTAACAGATTAAGGGATCTAAGATCTTATTTCTTTATATTGTAAACATATGAATAAAGTAACCCTTTACATAGTGGGTTTTCATGGCAGTTGTGCCATGTTAATCCTTAAACGCTTTTCTCTATCTCAAATAAGATAAATAATTCTTTTTGAGGACAAGGAGACCGAAAATAATGGTTTCTAGTACAAGGTAATATAATACACAGTATAAATACTCAATAATGAATTCAGTAGAACCCACTTATAAGGTCTTTTATTTTTTATGAGCCAGCCAAGCACCCCCCCATGGCATTCATTCTTAATGTCTCTCTCCCTTGTCCACCAGCCATTATAAAAGCCAATTTGTTTTCCCAGCCTCTTCAGCTAGGGGTGATCATGCTCCAGCCATAAATTGTAAGAAGTCTTGTAGGGGCAAGGCTGATACTCAGAGCATTTTAACAACCAGTATGCACAGACATTGACCAAGCAGGATGGATCCCAGACCATAAACCTTATGGGTATGCACATACTGCATAGCAGCCTGTCTGAAGGGCTTCTTGGGTAACATTTCCTCCCTGATAAAAGGGAAGAAAGCATAGGAGGAAAAATTGTTTTGCTCCTGTCTTGTTTCTTCCTGCTTGGGATGCTCTCATCTGGGCAGGATGCTTGGAGCTGCAGCAGCCATTTTGTGAACATGAGAGGATACATCACCCACACATTGGAAGTGACAGAGAAGAAACCCAGAAAGCCCAGGTCTTTGATGACATTGTGGGTCATTAGGCAGCAGCCTCTGGACTTCTTGTTAAGTGAGATGCTCTCTTTTTATAACCTCTTGCTAGTCAGATTTTCCATTATTTGCTCCTGTATGCATGCATCCTAATACAGGCATCCTCCCGTGAGCAAGATGAAGTAGGGGACATGAAAATGAGTCAGGCGTGGTACAAGCCCCCAAGGCCCAGTTACCCAGTATTGGCTCATCTGTGCATGCTTTCATGCAGGAGTCAACACAGAACGGCTGCCATAGGAGGGCTGTGTGTTAGGTTGCCTGAGGACCACCAAGGAGGAAGAACTGGTCCCTGTTTTCCCAGAAGCTGGCATGTACAGAACCAGCTTGAATGTAAAGCAGAATGTGTTAGCGTTAAAGGTTCAAAGGAAGGACAGTTGGAACCTATGGAAAAGAGACAGAGGGATTTTTTGAGATGGACTTTGAAGCTAGAGTATGACATACAGGAATCCTAGGGGCAAAGTGCAGTAAGTATTATAGGTGGATCAGGCTTCCAAGACCAAGGTGGGAACGTGGGTTGGAGCCACACTGGTAGGCCTTGAGCGCCCTGGGGAGTTGTAACTCAGGGATCTTGGGAGATTAGGGAAGTTTTTGAAACAGGAAGTGAAAATGTGGAGATTGTTCAAGGAGTGCAAGAGGTTAGAGGCAGCTCTGAGAATTAAGAAGCTATTACAGGAGTCCACCTGGGAGGTGATGGAGGGTGAAACTGGCAAGAAGGGAGGATGTCTTTGGGGACATGGTGTCACCTAAGCATAAGGTGGGAGGGAAAGTATACACATACCATACAGATAAACAGTTAGACCTAGATTGGGTTTGGCTGGATTGCTTTGTTCTTCATTTTATTTTTTGGAAGGATCTCAAAGGTGGTGGCAAGGAACTGGGTGAGGGATGTTAGAGATGCCTGGTTGGGACCAAGGATGTCCCCGAGGATGATTTCTGCTGACAGAAATGGGCGAGTCCGGAGGAGGAGGGGGTTTAGGAGGAAAAGAGGCCATAGAGACCTTGGGGTGTTGGAGGGGTCAGTGTGACATACAGGTGGACAGATCTAGCAGTCTTTTGGAAATTCAGCATTAAGCTGGGTGTTGGGAGGCTTGCCTGCAGGGAAATAATATTTGGAACTCAGGATATGGACCAGAGTGCTCAGGAAGAGGCAATTTGATTTGATGCAAGGGCATGTGATCTGGACAATAAGCGATGTCAGAATAAGTTCTACTGCACTAAAAAAAAAAAAAAAAAAAAAAAAAACAAAAAAACAAAACAGAATTTCGCATTACGGATCCAAACACTTTCATTCGTTGCCAATAGTGTTCCAAAGTCGAAAAACATCTCATTGCTGATACTCCACAGTCCTACGTATCTGTTTTGAAAGAAACTGGGCAAAATCCAGATAGTTTTGAAAGTGTATGGAACGATCCTCCTCCAAATAGTTCCATCAGAGCACCGGTTAAATGTATTCTGTAGATTTTTCGGGCTTTAATTACTTTTTATAAACACAACTCACTGAATAAGAAGAACCTCAATCCCTAAGCCTGCCATTTTCTGGTCAAATGTTTGTTGGAGTTTCCGGGTGGAAACTCAGGAGGAACGGTTCAGTTGACCTTGGGAGGTCTACTGTGTGTCTTGGGAGGGAATACTGCGGAAAGGCCCCTCAGGTCTCGGGAAAATCCTGAATTCTCTCTCATACACACATTACATCACCCCTCTGGTCCCTCTCCCCTGGTATTCTAGGGAAGAGGGCTTACGAGTGATCCGATGTCTAAGTTTTACGTACACAAGGGAGGGAGGCGGGACTAATCGATGAGGCTGTGTGTTTGGTGCGGGCCCGCGGTTCCTGCCGGCGGAAGCGGCGCCTACTCACCATCCACAGTTGTGCATCTGGGTCATTCACCTGCAAAGCCAGAACACCGGGCGTTAGCGGGCGTCGCGTGGTGCTGCAGCCCAGCTCCGGGCAGACGCTGCTGGGCGGCGGGGCCACACGAGGGCTAGAGGATCCGCGGGGGCGGGGGCGGGGTCGGAGGGGGGGGGGGGCCGGGCCGCCGGCCGAGCGCAGCCACACGCCGGAGCACGGAACCGCACGGAGGTCGGACGGAGGTACTGTGGGGGCTCCAGGCTTCGGGAGTAAGGACGGCTGGGGCGGGGGGGCGAGGCGGACTCGCGGGGCCGAGCCGTGCCGGGCCCCATCCCGGGCTGCGTCCTCTCGTCCCGCTCCTCCCAGCACGTGGCTCGTGGGGGTCGGGGGGGGGGGGGGGTGCCGACGGTCACGTGGACTCGCCACCTCGCGGCCGGGGGGTTGGGGGGGCGGGGCGCCGGGGCGTGACCCCAATCTTCGTCCCCTTCCGGCAGGGCCCGGTTAGTCTACACCGCGCGCCGGGCCGGGGCGGAGCTCGAAGCCCGGCGCCCTGCACCACCCGCAGGCCCCTCGCCCGCCGCCCGCCGCCCGCCGCCCGGGGCCGAGGCGCTGACCTGCACCAAGGCCGCCAGCGCGAAGAAGGCGGCCATGAGCCAGTTGCAGGCCCGCCACAGGCCGGGGGCCCAGCGCCCCGCCGCAGGAGCCATGGCTGCCGGCGGCTCGGGACCCGGCGACCGCAGGGCTGGGCTCGGCACCGGGCAGGACGTCCGGGCTGCGGGGCGGGGCGGGGCGGGGCGGGCTCGGCACCGGGCGGGGCGTCGGGGGGCGGGGCGGGGCGGGCTCTGCACCAGGCGGGGCGGCGGGGCGGGGCGGGCTCTGCACCGGGCGGGGCGGGGCTGCGGGGTCGGGGCGGGGCGGGCTCTGCACCAGGCGGGGCGGCGGGGCGGCGGGGCTGCGGGGCGGGGCGGGCTCTGCACCAGGCGGGGCGTCGGGGCTGCGGGGCGGGGCGGGCTCTGCACCAGGCGGGGCGTCGGGGCGGCGGGGCGGGGCGGGGCGGGCTCTGCACCGGGCGGGGAGTCGGGGCGGCGGGGCGGGGCGGGGCGGGCTCTGCACCGGGCGGGGCGTCGGGGGGCGGGGCGGGGCGGGCTCTGCACCGGGCGGGGCGTCGGGGCGGCGGGGCGGCGGGGCGGGGCGGGGCGGGCTCTGCACCGGGTAGGGCGTCGGGGCTGCGGGGCGGGGCGGGCTCTGCACCGGGTAGGGCGTCGGGGGACGGGGCGGGGCGGGCTCTGCACCAGGCGGGGCGGCGGGGCGTCGGGGCGGCGGGGCGGGGCGGGCTCTGCACCGGGCGGGGCGTCGGGGCGGCGGGGCGGGGCGGGCTCTGCACCGGGCGGGGCGTCGGGGCGGCGGGGCGGGGCGGGCTCTGCACCTGGCGGGGCTGCGGGGCGGGGCGGGCTCTGCACCAGGCGGGGCGGCGGGGCGGCGGGGCGGGGCGGGCTCTGCACCGGGTAGGGCGTCGGGGCGGCGGGGCGGGGCGGGGCGGGCTCTGCACCGGGTAGGGCGTCGGGGCTGCGGGGCGGGGCGGGGCGGGCTCTGCACCGGGTAGGGCGTCGGGGCTGCGGGGCGGGGCGGGCTCTGCACCGGGTAGGGCGTCGGGGGGCGGGGCGGGGCGGGCTCTGCACCAGGCGGGGCGTCGGGGCGTCGGGGCGGCGGGGCGGGGCGGGGCGGGCTCTGCACTGGGCGGGGCGTCGGGGGGCGGGGCGGGGCGGGCTCTGCACGCGGCGGGGCGGCGGGGCGGCGGGGCGGCGGGGCGGGGCGGGCTCTGCACCTGGCGGGGCTGCGGGGCGGGGCTGCGGGGCGGGGCTGCGGGGCGGGGCTGCGGGGCGGGGCGGGCTCTGCACCAGGCGGGGCGGCGGGGCGGCGGGGCGGGGCGGGCTCTGCACCAGGCGGGGCGGCGGGGCTGCGGGGCGGGGCGGGCTCTGCACCGGGTAGGGCGTCGGGGCTGCGGGGCGGGGCGGGCTCTGCACCGGGTAGGGCGTCGGGGCTGCGGGGCGGGGCGGGCTCTGCACCGGGTAGGGCGTCGGGGCTGCGGGGCGGGGCGGGCTCTGCACCGGGCGGGGCGGGGCTGCGGGGGCGGGGCGGGGCGGGCTCTGCACCAGGCGGGGCGGCGGGGCTGCGGGGCGGGGCGGGCTCTGCACCAGGCGGGGCGTCGGGGCTGCGGGGCGGGGCGGGCTCTGCACCGGGTAGGGCGTCGGGGCTGCGGGGCGGGGCGGGGCGGGCTCTGCACCTGGCGGGGCTGCGGGGCGGGGCGGGCTCTGCACCAGGCGGGGCGGCGGGGCGGCGGGGCGGGGCGGGCTCTGCACCAGGCGGGGCGGCGGGGCTGCGGGGCGGGGCGGGCTCTGCACCGGGTAGGGCGTCGGGGCTGCGGGGCGGGGCGGGGCGGGCTCTGCACCGGGTAGGGCGTCGGGGCTGCGGGGCGGGGCGGGCTCTGCACCGGGCGGGGCGTCGGGGGGCGGGGCGGGGCGGGCTCTGCACCAGGCGGGGCGGCGGGGGGCGGGGCGGGCTCTGCACCTGGCGGGGCGGCGGGGCTGCGGGGCGGGGCGGGGCGGGCTCTGCACCGGGTAGGGCGTCGGGGCTGCGGGGCGGGGCGGGCTCTGCACCGGGCGGGGCGTCGGGGGGCGGGGCGGGCTCTGCACCAGGCGGGGCGGCGGGGGGCGGGGCGGGCTCTGCACCTGGCGGGGCGGCGGGGCTGCGGGGCGGGGCGGGCTCTGCACCAGGCGGGGCGGCGGGGCGGCGGGGCGGGGCGGGCTCTGCACCTGGCGGGGCGGCGGGGCTGCGGGGCGGGGCGGGCTCTGCACCAGGCGGGGCGGCGGGGCGGCGGGGCGGCGGGGCGGGGCGGGCTCTGCACCTGGCGGGGCGGCGGGGCGGGCTCTGCACCAGGCGGGGCGTCGGGGCGGCGGGGCGGGGCGGGCTCTGCACCGGGCGGGGCGTCGGGGCGGCGCGGCAGGGCGGGCTCTGCACCGGGTAGGGCGGCGGGGCGGCGGGCTCGGGGGGTGGGGGGGCGTCGGGCGGGCGGGGCGGGCTCGGCAGCGGGCAGGGCTTCGCTCCGGGGGCGGGGCATGGTGGGGCTGGAGGCGGGGCTTGGGGCGGGCTTGTCGCGGGGTCGGGCGCCTGGACTGGGCGGACCCAGCATCTGAGTGCCCTGCTTCCCGGCGCCCGACCTCAGGTCCCTCAGGTGTTGTGTGGCCGCTGGCCGCCGCCCTCTCAGTAGGGGACGTGGCACTACTTGAGTCTAAATACTTCTTCCATTGGCTTCTCCCCAAAACGTGGCGGTGGGGAGGAAGGCAGGCAGGCAGGCACGGTGTCCCTATTTCACAGATGAGGAAAGCGGGTCCCGGAGCGACTGGATGGATGACTTGTCCACGGTCGCCGTGTAGCGGGGGCGCAAAGCACCTGGCTCCGGGGCCCCGGACAGCCAGATTCGGTCACTGCTCTGCTGACAGACCCCAAAGGCCGGGAGGGGGGTGGGGAAACTGAAAGGTTTTTTTTGTTTTTGTTTTTTTTCTTCAGGGAGGCCGACCCCGGGAAGACCGCAGGGCTCAAAGACTGTCTCCACACAGCTGAAAATACTTCCAGGCTTACATAGGAGAACGAGGGACAGGGATGGGGTGTGCGTGCGGGTGGCAGTGCAGGTCAGGTGCATCGTGGCCTGGGGGCAGTCATGGGCGGGTCTTGCTGGCTCAGGGCAGGCCTTACTGCTTGAAGGGGTGGTTCGGTTCCGGCAGGGTCAGCTTTGCCCCCAGGGTCTTTTGCCGCAGTGAAGAGATCAGCTGGAGAGGAGTTAGGAAGCTTGAGGTCAGCTTGGGGGTGGTTGGAGTCCACTTCCAGCGTAGGTCGTGGGTGGTGGAAGGAGGTCATGTTTAACCCTGTAGGTCCAGCTCTGCTGCCTGGTCACCAAGGCAGCCTTCCTCACAGCAAAGAAAAAGATCGGGAGCCGGGGAGGGTGGGGGGAGGGTCGGGTCTGTGTGCCTTTTCTGATTAGTATTTATGCATTTCTTTCCAGAGCTGGAGGAACTTTGAGTGCCCCGTAAGCATTATGGTAATTTCGTAGTGACGACAGTTATATTAGCATCTTACACAGCTCACAGCTTTTCTGCAGACAGGCTCATTTATCTTCATGGGCTTTTATTATAAAAGGTATTTACATATACATATTTACAATTCTTCCCCACCACCAAAACCAAAAAAATTTCCACACACGTTGCTCATGAATTTCTTATGAACCGGAGACACTGAGATATTCACTGTTCTCCCCTCTCACTTGTTTTACAGTCTTTTTTTGTTTTGTAATTTACCCTCTGATGAGGCTTTCCCAAGCTCATTTACACATCCATAGGCCTCAACATTTTTGCTGTCCTAAGGAGTCTTTATCACTTCAAATCAAGAGCATGAGCTCCTGTCCTCCTCTCCTTTTAGCTAAATCTCCTAAAATGCTTTAGGGAGTTTTTCCCTCCTGTTGTTCCTATTAAGGAATGCTTATTTCAAGAACATCACCTGCTGGGCTCCTGGCCCTGTGCTGAGCGCTGGATGAGGAGGGTGGATTTGCCCTGTGCACTTCCTGAAGGGAGCATGCAAGTGGGCCATGGGCTGGCTACCCAGTGGGGATAAGGACCAGGCAGAGGACAGGCTCCTTAGTGAGTTCCACTGCCAAATCAGCCTTGGGATTAGGGACCAGTGACTGCCCTCACTGTCCTATTCCTTATCGGAGGAAAAATATAAATAAATGAAGGCGAGGGTAGTGTTCTAGGCTGAATCAGTCCCCGTGCCAATTCATATATATGTTGAAGTCCTGACCCTAATGGCAATTGAGGGGGAGAGCACAGGTTTGGGTAGCAGCCCACAAGAGAACATGAGTTGGGTTTCTAAAGGCAAAAGGGAATATATGCATATGTCATTTACAAAGAGTTTTGATTGGTGTTGGCTAGACATAACCGGTTGCCAAGGCTGTCACTAAGCCAAAGTCCGTTCCTGTAGCACGCGGCAGGTGTTCATGCAGAGTCCTTGGAATATTTCTGACTTGGCCTAGTTTATAAATTCTACCCAGTGAGGATGTGCTGAAAGCCCACCTCCTTAATGGGCTCCTGGCTCCCTTTATAAAGCCCCTTGACATAAGTGACTCCATTTTACTTCACCTTTCACCGGAGCTACGGTCTTAAAAGAGATAAGTTAAAATGAGGTCATTGGGGTGGACCCTAGTCCAATATGACTGGTGTCCTTATAACAAGAAGAGATTAGGACACAGCATATGACACACACAGAGGGAAGGCCCCGTGAAGACACAGCAAGAAGATGGCCATCTGCAAGGCCAAGAGAGAGGCCTCAGAAACCAGCCCTGTTGACACCTTGACTTTGGACTTCAGCCTCCAGACTTATAGTCAGAAAATAGCTGTCTGTTGTTCATGCTCCCCAGGCTGTGATGTGTTGTCATGGCAGTTCTAGCAAACTTGTATAGGGGGTGATAGTATCTGCTCTGCCAACCAAATAGAAGCGCGGGTGGCAAGGAAAGAATGGTGTGAAAAGTGGCGGGCCATAAAGCCACAGTGTAGTTTTATAGTTTCCACTATTGTCTGGAACCTTCCAGACCGCTGTATGGATATATGTTTTCATTTGTGCAGGGTTCATTCTCCTTCTTCTAGGATTAGCGTCCCTGTTATTTGGGAAGGGCCCCTTCTCCCGCTATTGGGGCATGGATACTCTGAGGGCTGGCCATGCAGTCCCCTCTCCAGAGATAGGGAGGTGACCTTGGCCTGCTCGTTGGCATGACCCATCCTCCTGACCACAGCAACTGGATCTGGGTTGGTGTGTGCCTCAAACTGGCCGACCATATTGCTAGGACCTGTGTTGGACTAAGGTTGCCAGATAAAATACAGGATGTTAGTTACATTTGCATCTCAGATCAACAAGGAATAATTTTTTAGTATAAACATATCCCCAATATTTGCAAATACTGAGAACTGTAGCTGGACTATGAGAGGGGGGCTTTCTTTTTGCTGAGTGTGTTTGTCTGATGGCACGTATGCCAAGGCTGCCAGGAGAAAGCTTTCCTGAAGTTGGATTCATGTAGAGGAATCCAAGCTCAGAGATAAAGAGGGTGGGTGACATCCGCCCGCCTGATGACATCCCTTGAGGTTCTAGAACCATCCATGTCTCTCACTGAGAGCTGCCTCTCCATATTTCAGTGTTGTTAGCCAACGAAGTCCCATCTTTATATATAAGCCTGTGAGTTGGGTTTTTGTCACCTGTGACTCCAAATGGTGACTTGTAAAATCCTGATTCAGTAGTTAAGTGGATGCTTAAAAAGCGTTTGTTCAGATTTTGCAAAGACAGGGAAGAGAAGCCTCGTCTGAAAAGTAATGAGAAATAAGTTTAAATGAAGCCAGTATCCCAGAGAGCTCTTCACAAAGAGTCATTTCATCTTCCATTTTAATTGCAGTGTCACACTGCTGCAGAGACGGTGCGATGTGGATGGAAGCAGGGGCCTGTTGTGCTGGCTTCTGCAGAGAGGCAACTCCAAAGGCCTTCCTCCTGCCGGGCTGTCCCCCAGCTGCCAGGTCAGTGACCGCTTCATGAAAGCAGCGAGAGCCACTGGTGTCAAGTGAGGGGGACCGGCTTCTCTGCCAGAACCTGACAGTGCCTGGGCAGCATGTGGAGATCTGTCCTCAGAAGACTTGGAAATAGAGGTGCTAGTTTTTTCTCTGCAAGTGGGATTTTGAATTCAATGCCAAGAGATGGAGCAGGGACTGGCAAACTCCTACAAAGACACAGCCGGCCTCCCAGGGCCTCACTTGAGATTGAGGGAGAGCTGGTGAATGTTGAGCATCTCTAAAAGGAGTGTCAGCAGAGGGGGATTGGTGGCTGTGGAAACCCACAGAGTCGTGTCCATCCAGAGGGCAAGGGCAGGCTCAGCTCAGCCCAGCACAGGCTGGAGAGGTGCTTTGCCCCCCTGGCCACGGACACTCACATTTCCTCGTCAAACCATCCTCATGGAGCCTGATGTGGACCAAGAGGCAATTCACAAGCGCAGTTCCTCTCTTTGCTGTGATTTTAGAGAGAGTGTGGCCTCACAGCCACCTGGCCTAGGGTGGAGAATGAGCTGACCTGCCGGCACCACCGATCTGGTCAAATTCTTTTCTTACTTTTCTTTTTTCGTGAGAGACACACAGAGAGAGGCAGAGACACAAGCAGAGGGAGAAGGAGGCTCCCTGTGGGGACTCGATCCTGGGACCCAGGAACATAACCTGAGCCAAAGGCAGACACTCAACCACTGAGCCACCCAGGTGTCCCCCATCCGGTCAATTTCTAAGTAAGAAAGACACACTCACTAAACATTTATTCCAGCCTCCCTATGTATCAGGCACCATGCTAATGACTGACGATGTGACTGTGAACAGAACATTCATGGCCTTGTGGTGTGGACACACTGAACAATAATCACACACACAGTGGCAGGTGATCCCAGCAGGGGATTGTGGGAAAGCACAGATGCTCTTGGGGTTGTGTGAAACAAAGGGGAGTCAGAATTTTTCCAAGGGCTTCAAGAAACTTCCTGGAGAGGGAACTTTGGGAGGGGCACCCTGAAAGATGAAAGGGGAGTGCAGGTGAAGGAGGCATGGGGTGGGGGGCGAGTGCCTCACACAGACAGAGGAACAGGTCGGAAGGCCCCGAATCCAGAGGCCCAGCAGGGCCGTGTGTGAATGCAGAGAGATGAATCTAGAAGGGTGTGGGCTGAGGAGGTCAGTTTTCCATCAAGTGCGATGAGGAGCCCCCAGAACCCTGAGCTAGGGGGTGGCAAGGCGCAGGGAGTGCTTGGGGATACACTGCAATGCTGCTGTAAGAAAGCTGCTGCAAGATTGGGTTTGTTGCAGGCGCAGGTGGGTGCGGATTGTGAAGGTTAACACGTGCCGAGCCCTCGGGGTTGCGGCAGTATTCTGAGCACTGTGTATACGTGAACTCATGCTGCCAACAGATCAGTCGGGCAGGTACTGTCATGATCCCCACTGAACAGATGAAGGCACAGAGGTGCGCGCGCTTGTCCTTAAATCCAGTCCTCGAGAAAGACCCCAGCTCGTCTGACCCGTGACTCAGAATTGGACTTCTCCAGGTGCATAGACAGGCCGCCTGTATGTTTAGGAAAGCGGAGAGGGAGGTAGGCCCCACGCACTCCCTCCCACCCTGTTATCTGGAGACTGGGTGGGGGCGCTTAAAGGGTGACCTGCAGGCCCAGCAGAGGCGGCCGGGGCAGGCCTGCTTTGATGCTGCTGTCTTGCCTCTGAGCCCTTTTAAAAGACCAGAAAGATCTTTCCGCCCATACCCTTGACCTTTGGAAGCTGTGCTTGGAAGTGGGAAAAGCCCAGTGACTTCGGAGGCCTCTTCCGTCTGCACCCCGACCAGGCTGTTAGGACGGCGGGTGGGCTCTAGGTGGCGGGCTTCTGCAGCGATGGAGCCCCGGGCGGGCTGCTTGGAGGCCGACTTTCTGGGGGGCTGCGGAGCCCGGAGTGGCCTGAGCCGAGGACAAACAGAACTTTGTACCAGGAAGTACTGGTGTCTGGACGGGCGTGTGGCCGGGGAGTAGCTGAGCTCGGCTGTGTGCTGGCTGAGCGGCAAATTGGTTGCCACCCCGGGATTCCGGGCAAGTCCGATGCGTCTAAGGGGAGCAGTCACTTCTAGTACTAGGGCGAAGGTAAATAATGACGATGACGGCGGCGACCAGGCACTGAGTGTTTACTGAGGGCCCTAGGACATCCCTCACAGCCTAACCTCACCGCAACGTCTGCATCTCCACATCTAAACCTGGCACCCCCTCTCCCATCTCTCATCCTCTAACACCTGCCCCCGCCCCACTGCTGGCCTGCCCTCCCTGGAGGCACCTTCACCCCCTTCAGTTACTCCTTGGATTGGTTGCCTAGGCTTGCCTTAGCTGGGTGTCACAGAACTGGGGACCTAAAGAACTGTATTCTTTCACCATTCTGGAGACCTCAAGTCCAAAATCAAGGTGTCCGCAGGGACCCAACTCCCTGCCCAAGGCTCTGGGGAGACTCTTTTCTGGCCTCTTTCAGCTTTTGTGGGGTGGGGGTGGGGTCCTTGTGGTCACATGACTGTAGTCTCAGATGGACTGGGATTGTTGGATTTAGGGCCCACGTGGGTGGTCCAGGATGATCTCACCTGCAGATCCTTAACCCCAGGATCATGACTTGAGCCGAAGGCAGACCCTCAACCGCTGAGCCACCCAGGCATCCCAAAGACGCTGTTTCTAATAAGATCACTTTCACAGGAGGGAAACAGACCTTTTCAGGGGCCACCATTCAATTCACTGACACTCACTGCAGAAACCTACTGTTATCCTGGACATCTCCAGCCCCTCCCTCCCCTGTGAAGTCCACTGCCACCCATTGTGGCTGACTTGTCTGCTCAGTGCCAACATCTGCTCCAGGCCATCAGCATTTCTTCCCTAACTTCCTCACTGGTTTCCCTGTGTCCACCTGTTGTGGATCAAACTGTGGCCCCATTGCCATGACTCACATATTGAAGCTCTGACCCCCACCCCCAGTGGTGATTGCTTTGGGAAATGGGGACATTCACAAGATAAAGTTCACGAGGTCACACGGGTGGGGCCCTGATCTGATAGGACTGACGTCCTTATAAGAAGAGCTACCAGAGGGACATCTGGGTGGCTCAGCTATTGGGCATCTGCCTTCAGCTCAGGGCATCATCCTGGGTTTGGGATTGAGTCCTGGCCCCACATCAGGCTCCCTGCAAGGAGCCTGCTTCTCCCTCTGCTCTCTCTTTCTGTGTCATGAAAAAATAAAATCTTGAAGAAGAAGAAGAAGAAGAAGAAAGAGCTACCAGATCTAGCTCTCCATGCAAGAATGGTGGAAAGCCACATTAAGGACACAGTGAAAAGCTGGCCATCTACAAGCCAGGAAGAGAGAGCTCTCCAGAGAGCAATCACTGCCCGCCCCCCCCCCCTCCACCACCACCGGTGTCACCTTGGTCTCAGACCTCCTGTCTACAAAACTGTGAGAAAATAAATTCCTGTGGCTGCAGCCACCCAGCCTATGCTATTTTGTTATGGCGACTCCAGCAAATGAATGCACATCCCTCCCGGTCCCTGCACTCCCTGCAGCCAGCGGCCTGGGTCAGACACACGTCCCAGACCTCAGCTTAAAATCAAGCCTCCCACTGTTCCTCTCTCCCTGCCCCACACTATCCAGGCAATTCCCTTTCTCTCCTTGCAGCACTAATAACAATGAAGGTTAAATCATCAACCTCGCAGCTAGTTGTCTAGTTGTGTGGTGTGTGTAACCCACCAGCCTGAAAACCCCTTTTGTTTCCCAGACTTGGCAAAGTCAGGACACAGCAGGCACTTGTTACGGTTACATGAACGAGCAAAGGAATGAGCTAAGCTGCTCCAAATCTGATAAGCAACTCACACCCTTTAGGTGTTTTCATTCCCAGCCGTCAGATGGGAAAAGGTAAGGCGCAGCGTGGCGAGGTGACCGGCACGAGGGCACCCAGTTAGTGACACCGGGGCACGGAAATAGGAATCCAGAGCTTTCAGATTTCAGAGACACGGCTCCTAACAGCCATGAGCCAGACCCAGATTGCTTTCAATGAGGAGAGAATTCTTAACAGAAAAACGGAAGCATCCCAACTGGAAATTCATTAAAGAATGATTTCCTTTATCAACATACTTAATTGCAGGGAACAGGAGATGGATAAACAGTCTGTGATAGATTCACGTAACGGAATGCTGCTAGCAAAAACACAAGAAACAAACTGCTAATAACATGCTGTTGCATTAGTGAGTTGCAAAAGCATTGTGCTGAGCCAAGGAAGCCAGGCACAGAAGAGCATGTGCTGGAGGATTCCATTTACGGGAAACTCTAGAATTGGCAAAATCATCTATGGTGGGAAAACATCAGATCAGCGGTTGCCTCCGGGGTGGGGTTGGCGGGGGCAGCAGGGGCAAGAGGGAACTTTCTGGGGGTGATGACAACGTTCTGTGTCTCGACAGACGTTTCGGTTCCCCAGGTGTGTCTGTATTTGTTCAAAGTCTGTTTGCAAACTTTATCTGAAAAAAGGAAAGCAAATATTAAACTTGACTTAATCACTTAAGTGATGCACGCACCGAGGCGTTTACAGGTGAAGGATACTACTCACGTCTGCATCTCACTTGAAAACTCGTCAAAAAATAAGACAGTTCGGGGTGCCTGGGTGGCTCAGTCGGTTAAGCGTCTCAGGGCCAGAGAGGTTGTAGATTTTGGGAATGAGCGGTTAGACGGCACCCACCTCCTCCCCCAGGCAGCAGGGGTAATGGAGTTGGTAATGGAGTTGGTCCTCAGAACTTGCACACCCGTGGGCCCAGTGGGAATCGATGACATTTCACCTAAGAGCTAAGCAGAGAGAAAGCCTGGTCAGTTGTGGGAATGCAAACAGTGCAAATAAAACACCAGGCAGTTTTGAGCGGCATCAAGCTACCGGCTGCAAGGACCCGGTGCCGACATGACCCACGTGGCCCTAAATTCAAGGCCACCCTCCCAGGGGCTGCAGGGGTGAGGAGCCTAGACTGGGCAGGACGAGACAACTCTGACAGTGAGTGGGGTGACGTCGGATGCCTTGGCTCCTCTGCCCTGTCCCCACTGCTCACTGGTTACGTGGCCCTGGGCGCCTCTCCGGGCCCCTCCCGGCCCCAGCTTCCTTAGCTGCAAAATGGAGACAGTCACAGTTAGCTGGCGGCCTGCGTGTTGGGTTACAGATCATGACCTTGTCGAGGTCAGCTGCCACCTCCACTTGTGTCCATCTCGTCAGTTCCCAGGTGGAGTCTCAGTGTCCCATGCCCCCGTTGTCAGCAGCTGATGATGCCTTGACATCCGCACTCCCCTCTGCCCTTGACATCCGCACTTCCCTCTGCCACAGAGCCCAGCCTCCCTGGCCCCTCTCCCGAAGCCTCTCCTTTGCTCTCCCTGCACCCAACCCTTGGGTGTGATTTCATTTTAACCTGTCCAAACCCAATTTTTAAAAAAGATTTATTTATTTATTTATTTAGATAGAGAGAGGCAGAGGGAGAAGCAGGCTTCATGCAGGGAGCCTGACACGGGACTCGATCCCAGGTCTCCAGGATCACACCCTGGGCTGCAGGCGGCGCTAAACCGCTGTGCCACCAGGGCTGCCCTTTCTTTTCTTTTTTTTTTACAAAAAAAATGAGATAAAGTTGACATATAGCATGATATCAGTTCTGGGGGCTCCACAGTGATCGTTCGCTATTGGTGTACGCTGCTGGGTGATCACCACACTAAATCTCGTTACCATGTGTTATTTTCCATAACTCAGTTACAGTGAATAACGCTACAGTGAGCCTAGAGGCGCAGGTATCTTTTTGAATTAGTGTCCTTACTTTCTTCAGATGAACACCCAAAAGTCATATGGTAGCTTTATTCTTTAATCTTTCGGGGACCTCCGTCCTGTCTTCCATGACGGTGGCACCATCTAACATTCCCACCAACAGTGCACAAGGGCTCCCTTTTCCTCCGCATCCTTACTAACGCTTGCTGTTTTTTGTCTTTTTTTGATGAAACAATTCCAACAGGTGTGAGGTGATAACCTCATTGGGGTTTTCACTTGCATTTCCCTGATGAGTGATGTTGAGCATCTTTCCGTGTGCCTATTGGCCATCTGTGTCTTCTTTGGGAAAATGTCTGTTTAGATCCTCTGCCCATTTATTTTTTAATCAGATTGTTTGTGGGGGTTTGTGCTATTGAGTTTATGTGAGGTCTTTATACGTTTTTTTGGATGTTAACCTCTTACTGGTGGTACGATTGGCAAGGAGTTTCTCCCATTCAGTAGGTTGTGTTTTTGTTTTGTTGATAGTTCCTTTGGTTGCAAAGAAGCTTTTTGGTTTGATATAATGTCACTTGTTTATTCCTGCTTTATGTTACCTTTTCCTTTGGAGTCAAATCTAAAACTTCAATGCCAAGACTTATGTCAAGGAGTTTACTGCCCATGTTTTTTTTCTTGGAGTTTTAATGGTTTCAGGCCTTACGTTCAAGTCTTTAATCCGTTTTGAGTAAACTTTTGTGTATGATAAGATAGTGATTTCTTTCTTTCTTTTTTTGATAGGGATTGCATTGAATCTGTAGATTGCTTTGGGAAGTATGGACATTTAAACAATATTAATTCTTCTAATCTGTAAACAGGGAATATCTTTTCATTTCTTTGTGTCTTTGTCAATTTCTTTCATCAGTGGTTTGTAATTTCAATGTAGAGGTCTTTCATCTTCTTGGCTAAATTTGTTCC
Organism: Canis lupus familiaris; assembly: GCF_011100685.1. Classification (NCBI taxonomy): domain Eukaryota; kingdom Metazoa; phylum Chordata; class Mammalia; order Carnivora; family Canidae; genus Canis; species Canis lupus. The sequence continues at coordinate 35,217,896 of NC_049226.1, forward strand.
TAGGTATTTCATTCTTTTTGATGCAATTATAAGTGGGATTATTTCCTTAATTTTTCTTTTCAGTAGCTTATTACTAGTTTATAGAAATGCAACAGATTTCTGTATATTGAATTTTATATCCTGTGACACCACTAAATTCATATATTAGTTAAAACAGGGTTTTTATGTTTGTCTGTGTGGAGTTTTTAGGGTTCTCTGTATAAATTATCATGTGCATCGTCTGCAAATAGTGGGTCTTCCTCCCCACCCCTCATCCCTATTTGGATCCCTTTTATTTATTTTTCTTGCCTAATTGCCATGGCTCAGACTTCTAATAATGTTGAATAAAAATGGTGAGAGTGGGCATCCTTCTTTGTTCTTGGTCTCAGGAAAAGCTTTCAGGTTTTCATCATTGAATATGATGTTAGCTTGGGTTTGTCATATATGGCTTTTATTTTGTTGAGGTACATTCCGTTTTACCAACTTGGTCGAATGGTCCCTTATTATTATATCCCATTGATTTGCAGATGTCGAACCATTTTGCACCCCTGGAATAAATCCCACTTGATCATGGTGTTTGATCCTTTCCATGTATTGTTGAATTCTGTTAATATTTTGCTGAGGATGTTTGCATCCATGCTCATCAGGGATAGTGGCCTGTAATTTTCTTTGTTTATGCTCTCTTTATTTGGTTTTAGTATTGGGTTAAGGCTGGCCTCAAAATGAGTTTATTATTTTTTTTAAAATATTTTTTTATTTATTCATGAGAGACATAGAGAGAGAGGCAGAGACAGAGGCAGAAGGAGAAGCAGGCTCCCTGTGGTGACCCCAATGTGGCACTTGATCCCAGAACCCCAGGATCATGCCCTGAGCCAAAGGCAGCTGCTCAACCACTGAGCCATCCAGGTGCCCCTCATAAAATGAGTTTAGAAGTGTTTTTTTATCTTTCAATTTTATGGAATGGTTTAAGAAGGATTCTTTGAATGTTTAGTAGAATTCACTCCAGTAAAGAGATCTGATCCTGGACTTCTGTATGTTGGGAGCTTTTGATTACTGATTGAATCTCCTTACTAGTAGTTGGTCTATTCAGATCTTCTATTTCTTCATGATTCAGTCTTGGAAGATTGTATGTTTCTAGGAGTTTATCCATTTGTTCTATGTTTTCCAGTTTGTTGGCGTATAATTGTTCATACTAGTCTTTTATTATCCTTCCTTCATATTTCTATGGTATCAGTTATAATTTCTCCTCTTTCATTTCATTTTATTTATTTTAACCTTCCCTCTTTTTTTCTTGGTGAATCTAGCTAAAGGCTTGTCAATTTTGTTTATCCTCTCAAAGAACCAGCTCTTAGTTTCATTATCCTTTCTTTTGTTTTTAAGTTTCTATTTCATTTATTTTTGCTCTGATCTTTATGATTTCCTTCCTTCTGCTACCTTTGGGCTTAGTTTGTTCTTCTTTTACTACATACTTTAACTGCAAAGCTAGATTGTTTGAGTTTTTCTTGTTTCTTGAATTTCCTTGTTAGAATTGCTTTTGCTGCATCCCCTCAATTTTGCATTGTTTATTTCCATTTTCATCTGTCTCAAGTTATTTTCTTTTAATTTCCCCTTTGAATTCTTCATTGATTCATCGGGTTTTCAGTAGCATGTTGTTTAAACCCTACATATCTGTGATTTCTTCAGTTTTCTTATAATTGATTTCTAGTTTGTTGTGATTGGAAAAGACACTTGATATGATTTCAGTTTTCTTCAATTTATGGGGACTTGTTTCATGGCCTAACATGTAATCTATCCTGGGGAAAGTTCCATGTGCACTTGAGAAGAATGTATATTTTCCTGCTTTTGGATGGGATGTTCCGTATATAACTATGAATCCCATCTAGTATAAGGTGTCAATTAAGGCAAGTGTTTCCTTATTGATTTTCTCTTCGGATGATCTATGCAGCAATGTAATTGGATTATTAAAGTCTCCTACTATTATTGTATTGTTGTGAATTTCTCCCTTTAGGTCTGTTAATATTTGCTTTATATATTTAGGGCCTTCTGTGTTAGGTGCATAAATATTTACAACTGAATCCTCCCATTGGATTGACACCTTTATCGTTATGTAATGCCCTTCTTTGTCTTTCATCACAATCTTTGTTTTAAAGTCTATTTTATCTGACACAAGCACAGCTACACCAGCTTTCTTTATATTTCCATTGCAAGGAATATCTTTTTTCCATCCTTTCCATCCTTTTGGACTATGTGTGTCCTTAGATCTCATATGTAGATGAGTCTTTTTTGTTTTGTTTTGTTTTTACTTAGTTCAGCCACTCTCTGTCATTTGATTGGAGGTTTTATTCTATTTACATTTAAAGTAATTTTTAAAAGTAATTATTTTCTGACAGTTTTTGTAGTTCCTCTCTCTTCCTTTCTTATTCTCTTCCTTTGTGGTTTGATGACCTTCTTTAGTGTTATGTGTATATTCCTTTCTTATTATCTTTTGTGTGCCTGCAATAGATTTTTGCTTTATGGTTTTTGCTTTTTTTAAATACTTTTACCATGATGTTATTTTTTACCACAGAGCAGCATATATATATATATATATATAATAAGTTGATATTATATATTATTTATTTATGTGCTATTTTAAGTTGATAGCTTAAATTTGAATGCATTTTCTTTTTTTATTTTTTTTTTAAGATTTTATGTATTTATTTATGAGAGACACAGAGAGAGAGAGGCAGAAACATAAGCAGAGGGAGAAGCAGGCTCTTCACAGGGAGCCTGATGCAGGACTTGATCCCAGGACCCCGAGATCATGACCTGAGCTGAAGTCAGATACCCAACCACTGAGACACCCGGGTGCCCCAATTTGAATGCATTTTAAAGCCTCTACATTTTTACTTTGCCCTCACACGTGTTTTATGTTTTTGACGATATATTTTACATCTTTTTATTTTGTGTATCCCTTAACTAATTATTGTAGTTACAGTTCATTTTTACTACTTTTTTTTCAGCTTTTGTTCTATCTTTTTAAGTGGCTCATACCTCTACTATATATTCATTTCTACCAGTGACATTTTTACTTTAATATGTTTTCTTGTTAATGTCTTCTTATCTGCTTAAAAAAAAAATCTCTTTAACATTTCTTAAAAGGCCAGTGTGGTAGTGATGAACTTTAGCTTTTGCTTGTCTGAAAAACTCTTTATCTCTTATGCAATTCTGAATGAATGATAGCCTTGATAGTTAGAATATTCTTGGTTGAAACTTTTTTGGGTTTTTTTTTTTTTTTAGCACTCTGAATATATCATGTCACTTTCCTCTGGCTTGCAAAGTTTCTACTGAAAAAAAAATCAGCTATTAGTTTTATGGTGATCCCTTTGTATGTAACAAATTGTTTTTCTCTTGCTGCTTTCAAGATTCTTATCTTTAATTTTTGACATTTTAATTATAATGTGTTTTGGTATCTACCTCTTTGAATTTATCTTATCTGGAACTCTCTTTGCTTCCTGGATCTGGATGTCTGTTTCCTTACCCAGACTTTCCTTCCCCAGGTTAGGGAAGTTTTCAGCCATTATTTCTTCAAGTACATTTTCTACCCTTTCTCTCTCTTTTCCTTCTGGGACCCCTATTTTCTGAGTGTTATTCTGCTTGCTGGTGTCCCATTGGTCTCTTAAGATAGCTTTACTTTTTTTTTTTTTTTTAAGATTTAATTTATTAGAGAGAGAATGAATGTGGGGAGGGGCAAAGGGAGAGAGAGAAGCAAACTCCCTGTGGATCAGATACCCTGACTCACAATCCCATTTACAATTGCACCCAAAAGCATAAGATACCTAGGAATAAACCTAACCAAAGATGTAAAGGATCTATACCCTCAAAACTATAGAACACTTCTGAAAGAAATTGAGGAAGACACAAAGAGATGGAAAAATATTCCATGCTCATGGATTGGCAGAATTAATATTGTGAAAATGTCAATGTTACCCAGGGCAATATACACGTTTAATGCAATCCCTATCAAAATACCATGGACTTTCTTCAGAGAGTTAGAACAAATTATTTTAAGATTTGTGTGGAATCAGAAAAGACCCCGAATAGCCAGGGGAATTTTAAAAAAGAAAACCATATCTGGGGGCATCACAATGCCAGATTTCAGGTTGTACTACAAAGCTGTGGTCATCAAGACAGTGTGGTACTGGCACAAAAACAGACACATAGATCAGTGGAACAGAATAGAGAATCCAGAAGTGGACCCTGAACTTTATGGTCAACTAATATTCGATAAAGGAGGAAAGACTATCCATTGGAAGAAAGACAGTCTCTTCAATAAATGGTGCTGGGAAAATTGGACATCCACATGCAGAAGAATGAAACTAGACCACTCTCTTGCACCAGACACAAAGATAAACTCAAAATGGATGAAAGATCTAAATGTGAGACAAGATTCCATCAAAATCCTAGAAAAGAACACAGGCAACACCCTTTTTGAACTCGGCCATAGTAACTTCTTGCAAGATACATCCACGAAGGCAAAAGAAACAAAAGCAAAAATGAACTATTGGGACTTCATCAAGATAAGAAGCTTTTGCACAGCAAAGGATACAGTCAACAAAACTCAAAGACAACCTACAGAATGGGAGAAGATATTTGCAAATGACATATCAGATAAAGGGCTAGTTTCCAAGATCTATAAAGAACTTATTAAACTCAACACCAAAGAAACAAACAATCCAATCATGAAATGGGCAAAAGACATGAACAGAAATCTCACAGAGGAAGACATAGACATGGCCAACATGCATATGAGAAAATGCCCTGCATCACTTGCCATCAGGGAAATACAAATCAAAACCACAATGAGATACCACCTCACACCAGTGAGAATGGGGCAAATTAACAAGGCAGGAAACAACAAATGTTGGAGAGGATGCGGAGAAAAGGGAACCCTCTTACACTGTTGGTGGGAATGTGAACTGGTGCAGCCACTCTGGAAAACTGTGTGGAGGTTCCTCAAAGAGTTAAAAATAGACCTGCCCTACGACCCAGCAATTGCACTGTTGGGGATTTACCCCAAAGATACAGATGCAATGAAACGCCGGGACACCTGCACCCTGATGTTTATAGCAGCAATGTCCACGATAGCCAAACTGTGGAAGGAGCCTCGGTGTCCAACAAAAGATGAATGGATAAAGAAGATGTGGTTTATGTATACAATGGAATATTCCTCAGCTATTAGAAATGACAAATACCCCCATTTGCTTCAACGTGGATGGAACTGGAGGGTATTATGCTGAGTGAAGTAAGTCAGTCGGAGAAGGACAAACATTATATGTTCTCATTCATTTGGGGAATATAAATAATAGTGAAAGGGAATATAAGGGAAGGGAGAAGAAATGTGTGGGAAATATCAGAAAGGGAGACAGAACGTAAAGACTGCTAACTCTGGGAAACGAACTAGGGGTGGTAGAAGGGGAGGAGGGCGGGGGGTGGGAGTGAATGGGTGACGGGCACTGGGGGTTATTCTGTATGTTAGTAAATTGAACACCAATAAAAAATAAATTAAAAAAAAAATACCCTGACTCAGGGCTTGATCCCAGGACCCTAAGATCATGAGCTGAGCTGAAGTCAATTGCTTAATCAGCTGAGCCACCCAGGCACCCCAAAATATATTTACTCTTCCAAATTCTTTTTCTTTTTGCTACTCTGTGTGGGTGAACTCCACTGCTCTGTCTTCAGGTTGCTGATCTGTTCTTCTGCTTCATCTTCTGTCAAACCCTGCTAGTGACTTTTTCATTTCAGTTATATTCCTTAGCTCTGTGACTTCTGTTTGGTACTTTCTTACATTTTCTGTCTCTTTGTTGAAGTTCTCACTTCACCCCATCCTTCTGCATTCAGAGAGCATCTTTATGACTATTACTTTGAACTCTTTATCAGACTGATTACTTATCTCTGTTTTATTAAGGGTTTATTTATTTTTTCCCGAGATTTTGTCTTGTTCTTTTGCTCGGAACATATTCCTATGTTTTATCCTCTTACTGGACTCTCTGTGTTTGTCTCCAGGTAATATGCAAAACAGCTGCCTCTCCCAGTATTGAAGGAGTGGCTCTGTGTAGGAGAGGAAACTTATCTTTCAACCTTGGCCTAGCTCTTAGTTGTCTCTTGTACTTTTGTCATGGTCAAAGTAGCCTGATTTATTCTTGATAGGTTGCAGTAAGTTCCAATTGTTGAGGGTGTGCCAAGTGTGTTCCAGAAGGAGTAATCTCAGTTAGTACCTAGTTTCAGGCTGATTGGAAGCCAGGTCTTCAGGCAGCAGCTTTTAACATATGTAAGTAGATGCAGTCCTGTGGAACTGCAATTATTGACCTCTGGGAGAGGTCAATTATTGACTGGGAGATCTAGTGGTATCCCCTGGATGCCAGTTGAAAGAATCAGGGCTTCAGGCAAGTATATAAACTCTTTTCTGGGAGGTACCAGCAAGCTGTGGCAAAGCCACAGGAGACTATAAAGATGGTATCTTTCTGCCTATATTCCCTGAGAGTGCCTTTGTAACCCTTAAATGTGTGGCAAACCTGAAGCCCCTCCACAAGCATATGGTCCTTTTTCACAGGCAGAATGGGTGTGTGTTTCAGTTTCTGTGCAGTGAGTGCCCTGAGTGGGCTCTAAGCTGTCTTTTTTATTGTTACAGTCCCAGGGGGCCCAGGAACACAAGACCCCTCTGGCTGCCAGAGACAGGTGATCAATAGGTGTTTCCTAAGTAAACACACTTTCCAACTAGTTTTAGCAAGGCCATGGGAGAATGTTGAGAGTGGGGCATGTCCACAGCTTTATTGAGGCAAGGGGTGAGCATGGAGACAGTGCATGCTCTTGGCTTTAGTGAGGCCAGGAAACAGCACTGCGGGCAGGGCACACCTGTGGTAGAACCAAATTCTTGATGCCTCCCCACCAGCACCCCCCCACCTTCAGATCTTCATTTTGTAAATGGCACCACCAATTCTCCCATTTTCTCAATCCAAAATGCTTGAAATCATCTTTGACCTATTTTTCTCTTCTATAGTTAATTCACTAACAAATCTGTTGCTTCCACTTTTGAAATAAATTCATAGTAGGGTCACTCCTCTCCACCCTTGTGATTAGCACTGAAGTCTCTCACCTGGACTGTTCCATTTGATGCCTAATGGCATCTCAGATTCCACCATTGTCCTCCTAAATTCTGTTTTCTCCATAGTAGCCAGAACTGTTCTAAAGGAAAAAAAAAAAAAAAAAAAGGACACCGGCATGGCTCAGTGGTTGAGCATCTACCTTTGGTTCAGGTCATGATCCTGGGGTCCTGGATCGAGTCCTGTATCGGGCTCCCCACAGGGAGTCTGCTTCTCCCTCTGCCTGTGTCTCTGCCTCTCTCTGTGTGTCTCTCATGAATAAATAAATAAAATCTTTAAAAACAGAAAAAGAAAAAAAAAATCAAGACTCTCCAGTGGTGCCAGAATAAAGTCCCATGTCTAGCTTCATCTTCCTATAAGGCCCATGACCTCTCTGATCTCGTATTCTACCTTTCTCCCCTTTGCTCATTCTACACCATACCTACTGACTTCCTAGGTGTTCCTCCAACATACCAAGCATGTTTTTACCTTTCCCAGTGGTTTTTCTTCTACTTGGACTATTCTTTCTCTCTGTGTGACTTGGTGTCTCACTTCCTTTAGGTTACTCTCAGATGACACCCTATCCTAAAGACTATACTACTCTATCTGAAATAGTACCCCATTTTTCTTTCTACCCTTTTAGCCTACTTTTTTTTTCTCATAAACACTTCTCATTGTTTAAAATTGTATATTTATTTGCTCTTTTTTTGAAGAAGAAGAAGAAGACTCCATGCCTAGCATATAGCCCAATGCAGGGCTTGAACTCATGACCATGAGACTAAGACCTGAGCTGAGATCAAGTCACACGTCCAACTGACTGAACCACCCGGGTGCCCCTTTATTTGCTCATTTTAAAATTTTCTTTCCAATTGAATGTAAACTCCATGACAAGATAGACTTTCTATATTTTTACCCATCACCAGATCCCCAACACCCTGAACAGCCTGGCACACGGTAAGCTTTACAATAAAGATTTGTAAGGTGAATGAACAAATGAACAAACTCTTAGCTTGGTATTGGCTTAGAAAATGCTCTCACAAAATGATGTTCATTACCATAATTGTGGTCCTTTATGGAGAAAAAGGACAGAATCAGTGGGGGAACACCAACACCTGATTCTGGTCCTAAATGAGACCTGAGTGGAAAAAAACTTAATTTCTTGGGCAGTTTCATTGTCAGTGTGAGTCAGAAGTTGCTTTGCTGACCTGGAAGCTGTAGTGTCATGTGACCCAGAAATTACTGCCACCCTCTTCCTGGTAAATAGTTTTGTCTTGCTACCTAAACCCCTTCCTCATTTGGCTCCCATTTCCCTGTTTCTGCCTGGGGAGCATTTCTTTGAAATGACCCTAACATACCATCACTCAGTGATGACACCCCAGAGCATAACGCTTTCCTGTGGCTGCAAGACGGTGCTACTGCACCTTTCCACGGAGTCTGTTAAAAGGCATTTATCACAAATCTGGGCATGCTCTGAAATTAGTTCAGCTTAGATGTTGGCCCTTCTTATCTCTGCAGATAAATAGATACAGCCCTGCATATCACCTGTGGGAAGTGGGGCCTTTGATCTCCGTGGGGAAACCTGCTTTATAGCTCTTTTAAAAATTGAATTATGTTCTGTGTAAGTGTGCTTTTTAAGACATCATCATCTGTGGAAAGAAGCAGGATTCATTTATCAGAAAGGAGATTTTAAGTTCTACAATCAAACAGATATTGAGTGCTTTCTTGGTTGATAATGTAGTACTTGTGTTTGATAAAGTCCAAATACCTGATCAAAAGCGGCAAGACAAAAGAGGAGATTGAGAAACACACACATACAGGGGGGCAAGGTGGGGCAAGGGAGAGGGAGGGAGGGCCTCAGGCCTGAAGAGAGGAAGGGAGAGGGGGAGTGAGTTAACCCTTCACATTTGAGGACAGTGATCCCAAAGGTTCAAGCTGATGATTGACATGGGAGCTACTGTTGCTTCTGCCCCAAGCTGGTGAGCTGAGAACGAGGAGCAGAGTAAGCCTTGCTCTTTCCTCTCTTCATTTTCCTTTCTTTTGCTTCCCCCCTATCTGGGAAGAACATAATTTGCTAGAGAGGCTTTGGCAGCAGCCTGGCCCAACTACCAAGCAGCAGCTTGGGATGGGCAGAAACTTGGGTCCCCCCCAGGAGTTACAGGTGTTCCCCTGAAATCTGAGAGGTGATGTGACTTGTCGGGTCACAGAGTGGATTGAGGGCAGAGCTTAGCTTCTGCAGATGCTAAGCTTTCCTCCTCCTGCCCAAATGTACTCACTGGAGATTTTCAAACCGTACTCCCTGTTGGGGAGGAAGGAGGTGAGGTGGTGATTCTCCAGGGCCCCTGCCGAGGAGCGGGGGTGGGGAGCATGGAAGGGGATCAGGTTGCTGTGACTCTAGGTGCCCCATCCCATCTTCAATCAGAGCAGCTCCACTCAGTTTTGTTTTCTATACTGTGCATCTGTGGAATATATTAACAGAAAAGATTTGAAACAACTGCAGATTTAGGGTACATTAGAAAGACATATTGAAAACTAGAGTACTTCAAAACACAGATTCTGGAGCTGGGCTACGTGGGTTCAAATCCCAGCTCTAGCTCATACTAGTTTTATTTCCTTGTCTGATAAATGGCTGTTGAAAACAGTAGTACCCCATAGCATATTAAATGAGTGGAAATCTGTACAGCACACAGAAAAGGCACACTCCATGGCAGACACCTAATAAATGGTAGTTGTTTTTAACCCTGAGATGGGGAACCCATGATAGATTAAGCAGCTGCTGCTAACTGCTTATCAACTGGGAAGTCAGAATTCCGTTTAATGATTAGTTCTTCCAATCCAACCATTTCATCCTTTTTTTTTTAATTTTTTGTTTATTTATTCATGATAGACAGAGAGAGAGAGAGAGGCAGAGACACAGGCAGAGGGAGAAGCAGGCTCCATGCACCGGGAGCCCGACGTGGGACTCGATCCCGGGTCTCCAGGACCGTGCCCTGGGCCAAAGGCAGGCGCCAAACCGCTGCGCCACCCAGGGATCCCCTATTTCATCCTTTAATATTGCTGCTTGGTCAAATTAATGAAGACATTGGATTGAGTTAGTCCTTTTGGTTGGAAGAGAGACAAAACACTCTGGCCAATTCAGGAAATAAGTAAAATGGGATGGGGGTGGAGTGGCTATTATAAGAATGGCACAGGCAAAAGGAGAAGATGGAAATCCCAGAAAGGGACCAGGGAGGATTCTTGATCCTCAACTTGGTATGAAACGATTCCTAGAGCCTGGGAGTGGAACATGAGTCTGGGACCCACATCAACTTCAGGGTTGGGTTTTGCAGTAATGGGCCATCCTTAATGTGGCTCAGCAACTTCACTGTCCATTTATTCTTGTGTCCCTTGCTGGCTTATTCACTCAGCCACTGTGTCTTTCTTCTCTTCTATATCATTCTGCCCATCTCCCAATCTCCACTCTCTATTTTTTGCTCCCCTCCCGTAGCGAATAGCCTCATTACCCTGATCAAATTCCCAAGAGAGCATATTTGACTAGTCCAGCTCCTTTTGCTCTCCCAGACCACACCATAGTTTGCTTGCCAGCCCAGGATAGACTGTTGGGGGCGGGAGGCGGGTCCACCAATACCCATCATTGTCCAATCAGCTTTGGCAGAGCTGGGATGTTGGGGGGTGTGGGGAGAAGGGGGGAGAACCAAAACTGCAGACACAGCAATCAGCATGGCTGCGGGTGGAGCACTTGTCCATAGACCATCTACAGGGCAGGCCCCAGACACTGACTTCCCTAATGCAAAATTGCCTTTATTATATAGGATAATGAAGTGGGAAGGTCTGCAGGTCTCCCTCTAGGGAGAGGTTCCTGTTCGAATCTCTTACTGCCATGAAGGCACCTCCACTCAATGGGCAACCTCATTAATTCCCTTCAAGCCAAGTGCTCTGGAGGAAATAAATAGCCCTGAGTGTCACTTTTGCAAACCCAGACATCTGATGGCTCAGTGAGGCAGTACTCCAATTTCTTCCCTGATGTAGAAGGAGACCAGTTATCCAAGACAAATCTCTGAGGAAACAGATTCCCCAAGTTTTTGCACCAGCTAAATTTTTTTCTATTTACTCTTGAATGCCTCAGTTTAGATAGTATGGTAAAAGAATGAAATAAAAGAACAAAAAGGTTTATTTGACCTCAGAGTACACAAAATTGTGTAAATTAATTCCATAAATAACAAGATCACCCAGGCAAGCTTTTTGTAGCCACTTTTTTGCATTTCTGCTTTGCCTTCTCCTGCTCCTTGCTTGGAAATAGCAGCCTTGGACTGCAGCACACACTCAGACTTCACCATCTGCCTCCCACTCCAAAAGAGGGGTAGGAGAGGAGGGCGCATTCAACAGATGGCAATAAACAGGTTTTGAGCATCTCCTGGGCATCAGGCACTGGAGGTAGATGAATGTAGTAAGCAAAACAGAGAAAAGCCCCTGCCCTCATGGAGGGCACACATTCTAGTGGGGAAAAAAGACAGTAAACTTGATGAGTGAGAGAAACAGATGGTTTCCAGACCTTACTGCAAGGACCTTGGCTTAACTCTGAGTGAAATGGAAAGCCACCAGAGGATTTGAGGTAAAGGACTGATGTGGGTTTTTTTCCATTTTAAGAGTCACACTCGGGCTGCTGTGTTGAGAATAGACTGTCTCATCCTCCTGGGGGATGGAGGCAAGGATGGACACGGGGAGACAACTGAGAGGCCATTGCAATAATCCAGACAGAGATTTATCTTACTTTCCGTGCGCTGTTGCATCATCACTTGGATGTAAGGAGAGCAGTGGAGTGAGAAAGTGCTTCCCTCCTCTAGTCTCAACAGAGCTGCTGGAGAGACTCTTAAAATGGGAGTCAGATCATGGCAGTCCTTTGCCTGAAACCCTCCAGAAGCTTCCCACTGCACTCAGCATCAAGACAAAGTCCTTAATTTCAGACACAAATCACCAAAGTTCCAGAGAACTCTGGTGTGGAGGGCCCAGGCACTCTTTTTGTACACCTACAAGTTCCCCTTGGGTTACTCAGGTTTCTTGGAGATCGGTAATAGCCAGGGTCCTTCCACTCAGCTAACCCTCACTCTTTCCCAGTGGTTGGCTGACCCCAGGGTGGGGTGCTGAGGCCAGCTAACTTTTCAGGATAATGTCTGAAATAATTCAACAATAGGATTTTAAAACTGGAAGAGATATAGTCTAGCCTATCCTCAACCCCCAGCTCATTCTACAAATGGAGTAACCAACCTAAAAGGAGGAAGTGCCCTGATAAGTCATTGTGTGACTGGGTGATAGCTGGACCTCCTCTGGACATGATAGCTTAGCTCTGTGCTAACATCTTCATACAATGGGACAGGAACTTGCCTTCCCTACCAATTCCACCTGCCTCACAAACCCCCTTCTCTGAGTAAGAACCATAATGCTCTCCTCAATAGCTGATTCATTCTTGTACCTGCTTACATGTCTGTCTATCCATCCATCCATCCATCCATCCATCCATCCATCCATCCATCCTTCATTTCTAGTGGGTATTTGTGTTTTCCTTTCCCTTCCCTTTAATACTGGGATTTTCCTCTGTTGAATTCATTTATTCTCTGTTCTTCTCCATGGTGTTTGGGTGGGGTTGACCCCACTCACAGCTCTAGCCCATCTGACTGACTACAGGAGTGAGTTCAGAGAAAGGTATGTACCCCAATATAGGCTAATGAAAGTGATCCCCTCCATCCAGAACATATGCTACCATTATTGGAAGTCATTCGCTTTCTTCTCCCAGACCATGTGGTATGAGGACATGCATGCTGTCTAGCCAGAGTTTCTGGGCCACTATGAGGAACCTAAAGATGACACTAACACCACATAAGACAGGAGAGAGACAGAGACAGAGATTGATTAAGGTCTTGGATGAGTTACTGGATCAAGACTCATTTGAAGTTAAAATTATTTCTGAATATCCAAGATTTTTTAGCTACTGCATTCTTTTTTTGGTTTGTTTTAGCCAGTTTTAATTGGGTGCTTAATTGGGTACTTTAATTGGGTTGATTGCAACCCAGAGAATCCTGACACACCGTTCCACTAGCTAGCATTTATGGAATGACTGCCGTGTGCTAGGCTCTCTGCCCAGTAAGCACCAGTGAGCCTGGTGGAGTTGATTATGCAGGGGAGCAAAATTTGCTACCCTAAAATGTATCTTTTTGGAATCTGGATTTTTTTAGGCTATTTTGAAGAAACAGAAGACTCTTCTCCCCCTTCCTGTAACTGCCTACAAGAATTTGGATAGAATACCTGCTCCAGGAAGGGAGCTATCACCACAGAATACTTCAGTATAGTATGAAGCTAAGTATGATGGACTGGGAGGAATGTAGCAAGGCTGGTGTGATCAAAATCCTATGTCCCAGTGTTTCTGGATGGCCTAGCAAACATTAGTTTACCAAATATTCACCTTTTCTATTCTTCCTGTAAATAACTTCTCTTCCCTTTGTAGTCCCATACCCTCACCCCCTGTTCCTTAATCCAGAATGTCACATATACCCCGTCTTTGGAATCTCTAATATTTATACGGATTCCCTGTATGTACATAATTAAATTTTATTTTCTTTGGTTAATCTGTTCTTATGTCAATTTAATTCTTCGACCAGCCCAAGGAATCTTGAGGCATAGAGGAAAATTTTTCCTCCCCAGTAGGTGCTGTCCACACTGCCAAAAACCCATTGAAAAGACAGATCACATAAGCAATTATAATAAAGTACGGCCATCCTATTGTTAAAAAACAGGGTGGTTGGTATGATTAGCCCTATTTTTTTTAAAAGTGCTATTTTCAGATCTTTATGTATGCCTATGCATAGAAAATATATTAGAGAGAGGTATGATCTTTGAGTGCTGTGGTAATGCAATCTGTTTCTTCCTTTATACTTTGCTTTTTTTCCCTTCCCCAACGAACCTTAATTACCCTAATAATCAAGATGGGAAATGCTATTAAAATCAAAATGCTAAGCATGATAAGCATTACACTGGGAGAAGCACCGGATGCTGTTAGAGCACTTAGCAGGGACTTGCCTTTGGCCGTGATGTAACTGTGTAGGGAGCTGTAGAGAAGGCTCAGGGAGGCTTTTTTTCTGCATAGAGACCCACCTGCCTCTGCCTATATAGGCTGACCCTCTGTGAGGCCCTGGGAGTGTGAGCTGGGCAAGGGAAGCCAGCTTCCCGCCCCTTCCTTGGGCAGTCTGGAGCCTGGGTCCCCTGTACTGGCCAGGAAGGGCATCTCCCCAGCTCATTTTCCTGCACTGCCCAGTGGAGAGCTGGTTACTGGAAACACAAGACACTTTCCTCCCAGGGCTGCAGAGGCTGAACATTAAGAAACCATTGCAAATAGAGTAATTGCTCAGAATGAGCATTAGTGTCCTATTAAAAAGAGACAGCTGCTGGTGGCTGTAACCTCTAATTCAGCAGCGTTTCCTGAGAACCACATTAATGCGATTGGAGCTAATTCCTTCCTTGCTGCCTGGGGGCCAAGTCCAGGCTCCTGGCCCTCAGTCTCTGCAGACAACCAAGAATCTTTCACTCCATTTCCCGGCAGGGGTGTCCTGGGGGCCCGGCCCGGGCAGCAAGCTGACAGCAAGCACTCCGCAAACTACTGCTGATTGTCCACTCCTGTGCTTGACTTTGGACTAGGGGCTGAGGGCTGGGGGTATTGGAGGTGGAGCAGACGATGCTTATTGAGTGGCAGTGTCTCTGAAGCATTTGACATTTGTCTAAAAAAGCCGAGACAACTGTGCTAAGAAATGAAAGATTTGAAGAGCAGTACAATATCGGATGTAGGAGAGAGTAAAAGGGGAATGAGTTGGGAACTGACCCAGCCTTGTATGGTGGGGGGCAACGGGGGGGGGGTAGATGGAGGAAGGTTCTGGAAAGGCTTCCTGGACGAGAGGAGATCTGAAGAATGAGCAGGAATTAACCGAGAAGGAAGAGCCTGTAAGCAGAAGCTTGTAGGCAGCGGGAAGAACCGAGCTGTTGGAGAAGTAGGCAGGCTGGACGCGGAGAGGCAGGTGGTGGTGGATAAAGCAAGCCTGTCTCCCTGCCTGCTGCAGTGGCATTGCTCTGCCCCCCTTGGGGACTTCACGCCAACGAACAAATGACGCCACCAAACGTCTCCCAGCGTCTCTGAGCTTGTGGCCTTGCCCTCATCCTCTCACCTCACTGGACGGGATGGAGTGCCCAACTCTCCCTCCCTCTCCCCTTAGGCCAAGGACTGGCCACCGCCTTTCTTTCCAGGACCACCAGGGCAGCTCGGTTTCCCGGATCAACAACCAGATGGGGCCTAGGCGAGAGCCCTCAGGTAGTGCAGGAGATGGGCCAGATGAGGCCTCATCTGGTCCCACCACCAACCCCTGGAGCGGGGAGCAGCCACAGGCTGCAGAGTCCTGGGGAGCACAGCTGCCCTCTGCTTGGTGCTCTGAGAGATGGTTCCCTAGCAACGGCACGGGCACAGGCTGCCCTGGGGGAGCGTGGGGTTTGCACAAAGGGTGGAGGAAACAAAGGGTCCTTGCACGCTCATTGTGGGGCACCATGTGTTTGCTCCAGGGAGGCCCTGGCACCATGTGCGCCCTCCTCCCCGCAGGGACAACAGTGTGGCCTCTGCCCTTCCCACTGGGAAGTCGGTTGACACATGGGTCTCATAATGCTGTGCCACAGTATGGAGTTTAAAACATGCTTCTTGACCTCCAGGAAATTTTTTTTCTTTTTAAAGATTATTTATTTATTTATTCATGAGAGACACAGAGAGAGGCAGAGACACAGGCAGAGGGAGAAACAGGCTCCCTGTGGGGAGCCCGATGCGGGACTTGATCCCAGGACCGGGGATCACCCCCTGAGCCGAAGGCAGATGCTCAACCACTGAGCGCCCCAGGTGTCCCTGTTTTTGTTTTCTTTTCAATCTAGTCTGTGAACCCCACACTTACAGGAAGGCAAGGAAACAGTATGAACATCCCATAAAATAGGAGCACATGGGAGGAAGGACTGGGCAGTCTGGGTTGCAGGTGTATGGAGCAGATGGGCGGCCTGGACCATGTCCTCCTGTGTGGGGGACACTTGGCCCCCTTACGGCCCCATGCAGAACAGTGTCCCGCTTTACAAATGAGGAGAGTGATGCTCAGAGAAGTGACGCACATGCCCAAGTATATTTATGCTGTGACAAGTCAAGGATTTGTTCCCCCTTTTCTATCAGCCCAACTGGCTGCCTTCAAATGCCCCCAGACTCAGGCTACTGAGATACCAGCCTTGGAGCCTCCTCACATACCTCCTGTCTCCTCCACTTTTTCAGAGAATGTGCTCTCCTGGGCACCAAGTCTGTAGCTAGGACTTGGGTCAGGCCCCAGACTTGGGACTCACCCCGACCATTGGGGCTGTCTAAGGTGTTGTGTTTCCGCCCTGAAGCCTGCACTCTGAGGCCCACCTAGGGGACAGGCCAGTTTGTGGTTGGGTGCTGCTGGGTGAAAGTGTGTGAGCCACCTTGGATAAAGAAAATAATTCTGGGGGCCCCTGGTTGGCTCAGTAGTTGAGTGTCTACCCTCAGCTCAGGGTGTGATCTTGGGGTCCTGGGATCGAGTCCTGCACTGGGCTCCCCGCAGGGACCCTGCTTCTCCCTCAGCCTGTGTCTCTGCCTCTCTCTGTGTCTCTCATGAATGAATAAATAAAATCTTTTTTTAAAAATAGAAAAAGAAAGAAATCCAGCAGGAAATGTGGCAGGGAGGAAATGTCCCCGGGGAGGATTTTCAAGTGATAGGTATCGTGTAGTTAAGAGCACGATCGGGGCGGAAGGTTAGAAGTCGTGGCTGGAGACAGGTACAGGAGGAGTGTCTTTGCGTCGTGGTCCCCAGCCATGTTTCCTACAGAGAAAAGACTTAGAGAGGCATTCTCACCAACCAGGGCTCTGCCTTTTTGAACTTGCAATAATTGTCTCAGTTGGCTGATCCTCCTACAAGGAGAAATGATGAGTGTTGAGATGAGGAAGGAGTAAGGGAGCCCTCCCAGGTTGGAGCATGAAACTGGAGGCGTTCCGGTTGCTGACATGAATGGACACCTGTCGGCCCTTCTACTGCAGGCCTCTGTGTGGGAAGCCAAGCTCTGCGTCCCCTTCTGATTTCTAGCCACTTCCATGCTTCCAGCCAAGGGCACGGGCTCCCCCCTGAGGACTTCGAGTCTCAGCTTTGCCAAATCCTCTCTGTGCGACCTTGGGTAAGTCACAGAACCCCTCTGGGCCTCAGTGTGGCCCACCCATTAAGCAGAGATGATAGTCAACTCTGCGTTTCAGGATTGCTGTGAGGAGTAGATAAGATGGCATAGGGCGCCTTTCTTCCCACCAATGGAGAGACGTGTGTCTGCGTCCAGGCTGCAGGGCGAGGCGAGGGCACAGGGAGGGAGTGTTGTGCCTCCCGAGAGGCCGCCACCGCGTCCAGCGCTCTCCAAGCCTGGCCGTTCACTCCCAGGCCGGACGGGGGCCAGCTCCCTTTGTTCCTTCCTGTCTGCTCCCTGCGATGTCCTTAGGCTCCCGGCAGATGCAGAGCCGGTGCTTGTGGCCTCGGCCGGCCTCCCCCGTCTCGGGCCCCAGGCCCCGTCACCGCTCAGCTCTGTGGCTGGGCCTCGATGGTCTCATCTGTAAACCGTGGTTGGGGGGATGGGGGGGAATTGCCTCCCGGAGACAGCTTCCCACCTCCTTCCCATCACATCCCTCACCCAGGTGCTCTCAGCCCGGGCTGTCCAGTAGGATCTCTTGCAAATTGTGACCATCCGGCAGGCCCCGAGGGCCTCTCCTGCCCCCTTCGGGCTCCACGGTCTGAATACAGCCTGGGCTCCGGGGGTTCCAAAAGGCACCCCACATGACTCTTGGACTGCACTTGGGCTGAGAACCACCTCAGGCTGCTGGGCCACCTGCAGTGCTCCCGTTCTGGCCGTTGTCACCTGTCCAGCTTCACGACAACCCCCTCGTTGGGCCCCCCCACCTGCTTAGAGATGTGCTGGGCGGCTGGCAGCATCCCCAAAGGAAGGCGCCCTCCCGGGCCTCCCAGGCCTCTGCCCTGATGCCACCTCCTGCCCCTCCTGCCATAGCCCATCCCTTTCTTGGAGCCTTTCCTGAAGGGTTAGCACCCTTGTGCATCCCCACTTCTACTCCCGTCCCTGCAGGTCATTGGTGCATAAGGATCCAGGGCTCCCAGCTCTGGAGCCCCTGCCCCCACCCTGCCCAGAGCCTCCTCTGCTTGAAGTGCCACCCGCTCCAACCTCCCTCAGCTCTTCTCTGTCTCCCCAGGCTCCCCGCCCCACCCCCCCACCCCCACCCCTGCCCCCACGGCTCCTGGTGTCTGCTTGCTGCCGATCACCCAGAAGGCTTGTTTGTGTTTGTTTCCAGCTTTTCTTGGGGGCACAACTGAGAATTAAAAACTGTACATACTGGGGCACCTGGGGGGCTCAGAGGTTGAGCATCTGCCTTGGGCTCAGGTCGTGATCCTGGGATCCTGGGATCGAGTCCCACATCTGGCTCCATGGATCAGGCTTCTCCCTCTGTCTGTGTCTCTGCCCCTCTCTCTGTCTCATGAGTAAATAAATAAAATCTTAAAAAAAAAAACCCTATATATATATTTAGGGTGTACCACTTGATGATTTGGTATCTGTATCCACTGTGAAATGATCATCATGGGTGGGCTAATTACCATATTCGTCACCTCACAAAGCTACCTTTCCCCCTACCTTTTCCTGTTTCGGTGGTGAGGACACTTAAGATCTACCCTCTTAACAAATATCAGGTAGGCAATACACTATCCCTAGCTAGAGTCATGCTATTGTACCTACGAGCTCCAGAATTTATAAGGGGTTAATATGCAAAACGTGTCACGAACTCATACAGTTTGATAGCAACAAACAAACAAAACCAATGATAATAATAATAATAATAATAAATAAAACACCCATGTAATTTGATTTGAAAAATGGGCAAAGGACCTGAACAGAGCTTTCTCCAAAGAAGACGTACGAACGGCGACAGGTAGCTGAACAGATGCTCACCATCCCTCACCATCAGAGAGACACAAATCAAAACTGTGATGCGACATCACCTCACACCTGTTGGACCGGCTCCCGTCAGGAAGAAGAAGGGTCATCGTGCCCGTGACGATGTGGAGAAAGTGAGACGGGTATTAAGATACAGATGGTCGGCCCCATCCTTAGTTGGCGATTCAGTGGGGAGAGGGGAGGAGCTGCAAGTGTGCGAGTCTAACACCTCCCCAGCCGATTGACGGTCACACTTTGGAACCTGCTGCTTTAGAGCTGAGTTTCTCAACCGGGGCAATACTGAGATTTTAGGCTGGCTGATTCTTTGTCCTTTTTGGGGGGACAGGAGGCCGTCCTGTGCGCGTTGTAGGAGCGGCCTCCCTGGTCCCTACCCACCAACTGTCTCCAGACATCGCCCGTCATTCCCTGGGGGATGCAGGCACCCTGGTTGAGAACCATCACCCTAGACTCTGCCTTGGGGCTGGGATTCTGGGGGAGCCTTGGCAGGCCCACTTTCCCGACTTTGCAGCCTGCAACCCTGTTTTTCTAACTCAGGGTTCCTTGGAGCCCAGCAGAGCCCATTCATCGGCATGTTGTATATGCTGCTTTCTTGCTATAATCGCCCAGGTGAGTGGCTGTGACGCAGGCTATCTGGTGTGCAAAGTCTGAGCCTTTTACTCTCTGGCCCTTGACAGGAAATGTTTGCTAACCCCTGTGCAGACCCTGAAGGGGACTGATGGACTGGGTTGGGATAGAAGGACCCGGGGCCTGTGCCCCCTGCCCCCACCTTGGCCCACCCTGGTAGATGTGAAAGAGGAAGGGTGGGAGGTGAAGGGGCTTCTGGGCATGGGCCCCAGGGCCATCAGGGCCCTGCCGTCCACGGTGGGTGGATAAGGGAGTCCCTGCTTGGCGGGGCTCCACCTCCTGGCTTTCCTGGATCTGCCAGCCAGGCCCCGGCCGAACAAGCTGGGGGCCGGGCTGGGGATTTGCTGGGGATTTTCCACGGCTGCCTGGCTCATGATCAGCCTGATCTCGCCTCACGTGGACCAGCCCTGGCCTCTGCTTTATCTACTGGGTAAACAAGCGCTCTGCACGCAGCCCCAAGGGAAAGGAGCCATCGAGACTGCAGACTCTGGGGTCGACAGGCCCCCCGTGCAGTGCTGTGTGGACACAGCATTCAGGGCTGACACTTCAGTGGGAAGAGGGCCACTGGGGCCACTTGGGAGGAACAAGGATCCCTTATTCCTTCATTCGCCGGGGAGCTCCTGAGTGGGGGAGGGCCATACGAGGCACCATACGAGGCACCGTGCAGACACCGTGCTTGCCCTCCTTTGATCTACCAGCTTTCGGGGAGACAGTGGAGCAAGGATGCTCACCCTGGGGGAGCCCCAGGGGTGATGGGAATACAGAGGAGGCAGACAGCAGAGCGGGGTGGGAGTGGGGCCAGAGAGGAGGGGGAGGAAGGACACCTGGTGCCTGTGGATAAGCCATGACTCTACTCAGCGAACGAGCCGGCCAGCAGCACTGCTGGATCCTGCGCACACTCAGCCTCCTCCCCGCTCCTCCTGACCATCCCAGGCGCTCTCTCCTCTGCCAAGGGGTGGTGGTAGGCACATGGGCTGCAGCTGGTTCTGGATGGTTGCTCTGCATGGGCACAGGGCGGGACCGTTTGGCATTCCTTTCCGTGTTCCTTACTGCTAACCTAGCGCCGAGCCTCGCCCGAGGTTCTCGGGAGGAGACGTGGAGGAATGAGTGGCATCCTAGCGCCAGTGGAGACGAAGGGCCTCGGGGAGATGTGGCCCCTGACACCTGTCCAGCTTTTAACAATTTGCAACACCTTTGGAACGGTAGCATGTTAATCCCGCGGGCAAGGCGAGGTCAGCCAAGTGGGTGGTAGTGACCAGTCAGAGCTCTGGGGTGGTGAGCAACAGAAAATGGCTGGGGCTGATTTAGCCAAAAGGGACAGGTCCAGGGAAGCTTGCAGACTTAGCAAAAAACCGGAAGACCAGCCCTCTGGAAGGACACTCCAGGGAAGGAACGTGCCTCTGTCCAGGGCGACCAAGCAGAATAAATGGTTCTTCGTGCTTCTGCCCACGGCTCCAATCCCAGGGATGGTGTCCGATGGCTTAGCTTAGGGCAGAGGGCCCACGTCCCAGGCTGACCCCTGTGTGGATCCACAGGCCTCTCTGATCACAGGGTCCTGCCCTCGGCTCATTCTCTGCCTCGGCTCTGCTTCCGCTTACAGCCAAATCTGTGTCTCCCCACTGTCCCTCAGCTTGGGCACTAGGACCGTTGTGCTCCTAAGTCACCCACACTAGCAGCCGGGAGCCTGTCCTCTTCTAGGGCAGGCCACCAGCCAGCACTGGCTCGACCGATTTTGCTTGGTAGCTTCCCCTCCATTCCGGTGAGCATGGCCGAGGTTCAGGCCCTCAGCGTCTTTACACGGGCTGCAAGCTCCTCCCGAGGCATCTATCCTCTGCTCCTGTCCACGTCTGACCAGCAGCAGAGGGGACTTTGCTGATCCTGCACATCTGATCCTACTCCTCTTCTCCTCAGAAAGCTTCACACCACCTCTCTGCCCACGACCGTGGCTTCCAAACATCTGTGACCTTGACCTGCAGTAAGAGACGTATTTTATGTTGCAATTGATTTTTATAGTGCACTTGTTTCCATAAGTGAAGCCCAGTTTCCGAGAATTGATACTTAACCTGAGTTTCTATCCTAGACCACTTTTTAAAACTCCTGGCCAGGACCCACTAACCTGATTTCATGACCCACGGCTGAACCATCATCTGAAGACATTGGCTGAAAGATGAAGCAGGAACCCCTTGGAATGGCATGGAAGGCTGCTTGGTGACTCAGGCCTCCTTCCACTTCCACAGCTCTGGATGCTGTTGGTCTCTGTTTCTTTGAGTTCTTCTGTGCATCCCACCCCGGGCCTCACTTTTGTGCTTCAGGGCGTATCCCACACACTCTGCCTGAATTTGTCTACCTCCCCTTCTTCACCTCCCCTGCCCACCTCATTCTTCAAGATCTGTCTTCTCTCTGTGAGTTGGATGTGAGAGTCCTCTGTGCCCTAAGAGCAGCACCTTGGGGGGTGATACTGGCATGTGCTTAGGTGTCTACAGCTGTGTGGGGACTACCTGCCTCAATATTGTATACATTTCCAGACCTCACCATCGGCCCTTGAAGTCAGAGTCTTTGACGATGAGGTTGCATGGAGTGCCTGGGCGATGTAGTTGGTTAAGCATCCGACTCATGGTTTTGGCTCAGGTCATGATCTCGGGGTTGTGAGACTGAGCCCTGAGTCAAGCTCCACGCTCAACGTGGGATCTGCTTAAGATTCCCTCTGTCCCTCCCTGGCCCCTGACCTCTCACAATAAATAAAAAATAAATAAATAAAATCTTTTTTTAAAAAAAGCAAAAGATGGTGTGACAAATCTACATTTTTACTTAACTACCCTGGCTGGTTCTTAGGCACGTTAACATTCATGTCTGACACGACTGGTCCGGAGGCCATCCAGTTCCTCCAGGCTTTAGGCAATGCTGTTTGTTGATGCACACCCTGGGTAATGGCCATCCAGACTCTCCCTCCCTCCCCATGTGTAGAGAATTCCCTGCCACATCGTCCTGGTGGGAGACAAAGCCCACTTGCTTTCAGAAGATGAAAGGTCTAGATACTGCCCTCCAGTATCCTGGCAGTGGGGACATGGGCATGTGGCTTTGTCTCCAGCAAAGATTCCCACCCTACCTGGGACTTTGAATCAGGAGCTGGTGACTCAGAGAAGCAGAGACAGGGGAGAAAGCGTTTGGGTGATGGCACCTACAGGATCCAGTTCCTGGAAATGGCATGAGCTCTGCCTGTCAGGGTCTGTCAGGAAATGGAAAGTACTGTCAGATGGAGGGACTAAAGAGAATTTAATAAAGAGACTTTTGACCAAGATGTGGGCCACAGTAAGAGAAACTGGTTAGAATTGTGATTGGTGAAGCAATAGGATGGATAACAGGGAAGAAAGAGTGACTCCCTACCTCCTGTAGGTCCAAGAAACAAGGAAAGGGAGCTACAACTAGAAATTGCAGGCCGTGGCCTTCGGTGGGTGTGGGGGACACAACATGGTGACCAGGCAGGGTCTTTCTCCTCCACCCTCTGGTTTCCAGTCAATACTTCTCAGGGCTGAACCCAACTGGAAGCCAGAGAGCAAGGTGGGGGTGGGGGGTCATTGATGTGTCCATAGGGGTTGAGTTTCTAGAGGATGGAGTGGGGTGGGAAAGAGTGGATCAGGAATGAATGATAGAGAGCATCCAGCACCAAAGCCTATGTCATACTTCCTGTGGTCTCCTAGGAACACATAACATACATAGCGGCTCACGTAATTCTCAGAAGAAGCGTGGATACTGGCATCACACCATTTTCCAGAGAGGCACCGCGAGGTTAAATAACTCCTCCAATGTCAGCATGAGAGTAGCTGCAATTCAAACCCAGATAATATGAATCCAGATTCTGTGTTCTTAACCGCTCTGCTGAGCCATCCAATAAACTAGCTATACATGGCTACACCCACTAGCTACACATGACTAAATATAAATTAGTCAATAGTAAACAACATCCAAATCCAGTAATTCCCCTGAGGCACATTTCAAATGGCTCACTACCTATGTGTGGCTAGTGGCTACCATCTTGGACAACACGGATAGAGAACGTATTCATCCTTCCAGACAGTTCTGCAGTAGAGCTGGACACTTTAATCTGCACCATTTCAACTCCCTAATGCCTTGCAGAACACATTTCCACACTCTCCCATCAGTGGCTGTGACGTTCCTGGGCCAAAAAGGACAGGGGTCAGTCTGATTTGAAGATTTCATTGCCTTCTCAATGGCTGCTAGATGATGTGGCCTCAAGCCCAGCTCAAGAGATAAATCTGAGATGGTTTTATATAGGCCATGCCCTTTCTACAATCCCTATGCTGTCCTGCCCTCTCCTCTCAAAATGGCAAGAATATCCCATAATAAGCAGCAGCACTTAGATCAAAAGAGACAGGGGATATGGCTGGTTCCTCAGCACTCTCCCCTCCACCCCACTTCAGAGATACTTGTCCTCAGGGCTTATGAGATGCTGGCACCCAGTGATATACAACGTCCTTCCATCAGCCCCCAAGAGACAGTCGCGAGTTGGATTTCATGATCCCTGCCTCTTGACACCGATACGTCATCTCCGAAATGTCCAGCATTAGTAGATAAGATAAATGCTGGAGATGATGTAAATCCTACCTACCAGATAGGCTGAAGGTGAGGTCTAGCTCTGTCTAAACTGTTGGGACATCATGGAAAGGAATGTGAGTCAATATAAGGTGACCCTCCCTTCACATAAGGAGATGCAGGGTCTTTGTAACCTGTAAAAGCACTTTCTGGGAGAGGAAGCAACATGTTAGAACTTCTCTACCTCTCAGCAAGCATTAGGGCCAACATTTTATACACATTGTCTCTCACCCAATCCAATGTGCATTGACACGTGTGTGATCATGCCATGCATGATCCTTGTCCAGCACATCTGGACATTTTTGCATCTTATTAAACAATAATAGAGGCTATCCTTCATTGCTGCTCATCATGTGCTGAGCCCTGGGCATGTTACATGGGTTACCTCACTTCTCATGACAGTAGCAAGATGGGAAACGTTATTATGCTTGCTTTACAGGCAAGGAAACAGGCGCAGAGGAATCGAGTACCTTGCCTGAGGTCACAGAGCTGGTTTCACAGCAGAATAGGACTATAACTAAATCTGTCTGACTTTCAAACCCATACCTATCCTGCCATGGTGCTATTCTATACCAATATCCTGCAAACTAGTATGATTTTTTTTTTTTTTTTGAGGGAGAGAGAGAGAGCACAAGTGGGAGGGGCAGAGGGAGAGACAATCTCAAGTAGACACTGTGCTGAGTGCAGAGCTTGATGTGGGGCTTGATCTCACAACCTTGAGATGACAACCTGAGCCAAAACCAAGAGTCGGATGCTCAACCAACTGAGCCACCCAGACACACCAACTAGCATGCATTCTTTAAGGGATTTTCTCCACCAGCCTAATAATATATAACAATAAATAGAAGTGGAACTGGACTGGTTGAAATGGAAGCTCCTAGTCTTACCTGCTCCTATACCCTGGCTTTCTCCCCTCCTACAGTTCCCCTGCATCCCCTCCACAGGCAACCACTGAATCAGCTCAGGGAATGCCTCAGACTTGGGAAGGGCCAGTTTGGAAAATACTGCCTATGCACCCTTTTAACAGACTGCACCGTATGCACCTTAATGCATATGGCATCATTAATGCAGCCAACTGCCTCCTGCTCTGATAAGCAGTCTTGATGATACATTTTGTACACATTCATGATTCTTTCCTGGATAAAATTTCTGGAAGTGAAATGTTTGGGCCAAAAATGTGCCAGTTTTAACACCAGATTCTCCTTCAGAAAGATTTTACTCCGTAAATTCCCATCTGCAGAAACAGGTTCTGCACATTCTCCCCCAAACTGGGTATTACTATTTAAAACCAATTTTTGTCAATGCAAAGGTACATTGCAGTTGTTTTATTGGGTTTTTTTTTTGTTGTTGTTGCTAAAGAACACATTTTAAAGTCTGCCAACTACTTGCCTTTCTTCTTATGCATCTCCTTTGCTGTTCATATACTTTGTTTTATTTTTTCCCTCACCTGGGGCAGTGATCTTTCATTATCTATTTGTAAACTTTATTTATAATGTAGTCATTAATCCTTTATGTATCATAATGACTGTAGACTGTCATATATTCATATCTGTTATATGTGTCATGTAGAATATGTAACATTGAATTTTATCTTTTATATATGGTGTTTTTGATTTACAGAGTCTTACATTTTGACCATGGGCTTACATTCTCCTCTCTTTTAATTCTTTCTTTTTAAACCTCAATCCTTAATCCACTGGAAATTTAATTGTGAACCAACAGCTAAAATTTAAAACATAAAAATGGGGAACCCTGGGTGGCACAGCGGTTTAGCGCCTGCCTTTGGCCCAGGGCGCGATCCTGGAGACCCAGGATCGAATCCCACGTCGGGCTCCCGGTGCATGGAGCCTGCTTCTCCCTCTGCCTGTGTCTCTGCCTCTCTCTCTCTCTCTGTGTGACTATCATAAATAAATAAAAATTTAAAAAAATAAATAAATAAAACATAAAAGTGAACTAACTCCTCTGTATAACTAACTTTATTTCATTTTCTTGTCTGATTGCAATGGCTTGAACTTATCAGAATGGTGTTAAGATTTAGCAAGATGGTTCTCGACCCTGGGTAAAGTTTGACCACCCCCGCCCCAGCCCTCAGGCACATTTGGCAATGTGTGGAGACATTTTTGGTTGTCACAACATGTGGTGGGTAGGGAAGTGTGTGTTCTGCTGACATCTAACAGCTAGAGGCCAGAGTGGGGGGAGAGGGGGCTACTACACATCCTATATCGCACAGGACATTCCCCCACAGCAAAGAATTTTCTGGCTCAGGTTGAGAAGCCTTGTGTTAACTATTAGTGGAATTAGCAAGTCCCTTTTATGTCTTGTATTTTCCCCGTTGCAAACTAGAGCTTCATTTGTTAAAGGCAGGTTGCCTTAGCGTCTCTGTGACGATCCCTCTGGAATGCGCCTACCACAAACAGAGGGATGCAGGCAGTGCCATAAAGAACATAGATGCCTGGGTCGACATGGAATAAAGAGAGGAAAGCAATGCAGACACAAATCACACATTAACAGTGTATAGTGTTGCTTCCCATCTCGAGGTATAAGAGCCTCTTTGGCTACCTTCCTGTTAATTCTCTCCTGAGACTTAAGACCACCATAGGTTCAAGCACCACAAGACGTGTTCTGCAAGGACATGGACTTTGGAGTCATGAAGACCTGGGATCAAATCAGAGCCCAGTCACTCCCTGGCTGTAGATGTGAGACCCTGGGCGGGGTCCTACTTCCCAGGGTTCTGGAGCCTGGGCTCCCTTATGGCAGACACTGACCTTGGGTGTCATGAGGTGAGTCCCTAGCTCAGGATCTGGAACATGGTCAGTGCTTATTTAGCATCTGCATGGAGTCCCAGGCACATGCAATCCCTCTCAGGTGTGATGAGCAACCCTTGTTCCCGAACAGCTCCCAGGAGCCTGAAACCCAAAAGAGGAGGCCAGCTGCAAGCCCCTGGCCAGTGTTTTGTGCTGGTTACTGAGATAGATCATTTTATTATCACCACTGTACAGATGAGAAAGCTGAAGCACAGAGGTTAGTACCTTGCTCACCGTTATTCAGCTAGTAAGTGGTAGAAGCTGGGTTAGAGCCCCCCCCCCTTAGCTGCTTAGTCATGCTGCCTCTCAGTCCCTCCCAAGCCCCCACCAGCAGCTCAACTGAAGGAACCTGGCCTGGCCACCCCACCTCCAAGGCTCTTGCTGTCACTCCTCTCAGCGAGGTCACCAAGCCTGTGTTTCTGGCCTGAGGCCCGCAGGGAAACACTGGCTGGATGCTGAGAAGGGGATGGCATTCCACCTGCAGCCCTTGCTCAGAGCAGCTGCTGGGGCTGCCACCAGTTGGCAGAAAGAGCTCTTGGCTCAAGTGCCGTCCTCAGAGGGCCTGACACTTTCCAGCATCCCGGAACTGTCCCCGAGGAGCCCTGGTGGCAGCTTCATGGTCTTGGGAAATGTACTTAACCTCTCCGAGCAGCCTCAGCTGGCATCTGGAAGGAGATTCAATTGCATGGTAATGAGCCTGAATCCTGCAGAGCCTGCCCTTTAATCACCAGCTGGAAAATGCAGCCCTGTAAGAAGCAGGCGGGCCAGAGATCGGCCACGACCTCATTAACCTAATCCTGTTAGACTCCTCCGCTCCCCTTAGCTCAGCTGCAGCGCTGCTGGGAAGTTGAGCTTCTGGAGCAGAGGGCCCCTCGCCCAGGGACGCTGCATCCAGGCGAGCTGCGCCGTGGGGAGGGTACACGCGTGGCCTGGCTGTCGCAGGGGTGCGGCAGAAGTCCTCAGGGCTGGGTCTCGAGAGACACCTGTTGCCAGCCATGTGGTGCCGCATCCCTCTCAGTGGGAGCCCCACTGCCAGCACAGTCCTCGTCCTCAACAGCACACTGGGCTCAGCCCCTTCAGGGCTTTGGAGTTAGCCACTGCTCCCACAGAACATCATTTAATCCTATAATGGCACTGCTGTACCATCCACATTTTCCAGAGGGAGGAGGCTGAGGCTCAGAGTAGTCAGGTGGCTTCCCCAAAGACGCACAGCAGCAGCACTGGCTTTGATCCAGCTTGGGCTAGCCCCAAATTCCACGCTTTTGGAATAGCTACAGAGACATCAGGATACGTTAGTAATATGTTCCTGTGACATGTCTGTGCTTGTGGCTTAGAGCTT
The DNA here is from genome assembly GCF_011100685.1 of Canis lupus familiaris. Classification (NCBI taxonomy): domain Eukaryota; kingdom Metazoa; phylum Chordata; class Mammalia; order Carnivora; family Canidae; genus Canis; species Canis lupus. Next base: position 35,246,446 of record NC_049226.1, read on the forward strand.
GTAGTGTGTGTTGGGGGATTGCCAGAGGCTTGAAGCCCTCGTCTCTCCAGGACAGAAGAATGAATCTTCCCAGCTCTGAGTGCTTAGTGGGGTTCTGGCCTCCTGCACTGCGGGTCTGTGGAAAGAGTGGGACGTCAAGCTATTGGTGTCCTAGGGACCTGGCTCTGTGGGACAGTCTGAGCAGAGCTGCCCCAGTCACAAGGCGTCCTCCTGTGCATAAGATTGTATTTCCCCCAAATGGCCACATTTTGTATTGTATTATATTTCCAGTTCCACAGATGCTTCTAGAACCTTGCCACTCCCCCAGGGAGGAATCGGAGCCTGTTTTCCCTCCCCTTGAGACCTTGTCAAGGACTGGACCGTGGGGGACAAATGTAGTGTGACCTCCAACATCTGTCCTAAAAGGCAACAGAGCTTCCTTCCACCTGGCTCTTTCTCTGCTGGGCTGCGTGGCTTTGCAACACAGCTGCCATGCTGTGAGGAAGCCCGGGCCATGTGAACAGGTGCATGGTGTCCCACTGGACGGCTCCTGGGTGGGTCCCAGCCCCCAGCCCCCAGCCTCAAGGCCGCCCCAGCAGACACTGAGCTGGGCACATACAAGCTCTCTGCTGAGCCCAGCCCAATTTTGCAGATTTGTGAGTAAAATGAATGATGTTATTTTTTAAGCCATTAAGTTTCAGAGTGGTTATGAGGCCATGGTAACAGGAGCATTCTGGACTCACTGCTTCCCAAGACAGCCTGTCATGCTCACACGCAGTGCTGCCCAGTGGGGTTGTGCATGTTGTGTGGTCATGCATGTTGCAGGTGTGGGCACAGCTCACCAGGCCTGGGCCCCAGCTCCAGGCTGCATCGGCCTCATGAGGTGCACTTGTGTGAGTGGTCTTGTCCCAGGCATACCCCTTTTTTCCCCCTGACCCCACAAAGGCTCTGTATAAGCTAGCTGCCTCCCTACCCCCAGGTTGAAAATTCTATTTTGGGTTTTTTTTTTTAGATTTTATTTATTTATTCATGAGAGATGCAGAGAGAGAGGCAGAGACACAGGCAGAGGGAGAAGCAGGCTCCCTGCAGGAAGCCCGATGTGGGACTCGATCCCCAGGACCCCAGGATCATGACCTGAGCCGAAAGCAGACGCTCAACCACAGAGCCACCCAGACGCCCCAGGTTGTAAATTCTTAGAACATTTTTCTTCACATCAAACAAAACCTCCACTTTTACATTTCAGCCCATTTGTCCTAATTCTATTATCTAGGTCCCTACAGAGTTAATCTAGTTTCATTCTGGTGTTTGGATGGTTGAAGACATCCCCCCTCTCTTCCTTTTGTCTGGTGAAATCTCCGGAGTTCTTCTGGTCTTTCCTGCTAGACAGAAGAGCATTTAGATTCCTCACTAACTGGCTGTCTTTATCCTTCCATAGCTCTTCTGTGGGGACGTCTGGCTCTACTCTGGCCACCCTGCCTTAGGTAGGGTCTGACCTGTGGCTGAAAGGAGCACTTGGGAGGGTCTGTTGTACTATTTCTCCAGCTCTCTTGAAACATCAGTTTAATTGCGTGTGGACCATGGGCTATGGGCCCGCTGCCCAAGGACTCACAGGGACTCACTGTTGGGACCGGAAGACAGGCCCCAATTTTGCATTTGCCTCTAGGCCATGACTCTGCATCATCTCTTCCAAACATTTGTCTTCACTGTGCGGAGATCCCGTCCCCATGAAATGCTTACTCTCCATCTCCTGCTCCCCTGGCAACCGACCATCTGCTTTCTGTCTCTGTGAATTTGCCTCTTCTGAATACTTCATATCAACACAATGATAAATGTGACCTTTCATGTCTGGCTTCTTTCACTTACAGAAGTATTTCGAGGTTCATCCACTTTGTAGTATTTCTCTCTACCCCTTGTCCAGTCCCAAATGCTGGCCCCAGTCAGGGGTTGGTCCTGACTGTCTCCCTTCTTACCCTGAGTGAACTTACAACTGTTTGGATCAGACATTGTGGGTCAGCAAACATGGGACACTGCCAGGAGGGCCAGGCCCCAAATCCATCCTTCCATTCATGGTGAGGAAGATGTATGGGGGGGAGGGGCTACTTTTCTGTTCTCAGATTCTCTCTTGGCTCTGAGAAGAGGCCGATGGACACCTTGGCCTCTCGTTGGTGGGGCCTGGGTGAGACCCTGATAAGAAGCTGGGGTGGGGTGAGGCCCTCCTTCATCTCCCCAGCTAACCTCCCCGGCAAGGTGGAGCCCAACCTTTGGAGCTCCAGCTAGACCAGCAAAGAACGCCTCAGCTCCTTCAACTCCTGGGATCTTCACCTTCCAACCTCCAAAGCCTCCTGTGGAGGATCCTTTCTGATCGGTCCATCAGAAGGGAGGTCAGAGCCCAGGGGACGCATCCAACGGTGGATGAAGCCAGGTGCCTCCTGAACAGTGAGGAGTGTTGTCAACACAACAGAGACCTGCAAAGCTTGCTCAGACTTCTGCAGTATCTGGTCAACCAGAAACAGCAGCAACAGCGGTAGCAGCAAGGAGACAGAGAGGCCATGGAGAGGAGACCCCGGGGCAAGCGGGTTCCTAACACCCTCTCCCCTTTGCTATCCTCTCAGAGACAGGCCTCTTTATATCCCTCTTGGTCTCTTCTTCTGCTTTTCACTTTCTTCTCCTCCTCTGCAGGTTTTCCATCTCAGAGTAAAAGCCGAAGTTCTTGCAAGGCTGATAAGCCCCTACTGATCTGCTTCTTCCTCCTCTGCCCTCTGGACTCATCCCCACTGTTTCTTGAACTCCCTGGATCTGCAGCCACCACAGGACCTTTGCATATACTACTCTCATCTTCTCCTAGCTCTCTGCACCTGGCCTCTCTCACTGTCCTCAACGCCTTTTACTCCAACATCATCTTCTCTGCCACTTATCTTAACCACCCCCTCATCCTGTCCTTTTCTGACTTTATTTCTTGACCTTAATTGCTAGCTAATGTGCACATGTCTTGTTTTCTATCTTTTTTGTCTTCCATGTCTGTCCATCCAACTAGAATGGAACCTTCCCGAGGGTGGGGATTTTGTGTTTGGTTCACTGCTATGTATTCCAGAACCTGGCCCCTAGCAAGCGCTTAATAAATATTAGTTGAATGAGTGAATGAATGCTCTGCATCATGCCTAGAGGATCTGAAGCCTTGTTGGGATGGGGGTTGCTATCTTCTGACCTTGGGTGTAAAGTGCAGACTGGACTTGAACACGCAACTACCCCCACTAACCCTGACATCGCTGGCTTCCATGCAGGGAAGCCTGACAATTGGGGACAGGAGATGCTAGGTGGCCTACAACAACCACATCTTTGCCTAGTACAGAAAATGCTGCATAACATACCCAAGTCGAACCTAATAAAGTTCCAGAAACCAAGATGCTTCAGTGTGCTATGTGGCAGCTGTGGGGGCAACTGGTGGGTGTGGACCGGCTGACCCGGAGACCTCTCTGGATGTTGTGGTCCTCAGAGCTCGGAGAGAATGGGGAGTGGGCCAGGGCCTGGGAGATTTTCCTGAGTTCTGATATCTGACATATGTGATGAACAGCATCTGGTAGACACCAAGGGGTCCTATAATCCTGGAGTGGTAGGAACCTGGTAATCCCACACTGAGGTTTGGGTATGAATCATTGAGAAAAGAGGGCCAGTCTTAATCCAAAAAAGTGTAATGTGTACTTTATGTATCATCAAGTTGTCATATGTGTGTGTGTTTGTTTGATGGGGGGTGTCTCTGTGTCTGTCTATACGTATGTCTGTGTGTACCCAGGAGATGGGCACCAGAAGGGCAGCTCTGGATTCTGCCTCTGGGACACTCCAGACAGTGTCTGGTGAGTGTGGTGTTTTAGTGGCAATAAAGCTCTCTGAGACTCGAGTATAATTGCTTTATCTCCTTCTGTTAGATGTCTCTGGCACAGCAGTTTTTCAACCCCGGGCTGCACATTGGCCTCGTGCATAGAGCTTTTTTAAAATGCCGATGCCCAGGTATTACCCCCACGCCGGTTAAACCAGCTTCTGGATGTGGGACCTGGGCACTGATATGTTTCTGAAGGTCCTCAGGTGACTCAGGCTGGAAGCTGAGCAGAGTCCGCAGCCAGGAGATTTCGGGCCTGGCTTTTCTGTTAAGTCATCTTTGACCTTGAGCAAGTTGCTTGATCTTTCTGGTTCTTCATTTCCTTTCTGAATAAGACAGGAATCACTGTACCTTCCTGCTCACCCACTGCCCATGGTTTGAGGTCATTTATGGGTGAGAAGTTTTGTACATTCTGAAAGGAGAGCCACACAAATGCAAGGAAGTATTTGTGTCAGGCCTTTGTAGAAACCAGAAAATGAGGCCGGAGGTGGGAGTGTATAATTAGAGCGAGATCGTAGTGAAAGAGAAAAGCAAATCTACAAACTACATACACTTTGCGAAAGTAGCCGAATCGGTTAAGGCCTGTGCTTGTTATTCCAGAAGCTGCCACTGGGTGGGCCCTGCCCCACGGCCTGGACCTCGAGGTATCCTTGGAGGACCTGTTTTGCCCATTTTGATTAAAATAAGATTATTTACTGACATAGAGTGTATATATCAAGAGTTTATTGTTTTTTAAAAGATTTGTTTATTTTATTCATGAGAGACACACAGAGAGAAGCAGAGACACAGGCAGAGGGAGAAGCAGGCTCCAGGCAGGGAGCCCGATGCAGGACTCGATCCCAGGACCCCAGGGTCACACCCTGAGCCAAAGGCAGACGCCCAAACCACTGGGCCACCCAGGCGTCCTGAGATAGCAATTTAAATGCCCTTCTTACAGGGTCTTTGCTGGATCGGCTCATTCTGCCCAGAGCCTGGGTCTTAGCTTCCTCCTCTCCTGACACTTCTGGGAGGAGCAGCACAAACCCTCCATCTGGAGGCCTGGAGTGGGCTCTGCTCACCCCTCCCTGCAACATCAGAAAGCTTGGCCTGCTGGCAGCGAACCAGGAAGAGGCCTGCTTGGCTGCTGCTGCGGACCTAATTAGCTCTGGAGGGGCTCTTCTGTAATCTGGCCGGCTCTGCTCCTCTCCCAAGCCCTGCATTTAAGGAGCAGAATCTGATTTTCTTCCCCTAGGGGCCCATTCTATGCAAGTCACTTTAGCTCTTTTTCCTTTCTGCAGTCTGATCCGGAGACATCACAGTGGGGTAATTGTAAAAGCTGACTGACGTGTTTTTTTATTTTTATTTTTATTTTTCTCCCTTCAGTTAAGGACTAGAGACTTTGGTGCAGAAGCTAGGTCATTCATACCCACTGTCTTTAAAACTGAGCCAGGTGTACGAATGACTTTGCATAAAGCCGCCCAACACTTTCCTACAGCCACCCCAGCAATGTTCATCAGGTTGGTTGGCTGTTTCCCACCCCCCACCCCAACACCCTAACTGCTTGGAATACATAGCTGTGGATGTTATGACTCAATTTGTATAAACACACAAAATATTTAGAACAGCACACGTGAAACAATTCACAATAAACGCCTCTGGGGAGGGGACTAATGTTTGAGCTGGTCCGTGTCCTTAGAGAAGATCTTCTATAGCAAGGAATCCTTGGGGATTCTTTTTTTTTTTTTTTCTTAAAGATTTTACTTATTTGAGAAAGAGAGAAAGTGTGCATGAGTAGGGAGAGGGGCAGAGGGAGCAGCACGCTCTTCGCTGAGCAGGGAGCCCCAGGCGGGACTTGATCCCAGGACCCGGGATCATGACCTGAGCCACCCTGGTGCCCTCCTCCCCTCCAGGGATTCTTTAGCTGACTAAGTACAGCCTAATTCACTCAGCCAGACCCCAAAGACTAGATGCAGAGCAAGGGGATGTCCCTACCCCACCCTCTCATTCACTGTCCAGATCCCTAGCGGTCCTTTCCTTAGGCTCACAGGAGCTCAGGGGCACAGGGAGTGGGTTTTCCAGGTGAGGTGCCCAGATAGGGGACTAAGGAAAGAGGTCACTGGGAAAATTGCCAAGTGCTGTCAAAGCAGTGTTCACTGGCTCCCAACGGGAGGGTCAGCTTGAGGGGTTTCAGAGGGTAGGCAGGGGAGGTGCCTGGTCTGAATAGAGGCTGGGAGCCTGTACAGCTTCTGGTCTCTAGAACAGGTACCTCTGTGGTCTTCTGTCCCTCTCCCCACCTCCTTAGCTTTGCCACATGCAAGCCCTCCCCTTTGGTGGGCACATTCCCCAGAATCGTCACCCAGCTCCCTGCCAATCCTCTCTCACAACACTTTCCTCTCTTCCCTTCTTTCTAAAACCTCCTTTTAAGTCACTGGGAAATCCTTCCCTTCCCTGGAGCCAAGACCTTCCTTGTCTCTCCTTCTGGTTCTTGCATTGTAGACCTCGATGGCCCATTAGACCTGATCCTCAGTCAACCAAAGACCACATTTCCCCTCCTTTGAGGGCAGGCAGGTGTGGACCTTCCAACCTCTTCAGTTGGCAAAGATAAGTAGCAAAAGCAAAAAAGCAGTCAATGTTTCATCCTTCCATGCTCTGGCCAGTGATAGCCCCTTGTGTTTAAATTAAAGCACATCTGAAGTTGGTTTGTTGAGTAACCTCTGCACCTAGTGTGGAGCCCAACATGGGGCCTGAACTCACAACCCTGAGATCAAGACCTGAGCTGAGAGATTAAGAGTCAGACACTTAACCAACTGAGCCACTCAGGGTTCCCTGAATAAAACAGAGGCTCTAAGTGAAGGTACCCTACCTTTGCCTTTTATTCCAGCCCCGGTGACAGCTTTCTGTCCTACTTCTAGGACTTTGCAAATACCCTTCCCTCTGCCTGGAGCACACGTCCCTTCACTTCTCTGACCCCTGTCTTCTCACAGGGTTCCTCCTGGGCATCTCTTCATCCTACGAAAGCATAATTCTTTGACCAAGTTATTTGTTAGCATGCAACAAACTTTCATTCTGCTCCAATGAGGTGTGATAAGGTATTGCAGTGATGGCCTCCAGTGTATCCGTACCACCCTATATCTACACCTTCCCACCCAGCTTGGCCATGTGACATGTGTGACCAAAAGGATGACAACAGATGAGATACAAGCAGAAATGTGAAGCAGAGTACTTGCCCCTTGGTGCTTGCCCTCACTTGTTGCTCTTGGAATCCAGGAATGCCGTATAAAAGCTTGGGCTAGCCTGCTGAGTGATGAGAGACACAGGCTCCTGTCATCCCTCTTGCACTGGTTAGCAGCAGGCCCATCACTTGATGTGTAAACGAGGCCATTTCAGATCACTCAGGGGCCAGGTATTTGCCAGCTTACTGCAGATGTATAAGCAAGTGCAGTAGGGATTACTCATGCTATACCAAACCAGAAGGACTTCCCAGCCAACACACAGAATCAGGAGCTAAATAAATGGCTCTTGCTTTAAGCCACTCACCTACGGGTTTCCTTACACAGCTGAAACTAGCTGATGCATGAGGGAATCGACAGAAAGAAAAACAGCTGGTTCACTAAAGATATATGAAATTCGGATTTATGAAGTCAGCGGGAAGACGACTTTTTATGCTAGCATAAAAGTGTAAATCTGATTAATATCCAACAGAGCAATAAAATGTAACCTTTGGAGTTATCTTCTGTCAAAAACCCAGAGATAATTGTGGTTAGGAAACAAAAGAGAAAGTTTTCCTTCCAAGGAAAAGTTAGACTTTCTGGGAGTTAGACTTTCTGAAGGGCTGGATTGCCAAATACAAAACACACTGACCATTTAAAGAGAAAAAAAACTGTAAAATCACCAAGGTTATCAAGTTTCTGTGATCCTTTCCATGGTGAAAAACATCAACTTTCTCAGGCCATTGTCATAATTCCAAAGGCCGTGACATATCTTCAGATATTAGCATGGCAAAAATCAAGGATAAATGGATTTTTGTGGGGAATTCAAGTTTATGGGAAATAGCCAAGGTTTTATGAGGTAGGGCACCAGAGCCAGGCAAGGTGATCCTGTTATTTTTGCTTTAGTATTATTATTTTTCCTAGCTGTGGTATAAAGTTAGTTGTCCTAGAATTGAAGTGTATCGGTGTCTGTTTTTATTTCCATACTTATTTACTAGACAGGAAGAAAAATCATCTCTCCTTTCAGTTTTATACCTGTTAACTTATGATTTTATGCCCAAGCTCTAATGACAAATTTGTCCAACAAAGATACATTTCCCAAGATGACCCTTTGGTAGGCTTTATAGAAAACACTCCAGCATGGCATTAAATCGTCACACAATCTTTTTGTCTTATTTCCAAGTCCTACTAGATAATTTTCCATGCAGATCTTTCCCTGACTCATGAGTCCAGATGAGGTGACCCTCCTTTGTGCTGTCACAGCTCCTGTACCCACTTATCACAGCCTGGCATCCTTGGGGGTGGGAACATGCACATTCACCTTGAGGTTCTCCAAGTGGAATTCAGTGCCTTGTATAATCATTTGTAGAGTGTGAGGATCATCTAATTGTTTCCTCATAGAGCCAAGGGCAGTGGCTTTTGTACTTTGCTAAACAGCTTCCCAGATGATTCCCATAAAGTGGTATATTAGAGCTGCCGGATCCTGGCTTGTGGGAGCCGACCGTGCACCTCTTTTCAACCCTGGTTCAGGGACATCACGTTGATGTTAGAATTTGGACTTGGTGGGAGCATTTACACCGTGGAAGTCAGCAAATGCTACAAATGAAGGTTTTGCTTTGGTTTATGAGAGCCGGTTTGCCCACACCAGAGTCTGCTCATTTCAGGTCCTAGGACTAATGTTTGAGAGTTGCTGACCTAAAGTGGGAACAGCAAAGTACAGCCTGTGGGCCAAGTCCAACCTGCTGCCTGTCTTTATATTGACCATGGGTTAGGAATAGTTAGTACATTTTTAAAAGATTATAGAAGGAGGAGAAGAAAGAGGGAACAAAGGGGTTGGAGAAGTGACAGAGATCTTCTGTGGCCTGCAAAACCTAAAATGTTTAATAACTGTCATTATATGGGAAATCTCTGCAGATCTCTGACCTAGGGAAGCTTCTTAACCTAGATTGCATGTTAAAATCACCCTGGAGAGCTTCTAATACATTCTAATGCTTGGACCCCATAGTGCCTGAGGTGGGGTCTGGGGCCTCTGTGTATTTTAACAGCTCCCTGGAGGATTCACACTTTTCTGTCTGCGGGTCCCAGGTATCCTGGCTCCCACCTTCCCTCACTATTTCCCTAAATTGCCTCTATTCCCATGCCCCACCTGGTCCCAGCCACCCTGAGTGTTCCCTGTCCTACAGAGACGGTCTCTTTAGGGTTGCCTTGGATCTGAAAGGCATGTTTCACTTGGGAGCTAGTAAGAAGATGGGCAAGGCCTAAAGATGAGAAAACTGTAGACTGGGGTGCAAGGAGTGCTGATAGTCGAGCTGAGCCCTCACCCCACCCCAAAACACTGAGCTCATCAGAGACACTGGTCCCTTCCTACTGCTGATTTTTTTTTCCTACTGCTGATTTTAAGTTTAGTTCCATTATGATCAGAAAACATACGTTGTATGATTTCAATTCCTTTGAATTTGTTAAGATTTGTTTTATAACCCAGCATATGGTCTGTCTTCGAGTGTTCCACGTGCACTTGAAAAGAAAGTCTATTCGGTTGTTGTTGGGTGGAGCATTCTATAAATGTTAATTAGATTCAGTTGGTTTATGGTTGTTCAGTTCTGAGCTGACAGCAAGTTTCAACTTTACGATTGAAACCTTGCTGATTTTCTCTCGACTAGTTCTTTTAATTACTGAGAGAGGAGGTGAAATCTCCTAACAAGTTCTAAATGCATCCATTTCTATTTCTCATTTCCATTCTGTAAGTTTTTGCTTTACATTTTTTGAAGCTCTGTTATTAGGTACATATACATTTATGATTATTCTGCCTTCTGGTGAATTGACCCTTTTATAATTATATAATGTCTCTCTTCATCCTTGCTAATTTTCTTGGCTCTGAAGTCTGCTTGTTCTAATTTAACATAAATTTATAATTTATATAGCCACTCCAACATTTTTGGGGGGCATGTTTGCAAGTTGTATCTTTTCCTATCCATTTACTTTTAATATACCAGTATCATATTTGAAGTGAGTTTCTTGCAGACAACATATAATTGGATAATAAAAACAAATCCATTGGTATAATATCTTTTTGTTTATGTATTAGATTTATATCTACCATTGTATTATTTGTTTTCCCTATCTCTTTAAAATATATTCTCTGGTTTCCACTCTTCTGCACTTTTCAAATTCCATTTCATTTTTTCTTTTGTGTTTTTGACTATACTTTACTTATTTAAAGATTAAAAAAAAACATATTCATGAGAGACACACAGAGAGAGGCAGAAACATAGGCAGAGAGAGAAGCAGGCTCTCTGCGGGGGGAGTCTGATTCAAGACTCGATCCCAGGACCGCAGGATCATGACCTGAGTCGAAAGCAGACACTCAACCACTGTGCCACCCAGGCGCCCCTGGCTATATACCATTTTTTTAAAATAGGTTTTTTTTTTAGTGGTTGCTCTAAGGATTACAGTATAGATACTGTGCTTACCTGCTCTCAGGGTACTTGGAATCAGTATCACGCTGCTTCTCACAGAATGTGAAAACTTTCTCATAATGTAGGTGCCTCTGCCCTTCTCCTATGTTGTAGTTATCGTATATCTTACACATTAAATGTGCTATCAAAAACTTAAGTTATTTTGGAATTCATTTTTTACTCAGCTCTGTCCATTTGTTATCACACCACTCTGAGACCTGACCAAATATAAGGTTATAAAGATGACATATGGAATGTGGTAAGCATGTTTTTTACATACAGGAAAAACATTTCTAGGACGGATTTTTATAGATATACACATGGTGGGTGTTGGCAGTAGACTGCTCCCATTTTGAAGCTGGTTATGAACATTTGTGAGCAGAAATAGGGGAAACTTGGAGAAACAAGGAGGAAGATGTTGCTTCAGCTGAAATGTACATCACAAGAGTAAGGAAGTAAGATAACCGGGTGAGACTGGAGAGATGAAGAAACAGGATGGGAGGAGGAGGAGACAGTCAGTGTTCAAGAGCCACAGACCTCTTAATTTTTCTGTTGGAGCAGAAAGACTTGGGTGATTGGGTTTGAATCCCAGCTCAGCCCTTTAGAAGCCATTTGACCCTGTGTGTATTACCCCTCCTCTTCAGCCGTGGTTTCTCTGTAAGAAAGCTGAGGTTATGTGCATAAGAGAACTTGCCAGTAGCGCATATGAGGCATTTCATAAATGACGGTGATTATTACTGCCACCCAGGCCTTTCTGTATGTAGTCTGTGCCCTCACAGACATGTCAAAGCAGCTCATTTTATTCTAAAAATATTGAACTGAGGTTCACCCACAGAAACTTTCCCTTACTGATGGTTCTCAGCCCTAGCTGTACATTAGAATTACCTGGACTTCTTAAAATATGTCCAGGCCCTCCCTCAGAGGTTCTGATTCAATTGATCCAAGAGTGATAGATGATAGATAGATAGATAGATAGATAGATAGATAGATAGATAGATAAGATAGATTAGATAGCTAAGATAGGTAGATAGGTTGAATGCATGGATAGATTAGATAGGTAGATAGATGATAGATGATATATACACTAGGTGAGATAGGTAGATAGGTGAATGAATGGATAGATAGATAAGATAGGTAGATAGGTTGAATGCATGGATAGATTAGACAAGAGGATAGATAGATGGATAGATTGATGATAGATATATATGGGAAGAGATAGGTAGGCAGATAGATGAATGAATGGATAGATAGAATGGATTACTGAGAATTGTTCAAGTAAGGACATTTTTGGCTGAGGGAGGTGCAGGTGTGCAAATGGAGGCAAGTGTCTAGTAACTGGCACATCCCTGTCCCTATGTCTCCTTGAGTGTGGTCTGTACTCTCCTAACTGTGCCAAAGAAGCTTCTCCACACATCTTTTTCTTGAGATAATCTTCCAGTATGGGTAAAATAGAGGCAATTGTACAATGAACCTCCATCACTCAGCTCCCACAATTACCAGCATTTCATCGATCTTGTTTCATGTATCCTGCCCCCTCCAGCCCCTTTCCTGGTGCTGGATCATTTTTAAGAAAATCCCAACTATCATGTTATTTCACAACAGCGATTTTAAAAATCTCCCCAAGTGATTCTAATGTTGGTTGGGATTTGAAATTCACTAAACGAAGCCTCTTAAAAGTTGTGGGCAAATGCTTGAGCCATTTAGGAGACCAAATCCTTCACAGGGTTTCCTAATCGAATAAAGCCGTGGAATCCATCTGACATAGATGCACTGTATGTGCAGTTTCATTGTGTGTATGGTAATCCAGCATGAATGGTAAGTAGCTCATGTAAATAGGTAATTAGCATGATGCACCTAATAAACAACACTAAGGTAATTTACTTTTCATGATATGCCTACAGTCCCAGAAACATACCACTAATACTCTTTAACAAAATTCAAAGACCTATGGATGCTACTCTGTAAAAGCCAGCATGCACCATTCCTAGGACTCAGAGGTCTGGCACTTTCTGTTCGAGCCCCTCCCATCCCCACCCTAGACTCCATGCTGCCAGACTTGTTTCAGGTAAGATGCATCTAGCGGTCCCTAATCTACTAGGTACTGTTTTGAAATCATTTGCAATGCAACAGTAGGCTGTAAACAAATGATCTTAGATTGATATTTGCTCTCAGTGGAAAAACAGAGCTACAGAACAGTGAAAAAACAAATGGTCCTATGATGGGAAAAAGAGAAAGAAGAGTAATTTAAGTTGTTTATCATTCATTCCCTTGGTGAGTTTTTACTGAACATCTACTATGTGACAAACATTGGTCTAGGTATTTGAACACACATAGAACCAAATAGATAAAGATCTCCACCATCAAGCTTACCAAAGCAGTTATGCTGCACCTCCCCCCCACAGCAGCTCCCACAATCTGTTTCCCCACAAGTCAGTTTTGTTTTCCCTACAGTCAGCTCTTGCCATCATGCCCACTCTGCTAGCCCCTTGTTTTGGGGAGAGCGAAACTGTAGAAAGTGGCTACAGCAAAGGGAGTTGGGCAGGATGAGAAAAGTATTTCCCAGATACTTCTAGAACCACCCAAACTGGACTTGGGTGGATTTTGGTGGATACATTTGACTTTCTTGCAGAGAGGATGAGGAAGAGGGTGCCAACGGTGGAGACAAACCCCAGTGCTCAGTTGCACAATGGAAGACCCAATGAGAAGGACTCAGGACGAACATTGATGGGTATCATACATGCCCAGGTGGACAGGAAGTCATCACTATAAACTGGCAGCATCTGCTCTGGAGTCTGGAATTGAGAGTAAAATAGGGAGTTCATCCCTTAATCCCTATGCTAAATGTTGAAATCCCATCTCTCCTGGTCTACCTCCTCCCTCCCACCTGACTCCAGAGATCTGTTTTCTATTGCTATAGCTTAATCTCTATAGTTTTTTAGAGAGGGGGATGATAACAATATGTACTCTTTCACACCTGACTTCTTTCACTCAGCATTGTTATTTGGAGATGCATCCTCATTGTTGCCTGTATCTATAATTCATTCTGTTCTATTGCTGAGTTGTATTCCATTGTTTGGATACGCAGCCATTTGTGTATCTATTCACCCATTGAAGTGTTGATGGATATCTGAGTTGTTTCCAATTCTTGGCCACTACAAATAGAGCTGCTACAATCATCTGTGTGCAAGTGTTTGTATGGATATTTTCTTTGTTTTCTCTTGGGTAAACAGCCAGGACTGGAATGGCTCAATCATCCGGTCGGTGTTTGTTTAAGTTAAAAAGGTACTAAACTCTTGTCTGAAGTGATTGTGCCATTTTACATTCCCATTAGCAATGCATGAGAATAACAGCTAGTCCACACCCTTGCCAACACTTGATGAGGTCTATCTTTTTCATGTTAGTTATCCTAAGACATGTGTATGGATATTTTGTTGTAGGTTTAATTTACCTATTAAAGGATAGCAATGTTGGGCATCTTGTCACATGCTTATTTGCCTTCCTCTTTGGTGAAGTGCCTTTTGCCCATTTTGTATTGTTTGCTTGCTTCTTGTTAAGTTTTGAGGGTATTTTATATTTTATTTTAAAAAATATTTTATTTATTTATTTATTTATTTATTTATTTATTTATTTGAGAGAGAGCATGAACTGGGGGAGGAGCAGAAGGCGAGGGACAAGCAGACTCTGCACTGAGCATAGAGCCAATGCAGGGCTCGATCTCATGACCCTGAGATCATGATCCGACCTGAAATCAAGAGTGGGAAGCTTACCGAGCCACCCAGGTGCCCCTGAGAGTATTTTATATAATTCAGTTAAAAGTCCTCTATGTGGTGTGATTTGGGAAGTTTTCTAAATTCTCTTAATGGTGTCTTTGCAGAACAAATGTTTTAATTTTTAAGAGTCTAATTCCTTAATTTTTTAAAGATTTTATTTATTTATTCATGAGAGACACACACAGAGAGAGGCAGAGACACAGGCAGGAGAGAAGCAGGCTTCCAGCGGGGAGCCTGTTGCAGGACTCGATCCCAGGATCCCGGGATCACACCTTTAGCTGAAGGCAGATGCTCAACCACTGAGCCACCCAGACGTCTCACCTTAATTCTTTCTTTATGGATTGTACTTTTGATATGTCTGACAACTTTTAACTTTTTGCTCATTGCAAGTTCACAAAGATTTTCTCCTTTTTTTTTTCACTTTTTAGAAGTCTTCTTGTTTTTGGTATCCTGTTTAGGTCTATGATCCCTTTTGAGTCATTTTTTTGTATAAGGTGTTAGATATGGGTAATTTTTTGGGTGTGGATATTCCAATGTGATTTATTGAGATGAATATTCTTTCTTGACTGAACTGCCTTTGTGCCTTCATTTAAAAAAAGTTCTTCATATATTTTTGGGCTCTATTCTGTTGATCAAATTATCTTATTTGATACCAACACCACATGATCTTGATTATTCTAGCTTTATAACAAGTCGTGAAATCATGTAATGCTGATAAATCTTTTCCATTTCCATATGAATATTAAAGTGAACTTGTCAAGTAAAAGAATAGTCTGTTGGGATTTTCATTAGAATCATTTAACTCTATCAATTTGGGGAAAACTGACATCTTAAGACTAATAAATCTTAGACCCATGGTCAAGGTATATTTTTCCATTTCCTTAGGTTTTCTCTAATTTATCTCAGCAGTGTTTTATAGTTTTCAATGTAAAGAAATGTTTTTTCTCTGAAAGTTTTTAATTACATATTCAATTTCTTTAATAGATATAAGTCCATTGATTTTTTTTCCTGAGTATGTATTTATAGTTTGTCTCTTTCAGGGAATTAGTCCATTTCATTTTGTTTGTCCAATTTACTGGCATAAAGTTGTTCATATTACTCATTTAATATTTAAAAAATATCTATAAAATCTGGGCATGTCACTCTTCTCACTTATAATATTGATAATTGTGTCTCATTTTTTTCTGATCCATCTAGTTAGAGGTTTATCAATTTTATTTATCAAAAAAACAGCTTTTGATTTTATTTCTTTTTTTGAAAAAAAACCTTATTATTTCATTGATTTCTACTCTGATTTTTTTTTCCTGCCCTTCTGCTTGATTTGAGTTTATTTTGCTGGGTTTTTAAAAGACAGAATATAAGGTTTTAAAACTATACATACATTCCTTATAAGTACTTCTTTAGTTGAATCTCACAAAGTTGGGTATGTTGCTTATCATTTTTATTCAGTTCAAAATACTTTCTAATTTCTTCTTTGAATGATGCACTACTTAAAAACATAATGATCACCTTCAAAATATTTGGGAGATTTTCCTAGATAGCTTTCCATGATTAGCTTCTAATTGAATTCTGCTGCGGTGAGAGAATATGCTTTGTATGATTTGAATGACTTAAAATTTATTGACACTTGTTTTATGGCCTGGAATATGGTTTGTCTTGGTTAATGTTCTGTATTCACTTGAGAAGAATGCATATTCTGTTGCTATTGGGTGAAATGTTCGATAAATACCACTTAGGTCAAGTTGGTTGATAGTATTGTTCGCTAAGAGGGTAAATTGTGTAAAGTGCTAGCACCCGGTAAACGATTAATGTTATTTTTTTAAAGATTTTATTTATTTATTCATGAAAGACAGAGAGAGAGAGAGAGAGAGAGACATGCAGAGGGAAAAGCAGGCTCCCTACAGGGATCCTGATGCAGAACTTGATCCCAGGACCCTGGGATCACACCCTGAGCCAAAGGCAGATGTTCAACCACTGAGCCACCCAGGAGTCCCTAATGCTAAGCATGGTGGCAATACAAGTATTATAGACTTAAAGTACGACTACACTGATCAATAAGTCTGTAATTAATCATCATTCTTTCCGGTTTAAATTACTTGTGGCACAGGGCATGGAGGGGGCTGTGATTTATAGGTGTCCGCCCATTGTGGTTGCTGGATAACCAACCACTCACAATTGGTGGATATCAAGTATAAATGATAGGGGATGATGATAAATGGATTTCTCCTCGGGAGCCAGGTTCCATGACCCCTGCAGTCCCTGGTGAAGGCCTAATGGCACAGTTACATGACCCTTGATTGATGCCTTCCATTAGGGCAGGTAGTTCATAGGCTGGGTTTGCTATCAGTGTTAGAATCAGCCTCCCAGAACTGCACACAGGGTGAGAGAAAGGGTAGGATCAAATGAGTAAGGCTCCATCCAAGCCTTCCCAGCATGGGATCAAGAGCTACCCATGTACCTTTCCAAAGCCTTTGACGTGTATCACCCAACCTTCATCTCAAACGGCCCCCTGGAGTAGATGGTTCTGGCCTTAATATTCCCAACCTATAAAAAGGGCTCAGGAAGTTTCCCTGAGGAGTGCTTGAGAGAGTCCTTCTTCACTGCCAGCCCTCTGCCTTCACCCAGAGAGGAGGGATGGGGTGGCTGGACGAGTAGGGGGGCAGGAATCAGAAGACATAGGTTCCAGACCAGGCTGTGTGGTCTTGGGTGAGTTGTTTCATGTGCTGGGGACTGAGCTTTCTCACTGCAAACATGGGGCTTGGGCAAGAGAGGTGCTTCCTGATTGTGGGTATGGGTGCCAGGCATGGCTGGACCTGCCTGGCCACCTGCCCAGTGCACCTGGCCCATATCCACATGCAGTGGGCTGAGGAGCCTCCTGGGAGGGGATGGCTACCAACCGTGAGAATTGCTTCTCACCTGTGCTACATGACCCCCTCAGGGTCTACGCCATTTTGCTGGGGGAAGTAAACTCATAGGTAAAAGGAAATCAATTTTGTTTGAAGATTCTGGGACATTTTATAAGTAGTGAACAAGCACAAATGTGTTGTGGAGCAAAAGGCAACCTTTGTACAAATTTTAAAGAGCAAAAGAAGTTTTTAAGAAATTCTTTGTTTTGGGGGTGCCTGGGTGGCTCAGGTCATGATCTCTGAGATCCTGAGATCCAGTGCCTCACTGAGCTCTCTGCTCGGTGAGGAGTCTGCTTCTCCCTCTCCCTTTGTGCTCTCTCTCTAATAAATAAATAAAATCTTAAAAAAAATAAATTTATTGTTTGAGGCAGGCCTCCACCAGCTCCACCCCCGGTTTTGCTCCTTCTCTCCTCTGCCTCATGATGCCTTGGTTGACAAGTGTCCCAGGCAGCAATGGCACCATGCCTTCCCAGTGTAGCGGGAGCAAAGCCTTCGAGATTCAGGGGGACAGGGGGTCCGTTGTTCAATCTGTCTCCAGCTCTCCTCTACCAGGGGTTTGTGTCTGAGCAGGGCTGCATAGACAGAACTAGGAGAAATCACTTCTCTAGCACCTTGCATTGCACTGTGCTCCAAGCAGCTTGGCTTTGACCTTGCTGTGACAGAGGGGCACAGCCACCCACCCACACCCACCCTGCCACCGACCGCCCACCACCGTTGGCCTGGTGTCGAGTTTCATGGTAGAGTCAAGACCAGCTCTAGCATTTGCAGAAGGTGCAGGTGGGGTGGAGGGGCGGGGTGGGGGACAGGAGACCAGTCATGCTGGGAAAGTAGGGGATGCAGGAAGGGGCAGGGGAGCAGGTGCCCTGCTCAGAGGCCTCACCTGGTTTAGTACAGCCTTGTTTGTGAGTCCAGGAGATGCTCTTCTAGGACCCCCAGAAATAGGGGGGAAGGTGCCGTTTGTGGAAGGGACAAAATGGGCTGAGCATGGTGGGTGGGGCGGCAAGAGCCTCTAAGCCATTGTATTCTTCTCATACTACCTCTGTCCACACAGGCCCTTGAGGTCTGCAAATTTTGGTTTCATTTGTTCCTCCCCAAATCCCCAGGGGGGTTTGTGGCAGTTGTAATGGATTGTTCTAAAGGTTTCAAAACTCTAATGGAAATCATAATACATCTGTTTTCTGCTTTTTGCATACCCTGTTATGGATGTAGTTTGATTAATAAATCATGGGGAAATAAATTAATTATTCCTTGATGATCAGTCTCCTTGGCAGACAGTGTATTTCAAGACAAGGGAGATACAGGGGGAAGAGAACAACAAAGAAGGGTCTCGATGTTGGAATAGGTTGAGGAGGAACAGATCAGAGGCTCCTTGGGGTTCTTTCCAGGCCCACAGGCCTTCCAGGAGAAGGCAGCACGACCTGCCAGAGGCTGGTGGTACCAACGATACAGTGGGAGTGATTGAAGATTGAACACAAGGGTGGGGGGATGGCCCCTGCAGATTCAGGGGATTGGTAGGTCAAGAGCGAGAGGTGGTATGTGTGTGTGAGAGTCACATGAGGGAGACCTTGGTCTCCTCACCCAGGTCTGCTGTGCCCAAGGCAGACCTTCAGAAACACTGGAAAAAATTCAGGATCAAGAGGCAACAGGCCTGGGGTGCCTGGGTGGCCCAATGGGTTGAGCATCTCCCCTGCAGACTCTTTTCCTGCCTCTTCCCTCTTTTTATCTTATACCAGCCACCCCCTACCCCCACCTCCCCGGAGCTCCCACACCCAACCTTCTTCCTAAGCAACAAGGAACTTGAGTTTCTTGAAAACCAAAATGCAGACAAGGCCAGAAGAACAACCAGTCCATGCCCCTGGCCAGCACAGGACACTAGTCACAGGCGACTGGGGACTGCATGGGCTGGCCAGGACTCAAAGTTCCCCACATCTGATGGAGCCGCCTGGGGTGGCACTGCCTGGCCAGGGTGCTGTGTGATGGTGGGCAAGGTCTGTTCTCTCGTGACCGGGGAGACGGAGGAGATGGGGACTCCTGGAGGGCAGCCTACGGGCTCGCAGGTCAGCTTTGGAGATCCATCCCTGTGGCGGTGCTGAGGCTTGAGCATCAGAGCCACCCCTGGGGTGGGGGGCTTGGTCCACATGGTTACAGAGCCCACCCCACAGCCTCTCTCTTTGTAGATCTGGAATAAGAACTCCCTGGGTCGAGGTGGGTAAACCTGGATTGAGTTGCTCACCCAACCAGGGCCGGACACTTTGCCCTTCTAAGAAGTTCCCAGGAGAGGCTGAAACGGCCTGTCCCAGGGCCACATGTTGAGAATGGCTGTGTCATTGTTCCCAGGTGGCTGCAGAGAGGTGGGGTCGGTGTCCTATACCCTGAGAGGCTCTGAGCAGAGCCAGAACTCAGATGTGTACCTGGGACCTTGGGCCACAAGACTGAGATTGATGAGGGCCAGGAGGGCCACTCAGAAAGGTGGAATCAGGACCAGGGGACATGGGACTGTGGCTGTGTGTGCTGGGGACGTGCCACTGGGGACATCCTCCAGAGGACCTCTGCCCTCCTCACACCCGGGGACGGGCCTGTGGTCTGGGCTGGAAGGGAAGCCAGTGAAAATGAAATGACCATCTAGAGGCTGGGGCTCACTTGGGAGCAGTCCACTTGGAGGAAGAGGAGAAGCAAGGAAACAAAGACACGGAGACATTTGTCAACTGGGTGCTTGTATTTGGGAAGCAGAGTCGGGGCCAATGCACATCCAGGTTGTTAGCTTAGAAACATAATCTGTATCTACTTTATTTCTTCCCAGGCCAACTCGGGGGGTTTGGGGGTGCACAGCCCAGTGGAGTGAGGGCATAGCAGAGGTGTCGGGAGGCCGTGGGACTCAGTACCTCATGTCCCTCTCCCTTCCCTGAAAGACACCAACTTCAGATGTGACAGGATCTCCTGAGAAGAGCAGTCTGTGGGATCCTGGAGGGGCCAGGGCCAGGGGTGGATATTTGTTGGATAAAGAAAGGAAGGAGAATCTGTGGGTGCCTTGAGTTCAGAGACAGCCCTCGCTGGGCCTTCCATGCTTGGTCCTTAGACACAGACAGAGCACTTTGTCCACACGGAAACCTCGGCATTCCCAGGCGTTGCTCAGCGTCCAGCATTCTGATGCCACCATCCAAGGGTCCCCGACAAGGACCCATAACCTGTTACCTGCGTTCTCCTGGCTGTCGCTCTTCCCCTGTGTTCGTACCCTGCCGAGAAACTTCTTGAAGCCTTAGATGAGCCAATTCAGCTCAAACAAGCTCAGCTAACTCTTAGCACCTACTGTCTCATGTGTCTGCCAGGAACTAACACAACCGAAGTCTACATCGGATGCTTCTAAGTGATGAGATGCAGACCCCAATATCCCACACAGCCTCCGCCCACCCCCCCCCCTCCCCAACACTGCCCCAGCTGTCTCACAACCCTTCTTCCTCAAGAACAAATAGAGGTGGTGGGAAAATGAACGAGGGCGAGCATATCTATGGCTGAGCTTGTCTCTCTGCCTCTCTCTTCCCTTAGGGTTGGTTTTTACCCAGAAGGCTCTTTGGTCCCTCATGCAAATATGTTTCCAGGTTGGCCTCAATAAGGCTGGACTCAGGATTCACCCCCCTTCTCCCATCACACTGCAATGTCACCGAGAAAGGAGTGGAAGCCTGGCAGCTTCAAGGCTTCTGGCTGAGGGTGGCTGCAGAGCCTGGGTAGAGCCACCCTCTGCCCAGAATGCCCTCACCCCCTGCACCTGTGGGTCCCTGCTGGCCATCTCTGCAGTAAACTATAAGGCTAGGGGTGTGTAAAGTGTGGAGTTGCCGATTAGTGGCAGATTTGACTAAATAGCTTTATAAATGGCAGGTGCTGAAGTCTTAGAGTCGCCAGGCATCCAAAGTTTATAGCTCTGTGTTTTAATTTCTGCAAAGGAGCAGTGTTGCTTTCTCAGGCATCTGCCCATTCCGGAGGTTGTGCGGATCTCTGGGGGCCAAAACCGAGTCCCCTTCTATCCTTGTAACCATGAGGTCATTGTCATGACCCTCAATAGGTGAGGATTACCTAGAAGGTCACTTAGCCCGTCAATGGCAGAACCAACTGAGTTAGGTCATTGAAAGAGCCCAGCTGTCTTCCCAGGGAACAGACACAGGGAGAGGCCACAGAGATGGTTCCTTGGGAGAACTTTCGGGAGGATGAGCCCAGCTCCAGGGGCCCTGCCCATAGAAACTTGGCCGCTGTGTCCTTCTCCCTCTCTGCCCTGCCTTGCCTGGCGGGATGGGCCCTCATGCGCTCATGGCTCTGGCATCTGAAGAGACAAGGAGCAGCGTGGAGGCCCGGGCGCTCAGGACCACATTCCCGGGCACGCAGTACAGTCACGTTGAGGCCCGAGGCGCACTGGCTCCTGACTCACCGGCAGCACGAGTGTGCCTCACCTCCTCTGGGCGCTGTCCTGCCTGCTTGCTTGCTTGCTCTGCCCCAGGCTCAGCAGGGCTCTGGAGAAGCCAGTCAGCAGTGTAGGGAGGGGAAGGAGGGCTCGCCTGGCAGCCTGTGACACCTGGACACCAGGGCTCCAGTTCTGCGTCTCTAAAATAACAGGGCTGCTCAAGATCCGGGCTCTTCAGTGTGTCATGTGGCCTGCCTGCAGTGGCGCCACCTGGGAGCTTGTTAGATATGCAAAGCCTCAGGCCTCTCCTCAGACCCACCTGAATCAGAATCTGCATTTAACAAGCTCCCAGGGAGATCTGTGCTCAGTGGTAGTGCTGACCCCTGAGAATGACTTCTGTCCTCCAATTCTGTCCCTTATGGGGTCCCTGAGCATTGTCCTGGCATGCACTCCGTTGTGGACCAAACCCTGACCCAGAGGGGGAATGTGGCCCCAATTTCCACACGCACTGTCTAGACGTGGCTTCTCCATTCTAGCTCTCAGCCAGGGCTCCCCGATGGTTGATGCCTTCTTACGTGGACCCCCTTCTTCTGGGGGGCTAATGGCAGGGCAAGCAAAGTGACCAGCTGAGTTTGCATGCAATGCACCCCCTACTGCTACTATCACAGATTCTCTCCCCATTGGTTCTCCAGAGCAGCTGGAAGCAGAAGCTATGCCCTCTAACTTGGGAGAGGGGTCAGGGATGAACACGTGCACAAAGGAGAAGACCATCGTATGCGCATTTAAAGTGCCCACTTAGCAGCCACACAAAAGTGAGCATGGGAAAGCTGCAGGTCAAGTGGGCAGGTCCTCGCAGTGGGTATGACAGGGGAGACCAGACCCCACAGCCTGCTCAGCCTATCTCTGAGGCCTCTCTGAGACCATAAGCTCTGGGCTCAGCACAAGCCCACTCTTTTGAGATTGGCATATCTTGAACAGCGTGGCTGCTATGAAATGAGAGCCAACAATTGCATTTGGGTCCCAGCCAAAGAAAGGAAAACCTGTTCCACTTCTAGAATTAAAAAAAAAAAAAAACAAGAAGGAAGTTAGTTGGCTTCCAACACAGCGTCTTCCTCAGGAACTAGCTGCTCAGGGTGGTGTTGATGACACACCACCCTCCGTTCTGTGCTAACATTTATTAGCACCTCAAGTGAGAGGAAGTGCTTCCTCACTGCGTGGAGTCAGGTGAGAAACACAAAGAAATGTCCAGGTGGGAAAATCAGTAGGATTACACAGATGGTCAAGGAATCTTCTGGAGTAGGAGGGGGAATCTTTCTTCTTATTATTCTTTTTTTTTTTTTAAGATTTTATTTATTCATGAAAGACACAGAGAGAGGCAGAGACACAGGCAGAGGGAGAAGCAGGCTCCCTGAGGGGAGCCCGATGCAGGACTCGATCCCAGGACTCTAGGATCATGCCCTGAGCTGAAGACAGATGCTCAACCACTGAGCCACCCAGGCTACCCTGGAACCTTTCTTCTTCTTCTTTTTTTTTTTTTTTTTTAATTTTTATTTATTTATGAGAGTCACAGAGAGAGAGAGAGAGAGAGAGGCAGAGACATAGGCAGAGGGAGAAGCAGGCTCCATGCACTGTGAGCCCGACCCGGGTCTCCAGGATCGCGCCCTGGGCCAAAGGCAGGCGCTAAACTGCTGCGCCACCCAGGGATCCCTGGAAACTTTCTTCTTAATGGCTTATCTGGAATGTTCTTTTGTGAGAGCTTGTCAGGTTTCTGAGTCCAGCCTCAATGCTGAGAGGCCAGGCTGGTGGCTGAGCATGGAACTTCCAGAAGATTCATGGTGTCAGGAGAACCCATGATGTATTGTCTCTGTCCACTGGGCTCTGTGTGCCCTTTTCAGGAGGTGCTTTGCCCAATGTCAAATTCCAGAACTTGCACAGAAGCAGATTCAACTTTTGAAACGAGGCTGCTGTCAAGCTGGGAGTTTGAGAATTCTTAGAGACAAAGCAGACTTAGAAACAAGTTGCATCATGGTAAAGCCAAAGGCCAAACATACTTCTATATTTAGAGAACTACCTCGTACCACAGGGCATCTGAAATAGCTTATAGGGAACACTTATACTTTTTTGAGGTGAAATATAAATAAAAAGTACAAAATTACACCAAGGAAAATATAAGTTATTGAGGCAGGTCAAGCACTGGAGACGAGCACATGCACGTCTGATTAGCCTCTGAAGGGTGACTGTCGTAGGTGGCTTTGACAGTCGGGCTGCATTTGACTAGATGCAACTGAGTTAAGATAAAAAGAGTCCTGCTCTTAGGATCAAGAAATGCAAAACAAGAGGACAGCACAGCAGAGGCAGAGAATCGCCTAGAGGACAAGGATTCTAGCCTAGTAAAAGCTCAATGTGAGCCACCCGGGCAGCCTGGCTGTGCACATGGGCAGGGCTGCGTTCATCATTAACAGCGTCCAGCACTGAGGAGGCAGCCTCTTGCACGTGGCAGGCCCTGCTTTGCTTCCGCAACCAACATGTTGCTATAGGTCTAGTGTTCCAGCTGGGCCATACCAAGAGATGGGGTCCACCTGGGCCATACCAAGAGCTTCCTTCCGAGGCTCCCATGGCTTGTCCGTGGAACCAGAGAGGAGAAGTAGCAATAACACAGCACGATGTATGCTTGCAGGAGACCCCATTTAGACTTTTGCGCTTGGTTCTGTTAGTCTTTAACAGGACATTGACAAGAGGAGCAGCGGGGATGGGACTTGTCGTGGCATCTAAGCCCACCATGAAGTTTATTCCATCAGAGTCCCAGTGCAAGAAGTTTGAGGCTTCTCAGGTTCTCCTGGAACAGGCGGGGCACCAGCAGCATAGATAGTGGCGTGGTGCAGGGGCACTGGACTCTTGATGGAGATTGGAACCTTCCAGAAGCCTGGCATTCATGCAATGCGGGGGCATCCCGGTGGGTGCTTTGAAAGCCTCTGCCTCGCAGCCTCTGGATCCTCCTGGGTATGAGTAAAGGATGCGGGGCAAAGTGGAGCATCTTCCCGCTTTGATGTTACTCTGTCGACAGACGGGACCTGTGTTGAATGAATGAAGATAAAATGGGTCGGCTCGAGATTTGAACACATCATTTCAAACCTGTGTGTTCTTGGAGTCAAGAGGACTTAGGTGTGAATTCTAGCACTGCCTCTCCATAGCGCAGTGTCCCTGGGCTAGTTGGGAACTGCTCTGAGACAGTTTCCTCCACCTGTAAAAGGGTATTTGAATCCCTGAGCTGTGAGCATCAGATGAGGTCCTGAAAACAAGTGATTGGCCAGTAAATCCCCAGTCACTCGTCAAGTCTGAGTTCCCCCTCCCCAGCCTTCACTGTGGGCAAAGCT
The DNA here is from genome assembly GCF_011100685.1 of Canis lupus familiaris. Taxonomy (NCBI): domain Eukaryota; kingdom Metazoa; phylum Chordata; class Mammalia; order Carnivora; family Canidae; genus Canis; species Canis lupus. The sequence continues at coordinate 35,271,382 of NC_049226.1, forward strand.
AATGGCTCTCCTGGAGCTCTGGATTCCACCCCCAGGTCCACCTTGGACATGGCCAGACATCCAGCTGTCTTCCTTTCTAACTCTGGTGTCTTCTTTGCCTGTCCCCTGGCTCCCCCCCTCCCCTCCCCTTACCATCCTGCTCAATCTTCTTGAAGATGGATCTGTGCTGGCCCCTGTCCCTTTGGACATCTTGGCAGCCACTCCACATGCAGCGCTGGTCCTATTTTATCCCCAGTTGGTAGTGACAAAGGTTCATGGCCACATCCAGCCCACTCTGCTCAGGCTACAGGCATTCGATGGTCGGCCCCCTACTCTTGACATCATATCCTCTTTGTCACCTGTAGGATGTTGCTCCCTTATTACTACCGGGAACGTCCCTGTAGGCTTCCCAGCCTGCCTTCCTTCTCCCACTCCCCCCAAAGCAGGCATGGCTCAAGGTTCTGTCTTCGGCTCCCGTGGGAAGTAACCAGGGCTGGGCCAGAGGTCAGCAAACTATTCTGTAGGAGACCAGAGAGTAAATAAGGTAGGCGTTGCATGCTATATGGTCTTCGCTGCAATTTCTTGGCTCTGTCTAACTCTGTAAAAAGCGCTCTGGACAGTGAGTGAGTGAGTGAGCCTGGCTGGGTTGCAGACTCACAGAATGGGAAGGGACTTAGACTCGGTGCTCCTTGACCCTCATCTGTACAGGTGATTAATGATCGGTGATAATGATGATGGGTTCTGCAGGGCAGTTTGATAGGGTGAGTGGGATCATGTGCAGGGCCTCCTTTAGAGAATCCTAGGCATCCCCCCCTTCCAACTGGTACCCCCCACACACACACACACACCCTGCTTTCCTCCTCTGTCTCTACCTGTGCAGCCTGTACAAGCTCATCCACGGTCCCACCTCCATGCCCCATCTCCCTTCTAAGTTTAAAACCTGTGCATCCCACGCCAGCTGGGCCATTCTGCTCAAAGGCACCATTTGCCTCTCAAACGATGCACGTGTGCAGGAAAGAGCATCATCGGAAGCAAACCTGAGCCGTCCCTCGACTTCCCTCATCCTCAGGGAAGCTGGGCTCTCTGCAGCCTTTGACACTGCCGCCTGGCTACCTGGGACCAGGACGGACCGTCCTCTGGGCCTGTCTGTCCCCACTCACGCTGTCTCCGTCTCCTCTGCTCTCCATGGCCCTCTGTTCCTGTCCGTCTCTTACTTGCCCACTGAGCTTCCTGAGTGTTCCCCTGCCCGCCCCCCTGCCCCCTCTCACCTATCCTTGCACCTGTCCCTGCACCTGCTACCATAAGCAGAGCCTGGCCATTTCCCTTCACAGCCTCTGAACTCTCCTCCTTGCTTTCCAAGCATCTCAGTCCTCATCTTGCATCCAGTGGCCTCCAGTGAACACTCCCGACCTAGTCCCACCTGCTTGCTCGCTCCTTCCAGAATATTCTTTCATTTTGTTCTTTCTGCACTCCTTCCCTCCAGCTCTTCCCAAGTGCCGTCTCTGCCTGTCACGTTCTTTCCTGCTCCCGGGGACCCAGGCCAGATATCCGAAGCCACACACACACACACACACACACACACACACACACACACCCCTTCTTCACCCCTACCCCACCCCACCCCTGTAGGATCTCTTCCTCAACGGGGTGCTCAGAGCTCCGTGCAAGACCAAGCTTTTCTCCTGGCACACATTTTCTGTGTGCTTTTGCGGAGTATTGTGTACTTGCTTTATCTCTCCCCCTAGATTAAACATTCCTCCAGGGATTAGAGAAACATCTGGCCCTTCACGCAGCCCGAGGACCGCGTGTGCCCGTGGCCTGGGTGTGCGGAGCTGGCGTGCAGGCCTTTCCACCGGGCTGTACCCTGAGCTGACCTGGCAGCCCCTATGGGCAGACGGGGTGTCTGCGTGTAGGAAAAATGTCGATGGTGAGGAAGAGGTTTCACTTCCCCGGGCTCAGGGCTGCGAGCCACCCATGCCCTTGGGCTTCGGTTGCTGGAGTGTGTGTGTGTGTGTGTGTGTGTGTGTGTGTGTGTGTGTGTGTGTTTCTGTGAATGTGTATTTCTGGTACGTGTGTGGCAGGTGTGAGGGTGTATGTGTGTGTATGTTTGGGGTTGGGTGTAGATGTACACCCTCATGTAGAAAGCCGAGAGTCCTCACCTGACTCTGCCTGGGGGTTTATCTCTAGCTACAAGAAATGCCCAGCAAGTGAAACCATGGAACAAACAGATCTTTCGAGAATATAGTGACCAAGTGATAAAATCAGATGGCAAGTTGCCTCACTTGGTACACAAGGCACTCATTCGAAATTCCTGGGGGCGGGTGGGGGGGCGGTGCTTTGAGGTTTAGTGGCCAGGCTGCCCTCTAGTCACTGGAGAACCATGCAGGCCACAGGCTGAGGGATCGAGAGACTGCCAGGCCCTGCCCTGTCCTGACCCCAATTCCATACCAGACCTTGTGCCGGGGGTGCAACCCGCTTATCTTGGGGAGGGGGGTGGGGGTGTTCTAGCAAACTCATCGTCCCAAAACTGAAGGATGAGCTCGGAAGGGCGGCCTCGGGCTCTGTATTAAGGGGAGTCCATGCTCTTTCCTTTTACTCCACTCTGAGAATTGGAGAACTGACGGCGCCAGTTGTAAACTGCCCATAAATCCTGAGTGTGGTTAGAAATTATGCCCAGGCCAAAGGTCACAGACTACATGTAAGGGGATTGGGATGAGTCGTTTTCAGAAATACGTTTTAGCATTAGGACTTGTGTCCCCAGGAAGCCTTCTGTGACAGTTCAGTAGATAAAACTGTGGAACACCCCACTTTTCTGGAGCTGTATATTGTCGGGTGGGTAGGGCTGCTGTCCTCTACCCCAGCCCCTGAGGGGTCTTCTCAGAACCTGGTTAGAACTTTCCATGGGGGGCACCTGGGTGGCTCAGTGGTTGAGCATCTGCCTTCGGCTCAGGGTGTGATCCCGGCCCAGGGTCCTGGGATAAAGTCCCGCATTGGGCTCTGCTTCTCCTCCTGCCTGTGTCTCTGCCTCATTGTGTGTGTGTGTCTCTCATGAATAAACAAATAAAATCTTTATTTTTTAAAGATTTTAAAAGATTTATTTTATTATTCATGAGAGACACACAGAGAGAGAGATAGAGACACAGGCAGAGAGAAGCAGGCTCCATGCAGGGAGCCCGACGTGGGACTCGATCCCGGGTCTCCAGAATCAGGCTCTGGGCTGAAGGCGGTGCTAAACCGCCGAGCCACCAGGGCTGCCCCAAATAAAGTCTTTAAAAAAAAATGTTTAAAAAAGGGGTGATCATGTAACACTTTAGGGGTGTCTATCTCAGAGGAAGGCCTTACTTTTCTGTAACGCACCAACCACCTGCATCGTGACAGAGAGGTTCCCTGGAGTACCCTTGTGTCAGTTAATTATCGCTCATGGGTGCCACACACACGAGCCCACTTGGTCTCTGCAACATCCTTATGAGGCCGCCCGGGCTGGTCTGATCATAATCTATGAAGTCGGGGCTGTCATTAGCACCATTTCCATTTTATAGGTTTGGAAAATAGGGCATGGGGACGTGAAGTAGCTCACTCCAGGAGTTACTTACACAGCTCGTAAGGGACAAAGCTGGATTCAAACCAGGCAGTCTGGGTCTTGGCCCATGCTCCTCACCACTGGGCTACTGAACTCCTTTCTGGGGAAGGACATAAAGGGCAAGGAGCCTCACACTAGGAACCCCTAGTTCTTCGAGCAAGTGACTTGGCTTCCCCAAAGGAACTTGAACTGGTGATCATCACCCTTACCACCGCCACCACCACCACCACCACCACCACCATCATCTGTGCCATGGCCAGGTTGTCTTTTGAAACATAGATCCAGTTATGTCAAGCTCCCACCCTTGCTTACATTCTCTTTAATCACTTCTTATTGTTCTGAAGATAATGATCAAATTCCTGCTTTGCTCACCAATTGCCTCTCCCTGAAAGACTCCACTTTCTGGGTTAGCTTCTCTGTTGGCCGTTCCTATGAAGTGATGTCCCTTTCCTAGGACAAAAGGAAGACTAGGAAGTCTTCCCCTGACTCTGTTATTGGGCCTCCATCTCACTAAGAGTCTCCTCGACGGGAAACCCCTTGAGGGTAGAGACCTATGTACCTTATCCTTCATGGTATCCCTAGTGCCTTGCACAGTGCCTGACATGCCTTTGGGAATGAGCAATAAATTAGGGGTTCTTTTTGCTTTGGGGTGCAAGCTGACTCCTTCACTACCAGTTTGAGGTGCACCAAGTACTCTCAGTGGGGACTCCAGGTCAGTTTACTCACCCTCTATTATATGTTTTTTTTAAAATTTTTATTTATTTATGATAGTCACAGAGAGAGAGAGAGAGGCAGAGACACAGGCAGAGGGAGAAGCAGGCTCCATGCACCGGGAGCCCGACGTGGGATTCGATCCCGGGTCTCCAGGATCGCGCCCTGGGCCAAAGGCAGGCACTAAACCGCTGCGCCACCCAGGGATCCCCCCCCTCTATTATATGTTTAGTAAGGATATGTGACATTTGTAAAAACCACAGGGTCTGCAGAGAGCCATACCTCTTTTTGGCCCCAGTGATGACAAGGCTGGGCCATGTCAGCCTCGTATTACAGATGAGGAGACTGAGCCTTGGGGCATGGTGCAGCCTGCCCCCGTGTCACCCAGGCAACAAGTGGTGCCACTCGGAGTGGGACCCAGGCCCTCAGACTTCCCATCTCTTTTCCTTTCACCTGCCGGGATCAGGTTTTACCCTCCCTTCCAGAAACCTCTTCAAACTGCTGCTCTGGTCTCTCCATTCCAAGGGTCAAACAGAAACCCCCAGAAGAGACACAGGAATTATTACCTTCTGCTTCCAACACAGCCGTGACCTTTATCCTCGCAGCCAGGGCTGGAAAGGGAGTGCCCGGCTATGCCAGGTTCCCGGCCACTGGGGTGGGGTTGGGGTTGGTGGGGGGAATGGTGATCTTCAGCCCAACGAGGGCTCCTGTTTCACTCTCCTGGGGAGGGCTGCCCATAATGCAAGGCTGTGGGGGGCCAGACCAGCTCAATCCTTGGCGCTTAGTGCCCCTGTGAAAAATCTTACAATTATCTGCCTCCTGGGTTACATGCAATCAACCGTGCAGCCGGCCTGGCTGGGAAGGGCCGCTCGGTCGATGGAATGGCCCGCCATGGTCTCTTGACTTCTGAGTCTCCCAGACCAGCCGGGGCCGGGTGGGGATTGGAAGGTGGGGTGGGGAGGCGGTCGTGGCTGCATGGAGTGTGTGCGAAGAGGGTGGGGTGAGAGCACTGGCTGAGAGAGAAGGCAGGTCCTCCGCCTGTTGGTGCATATCCCATCTGCAGGTGGAGGGAGGAAGCAAAGTAGAAAGGCCCTTCTGGGCCATTCCCTGCTGCAGGCCAGTCTGCACCACCTCCATCCACACAAGGGCACAAGCAACCATTGGGGAATCTTCCATCCTCTCCCAGAGCTAAAGGCTTTCCTTGCCACCTAGAGCCTTCCCAACAGAGAATCAGGATGGGCTCTTTTCTCCCAAGTTCTGAGCTGAAGGAGCAATTTCATGCTCTGCGTGGCATATGAGGAGTGGAAGGGGCTGTGGAGACCCTCCATCTAGATTCCATAAGGGCCCCAGGGGAGGGGACACCTGTGGCCCACCACAGATGAGCTGGGGCCCAGGTCAACAGACCCCCCAGGCAAGGTGCAGGCTCCCAGCTGCTTGCCCACTCAAGCCTGCCCTTGCTCGGCCCAGCCTCCCTGGCCACTCCTCCGAGCAGACCTGGCGTGCACTCACCTCGTCCTTGGTGGAGCATCCTGGGTGGGAGTGGCAACGAGTCCCCGCTCCTCCGACAGCCCCAGGTTCAGAGCCAGGTGCCTGTGCAGTCCGCATCCCTCTTTCCCTGCCTGCAGCCAAACTAAAAGTCCAGTTTCTCCAGAGGTTCCTCGATGTTGAGGGAATACCAGCTGATCCAGAACAGCAGGCTGAAAGCCAGGATCAGGGCCCCCGTGTAGACCAAGAAGTCCCAGTAATCGAGGGAGGCGAGGATGCCCAGCAGCAGAAGCACCAGGCCCACGGCGTCGAGCAAGAGGGCCAGGACAAGGAGGAAGGCGCAGCGGCCCGGGTTGCATCTTCCCCACCGCCTCCCCAGGAGCATTGCCCGGGGAGAAGCGGGAGGAGCCGAGCTGCACTCCCGGGGGTGATTTGCATGGGAGGGTGGTGGTTCTGCGTCTTGCCTCTGCCCTCGCTCCCTGCTGAGTGTGAGCAGCCGAGGGAGCCGTCAGGCTGTCTGGAGCCACAAGGAAGTACACGTGGATCTACCTTTATGAGCATGGTAGCCAGTGGGGCAGGATATTTCTTAACTGCTTCATGACTCAGGAATGGTCCCGACCAAAATAGCCTGACATCACCGGCAGTGGGACTGGTCATCGCTGGGCCAACCGAGTTACGAGGCGGAGGAGGAGTCAGGGGCCCTGGGAGGGATCTTCGGTGTCAGCCAGGGCCCTCAGGTGGCCGGTCCTGGGACCCTCGCATCCTGGGCGGGTGCTGGCAGGTTGCTTCACCTCCCGTGGTAGGCGCGGGACTTTCGTCCCCCTCACCCCCTCTGCCCTACTTTTCCTGGTGCCGAAGGGAGGTTTTAAGTAAAAGATGTGGAAGAGACCTTGTTGGCACAGATAGATTTTGAAATTGTGTCGGGAGAGTCGGTCAGTGCTAGAGACCAAATAGAGACCCAGAGAAGGTGCTGTGTCCTGTGGATCCCTCCACTGTGAAGACCTGGGGGCTTGGCTTCCTACACGGAGGCTCAGGCCAGAGCCTAAAGTGACAGAAGATAGACGGGGTGTGTGTGTGTGGGGGGGAAGGGGGTGCCCTCTGGCCTCCAGCTGTGGACTAACAGGCGGCGCCAGGCGCAAGTCAAGAAAGGCCTACCTGGTTCTCTGCGTCTCCCGGACCTACTGACTTGACCTTGGCCTCCTGTCTCGGTGGCACTGCTCGCACCCCCCAGGGGTTATGTAGGACACGATGGCCTTGTCACGGTGGCCTCTCACAGCGCCCCTCTGTCCCCGATTCACTGTGGGATCCTGACCTGCACACTGAACCTCTCCGGGACTCAGTTTCCCCACACAAGTGAAGGAAATCATTTCCACTCTTTCCATGCCTTCCCGGGTGGGTGAGAATGAACAGGTGACCTCAGCTTTGTTTCAGAGTGTGAAACAACCGAGCACCCTAGACTGTGCTGTGTCCAGTCAAGCGAGGGCTCCTGCTAGTGACCTGCCTCTGGCCTGGGCTCCCCTAGTGCTCCCTGTTTCCCCCCAGCCAGCCACGCCCTGCTGGCTCCTCCTGTCCCCATCCCTCTTCCAGTGGTCCCACCCCCGGGCTCCAGGCTCACCTGGACTGAGAGACTTTCAGCAAGAAAGCCCTGGGGTGGGGGGTTGGACAATTAGTGTCATAGATTTCTTTAATTAATCAATTAATTCACAAGCAGGGGGGAGGGGCAGAGGGAGAGGGAAAATCCTCAAGCGGACACTACACTTAGTGCAGAGCCCGAGGGGCGGGGCTCTATCCCATGACCCTGAGATCATGACCTGAGCCAGAAACCAAGAGTTGGATGCGCCACTGACTGAGCCACCTGGGGGCCCCCTGTGTTAGAGATTTTAGGATCTGAAATACCAAGAGGCTTGACTCAAGCCAGGTAGCCCATCTGGAGCATCTCCAAGTGAGAAGTAGCCGAGACCAATCTCCCAGCCAGTGTTTGCTTCCCTTTCTGAGTACATCCTCCGAAGCAGTTAGGTATCGATACAGGAGCACCTCCCGTTGCTGGAGAAGCTGGTGTCCTTCCCACTGTCCCCCCACCTTCCGCCGGCAGCTGTGACCAGGAGGGGTCTAGGGAAGAACAGCTGGCGGACAGCAATGCCCATCTGCGGGGGCAGGTTTAGTGTCCTTGCAGTGGCCGTGCAAGGCCGGGCGGGTGTGTCCAGGCCTGGCTGTCTGCAGGTTCCCAGGTGCCTTTGCAGAGTCCCATGTGCCTGCGAACAATTTTATTATTACTTTTTAAAGATTTTATTTATTTATTCATGAGAGACACAGAGAGAAGCAGAGACACAGGCAGAGGGAGAAGTAGGCTCCCTGCGGGGAGCCCGATGTAGGACTCCATCCCAGGACCCCAGGATCATGCCCTGAGCTGAAGGCAGATGCTCACCCACTCAGCCACCCAGGTGTCTCCCTGTGAACAATTTTACAGTGAAAATCAAAATGGTTGATCCCTGTACTCCCATCTGACTTCAGAGGACAGGTCAGAGAGAAGCCAGCTCAGCCTTACTGGGCTCAGACCCCCACTTAGTATCCCAGGGAAACATGGGTTCTTCGGGCACTAGGGATCCTTTTTATTGCTACTATTTTCACACACACACACACACACACAAGCACATGCACACGCACACACGTTTCCAGCTGAAGAAACTCTGGCCCACTCACTAGCAAAAGGAACAAAGATCCAAACCACTCACAATTTCATATCCACAGCTAATCGGCATCCCCCACTTGGTATTCAACCTCCAGAACCATAAATACCCCTTTTCTTATAGAAATAGTCTGCGTTGTGCACCCAGTTCTGCAGCCTGCCTTCCCTTGTCACCCCACGTGGCCGTTCTTCCATGGGGTGAGTGGTGGGCCCCAGGAAGGAGACCACCCAGGCTGAGGGAGCCTCTGATTGTCCTTCCTGATCCTGTTTCCTGCACACGGAGTGCTCTGGATGTTTACACAGCTGGGACAGACGGGGCGGTTGGTGGAAAGCCAGGTGAGCCTGGAGCCCGAGGGTGGGACCACTGGAAGAGGGGTGGGGACAGGAGGAGCCAGCAGGGTGTGGCTGGCCGGGGCGGGGAGGGGGGGTGGACACAGGGAGCACTAGGGGAGCCCAGGCCAGGGGCAGGTCACTAGCCAGAGCCCTGGCTTGACTGGACACAGCACAGTCTGGGGTGCTCAGTTGAAACAAGGACACCAGCCCCTCTGGCTCCCACACAGAGCTTTCCTGACCTGTCGCCTTGTGGGCTGTAATAGCCACTGTGGGAAACAACCATCTGGTGTTCCCGGGGCTGCTGTGACAGTGAACCTCAGACTGGGGCCTCCAACCACAGGAATGGATGCCTCCTGGTTCTGGAGGCTGGAGGTCTGAGATCAGGGTGTCCTCAGGGTGGGTTCCTTTGGAGGGCCGTGAGGGAGACTCCGTTCTCTGCCCCTTCCTTGCTTCCGGGGCCTTACTGGCAATCTTGGGTGTCCCTTGGCTTGTAGGTGCCTCACCTTCCCATTCAAGCATCATTCCCCTGTGTGCCTGTCTCTGTGTCCAAATGTCCCCTTTTTATATCAGATGAGGGGTGCACTCCACTGCCGTTTGACCCCCTCTTAACTAATTGCATCTGTAACGACCCCGTTTCCAAACCAGGTTCCGATCCCGGGGTCTTAGGGGTTAGGATGTCAATATATGGATTTTGGGGGACGCTATTCAACTGGTAACAATGGCTAAGAAGGTTGTTCATTTGGTTTTTGAACCTTCTTTGACTTCAGCTACAGCACAGATTCAAGGTTTAGACTTGCAAACCGAGCTTTCTGATACAAACGTAATTATGAAGCCAGCACCCCGTTAGAGGTGGCCCACCATGCCACCAGGCACTGGAGAAAATGAGGTGGCCCTGCTTGTTCCTATGTCACTGAGAGAGGAGCTGAAGAGAGATTCTCTCTTTCTTTCTCCTTCTGCCCCTTCCCCCACCTTCTCAAATAAGATAAATAAAATCTAAAAAAAAAAAAAAAAAAAAAAGAATTACAAAAACAAGGAGATGTAGGACAATGGGTATCAGGGATCCCTTCCCGACTACAAACGTGGGGTGTGGGGCACCACTGGATGCCACCCTTTGGCCCCTCCACTCCACTCATGGACTTCTTGGGCTGCTGAGGCTGTCCCTGCCTCTATGGCTCAGAGACATTTGTCCTCCTTGCTGCCTCACAGACCTGCCTCCTCTTGGCAATCGGCACCTTGTCACTCCTGAGGAAAGCTGAGATTTGTCATCTCCCTGTGATGTCACCAGGATGACAGTGTCTCCATGACCTGGATTCTAAAGGTCAGGCCAAGACCAAGGGACCAGAGACAAGCCAGCCGGGTGCTCAGCTGACACAGAGTCACAGTTCCCGGGCTTGACTATATGGATGACCAAGGCCCGGTCATCAGCTGAGTGTCAGAGCTCAGATGCTGGGCAGGCGTAACCACATCAGCCTGTGCCACTCACTGAGTGACCTTGAGCAAGTCCCTTGCACTCTCTGTGCCTCAATCTCTTTATTATAAAATAACCCCTTATTTCCTGGGGTTCCTGGAAAGATTACGTGAGTTCATAGGTGTAAATTGCTTGGCACCTGCATGCTGTAACACAGACAAGTGTTTAGTCATGGATGTCTTTACATCATGCCTGCCCCAGTGCGTCCACAAGGAACACCCCAGGTTGGAAGGGATCCACCATCAACTCTCCTAAGCGAGCATCTCTCCCCTTTATTGATCTTGACTTCTCCTGGTTGCGGCTTCCTGCCCTCCGAGTCCTTTGACACCCACTGAGACCAGTTAAGTCATGCTGGGCCCTTCTTCCAGCCTCGTTGGGCACAGGACCTCTGGAGATGGATCTCTTATTCTCATGAAATGCTCTCCTGGTCCCCAGACTCATCTTTATCTGCACCATTCTCACATCTGTTGCCTTACCCCTGTCCTGTAGTCTGGTGTTTATTGAGCCTTGTCTGGGATTTGGCCCCGTATGTGCTAACTCCATGGTTTGGCCACAGCTATGGTCTGCTTCTGTTATTTGTTATATAATAATTTATTAATTTGTTAATATGTTCTTATGGTAGCTTGTTAATTTCATTATTTTGTTAATTTTTTGGATTCTTTTTTAAGCTTTTATTTATTTATTTATTAGAAAGAAAGGGGGGCAGAAAATGAGCAGGGGAGGGGCAGAGGGAGAAGCAGACTTCTGAGCAGGGAGTCTGATGTGAGACTCAATCCCAGGACCCCAAGATCATCACCTGAATTGAAGGCAGATGCTTAACCAACTGAATGACCCAGGTGCCCTCTTTGTATCCTTTTTTTTTTTTTTTAACTTAAATTAATTATTGTCACCATCAGTGGAAAGCTATCACTCACTATAGACAGCAGGTATTTTAGAATACATACACTGAAAACAAAACAATGTAATTAAACTAGACCAGGGGTCCTCAAACTTTGTCTGTAATAGGCCAGATATTAAACATTTTCGACATTGTGGGCCATGAGGTTTCTGTTATAACCACTCAGCTCTCCCATGGGAGAAGGGCTGTAAACAATATATAAAATGAATGAGGTGGTTGCGTTCCAATAAAACTTTATTTACAAAACCAGGCAGTGTGCCAGGCTTATCAACTCCTACAAACTGAAGTTGCTGAACCTGAAACCTATACTTACTTTGTCAAATAGAGGCCTGAGATTCGCATGTTTTGGAGGGGATTGTTTCACAGTGTTTTTCCAGGTGGAAGCCTAGGGTCTATATTTCCAGAAATATATTCCTGCTTGCCTCAGGAGTGTCTGACAATATTCATAGCTCTTCGTTGGGCTACAAGGGGCTGTTGGGCTACAAGGGGTGGGGGGCGCTTGAGAGACTTTCCTGGAGTGTGTATTGACTGGGCTTCTAGAATCCAGCTACCTGCTACCCACAGGCTCAGCAAACATTTCAGCTCTCTCCCCTGGTCTTTCCATCTTATTCTGCACCGGGCTGCTCTAAACCATCATCATTCCCATCCAGACCTCAAGAGTATCTCCCCAACCCCACAAGCCACCTTCCCCTTGCTCGTCACCTTCACTCTCACAGGTTGAAGACGTCACCCACTATTTAGCAGAGAATCGTATTTCTGTGCCCTTGTGTTGCACTTAAATGTCCATGGGGCATCTCTCCACCTTCGGCATCTGCTTATCCCCACGGCAGCCCTATACCTGCCCCAGCGTTGAGAGCAGTTAGGAGATTCACCTACATTCACTTGGCAAGTAAGGAATGACTACAGCTACGCCCTGGTCCTGTTGGCTGGGATGCACTGAATCCCTCTTTTTTCTGCTCTGAGTCCCTGTGCCAGCTTTCTCCCCAGGACCTGTGAGAATCAAGTTCATTTCTTTCCTACTCATGTTCAATTGTTACATTTTTAAAAACTGAACTATAGCAAAATATATACAACACTCATTTAGCATCTTAACTTTTTTAAAAGATTATTTATTTATTTATTTGAGAGAGAGAGCTGGGGGACAGAGGGAGAGGGAGATAGAATCTCAAGCAGACTCCATGCTGAGCGCGAGCCCAATAACAAGCCTTGATCTCATGACCTTGAACTCACGACCTGAGCCCAAACCAAGGGTTGGATGCTCAACCAACTGAATCACCTAGGCGCCCCACATTTTAACCATTTTTAACCACATTTTGTTTATCCAGCCACCTGTCACTGGATGCTAGTGTTGCTTCCACTTTTTGGCTATTGTGAATAATGCTGCCGTGAACACGAGGCTACTAATACCTGTACGGCGAATCCCTGCTTTCAGTTCTGTTGGGTATATACCTAAAAGTGAAGTTGCTGGATAATATGGTGACTCTGTGTTGAACCTTTTGAGAAGCCTCCAAACTGCACTCCATGGTGGCTGCACCATCTTTCATTCCCATCAGTGGTGTGCAAAGGCTCTGATGCCCACATTCTCTCCAGCACTTGTTATTTCCCTTTTTTCTTCTTTTTTAAGATTTTATTTATTTATTCATGAGAGACACAGAGAGAGAGGCAGAGACACAGGCAGAGGGAGAAGCAGGCTCCCTGTAGGGAGCCTGATGCAGGACTCGATCCCAGGACCCTGGCATCATGACCTGAGCCAAAGGCAGATGCTCAACTGCTGCGCCACCCAGGCATCCCTGGGTTTTGCTTTTGTTTTTGTTTTTTGTTTTTTTTTGATAATAGCCATCCTAATAAGTAAGAAGTGGATTCCTATTTGACTTGATCGTTGTTTTTATAATAGTCCCTGGTACATTTGCAGAGGGCATTTGTCAAGTTCTCCTTCGTCCTCATGCAACCAGGCATTCCTTCCAGCCCGGAAGCAGCTCCGCCTTCTTATAACTAACACCCAGTGTTCATTGCCTAGACTCATTTCATAACAGCCGACTCCCGGCTCTCAGGAAAGCTGAGTGTCTTACCAGAGTTGCTCCATTTCTGCCCAGATCCGTTCCAAGTCTCTGTGTATCTTTCCTCCTCCTCCTCCTCTTCTTGGTTTCTTTCTTTCTTTCTTTCTTTCTTTCTTTCTTTCTTTCTTTCTTTCTTTCTTTCTGACTGTATTCATTTATTTATGAGACAGAGAGAGAGAGAGGCAGAGACACAGGCAGAGGGAGAAGCAGGCTCCCGGTGGGGAGCCCAATGTGGGACTCGATCCCAGGACCCCGGGATCATGCCCTGAGGCAAAGGCAGATGCTCAACTACTGAGCCACCCAGGCACCCCATCGAGTGCTCCTACAGCTCCCTTTCCAAAGCAAAATGCCTCCACGGTAATACCTTGAAGTCTTATCACTCAGGAGAAACGGTCTCTTGCACTTCTGTTTGGTTTTTTCCCATCACACCCATTTAGTTTTACTGTCGTTTCTACTGGCACTCAACTCTGAAGGCATTGCTGGGCATATAGTCAGAGATGTCCGAGCTGTGAGTCCTAAGACATCACCACCGGGTTATCTGCTGGGTTTGGTGCTAGAATCTATCTTTCTGTCACAATTCTGCTTGCCATGGCTTGCCTGCCTCAGGAGCAATCCGCTGTGGAGCCTGTTTTCAGGGTGCCAGGGTTAGCAGCACAAGGCTTAGCTGCCCGTGACACACTTCCTCTCCCAGCCAAGCCCTGGACCAAGCTCCAGGGTTATGCTTTGGTGAGTCCTCACCCAGGCCCCCAGGCCAGAGCTTCAAGCCTGCCCCTCCACTCGTGGGCTCTGCGGGGAGCCAGGCTCAGCTCTTTTGACCTGCTGAAGCATCTATAGGTGCAGAGTCAGCTCTAAGTGAGCAAGAGAAAGACAGTGTCTGCCTTTAGGGAGCTTATGGTGGCAAGAGGGTATAGGGGAGAGAGAAGTAGGTGCCCATCAGTCATGTCAATTAACACATAAGTACAACAGAGATCAGTGGTCCAAAGTAAACTGAGATTATTTAAATAAATATATTTTTTAAAAAGCTATTACATATCATAATAAGTTACCAAAAAAGCAATGGGAACCAAAGAACACAGGAAGCAGTAAAAACTGAAGATAGATGCTGAACTTAAAAATATATATATAAATAGAAAAACAAGGGAAAGAATGTTATTTTTCTAAAATCAGGAAGGCAACAAGAAGACACAGCCTAGGACCTAATTACGGATATGAAAAGCATAGTATATAATACATAGTATATAGTATGTGGTACCTAGCATAGAGTACTTAGCACAGTATACGTGTAACATGGGACTGTAGACGGTCTGAAGAGCCCCATTCCCAAGTGGGTTCTCAGCTGTGTTGGTATAGACCAACGCTATCCAGTAGGGCCCTCTGCCATGAAGGAAATGCTCTATCATCTTTGTTGTCCATGTGGTTCTTGAGCATCTGACATGTGGCCAGTGTGACCGAGGAACTGCAAGTTTAGTTGTACTAAATTGTAGTCAACCTAAATTCAAATGTAAACAGCCAGATGTGGCTACCATATTTGGGTAACACCATCCATCTCTTGAAAGGCTTGGACCTTTCCCATTTGGCCGGGTCCCAACTGGCCCTCCTGAGCAACCTGGGCCTCCAGACAGGGTGCTTTGGCCTTAGGATCAAGAGATCCAGCTCGAAGCCTGATTCTGCCCTCTGTGAGCCAAGGGCCCGGTGTCCAGCCTGGCAGCTTAGACACTGCACTGGTGCCCATGAGCTCTGAGAAGGTTCAGGGTTCTCCCGCAGTGATGACGTCTAAGGGCAAACAGATGGCTCCTTGAGGAAGAAGCTGGGGAAGCAGAAGGAGGGAAGAGTAGGGCACAGAGGGACTAATGTCTTTGCTCAGACCCATCTGTAGTGGCATCTAACCGAGCACATCCAGGGGTGGATCCTTGCCTCCCCTGGGCCTACTTGGCTTTGCACTGGGTTCTTTGAGACCTGCGCTCCTGAACCCACAAAAAATTGGGGACTCTCTCTTCCCAGGCCCTAAGAGCTTTGTCCTCACCAAGCCAAACTTGTACAAGTACTTCTTGTACTCTCTGGAGAAGGAAGGAGGCAGAGGAGCGGGAATAGGACGGGGTAGAGGTTGAAGCCGACTTCTCCCCGGACCCATTGTCCCTCTCTACAGGATGGCCTATAACTGTGGGCAAGTCTGGATTTCAATTTCTTCACCTGTAAAACGGGAGCAGTACTATCTACCCTCGTGACTCCTGTGCAGAGTCGCTGGAAGGACAAACTGCCCAATAGGGTACTTCAAGGAAGGCTTCCTGGAAGAGGTGATGCTTGAGCTAGGAGTCAGTTAGATGGAAAAGGGGATCAGAATAAGCATAGGCCAAGGAGGGAGCAAGTGGAAAGATGCAAGGGGTGTCTTTTAGAAAGATGCTCTGGTTGGAATATGGAGAATGGATTGGAGCAGCATGAGCCCGAGGGCAGGGAGGCCTATGAGGATGCTGGTGACCTAACCTGGGGGCCCTGGGGCTGGATAGAGGGAGGCCTTGGAGGGGTTTAGGATTGGGGGATTGGGTGTAAGGGTGTGGGCGAGGGAGGATTGATTGGTGGTATCACCCTCTGCTGGCGCACAAGTGGATCCGAGGAGGCAGTGAGGGGACACACAGTGAATTCTTCTGACACCGCTCAGCAAGCGTCCAGGGCCATCCAGGGTGGGAGGTGCTGCCTGGGGCTCAGCACAGGTGACAACAACAGAAGCCAACTTGAGGGCCATTAACTGAAGCCGGAGCTCAGCTTACAGGCAGCGGGGCAGCTGGGGTTGACAGCAAAGGGTGACGGCACAGAGGGATGGGGGGCTGAATGGACGTGAGGAGGAGGAGGGTGGAGGTGAAGGAGCAACCAGAGCAGCAGAAGGATGAGCAGCAGGAGAGGCGCCTTCCAGCAAAGACACAGGCCGACAGCAGCGCACCTTGTCCCCACAAGGTCCCCTTTGGGAAGGAGGTGGTATGGCTTCCCTTCTCGGGGAGGCTCTTTCTGCTGGAATGTTCTGCTCCAAACCTTCCCCTGGAGGCCTCCTTCTCCTTCTTCAGGCCTCAACACCACCTGCTTCCCTGCCCCCCACCCCATCGCTGCCCCCTGACTCTATGGCCTGCATTGCTCTCTGACACTGGTTTGTTCATGGACGGTGTCCTTGCCCTTGCTCCTGGCCTGTGTGCCTCTGCTGAGGCCAGCTTCGGGGCTCTGTTTCCTTCACCTCCTTCTCCCCGGCTCCTAGCGACGTGTCCGTGTCGAGTGGATGGATGGAACAAGGTTGTCTTTCAGGGACCACATGCGAAAGGCCTCTGTAGATCATCCCAGACCCCTCCCAGGCAGGGCATCCTCTGTCCTCCGGATGAGGCAGGGACCTGTCTGGCCTGGCTGCGGCCACACCCGTCCCAGCCTTCCTGCTCCCCAACACCCGCCTACTAGGGAGTCACCCCTCTCCCTGGCCTTGACTGCAGCTCGCTCACCAGGCACCTCTCATTAGTCTGGGTTACGCTGCTCTTCCCCCCGAAAGCAAACACACCCTCACCCCAGGATTGGCAATTCTTGCTGGCTCATTACGTGGAGCTTTTCTTCCCTCTGCCAGTGAATGCGCACTGGGGGAGTGTTTGGCGACTATGCTCAGAATTAGTCACCTGAGGTCCTTACCTGGATGCTGAGTGACAATGAGCACGTTGTGAACTGGTCTGGGACCAGGCTCTAACTATAAACAGTGATGCCACTGGGACAGCCTAGCATGTGGTTGCAAAAATGCTGCTTTTCTTTTCTTTCTTTCTTTCTTCCTTTCTTCCTTTCTTCCTTTCTTCCTTCCTTCCTTCCTTCCTTCCTTCCTTCCTTCCTTCCTTCCTTCCTTCCTTCCTTTCTTTCTTTTTTTTCTTTCTTTCTTTTTTTTCTTTTTAAGATCTTGTTTATTCATGAGAGACACAGAGAGAGAGGCAGAGACACAAGCAGAGGGAGAAGCAGGGTGGGATTCAATCCCAGGACCTAACCGAAAGGGAGACGCTCAACAGCTGAGCCACCCAGGAGCCCCAAGCCTAGTGTCTTTATGAGAGGGGATCAGAACACAGACACACACACAGAGGGAAGACCTTGTGAAGGCCCGGTGGGGTGGGTGGGGGAGAAGGCGGCCATCTGCAAGCCCAGGAGAGAGCCCTCAGGAGGAGCCAGCCCTGCCAACACTTGGATCTTAGGCTCCCAGCTTCCAGAACCATGAGAAAATAAATGTCTGTTGTTTCAGCCGCCCACCCCCCACCCAGCCTGCGGTACTTTGTTCTGGCAGCCCTAGCAAACTCATGCAAGGATCTGCCCATTTGGAGAGATTATCTTGGATTTTCAGGGGTGGAGGGGCCCAATGTAATCTCAAGGATCCTTCTAAGTGAAAGAAGGAAACACAAGGGCCCAAGAAGGAGGTGAGGTGGCCATCAGTGGAGAAGTAGAGATCAGAATTGCTATGATTGCCAGCTCTGAGGATGGAAGAAGGGGCCACGAGCCAAGGGACATGGCATCCCCTAGACGCTGGCTAAAGTGAGGAACAAGTCCTCCCCTAGAGCCCCCAGAGGGAACGCCGCCCCACCAACACTTTGATTTTAGCTCCGTGAGATCCCTTTTAGACTTGCGACTTCCAGAGTGGTAAGATCATAAATGTGGTTGTCTTAAGCTACTCAACATGTGATTTTTGGATACATGGAGATAGATTTGGGACCTCACAAAACAATTGAACTGTTAATAAAGAAGCCCTTTGCAGACACGTTCGAATGAGGCCGGGCTGAGGTCGAGGGCAGCACCCACAGAGAGACCAACATCCCAGGAGAGGGCAACTCCCACCGCGTGCCTTTGACGGGAGGGAGGGTCTCAGGACAGAAGTGTAGCCACGTGGAGGAAGTGATTCACCACCACCATCCCCCCATCCCCCTCACCACACACACCAGAGCATGTTCTTCAAAAGTGGTGCTGTTGGAAGGCTGTGAGGAGAAAGGTCTTGGAGGAAGCAGCGAAAACCAAGACTGTGAAAATAAAGTGGTGAATATAATTGGGAGGGGGCGGCTCTCTCTGTGGGAGCCTCCTCATCACTAACCAGTGGGGTGCTCCCGCTGCCCTGCTGTCCCCACCCCCTGGGGCCAGTCTTCCCCTTCCCACCCCTGATGTGGGCACCTGGCACGGTGCCATTCCAGAGCCTGAAAAGGTCAACTGTGGGCCGGGTGGTCCTCCCACAGCACCCCAGCTTATTCCCTCTGGCCCATGATCAGTGGCCCTCGGCGCCCTCCTCCCAGGGCCGCCTGCTTGCTTGCTAGGCCAGAGCCTGAGCCTCCATCCCTTCATCGGGCCCAGATCCCATGTCTCACACGTAGTCCATGCTCGGGGGAAGGGGGATTGAAACGCTGCTGCTCCCAAGACACAGATCCAGAGGCTGCATCAGAGAAAGAGAGAGCCTGGGCACCAGCCGGGCGGGGAGTTAGACAAGCACTGCTGTGGTAGCATCTGGCATCCTTCTCCTTTCGGGCCTCCTTCTCTTGCAGCCCTGCAGGAAAACAGCCATTCCTTACACCTATGCTTCTTTATTGCTGGAAGAGGAGCCCATCCTGGTCTGCATGATTATCAGATGGGCTGTTGGCAACCGCTCCTCCTGTGCTTGGCAGTCACTCGCTTTGGTGCTTTGGCTGGAGGGCCCTGCTGGGGAGTGGGAGATGGCCTTCACCGCGGGGGGGTGGTTGGGGAGGTGGAGGTGACTCTTGCTGAGCCTTCCTTCTCCTCGAGGTAGGAGACCTGACCTGGAGAGCCCCTCCTCCTTGCACCTGCAGCTCCCAGGAGATGTGCGCATAGCCCCTCAAGTAGAGCAGGCCCCCGGTGGAGACCCAAGGGAGCGGGCAGTGTGGCGCTGAGGCCTGGCTCAGCTGGTATCACCCCTGGAGCTTTGGGCAGCAGCCTGCATAGTCAGAAAGCTCGGATGGGAATTGGCCACTCCCTGGGGGTTCTGAGAGCACAGGCTCAGGGGTCCGAGGTGCGCCAGAAGGTAGGATCTGGATGGGTGACCACCGGTGGAGCTGCAGCAAGGAGAGACCAGGCCCAAGGCTCATCAGGGACTCCCTTCTAGTCTTAAAAAGATGGAGGGAGGGTCTTTTAAGAATGGGGTTGGGGGAACAAGCCCTGAGCCCCTCTCCCTGCAGAAAGCTTTAGAGCTCAGCCACTTTGCTGCCTGGAAAAGTGACACTGGATCTTGACTTAGATCCTTTTGATTCTAAGCACTAAGCACCCCCGTGGGAGGTGGTTTGGAACTTTCCAGGGGGTTATGAAGTTGTCCTGTGATGTGATGTGAGGCCATAATAGGCCAAAGTGCCAGCCTGTTCAAAATCTTCCCACTGGTCAGCAGAAGAGCCTGGCCTATGGGGCAAAGGCTTGGAGGTACCATGGCTACCAGGCTCTGGTAGTGTCACCATTCCTGCCTCTGACCCTATTCTGTGAATATTACCCCTTTGCCTGGTGCCTGGCTCTTAGGAGGTGCTCAGAACCCTGGGCTCTTTACTGGCTGGAGGCTCCTCTTGTCTCTCTGCCTTGCTCCTGGCTACTTTCCTGGCAGGACTTCTGGGCTCCTGCTTGGTTCGTCCTCCACTGCCTGTCTCCAGACCCCAATGTACTCCTGCTTCTCCCCACTTGCTGCCCCGAGCCCACCACTGTGACCCTGGGGCCTCTGAAGAGCTGAATGGGGTGAGAGGGGAATGGGTGTGGCCTCAGGAATCAGACCTTCGGGGTCTTAGTCCTGGCTTGTGTTGTCCTTGCTTGGTGTCCCCAGGCCTCATTTATCCTGTCTGTATGGTGGGGATGGTGGTAACAGTAGCAACAGAGAACAGGGTTTTGGGGAAAGATTAAGTGACACAGGCAGGTTTCTGGGATTCCCTCTTCTAGACCCTTGATCTCTGAGGGCTGGAGACAGTGACCATGTGTTGGATGTGGGGGGCAGGGGAGGGGACGGGGCGTCATGAGCCTGGCAATGCTGCTGGAACCAAAGGAGGAATAAAACGCTGCCTGTTCATCCAAAGCCGTCCTTTCTTTTCCCTTTAAGGACAGAGTACACCGGAGGAAGTGGAAAGTCGAGGTCACAGTGAGTCTGGTAGGGGGCCTAGTAGAAGAGGGTCAAGCTTTAAAACCTGGAGAAGCCAAAGAGGCTGGACCAGGAGAGAGGAAGAAAGGCTTCGGAGGGAGAGGGTTGCCACCCTTCTAGAGTTCATGGGGACAGGCTGACCTCCAGGTAGCTGCCTGCCTCACCCTGGCCCACTGGCTCATTCTGGAAGGTTCTTCTCCCCTATCTCTTTTTGGTCTCAATACTGAGTTTGTAGGGGAAAGGAAGAGACAGAGCTTCTGCTCTGCGTGGGGCTCTTAGCTCCCACCAGGCATCTGAGGCAGGAAACCCGCCCCCCCCCACCCCCTTTCTCCCAGATGGCACGCTGCAGGCAGGGGCAGGTGGTGAGGCGGGTGCACCTTTTAGAGGAAGGAATTAGTGGACATGGTCTCGGAACTCCAAGCCGGATAGAAAGGAATGAAAACACAGCGGACACTGTGCAATAGAATACAATTCAACATTACATCAGTTCTTTTGGGACTCTGAATTAAATCAAAGTCTCCCAAACAGAGAAGCAATGGGTGGAGTGATACCATCCAGGTAGCCGAACATGCGGGTGCTGGCCCTGTCCTCTTGATCCACGGGCACCAAAAGAGTCGTGGGGGTGATGCCTTTTTTCCCCCAGAAATGTGGCATCTGATGGTGGCTGCATTTACAGGTCAGGTGCATTCATACCCCAGTCTCCTGTGCAGCGATGGTCTTTGGCAAAAGCCCCTCATCGTGATGCGGGCATGTTCCTTGGCTCATGTTCATCACGGATGATGCTTGGAGAGCTTTTCTCATTATTCTTCCTGAGACACTAGCTTAAGGGGGTAGGGCGCGTGGGCAAGTGCTCCTGGAAACCGCAAGATGAGTCCAGACCTTGGATACCTTCTAGAGTCATGGCTGCCCCCAAACTTCCTTCTATCAAGACACACGTGTTAGCAGCACCCACACAGACCCTTCTAACACAGCTGTGCCTGGACCACAAGCTTGGGGGTGGATACGAAATGAGACACAGGAAGTGTGGGTTCCCAGTGAGCTAGCTGGGGGTCTACCTCACTTGCCCCCATATGCAAAGCAACAGGAATGGAAGAGTGATTCCATAGGACCAGTAATGAATCTGCATTCCTGTCAGAGGAAGGGACACGACCCAGCCACTTGAGGCACCAGAACTACGATTGGTGACAAAGCACTTGCGACGGCCCCCCTGCCCCACTGATTGGTCTGTCTCACCTTTGTTCAGGGGACAGGTTAGCTAGCAGACTCGGCTACACTGTCTGAATGAGAGACATGGTCATTTGGGGTGAAGCCTGAAGGCCACCGGCTCCCCAAACTCTGGGTTCTTGGGGTGGGGTGGGGCACAGGGTGTCCATGGAATTTCCCATGATACAGATGGACCCATGTGAGATTCTGACTTTGCATATGGAACCACCACGAAGGATGGAAGCTTGTTACAGAGAGAGAGAGAGAGAGAGGTTGCGTGGTGACCAGGGAGGTGGGCCCAGAAGCCCCCGTGAGGGGACACAGCTCAAGCCAGTAGTGATTCCAATGTGGGATGCCCTCCCTTCGCACCTTACTATCAAGTGCTCTCCCCTGGGCCTCTGGCCTGACCTAGGGCAGCCTCCTGGTGTGTCACCTCAGAACCTCTGGTTGCTACCGGCAGCCCCAGATTCTGGGAACACTCACCTCATGGGTGCTCTCTGCTTGGTGGGTCCCCTTGAAACTCCCTTCCAGTCTAGGACCTCAGTGTGGTCCCTGGAGAGGCTGTACTCTGGCAGGTGGGAAGCAGGCCAAGAGAGGGGACATTGCTGTGCAGCTTCCTAATTGTGTTACGCTCCCCACTCATGCCACACGAGCTTCTATATGGCCATTTCTGCTGCTCAAAATGCCTCCCTGCCTCCCTGCTGCCTCCTTTACTAGCTCCTATCTTTCCTTCTGTTCTTAGTTCAGATGACACAGTGTCTGGCAATCCCTCTAGTGAGCTGTCCCTTCTGTGTTCCCACACCTGCCACATTTCTCCCACAGAAATGGAAGGGAATCACCCCTTGACCTGGTTGTACTCTCTCACTTTGGAAAGAAGGTGAGAGCAGGAACCTTGTCTGGCCTGTTCCCATCCCAGGGCCTGGCCCAGAACAGGGCACCCAATTAACGTTTGCTCGTTTGGCCGGTGGGGACAGGGAGAGCAGATAGGATTTTCTTTCTTTTTTTTTTTTCCAGATAGGATTTTCTAAAGCAAATCCTATCTCTGGAAACCCACAGACCATTCAGAGGTGGCATGCCCTCTTGGTTTTGGTTCTCAATGGAGGCGAAGGAGAGAACAATCCTACATAATGCCTCTGTAGGTCTCTGTCTTGCTGTGCTAGAATTGGGGGTAGAGGCGTGAGTTGAGGGAAAGAGGAAGTTAGGGCAACATGCACTTACTTGTTCATGGCTAATCGTCAAGTTCAGAGGGAAGAACCGTCAAGAAGAAGGTGTTAGAAGGTCAAACTGTGGCACCCCCAGCCTTCCCCTCCCACCCCACCCCCAACCCCAAAGGTCTCTGGCGTAAATACTGTCTTAACTGGGATGTAACTTCCTCAGCCGGCTGACTTGCAGAGCCTTTCCCAGGGGTATTGCCCTCCACTGTTCGCTCTTTGGGATGTTTCTTACTTGCGACTTGTCCCTTGAAATGCAAGTCAGTATCTCATCTGCAAAGTCGGCTGGGGCTGGGGAACCCAGCGAGCCAGAAGCCAGCCTTCCCTGTCTTCTATGAGGGAACTCCATGGGTTGGTTTGAGTTCGAGAAAGATGCAAATGGGGAATGCAGCTTGGGCACTCTGACGTGCAAACGTGAGGTTCTCGTTTTGGGGCACAGCCTAGCCCAAGGAATTTCCCAGCATGCATAGCACTTGGCAGAGAGAGTTAGATGAGCGATAGCTGGATGCAGGTGCAGGGAATGAGCCACGAAAGGGGGTGGCTGTGACCAGCATCACAGAAGGCGTAGCAATATTCGCAAGACTAAATGAGATGCAGCCAGCAGCATCCCCCAGCGACATGAGGAGCCCTGAGCTCTGTCCCACGGGGAGGAAGAGGAAAGCCTGTCCCAGGAAGAGGCTTTGCCTGGCTGTCTTGTGGCTAACCATCCCCCCATCAACCACCACCACCAAGAAGATGGGGATGTTGGATGCTATCAGAGCTCCTCCTGGTCAAGGCCACAGGGTGATGGGGAGAACAGGGCGAGGCCACCATCAGCGATTCAGGAAGAAGGACTTGAGGGTCTGGAAGAAAACGGACTTCTGTCTCTGCTTCTGTTTCTTCTTGATGATGGGCACCCACACCAGCCCGCACACCAGCATCATGAGTCCCAGGGACAGGAAGGCAGGCCCTATCATCTTAAGGACCTTAAGGCTGTTGTCACCCAGCTTTAGGGTATAGGCCAAGCAGGTGATGACCACACCAAAGAGGAGGATGGCGCCACCCACCGACATGATGACGATGGGTTTGCGGTAGATTTCCCAGTTACTCCGGGGCGAGGTGGTGGTCCAGACAGACTCACTTCTGGAGCTGATGCACAGGGAGCTGGCAGTCTGGCTGGGCAGCAGGTCCTTGGATTCTGGAGACTTCTCGTCGACCTCCAGGGCCTTGGGGAGTGCCTCCATCGTCATGGCTCCTCGAGACTGGGCACCCAGTACCCACAACAGCTAGAAGCAAGGGTGAAGCCGGGGGAGTCCTCACACACCCTTCCTGTTCCCAGCATCCGTCTCCAGCCTGGCTCACAGGAGGGCGATACTGGGTTCTGTGCTAAAGCCAAACAGAAAGATGAGATCCACATAAATAAGAAACCACTCCCTGGCATTTTTTTTTTCCTTGTGAGAGATAAATACTATAGGATTCTAATCAATTGCTTTTAGGATTTAAAACAGGGAACAGTGGGAAGCCTGGGTGGCTCAGTGGTTGAGCATGATCCCGGAGTCCTGGGATCGAGTCCCACATCAGGCTCCTCGCAGGGAGCTGAGCCTGCTTCTCCCTCTGCCTGTGTCTCTGTGTCTCTCATGAATAAATAAATTAAAAAAAAAACAGGGAACAGTGGTACCCCTTAAAAAAAAAAAGCCAAAGCCGTGGTTTATCGAATGGCATCTTATTTTCGGACTCAACCACTTTCTCACTGTGTGACCTTCAGTGAGCGACTTAATGTTTCTGTGCCTCAGTCTTCCCATCAATAAAATAGAGATAACAATACTATTCATCTCATAGGATTCTCAAGGGGTTAATTGAGTTAAGACGTGTAATGTGCTGGAATGATGAATCCATAGCATTTTGCAAATGCTTCGTAAATGGTATCATTTGCCAATCACAGAGTGAGGAGCAGCCAGAGGTTTGATTTGAACCTGTTCTGCTCTTGCTCTTAAAACACCAGACTACATGTGGGCTAGAGAACATCTTTCTGTGCAGCCCGGGCTTGTATACATTTTTCCAAGACAGGAAGCTATGTTCCAGGTTCTGAGTGTGACCTTTTCACATCTGAATGCCCCCTTTCCCCATCCTTTTTGTGAATGACATCAAGTCAGATTCCTTCCTTCCCATTCTCAGGCCTATAGTCTAGCCAACCACCTGTTCCATTTTCTCATCCAGAGCCCTTGTGTGTACCCCGAGGTCACCAGAGCCCACTCCTCCCCCAGTCCCCACACAGGGGAGGCAGCTGGTCACCTGTGCAGAACACCTCCAGAGCTTCTGAGTGGCACCACTTACCTGCCAAATCCTCCTCCTCCCAAACCATGCTAGCTCAGATTCCTTTACCTTGGGGTTAAAACCTTTCATTACATAATCAAATATTGGGGTTTGAGGGCCAACACCTATATATTTGCAATAAGGCAATAAGATATGAAAGACCGAATTTAGAAACTTTGCTGGTATTGGGTCCTTTTTTGTGTGTGGGAGGAAGGGGAGGCTGAGAGAGCCCAGGTATGCATCCTGGAGGTCCTTGCCGAGTCACCGCCCTAATTCATCGCCCTTGACCTGTCTCCAGAGGGTCTGGGGCAGTGGTTCGTACTCTAGAGATGCTGCATCCCTTTTCATCCCTTTCAGTGAGTGAGTGACACTCTACGACGGAGAAACAGGAGCACGGTTGTAAGTTTTTTCATAGTTTTACCTTTACTCAATTTAAAGGACAATTCCATTCTGAGATATATTCTTCTTTCTTTTTCTTTTGGCAGTGGAATATTCCTCATTTTATGAAATGACCATGATGGAAAGAGGATTATTGGCTTTGTTAGTATCTGTACTCGGCAATATAGAAGTTGGTCATTTTATGTGGATATCTATGTATCTATCTATCATCTATCATCTTCTATCATCTATCTATCTATCATCTATCTATCTATCATCTATCATCTATCTATCATCTATCCATCTATCTATCTATCTAAACTGTAATGGCCCATGAAATCTCAAAGAATGGGAACCTTTCATTTAGTTGACTTAAGAGGGCTGGGTCTTGGCCCAATGACAGGGCAAGAAGGGCTTCATTTTCTAGGCAGGAACCAAAGGAGAAGCAAGGGTGAGCTCTGTGACTTTTCTTCCTCCTCCCATCCCCTGCTGGCCAGGCAGTGGCTGTAGACAGAGGGGCAGGAGGTCAGGCATGAAATGAACCCCGCACTGGGCAAAATCACTCCTTCACAATTCCAGCAAGTCACCGAGCTTATTCTAGGTGTCTGTGTGATGATAGGGAGGTTCAGGTCCCTGACATCAGAGGGACCACCACTTGACACCACTTTACTAAAGCTGTGGGAACCTGGGCTGCTTACTTAACTCCCTGAGACTTACTAGCCCCACACCTAAACCAGGACAATGGAATATCTGCCCCATTGGGCTATGGGAATGGTCACACCCCACAAACACTGCTGCCCTGTGTGACATATGATGGGTGTTCCAGACCCGGCTGTTATAATTCACATAGAGAGAGGCAGAGACACAGGCAGAGGGAGAAGCAGGCTCCCCTGTGGGGAACCCAGTGAGGGACTTGATCCCACTACCCTGGGATCAGTCCCTGAGCCGAAGGCAGACGCTCAACTACTTAGCCACCCAGGTGCTTCTGGGCTAAGGGGCTTCTAAAACTATCTTAGATCAGTCCTCCAGTGACTCAGACTTGAATTCTGAGAATTCAAGTTTCCTGAAAAATCACCGACTCAGGGATGATAGGAGGTTCATCACACTTTATTAAAGTCCTAAAAGATTCTCTCTCTCTTTTTTTGATATCAGGGTTTCTCAACGGTAGCACATTTGGGGGTGGGCATGATTTTGTTATAGGGAGGCAATCCTATGCATTGTAGGGTATTTAGTTAATGGCCCTGACCTTTACCCACCAGATGCCAGTAGCACCACCACATCTGGTCATGATGATCAAAAATATCTCTGGCAATTGCCAGATGTCCCCTGTGTGTGGTGAGGGTGGGGAACTAATCTGGTGTGTAGACTGCCACCTCATACCAGCCTTTCCCTTTCTCCTAGCTTGCAAACTGCCTGAGGGCCAAGGCTGAGCTTACTCATCCGCCATGAGGAGGGGGCCCCCTAGCCTGGCCCTTAGCAGGTGCTCCAAGGACTTGGCCTCACTGCTGCAGCTCTCTGAGGACCCAGAGAGCAGATGGGGAGCCAGCCAGGTGAGGGCAACCACATGTTCAGGTTTGAATTAAGTTCTTTGGGGTTTGGTTTATATGTCTCAGAGGATCCCTCACTCCCTGCAGTGGGCTGACTTGTCCACCCAGAACCTCAGAATGTGACCTTATTTGGATTAAAGGTCTTTACAAATATAATTAAGGCAGGGGTCTCCAGACAAGGTCATCCCCAAATACCAGTCCAATGACTATGGGCTCCATACAGAGGTAAGCCATGGTGAAGACAGACCCAGGGGTCAAAGCAATGCCTCTGCAAGCCAAGGAAAGCCAAGGGCTGCCAGCAACGGCAAGAAACTAGGAAAGAGACATGGCCTAGGTTCTCCACCAGACCCTCCAGAAGGAACTAGCTCTAACAGCACCTTGATTTTGGACTCTGACCTCCCAAATAAACTTGTGAGAATAAACTTCCATTGTTTTAAGTGACTGCATTTGTGGTAATTTGTTACAACAGCCCTAAAAAATGAACACACCCGACTTTCTTTGAAGTCTTTGACACCTTAGAGGTGGACAAGTACTGAGGCCCCAGAGGCTGGGCTTATAGGGGAGAGACAGGAAGGAAGGCTGGAGGGCAAGGCCTCCTGGACTCACCACAGATTTGAATATGGGCTTGGCCCCCAGGGCAGCCATTTGAGAAGAGAGGATGAATTGCTCTCCACAGAAGCCACACTTTTGGAGGGTCAGGAGGCACACTTAGAGGGGGGAGAAGGTAGCCCACACCTGAGGTTGGGTAGGCCATGGGCTGGTTGCCAAGATGGCACACTGGTCTGGGGCCATTTGGCCATGAGAAGGAGCAGGAACGACCCTAAGCCTGAATGTGAGCCGACCTCCAAACATGACCAAGAGAAGCTAGGCACACTTCCATTTACATAAAATGAGATTCTATTTACATAAAATTCAAAATCTGTGCTATTTGCAGGGAGGATAGTGGTTACCTTTGGTGGGGGTGGTGGATGGGGAACGCACTGGAAACTTCTGGGAGTGCTCTAATGTTCTGATTCTTGAGCTGGCTACAGCTGGTTACATGGGTGTGTCCTATCCATGCTGTATGGTCGTGATAAGACTACTTTTCTGCGTGTAGGTTAAACAACAATAAAATGTTTAAACAAAGATAATTAAAAGGTATAACTAAATGCAACATGTTCTATTTTTTTTTTTTTTTTTTTTTGATTCTGACTAGAACAGACCGATTGCACAAAAACATTCTGGGATCATTTTAAGGAAGGCTGAATTTGGATTGGGTGTCAGATGTCAGATGATGCTAAGAATTTAACATTTGTATTTGGTACAATAATGATATTACGGACACAGAAGAAAACGTCTTAAAGGTAATGGAGCTACATCTTGAAATAACATCCAGGAAAGAAGTGCCATGATGCTGTGATTCACATGAAAACATCAGATTCCAGGGCAGCCCAGGTGGCTCAGTGGTTTAGTGCCGGCTTCAGCCCAGGGCCTGATCCGGAAGACCCATGCTCGAGTCCCGCGTCGGGCTCCCTGCACGGAGCCTGCTTCTCCCTCTGCCTGTGTCTCTGCCCCTCTCTCTCTCTCTGTTTCTCATGAATAAATAAAATCTTTTTAAAAAAATCAGATTCCAGATACATATGACAAAAAGCTCAATAGTATTAAATCCAGATGGTGGATCTCTTGGAAGTTCGTTATGATCACTAACTCTATTTTTATGAATGTTTGCAAGTGCTTATAATAATGGGAAACTGAATATACAGACAGACAATGGCTGGACCACATCTAAAGCCAGAACTCTGGGGCGCCTGGGTGGCTCAGGGATTGAGCATCTGCCTTCGGCTCAGGGCATGATCCTGGGGTCCTGGGATCCAGTCCTGCATCGGGCTCCCCGCAGGGAGCCTGCTTCTCCCTCTGCCTGTGTCTCCGCCTCTCTCTTTGTGTGTCTCACAGATAAACAAAATAAAATCTTAAAATAAATAAATAAATAAATAAATAAATAAATAAATAAATAAATAAAGCCAGAACTCCTAGGGGCGCCTGGCAAGCTCAGTGGAGCATGCAACTCTTGATCTCTGGGTTGTAGGTTTGAGCCCTATGTGGGGTCTGGAGATTACTTAAAAAAAAAAAAAAAACAGAACTCTGACCCCAAGTCTGCAGGAAGCAGCCCAGGAAGCCAACCTACTACCTGTGTAAGTCTTGACTTTTAGGAAGTCAGGCCAGCGTCTCCAGCAACCAGCCCTGCAAGCCAAACAGTAACTGAGGACAAACTGCCTTTTGACAAATAACACCAAAGCAATCCAGTGGGGAAAGAGAAGTCCTTTTGACAGATGTCAAATAGGAAAAAAAAAAAAAGAAAGAAACCTGACCCCACCTCACAGCCTCCAAAAAAAAAAAAAAAAAAAGGATTTGAGACGGATCAGGGGCATCACCTAAACGTAAAAGCGAAAACCAGAAAGATTTTAAGAGGAAATGGTGGGGAATACCGTTGTGACCCAGAGGCAGGCAAACTTTCTCAGACTGGGCAAGGCCACGAAGCAAGAGCGGGAAGAAAAGCTCTAAAGTAAGATTTCGTCATCATTGAAAACTGTTCGTTAAAAGCTACTAAGAAGAAATAAAGGTGCAAACTCTAGGTTGGGAGAAAAGTTTTTGTGAAATACATATTTGTCAAAGGATTTCAATCTGGGACATATGAAGAACTGCTACCTTGGAGTGATAAAAAACACAGCCAGTTTCTGGTTGGGCCATGGTGGGTGAGACCCTGGCCAGGGTCAAGCGTGCATTCATGTTCCTTCCACCCAACTGTTCTCGATGACACCTCGTGACCTTAGCGAGGCTGGTAGGGTGGGACTGCAGGAGGAGGGGATCCAAGGCAGCCCCCGTCCCTGGCCTCAAATGGCCTGACATCTCGCCCAGCAGTTGTTCTAGAAGGTTCCAGGTGCCCTGAGCTGCTTCTCCAAAGCTGAAGCTGCAAATGGTGTACTCAGACAGGGGGCCAGACTCTCCATACCGCGCTGACTGCCGTTTATCAGACACTTGCTGTGGGGTGGGACCCACGCGGGGCACTCTGTCTGCACCATGCCACAGGACCCCCCCCCCCCAGCGCCCGAGATGGACGGCGGACCATCACCCCACGTTGCAGGTGAGGATCAGAGAAGTTAAGTGGTTTGCCTGAGGTTACCTCAGTGCCGAGGAGCCAGCCAGGGTCAGAAAGGATGGGGGGTGGGATCCCTGGGTGGCACAGTGGTTTGGCGCCTGCCTTTGGCCCAGGGTGCGATCCTGGAGACCCGGGATCCTGGTTCATGGAGCCTGCTTCTCCCTCTGCCTGTGTCTCTGCCTCTCTCTCTCTCTCTGTGTGACTATCATAAATAAATAAAAATTAAAAAAAAAAAAAGGGTGGGGGGGTCTCGGAGACGGTGTGCCTCCAGGGCCCGAGTTTGGGTCGATCCTGCTCCCCCTCAGGGGACAGTTTTCATGTTCTTGTCAAACCAATGGGACAGTGAGCAGGGAGGACACTTGGAATGGGGCCCGGGCAGTGAACAGAACCGCAGCGGTGGCTGCCTTGGCCAACAGGTGAGGCCTTGCTCCGTGGGGTGGAGGTGCCAAGGATGGGGGCGGGGACTGGGGTCCCTAGTCTCTGTCACAGGCTTCCAGCTGCTCTGCTGGCCTCAGCTCAGGGACCCCTAGGTAGGGGGGCCTGTTACTGTCACTCCCATTTTACAGATAAGGACACAGAGGTCCAGGCTGTCTGGCTCCAGCACCGTGCTGTCGCAGGGATGGAGCTCACCTCTCCCTTCTCCTGTCTTCCCTGCCCTCCGTCCTGGCATCCTGCCACCCTCTTCCTGCACATCTTCATCTTGGCACCCGCTACCCTACCACCCTTTGCTGGCTGCGCCTTGCCTGAATGTGTCAAAGCTGGGCAGTATTAACAGAGTCTCTAGGTTTAGCCGATAGAAGGACAGGTGCCCGGGTAAATCTGAACTAGTCCTTTCCTTTGCTTTCCTTTTTTCTTCCCTTCCCTTCCCTTCCCTTCCCTTCCCTTCCCTTCCCTTCCCTTCCCTTCCCTTCCCTTCCCTTCCCTTCTTATCGTTCTGTTCAATTTAGTTTTCGTTTTCTTCGTGCTTGCGTTCGGCTTTCTTTCTTTCTTTCTTTCGTTCTTTATTTTCTTCTTTCTTTCGTTATTCTTTTCTTTCTTTCTTTCTTTCTTTCTTTCTTTCTTTCTTTCTTTCTTTCTTTCTTTCTTTTCTTTCTTTCTTTCTTCTTGTACAATAATGCACCAAATACCACATGGGACGTACATCAAACATTTCTATGTTGTTTATGAGAGATTCAGTTTTAGCTGGGCATCCTTCTACGCTAAGAGGCAACTCTCACAAGAGACCCCACTGCATTTGGGCTCCGAGTTATCTGTCTCTTTTCAAACTTCTCCTCCCTGATAGGAGCTGGGCTATTCTGGGAATCGCAAGAACCAGAAGCAGAGCTCAGTGAGAGGGCATGCACCGGCTGCCTTGCTTGCTGGAGGCTGGGCCCAGAGAGCCCAGGTGGGAGGGAGAACCGGGGAGGGCCCGGCCGCAAAATACAACTGGCAGCAATAACACGATGGCTTATTTCTGAGAAAGGCTCATGCCGTGGACTTGTTTGCGACATTCCCGAGAGACATGGAAGCTCTCCCTCTCTCTCTCTCTCTCTATTGCCTGGAGTCCTCACCACAGCCCCACCCGGCTGTCAGTTCCAGGCACTGCCCTCTCTCCAGCAAGACATTCAGTTGGTGACCCCATTCCTCTGATAAGATGAGTGGGGCCCGGTGTCTGAGCTGATAAAGTAGAGGCCAGAGTGTTTCTGAATACGCCGCTCCTGTCACCATGGCTCGGCCACCCATCTGTCACCTGCTCACGGCGCTTCTAGGAAGGGAAGTCCCTCAAAGGTCACACTCAACCCAGACAGTGCCACTCGCCTCCCCCTTCCTGTCACCCAGCCAGCATCCAGGCCCTGCCCAGTAGCAAGGTGGAAAAAATAGCTCAGGTGACAATGTCTGCTTGTAGGAGGCTGGCTGGTCCCTGTGCACATGTTCATCCTACGTGGTTCTATCCCTGTTATGTGCCTGCCTGGTTTCCCCATTCTGAGATAAAGCGTGCCCCAGCCAGCTTGCTATACCATGTCTCCTGGGCACCTGCTCTGGGCTCCTGCCACACCTGTATGCAGCAGGAAGGGACCAGCGGCAGACGCTGAGGTCTCATCTGGGATTCCCGGGAGGACATTCTGGGTGTGAGGTCCCGCCCATGCACTCTGGGAACAGAAGGCCATGCCTGGTGCTTCACTGTCTGGATTTTTTGGTTCCTGCCCAGCCTTCCTAGCCCCTCCCAGCTGCCACGGGTGAAGACTAGGTGCTAGATACCCAGGGCTGAAGCAGCCGTCTGCACCCGGTTTTCCATCTGCCAGGCACATAGCACGGCAGCCCCCTCCTCCCCTGCCACCATTCTCCCTGGGCAGTTCCCTCCAGCCTGCTGGTGGCTGGTTCACCCTGTCCCAAGGCTCGGTTCGTCATATTTGTGTTCCAGTTCTAGTTCAGAGACTCAACACACTCCAAAGCAAAGTTAAAAATCAGCTCATTTCTCCAGGGAAATGGAAGGCCAGAGAGGATGGATCCCCCTCCTTACTTACTGTCCTCAATGTCCCATGGGAGAGGATGGTGAACCCGGTAGTCACACACGGCTCGATCAGGGGCAGGAAGCTTGCAACGAGTTTCTGTTCAAGTTCTGCATCCCAGCCGGAGAAAGCCTCCCTGGCCCCATCTAGGAGCTGGTGTGCAGCGGATCCCTGCCACTGAGCAGGCTCCAGTGGGGATGAGCTCACCAGGATATGGGCTAATGGGTTAACCCTTTGCGGGCTGCTGGCACAGGCACTCGTGATGTGGCTTTGTCTCAGCTCTGCTCAGCCACTATTGGACGGATCTTGTGAAAAATTAATGAAGCTTCTCTGCAGTCTGTCTTCAAGTTTTAGTGCAGATGTGCATTAGGTCGGTGTCTGGGCAG
Source organism: Canis lupus familiaris (assembly GCF_011100685.1). NCBI lineage: Eukaryota > Metazoa > Chordata > Mammalia > Carnivora > Canidae > Canis > Canis lupus. Next base: position 35,304,326 of record NC_049226.1, read on the forward strand.
GGCTGCTTCTCTTGGCCTGGGCTCAGAAATCAGGAGAGCCGGACTTCTGGGTTGGTGATGTGAGCGATGGTGATGGTGGTGGTGATGGGGCTGCCACTGGGTGGATTTCTCAGAGGCTCTGCTGGCTCTGTCCAGGGCAGGTCGTGACAATGAGATCTGGGAGCTTGTGTTTGTTCTGGGTGTTGGAGAGGGCAGGTGGAGAGGTTATTTAATATCCACGTTTCCAAGAGGGCAGGGGTGCCTCTTGGAACCTCCCAGTGCCTGTGGGTGGGCACCACATGTGACAAAAGAGCAGGAGCACGTGGGGTCCTGCCCCAGCCCAGGCCCAGGCATCTCTGAACTGGGGGCAGACGTTCACCATGGCCTCTCCCACCCTCCCGGTTTATGCCCCTGTGGCTTTTCATGTGACCATGATGAGAACCGAATGATGGCAGCCACGAATGGAGGGCAAGTGTCTCTACCTCTGCAGTCGGACTGTGTTTGCAAAAGCTGCTTGTGAGGCATTGGGTTGTCCATCCCCAAGGTACTGAGCAGGACCCAGAAGCCAACAAAACTGCCTGAGATGTTGAAAGCCAGACTGGCCCTGCCCTTCCCCACACTAGCTAGAGGATGGGAGAAGCCATGACTTCTGCTGGCTGTGAGCCACCGGGTGGGGGACAGTCCTTGCCAATGGTCCCTCCACTGGATGGCTTCCTTCCCAGTTTCTCAGGGAGGCTCTCCCAGCAGTGGTCCAGAGACTCAGAAGACCAGGCAGGCGAGGGGATCGTTCATCTTTGCCAGCTTGATTTCTGCACCAGCTGCACAAACAGGAAATTTCCAGACCTAGAGAAATGGCAAGAGGGGAGGCTCTGAAAGCCACACACTGTCCACTCTGGGGATGAGTGTCCCTGGGAACTCGATCAGAAGGCTTTCGAGGACATTCTGCACTGCTGTCACTGCCTCTGCCTCTATGCTCTCCAACCTGTGTACGATCCGTTTCTCAAGAAGAAACCCTGGGGTGAATTATGCTGCGATGCAAGTAATCAAATCACATGTTTCGCCTTAAGTCCAGACTCTGACGCTTCCTCTGGGGGCTGCAGGGTTTGGCAGGTGGCATCGGCATGGTCGTGGGGTGAGACCAGCCCTCACTGAGCCCTTTGTCCATGTCAGGCACCAGGCCACATATTTTGCATGTGTAATAATTCACTGATGGCCCCATGGATCCCTCTGACGTAGCTGTGTGAGGCAGGCTGCTATCCGGATACGTGGCTTTGGACAAATTACTTCTCCGAGCCCTGACTTCTCCACTTAGGGAGTGGATGCTATCATAACCACGTCAGGGAGTTTCTGTGGATTGAATAAGCAAATGCACATAGCAAGTGCTCAATGAATATAGCTGTGTCATTAATATACAGAATACACATATAAGCAATGTACAGATATTAGCATATATGCAGATGAGGGGAGATTTGGGTCCAGGAGAAAGTGTCCAGATTGAAGCTGGCTGTCTGCAGGCTCATCCCTAGTGGGACAGAAGAAGAGGTGTGAGAAGCCAGAGTGGTCCCTGGGCAGTTGACTCCAGCCATCCCGGGAGGGTTACTGTGGCAGTTGGGATGTCCAAGGGGGAGAAAGCAGGCCTGGCATTGCCTAGGGGGGTGACTCTTAGTTCTCCGATCCTCCCTCCAGAGCTCCGAGCCGCTCCAGCTCAGGTCCGCTCCCCCTTGACCAGCTAGCACCATGTTCCAAGGTTTGATTGATAAGGTGACTAATCACCCAGGTCTGCTCCAAACTGAGGGGCCCCCAGGACACAGCATGGGACTCCCAGTGCTAAGCCAGGCCAGTTTGAAGCCAAGTGAGATGAACTGGTTACCCTGATAAAGGTATTTGGAGCCTCTGTGCCTCTGCTCATGGGCTCTTCTCATCTGGAATGCTCTTTCTGTGCATCTTGACGGAGCCACTCCACCCAATCTGGCCTCACCCCCTCCTGACCTTCTCAAGTGCATGCTGGGTTCAGAGCTCCTCCTCTGGTCTTCTACAGTTGTTCTCTCTGTGCTCAGTGATTGTCCTGACAAACTCCTTGGAATGCATCTTTTTAAAAAAAGATTTTATTTATTTATTTGAAAGAGAGAGAGAGAGAGCACAAGCTGGGGAGAGAGAGGGGGGGATAAGCAGGCTTTCTACTGAGCAGGGAGCCTGATGTGGGGCTCAATCCCAGGACCCTGAGATCATGATCTGAGCTGAAGGCAGATGTTTCACTGACTGAGCCACCCAGGTGCTCCCCCTTGGAACACTTTTAAAAATAAAAACATATATATATATTGAAAGTTTAACATACACAAGTGGAAAAAAACAATGATCTAACAAGCCCTTGGGTATCCACAGTCCAGCCTCAGCAGTTATCAATGCTCGTTGTGTTTCATTTGACTCCCTCCTACATTTTTTTATTTTAGTATGATTAAAGTGAATCCAGACTCTTCTTCTTTAGTTGATCCCTGCAAGTAGAGATGTGTATCTCTAACAGATGAGGACTTCCTTCCTTCCTTCCTTTTTATTTATTTATTTATTTTTTACAAATAACAACCACCATCCTATCCTAATCATACAGGAAACTTATACATGACTTAATGTTAATACTCATTTCACAGTTATATGTCCCTGGGTGTCTCAAACCATCTTTTTACTGTCAGGTGTCCATAAGCAAGATCCTGCCCCGCACCAGCCCAGCCCTTACTCACCGGAGCTCCATCTCCAGAGCTTCACTGTGCCTATGGCAGCCACTCCCTGCTCTGCTTACACCACTTGGTTCCTGAAGATGCCAGGCTGTCTGACTTAGCCAACTCCCACATTCTGGACTCAGCTGGCAGTCTCCTAGTGGTGCCATTTAACATCTTCCTCTGTTCTGCAAAGGCTGCATCTCGACTTCACTGTGGTCTGGGATCCTAGGGCCCTGCCTTGGCTCAGAAGAGGCATCTGGTCGGTGCGGAAATAAGTGGCCAAGGGAACATTCACAAGGTACCTTACAATTTTCAGAGGCCTTTTGCCTCCATGGTTCTCATGGTAGTTCCAAGATATGGGCAAAGCACATTTTTTTTTTTTTTTTAAGATTCATTTATTTATTTGAGAGAGAAAGAGAGATCTGGGAAGGGGCAGAGGGAGAGAATGTTCAAGCAGACTCCCACTGAGTGGGGAACCTGACTCGGGGTTCGATCTCACGAGCCATGAAATCAGGACCTGAACTGAATCCAAAGTTGTATGCTTAACCGACTGAGCCACCCAGGGTCCCCTTAGGTCTGCGTTCTGTATAGTATCTCAGTCGTACTGCTGGGATGGGTCACTGAGACTCCAGGTGCCAAGATCATTTCCATCCTCCCCTCCCTGCCTCTCACATTAAGTCATGGGGATTCACAAATAGGGACACTCAGGTGGACTGCAGGTCTCTGAGTCCTCATCAGAGGAGGCCTCCCTGAGCAGGCATTATCAGGGGCCTGGGCAGCTCCTGCCAATGCCCCTTCAGAGGGGGAGCTAGGTCTGAACATGAGGAGGGATCCTGGGGCTGGTGCCAGTAAGAGAGGCGAGCAGATAGGGATCTCACCCTAGGCTGCAGGGCTACAAGTCTAGTGAAGGGATATCTGTGTTGATACCGCGTCTTTCAAACTGTTTGCCCCAGTGTCTTTTTACTGGATTTTAATAACCATTATGACAGCTTCCTATGTTGAGAAAACCCAACAACCAAAAAAAAAAAAAAAAAAAAAAAGAAAAGAAAAGAAAAGAAAAAAAAATCCAAACACCACCACATTTGGAGAATATGCTCAGAGGGAACACCTGCTTACACCTGGTGATGTTCCTGACCCAGACCTTGCCCAAGGGAAGGCACAGACATCGGCTGAGGCTCCCATGCTCCACAGGACCCATGGTTCCTTCTAGGGCAGTCCAGAGGCCTTTGCGTTTTCCAGGGTTGGGGAAAATCATGCAAAGCAACTACTCAAATCTGGCAGCCCCAGAAGAGCCACCTCCTTCCACCTGGCCAATCTTGACCTCCTGTCCTGTCTCATCAGGGGCACCAGGGCCAAGAAGACGGAACTTGAGGATCCTATAAGTCTCTCCTTCTCTGCGCCCCCTTGTGGGCCCCTTGAGAAACTCAGTTAAGTAAAAGCATCTCCCCACTGGTCCCTCTGGCTTGGTCTAGTGTCTACATGGAGCCTAGGGCTGCGACTAATGCCTTCCCTTCCAGCCACCCTCATCTTGGCTTTTCTTTCTTCTTGTCTCTTCTCACACTCTTTTTCCTTGTCTCTACCTTTCTATCTTTCTCCTGTCTGTGACAGTTCTTAACATGTCCTCATGTCCTGGGGCGGGGGGGCACCCAAGGAGATACTACTGCCCTTTTCTTTGTCGTACATATTAATGCAGCAGGTGGGCTAGGTCCTGTGTCGGGGAACTGGGAGTGCCCCCCACAATGGGAATTTATAATGTAGGGTGGGGGCTGGAGGGTGGGGACCTGAGGGGTGAAGGGACTGTAAACTGAAGTGTTTACAGGAACCAGTGGGAGTGGAGTCAGGGAGGAAGGAACATCTTCAGGGGGTTGGGTCAGGAGCATCGGAAACCACCAGGACCTGCTGTCCTCCTTTGGAGGTTGAGTCCCGGGAAGGGGAGCCACACCGGGGCTGGGGGACCAGAGGTCACCAGCCTGGGACCAGACCTGGAGTGTGGGGAGCGGTCAGAGGCCAGAAGCCACCTGCTCCTTGGGTGCGGTTGCCATCTAGTGGCGCATGTGAGGTAGTGTTGTTGTCTGAAGTTGACTTCCATTACTCCTTGGCCCGCCTTGGGCCAGCAGCAATCCTGTCTGTGGTGTGTAATTAACCCAGGACCCAAGCTGGAGAAGTCGACTTCATGTTTGCTGATAGAGGCGATCTCACAAAAATAGCCACCATCGTTGCAAAATGTCAAAGGGTTCAGGCTTGCTAGTTTTTGAATAATTTAAAAGATTCATGTATTCATCACTTCATCAAATATTTATTGTATGTCTGTTATACGCCAGGCACATTTCAGGCTAGGCACTGTAAATAAAGAGAGGACCTTGATGAACTGTACAATTGATGTGGCAAAAGAAAGACAACTAAACCAACAAGTCCAATCCAGAAGGAGAAAGAAACTCTTCGATGCAGCAAAGTCTGTGCTGCGCTTTGAGAATGCAAAGGGAGATCATCTTAAAACAGATTGGCCTAGAGTGGTAACTGAGATGGGGGCGGGGGGGAGAGGCTTCTTGAAGGAGGTGATGGCTAAGATGAGTCTTGAAGGACATAGAGGAATCAGAAAAAAGAATGTTGGGGGAGATGTAGGTTTTGGTGGAGGAGGTGGAGGGGGTGAAAGTGGATGTGGTGATAGTGGTGGAGCTGGAGGTGAAGGTGTGGTGGAGGTGGTGATAGCGGTAGAGGTGGAGGTGGTGGTGGAGGTGAAGGTGTGGTAGAGGTGGTGATAGCAGTAGAGGTGGAGGTGATGGTGGAGGTGGAGATGTGATGGAAGTGGTGATGGTGGAGGTGCGGTGGAAGTGGTGGTGGAGATGGAGGTGGTGGTGGTGGTGGTGGTGGAGGTGAAGGTGTGGTGGAGGTGGTGATAGCGGTAGAGGTGGAGGTGGTGGTGGAGGTAAAGGTGTGGTAGAGGTGGTGATAGCAGTAGAGGTGGAGGTGAAGGTGTGGTAGAGGTGGTGATAGCAGTAGAGGTGGAGGTGATGGTGGAGGTGGAGATGTGATGGAAGTGGTGGTGGTGGAGGTGTGTTGGAAGTGGTGGTGGTGGAGATGTAGATGGAGGTGGTGGTGGAGAATGTGGTGGAGGTGGAGATGTGATGGAAGTGGTAGTGGTGGAAATGGAGATGAAGGTGGTGGTGGAGGTGGAGGTGAGGGTGGAGGTGTGATGGTGGAGCTGGTGCAGATGCAGGAAGAGGAAGTGGAGATGGTGATAGAGGTGGACGTGGTTGAGGTAGAGGTGGTAGTGGAGGTGAAGGTGGAGGTGCACAGATGTAGGTGGAGAAGGTAGTAGTGGTGGTGAAAGTGGAGAGGATCTTGGTTCAAGAGGCAAAGTTGGTTGATGTTGGCATTGATCAGGAGACAGAGGGAACAGACCATGGGAAGCATAAACTTTCCAGTTCCTTTTTTTTTAAGAATTCCCAAGCATTCGGTTGCGGGTCCAAGGAATCCAATGGAAATTTTGCAGTGTTATCGAACCACGTACTCGATTTATAATAATGGTATGATGGAACTTCGGAACTGGAAGGATCCCAAATTATATCTCAATACATTTAAGCAATTCTTCTGTTAATATTTACACTGTGTTCCCAGTTTCTCTTGCTAGGATAACAGTACCTTCCTGTGCCTTGGGTGATTGGGATAGGTCCTTCCTTCCTTCCTTCCTTCCTTCCTTCCTTCCTTCCTTCCTTCCTTCCTTCCTTCCTTTCAGATTCAACAAACCACTGTGACTAGCTGCTATGTGCCAGGGTGGGCATATTTGTGATTCAAAGGTACGTGAGATCCCGGCCCTGACCTCCAGGGCCTGGCAGTCCAGTGGGGGCAACAGACAGGTAACTAGGTGTAGACAACTGTTAAGAGACAGCCTGTCCCCAGGCAGCAGGAGGATCTAGTCCTTTGCCTTCCTCTTTCAGGAGGCACCTTGCTCTAGGGTACTGGGGAGAAAGGGGCTCTTGAGTTGGCTGGTCCTCTGTGTACCTTTCCCCTTGGCTGCTGTCTGGCTCTGCCTATCTTTGTCAGGTCCATCTCAGGCCTCCACCTCCAGAGCTCCCACCACTACAGGGCGCATGTGTGTTACAGACACTTAACCCTAAATTTGAGAGAGAGCGCAGGATTTCCAGGCAGGGAACCACTTAATTATTATTATTATTATTTCTCATTTAGAACAGTTGCACTGAACACAGCTGAGCTGACACATAGACGGTTAAACCCTCCCCAGGGAAATCTACGGATTATATGATACAATTGTGGTTTTTTTTTTTTGCTGAACAATGGGTTTCTGACTTTTACCTCATGTAAAGATTTGTGTAACCACTACCATAATCAGGATAAAGAATCCAAGGTGTTCCCTCAAACTATCCCTTTAGCCCTTCTCTTTCCTCTGGTAATCCTTGATGTGTTTTTTTTTTTTTTGTCTTGAGAGCTTTGTCTGTCCGACAATGGCACATAAATGGAATCGTACACCTTGTAAATGTCTGAGACAAGCTTCTTTCATTCTGTATCATGACTTCAGGATTCATCCAAGTTATTGAGTGTACCAGCTTGTGCCTGTTAGGACCAAGGAGTATTGCTTTGAAGAGATGCACCCATTTGCTCACCTATTCACCTGCTGAAGGGCAACTGAGTTGTTCCCGCATGTCTGACACTTTCTAGCAGAGCTGTTAGAAACATTTGTTTCTAGGTTTCTTTGGTTCACTTAAGTTTTCCTTGCTCTAGGAGTGGGCCTTTGGGGCCATATGGTAAGGGTATAATTAACTTTATAAATGCCAACGGGTGTTCTGGGGTAGTCACACCATTTGGGTTCCATATAGCAATGTATGGCGGAGTTCCCATTGCTCTGCATGCTCATCAGCCCTGTATTATTAGGGATTCTTTTTTTTTTTTTTTTTCCTTTTCGTTTAGCCAATGGAACAGGTGTGTAGTGTTATCTTATCTCTATTCCACGTCCCCTCGTGACTAATGATGTTGAGTATCTTTCTGTGTGCTTATTTGTTACCCTTATTCCCTTGCTGGGGAAGTGTCCGCTGATGCCTTTTGCCCAGTTTTAAAGATGTTATTTATTTGAGAGAGAGAGAGAGAGAGAGAGAGAGAAGGAGAGAACGAGCCATGGGAGGAGTGGAGGGAGAAGGAGAAGCAGACTCCCTGCTAAGTAAGAAGCCCAATGCAGGGCTCGATCCTGGGACTACAGGATCATGACCTGAACCAAAGGCAGATGCTGGTGCCCTGCCTTTTGCCCATTTTTAAATTGAATAATTTGGCCTCTCATTGTTGAGTTTTAAGATTTCTTTATACATTCTGGATAGAAGTCTTTTGTGTTTGCAAATGTTTTCTTCCAGTGTATAGCTAATCTTCTTCTCTCAAGGAAATCTTTGTTCTTAGGTGATGGATAATGGCCCCCTCATGCTTTCCCTTGACCCACCGGCCAATCTGCACTTTCCTTGGCACAGCAGGGAGGGCTGTCTTTGTCCTGCACCTAATCCACTTGTGTGGGCTTGGATTTCAGTCCACTCATGGAAACCAGAACTATCAGCATCCTTTGATTTCTTTTCAAATGACAATCTGGCTTCTCTCTTGAGCCACTATTGTGCTTGAGTGACAGAAACTTAGTATTGGTCAATTCAGTTTTCCATTTCACATTTTTGGGGGGTTGTTCTGAATTTTGGGGGGTGCCAGAGCCTGAAGAAGGGACATCTGATCTTCAGGTTATCCACAGATGCTGCTCCTAAGCAGATCACTGCTAAGCCTTCCCTGGTTTTACCTTCATGGCCTTGTTGGATTTGATGACCTTACCTTTACTTCTATTTCAATCTTGGGTTCTCTGAAATCCTCTTGCTTCCACATTGGTTGGGGACAAGGGCAAAAAAATTGCTCAGCAGGCATTCAAGGTGATAGTTCTCTGGATAAATGAATGGTCATCTCTCAAGCATCTTGTCACCTTCCTGTTTTTTTTCTGGAGTTCCATGTGGAGCTTGGATTTTAGTTTCCCCTGCTATATTACTCCTGAATATAGCTGAGGTCTTCACCAGTATGGGTCTCAGGCTGGACAGTGGGTGCAGGTCTCTGTCTTTGGAAATCATATCTTCATATGTTTTCTTCCCTTATCCCCTGTTATGGACTGAATCACATCTCCCAACCCCTGAGACCCCAAGTTCATATGTTGAAGCCCTAATCTCCAATGTGATTGCTGAGCCTTTAAAGGGGGAGGTAGGGTTAAATGGTGTCATAAGGGTGGGGCCCCAACCCAATAGGACTGGTGTCCTTATAAGAAGAGGAAGAGACACCAGAACCATATTTGCACAGAGTTAAGACCATGTGAGGACATGAAGAGAAGGCAGCCATCTACAAGTCAGGAGAGAGGCTTCTAGAAGAAACCATTCCTGCCAACACCTTGATCTTGGACTTCCATCTTTCAGAATTGTGGAAAAGTAAATATCTGTTGTTTAAGCACCCCCTCCCCCGCCGTCATGGTACTGATTGAGCAGACTAATGCACCTTCTTCTTCTCTTCCTTCCTCTCAACTCAGAATACTTTTCCATTGTTGAGTGTGGCATGGTGGGGTGATGCACATGGTGGTGGGTGGTGGAGAAGCCTTTCTCTTCTCAAGGCTTTTTTCTTGACTGTGTCACTCATGTGGCATGCTTTTTTATTCTTGTCTGTGGACCAGTCCAACCTGGCTTTTTGGTAGGCAGGGCCCAAGAACACCAGCCAAGATGGCTTCTAGCCAAAAACAACAGTGAACTCACCACATGGAATTGGCCACATCAGTAGAGTGACTCTTGATCCTTGTTACTCTGAGATAAACACAGCAGTATATTTGCAAAGGGAACAGTATTAAGCTCTTTTGAAAAAGCTGTGGGCTGGGATGTTAGCCATGGAAAGAGATTAGACCTTGGTGAGTCTCCAAAGTGCCATGGGTGTGAGGGCCAGTCAGGGACCACAGAAGAAGCTTGGCCAAGGAAGAAATGACACTCAGCATCCAGCAGAGCCCAGAGACTTGCAGAGGAGTGGAGTGGGTGGCAGATCTTACTGGCCTCAAGCCAACTTACCTGTGGACTTCTTGCAGGAGATTATCCATATCCTTATTGTTTAATCCACTCAAAAGGGCATTTCTGTAATTTTCAGTGAAAGAAATGTGCTCAGCCTGTCCTGGAGCCCTGCCGTGTAGTATAGTGGCAGGGGCAGGCTTCAGTGAGCCACCAAACAACAACACTACTAAAATATTCTATTAACTCATTCCCTCAGGACGATGATTTTCTTTCTAAATACCATGTGGAGGTCTCTCTTTACTGATTCTCTCCCAAACAAGGATCTGCCCCACGATTTCTTATGGATTTCTCCACCAGAAACAAACAGGGCTGGTAAATTGTACAAGCAGGTTCTATCCCTAAAAATTAATAAAGCACCTTCATTAGACCCCTGCTGTATCTCTGAGTATGTACTGGGATGGGGAAGGGGAAAATGCATAATTGTAATGAATAAGAGCATTTCCCTTCCATCGAGTGGCATATAAGAAAGGCTTCCTGAAGATGTGGTTGTTAAATTATCTTAGTTAGAAAGCAATTTTCCTTTGAAGTCCAATCTAGGAATGTGTAGTTCCTCCAGTGTAACACTTTATTGCACTAATTTCCACGTGTGTTCCTTCTCCCCTAGTCAGTTTAGCCTCTCAAGGAGGTGGTGGTGATTCTGCACCCACTTCCCCATCTGTAGCACATGAATTCATTCAAAGGATGTTTCCTCACAACCTGTTCTACTCCAGGCTCCAAGATGTTTCTGCTGCATGGTAGACCAGAAAGACATGTAGCCCCTGCTAAGCATTCAGAAGAGTGGTAACCACTGAACAGATTATTATGGCAGTTATTACTTCATTGTAATAAAGACTAGGAAGGAGAAGTACAGGAGCCATGAGCTTATGCCACAGAGGAGCCTGACCTAGTTTAGAGGATCAAGGAAGTTCCCTTGAAGGTCGAACATTGTAATAGAGATCGGCAGGCTGAGGGGACAACATATGTCAAGATCCAGAGCCTGGAGGAGCCTGACTCATTTGAGTGCTGGTTAGCAGGAGAGCAGAGAACTAGGGGAGAGTGATTCATGATGAGGCTGGAATTGCAAGCAGGGTTAGACCTTTGTGGACCTTGCAGGCTGTGATAAAGCCATAACAGAATCTTAATAAATGCTAGCTTCCATGTATGAATGAAGGAAATGTCAGAAGGATGGCCTTCCTTAGGTAACCTCGTGTGGATTTCAGCATAAAAAGACAGTGGTGGCAATGCTCTAGTGACGGGATGGTGAGAAGTATTCCTAGGTAAGCCTGGGAAAAAGGTAAGTTCAGGCAAGGGGTAGATTATAGGATTCTCGACAGGTCAGGGTCACCTTGGGGTGGAGATAGACTGAGTCTACTTCAGTGTTTGGTGTCTTTGGGAGCGATAATGACATAATTGTGAACCCCTAAACCTCCAGTTCCCCTCTTTCCTTTCCCAAGATATTGATCTCAAAGTCCAACCCAGTGGAAACCCTCAAACAGAGCTGGTGAGAGAAGACTCCAAGTCCTGTGAGGTCAAGAACTGCTCCACAATATTTTTGACATGTTTGGTTCCAGGTAGCTTGTTGAAGGACAACAAGGAGTTGTTGTCCAACAAAGAGTTCCCAATTACAGGGGTGAGGGTTTAGGGACTCTGGCATCAGGCAATCGTGCTGTCCCTCCCTACTTCTATGTAGCTTAAACAGCCCCAGAGGCAGGCCTCTGTCTGCATACAGGCTGGCAAACATATGGCAAACATATCCATCCATTTGGGGAGTTGTTTTCAGACTATTCTTGCACCAAACACTTCTAGGGTCTACCAACTAACTCCTCTTCCTTTGTAACAATTACAGTTGCATTTGGGCAGAAATATTTCTGTATTTGGTAGAATAGTCTTGTATGGGATGAGAACAAGTTTCCAAAGTTCAGTGGCTTGATGTAATAGAAGCTTATTTCATATTCTCAAAATAATATTTGGCAGGCACTTAGTTTGTCAAGGGAGCTTTTTTCTACTTGGTTACTTGGGGACCTGGGCTTCTTCCATCTTGAGGCCATGCTATCTCTCAGGCCCATTTCATTATTGTCTGCAATGAGCCAGCAGAAGGAGACTAGTCAGTTTGGAAGGAGAAAGTGATTGAAGGAGCATATGTAGGTTTGTTGGCCATGCCCAGAAGTGGTATATATATATATATATATATATATATATATATATATATATAACCTCTTTTCATATTCCACCAGATAACACTTAGTCACATGGCCACATCTAACTACAAGAGAGGAAGGGACATGTATGTCATCTGGCCGTGTGTTCAAAGAAGTGGTAAATAGATTTTGGTGGAAAACTAGCCATTTCTGCCACAGTGCTGACCCAAATCTATATTTCTTAGTCTTCCTCTGTATTAGTTATCTATTGCTGTGTAACAAAACATCCCCAAACAGAATAGCACGATAAAAAGTTATTATCTCCCAAAGATTCTGTGAGTCAAGAATTTGGCAACAGTTTAGCTGGATGTTGCTGGGTCAGGGCTACTCATGAAGTCATGGTCAGCATGTTGGCCAAGGCAATACTAAGTTGTGGCCAGGTGTCAGTAAGTCACCTGAAGGCTGGCCTGGGGCTAGAGGATATGCTTCCAAAGTGGCTCCATTCCCAGCACCAAAGGACAAGGGTAGTTAATGCCTGTTGTTGGTAGGAGACCTCACTTTCCCTGCATGTGAACCCCTCCGTGGAACCCCCTGCATGTCCTCAAACCATGGTAGCTTGCATCCTCTGAGAATGAGTGATCCCAGAGAGAAGCCATGATGTCATTCATGACCTACTCTCAAAAATTACATGTCATCATTTCTGCCACATTCTACTTATTAGACACAAATCCTTAAGTATAGTGTACACACAAAGAGTGAAAAATCAGGCTCCACTTCTCAAAAGGAGGTTTATCCAAGAAATCATGGATATATTTTAAAGTTACCACACTCTTAAAGAAAGGGGAGTCCATGAGACCTAGTTCATGCCATGAGATGTGGCGAAGACATGGCACAGGGCCTCCAGGAGATCTTCTTCAAGGATGGGCACACTTATCTTGTTTGACCTTCACCTTCATCTTTCTAACTGTCTGGATCATGAGTGTGACTGTCAGTGCTCCGGTGGCCATCTGGAGGCAACAAGGAAGTTGTGAGCAGCAAAGAGATAAGAACAGGCACAAAAGTAACTCAGACATTTATGATTTGTGGACTTACTATGACACCCCTGCACCTCCTTTTTCTGGACTAAATTCATGGGGCAGGCAGAAGGAAGCATTATCTGATTTAAAACAGAATATTGGGGAGTGTGTGTGGACCCTGTTACCTAGAGCCAGATACAATTCCTAATTGATGCAACATCTATGTGCTAGCTATTGACCTGGGCATTGGAAAAATAAATTTGAATAAGAAAAAGGTCTCTGTCGTCTGGTTCAACAGGGACAAATGGTGGCCAGCATATGACAGAAAGGGGACTCTTTCTCATACAAACCAACAACATTCAAACGAGGTTGTAGAGGAAACTCACCAAATGGAATGTAAGCCCCACAGAGCCATGAACTTGTTACGTTTACTGCTTTATCTCTTGTGCTTAGAACAGAATCAAAAGTGTTCAAATAATACATACTCGATGAATAAAATGGAAACAGAGCAAATTAGAGGAAATGTCTTCTGGAGGGAGAAGATGATGATGGAGGAACTTCTTGGATCTCTGGCTGGGCTGGACGACAAAGCCAGTTGGGCAGGGCATTCAGGAGTTGGGTTCACACAGGGACCCTCAGGAAGTGGAGGCAAGCCAAGCACCTGCCTCCTACACAGTTACCTTTGCAATAGCTTTCAAAACATACGGTACTTATTGCAACATTGATTATGGGAAGCTCCGGGTGCTCAATTTGCCTTGAAAGTGCCTCTCCTGAAAGTCAGAATAGCAATTAAGGAAAGCATGGGGAGAGTATTAACCCATTTAATTAATGAGGTCATTTGTTTTGCTGAGACTCTCGCCAAGGTCTTTGAGGAGGACTCTTGCAATGGATCACACCCCCAAAGGATGGACATTTTCTGCTTAGCCCATAAAGCCTCCATCCTGTCCTGCGAAGTCGATTGCTGATTTTAATTGACATTCACTTGTCCTTTTGCACTAATTTCTCTGTGGGCCTGTTTGACTCAAGCTGTCCTCCCTGGTGAGGTTCTCAAAATGGATTACACAATTCCAGTCAGTGTTTGCAGCATCCTGGACCCTGGTCCTAAGAATAAGTATGAAATTAAGCAGCTATGATGTGCTGCTTCTCCCCGCCTAATGTGACAGAGGACACAACCTTGGAGCCTGACCCCTGCATTTGCTAAGCTGGCGACTTTTGCACACTGTCTCTTTCCATCCAGTCTGGATGGGTGGACTCAGCATTGTAGACGCATGCTCAGGATCTTCCCCAGTGTCAAGGCCCTGCAAGATTCACCAGGGCTTACAGAAATAATTGGATTTTTTAAAATGTCTCTATAACACAGAAAGAAAAGATTAATTAATTCTTTGCCAAGGTAACATTAAATCACCGAGTCTAGTAAAATTCAACTCGACACTTACATCATTATGTATGAATTATGTTCGGTGCGGGCATAGTTTAATATCATAGGAGATCAGGAGTGTCCAACATGGAGACAGCTAGTGCCTTTGGAAGTCCTAAAATGTGCTTGGGTCTCCTCACTTCTTGAAATCCAGGTAAGATTATTCTAGAATGCTATAGAAATTCAAAGCCCTCCCTATGATTGCTGCTATCAGCTGTGTTTCTGCTGTGGGCATGGTTTATGATCTCAAATTCCCCTCCATCCCACCCCACCCCAGCTCCAGGAATTGCTTTAGTAGAATTAATGCAGCTTAGTGATCTGCTCATAGGTGGTCTCTCTTATTCTCTCAAATTTAGCTTGCCCGTCAGTTTCCACAGATCCTCTACCTAAAGAATAACTTTGCAGAAGCAAGGCAAGATATTACATAACAGCAATGCTGAGAGCATACTCCCAGGTCCCTTAGTTACTATTATAGCATCCTGTAACTTAGCTCAAAATGCTTCTGAATTTAACTGTGGGGTATAGGTAAGTATATAATTTACATCTGGAATCATGCAGATTAAAGTTAACTTTTGACACCATCTGAGGTGTTTTCCAACACCAATAGCCAGTTCTCCAAGTTTCTGGACACCCAAATGGGTGTCCAACAATTCAATCCAATCCTGACACTGAGTACCTGGAGTTAGGGTCAGATTCCATGGATTTGAGAGCTCGATCCTGCTAGACTGTCCCCACCTCAAACAACAGTCACAGGTCTGGAGCCTCTCATACCTCATACTTGTTAGTTTTTGAAAGATTTTATTTATTTATTCATGAGAGATACACAGAGAGAGGCAAAGACATAGGCAGAGGGAGAAGCAGGTTCTCTGCGGGGAGTCTGATGTGGGACTTGATCCCAGGACCCCGGGATCATGCCCTGAGCCAAAGGCAGATGCTCAATCACTGAGCCACCCAGGCACCCCTGATCAACCAATTATAAATGGTGGGTTCCCACAACACCCTCTTCTGGATTGAAATTTGTAAAGATGGGTCACAGAGCTCACTTTGTTTACTGATTCATTATAAAGGTTGCAATTTAGGAAGAGCAGGATGGAAGAGATGCACAGGGCAAGGTGTGGGCATGTGGGTTGGGGGCAGACAGAGCTTCCATGGCCTCCCTGGGTGTACTACCCTCCCCAAACCTCAGTGTGTTCACCAACCCAGAAGCTCACTCAAACCTTTGTTTCAGGGTTCCTAAGGAGCCTCCATTACATAGATATGATTGATTCAGTCATCTGGCATTAGTAATGGAACACAACCTCCAGCCCCTCTTCTGTCCTGAAGCTATCTGGGAGTTCTTCTTCTTCCTTTTCTCCTTCTCCTCCTCCTCCTCCTTTTAAGATTTTATGTATTTATTTGAGAAAAAGAGAGAGAGAGAGTACTACTGAGCACAGAGGGAGAGGGAGAAGCAGATTCCCTGCTGAGCAGAGAGTCCAATGCAGGGCTCAATCCCAGGACCCTAAGTTCATGACCTGAGACAAAGGCAGATGCCCAACTGGCTGTACCACCCAGGTGCCCCTATCTGGGGGTCCTTAACCATTAGCTATCTCAATGACATGCAAAAGACACTATTACCACTCCAGAGTTTTCAAGAATTTGAGGAGGAGCTGTGTGCCAGAAACTGTGATCAAAAACCAAATATATTTCTTATTATGCCACACACCCTAATTAGGAAACTACACTCCAGGGGTGATAGCTAAAGTGCTTCATACACTGCTATATAAATCTGCACCAAAAGATTTATTAATGGAGCATAAAGGGATATTTTATATTTCTATATAGATATATATATGTTTGCATATAAAATATGTACATGTGCATGTGTGTGTCTGTGTGAAATGCGTGGAGCTCAAGAAATGAAGTTAACTATTAAAACTCTTGGCTTGATTGCCCTCCAATGAACAAGGCCTAAGAGTCTGCTGAGCCCACAGGCTGGTGTCCTGCACGCCAGTATCCTCCCAGTAATCTAAGCAAGAGGGGTCCCTGTCCTGTGCTCCATGCTGGAAAGCAGGGCTCAGCAAACTTTTTCTGTAAATATTTTAGGCTTTGGGGGCCTTAATGTTGGTGTCACAACCACTCAGGTCTGCTGTTGTGATGCACAGGCAGCTGTAGGCAACACAGCATGGAAATGGATGGGTGTGGCTGTTTCCAATTAAAGTTGAAAATGGGGAGGGGAGAGTGGGGGTGGTGGTGAGTAGTGAGTTTGGTCCCTGAAATCCAATTTGCTACCCTAACCAGTGGTGGCAGATCTACTGATGAATTTTTCAATTGCACAAACTAATAATTCAGTCCCTTTCCCCCTTTCAACCAATATGTTTGGGTTTCTGTCATTTGGGATAAAAACAGCCGGGGAGAAAGGTGAAGGAGGCCCTACATTAGAGCAGTTCTTTTCAAACTTTTGTGCAGGTAAGAATCACGTGGAGAGGATGTCCAAGCACATTGCTGGGTTCTGCCCTCATCAAGTCTGATGCGGGCCTTTAACAGGGCCCAGAATTTGCATTTCTAACAAGCTCCTAGGTGCTGCTGATGCAGTTGGCCTGTGGACCACACTTGTGTGGTAAGATCTGTCCCAGGTCAGTGGTTCTCAAGCCATAGTGAGTGTCGGGATCACTGGAGGGCTTGCTAAGACACGGGTTGCTAGTGACCTTGTCCAGAGTTTGTGATTCAGCTGGTCTGGGATGGGGCCTGAGAATTTGCTTTTCTAACAGCTTCTCGGGGCTGTTGGTGTTTTTGGTCCTGGGACCTCACTTTGAGTAATAAGTCTTTGGAGGACCCTTCCTTGACCCTCTGCTAGCTGTGCCCCTCCCCAATGAGGAAGAAGTCTATGGGGTCAAGGGTCTATGCTCCCTGCTCCTAGACAATGCTGACCATACTGTCAGTACTCAGGATCCCAGAATTCCCTATCCAAGCAGCCTTGAGCTGGTTTCCAGAGCCTGCATGGGGTCTTTCACGGGGAGTAGAAGAGGCAGCTGGAGATACAGTTTGGGGTGTCCACACACTATGTGAAACTCTTGCAATTTAGGATGGAGCCAAGTCTGGGAAAAACTGAGGAGAGGGTCTCACCACGGCCCGAACATTCTTTCTACAAAGGAACAAGTGGAATTCTTTCCTCCATATGGGACCATCCTGATCCAGGAACAAGGGGCATGAGCAAATAGGACTGTGGGCTCTGGAATCAGGCATACTTATGTTCAATCTTTGACTCTGATACTTGCCTACGAGGGACTTTAGGCAAATAATTTAAGCTCTCTGGGCCTAGTCTCTGCATCTGTAAAATTGGAATAATGCCAAACACAGATTTCGTCGGTATTTTGGCAAGAGGAAATGCAGGAACTTACATAAAGCATTTAGCATGAGCCTTGACACATAACACATGTTGTTCCTATTGTTGTTATTGTCAGTTGCTGTTTTAAGTCCTTGGTGGCTATGTGTTATTCATGACCGTCCTTCCATTGTATCACCCCAGAGCCTGCCAGGCACCTCTGAGCAGGGGACCAGCTACTGCCATGATCCTATGGCTACCCCCCACTCTCCGCCGCTCACGATAATGAGTCCTAAACTTGCAGAACACAAGTAAAGGTTATTAGAATCCAGAAGATAACATGCCTTTTTATAAATGGCTAATCTGAACTAGTCATTCTATAGGAAAATAAGACTTGCCCCCCTCCCCCTTTTTTTGCGCCACTGTAATTACAAGGTTCACGAAGCTGTCTATTGTGGTCCAGACAATGATGTTTGCCGAAAGCAGTGCGCCCATGATTATTTGACCCTTGCTTCTATTTTTTCAAGGGTTTAATTATGTTTTCATTGCTTTCGTGACAGCCGTAGATGCAGCCCCATACTTGGATGCTTGTTGGCATGTGGCTGGGGAAATGAGTGCCTCTCCTTGTGTGTATGAGAAGTCCAACTTCCAGTAACAACAATCATAATACAACTTGTTTTTATTAATCATAATACAACCAGGTTTTATCCTTGAAAACAGGGCTGTTGGTAGAGTTTTCCTAGATGAGAACAGAAATGTCTTCTATGTGAGCTGTCCAATACACAACCACCAGCCACATGAGGTTAGGAGTCCTTGAAAGGTGGCTAATGGGTGAAGAACTAAAGTCTTAATTCTCTTTCACTTTAATTTAAATTTAAATAGCCATATAAAGCAAGTGGCTACCTCACTGGAAAATGCAGTTTAAGGCGGTACTTGCTTGTTTGTCTCTTCCTAAGAGAGGAATAGAAAAATGTATCATCTTATGGACAGTGAAATAGCATATCAGATGCTCACCTATGTAGGTGAAGCAGGTGGTCATCACACTGTGTGAATTAAAATATGAATTGTATGGGACTCCTGGGTGGTGCAGTTGGTTAAGCATCCAACTCTTGGTTTCAGCTCAGGTCATGATCTCAGGGTCATGGGATCGAGCCTTGCACTGGGCTTTGTACACAACGCAGAGTCTGCTTAGGTTTCTCTCTCTTCCTCTGCCCCTCTCCCCACTCTAAAACAAATTTTAAAATCTTTAAAAAAATAAAGTAAAATATAAATCGTACAGGGCCCTCCCCACATTTCCTCAAAATAGTTCTATAATCAGGCTACTGCAGAGGATACAGTTTTCAGTAATTTGAATAAAGACAATGGCAAAGACTTGTTATTTCTTGTTAGAGGTCACTGGTCTACTTGACATTCCCAAACCACTGATTGTTCCATAGGTAAAAAGTAACCTTATTAATAGAGATTTTATTCTTGCCTTTGGAAGGAAAATAACCTTTGGATGAATGCACTGTTCAAGCAGAAGGTAGCTCATCAAAAAGGGGGGGCATATTTGAAATATGTATGATAAGCAAGAGTTAAAATATTCCATGTGTAAAGAATTCTCTTAAATTACCCCAAACAGGAATATAAAAAATAGTGAAAGGGAATAAAGGGGAAAGGAGAAAGAATGAGTGGGAAATATCAGGGAGGGAGACACAACATGAGAGACTCCTAACTCTGGGAACCGAACTAGGGGTGGTGGAAGGGGAGGTGGGCAGGTGGTGGGGTGACTGGGAGACAGGCACTGAGAGGGGCACTTGATGGGATGAGCACTGGGTGTTATTCTATATGTTGGCAAATTGAACACCAATAAAAAATAAATTTATAAAAATAAATAAATAAATAAATAAATAAATAAATAAATAAATAAATTACCCCAGACAGGCCAAGTAAGTTTCATACCGGACACTTCATTCTCATTTCAGAATATCTGTCACACTCAAAGCCCTTCTCAATGGTGTGTCTTACTTCTACTTCATTATGCTCTCAGCCAATTGTCCTCTGGTTTGCTCCCCAGAGGGCATTGGGCAACTTCAGGAGAGATTTTAGTTGTTATGACTTGGAGTAGAAGCACTACTGCCAGCTAGAGGGTAGAGGCCAGGGATACTGCTAGCCATCCTACAATGCACAGGACAGCTCCCCTAGAACAAAGAATTAGCTGGCCCCCAAAATCAACATTGCTGAAATCAGGAAGCCCTGCTCTAAGCCCTTGCTATTCAAAGTGTGGGCTGAGGACCAGCATTGCAGGCATTGCCTGGGAACTTACAAGAATGATAGAACCTCAGGCCTCATCCCAGACCGACTGAAGCAGAATCTGCATTTTAGGACGATACCCTGATGATGTGTGCATGCTCTATCATTTTCATTCTCTTCTAAGCTGTGAACCCTATACTAGTCATAGCTGGTTGCTTTGGGGCAGCTGATCTGTAGGCTGAATAACAGTTTGGTGTTGGATCTAATGTCCTTGACATGGACATTCCTGATTAAACAAAGCACTTAGCCCTCTCTCTTTGAGACCATAGATCCAAAACACATAGAGAAGCTTCACGGATGATAGTGAGGACAGAAGAAAAACCATGAGGGTTTGCTACCTCTGTGTTAGCAAATGCTTGAGGCAGAGAAAAGCTGGTGGTATCAGAGAGTGCCTGGACCATAATTGTGGTGTTCGTGGACCACAAGGACCAAAATCTATGGCAGAGGATAGGACACTTTGAGTGTTCAAATGACTCAAGTCATTTGAGTTACCTTGAAGTTTGAATTCTCTGTTTCAATTTCCTTTCCTCCATAAGACCTAACTCTTTGGCTGTTTCTGTGTTTCCTACCTACTTACCCCATCACCAAAGGTGATTACTTCTTCAAAACTTGAGAAAGCTTAATTAATATATGAACCAATAAGAAAAAGACAAATACTCCAATGAGGCAGGGGGACAGGACAAAAAAAAAGCAACATTTGAAAATTCGAAAGTGCTCCTATATACTAGGAGTGACCAATTAGAAAATGTCAGGCTTTCCATATGAAGAAAAGCTATATAATTGTCTAGAAGGACAAAAAGGAAGACATGACTGGGGGGCCTGGGTGGTTCAGTGGTTGAGTGTCTGCCTTCGGCTCAGGGTGTGATCCTGGGGTCCTGGGATCAAGCCCTGGATCTGGGTCCCTGCAGGGAGCTTGCTTCTCCCTCTGCCTGTGTCTCTGCCTCTCTCTCTGTGTGTCTCTAATGAATAAATAAAATCTTAAAAAAAAAAAAAAGGAAGACATGACTAAACAGGGAGGGGTATGTTATGTTTCTGGTGGGAAATCCCATCCTGTTAATATGTTGATTCCACGAAAATTAATCCTTAAACACAGAGTCATTTCAATAAGAACTCCCAGGATTTTTCACAGAATTTTTCAAACTGAGGGGGAAAAAGATGCACCTGGAATGGAAAATGCACAAGAACAGCCCAGAAATTTTAAAATAAGAATCAGGGGTTTCAGAGGGGGTAGAGATAATATAACAAAGTTATGACAAGTAAAACAATAAGGGATCAATGTATAAATAAGTATAAATATGTATAATGTATAAATAAGCTGGAGAGATGAACGGAACAGAACAGAGTCTAGAACAAACCCACGTATCAATGGAAATGTAGTAGGTGGTAGCAACTGCATATCAGATCAGTGACAGGAGACAGATGTTCAGCCCATAGCAAAAATTCCACACAAATGTCCCATCATAGAAGATTAACGGAACACATTTCAAGACCTTGCGTGCTCAGATTGGCAAAACAGCAAAATGAACATCGGTACAGAGAAGTTCGTGATACACTGCTAAATGGAAGAAAACACAACTATGAAACAGTAAAAGGTATAGGAATGATCGGCATTTTCTAAACACACATATGTGTATATTTATATTTACAAAAGTCACAAATGCAAATGTCCAAGCCCGTCCCATTTTTTTTTTAAACCAACTTTAACCAAGGTAGTAAATATAACATCAGTAGCCACAGTGTCTCCATCTTACCTCCCAATCTTGGCTTCTGTGTCCAGTCTTGCAGGCTGGGTTTCCACGTGGCTCCAGAAAACACCCTTGAGGCAGAGCACATTCCCAACCCCGTGGCTCCAGGGAAAAGCCCCATGGTCTGTTTCCTTTGGGTCGCAGCTCCTCTGTGATCCCCCTTTTTTCCTTCCATCATCATGTGAAGTTTTCCCCACCCTAGGTGTAGCATTCATAAGTCAGAGAAGAATCAGTTAAGGAGCTCCACCATCGTTCTGAGCAAAATAGAGTAAGACCATGTAAAACTCTAGAAAGGCAATAAGGGGAAGAAAATGAACCACAGAAACCATCCACATTCCCATCTCTTAAGTGGGCAGTCGAGAAAAATCCCCTCTGATCCAAGCAGATTATTCAGCCTTTCCATCATCCCCCGACATTTCTGGAACTGAGAATGATGAGCTAACGCCATTGTGTGAACACTGTGCTTGGCACACTCAGCCTTACTGTCACACCCGGTCCCCCACCCTCCGGACCAATTCTGGCCCGTCCTATGGCACCCAAACCATGACAGTTTCCCAGGACTTGCATTCCTGACCACCTTCCAACCCATTCCTGCTACAAAATTTCAGAGACGTGAGGTTAGGGACACAGGGAGGTGGGACTGTGTTGTAGCTGGTATATTCTGGAACAAATTCCTTACGTTGCTCCTGAAGAGCTCCCCGGCGTGGTGGTGAGTGAGCAAGAATTAACTGGTAGGGAAGGAACTAAATTACCACCTATTGTTCCTCTCTTATAATTGGGTTATTAATTAAAACACAACTAACAGGGGCCCCATCCACACAAGGAATCATAACGTGCTTCTTTTTCAGACGGTTGCCACAAGATATGAAAACCATATCTTCTAGGGTGAGTGTTCTCAGAACTGCTTAGCAACCTTGGCTTTAATTGTCACCCAGTTTATAAGAACAGGCAGTTAATTATCATGTCTCATAGCTAGAATATTAGGTGCGTGGAAAAGTCACCGAGGTGGGTCCTCCTTGTAGTGAAACATACAGATCACCCACAGCGGGGTTCACCCTGTGAGGATAGGTCAGAATTTGTCTGTCGGGAGATCCCTGGAATGGACTTCGTGAGGATGCATAATTCTATAATAAAAAAAGAGTCCATGTGAGTTTTCCATGGAGGAAAACATGTCTTTCTAGCCATATGGCTGCTGCCATAATGGTACAATTGCCGGGTCCGGCTTAGTATACCCATTGGTGACAAGTGTCTGTGACCCATAACAGTGGTGAGGAAAATTTAGGGGTGATGACAAAGAATCAAATGCTGGGTTTAAGAATAAGGAGGCTTGAGTCTAATTCTTATTCTTCTGCCACAGCTTTTTTTAAAAAGAGTTTATTTATTTATTTATTATTTATTTTTTATTTATTTATTTATTTATTTATTTATTTATTTATTTATTTATGAGAGACACAGGCAAAAGGAGAAGCAGGCTCCCTGTGGGGAGCCCAATGCAGGACTCGATTCCAGGACCCCAGGATCACACCCTGAGCTGAAGGCCTGAGCAACCCAGGCCCCCCTACCACTGGTTTATGAACATTTATTCAAACTTTTCCTCATTAAGCCTTAGTTTCTTTATCCGTGAAACAGGTGGGACTTTGAAAGGCTGAGCTGGTATGCCTTGGGCTGCTGCCCAGAGCTGGTAGTCAGCAAGGACAAGGAGGACATCACGGTCTTTCAATAAAATGCAGGAATGCAGGGCTTATGTGTGACTCAATTGATTGAGTGTCCAACTCTTGGTTTCAGCTCGGATCGTCATATCTGGATGGTAGGATTGAGCCCCGCCAGGGCTCTCCGCTCAGTGCGGGATCTGCGTGTCCCTCTCCCTCTGCCTCCCCACAACACCCTCCATCAAAGAAAGAAAGAAAGAAAGAAAGAAAGAAAGAAAGAAAGAAAGAAAGAAAGAAAGAAAGAAAGAAAATCTTTTAAAAAAATTAAATGCAGGAATGCTTCTGCACAGCTGATGGTTACAACCCACCCCGAAAGCCCTCCTGCCCTCACCCCTTGCCCATGGCCTCTCGATTGCTCTGGCTGCAGGTTCCCTCACCTGGATCTCCCCATCATGCATCAGTAAGGTTTAATATCTGGTCCTGCAGGGGCCTCCTGACATGACATGCACATGTCAGGGTCTTTCCCAGAGCCCTCTGTGGCTTTCTGACGATAGCCACCTACCCAGGGAAGAGTGTTACCCATGTTACGAATTAGTGGCTGTGACATTTCCAACAAACAGAAAGGAAAGCGATTTTCAGAGTTGCCCATCTGTCTCTGTGGTTTGAGCCAGCTGGGGTCGAGCACTGATTTCCGGCTGTGTCGATTGATACGTGCAGTTGTATTGTGCTTCGTAAACAGGAGAACATCCCATTAATGGCAGAGTTTGGATAATTCAAGCAAGGATTAGACCGAAGATGACCTTGACTTTGGAGATAATTAGATTTAATTATACAAATACAATTTGAATACTAAAAGCAGATAAATAAAATTGTTTTCGAGCATCCGAGTTGCTCTTCAGATAGATGGTGACGATCGAAGCAGTTATGATTATATAGCCAGAGTCCCCGCAAGCCGTTCTTTATCTACATAAAGGGCTGCCCTTCCTTTCAAAGATCTTGTTGGCAACCCTGTTCATTAAGGGTGAACTACTGAAGACTCACGATATGTTTTCTCTCTCACCCAGAAGCGCTTTTTAAAAAGTATCTTTGAATGTCTCGGACGTACTTATTCATTCATTCAATAGCTATTGAGAATTTACTCCTGTGCCAGGTGTCTGGGCTAACTACTAGAGTAAAAGCCACAGAAGCCTCTTCATGAAAGGAGCTTCCAGTCTAGCAGAGAAAGAGACACAGTGACCAAAATTAGGATGCAGCTGACAAGCTGCTTTAATGGACACTTTCTGCTCATTTCACCTGGCCTCTTGCATTTCCATTCTTCCCGAAGCATCCACTCAGTGCAACCCCACTGCTTCCCCCTCATGTCCGCTCCCTCTTTGTCTATTCTGTGGGCTTCTTTTCCTCTACCGAGACAGCTAGAAGCTGAAGACCCCTGGCATCTGTCCTTAGCATCTTTCTCTCCTCATGTTCTGTGCTCTTCCCAGACCATTTCTTTCACTTCTGACGTTCTAATTACCGCCTCTCTGCCAGTCTCTAAAGGGTGGCCCTTTCTTCTGGACCTGCATATACAAAAGTTCATGGCCATCCCCACTTGGATGTCTCAAACTCAACATGTCTCAGAGTTCATTGTTCTCTGAACCACACCTACCCCAACCTGCTTCTGTTCCAATGTCCCCCGTGTTTTAGAAAATGACATTCCTACTGTCCACCCAGTTGGTCAAACCGTGAATCTGACAATCACCTGGCAATCCTCTCCCTCATACCTGAGGTCCTACTAGTCGCCGGTGCCTCCTCAGTGTCTCTTGAGCATTTCCCCAGCCCCACAGCCACCACCTTGAAGTCAGTTCTCACCTTCTCTTACCTGGAGGGGATAACTTTGGGGTGTCTATAGCACCACTGTCACACCTCTGCAGGACAGGTGAGGGGATCTGTACCAGTTTTGGGTCTGAGTAGGTCTATGATAGCTGCCAGTTGAGGTCTGGGGCTCTCCTTCTCAGAGACCCCCGTCCCATATTCTGGAAGCCATGTTTCTATAATGAGATCCTGTGTTTCCTATACCTGCCCACCCCCCTAGCTCATCAGAAATGGAACACTGTGGCATTGTCATGTCAATGCCTCCCACCCCCTAGGCTCCCCTTGACATTAAGATGCAGCCCTAATTCCTAAACCAGCCCAAAGGTTTGGACTATCATTCTAGCCTTCTTTGGCTTCATACCCCTTTGCTCCCTGTGCTGCGGTCACCCTAGAAAACTTCTAGTTCCCCGGCATGCCATCTTCTCTTCTGTCCCTACTCTGTCATGCTCCTGCCTGGAATGCCCCAGGTCCCCTCCCCCACCTACTAGTGCTATGCCCCTCCTTCAGGCCTCACCATAAATACTGGCTCCTTAGAAGCCAGCTGCCTGGCCTTCCAGGCTGGGCTTCTGCCCAATCTGAATTTCTTTGTTCCACTCCCTACACCTCCCTCCCCTATCACTCTTCAGCTCTGAGGGTAGGAGCCATGTCTGCTTCACATGGTCAACCAGCTATAAGTTCTGCCATTAGTGTGGGGTCTGGCACGTGGATGGCCCTCAGTCAATGTCTGTGAATGAATCGATTGCTGGCAGGACTCTGGAGAAGGACCAGCGAAGTCTGCATGGATGGCCGGGGAAGGTTTTGCACAGGAGCCGGTGTCTGAGGGGAGCTTTGGAAGATGGGATGGGAGGATCTCATCCAAGGTGATCACTTCTTAGGAATTTAGGGACTTGGGGGCACCTGGGTGGCTCAATGGGTGAAACATCTGCCTTGGGCTCAGGTCTTGATCTCAGGGTCCTTGGATCGAGCTCCAGGTTGGGCTCCCTGCTCAGAGGGGAGCCTGCTTCTCCTTCTTCCTCTGCACCTCTCCTTACTCTCTCTCTCTCTCTAATAAAAAAATAAAATCTTTAAAAAATGAATTTAAGGACATGGATGGGACCCTTGGAGATGATCTCGACTTTCAAATCTGATGCTCCTATAACTGTGGGACTCTATCTGGAAGGGCTAGAAATAGTGAATATGCAGTAGCTGGCATTACTTTCTAGTAAATGAAAACAATATTTTTTTTAGATCAAAGTATTCCATAATGCTATGGGATCTTGCATAAATCATTTCAAATCTTTGAACCTCATTTTCACGATCTGTGTTGCCACTTACCTTTTCTACCATGTTATATTACTGTCAGGAGTGCATGTCCAGACCTCTAAAACTTATCATCATCATCACCATCAACATCCTCATCATCGTTAATTATTAGAATCATCACATCTTGGGATCCACAGTGAAGTGGCCCCTTCCCTCAAGACTCAGGCAATCATTCTTTGCCTTTGAGAGTTAAACTGTGCTGTATGCAAAGTCACCAGAAATATACAGAACGGTTCCCAGACCAGCAACATCTGAAAGTAACTTGCCTGAATATATTAACATATTTAAAAAGAGTATGTCAATCACAGAATGGAGGAGCAGAAAAAGTTGTCACACAGGCAAATGGGGACTCAGCCAGCAGAAGTGCCGCATTCCTGTTTCCAACGATAAGGCCATCCCTAGAGTGGGTAGATGTCCTGAAGATGCCAATCATTTTCTCTCTGCTCCCCGATGCCTTCTTAAAAGATGCTGCCCAAATCGGCAGCCCCAGATGTGGCAGCCTTTGTAGCAAATGTGCTTGCTCTCAGCGCCTCTATGCTGACCATGCCTGATAGAGTCAGAAGTGAAGCCTAGATTAGAGCCGAGCTTATCACTTTTTGTTCTGACCATATGGAACAGGGATGAGGAGATTGGCTCAGTTGGCTACTGTAGGGGGCACCAAGCTGGAAGTTTGGAAGGTCACTGGGACAAAGGCCACCCTCTTGGGATGGCCATGCTAAAACCTCATGCAAACAGGAGATTTAGCAAAGAAGTGTCTGCAAGAAGAGAATAAATATGATGCCTGGAAGAGTGGAGAGAGGTGAGGCATACAGACAGAGACAGAAGGAGATCCACTGATTTTTCTTTTTTTAAAGATTTTATTTACTTATTTGAGAGCAAGAGAGTATACAAGCAGGGGGAAGGGCAGAAGGAGGATAAGCAGGCTCCCCTGTGAGCAGGGTTCCCCATGTGGGGTTCAATCCCAGGACCTGAGATTGTGACCTGAGTGAAAGGCAGATGCTCAAGTGACTGAGCCACCCAAGAGCCCCTCCAGAGTTTTCTAGTTCTGTGAGCCTCAGTGGGCAAAGACAGGTCCATGCAACTAAACCATCCTTATGAAGATGGAACTTTTAGTTAATAGACTTGGCGGACATGGCCAGGCAGGAATTTGAGCCCTGCTCTGCTTCTAAGATGCACGGCTTGCCCCTGCTCTCCCAGGAAAGCTAGCATCTCATTGCATAATAATCTGGTTTCCATGTGCTACATTGATTTTCTATTGCTGCTAGAAAAGAAATTAACACAAACTTAGTGGCATAAAACAATACACTTTTTTTTTTTTTTTTTTTTTGCCTACAGTTCTATAGGTAGGAAGTTGGATGTTGCTCTTGCTGAGCTGAAATCAAGGGGTCAGTTGGGCTGCATACCTTCTGGTGGTTCCAAGGGAAATCTACTTCCTTTGTTCTTTTCAGCTTCTAGGGGCTGTCCACATTCCTTGTCTCATGGTCCCCTCCTCCATCTTCAACCCAGTTGCATAGCTGCTTTCTGCTTCTGCTGTTGTCTCATCTCTTTCTCTGACTCTGCCCACCTGCCACTCATAGGACTATGGTAATTACATTGGGTCCACCTGGATAAGTTGGGCTATTCTTCTCATCTCAAGGCTAGCTGACCAGTAACCTTAACTCCATATGTCACCTTAACTCCCCTTTTCCATGTAACCCTAACCATTCACAGCTTCTAGGGATTAGGGCATGAACACAGTGGGGGGCCATCCTTCTGCCTACCACATGTACCTTGACTAAAGAGAGAGAGAGGACAAAATATTGACATACAGCATTCTTTGAAAATACTCACTTGGCTTCAGAAACTTCAGTGTAAATGAGTAAACTTGGAAATTTTCCTTCTCTGATTAAAACCTAAATCTATACTTCTGTGGAAGGAAAATGGGCTTTCCAGTCCTCCAGGACTGGGGCTCTATCTTACCACATCTAAGACTTGGTGCAGTCCAGCATTCTCCTCTATAAAATGGAGGTGATAGTATTGTTTGGGGGGATTAAATGAAATCAAATTTTTTTTCCCCAAAACTTGATAAACATGTTTTCTTCTCTTTCTTTTTCTTCTCCTTTTCTTCTCTATCATGATGGCCTGGAAGCATGAACTAGATATACTAGGAATTCTCCTACTATGCGAGGGAGCACTCACTGTGCCTTGGCTGCAGAAGGCACGTGGTGTCATGATGGCAACCTATAATCTTCTCTTACGTCTTTTCTTCCCCCATATATTGGATATTTTTATCTCTGAGAGTGGGAACTCCCCCAGGGTTTCTTTCTGTCTTTCTTTTCTTGCAACTTGTAATGACAAGGGTCAGAGAGCCAAGTACGGGATGTGCTGGGGGCTGCCTAAGTAGGAGCTGCCAGGATAGTGATCTTCAGGGCCTGAGTGATGGGGTTTTGGAGATTTTCCAGTGAAGTGCTTCCTGGCCATGGCCTAGGACAGCTATCTTTGTCCCTTTGAGCAGCTTATTATTCCTTTAAAGGATGCGCTGTTTACAAGTGTGGGTGCTATAACATGTCTGTGCATGGCTGTAACTATAGTCATGGACTTCTCACAGGGACATTTTCTTCTTTTATGTTTGAGGGAGCTTGGGAGGCTTTGGCCTCAACACCCTAGTCACTCAGGATGGAATTAAGTGAAGGAGCTGCTATACCGGTTTGTAATAGGGAGACTCAAACTGGCTGGATTTAAATGATGCCCTTATGGAAATGTAACCAGTTCAGATATCAGAGACTCTTTGCAAAACATTTTAGAAAGTAATTCCTGTTGTAGCTGATAAAGCAGTCTGCAAATTGGGAAGTGTGGTTCCTTTCTAACCTTCCTTTCATTTTGATTTCAGACACAGTACCCATGTAGCCTACTTGGCAGCTCTCAAAACACCATCACACACATTAGCACTTTTTCTGACTCTTGAGTTCTGGGTGGAATCTCAGATTCAGACAGGTCAGTGTAGAGACCCCAGCTTTCCCGAAACTATAAATCACTTTGTCTGAATCTCCTTTCTCTCAACTGTAAAATGGGAGTGCTAATACTATTTCACAGGATTGTTCTGCTGATTAAGAGCCCCTCACATGAACCAGACCCTTATTAAGCACTTGGGAGTTCATATTCATCATTCCTTCCGTCATTGGCCCTCAGTAGTTGTATGTGCTTTAATTCAAACTAGCTCTGTTTAGGGCCGGCTGGGTAACTCAGTCCATTCTACATCTGACTCTTGGTTTCAGCTCAGGTCATGATTAGGGTTGTAAGATCAAGTCCCCATGTCAGGCTTCACACTCAACGTGGAATCTGCTTGTACCTCTCTTTCTGTTCCTCCCCCTGCTTGTGTGTGTTCTCTCTCTCTCAAATAAATAAATGCAACCCCCCCTTAAATCTAGCTCTTTCAATCCCCCCTCAATCTAGCTCTGTCTCTTAGAAGTCTAATATTCAGGAATGGAAGAGGCTTCATGGACAGAGATTGTACCCACCATTCTGTCCACCATCCTTCCCTGAGTAGAGGAGACATTTATTTGCCTTTCCAGTTTTGGAAATGAAGGAAGTAAGACCGCCTTGGGGGAGAGTGAAGCTGTGGAATAACAATGGATCACAGAAAAGGTATACAAAGTCAGCTGAAGGGGAAGGCACAGTTCTCAGATGGGCAATCTCCATGGTCCCCAGATGAAGGCCTTACCATAAAGAAAGGATGTGTCCATCAGAGGAAGGACTGGTTACCTCTGAAAGCAAGGAGAAATGGGAGCACCAGAGGCAAATGATGACAGAGTCCATCTGAGGGAAGAGAGAACTTAACCAATGTCCAAAAGAGCTCTGGTTCCATGGGGGCAGACCACTGAGCTCATACACTTTAAATGTCACTGACCCCATGGGCAAGGACACACCTCTTGTGAGATGGGAACCTCAGGCTATCTCTGCTGTATGCTTTATGCACTGGATTATCAAACTTCCCTTTTTCAGATTCTGGGCTCTCCAGAAACTTCCAGATTGTGGTTTGGGTCCTCTGGGAGTCTGCTTGGGAGATGAGGATGGACTAAGTCCATGGAATTTGAGTTTTCAGGTCTAAATGTCACTAATTTCTTAATGTGAATGAAATAATTGGCATTTGGGTTTTACACATCAGTGGTCTCTGCTTCATTTGTCAAGTGTCTGCACTGAGAGATGGAATCCCTCTTCAGATTATTGCATCCCAGCATCAGATGTCAGACCCAGGATCATGGGAGATTCCCCAAGGTACGAAACACCTGTTTAGGAGACATCTTGGAAGACAGTCTGCTGGCCTTACCGCTTGGTGATAACAATTTGGCATTTCAGAAGAGACAGCATTTTAGGTTTTTGCATGTTTTTTGGTCTTTGTTTTTTAAAGATTTTATTTATTTGAGAGAGAGAGCACAAGCAGGGGGAGAGGTAGAGGGAGAAACAGATTTTCCACTGAGCAGGGAGCCCAACGTCCATTCTGGGATTCCAGGATCATAACCTGAGCCCAAGGCAGACGCCCAACTGACTGAGCCATCCAGGTACCCAAGACAGCATTTTGAATTGAATTTTGACACTAACTGTACTCCTCATCTCACTCAGTAATAGCTCACAATGGCAGTGTTATATGGTGGAAAGATTCTGGGATTTTGAGTCAGACACTCTTGGGTTTGATTCCATCCCTCTGGGTTTCTGTCTATGAAATCCTGGGCATGTAATTTAATTTCTGAACATCAGCCTCTCCATCTGTAACATGGGATACCTCACAGGGCTATTTATTGTAAGGGTGGAATTGACAGGACTCTTAGTTTTGATTGTCCTGTGCATTGAGAGGGACTCACCAAATGAGGAATGCTGACCAAGCATGAATCTTTCATTCCACTATAGACCAAGAATCTATTGTTGTGCAAAATCAAATCCAGTCTAATATGTAAACCTCAGACTGTCCCTTCTGTCACGTTGGCCTATTCCAGGTTTGGAAATCAGCGGGGGGGGGGGGGGGGCGTATAATCTGGACAATTTCTCCATGTTCTAAACAGTCTTGACCTTCCATGGAATGCTTGGTGATAAGAGTAGATTCAGAGCAGCTTTGCCCACGGCCTTGAGTTGGGCCCATGAAGGTATTAAGAGATGACTTCCAGCAAAGCGAGTTTGCTTTTAAAGGTATGAACATGTGTGCATATGCCCACATTTTGATCTTCCTTGGAGAAGAAATTTTGGCCTCCTGGTACCATTTGATCGAACTTGGCAACTGGTTTATTGAATGAGCTGGTTTCAAGCAGAAAACAGTCTTACTCTTTCTCACATATCCATACTTTTTTTTTTTTTTTAAGATTTTACTTATTTTATTTTAGAGAGAGAGAGAGTATGTGTGTGTGCAGAAGCAGGAGGAGGGGCAGAGGGAGAGGGAGAGAATTCCCAAGTAGACTCCACACTGATGCGGGGCTCTATCTCATGACCCTGAGATCTTGACCTGAGCCAAAACCAAGAGTTGGACCAAGCCACCCAGGCGCCCCACATATTTCCATGTTTTACCTGCTATCTGCCCCTGGATAACATTTTGGGTCGATGAAATAGCTTTCTGATCACTCATAGACAACAATAAGGAAAAAAGGTATTTGGTTAGTTTCAGGTCATAGAAAGCCTAATCCAGGATAATAAACTCCAGGCTTTCCTTCCATCACTTTGACCTATTTTGGGTCCAGAAATTAGCACTGCGGGAAACTGTTATGATTACTTCTTCTATCACCCCCACCTCACCTCCCTGATCTCCAAGCAAGCAATGCAGGGGCTTCCGGTGTGGCAGGAAAGAAAGAACAGAATAGGTCTAGCACAACAATTGCAACTGGGTGCTGTAGGTGTGTACAGATGACGTTCTCCAAGTGGAACTTTTGTGAACTCCTCAGAGAGCCCTCTGACTGCAGTCCCCTCTGAAGCTGGTGAAGCCATCACAGCTGAGTGCTTACGAATCACTTCTCCCAACATCCCAGTGCCTGATGGCACACCCTCAGCAGCTCAGCTGAGATCACCACCCCTGCCAGGAAGCCCTCATGGCCGAACTTCATTTCTTCCTCTTTACAAAAAAATTTTACTTGTGCCCCAACTATAAAAGCAATACACATGACGATGGAATATTTCTAAAAATCATGGAGCAGAAGATAATTAGTTGAACTCCTGCAACCTACAACCCAAATAGATGAAGACACATGCTGGAGTATACTCCACCATAAAAAAAAAAAGGAGGGAGAAATTGATGCACACAGTAGCAGGGATGAATCTAAAGATAATCATGCTGAGTGACAGAAGGCAGACAAAATAAAAAGGATGCATACTGTATGATTCCCCTTATATAATATATTTGAAAATATAAACTAATTCGTGGTGACAGAAAGCAGATAGGCAATTGCCTTTCAGTAGGGAAGTAGGGAGGGTGGGAGGGCTTGATTCCAAGAAGGAGAAGAAAACATTTGGGGGTAATGGATATGTTCATTGTCTTGACTGTGGAGGCGGTTTTATGGGTGCAACCAGTTGTGTCCTTTAAGTATGCATAGCTTATTGATATCAGTTACATCTCAATAAAACTATTAAAAAAATTCTTATCATCTGACATAATGATACAGTCTTCTTTGAGAAGGCCCATGGCTGGCTGCTTCCTTCAGGCTTCCATCTGAACCACTCAGTGGTCACAGGCTCTTTGTCTCACCCTCCATGGCTGTAGCCTCTTGACTGTAGACTATTTTATCGTGAGCCTGGCTCCCGTCCAGCCTTGGGGAAGGTTGAAGTGCCTTGAGTTGTTCTTCCAAAGACTGTGTCCTTTGTCTATTTTGAGGAGGTGGCCGAGAAGCACCTTTCTCTTTTGTCCAGCCCACGTGTGGAGAGCATCCCACACAGAACGTCCGTACCTCTCCTCAGAGATCCCATCACTTCTCATCCTCTCACCATCCTGTGAATCTTGACTTCCTCCTATATGGCTTGGAGATGAATGGTGGACTAATGAAAGCGGAAGTAGCTCTAGGGGATACCTTTCCCAAGTCTGCATATATGGCCCAGCCCCTCCATGGGGGTCTACTTGTCACCCATTGTTTTCAGCCATGGGGCCTCAGCTGGAACTCTGAGACAGGAAAAGTCTCCTTTTAATCACCTCATATACTTGGTCTTGCTTCATTAAAGTACAAAGAGATCATTTGCTCCCCAACATATTTTTAGAGGCATAGTTATTGGAAGAGCCAGCAAGCTGCCTCTCTGAGTTCCAAAGCCCTAAGCGAGGACTTAGAGGTCATGTATGTCCTCCTTGGAAGACGCACGGTGTGCCTTTTGGAAGATGCACTCATCTCTTTAATTACATTGTTTAAGAACACCAGACAGTGGTCACAGATATGCATCCCATCTGTTTCCTGTTCTGGAGAAGGAAAAAATATGACAAACACCATGAAGACCCACATATGCCAGGCACTGTATCCAGAACTGATACCACACTGGTGACCATAGTAGCCTCTGCTGGCGTGGATCCCACAGTCTAGCAGACCAAGTGATAAGAAGCAACCTGGAGAAGGCGGTGGGATGGGAACCGGGGCCAAAAGGCCACGTGGCCCACTCTCGGAGACATCCTATGGGAAGGAGTAGGGAATGGACAGTGTGAGGCCTCCCACTGTAGCTAGGAACACTGCCTATGCCAAGATCTTTCCCTCGTACAGGCCACCAGCATCAGGATGATTCCGACATATTCCCCTTCCTTCCACCAAACCACATCCAGGGCTAAAAACGAGTAACAGGAATGGAATCTTCTTTCCTCCTGTTGTTGCTGCTGGACTGCTGGCCATCGAGAGCCCTCTTTAGGATTAAGAGTCACGCAGGGTGATGGGGGAGAAAAGTCCAGGAAAGAAGGAAACGAGTTGACCAGATGCCCCCTTTCCCCACCCCCCCCACCCCCAGTTCCTAGTGCCCAAATGGTTGGGTGCTGGGAGCTGAAGTTATATTAGAGTGAAGTTTTAAATGGGATTGGGCCAAACTTTAATCATGAAAAATGCCCCAAAGCCCACAAATTTGGATTCAGATCTCATAAAGAGTAAAATAGTAAAACCATGGAGGGTTTGAAGTGCCTTATATAAGTGCCCTTAACCCACACAACAGCTCCGCAGGGGACAGGTGTGGTTATCAGCAGCCTCCTTCTCTCCCATTGGTGAAGTAACTTGCCTAAGGTCATCCAGCTTGAACTTTGACTCCCGAAACAGTGCTCCCTACCCTCTCTGACGCACCTCTTGTGCAACTCCCTGAAGCATCCCATCACATGGCTGAGGCCAGGAGCTCTCCAAGGGCCTGGAGAGAGACCCAGAAGCCCCAGACAGAGGCGGCTGGGGCCTTACCACGTAGGATGGCGCTCCAGGCTGCGATTTTATTTTGAGTTCAGGGAAACCACAGGCATCTAAATATTTGCTACTTCTGTGCTTTCATAGCCAGTTCTCTGCCTGTGCCCGCATTTAGCGCATGAGTGCTGCCTGTGTACTCTCCTTCGGACTGGGAATTGGTTATAGCACAAACCACATCTCAGCCATTTTTATGTCTTTTCTCACGCTGTCCCAGTTACACGGCACAGGGCTGGCATCTATTAAACATTTAGTACGTGTTTATTGAATGAAATTAAAGGGGGAATGGATTCTTAATTATCTTCAAAAATTTCATTTTCCCACAGCTCAATTAATTTTAAAGAGACTCAAGTATTTCTACAGCATCATGGCAATAATAATGATGTTATTAATAATTGCTGTCACTACACGCAGAGCATAAAGCGCCAGGATCTGGGCCAGGTACTTTATGTTGACTCTGATATATCTATATATAGAAACTCTAAATCCTGTCAGTCCCCAGCAGTTGTTTCCCCAAGTTGAAGACCCACCCAGGGTTGGGCTCATAAATCCCAGAGGTGAAGAATATGGTTTCTCAGGAGTGGCCACGAGGTGGCGGTGTGACACCATCGTCACCTCGACCTCGCCTTGGGGTGGTGAACAAGGTAGGCCAGCTTTGAGGGGTGACCATGATGGTCAAGACGCGGCCCAGGCACTAAGCCCCATAGTTGGAATTTCCAACATATGCCCATCAGGGGGCCTTTTGAAAGGACCCTCGTTGAGCCAGAGAGCATTTTCTGGTTAACATCTGAAATTGAGTCACTTCATTTTAATTCAGTTTATTGAGGAACTATGGAGCCTCAACTCTGACCTACAGCTCTGTTCCCTCCCTCTATTTCAGGTGAGGTTGGGCGGGAGGACAGGAAGGCCGTTGGGCTCCATTCATGTTCAAGGAGGACATACTTAGGCCTTTAATGTTACATCCAGATTAGGCCGTACGTAGGACCGTTAGGTTTCTCCTGGTGTCAAAACTATTCATCTGTTCCATGAGGAACACTTCAATTATTCCACTATTTTGTACTCTCTGTTAGCATACTTTCATTTTTTAAACTTATATCAGCATTGTCAAAAATTGGAATGGTTTCTTGCTGCTCTCTCAATATTTGAAGAACTTCAACTACAATGCTTGCAGTCCCACCAAAATGACTCACTGATCCTGTTTTCTCTCATCTCGTGGTTTTTGTACTCACTAATTCTCACACCTGGAGCTCTTTCCTCCCACCTCAGTTAGCTAAATCCTGCTGTTCTTCCAATCTCGGATTGGGTATCAGCTCCTCTGCAAAGCAAGCCCTTGGGTGCTCCAAAAGCACCCCCACATTTACCCCATTGGAGTGCTTTAATGCACTACACTGTTATTCCTATGTCCTTCACTGTGTCCCCTAAGAGACGAAGTTTCCTCAGTTTGAGATCTACAGACCTTTAGGCCATCCATAGAGCCCTTAACATTTTCAATTATTTACCAACTGCCACAATAATAGTAGACCCAGACAACCACAACACCTCAGTGGCCTCCCATGGTGAGTGACTATCACTTATGTGTCTGTCTGGTGTCCATTGGGGTTCTTTACTGCTTATATTGACTGGACTTTCTTAAGTCTTGGGATACTGGCTATTGGCTGATCTAGGTTGACCTCTGCCGGGGTAGCTGGGTTCTGTCCCACATGTTTCTCTTCTCCCTTCTGGTCGAGACAGCTAGCCCAGGGTTGTCCCTCTCCCGGTAGCAGTGGAAGCACAAGATATGAAGCCCCAAAGTGCAAGCTTGTTTCAAGCTTTGGCCTGCATCACTTCCACTAATATCCCACTAACAAAGCAAGGTATGTAAATGATCTAGATCAAAGCAAAGTGGTGGGGCAAGTCTTGCCAAGCTACATGGCCCAGGGCATGACATAGAAAAAACGTGAAGGATTAGAGACAGCACTACTATCTAACAACAACTGTGTGCCAAAATACTCTTTAGTTTCTGGTAAGATGATCAAAGGCTTTTGCCACTTTTCCACTGTGACCCCCAGATTTAAAGATTGCCCAATATATACTCATCCTTGAATTCAAGATCTACATCTACTTCATTTTTATATCTTTAAAGCCTAGAGTGAAATCTGGAGCATAGTAGGTACTGAACAACTGTTTGTTGAATGAGTGAGTGAGTGAAAGAATGAACGAATGAGGAAGTGCCTTCTGTGTGCAGACCCAATGCTAAATTCAGAGGAGAGAGAATTGAGCCCTATGAGGCTTCTACCCTCAAGGAGCTTCTGAGAGAGCCTTTGTGCAGGGCTTGAAGTCAGGAGGTGGGTGGACAGCCCTCAGCCTCAATCAGAATAAAGTGTGCATCATTATGAGAACTTAGGGGTGAAAGACAAGGGAGGATAAGCTCTGGAGGAGACAGAATAAATGAATATGCTTTACTTCCTTGGGTCCCAGCGTGGGTTATCATACAGAAACCATATGCTAGGCAAATAAACATATATGTGGGCTTAAAAAAACGCAAGTGGAGACCTTATATTTATTGGTGTCACAAAGTGAATAATGAATTTTCTTAGCAGCTAGTTCTAGAATCCCCCTCAGAGGAGGAAATTGGCTCTGTCCAAGAAAATATCTTGATATGCTGTTCAGGGCAGAAGGTGAGACCCCTGAAGGCATGGCTGTCCAATACAATGAATTGTTTGTTTTCTTCACACACAGAAGGGGAGAGAAAAGGGATAGAAGAGCGTGGGGTTTGGGAAGAGATAGAATCTGGGGTGGTAAATCACAGCTGAGACTTACATAGAAGAAAAGAGTAAGAAATCCTTGTAAGAAAACCAGTAAAAAAAAAAAAAAAAAAAAAGCCTGGGCCTTTGCAGAAAATGTCTAATAAGTGTTTTTTAGCAGTATTGCTAGGACGTGTTCTGTTTTGTGACCCCCCACTCTATGGCACTCTCAAGTGCATCCTGCATTTTGTTTGTCCTAGCTTTGTTAGTTGTCTTTGTTATGCTGTTGTAGGAATTGAGGAAAAGATTGAGTTACTCAGTAGGATCCATGTGGTCCCAAACAGAACAGATTTGGAAGCAGGAGCCTACAGGTGGAGGCACCTAGGTACATCTTTGGAACCTGGGGAAGGCTTTGGAGACTATCCAGAGACTGTAGAGCCCAGGACACACCTAGATGGTGTGCCAGGCAGTTTGTGTCTGATGGTTGTTCTACAACACTCTCTGCTTGTAACTTTGGGCTGGCTTCTCAATTCTCTGCCTTTGTTTTCTCTCCTCTAAGCGGAGGATAAGAGTAGTGTCTCCCTGAAATCTGTGGAAGAGTTAGCAAGAGAGAGAAGCATAGCACTAGGCACATACACTCATGCATATCAGCGATTTAATATATAACAATTATTATTATGGCTTTTGTTGTTATTAATAGCTGACATCTGGGCAGCACTGGCTCGGTGGGTTGGAAGTCCCACAGGACTGGGAATCAGAAAGCTAGCATCTGGTCTTGGCTCTGCCCTGGGTGCCATATGCCCTTGAGAAAGTCACCAGTCTTCCTTTCCTTTCTTTGTTAACCTGATCCATGGGGTAGTGGGGGGGGGAGGGGTGGCATTTGACAAAGGTCTCTCCAAGGGTTGATTTTTTTTTCCTTTCCACCGGCAGGAGGCGCCATGGCCTCACAGCTCAGCCCCTAAACACCCCCCACCCCACAAAGCCCAACTTGACATTGGAGGAAGGAACCCTGGGTTGCAGTCCACTCAGAAATCCATTTTCCCCACTCAGCACAACACCGAAATGGGACTGACTTGGTGTGTTTGTTTACA
This sequence comes from Canis lupus familiaris, assembly GCF_011100685.1. Classification (NCBI taxonomy): domain Eukaryota; kingdom Metazoa; phylum Chordata; class Mammalia; order Carnivora; family Canidae; genus Canis; species Canis lupus. The sequence continues at coordinate 35,342,953 of NC_049226.1, forward strand.
CCCCTTGGGAAGTTATTTCCCGTTCACTTAATTACCTGATCCTCAGACATTGCTGTGCAAAATTCGCCTCAGATACATTTTGTAAAGTCATCTAGACGCGCTCATTTGGTGCTTTGATTAAAATGTGCAATCTTCCCCAGGCTTCGGCACGTCGTTAAATAATTGCACCTCCAGTGAGAAAGTAAACAGCACACTCTGGGGCACAGAGAACAAGATAAATGTGGTGCGCATCCAGCAGATATTTTACACTCCATCCCCCAGGCAAACAGATGACAGCTGGGTCAAGTGCGCTGTGCGGATGGATGCTGCCTTTAGGTTGCTTTCTTCTCGCTGTCTTGTTGGGAAGACGCATGATCCAGAAGCAGAGCAGAATCCCCTCTGCCCGTCCTTTCCTGCCTCCATGTCTCTTTGACTTAGACCCAGTCTCGGAGAGCGAATGATGGAGGGTTGGTTGCCCACTGGAAACCTGGCCCAGCCCCAGACTCTTCTGTAACTGCTTTGCACTCAGTGTGGAGGGGTCAGGGGACAGGATGCAGGACACATTGCTTAGAGGGCATGTGATGCCCTTGAGAAGGTGCCAACTTTGAGCCAAGCAGCCCCCCTTTCTCAGTAATTAGTGATATTGACCTTTCCACTTTACATTTTTGACCTTCTTTTTTTTTTTTTAAGAGTTTTTTATTTTAGAGAGGCAGAGAGAGAGAGAGAGAGAGAGAGAATGGGGGGAGGGACAGAGCAAGAGAATCTTTAAACAGACTCCCCGCTGAGCTCAGAGTATGAAGCAGGGCTCAATCCCATGACCCATGAGACAATGACCTGAGCCAAAACCAAGAGTCAGAAGCTCAACTGACTGAACCACCCAGGTGTCCCTCTTCTTTTTCTTTTATAAAATGAGGAAGTTTGATATTTGCAGATGGCCCAAGGTGAGATCCACCTGTGCCATTCACTTGCATTATGACCTTGAGCAGGTGATTTCTATATACTTCCTTGAGACTCAGTTTTTTTTAATCTGGAAAAAGTGGCTGAGAATTGACACGAGAACTAAATCACTTGAGATAATGTGTTTAATGGATGGCACGCAGTGTCAGGCACAGAGATGGTGCTTGTCAGGGAGGTAGTGTGCTGGTTTGGAACAAGTAATAGTCAGATTTGGATTTGAATTTTGCTTCTGTCAACTTTTAGCCATGACCTTGGGCAAATTGCTTTTTTTTCTGTGGATCTCTGTTTCCTAGTCTGTAAACAGAAATAATAAATACTTATAAGGCAAGAGAAAGATGACATTAAATTAAATGAGATGATCTATATTACATACTCATCCACCTGTCTACATAGAATAAATGCTCCATAACCTCTATATCATCAAAGTGATGATGCTTAATAGCATAATGAGGCAGTTCTGAGCTCCAGAATCTTTGGAAAGTCTGTCCAGGATGATGTCCCAACCGCTGTGGTGTAAGAAGAAGCTGAATGAAGCTGGTTGGGAAATTCTTTTCCCTAGTGTTCTGACCCCAAGGTATGGTAATGAAAGTTCCCAATTTGTTATCTATCTATCCATCCTTGATTGAGCTCTCACTATATGCTATACTTATACTGTACATACTTTCTATTCTTGAGGCTTTGATATTGCATAATGGCATGGGATCATTTCCCCCCTCCCATGCGTCTACTTACATCTTCAAACTGACACAGGAAGATTTATTCCAGGCACAAGATACTGAGAGCTTTCTTGTCCAGTCCTCCCAGGGTCTGGGGAGACATGGTTGTATCCATGGAAGCTGAAAGTGGATCTCCCCTGCCCTTCACCATCTACCCTGAGGTTGCCTTTCATGTAGATAAAAGCAGGGGCAAAGCTATTTGAGAAAGCAAATGCTTGAGAATATGAAATTCCTAGGACAAATTAATTTGGGCAGGATTACATTGTATCGTTTTTTTCCTCCAGAGCTAAGCGAGACATAAATCTGATCCTTAAGGAGTTAACATAACTTATGGCCTAGAAGCCACCATGTTCCTTCTTATCTTAGGACCTTGAACATGCTTGTTATATATCTTTAATTCATCCTTACTCTTCACATCACTCATTAGCAACATAATGGATGATATATCATTAATTGTTCAACGTTTGTCTGCTCAATGGAATGCAAGCCCCAGGAGAGCAGGGATCATTCATACCACAAATAGCTACATTCACCATATACATTCCAGGCACTGTTCTGAGTCCTGCAGATGCACTCTGCCTTCTGGAACTTCCAGTCTCATTCCAGGCATGGAAACAAATGGTATTACTACTACTTAATACAGTGGTTGGGTGGCATTCAAGAAGATATCTGAAGGAAGTGAGGGACTGTGTTGTGAGGAAGAGTATTTGGGGAGAGGGAATGGAAAGCACAAAGGCCTTGAGGCTGGAACATGCTTGGTATGTTTAAGAAATAGCAGGGAGACCAATGTGGTTGATGCAGAATGATCCAGTTCTAGAGTGGCGGAAGACAAAATCATAAAAGTAGCGGGTGGCCCTGGCTATTTCTCTGAGCCAGAGGGGAAGCTGTTTTTGACCAGAATGGTAGCATGATCTAATGAACATTTGAAGGATTCTCCCTGGCTGCCATGTGAACAGATCACCATGAGGGCGAAAGTGGAGGCACGGAGTTATTTTCTATTGCACAATCCAGGTAAGAGTGGCTTGGACCGGGATAGTAAAGAAGCAGATAATCTATGTGTCCTGCAGGAAGAATGTTGAGCAGAGTGCCATGTTCCAGTCATCAATCCTGGGAGAGAACTCTAAACACTTTGTCCATTGCATCTTGGTTTTGAAATCACCAAGGAAAACACAACAACACAGTCTAGCATTGGATGGAATGATACTTTACTTACAGAGAGAAGAGGCAGAGTAAGATTAGCTCCAATAGTGTCAAGCAGGGCCCCCCAACAGCTGGCACAGGGTTATTGGCCTATGCACACCCCTCTAGTGCTGCAGTAGAAGACCTCAATCTCCCTCCCACGGAGTCAAAAATAATGGAATCCGATGTGTGAAGAGCACTGACATACACATGTAAGTAGAACAAAGGAACACTCACGGTGCCTGAAACGGAAAGATATTCCCACCTGAGATGGTAAACTTGCACAGGCCATGCGGACTCTGTAATCTCTTGGTAAGGAAGTGTTCCAGGCCCAAAGCCCATTCTTTGCAGCCAAGTGGGGGTAGAAAGACTGTGCATGATACTGCCTTTTCCAAGAGTTTGTAGGATTTGTCGTTTGAGTATTGGGAGTGAGGGAGAGAGGCAAGAAAGACTCCATGGATTTTAGGTAGAAGACTTGAGTTACTGATGACTGTGGAGGAGTGTGCACGTGTGTGTGGATGTGTGCATGCATGTGTATTGGGGGTGGTGATGAGTCAGGAGTTGGGTTTTGTTCGTTGGTAGTTTGAGGTGCCTATTATCTCACTGAGATGCAAGGTTAAGTTTTGCAAAGTTGAGTTGTCTGGAATTTAGAGGAGAGGTATAGCTGGAGATAGAAATTTGGAAGCCATCACTGTAATTGAGTTTCAATGCCATGAGACTGAATGAGATCCCCCAGATAGGAGCTGAGGACTGAGTCTGGGTCCCTTCAAAGTTTAGAAGTCTGGAATATAAGCCAGGACCAGAAGAGAAGACCATGAAGAAGAAGTCAGTCATGTAGAAAGAGAAGCTAGAGAGAGAGAAAAAAAAAATCTGGAGGCAAATCATAAGAGGGCTTCAGAAAAAAGGGAGGGACAAACTTGGTTTAAGATTTCTGGGATTAAGTAAGATGACAACTGAAAACTGACCATGGGATTTGGCAACCCAGAAGTTACTGATGACCTGGATAAGAATTGTTTTGGTGGAGCAAGGGAGAAGCCAGCCTGGGAAGATTGAGTTTAATAGAAAAGAAGAACAAAGAGATGGTAGGAGCTGGAAGAGAGTGAAGCATCAGCAAGACTCTCTTTTTTTGCCATATCTCATGGGAATGATCAAGAAGAGAGGGGAAAATGTGATGATGCTGGTAGGAAGTGATTGATTGACCAATAAGTTTGGTATTGAAAAGGAGAATGAGGATACAGATTCAAGTGGAGGGGTGGGCTTTAGACAGGAACCTTTTGGTTAATCTATGGTAGCGGGAGGGAAGGCAGAGTGTATGAGCTGGATGCCCCAAGGCTTGTAGAAGTGTTGTTGGGAATCTGCAGAATTCGCTTCTGATTGCTTTTATTTTCTTAGCTGAGAGTGAGAAGCAGGAAAGAGAAGTTGTAACAGGATTGTTTAGTCCTCTGATCAGATTTCCTCAGAATTACTCTGGGCAGCAAAGTCGATGAATGAATGGCTTGGGAAATGTGGTAGGAATGCAGATAGCATTTGGGCCCATTGAGCTTGGTCATCACTCATTCAAACAAAGCCAGTCAGAACTCTTGTGTATTTTTCTCTCACAAAGTTCAGTTGCTCAGATGAAGGCTCAGAATGGTTAAGAAAGTGAGATTTAGTAAGGGTTGTATTTTCTCCAGGTGTATGTTAGGGAGAGAGGAAGAAAGGGTTTGGAGCATATACTAGGCAGTAGTGATAACAGTACATATCGAATGTAAGCAGGATAAAAAGAAAAGTGAGGAAATGAAAGGATTGAGGTTTATGAAGAGGTCTAGGGTATGACCATGGGAGGGAGTGGCTGAGTTAGGATGAGTTAGAAAGGGACTGGAGGTAGTCATGGAGCTGTCAAGGGCTTTGCAGGGGTTTTCTCTGTGGAAAGAGAATTCACTGAGAACCCAAATTGAAATAGTATTGGAGAGGGAGACAATGAGCCAGGTACTCAGCTCTTATAGGAAGGAGGGAAATAACCAAGAGGTCTACAGATGGCTCCCTAACCACAGAGTTCAGTCTGCCAACATGACCTCTAAAATCAAGAGTGTTGGGTGGGGGGCAGAAGTACGGGAGATTAATAAAGAACAGGGGGGATTCCTTCTGCACCTTCAGGCCTAGTGGAACAAGGGTAGGAGAATGAAAAAAAAAAAACAGTTCTTGAGAGGACAGCAGAGGAAGCTGTGTCCTTAGGTAGAGCTTTAAGATTTTTTTTTTTTTTTTTTTTTTAGGGGCAGGCTTTAGACGCATAGGGATCTGATATCCTCCATGAGCTTTCTCCCTGTTGTGGTCATGTTGTCTTTTTCCTGGAGTTGTCTTCTTTTTGGCCACAGACCCTTCTGTGATGCAATATATGACAGTGGCTTGTGCACACAAGCTTTGAAGTCCAATTGCCTTGATTCAAATTCCTGCATTCTTGCTCCACGACTTTATTAACTCTGTGAACTTAGGCTAATTGATTAGATATTCTGTGCTTCAGTTTCGTCATCAGAAACACAGGGGTAATAATGGGCTTAATTATAGGGTTGTTGTGAAGATTAATGGAATCAATATAGGCACCATGTTTGGAACGGTGCCTGGAACACAGTGAGTGTGCATATTACTTTCTGGTCTTAATAATATTATTTTTAAAATTAATATTCTGCTCCTGGTGGGTTCCTTGTTCTGTTAGGACAGAAAGGGGAAGGGACCATTTAGAGATGCAACTGAAGGTACAGGAATTTTGCTGATAATGGACTATGGGTTCCAGACGACCCAATGGGAGTATCTGGGTAGTTAGGGATAGTGAGGTTAGATGTGGACAGAGGTCTAGGGGATGATAAGAGATGAGTTGAGGGGGATCTTAAGGCTTATGCAGACGTGAGCAGAGATGAAGAGCAAGATGAAATCAGTTCTGTTGGTGTCTCAGGTAAGAAAGAAAGGTATTGTCGGGGCAGGGAACCCTGCGATTGCTTTCAGGTCTGCTGCTGGAAGAGCAAGGCTGGGTGAAAGGCCATCTTGCCTGGAACTCAGGGGCTCCCTCTTCATCTCTGCCAATGGACATGGATAGTGTGGTTTGCAGCTATATCTCTGGTGTCTAGCATGATGCGTGGCTCAAGGGAGCCCCACAACATCCTTGCTGAAAAAACGAAAGATGCTTCTGGAGATGAGCACACAGTCATGAGCTTCCCATCAGCCTGGCCCTGCTAACACCTTACACTACCCTTTTGGAAATCTGTCTCATCCCTTGGTCAGATTCCTTCTGAATTGCACCAGGCATCCTGGTACACCTCTGTACCTGAGATGGTCTGGCTGATAAATAGTTGTCCTTGTAGCTCACCTCACCCAGAGTTGGGATAAAAGGTGTCATACAATGTTCCCAAAGCTGTGTTTCACATTGCCTGAGCAGATGCTATTGCGGCAGAATAACCAAAAGCATTAAAATTCAAACCGGAAGGACATGTTGAGCCTTGCAGTTTTCTGATGGGACAGATAGTTTCCTTTCTCCTTGGCTCAGTGCTCAAGATTTTGTGAGACATGAAGCCATCCCGCTGTTGTCCCCCATGGCTGCCCATCCTTACCTGCTGTGGCCGTCTGCTCTTGGGTTATGGGCTGTGCTGATGAGCTCTAATGAGATCATCCGGGACCTGGGTCCTAGGAGACAGCACTGTTGCAGACAATAATCCAGGGGTCGTAGACTGCATGGAAAATTACTCTCAGGCATATGCTGTTTGGCTCACATACCATCTTACAAATCAGGAAATTTTATGTAAAATTCCAGATTTATGGCTTTTTTTTGAAAATCAGAAGGCTCAGCCACACTGATGCTGGGATCTTACATGGCAACTGTTAGCTAGAGGTGACTCATGATGCCCCCTGCAGGCGGAGCACACTCTCTTTGAGTCACTAGAGACCCCACCATGTATGATCTGTGTGACTCTTAACATTTATATTACGGATCGGCGTCTCACTGGGCATTGGCATTTAAAACTTGAGCCACCCAACCTAAGTAGAGGGGCATTTGAGGGCATGTGCAGTGTAAAGTTATCTATGAAGGATTAATAACTACATGGAATATTGATGTGCCGGCCACTGATGTTCCAGCACTTGGACTTTTTCTGGCTGTTTGTGAGAGTAAACAACTTACATAATCTCTAAAAAGAAAAGAAAAAAAAAAAAGCAAAGGCCTAACTAATTGACACATTCTTCTCTTCCTGGAAATTTTGAACTTAAATCAGGAGCATGGGAAACTATTGCCTAATATGTTTGAGAACACCGTGGTTATCAAAGTAGAAAAATGCCTGATTCCTTCCCAGGGTAGTGGAGAATTTCACAGTTCCCTTTACTCCTTCGTGCTGAAACAACACCAATTATCACCTGCTGGACTCTTTGTGGTGTGTGTGCATGTTTTGTCACTTCAGAAAGAGGTAGTGGAGTATTGCTTTTTTTTTTTTTTTTTTTTTTTTTTTTTGCGTCAGCAGTGCAAAAAAACTGAACAATCTCGTGACAGAGGTTATTTATTTTTTTCCCCGAAGAACAACTCAGCCCCTGAGTAGCTGTGATCTTGGGTGAGTTATATAACCTCTGCAAGCCTCAGTTTTCACCTCTACAAATCTGAAAGTAACAGTTTTATCTTACAGTGTTTTCGTGAGGATTCAATCAAATCCATGTAGAAGTGCCTGGCACAGAGCTTGTTACTGAGAAGCTTTCTGAGGAGTCTTTCTGTTCAGGTCATTCATAAGGAAAGACCCTGAGCAGAAATAGGACCCCTGGGGAGGCCCACACACAGAATCTCCAAAAGATAGGGAGGGCGAGGGGGACTGAGATTCTGCATCATGGAACCAGTACAGTCTGGAGAGAGAGTAGCTGTTCATCTGCTGGTCTGAGTTACCAGCCCTGAGAGACTTCTCTTCCTTCAAGAACCAGGTTTACAACAATATTGCTCAAAACAATAATTTCCCCTGGAGAACATGCCAGGAAAAAATTCTTTGGCCACAACTCTCTGACTCGGATGTCTATTTCTTAGGGCCATTTCTCCAGGGAGGCAGACCAGTCAGCCTGGATTTTCTAAAACAGCCCAGCTCTAAAATGTTCCTTCCCCATTGGCCATTATTAACCTTGTTGAGGTAACAAGCATTTATTGACACCTTTTAATGCCAGGCACTGCATTAGGTTCTGGGAATACAACAATCAATGATATGCCTCTCCCCTCAAGTAGCTGAGAGTTGAGGGTAAGATGTAGGTAAGTAAACAGACACTAAATATAGTGTGATAAGCACTACAATCAAAGTATACTCAGGATGCCATGGGAGTTCATGAGAAGGGCAACAAAAACACTTTGGGTAGATTTGGGATGTCTTTCTGGAAGAAGTAAGTTCAAATGGAGACATGAAGGATAAATAGGGGTTTTTCAGGCCAATAAGGAAGGGGAGGACAATTCAGGCAGAAGAAGCAGGTTGTGCAAAGAGCCAGGGACAAGACAATATGGCAGGTTTTGAAGTCTGGCAGTGCTCATCAAGACCAGAGTGCTGTTGGGAAGTCCCACTGGAACTGGTCAGAGAAGCAGGGCCTCATCATGTAGGGCTTTGTTTGCTGTACTAAGGAGTTTGAAATCAACCCTTGAATTGTTCCAGACACCCCAAACATTTTGAGGCCCAGCCTGCATCTCTGAGATAACTTTGCCTACCCAGAAGTGGCCCGCATAGCTCGCCTTTTGAAATGCACAGTTCCCATAGATGTTAGCTGGTCAGAATGGCATAGTCCATGTTCCTGAGAACACACACTTCACATTTTCAGGGATAGTCCTTTTCACATGTGTTCCATGGTCAAAACAATGCAGCCCAAAGTTTTGTTTGGACAAATTAGAATTCATATATACAGCATCAAAATGGCCCACTGCTTCTGCTCCTACTGCTGCCACCACTGATGTATCTCCGTCCTCACATCTCTGGACTTTTAGGAATGCCAAATATAGTAAGTGCCCATTTCATAGACTTCCAACTCAGGTTTGCAAAATCATGGGTAATACTCTGTTTTGCCAAAACTGGATTTGATTTCTATCTCTAGCTCCATGCCACTGGCAGGGGAAACTTAATCTTAGTTACATCAGTACAAATTCAACCAATTCAAGGTTTTCTCAGTCAGTTCCCCATCTTATAATTCTCCCCTAGCCCTACAGAGTTAACCCCAAAGTAGCAAGACACTGAGCTCTCTTATAGGACCACTCATCACTTTCCCCTTTTCTCTCCCCGAAGAACAACTCAGGAGAGTTTATTCTAATATGAATGGTCATAAAAACTGACTCTAACTAGTCATGGGTTCTTTTTGCCTACTTTTTTGAAAACAAATTTTCTGCTCGTGGTCTTTATGGGCTCTGCTTTGGAACTCCAATATCCCTTTCTCTCAAACTGCCTCAGCCACAGGTTCAAACATTCATTTTGAAACATGAAAGCTGAGCATGACTTTATTTATCTTCTCCCTTTTTATTGCTGTAACAATAAACAACCTTCCCCAAGGGCATTTGGAACAGAACAGTCTCACTCTTGGTTGATGGAAAGTGGGAATAAAGGAGTAAGCAGGCAAAACTCTCATAGATAGAGTATGCTTCTCCTAAAAGGTTACTTGCTGGGAGTTATAAACAGGAGGCACTATTGGATCTTAGAGTGGATGCAGTAGGAAGAGGAAGAGTAGAGTCCATAGTCCGTGTGACCATGATGAATGTCCATAGATATAGTTGATGCTGCCCATGGTCTAGAGTACTAGGTATAAAGGCCCCATTTACTTTCTTCCTTACTCAGAAGGTATATCAGAATGCAAGTTGGTGATAGAAATGCTATGCTAACAAAGACATCTGCCCTAATTTCCCTCTCTTCCCTCCAACTCCTTCTCCATTCCTCCTCTCTCTCCATATCCATCCATCCATCCATCCATCCATCCATCCATATCCATCCAATGAATACATATACTTCAACTCTTCACAGCCTGTGCACCTGGAGAAAGTGATGGTTTTTGCTTACTATTTCCTCCAAGTGCAAAAAGATGGTAATCTCAGTTCTTCCCAGTGAACTTACTGCAAAGTTAGACCAAAGCACACCAGCAGCTTCCTGGTTGTTTGGAACTGGGAGCGTTCAAGCCATGGAGCTCCCAGGAACATGATTCCAACACAGAGTGTAGAGAGGAAACCTCCTGGTCCTCATTGCGCTATGTTTATAAAAGTCTAATGGGTATCAAGGACTTCTTCTGAACTCTCATTCCAAGGTTGGGTATTAAAGTTGTCTGTTTATTTGTTTGCTTGCTTTTTCTAATGTTAACTGGGAGAACTGAACTGTCTTGAGCAGAGAGCATAGACTTTCCATACTATGTAAATCCTTGGGTTAGCCTCAGAGACTGAGCCCACCATGAGCCCCAAACTCAAAAAGGATGACATTCTAGCTTTGAATGGAAAGCTTATATTCAAGTGATTAGGACATCCTTGGTCGTTGGGTATCTTTGTGGTGTTTTGGGTCAGAATGGGTCTCAGGCATGACAAATCTGTTATTCGGGTCTCTGGCATAGTATTCTATAAAGGGTTAGCTCAGAAGTCTTGGGACACTCAAACCCTACACATTTAAAAGAAAGAACTGATGCTCTAATCAAGGAGACCTTCTAATCCTTCAGAGTTTGATGCCTAATAAGAGCATCTTTGTATATTTGGGGCCCTGGGCCACCCCAGGGAGTTTATGGCCACAATACAATTTATGGTGAATACCTGCTTTTGTTCACCTGGAGCCATGCTCTATCTGTTTCACCTCTGGAGGGCCCTAAGAGTGAGTAGCTAAGGTCAGTCATGTAGAGGCTCCATGCCCATGTGACTGACTCCTCACCCACTGTTACCTCCCATACCTTGTCCCTCGTTTGGGATAGCTCAACTTACACTCAAAAATCATGCCCTACAACCCCATGGAGCCAGATGTTTAAGAGCATGAGCCTTATAGTCAGAGAAGTCCAGAGTGATTTAATTTCTTTGAACAGCAGTTACTTTTCAGTAAAATGAGAGAAGACTGAATGAAACTTTATGTGTAAAGCTCTTAGCATAATGCCCAGGGCACGCACGCCAGGGATTGTAGTAAGGGCTACTATTACCAAGCTTGTAATGGGTAATTTTATGTGCCAACTTGACTGGGCCATGAGATGCCCAGATATCTGGTTAAACATCATTTCTGTCTGGGAGGATGTTTCCAGAAGAGATTAGCATTTGAATTTGTGAATTCAGAAAAGCAGATGGCCCTCCCAATATGGGTGGCATCATCCAACCCACTGAGGGGTCTGAACAGAACAAATAGACAGAGGAAGGCTGTGTTTTCTTTCTCTGCCTGTCTGTTTAAGCTGAGATGAGAGTGCCCTTGGACTGGGGTTTACAACATGGACTTTCCTGATTCTCAGGCTTTCAGACTTGGACCCAAACTACCAACTTTCCTAACTCACCAGCTTGAAGACAGCAGATCATGGGACTCCCCATTCTCCACAGTTATGATCACATGAGTTGATTCCTTATAGTGAGACTTACAAAGAATTGGTTCTGTTTTTCTGGAGCACCTTGACAAATACAAAGCCTTTTGTTTAAATACACACTCTATATATTTGACACCTGACTCTGCAGCCTGAGACCTCTCTTGGCCTTGCCCTTCTCCCCTCCCGGGGCTGGACTTAATCACCCATCCCTGCAAGGGCACTGTCATCCAAGCCCTCATCTCCCTCGTCTCCTTGCTGTCCTTCCACGGTTGTGCCTCTCTTCCATCCCCACTGCTGTGTGGGTCCCACTGCTTGTGTCCTCTCTCCCTGCTCTGAGGCTGCTGGACAGTGCTAGAGAAAAATCACAGGACCATGCTGAATTAGCTCCATTACACATTTATGAGCTTCCCGTCCTCTGCTGGGCTGCCAGGACTGCTCAGCCACCTTTTAATGAGTTCTAGTTGACTTTCTCTCACTTTTCCTTCGGCAGCTGCCCCTGACCCCCACTGACCCCATCCAACCCACCATCACCCTTTGAATCACCAGCCCATGGCCAGTTGAAGCTCTAGAGAGGAAACAGAGACCATCCAGAGGTGATCGATCTCATGTATACCCACTGTTCTTCTAAAGCTAGCTATATGTTTACCTATATTTACTTCCTTCCTGATTCTATCCAAATAAGTTTTTACTCATTTCCAAAGTTAACCTTCCCATCAGTGACTGCTGGCTCTTTTGTTTACTGTTTTCTTCTCTAGGAAAGATTGAACTCTCTCCTCCATCTCTTTCTCTCTCCCTCCAGGCTTTCCTTCCCTATATACAAGTATATTTATATTCCCTCTCTCTTCCATCCTTTTTCCTCTTCTTTCTATTTTGCTTCTCTTTCAAGACTTGTCCTTTGGGTCTTCACAGCCTAAGGAGAACCTGCTTGCTCCTGTCAAATGGCTCTTCCCTTTGCTGCCCAGTGAAATCGTGTAGGGAGCTCTTAAAAATACCCCACTATTTATTCCTCATCTCAGACCAAGGCTGATGATCACTACTCTGTTCCCTCACTTCCAATTCAAATCTCTGTGCATGATGATCCAACCTCTATACTGAAACTGAACTTCCTTTTTTTTTTTTTGTTTTTTTTTGTTTTTTTTTTTTGAAACTGAACTTCCTAAGGTCACCAAAGACCCCTTCATTCTCCAACTCTGTCCCCACCTCTCCGACTTCAGGCTATAGAACATTTATGGAGCTTGCAACTTTTAATGTACGCTTTCCTGCCTGGACTTCCATGGCATAGTTCTCCCCTACTCTGTTGGAGATATCCATATCTCTGCTCTTATCCATTTGATTCCACTGTATACATTATTCAGTGGTAATATCATTCATTCTCATCTCTCTCTCTTTCTTTTTCTTTTTAAAAAAAGATTTTATTTATTTATTCATGAGAGACACAGAGAGACAGAGACACAGGCAGAGAGAGAAGCAGGCTCCCTGCAGGGAACCTGATGCAGGACTCAATCCCAGGACCCCAGGGTCACGTCCTGAGCTGAAGGCAGGTGCTAAACCGCTGAGCAACCCAGGGATCCTCTCCCCCCAACCCCCCATCTTCTCTGTTCTTTCTCCATCAATGTGGCCAACATTCCGCCTGTTCCCACTAAATTGGCCAAGCTACAAAAACTTGGAAGTGTCACTGATATATCTTCCCCCATCATACCTTCATCTAACTGGAGAATAACATTTGTCAACAGTCTCATTCCTGCTTGATGGCCTTTGCCAGGTCTTGGTTGGAAAGAAAATAAAGTCTAAACCCCTTAGCCTGCATTTGAAGACTCATCACAACTTCATTCCAGTGGCTGGCCCCATTTCCAGCCACTCCCTTCACTTCAGTTTCACCACAAAAATGCACACTGTTCACTGAACATTTTTTTTTATCCCTTTGTGCCTCTCTCTACTTGCTCTTTCCTGGACTCCTCTACCCTTCTATGTATCTGGTGACCTTCTAACTCACCTTCAAGGCCCAGATAAAATATCAGGTCTCCCTGGCACTCTGCACTCATTTGTATTCTCATAGAGCTCTATAATAAACTCTAATTAAGCACTTACCAAAGAGTTTTATGGTTGCTGATTTATTTCCTGCCTCCCCTCCACGATAGTAAATGACTTGAGGCCAAGGGTCATGGCTCATGCACCTTTTTATCTTTAGTAACCAACATAGGGAACCCTTGCAGGGATGGGTAAGTAAATCTAGCCTGGGAAGGGGACAAGAGACATCTGCTGAGTAGGAGCAGTAAAAGTGATGTGCACATCGTGGTCCAGAGAGAATGGAAGAGTAGAGATGCAATGAGACTTTTGGAGAGAGAGAGAGAGCAGGACTTGAGATTGTGTTACATGGAACAAGGACTAGATTTGCTCACAAAATATCCCTTGCTCTTGGTGTCAGGGATAGAATGCTGAGCTGGATAGAGCAGGTGTCTGACATAATATGTTATACATTATGTTTTTATGCCCATGTGCTGGGAAGTAGCTGAATTGGATTATCTCCCTGCCCCAGGAAATAGCCATGTAGTAAGCGTAATGGGATCAACGTGCCCTGACTGAAATTCTTCACAGCCTCCTGAGGGGAGATCAAGGAGAGTCTCTCAGGGAGAGGGTGTGTGGGCCCCACTTGGGGATAAGAAGAGACCCGTCAAATCAGGTGACACTTTTGAGAGCTGCAGGGCAGAAGATGGTGCCAGAGCCCCAGGTTAGATTACTTTCCCACATGCCTCCCTGGCCAATTATGCTAAATAAGACTGTGCCTTGGGTAAGAAAGATATTTGCAGCCTTTTCTTCAAGGCACAAAGCTACTCAAAACTTCTTTCCTCTTACCTTCCCCCTTCTTTGTACCCACTGGCATTTGTGTGTCCTGGATTTTTTGCCTACATCACCTTTAAAGCAAGTTTCAACCCTATAATGTTGTAGATATTAGGGACTGAGGGCTTAACATGAATGCTTTCTACTTTATGCATCATATCCCAAAGACCTGTAGCAGGTAGGAATTTGTCATCTAGTTAAGGTAAGAACAGGCATGACTTGTTCTATGATGGAGAAAGCAGCATTTAGTGAGCAAGTTAACACGTGTGGTCACCAGCCCAGCCTCTGCATTTCACTGTTGCTTTCTCCATTCATTCTACCAAAATATATATATAAAATATATACATATATATCTTCATATCACATCACCCAGCTATAATATATATATATATATATATATATATAGAGAGAGAGAGAGAGAGAGAGAGAGAGAATCTACTATCTGCCAGTCCCTATGCTGGGAGGCCAGGTTGGGGAAAAAATGGTGAAGGAGAAGGTTCTCTTTTCCTGCAGACAGTGATTTGGGGAAAGGATGGGACATAAAAATTAATAAAATTAATTTTAATTTTATTAAAAATATATATATCAGGGTGATGTGATATGAAGAGAGAGGTCAGCATTTAGAACCACCACAGTGCTATTCATGGTAGCCCCAAGGTGGAAACCACCCACATGGCCATCCACAGATGATTGGATAAATGAAATGCAGTGTATTCTTGAAGTGGAATTTTTTTCTGCCATAAAATGGAACAAAACTGGGATACATGTTACAATGTGAGTTGAACCTTGAAAACGTTATGCCAAATGAAATGAACCAACACAAGAGGGTAAATATTGTATGATGCCACCTACATGCAATCTCTAGAATGGTCACATTCGTGGAGATGGAAAGTGGATTAGAGGTTACGGAAGGCTGGAAGAGGGGATAATGGGGAGTTGTTTAATGGGTACAGTTTCCCTTTGGGGTGACAAAGAAGTTTTGGAAAGAGATCACGTTGAGCGTTGCATGATGTTGTGAATGCACTTAGTGCCACTGAATGGTATGCTAAAAAAAATGGTAAAAATGGCAAACTGTAAGTTTTTTTTTAAATTTATTTTTATTGGTGTTCAATTTACTGACATACAGAATAACCCCCAGTGCCCGTCACCCATTCACTCCCACCCCCCGCCCTCCTCCCCTTCTACCACCCCTAGTTCGTTTCCCAGAGTTAGCAGTCTTTACGTTCTGTCTCCCTTTCTGATATTTCCCACACATTTCTTCTCCCTTCCCTTATATTCCCTTTCACTATTATTTATATTCCCCAAATGAATGAGAACATATAATGTTTGTCCTTCTCCGATTGACTTACTTCACTCAGCATAATACCCTCCAGTTCCATCCACGTTGAAGCAAATGGTGGGTATTTGTCATTTCTAAGAGCTGAGTAATATTCCATTGTATACATAAACCACATCTTCTTTATCCATTCATCTTTCGATGGACACCGAGGCTCCTTCCACAGTTTGGCTATTGTGGACATTGCCGCTATAAACATCGGGGTGCAGGTGTCCCAGCGTTTCATTGCATCTGAATCTTTGGGGTAAATCCCCAACAGTGCAATTGCAGGTCTATTTTTAACTCTTTGAGGAACCTCTACACAGTATTCCAGAGTGGCTGCACCAGTTCACATTCCCACCAACAGTGTAAGAGGGTTCCCTTTTCTCCGCATCCTCTCCAACATTTGTTGTTTCCTGCCTTGTTAATTTTCCCCATTCTCACTGGTGTGAGGTGGTATCTCATTGTGGTTTTGATTTGTATTTCCCTGATGGCAAACTGTAAGTTATGTATATTTTACCACAATTTTTCAAAAGAAGGGAGATGTATAACAAAAAGGAGTCAGCCATGTGCACATTGGAAGAGGGGGGATGTTCCTGCCAGAGGGATGAGTCCCTGAAGAGGCTGTAAGGTAGGGAAGAGCTTCGGTTATGTTTGGTCCTCTAGTGCTCCATGCACAGCAACTACCATGAAGTGTTAAAAGCATGTTTCTTTGTTTAAAAAAATAAAAAAGCTTGGGAAAGGAAGGGGACTGTCAGTGCTGGTGAGGGCAATAAAAAGATCTAAGAGCAATGGCCTGTGTGAATTTGGGGATTTGAAAGAACTGCCCATGCATTCTTCAGGAAAGTCAAGTCTGATGCGGTGGGTTTGCATGGCCAGCTTCCCGTCAGGCCGTGGGCATTTCAATGCCACCTGAGATCATATTGCTTTAAGTCTGTACCTCTCACACTGATATCTGATGCGTGATGGAGTGACTAAGTAGACAGCAGCGGTTACATTCTTATGGGACAAGGAGCTGTAGTTTTGATAGTGCTATACCAACAAGCAGGAAAAATAGATTCTCATCCTCCTTCCACATGGATTAGTTGTATGTTTGCAGAGAAGAGGCTCAATCTCTCTGGGTTTCTGTTTCTTCCTCCATAAAATGCTTGCTTTGGACAAGATTAGAGGTCACAAATGTATGATATGCATATTTCTTTTCCCATGTCGGGCAGTGGAGCCAGATGGTGATGTGTGGACATTTCAGGCCTAATTGGCCCTCATCCAAATCAATAATCTTTACACACTTTTTTTTCAATATTTATATGACTGGGAAGGAGGGAGAAGTCAAAAGCAACTGGGTTTTATTATTATTATCATTAACAAAATTGTATTTGCTAATTTATTTCAACAAGGCAAAGAAGAATCACTGACAATTTCTCTAAAATACTCCCATTTTTTTGAGTGTTCTTGTCTTCTCTTCAGATTTCTTTAGTCCACTTAACAACGTCTATAATAAAATAAATTTCCTCTTCTGAGAAAAAAGCACTCTATCACGAGATATTTAGATGGAGAATTTTCACTCACTGGGCCTGCATGAGAAAGTTTTCAAAAGGCCCAGCAGAGACAGTCTTTTCAAAGGTTCATTTCAGGGCCACCTGGGTGACTCAGTGGTTGAGCATCTGGCTTCGGCTCAGGTCATGATCCTGGGGTCCTAGGATCGAGTCCTGCCTCTCTCTCTGTGTTTCTCATGAATAAATAAACAACATCTTAAAAAAATAAAAGTTTTATTTCAGAGTGCTTCCCACTTTGGGTGGGGGAGTGGGACAAATGACATTTCATTGGTTCATCCCAGTGATGTTTTCATATTCCTCTCCGGCCAGTGTTTCCCAGCATCTGCCTGAAAGGCCTGGAGGTCCTGCAGCTGTCCAGAACAGACACTGCTCATGGATCACAGTGCTCCTTCTTGCAGGGTCCACACAGGACTCCAGCTTCCCTGTGACCTGTACCAAGCAGTCACTTCTATCTATGGATACTACTGGCCATCTCTGGGTGGGGCGGATGCTGCGATTCCTTCCAACTTCAATGTTTTAGGATTCCATGCTCTTAAATTTTATGGGATGTAAGAATGATCACCATGTGCCTGGGACCTGAGTAACTGACATGTAATTTGGATGGAGACATGTTGATATTTATCTAAATGTTTGTGCAGAAGACAATGATGTAGAACAAATGCTCTTAGACATTTTTTCCTGGCTTTATGGCATTTAAAGGAAGCCACAGTTGAAGCATATTTTACGGGATCATTCTAGCCTCTGACAAACAGGATTGAGAGCAAATGAAGACCCAGAATTGAGAGGGAGGACCTAGAACGTGAATGAGAAGGAGGATCTTGTGTTTTGGGGACAAAACAGTGAAGCACTGGATTGAAGTGGTGGATGAGCTAAGAAGGTCTGCAGGCAGCTACAGAGGCTTCATTTGTATGAACTATGGCAAGTGCTGATGTGAATTTGGTTGAACTTTGAAATAGCCAACACTGTAGCAGGGTAGCTTTTGCTCCTAAGATCCTACAGCAAGAATATTTAAGGGAGATGAGCACAGGCTTCAGAAATCCACAGGCATGGAGATGGGTTTTGAGTCGCCCCTGTGATTATGTGCTATGGGAACTTGAAATAAGTAATTTGTTATGTTTTGAGCTTGTTTGCTTTATCTGCGCCATGAGTGATAAGTGATAAGTGATACTCACCACTTACCTTTCAGCATGTGGTGGGGTCTAAATAAGATACTGGTGGTGAATCACCCCCACTGGGCCTAGAGCAGTAATGAAATACAAACCGGGTGATTGAATCATGCATGAGGCGTGATTCATGCACTCTTTCTAGGAAGGACTCTGTGGTAAGAGCACTGTGGAGACACTGATAAACTTGGAACCAGAAACGAGGTCTGTCAAGGAGAAATATGAATCAGCTGGACAGCCCAGTAGAAAACCCAACACCAAGAGGAAAATCAGAAATTAATCAAGGAAATGAAAATCCATATCATTTTTCACCAATCGAATGGGGTTGGGAGGAGGTGGAGATAATCCTACTGTGGATGGGATTATAAATCAGTATGGCCATGGGGAAAGACAGTTTGGAAGGGTTTGTGAAAATGCCACCCAGCAACACACCTCTCTCCGCCATATATGGTGGTTCTGCCCTGTGCAAACCACCAAAAACTTGGCCACCACCTTGGGAAGAGGGTGACTCCCTTGCTATGATGTATTTGTTCTTTCTAAGTCATAAATTCCTGTCCATGTTGCATATGTGTTCATTTGTTTGTTGTTTACTTCCCATTGGAATGCAAGCTCAATGAGGTCAGGATTTTTTGTCTCTCATGGTCATAAGACATATTATTGGGAAATTCAGAACGTGAGTATACAGAAAAGATCCTACGAAGTGCTCAGGAAAGGAAAACAATACTTTTATCTGAGGAACAGAGAATCAGAAAATATGTTGTATTTAAATATACATAAATAATTATCTTAGGTATGCATTATGCTGCACCTTGCTTTTTCAGTTCATGGTGGGCTTGGAGGTCTAGCCATACTGGTGTTTATAGATAGATCTGCAGAATTCTATTTATTTTTTTGAAATATTTTATTTATTTATTCATGAGAGACACAGAGAGAGAGAGAGGCTGAGACACAGACAGAGGGAGAAGCAGGCTCCCTGCAGGGAGCCTGATGTGGGACTTGATCCCAAAACCCCAGGATCACGCCCTGAGCCAAAGGCAGATGCTCCATCACTGAGCCACCCAGGCATCCCTACAGCATTCTATTTAACTTCAGATTCTATAATCATTGGTTTCTTGTAGGAGTAGCAGACTCAAATACTACAGGAGTTATGCAGAGTGTGAGGCAGCCCTAGAGGAAGATGTGCTATAAGCAGATATTGTGCCTGCCTAATTACACAGCCGTATAAAACATTGTATATATGCCAAATAAAGTCGCCCAGCAATACATATACCTGGGCTGTATTTTCCTAAAAATTAGCAGCTTGTGGACTTCACTATTGTCTTCTCGTATTTGATGTGATGGGCGATCTTTTGTGGGTAACCACAGGTATTTTGAATTACGTCCTCTTTTCTCCTCAAGTGATGACTCACGTGGGTTAAAAACTTTGGGATTAACTTGAGAACTGGAACATAGGAAAAGGAATGTATGTTGTATTATTTTGAGGTTGATTGGAGAAGGTGGTTTTAAACCTGTGGCTAAAGGGGCTTGTTAATTTCTACCTTCCAATTTTGACAGACCCATGGACAGAGAGTCAGGTTATAACTGGGTGTCTCCACCCTGAGGGCTGGACTCCCAACACCTAGCAGGTAAGGAAACAGGGTGTATGCTTTTTATGGCTGATGAATTTGGCCAGAGGGACAGGAGTCGGGGCTCGGCTAGGGATGCTCAGTTTCTTCTCTCAAATGCAAATACCAGATAAATCACTACTCCTTTTATGTGAAGAAATGAGTAAAGTTGGAGAGAAAAGATAGGAGCGCTGATCTCAGAAGTTTCTTTTCATGGGAGGTGAGTCTAGCAAGGAGTTTGGT
This sequence comes from Canis lupus familiaris, assembly GCF_011100685.1. Lineage (NCBI taxonomy): Eukaryota > Metazoa > Chordata > Mammalia > Carnivora > Canidae > Canis > Canis lupus. The sequence goes on from NC_049226.1 coordinate 35,362,990, forward strand.
TCCCTTAATAGTAACCAACATTCTCTAACTGGATCTAACTGGAAACTTGTTTCTCTCTCTCTCTCTCTCTCTCTCTCTCTCTCTCTCATATTACAAACTTAACTAAAATAGCTCTTGACCTTAATCTCTTTTCATTAATTTTTCCAGCTACATGGGAAAAACCTTTCATTGGTAGTTTTGGGTATTTCTGTAAGACATAGATTCTTTCTTGTGGCATAGCTTCGATTACTGTTTCTATCCTTTTTTTTTTCTTTTTAAGATTTTATTCATTTATTTATTTAGAGAGAGAAAGAGCCCATGTGTGAGCAGCGGGAGGAACAGAGGGAGAGAGACTCTTAAGCAGACACCCCACTGAGCGTGGAGCCTTAGGTGGGGCTCAATCTCAGGACCCTGAGATCATGACCTGAGCTGAAATCTAGAGTCAGACACTTAACCAACTGAGCCACCCAGGTGCCCCTTCTGTTTCTATTCTAATCATTTTGAGCTATTCTCTTACTGATGAACATTTCTCATGTCAACTCTTTGTTTTTTAAATATATTGACTTCCACAGATCATTTCATCCCTTCCCCTAATTTCATTCTCCTCTTAAAAAATCTGCATCTCAAAAAAAAAATTTACATCTCCAGCCCAGACGTTCTGTCCCAAGCTTCAGATCCACATATCCAACACATTCAATACATCAAAAATAGGTTCTTATCTTCCCAGAACTTGTTCTTTCTTCCCCTGACATATAGCCTCTCTAGCCTTTAAATGTGCAAAGTTAAAAATCGCATCTACCTTGTAGTTTGGTAGGAAGACGAGATTAGACAATGCAAGTGTTTCCCGCTTAGCTGTCTAGAGAAATAAGGACCTTGAAGACCAGTTGCAGAATTTAAGCCTATGTTAGACTATAAAGCATAGCTGCTTTCTTGGAAATTCTTCCCTTCAGATTTACTGTTTATCTTCTATTCTGGGTAGGTTCCCAGGAGAGATTGAACAGCAAGAAAGAGTTCTAAGTCCTTATAAATGTCCTGAAACATCTATATTCTTTCTCACACCCAATTTATAGTTTAGATAGGTATAAAGTTCCAGATTGACAGTGAGTCCCCCTCCCCCCCCAGAATTCTGAAGGTTTCATTCCATTACATGGCAGTGTCTACTGTTGCTTATAAACGGCTTGTGTTTCTGATTTCTTTTCCTTAGCGTATGACCTATTGTTTTTTTTTCCTCTCTGGATATTTTTAGAACACTTTCTTTATCACTAGGGTTATGAAAATTCAAAACAATGTGCCTTATTTGGCTTTTTATTATTCATCTTGCAGAGTATTTCATGGGCCCCTTCAATCTGGACACTTAGGCCTTTCAAGTCTGAAAAGAAAGAAGTTTTCTACCTCTTGATCTTTTGTCTATTTCTGGAATATTTTCTCAATTTTATATTCTATTACTGAATTTTTGTTATCAGATGTTTTCATTTCCAGAAGTTCTTTCTTTTTGAAATGATCATTTGTATAGTATGCTGTTCTTTTCGTAATTTGTGTGTGTGTTTTTGTTTTTGTTTTTTTTTTGTAGGGGCAGCATCTTCTTTCACTACAATGAAGATTCTATTTATACATTTTTCTTCTGCTCCTTGAGTCATCTCTGTGTAATCCAGGTTCCTTATTTACATTTATTTGTTCTGCTTTTTTCTATTTTTAAAAGATTTTATGTATTTATTCATGAGAGACACAGAGAGAGAGGCAGAGACACAGGCAGAGGGAGAAGCAGACTCCCTGTGGGGAGCCCAATGTGGGACTTGATCCCAGGACCCAGGGATCACGACCTGAGCCAAAGGCAGATGCTCCACCACTGAGTCTCCCAGGTGCCCCTGCTCTTTTTCTATTGGAGGCCTTTCTCAAGTATCTAATGATCATCTGCTGGGCATTTTTTATTGTGGCAAAATATATATAATATAAAATACACGATTTTAACTAATTTTTTTCAGTATCAATTCAGCAGTAGTAAATTCATGGTGTCAGGCAACCATCACCACTACCCACCTCCAGAATATTCTCATCATCCCAAACTAAAATTCTATATCTGTTAAACCATAACTCCCCATTTCCCTCTTCACCAGGACCATGGTGACCATTATTCTGTTTTCTTGATCTATGAATCTGACTCTTCTGAGTGCTTTTCTATAAGTGGAATTATGCAATGTTTGCTCTCCTTATCCAGCTCATTTCACTTAGCACAATGTCTTCTTGGTTGACTCATGTTGCAGCAGGTGTTGGAAGGTCATACCTGGCAAAGGCTGAAAAACGGTCCATCATTGTGTGTCTCCACCACATTTTGTTTATCCATTCATCCACTAATAGGCACCTGGGTTGCTTCCTTGTTTTACTACTGTGAATAATGCTGCTGTGAACGTGGGTGTAGAAATAGCTGATTAAGTCCCTGTTTTCAATGATTTTCATTTATTTTTTAAAGTGAGAGAGTAAAAAAAATATTAGAGACTGCGGAGGTATGTTTGCTCCCAATGCTGGTCGGGGAGGTATGTGTACTCACTATGCTCTTCGGGGAGCTTGCAGGGCTTGTCAGTGAGCTCACAGTGGATGAAAGGGTGTCAGACTAACTATTCATTAGGGGATCCTGGGAAGAGCATAGTCATTTCAAAGGCATCTGTCAAGCTCATGTGCCCTCCTCTGCATCTAGCAGAAATATTTGACATTTACAATACACAGCACAGGACCTAGTACAGTGCCTGGACTTTACCGAGTGAATGGCATGCAGGTGGCATTCTTTCTCAACTTCCACAGGTGATTTTCCTGTACTTTGATATCTCCTTGATAACTGTAGTTGTCATCTGGGAGGTCGGCAATGCGGCAAGGGGGAGAGGAACTGTACAGTTAGACGTGTGTGCTCAAGCTGCCTTGTTCTTGGAAATTCCTCAAATATATATGTTTTAGTCAGCTCTTGCAGCAGAGACCGTTTTTATAAGCAGCAGCTACACATATAACTTTGTGAGGTGGGTTAGTTGGTTGGGCATCTGTCTTGGCCTCAGGTCATAATCCCAGGATTCTGGGACTGAATCCCGCGTGGGACTCCCTGCTCAGTGGGAAGTCTGCTTCTCCCTCTCTCTCTGCTGCTCCCCCAGCTTATGCTCTCTCTTTCTCTCTGTGTCAAATAAATAAATAAATAAATAAATAAATAAATAAATCCTTAAGAAAAATAAATTGTGTTAAGATAATTCAGGAATAAGGGATGACGGCTTCATCTTGGAATGTCGTGGAGACAGGTTTCATAGGACAAAGTGCACTTTTGTACTTTTATCGAAATGCGTTTTGTTTTGTTTGTTTGTTTTAAGTAAAATTAGCTTCCATTTGAGCTTGGCTTACAGACGGGGCCATGACATCATTATCCTGATTCCAGCTTTAGAGCACGGCACTGGGGTGAAGACAGGATGGAGAGCAGAGCCGAAGCAGCTGGCGTTTGGATCTGTGTCATCCTGAGTCACCATGGAGCCATCAATAAATAGGAATGGAGCCATCAGTAAATAGGAGCAAGGCCCTGCCCTTCCCTGCATGGCCTTGGTGCAAGGCATGTGCTGTGCTGTACAGATAGGGAGTTGCATTTGCACTGGCATTTTTTTTTCTTTTTTTCTTTTAGATTTTATTTATTTAACTGTCTTTTCAATGATCTTTTTTCTCATCTACTTCCTGGCTATCAGAGAATTTCTGTGAAAATAAGGCATATCTACTTAAATTTTGCTCCAATGGATGTTATTGTTACTCATTTATTTACTTTACAAATTCCTGGATGGGTTCTATACAATGCAGCGGTTTCTTTCTTGACGTCTCACACTTTGATCAGATCAACGCCATCTGCCATCATTAGACAGTAGTGATTGTAGATGTGTCTCAGGAATTGGTGGATGCCCCATGAACCAGATTTGCATAAGCCTCTAACAGCCCCTGCTAATCAGTGTAGGATGGTTACCAGGGCCCAACAATGCTGGAAAGCGATTATTAACCCTACAGAGGTCCAAGAGCCTTCCCCTTACACAGAACTGAAACCAGCTATTCAGACAGGCAGGGGAAAATTCCCAGTTCTCTGTCTCTCCGTCTACTGTAACTAACTAGAAATCTGACATTTCTTCAAGGAGATGTCAACTATTTCCCCCATCATGTACTTCTTCACAGTTCTCTTTTTTATTTTATGTTTGACCGAGATAAAATTTACAGTGAACGCATAGATCTTAACCTTACACTTTGATGAATATATATCTACTCATGTAACCAACACCCCAGCAAGAGGGAATATTTCTTTGCCAGCCAGTTCTTTGCGCCCAGCTCCATTCAATCTCCATGCCTCACAAGCAATCAGGGCTCTGATTTCTATCGGTAGAGATTTGTGTTGCTGGTTCCAGAGCTCCGCACAAATGCCATCGTCCTTTGTAATCATGCACCGTGCATTCCTTTGTGTCTGGCTTCTCTTGCTCCCTCATGTAATTGTGTATGTAAGCGGTTTGTTCTTTTTATTGCTAAGTGCTAGTCTATAATATTGTTTATCGTGGCATACTACTTAAAGGGAGAATTCTTTCCCTACCCACAAAGTGCTTCTTTCACCAAATGTGTGGGTTTTTCCCCCACATGAAGTGATTCTGATACTAAGCACCCCGAGTCAGCACAAACTCTAGAGGACTCAGTCTCACAGGGATACACTCTCTTCCCTGCCTGCCTCGCTCAGACACCAATTACAAAGTCCCGGTTGTCACCCATACTTTTGATCAACAGCTCTAAAATCAGGGGTTCCCATTATGCCCTTTTTGAGTTTGATAATTTGATAGAGTGGCTCACAGAACTCAGGGAAACATGTCTGTACATTTACTGGTTTATTATTTAAAAATTTATAAAAGATACAGATGAATAGTGAGATGAAGCAGTACATAGGGAGAGTTCTGGAAGTCTTGAACCTCTGTCTCCTTGGAGTTGGGATGTACCACCCTGTTGTCACATGGATGTGTTCACAACCCAGAAGCTCTCAGAACATTGTAGGTCAGGGATTTTTGTGGGGGCCTCATCAGGGAGGCACAATACATTATTAACTCAATCTCCAGCCCCGGTAGTCTCCATCAGAGAACTGGATGGGTTGGGTGGCTGACAGTTTCAATCATGGCTTATTCTTTCTGGTGACCAATTCCCATCCTGAAGCTATTCAGGAGCTCACCAATAGTCGCCTCACTTCCCGGTGGTCCTATGATCCAGAAAATTCAAAGGGATTTAGGAGCTCTGTGTAGGGAATCAGGGTCAAAGCTCAAATATTAGAACAAAAGATGCTGCTAGCATCCCTACCACTCACGAGTTACAAGGGTTTTAGGAGCTCTGTGTCAGGAACCTGGGGTAGACACCAAATAAATATTTATTATGATGTCACATTATGCCTATTTCACAATATTTTTTATACATTCTCTCATGGATGGATATTTGGGTTGTTTCATTTTATGAAGTTGCTATAAACATATCGTTGCAAGTTCTTTTGTCAACACGTTTTCACTTTTCTTGGGTAAACATTTACTAAGGCATAGCAGGATAGGGGTATGATCAAAGTTCTTGTTCCATTTGTTTCCAATATTACCACTGTTATGGTTGTATGTAGAGTGTTTCCCCCATTCCATTTTCTAACTATTTATTTCTGACTTACAAGAAAGAGAACAATTTTATTTTTATTTTATTTTATTTTTTAAAGAGAACAACTTAAAAAAATATTTGTTTGGTTGCTAGAGTCTTTGTCAATCTTTTGTACTGATTCTTTTAAATTGTCTTTTGTTTTACCCAAGCAAAACATGATTCTTTTTAATTGTCTTTTGTTTTACCCTAGCAAAAGTACCTAGTCAAAAAGGACTCAAGTAATAAAGATATAGAGAGAAGGTAACATGTGAATGCCACTCCTTAACTCTGACTTTTTCTTTCAGAGATACTAGATGCTGATAGCTCAGTGGGTTGCTTTCAGACTTTTTTAAAAAATTAATTAATTTATTTATGATAGTCACAGAGAGAGAGAGAGAGGCAGAGACACAGGCAGAGGGAGAAGCAGGCTCCATGCACCGGGAGCCCGATGTGGGATTTGATCCTGGGTCTCCAGGATCATGCCCTGGGCCAAAGGCAGGCACTAAACCACTGCACCACCCAGGGATCCCCATCTTTCAGACTTTTTTTCTAAGCATTGAGATGTGTGGTTTTGCAGGTAATCTGTTGCACAGTGTACCACCCGTAGATATCATAGGTTTGTGTAGTTATCATGGCAGTTAGCAGAAGATTATAAATGTCTTGTGCTAACAAAATTAGAATATTATTACAATTTTCTGAGAGCTGGAAGTAAACTATCTTAAAGAAAGGGCATCTTTTGTAATTTGCACAAAAGTCTTGTGGATCTTACATTGAATATATATGATATACATATTTAGGTATACCTTTTTTGTTAAAAAATCTTTTTTAAAAAAGTGGAATCATAAAATATTTATTGCCCTATGATTTTCTTCTTTCAGCTATCAATATACTTTAAATACCTTTGCATTTCAATACTTAACATAGATTTAGCTCATTTTTCTTAATTGCTACATATTTTCATATACTCTGCACATTAAAATTTAACTTGGACATTTAAATTGATTTCAGATTTTCATTATTTCAAAGATTCTTAAATATGCACATTTGTATACATATGTAAGTATGTATTGAGGGAGGATTCTTAAAAGAAGAATTTCTGAATTTAAAGGTCTGCACACTAAAACAAAGTTGTGCACATTTATAATTGTGTAAGCAGTACCATTTATACCTCCAGGAATTTTAACAAAAGTACACTGCTATCATCGATGTATGAAAAGTACCTATTTCTATCCATTTTGTAAATGCAGGACATTGCTGAATTTTTGTAGAACATTATTTATCTCTTTAACTTTTGGCCAAAAAATGATATGGCATTATTGCTTTAATTTTAATTTTACACATTTACTCATTAAAGAATGAGAAATGTGTCATATATTTATTGGCCATCATTTATATTTATCTTCATGAATGTCCCTTGCATATTTTCTATTGATTTTTCTTCTGTTTTTTTCCCCTTTTATTGATTTATGAGGACTCTTTATATATGCTGGGTTGTAATCTTAAATCCACTCTTGCAAATATTTTTGCCAGTCTATTGGCTGGTATTTTACTACGTGGGGAATTTTAAAAATATGTTTTTACAGTTAAATTTTTTGTTATTCTCAAGGTTTTTTTTTTTTTCTTCTTCTTCATTTTGCTCAAGAAGGTATTTCTGAATTCAAAGTTATCGGTATGCTGTGTGTAGGAGTTGAGGTTGGGAGATACTTTGAGGGGTGGTAAAGAAGTAGACAGTGGAGACATCATTCTGAGTAGATGAAGCAGCAGGGGCAGGAGTGTGGAAGAGATTGCAGCACAGATAGAAAGACAGCTACAAGTTGACTAGAAGTATGATGGGATGAGGTTGTAAACTGCATTAGGTTAGGAACTTTGTTCATCTAACTCAGGCATTTGGCAAACTATGGCCCAGGGGCCAAATATTTTTGTAAATAAAGTTTTATTGGAATACAACCACATCCATTTGACTATTCGTTGTCTATGGCTGCTTTTGCACTACAACAGCAGAGTTGAAACCATATGGCAAATAAAGCCAAAAATGTTTATGATCCAAACTTTCCAGAAAAGCTCACGGATTTCTAATCTAATTCATTAGCATGGCCCCAAACATATAGATTCTAATGTAATGCCTGGCACGTAATTGATGCTCAATATACAATGATTACATGGAATCAAAGCAATTACTGGAATTCCAGTAATGAAGGAGCTTTTGTTGCTTCTTGTTAAGGAGATGGGGCATTACCTTAAAGGTAAGACATCTTTGATCCATTCACTCATTCATGTATTCATGTATTAATTCTGTTTTTGAGACTAGCCTCAAACTTGAATGGGCCTCTCTAGTGTGTTTCTATAGCAAACTGGATGAAACGTTCATCACACTGTTTCCCCACATGCTCATTGGTTTTTTCCATTAGACTATGATCTACTTGAAGGTAGAGAGTATTTCCTTTGCCTTTGTCTTCACAAAGCATGGCATAATGCCTGGAACATTGGGATCCCTTGATAAATACTTTTTGAATGAATTGAACAAGCATTTATCAAATGCTATTTTGAAAGAATCAAGAAATCCGGAAATAATGCTGATTTGAAGAGACGCTTGTGTTCATAAGAATTATGTGGAAGTGCTTTGTAATCAGAAAAGAATCACACAAATGGAAACATTCTCTTATTGCTTAAAAATTCTTTCTACTTGTGTGCATATATTAAGTGTATAAGCTCCTGCAGGAATTGCTGACAAGGAAATGTGTGGCCAGGTAGATCTGAGTTCAAACCCCACCTTTTTTCATGAATTCCTATACCTGTTTGCACAGGCCCAACTCAGAGGCCACATTTAAAAAAAAGTAATGAAAAATGAAAACTTTTATTGAGACCCATAGAAAAATACCCATGCTTACAATTGGGATGACCCATATTTTTCAGTATATTTCCTGGAGATCTTTGTTCTTCTACTTCTTATTCTCTTGGAAGAATTGAAAAGTTGCTTCTGATGTTAGACTATCTGACATGAAAGAAGGTTGGCGGTTGGGTGGGCATTTGGTCAACAGTGGGCATCCATGTTTCAATGCCATCTCATCTATCCTACAAGATTTGTTGCACACTATTGCCTCCTCAAATCTTTTGGATTCATTTACTTAATCCTTCTGGAGTTTGATCTTCTGGAACTTTGTCTCCAACATCAACTCCTAGAACCTTGAGAGGCTCTAAATAAATGGGAATCTGGGACACCTGGGTGGCTCAGCCATTGAGCATCTGCCTTTGGCTCAGGGCATGATCCTGTAGTCCTGGGATCGAATCCCACATTGGGCTCCCTGCAGGGAGCCTGCTTCTCCCTCTGCCTATGTCTCTGCCTCTGTGTGTCTCTCATGAATAAATAAATAAAATCTTTATAAATAAATAAATAAATAAATAAATAGGAATCTTGCAGAAAGAAAGCAAAAGGGCAGATGGCACAGTCAGAATAGTTAAGCCTGGATCACCAAATCTCACCCTCCATTCAGTTTCAGTTCATTTCTGTGTTACAGAGTCTGGCATTCCCTGCCCCTCACTATCCTCCCACCCTGTCCTCTGGGTCTGCAAAGTTGTCCTCAAGGGCTGTGCTCACATGAAAATGTGGGGAGCTGGGATTTACTTACAAGTGACTGTTCTACATTTGAAGGTCAAAGAGTCTTTCAACTGGGACAAAGAGGCGCAGGCTTGAGAAGGGTGCCATGTGCAGTCCTCTATGGGTGCCATGTTCAGATTTTCCCAACATACTTAGACTAAGCAAAAGAAGAAATTTCATGCAGCATAGTGCTCAGTCTCCAAGAGGACACCCATTGGGCAAGATTCATTTATAAGTCTGCTAGTCTAGATATGGGACCCTCTTGTCCAATGGCTCCTATGGGAGAAGATCTGGATATGTCCTCTGTCCGGAGAAACCTGAATGACCCTATAAAGGCAAGATAACAGGCTTACAGAGGGATCCCTGGGTGGCGCAGCGGTTTGGCGCCTGCCTTTGGCCCAGGGCGTGATCCTGGAGACCCAGGATCGAGTCCCACATCGGGCTCCCGGTGCATGGAGCCTGCTTCTCCCTCTGCCTGTGTCTCTGCCTCTCTCTCTCTCTCTCTCTCTCTCTGTGACTATCATAAATAAATAAAAAATTAAAAAAAAAACAAGCTTACAGAGTTTTAACTGCAGGAGAAGTGTACATTTGAACAGTGTTTTACAAACTAATGCAGAGACCAAACCTGACAGACAGGATGTGGAGTGTCCAGGCCAGTCCCAGCCGTTAGTTCACACTCAGTAACACTGGTCCCTTCATCTATTTATCTCTCAATAGACTGATTGATTTTATCAATGGTAAACAGACAGAAGCTGGCTCTGCTCTGGAGAAAATCCCAAGGGTTAATTTATTTCCTCCCCACCCAGAAAGGGGGAATCTCTGGAGCAAGGTGCAACATTTTACACATCCTAGTTTCCCATCTAGGAGGCCAGACATCCACTGAGTGCTTTCTGAAGGTGACTTTTTTGCTCTGTCTGAAAATACTCAAGTTGCATGGGCTCCAGGACTCCTCTCAGGTTTCTAAGTGAGGGGTGAGCTGTTCTGAGGATGAGCCCCGGCACCCCACGCAGCACATGAAAATTTGATGCGAGCTATAAAGCCTGTCTTGCTTAATGCAGTTGGCCCCTTTGCCCACAAGAGCTAATACCCTTTTGGGAAATGCTGTGATTTAAGCTGAAATGTCGGAGAAGGGGAGGGTGGAGAGGGAATGTGGGACTCTGCCACATAACCCCCTATCTCCAACCACTTAATAACTTGGCTAAAAGCTGCGATCAATACAGAGCCATCAGCCAGGCTCCAGCCCCTCACTGCCTTCCCAATCAATCAACAAGATTTAGTAAGCTACCAGTTGGAATTTATGTCACTTAAAAAGTGTGGGTTCCTAGACCAGTCCTACAGAGACTGATTAATTCCTCCTGGGCACTTTGATTAGCTTCCATTTGGAGAACAGTAGCCTGTTGATAGAGGCCCAGCTGTTAGGCCTTCCAAATGCATACCTAAGAAAAGTAGGCAATTAGCGCAGTCTCTACTCAGCTCTACATTTTCCTCACAAAACATAACTCTGCCCTCACTACATTTTTGTAGTGGAGTTGTGGTTGAGAAGAAAGAGAACTACTGGAATCTTCAGTGCATGCCAAACTTTTTATATTCATTCTTTTTTGCATTTATTCCTATGACACCTTTAGGGAGTGGTTCTAATTATGTCTTGTTTTTCACACACAGAAACTGAGGTAAGACCATCCTCTTCCTGGACGGGAGTCAAAAGTAAATCCCATGTACCACACGTGAGTATAAGAACTCACCTTGCCAGGAAACCTATCCGCATTGACAGGAATCAGAGAGGAGCCTGTGGACACTGGAGGAGCGCTTGGATTCCTTACAACTCCTCACCTGCATGACAGAACCCAGAGGAAGCCCCAGACAACCACCATTGTCTCTCTTTCAACAGGTTTGGCCCCATCTACTGTTAAGTACCTTGAGTCCTTCACGATGAATCTCGTTTTCCCTTTATCTCTTGTTCATTTCCGCTGCCTACAGAGCCCCAGATTCCCAGATCACCTTGGCTCTGGCTCAATAGATGCCCAAAGGCACTCCACATCCCTACCAAATCTCCCACCCCTTCCCCAACTCATGAAAACTATCTACTGTGACTTCTGGAATTCCTGGTCTGTCATCAGCAAAATCCTCTAAAACCTCAGCATGTTCTCTGGCTGTTCCTTTTTCCTTCTTGCTCTAATGGGAACCTGTTACTGAACACAGTTTTCTCTGAAGCCCTCTTGCATGATGACTTGTCTTTTTTACTCTCTCCTCCTCCGCATACCTCTGGGGGGTCCTGCTTCCAGACCAGCCTTCCTCCTGCCTTCATGGAAACCCTCATTTCCCTTCAGGTCATCAGCCCATCAGTCCATGCTCTGCAGTTCCACTCTACTTTGTTTTGTTTTTAAAGATTTTACTTATTTATTCATGAGACACACACACACACACAGAGACAGAGAGAGAGAGAGAGAGAGAGAGAGGCAGAGACACAGGCAGAGGGAGAAGCAGGCTCCATGCAGGGAGCCCGAAGTGGGACTCGATCCCGGGACCCCAGGATCACACCCTGGGCCGAAGGCGGCATTAAACCACTGAGCCGCCCAGGGATCCCCATCTACTTTGGCTGTTCATCTGCATGGTTTTATCCTAGACCTGGTCATTAATCAGTAATTGCAACTTTCCAAAAATCCCTATTCTGTGCAGTTCTCTATGACCATCACCTCCTGTCTCTCTACTCACTCCATCTAGTACCTCCTCAGTTCACTCGCTCTCCTTCTCCCCAGATTTCTCTTTTTCATCTTCCTCTCTTGCCTTGAAATCCCTCGAACTTCCTTACCCACACTCTCAGATGTAACCTCGCTTCCTATCTCTCTGGGAAAGTGAGGCAATCTGAAGAGAGCTTCCTCGGGCGCCCACCACCAAATCCACCTTCTCCCCTGCACCTGCACCATGTGCTCTGCCTTCTTACCCGTCCTTACCCATGAACCGCCTGTGGTCCCATAACACATGAATTAGCTCCCTCCACCCTCACTCCGGGACATCGCACTAGCAGTTCTGCTCCATCCGGTCTTCAGCATCAAGATCTCCCCTCTACTGGATCAGTCTCCTGTTGGTCCCATTTCTTCACTCAACCCTGCCTCCTCCCCTCACTCCTGCTCTCCGTCATCTACTTTCTGTACTCCTTTTTGGATTTAGCAATAACCCTGACCAAAGCATTTTTGTTGGAATGACTGGGGCAAAAGCCTAATTAGGATGGGTTTAAGACAGAAGAGGAGGACAGGAATTGGAGACAGTGAGTCTAGACTATTCTTTCAAGGAGTTGGCTACAAAGAGGAGGAGCAGACCTCTCTTATACCAGCAGTATAGTTAGTTTAAACTTAGGGAGTTAAAGTTGTGGGAAGGGAACCTGGGAAAGTTGGGTTACATCGATATGATGCTCACAAGAAGCCAGGCATGCTCACTGGACTAGAGGCAGATGATTGTAGAGAGATACAGAAGTCTGGCCCTTCTCTCTAAGAGCTCTGGCTGGGTGGGAGAAACAGAGAGGTGAACAGGATGGGCTGGCAGGAAGGGGACTTGATTTCATGCTAACAACCAGACAGGGATCTTTGCTTCATCTCTCTCCGTCCTAGGATGTCAACTTGCAGACACTCACAACTTTGCATCCTCGAGTCCCCAACTGGTGTCTTTTGTGACCTCATCTGAGCTGGACAGCATCTCAGGCAGACCATGTGCAGGACTCACCTAGAAGCAGACCTGGGCCTGTGTGAAGTGGAGCAACCCCCTTCATCCAGCTCTCGGGGCTCCAATTATGTGTTCATATGGTGGGATTCGTTGTGCTTGCCTCCTGGTGCCATCCCATGGGAGACCAACTGACCAACTCTGCCTGCCTCCCCAGGTTGTCTCATGGAGATTCATGGAGTATTTCTCCATCCAAGGAATGAGGTCAGCTGTCTACATCCATAGGTTTCAACCCTGCTCCTGCAACACAGATAATGTTCACACACCTATGCCCAACCGACATCCTGCTTTACCTCTCCTCCCTCCCCCTTTGTCCAGAAAGCATATCAGAATACAAGTAACTGATAAAAATATAAGATTATTCCAAGGATAACTTTTGGTGCTGCTCTGATTAGTTTTGGAAGTAAATTACTTGCAAATATTGATGCTCTAACCATCATTAGCAACTTATTACTAGCATCCTACCTCACGAGCGGTCAGAACACTCCCTGTAGTTGAAAGCTGCAATTAACACATTCAAGCTAATTGCAAGCAGGTGTCAACCAATCACTGGAGGGAGAGAAGGCTGGGTAGGGATTGTAATGTTTGTCAGGAAGGGCTGAAAACTGCTCTCCTCCAATCCATTGCTCTTGTCATCTGCCCAGATGTGACCCATCTTCTGAGTTTTCAGAAGAAGCAGGGAATTCAAATTTTAGGGGAAACTTCTTGATTGTAAAATACTAAAACAATTCAAAACTTTCAAAAACACTTGGCACAATAAGCAAAATACAACTGCAAGCTGAGTTTGGTCCCTGGGTGGACTTTATGCTAACCAGCTCTCTCACCTCTGGGTCTGTGATTCCCTAGGTGGCTTTCTCCCTGTCTTTCCAGCTCTGTGTGTCTATCTGACCCCACTCTGCTTCTCTTCTAGGAAGTGTTTCAGCACTATGCCCTTAAAAGGCATAGAGGTACAGGGCACCTGGGTGGCTCAGTGGTTGAGTGTCTGCCTTTGGCTCAGGTCATGATCCCCATGGGGTCCTGGAATCAAGTCACAGATGGGACTCCCCACAGGGAGCCTGCTTCTCTCTCTGCCTATGTCTCTGCCTCTCTCTTTGTGTCTCTCATGAATAAATAAATAAAACATCTTTTAACAACAACAACAAAAAGGCACAGAGGTGCTTGGGAGGGGAGGGGCTCCTGCATTGCTAAAAGGTGGTCAGACAGGAGAGAGAGCAAATTTGCTTTTCACAATTAGGATCCTAATGGATCACTCACCTAATGAGGAACACAGCCGAGGATTCAGTGACATTTCCAGAACTCTGACAAACAAACTCATGAAGAGCTGGCTCTGCTAATTTTGTGAGCTTTGGGATTTCTTGTAATCCGGGAGCAGGCTGCTAGTGGCAGCTGGGTCAGCCTGACAGCCTCTTCCATGTCCTGGGGCACCAGTTAGCTTGACTTTGGGCTTAACACTGCAGGAGAGCCCGTTGGCCTTTAGGTGAGAGGAAGGAAAAAGGAACTGAGGATGGGTGAATGCTGAGGGAGGCAGGGAGTCCAGCTGCCAGCTCAGTCAGGGTCTGAAGACCTTACACTCCTACAAGTGAGGGCCAACTCACCTCAACTAGAGTCACAGAAACAGAGAATGGGGTTAGGGGAGCTATGGATAATTACCTGGCTTACCTCCACTTCTCCATACCTGTGCCACTCTCTCTCCTGCCATCACTACCTCAGCGGGGACTGGTGACTAGGTATGCACATGAGTGAGGACTCGTGACTCAACATGCACTTGAATGTTTGCTTTAACTTGTGGGGGGAAACTGTTTGCACGCTCATTTTGGGTAGGGGGTAGGGGTGCACCTAGTCTCCGAACCACTCTTTTCTTTTAAGGAAACAGAACATTAGGGCGTTGATGAATTTGCTGAGAAACTGCATCTCTGGTTCCTAAACTGAACCTCCATGAGGTCAGGAATAGTCTCTGTGAAATCACTAGGTTCAGCACTGTGGCTAGCACATAGTAGGAGTTCAAAAATACTGTTGAATGGCCAGAAGAAAGAAATGAAGAAGGAGGGAAAGAAGAGAGGGAAAAAGAGAGGTGTCTGTGAGAGTTGATCCTGTAGGTGATGCCTTATAGAATGTATGATAAAGACTATTTCATTTAAGAGTGGGGGTGGGGGAGGAGGTGTGTGGAATAGGTCTTTCTCTTATGCAAACAACACAGAGAAAGGAGGAAGGGGAAGCCTTCGTGGCACAGATTTATTTATTTATTTTATTTATTTTATTTTATTAAAAAAATTTTTTTAAATTGCTAGACAATTAGGCGGTTTTCTTTCTGTTAAAATATAAAGCTTTTCCTCTCATCTGGAGAGAAATGGTTTTAGTAATCTGGCAGTTTCAATTTGCAGCTATAGAAGTAATTTATGAACAGAAACATGAAACAATTTGGTAAGAATGACCATATAATTTAAAGCCCCAAATGATCATATGAAGAGTTTCGTTAATATTATGCCAGCTTTGAAACAGGGAGAAGGAGGCAGAGTTGCTGGTGTGCAGTCGTACTAAAGTGCCAACCGGTGGGTGCTGTAAAGTTGGCTTTCTCTGAATTGTGGTGGACGTGGTTTCCCAGGGTTACAGAAGCTCCCCAAAGGCGATGTTTCTGGAGCTGAATGAACAGAGAGCATGCATTTTCTTGGCTACTGAACTCAAAGCACAGTGAAGACCAGGTTCCCTCCACTTCATCTCGTTAAGATGGGTAAAACATCTCCAGGAGCATTGATTGCATGCTTGCAAGTCTGATGCATCCTCTCCATCTGGAGAAGAGGCTGCCATTTTGTCCCAGAAAGGAGAGCATCAAGTTCTTTTCTTCTAATGCAAATCCCTCAGTAATTTGCTCCTTCTGTTCATCTAGGGAGTCTTTTGAAGGTATCTTCCTTGGGCCCCCAAAGCAGTCCTCTGGGCATACTACAGTGAACACAATACCTGCTATAGAGGGGGATCATTACTTCCTCTTCTCTTAGAAGAAAAACTTCCATCTTTCTTTCCAACTCTATTATTTCTTCTTCAGGAAGGAGGAGTGACCTACCTAAATGCTGAAACTGGAGAAAGAAATCTTGCCTGTGTAGTAGCCCAGTCCCCTTTTTGCTCCCTACATGGATCCTGATTTGTGTGCATTCTCATTTCTCCATGTAGTGAATGCCCTGCTCTCCCTCCCTCCCTGGTGTGTGTGTGGAGGTGAGTGGGAAACAGAGTGATGTGAAGTTGAATTGGAAGATCATTTCCATTGAGCACTAGCTATCAACATGGCTGGAATATGTGTAGTGGGAGGTGAGGAACAGGAGGAGAAAAGCAGAGACTAGGGAATAAAGGACCATATGGGTCTTTGTGGAGGAGTTTGGATTTTATCTTCAGAATGGTGGGGCTTAGGCCAGAGTTTTAAGGAACGGAGCGAATGAGTGAATTGATCAGATTTTTAAAAATTACTCTGACCTGTAATGTGAAGAGGTTGGACGGAGGCAGTTTTGGAAAATGGTGGCCTGAAGAAGGGTATAAGCATAGATAGAAGTGGTTGCATTTGTGTGATTTTTAGAAATCCAGAGGGCTTGGTGAGTGAGTAACTAGGCAGGGGAAGCCTGATAAAGTCTTTGACAACCCCCAGGGTTCTAGTTTGGGTCATGGGGTGGATGGCGCACTTTTCACCAAAGTAGGATCTCTGAAGGAAACAAGCTTTTAGAAGAAGATGATGTGTTCCATTGGCACTACTGAATGCAGGTGCCAGTGGGATTTCCAAGGGAGGATGCTTGCTTGGTAGTTAAGCTAAGAGGATGTGCATCTTAAGGACAGATCCAGGCTAGAGGTAATAGATGTTGGGAGTCATCAGCGTCATCCGAAGGGTGGGATCTCTCCCAGGGAGGACATGTAGAATGGGAGGAGGAGAGTATGGAGGACAGAACTCCAGGGAACACAATATGAAAGGTTTAGGAAGAGAAAAAAAAAAAAACGCAACAGAGTTGGATAAAGTATGACCAAGGGAGTAGAAGAAAGACCAGGAGAAGATGTTTGAACTAGTCTGTGTGGACCATAGGAAAGCATGTTGCCTAAGAGAACGTGGAAGCGTTCTTGGTAAGTATGGAGGTGCCATTTGTATTTTGTCCATTAATGTAGCTGTGCTGGGCATGGGTCTACTTACTGAATCTCTCCAACGTACAAGTCTGTGGTGTTCTTCCTCTGTGGACAGTCATTACCTTAGGCTACACCCTTAAAGTAGCACTAGTTGGTTCTGAGTAGATGCAGAACTCAGGGCTTCCATGTAAGAATTTCAGGGTATGTCTATTTGCCTTCATGAGCTTCAAAATAAACTGAATTCCATGACCCTACAGTTCAGGGACTGGTGTTTATACGTGCATCTAGAAATACTCCCCTCCTTGTCCCTCTAAGGGCACTCTGGCAACTCACTGCACATTAGAAGCAACTGCAGAGCTTTCAAAGGCAACATGATGCCCTGGACCCTGCCCCAGTCCATCTAAATTAGAATCTCCAGTGATGGAGCGCCACAGGTGCTGACATTTTCATAAAGCTCCCCAGGCATTTCTAATGGATAGTCAGGAGTGTGAACTACTGATCTAGGCACACTCTAGCCCTGTGAGCCATTAACCTTCACCAAATTAAGTAACCAATCCTCCATAAACAAGAAATAGTTGCAAATCTAGAGATGTTGTCAGTAGTGCTATAGAAAGTGATTTTTTAAAAAACTTCCAGAATCTTCCAGCTGTAGGATAATGCATCTTTTGCCAGAATAGACAAACTCAAGGAAGACTGGGGCAACAATATCTGGGCTCATCTGCTGGGCTCCCTTAGCCTCTGGCTGCTTAGGAGCATATCCTCCTCACTCCTAAAGAAGGCAGTACTGCTATCTGTAGAGTAAGAGTGGAGATTCCAGTAAATGTCTGGCAGTGAGCTCCCAGAAGATTGGGTTCTGCTATGTGGAAGCCTCTATGAAGATTGCTCTGGGCCGATATTCCTGATGTCTACTTACATTCTGGCTCTCACTTACTTAGACATCATCAGGAGAGAGGCTGAATGTGATGTCCTGGGGATTGGGAATCAGCCTCAATCCTGCTGGGTTAAGGTTCCCTGGGAGAAGACATCAGGGTTCAGCACCACCCTATACAACCTAACCAATTCTAAGCCCCAATGAATCAAAGAACTGTTGACCTCTGCCTACGGGCTAGGCCCCTATCCATGCTTTACAGCCACTCAAAGTCAAGAATCAGACATTTGTCTTCCTTCCTTCCTTCCTTCCTTCCTTCCTTCCTTCCTTCCTTCCTTCCTTCCTTCCTTCCTTCCTTCTTTCTTTCTCACATGGGACATTCCCCACCCTCTTGTCCTGCAGGCACCTGTCCAGGTGAGCACTGGAGCCCACAGGCAGTGTATTCAAGGCTTCAGAGAGCAAGAGGGCAAGCTCACCTTTCTTCCTAAGCTACACCAGCCTTTTCACTCATTGGAGTTGCCAATTTTCTGCTTTTGCAACAACCAAATGAGCTTTGTCCTTTGCCCAAGACAAGTTGTAATTCATCAAATCCACTCATACTTTTTTCCCTTGCTTTTTACTCAGACAAAGAATGCAGCAGAGAGGTTTTTAAATCCTTTTCTAGGGGTGAAATACATAGAAAGGCTGTGTGATTCAGTAATGCACTCCAAGAATTTAAGTAAATTTGCTATGCTTGATCTCACTGTTATGAAGCCAAATTTGCTGCTCTTTACAAGATAATACGTAAAAAGTATATTCAGCACATACAGCCCCTAATATTCCCTGCTGTTCTCAACAATGGGAGCTAAGCTTCCTGCTTTAGCTTCCTGCTTTAGCTCATATTTTTCTGAATAAAAGGAACTATAAGGACAATTTTCCATCCCTTCCTCCTGTGCCTGGAATTTCCACCATATTCCCAGAAGGTTTTTCTGCATTTCTTCCCCATGGTTCAGTATTTCTATTGGGCCATCGTATTTATCCACATTTAATGGTGCAGGAAATCCCACTTTTGGATTCAATGCAGATGTGGACACATTTTAGAAGTTACTTGCTTTTAGGTGAAATTAACGTCATGTTTGATAATTTTGGTTTAGTTTATTTGAGCATCAAAGAAATAATCATACTAACTTCTGTTTATTTAGTATCTAATATGTGCCAAGCTCTGCATGGATGCTTCATGACAATAGTTCATGTAATCTCAAGACAACCTTGCGAGAGAAACATTCCAATCTCAAGTACAGATAAGTCAGTGTTAAGAGAGGTTAAGTTTCATGCTTAAGATCAGAATCAAAGTCTAATCAATTAATCCATTTATTAGCTTATTTGATTGAAAAGTCCATATAGAAAAGTAAACAAATAAGAATAGCCAGGACAACTCTATAAAGGAAAAGCATGATCAGGTTTTAAAATACCTTTTAAAGCCTCAATAATTAAAGCAGTATGGTGTGGTCCTTGAATAGACAAGAAGGTCAAACCATGGAAGCAGAAAACCAGACACTGGAGTGAGCAAGTTGTGGCGGGAACCCTAACACATGGTCAGACCCAATGGATATCTTGGAGAATTTATCACCTTTCTGCCCCTCCCCCTCCCCCCAGCTGGGGTTCTGGTTTCCCACAGCAGAGCTTAAAGTGAGAGCAGAGGCATTGAATACCGTGAATCAACTTGGGCTTGAATTATTCTCTTATTTAGAGACAAGGGGATGGAGACTTGGAGATGGAAAGGGACTTTCTCATTTTTCATTATTGATGTGTTGGGATGACATTTCAAAGTATTAGTAAATATTCCATTTCCTACTGGACATGGTATAGCTGATGACCCTCTCCCCTTCCCAGAAAGATAAGAGGGGTTTTCACGGCTCCAGGGCCAGCCTGCCATCAACCACAGAGGCACCAGATTCTATTATCAGCTCAGAGAAGGTTCCAAGATTTGCCCAAGCATGTTTAGATAGAACTACTTTTATGCTCTGATGGTCTAGAGCAGTGCTTCTCAATGAAGGGAAGTTTTGCTCCCTGCCCAGAAGCATAGGGCAGTTATCAGGTGACATTTTGGGTTGTGGCGATAGGAGGTGGGGGTTGTGACAAGTGTGCATCTGGCATCTAGCGGGTTGAGTCCAGGGATACTGCTAGTCATCCCACAATGCACAGGGCAGCCCCACAACAAAGAATTATCTGGCCCAAGATGTCGCTAGTGGCAAGGCTGAGATGCCCTATTCTATAAGAGAGCTGGAGGGTGGGAAGAAGGAGGATTTAGGATGGATGAGATGGAGAAAAGCAGAAGGGAAAAAGACACAATACAGAGCAGGGATGACCCAGGGACCTGATGTTGGGAGGGAAAATATTCTCTTATAAGAAAATGTGGTTTCCTTGATTCATATTATATTTCTTTTTTTAAAAAAGATTTATTTATTTTAAAAGATTTTATTTATTTATTGACAGAGAATAAGAGAGTGAGAGAGACCACAAGCAGGTGGAGTGGCAGGCAGAGGGAGAGGGAAAAGTAGGCTCCTTGCTAAGCAGAGAGCTCAATGAGGAGCTCGATCACAGGACCCTGGGATCATGACCTGAGCCAAAGGCAGATGTTTATTTATTTTTTTTTAATTTTTAAAAATTTATTTATGATAGTCACACATACAGAGAGAGAGAGAGAGGCAGAGACACAGACAGAAGGAGAAGCAGGCTCCATGCACGGGGAGCCCGATGTGGGGTTCTATCCCGGGTCTCCAGGATCGCGCCCTGGGCCAAAGGCAGGCACTAAACCGCTGTGCCACCCAGGGATCCCCAAAGGCAGATGTTTAACCCACTGAAATACTGGGGTGCTGCTAAAGATTTATTTATTTATTTATTTATTTATTTATTTATTTATTTATTTGAGAGAGAGGGTGAGAGAGAGAGAAAATGAGTAGGGAGAGGGGCAGGGGGAGAGAATCTCAAGCAAATTCCCCACTGAGTGCAGAGCCCCATGGAGGGCTTGATTCACAACCCATGAGATCATGACCTGAGCCAGGCACCCCCAGATTACATTTCTGATAGCAGAGGACCTCTGTCTTAACAAAAGGATTGGTGGAACACAAATCTTCCATGTACAAAGTTATTTGTCCAATGGAATGAGAAGAATGTTCCATAGACAGGCTTCTGGCTTCTAAAAGTTCCAGGTGTTATTTTATTTCATTATACATTTATTTTGTCTGCTGTGAGGTTCAAGGCATGTTCATACAGTGACACAACTCTGGCCCTGTATCTTGTACAAAGTCAAGACCTGGGTGAAACTCATAAGTGTACCCCACCAAACCCACATGGGATTCCTAACTCAACTTACCCCTAACTATATTCCCCAAATATTCATGATCATCCCAGTGCCATTGAGTGTGACAGGAGGTATGGTGGAGGGAAAATTGGAGTAGAAAGAAACATGGGTCTTAACCAAGAGAGATGAAAATATTTGACTTTTGCAAATTTTACAATAGTGAGTGGTCACTGTGTGAAAACATTGCTGGGTCCCTCCCAGGAACTCAGAGAGGGGCCTGTGCCGGTGAAGGTCTTTGAAGCTTAAATTTGGTTTGCGTGTTAATAAATATGCCTTGGTGGGCAGTCTTTGCCTACCCCACTCCCTGTCCATCTGGTCCTGTGCAATAGAAGATAACAAGGTAAGTACGTTTGTGAACAAGGGATGATGGCAGGTTACTTCTTGACTTGAAAACTAGGGGTCCTGGTGGAGTGGGGCGTGTAGGTATACTTTGGGACCTGCACCCCCTCTTAGGTTTGCAGGTTTATCAGAAACTCTCATGGTTGTGAGTTGAGGGAACCGAAGGGTAATTCAGAAGAGATTCTGTTAAGATTGCCTTGGTGGGACTCACAGCCACGCAACGGGATCATCCAAGATGCATGTAGCCAGAGAAAGGATGGAAGGTGCCACCAAATCTCTTGGAGTTGGAGGAGGTTGTGATATTGTAATATAATGAGAAATATAGACTTGGTCTCTGCCCCAGTTTCCTGGCACAGAGCTCCTAAAGCCCTTGGAATTTCCTGAGTGATGGTGGGCAGGATGGCAGCATCTTTTGTTATTCATAGCAAAGCCCTTTTCAACTACACCTGAGTTTTTGCTAATGAAGTAGGTCTTGGAGGATGGGGCTGGTTGCCAGAGAAACCAACCATGTGATCTGAGAGTGGGTAGGAGGGTAGAGGTGCTGGGATTGAGCTAATAACCACTGGCTAAGGATCTAATCAATCAAGCCTCCCGTAATGGAGGCACCATCAACAAAGGAGTTCAGGAAGCTTCTGGGTTGGGGAGGGCAGGGAGTTGCTGGGAGGTGTTGTGCATAGAGAGGGGATGGAAGCCACTGCGTGCCTTCCCCCATATCTTACCTGTGCATTTCTTCCATTTGCCTCTTCCTGAGTTGTATCCTTTATGATAAGCTGATACTGGTAGATGACACATTTCCTGGTTCTGTGTGCCATTCTAGCACATTTTTGAATGCCACAAGGGACTCATGGGAACTCCTGGTTTACAGCCAGTCGCTCCAAAGTATGAAAGGATATGTCTTAAATAGTGCCTGTAGGTTGCTCTCTCCCTGGTCCTTAGCTGAGTTTCTTCCTGGAGGTTGAGGGGTGATGCTGCAGCTGCAGGGTACCACCTGAGGAGCACGATTGTGGTGGTCAGCAGCAGAGAATGAAATCCGTGACCTGGTAGCAGGAGTGAGGTGACCACATTGTCCTCATGGCCTCACCGGATGCTGAGTTCTGCCCATAGCCTTCTCCCCATTACCACCAAGGCCTCCTCAAAGACTTACTCTGAAGCAAAGGTGAAGATGAAAAGGGTTTGAAGCTCCTGTCCATGGGGAGGGGTAGACCAAGTCTCTTGCTCTACCCACTATAGTCCTTTGCAGGACTATAGTAGACTGGGTCAAAGCCACAACTCATGCAGGAAATTAGCCTTTTACACAATGATTTAGGTTGTTTGCGATTCGATATAGCCTTTTCTGCTCAGTTCTCATGGAAATGTTTTCAAAAATTTTTGTTCACTTGCACCTCATGAAGAAAACACAAGTCGGTTGCACAATGGACCCTCAGTGTTGAAGGACATAGGTCATACCTCCAGGAAAGCCAAATTTTCTTCTGCATTGCCTGGAGAGAACAGTTGCATTTGCCTTTGAGGGGAAACAGGGAGGGCTTTGTAGGAATGGAGGGGTGCTGAAGACTGAATGGGGATCTCTCCGTGGGCTGGGTAGGAGAGACTTTGTGAGGTTTGGAAACGGGAGAACAGTCTGAACATACTCTGCTCTGTTTAGGAACCTGTGTCAGTCCTGCCGCACAGCCAGAGCCTCTGATCCAGAAACAGAGCCTCTATTCTACTCAGCGCCTGGAAACCAGAGCCCGAGAGAAGGTGGGAGGGAAGATTTTATTTCACTGAATGAATATGCTTTCTAATTTCCTGTTGCCTTGGGGCCCTTGGGGAACCTTCCAAGCTGTCAGAGGGAGTCCTATGGAGTCTAGAAGCATAGCATTCTATTCTGATAAAGCCTAACCGAGGCAGCTGCCCACTTCCTCTGCTAGGAGCAAGGTGGAACAGCAGATGCCTTGATGTTTGGCTCCTGAGAGGGGTGGAGAACACCCATGCTTCACCAATGAGTCTTAAGACAGGGGAGTGGAAAACAATTGCATGGATGAGCCTCATGCCTGCCACGGGTTTGTATGTAGAAGACAGGCTGGCAGCAACTGGGGAGGTGGATCCATGTAGTGTTGGGGCTCAGATCAGGGAATGGGGAGACCTAGTGTTGATTCCCAGGTCTGCCCTCTCCTGCTCTTTGAGCTGAGACCAATGACCTTGTATCCCTTGTACCTCAGTTTCTTTATCTGTATATGTCATCCATTTAGCTAAGATTTATTGAGCCCTTTCTTTGTGCCAGACCTTGCCAAGTGTTAGGGATATCAAGGGGGAAAAAAAGCACTAAGCACTAATCTTGGCTTCAAATTGTGTGCCCAGTGGTAGGTCAGATGCGATAGCATTGAGATCTTTCTAGTCCCAGGCTATATGTTCTGTTCTGAGATTTGAAAACCCTCCTGAGAATTTCCTATAAGATCTCTTCTCCAGGAATCTCCTCTCTTTCCAGGTGCTTAGCAAAAGTTGTCCGTAACCCTCATTCCTCATTCTTTGTCCTTCTGAAGCACCCCTCCAGCCCCATACGGTTCCCAGGGCTCCTCTCCACACATCCCACCTGCTTCTGTCTCTCCATGTCATGCTGAAGCCATGGATACTAATAAAACAGACTAGTTCCAACCGAGGTATTTGTTATTGATTTGCATGTTTACACATTTAATCTGTTACTCCTTTCAGGTAACATTTACCTATTAACAGCAATTTCCAACACATTGATTCCAACATCGATCTCAAGGAGGATTTGATGGTTCTTGAAAACTCATTGATTTCAGAGAAGAAATGAAGGGAAGGGAGTGTCAGAAACTAATATTATGGATCTGAGTCTGGGTGATTAAAGAACGGCAACATTAGCCAATATGGCAAATTGAGTGGGATAATCACAGGCTTTTTAAATGAATTATTATTACTCAAATAATATACGCAAATATTATCCTCACTAAGACATGAAAACATTATAGCCATTATTGATGACTTCCCAGCAAACCCAATTCCTTGCTTAGAGATAAATAAGTTTATTATCTTCATGTGTTTTTCTAGACTTTCCTCCTTTTTTTAGATTTATTTATTTATTTATTTTGAGAGAGAGACAGAGAGAGAGAGAGAGAACAAACACAAGTAGGCAGGGCAGAGGGAGAGGGAGAGAGAATCTCAGGCAGACTGTGAGTTGAGTGTGGAGCCAGATGCGGGGTTTGATCTCAGGACCTGAGCTGAAATCAAAAGTCAGATGCTTAATTGACTGTGCCACCCAGGGACTCCTAGACCTTTCTTTTTTCACTTAAGAACACAGAACAGTGCCTCAACATCATACGCTCTATACAAGGTAACAGTTATTGTCCTTTGTAATTGCTGCATGGGATTTCACAGTAGGGATCTACTCTAGTTTATGCCCATATAACTCTCTATTAATACACTATTGGGCAATTTCCATTTTGCCATTATGAACAATGCTGTAAACAGCACCCTTGTACCTCCTTCTTGTACACACATGCATGTGTTTCTTTACACAAATGGGGCATGCATATTCTAAATTCCAGTATTTACATTCTCACTGCAATCTGGACACATTGCCTCAAAAGTACAGTGTCAACCTGCATGAGATGCAGCGTTTGTGGGGAGAGAATGGATCTAGTTCAGAATATGTTGAGTCTGAAGAGTCAACACAGAGCATTTCTATTTGGATACTTTGGGGTGTTTGGTGAGAAGATGGGGTGAAAGTTTAAGGTTAGATATGTGGAGTTTTACAGTGATTCTGTAAGATCTCTGAGAGTGTGGAAAGAGTGAGAAGTAATCAGAGCAAAGCATTGATTTGTTGGCAAAGGGAAAAACTTCCACCATTGTGCAGAAGGAGAGGAGAGAAAAGATCTAGGTTAGGGTAATCAACAATCCACTTTGCTGAGACTGAAGGGGTTTCCGGAATGTTGGACTTTCACTGCTAAAACTGGATAAGTCCCGGGCAAACCTGGATGAACTGGTCACCCTATGGAGTGGAGGAGGGACATTGTTTTCTCTAAAACTGTAGGGAAGGAGGCCCAAACCAGGTGACTTAAGGCAGCTAGAAAATGCATGGATTTTGGAGGGAGAGGCTTAGCTTCTTTGCTCGAGGAAGTTTTGAAGCACAGCTTAGTGGCTCAAGCTCTAGCCCCATGTGGTGATCTGGTTGCAAGCAACAGAACATGACTCTCGCTAACTCCAGCAAGAGGGAACGTATTGAAAGACTATTAGAGATTCACAAGAGGGGGAAAGGCTAAGGGCTGTCCTCATTAGTATTGGCAGACAAGGAGCAGAAGCATGGCTACCATTTTGTGGCAGAGAGAACCTGGTCAAAATAGTGGTGTCTGGATGTCATGAAATCGCCAACACTGTTAAGTTCAGGAGGGAAAGCCCTGCTGTGCCAGCCCAACACCTGACCAGGAGAGGGTAGAAATTCACATACTCCAATTAGCAGCGAGCAGGATGAGCCATTCTTTTCCCATACAAACCAAGGGTAGCCATACAAAGCCACAGACTGTTGTCTGCACCAGGCTGGCCTCACAGGGGAGCATGTAAAATGTCCCAGACTTGCTGACATAAACCAGCCCCACAGATATGGGTCACTATATATAACTGACATCTTACTAAGAAGTTGTCCTTAAGCTTATTTTATGGAAAAGAGTCAAATTTTAGAGTCAGTAGGAAAACTTCCTGTTTACAGGAGTATCGCAGCAATTTTTAATAGTATATTATTTGTTTTATAATTATAGATTTTCTTTGTAGATTAGATATGCTTAAAGTGGAATAAGCTCCCTGTTGGTAGGGGTGGGGAATAATCTGAGTTACTTTTTCTTTTTCTTTCTTTCTTTCTTTCTTTCTTTCTTTCTTTCTTTCTTTCTTTCTTTCTTTCTTTCTTTCTTTCTCTCTCTCTCTCTCTCTCTCTCTCTCTCTCTCTTTCTTTCTTTCTTTCTTTCTTTCTTTCTTTCTTTTTTGAGAGCGAGCATGAGCATGGTGGAGACAGGGTGGGGGGAGGATGGGCAGAAGCAGGGAGAGAGAGAATTCCAAGTAGACTCCATATCCAGCACAGAGCCTGACCCGGGACTCAATCTCAGGACCCTGAGATCTTGACCTGAGCTGAGATCAAGAGTTGGTTGCTTAACCAACTGAACTACTCAGGCACCCCTTGAGTTACTTAAAAAACAAACAAACAAACAAACAAACAAACCCCAAACCTTAACTTCTTATATTGGATTTCAGACACACAACACTAATTGCTGACAAAGTGTTTCTGAGTGGAGGCCGTGAAGGACCGCTTTGGAAACTCTCTGAAACCCATCGGTAATTGGTTCTATCCATCTTTATTCCAACGATTAATGTGCTAAAGTCCTTAAAATCAGTTTGTTCTGGTAATTACCTTAAATAGGATTTATGCAGTCTATTTTACTTTGCAAACCCTTTCGTTGCAGGGAATGCAAGTGTGAACTTTACTCCCAATTCAGAGGCCCAATTAACAAGGTTTAGGTAAAATTTCAAATAGCAATCCATGAACGCCCTTAACTCATACGGCCTGTGCTTCCTTTTGGGGACTATTCAGCCTGAGTTGGGGTAAGCAACCCTGGGCTCTCATTAAGGGGTAGGAGTCTGAAATCAAGTCTCCTTTGGCTAGTATTTTCCTTTGGGTTAGATCCTGTTGCTGCTTAAGAAAATTTTGCATTTCCGTATGTATAGATGGGCTATCTGGTGTTTTACCTTGCATTTCTTCTGATGTCACAGTATTTGCTTTCATTGTTCCCCTAATAAGTAGGATTTGTGTCCTTTGCATTCATCTTGTCTTTTGTTGCCTGCTGTTGGCGATTATGCATGGATCTATAACATAGTCTCAGTGTCAAGAGTCTGGATCCATCTAGGTTTTACCAAGGCTTAAAGTCAGATGTAAAACTTGAAACCAGGGGCAACTGGGTGGCTCATTGATTAAGCATCAGACTCTTAGTTTCAGCTCAGGTCATGATCTCAGGCTCATGGGATCAAGCTCTGCATTGGGCTCCACACTCAGTGTGGAGTCTGCTTGAGTTTCTTTCCTTCTTCTTCTCCCTCCCATAGCATCTCCCCATCACTTACTCTGTCTCTCTCAAATAAGTCAATAAAATCTTTTTAAAAAGCAAAGCCTACAACAAGAAGATAAGAGTATTGGGTGGGATCTCCAAGGAAAAATATCTCTAAATCTGGGTGATAGGACCTACACAAACCTTTACCAAAGTATACTTCTGGTAGTTGGGCTTGTTCCATTCCTTGCTTCCAAGCTGCTGGCCAACAGCTTTAACAATGCTCCATTCAGGCTGGTTTCTGCCTTCATGTGTCATCCCAGGGCTACAGGGGTCAGCCAAGCCTATTGAACAAGAATAGGTCTCCTCACCTGCAACACTGAAGACAGTGCCCTAGGAGAGAGTAGATCCCTCAGAAAATGCTGTGACTGGGACAGCCCGGGTGGCTTAGCGGTTTAGCGCTTCCTTCAGCCCAGGGTGTGATCCTGGAGACCCGGGATCGAGTCTCACGGTGGGCTCCCTGCATGGAGTCTGCTTCTCCCTCTGCCTATGTCCCTGCCTCCCTCTCTCTATTTCTCATTAATAAATAAACAAATAAATATTAAAAAAAGAAAGAAAGAAAGAAAGAAAGAAGAAAGAAAGAAAGAAAGAAAGAAAGAAAGAAAGAAAGAAAGAAAGAAAGAAAGAAAGAAAGAAAATGCTGTCACTGGTCCCAGCAGGGCCATCACCAGACTTCCCACGATATTCTTTCCTGATGAACTCAAATGTGGCTTTTACAGCCCTCAGCTAAGGGAAGCACTCACTGATTATGGGTGGGCCTATGACCTGAAATGGAATGAAAATCCTGGATTAGATCATGGGGGTCTAGGAAAAGGATTCCAACATCTGGCAGTAGGCTACGTTCTGAGGAGCTCAGATATCTGTGATTCTGTAAGTCAGTGCAAAGCAAATCCACTGTGAGCCCTGCCTTCCATGGACAGAAAGTATATCTGTTTCTATGTAATGCACACCGTGCTTTGTCTGGGCTTCCTCTTTTTCCAGCTAGTCCCAATGAAACTGTGCGGAGCCCAGGGTGACCTTGGGCAGGCCAGCTCCTCTGTGTGAGGTGTTTGTCCGAAAGACCCATCTGCTCCTAGCTGCAGCTGTCACTCTGAGTAAACTCACCAGCTGATCAAAGCCTCCTCTTTCTGAACATAAAATGAAATCTGAAAAGTAAGGCCATGTTACCAACACCTTTTGGGCGAAGCCTTTTATAAAGGTGGAATGTCAGCCTTGGTGGGTCCCATTTTCATATCTTGCCCGAGCCCTGGCCACCCAGCTGTCAGCTGGGAGCAGCTGAAAGGTACCAGGAGCCAAGAAAAATCAAAGCTCTCTCTCGCCACCAGTTAAAGCTCCACAATCCTGGATGGAATGCATACTTGGAAAGGTGCTGGGGGCTTTTTGTTCTCTTCAGGTCAGCTTTGCTGATATCCAGGGGCTAAGCATAACTGTAAGCATGTGAATTTCAATAAATATGTTTCCTTCAATTACCCAGCTGGACAGTTTACTTCACCAGAGCCCATAATCATACAAAAGCTGCCAGGTAATTGTTGTGATTTAGATAATTTCTAATCTCCTCTCTGCTTAACCTGCAGGGGCTATGGGCAGCCTCAGAGACCAGGAGTTTCAGTGAAAGGGGTGGAGAGAGCCTATTCTCATCAACCCAGAGAGGCAGGTCCTTGGCTTGGCCTTGGGGACCGATGCTGTGATCAGACACAGTGGCTGAAAAACATTGTGGAGGGTGAAGAGGTGTGTGTGTGTGTTTTGGGGATGTGATTTGGGAGTGAGACGGTTTGAGGAGGGGTGATAGAATAGAGCTGCTAGCTGGCTTGGATGCTAAGAAGTGAAAGACCCCCTCCCCATTACACACACACACACACACACACACACACACACTCAAGCAAAGACTCAGATTTGAGTCCCTGATCTTATAGCCAGCACCCCTTTTGCAAATTCCAGGGGGCTGTCCCTGGTTGACATGGACCAGCATTTTAATGTATTATTTGTAAATGTGATTTGATAGAAAACTTACCAGCAGAGCATATTTCTGATGTCTGCTTGGCTAAGCCATTAACTGCGTGGAAGATTTTTCCCTAAGTTACTTGGTTTGGAAGTTAATGACCAAGGGACTGTTGGTCTTTATGGAAAGCTGCAAAGGATAGTGGGGAGCCAGAGCTATCATCTGGGGGGCTGAGTAGTCATGCGGTAACCTTGGAAGTTCTCCATGGGTGCACATGTGGTCCAGGGCTGTTGGGATTCTAGACTTGTGGAAGAAGAGGGTTTCCTCATAGAATGAAAGATTTTATCTCCTATCTTCCCTTAATCTTTTCTGGATGCTTGGCATCTGCTTCCATTCCCAAGGGTCTTCTTCCTTGTTAAACACTGTCTGATGGAGAAGTCATTGGCATTTAGCCATCCCCTGACCCAATCTAGGCCAAGGAGGTGATTCCTCCTATGCAGAGAGACAGGACTCCTGAAAAATAACTGATATATCACAGCACCCAGTGGTGGGGTACCAGCCAGTCACTCTTGTTATGGGACAAGTGTGGTCCAGGACTGGGTCTGCTTGCCTTCTGCTGCTCTCAAGCCTGGCTCTCCAAACTCCCTTCAATCCTTTATAACTCAATTATCCCTTGTACTTAACTTAGCCAGAATTGGATGCTGTTCTTTACAGCTAGAAGACTCTGTCACCTAATAGGTCTAGATCCAGTCCTGGTGATAAAAACTTTTATTCCTTTATTACAATTTTTATTAATCCCTGGGCAGGGACTTTAGAGATTGCAGAATCCTCCATGTTTTGTTTTTGTTTTTATGCTTTAACACATGGGGAAACTGAGAAGTGAGCCTTGGCTGGCTCGCCCAAGGTCCTGCGGCTGGTTCGTGACAGAGCAAGGCCCCCAAGTCGCACATCCCTGTTCTTCCTGCTACAGCCCACATCTTCCTCACTTGGACATCTGCTGGCTCTGTGGCCCGTCATTCCTTTGGTTTGTTGCAATAGGCAGCATGGAGGGGAGATACACAGACAGCCACCTCGCCTTCTGCAGCAGGGACTGGTTGGGGCATGTGCACAGGGAGGAGACGGCATTTGCAGGACCTCAGTGGGGGAAGGCACCTGCATTTCAGAAAACACCTTCATCTGCCCTCTGCTAGGTCAGAGAGCTCAAGTCTGTAGTAGTTAAAAGTTGCACATAATAAGAGTGCATTAATATAAATGGGAAATAAATAAGCAATAACCACAACATGCACATTTCAAGATCACCTTGGAGAAAAGTCCCTAGGATCCCCCAGGGGAGAGGTTCTTCCTCCCTCTGCTTTATTTCTTGGTTTGACCCTCTACCCCTCCTTCTCTCCTCCAAGGCCTTTGCAGCTGCTATCTCTGACACTCATTTCAGTTTCCTGGCAGGAGCCTGCCCTCTGACACTCCCCAGGGCCCGGGGTGTGCCCTTCCTCCTGTGAATAACCCCACTAACGAGGGTGACATTTCCACTTCCCCTCTTGTTGGCTTTGTCATCTTGCAACATCCCAGGCCTGGTCCCCTGGGATTCCTAATTAAAGCAATGACAGTGCTTTTACCAACAGTCATGTTCAGAGCTGAGCATTATATCTCTGTGATAAAAAAAAAAAAAATTAGCAAGCATCTTTGTATCTATCCCAGAGGCCTATATTCTGTATAGTAATGTAGCCCACACCCAGCAGACTGTGTGCATCCGCTGAGAGGAGGGAGCACCTCGTCTGCAGCCTCTGAGGATACCACATGTTATGACACAGGGCAATAATAGATGGTTTTCATGATAACTTGGACTGGATTCATTCATTTTAACTGATTGATTTATTAAACACAAGCTCCCTTGTATATGCTCAGTGCTATGCCAGGAAAGTGAAGATCCATGGAAAAGCCAGAGGTCAAGATCCCTGCTCTTAAGGCATCCAGGTGTACTGGGCCTCGCTGTGTGTGATTTGCACAGCATCTGTTTCTCCTTCTTTGGATAATTGCACTTTGATTTCTTCTTGAGGGACACCCCCTTCCACTCTCTATCCACAGGGATTTGGGGGAAGGGACTGATTCCGTGCCCTGGATCCAAGAGCTGGATGGAAGAGGAAGGCCTGGCCCATCAAAGTACATCTTCACTTTTTCCAAACCATCATGATTGGTTCATGGAGGGACCATGACCCAAGTCAGTCCCAGAGAGAGTCAGTCTTAGAACTTTTGTTAGGATTCTTGGGATAGAGGCGTTCTCCTTCTGCCATTGTTGCTAAAAGGCAGCACAGAAGCCTGGGGATTCTGAGGGCCATCCTTGCTGCCCTCTACTTGAGAATGAAGTCAGATTTCTGAGTGCATCATTGAGCACCTACATCCCATGGTGACAAATCTACCCATGAATTTTGCAATTACATAAGCCGATCGATGATCTCTTTCTTTAAAAAAAAAATCAATTAGAAGTGGGCTTCCCTCTTTTAAATGAAAGTAGTTCTTATTACTATTACTGTCTTAGGGGAGCAGAATGAGTTGATCACTTACTACAGCACGATGTCTCATTAAAAAGGCACAGAAATGCCACAGGAGTAGAGCGAGGGGGAGCCTCACTCCAAAAAGAAAATTGGAGAGGGACTTGGAAAAAGGTTCCAAGAGAAGGGACTACTTGGACTTAGTCATGATGGATGAGTGAGAATTGTCCAGATACATGGAGGCTTTCCAGGGACGGGGAAAAGCAAACACAAAAACAAGCTAACATTCATTGACCACACTTTTTTTTTTTTTAAGTGGCGTTACATTCAGAAAGATTTGGATCTGAAATGACTCACTTTATAAAACTTTGGTGTTCAAAAGGGGGAAGCTCCATTTTATAAACTGAAGAATGGCACCTTGTTTATAATGCCATATAATTGCTTCTGTAAGCTATTTCTGGAAATACCCTTCAAAGTCTTTAAGAATCCTGGAGGTGAAACCAGCTCACACAAGAGAATAGAATCTGCAACAGTGGTCTACAGACCTAGACACTCATCAGAATCATTAGGAAAGTGAAAACACAGACCCATGGACCCCACCTCTGACTGAATGAATCTCAGAGTGGGGTTAGTGTTTTATAAAAATTTCTTGGGGTGCCTGGGTGGCTCAGTGGTTGAGTGTCTGCCTTTGGCTCAGGGTGTGGTCCCGGGGTCCTGGGATTGAGTTCCTCATTAGGGTCCCTGCAGAGAGTCTGCTTCTCCCTCTGCCTGTGTCTCTGCCTCTCTCTGTATGTCTCTCATGAATAAATAAATAAAATCTTTAAATAAAAATAAAAGTTTCTTGGGTGATGTAGCTGTGTAGCCAGTCCTGGTTGAGAAACAAAACCCACAATGACAAAAAGGCACCAAGATATGGAAATCAAGCATATCTAGGACTTCAAATTCATCACTTATCAGTCACACTACAGTTTATGACCTCCTTTTGTGAAACAGAAAGAATATATTCACTTAACATTCATAATGATTTGTGGGATGATTCCTGGGTACCGTTTGCTGTATTAAATGCTTGGGATATGTTAGTAAATGAAGCAGATGAAGTTTTCACAGACTGTGAAAATAGTTCAATGAGTAAGTTATATGTGATGGAAGTTAATAAGTGCCATGAGAAGAAAAGAACCAAAGCACAAAGGGCATTGAGAATGCCATGGGAGGTACGGTGAGCAGATTGTAATATTACGTGGTTCTGGTTAGGGTAAGCTCAATGAGAAGGGATCTGAGCAAGGACTTGAAGGAAGAGCAGGAATTCATGCTCTTGCATTAGAACATTATAGGCAGAGGGATGAGATACTGGGCTTCAGAGAGTCCCATCAGGGATCACCCCAAATTCTTGGCCTGATAAATTGGAAGCATGTAATTGCCTTATATTGAGACAGGTAATCAGCTTGCGGATAAAGCATGTTTTGAGAGGGAAGATCAGCAATCCAGTGTAGAACATGTTAAATTTGAGATATATACTAGATCTCCAAGTGGAGAGGTTGAGGATGGAGTGGAATATATGGTTTGGGGTTTGGGGTTTAGAGGAGGAGTCTTTGCTAGAGATATAAATTTGGAATCCGACATAGATGAATATCGAAAGCCTTGGAATTCGACAAGGGAGTGGGTACCAGTGCAGAAGAGTGGAGGATGAAGACCTGAACCCTAATACTCTCCAATATGGAAAGACCAGAGAGGGGAGGAAGAAGCAACAATGGAGACTGAGAAAACTAGCCAGTGAGGTGTTCTAGAAGCCAAGGAAAGGAGCATTTTAAGGAAGAGAGAATGATAAATCATGTCAAATACTGTCACTGCTGGTGCCATACAAGTAAGTTGAGGGTGAAGAATTGACCATCAGAGTGGAGAAAATTGTTGGCCTTGAGCAAAGAAGCTCTGGAGGATTGGTGTGGTCAAAAATTTTGTTGGAGAGAGTTTGAGTTTCTAGCACATGATTGTTATGGGCATTATATTATCACTTTAATGTCACGTAAATTAATTTCTGTCATGGGCAGTATTAGCAATAAATCTTAATCCTCTTTATTTTATCTTAAAACACTTTTCTGTGTCTTCATTCCCAACTGAGAGTACTGATACTACAATACTGGACATAAACTCAGGGATCTTGATTGGGATTGCATTGAATACATAGATCAAATTGGGAAGAATTTGACATCTTAATACAATTGAGTCCTCCAATCCATGAACACGGAATATCTCTCCATTTATTTAGATTCTTGATTTCTTTCATCAGAGTTTTGTTGTTTCCCCATATACTTCTTAGATATATATCTAAATATTTCTCTTTTTTTCCAGTGCTATTATAAATAGTATTGCAATTCTACTTTCAAATTCCAGTTGTTTGCTGATGTTATATAGGAAAGCAATTGGCTTTTGTATGTTAGCATTTTATCCTGTGACCTTGCTAAATTGCTTATTAGTTCCAGGGTATAGGCCTATATGCCTTTGGGATTTTTTATATAGGCAATCATGTCACCTGTGAACAAAGACAGTTTTAATTCTTCTTTCCTAATTTATACACTCTTTATTTCTTTTTCTTATCTGTTTTTCACCTGTTGGCTAGCACTTCTAGTATGATGTTGGATAGGAGTAGTAAGAGGGCGCACCCTTACTTTGTACTTATCCTAAGAGAGAAGGTTCTAGTTTTGCACCATTATGATGTTTGCTGTGTACTTTTTGTAGATCAGTTTGGTCAAGTTAGTTACCCTATATTCCTAGTTTTCTGAGAGGTTTTTTTTTTTTTTTTTAAATCATGAATGGATTTTGGATTTTATAAAAATATTCTCTGATAGTTGATATTTTGTGATTTTTTTTCTTTGGTTTGTTGATGTGCTACATTATACTGATTGATTTTCAAATGTTAGGCATTGCATAACTACAATAAATCCCCCAGGATTATGGTACATAATTATTTTTATGCTTTTCTCTCTTAAAAAATTTTTTTTTGCCTTCTTGGGTTATAATAGAGCATTTTATATTATTCCATTTTGTCATAGAATACCAATTATATTTATTTAAAAAGTAGCAGTTGACCTAAAATTTGCACTATATATTTTTAAGTGATCTAAATCCACCTTCAAATAATATACCACTTATAATGTAACCACCTTATAACAGAGTTTTTCCCAATTTCTCCCTCCCATTTCTTATGATATTACTGTCATTCTTATCCATATGTCTTAATTTATTTATTGTTGTTACTTTAAACATTGTCTTTTTTATAAATGAAGCATAAAAAAGCATAACATTTTATTTTACCTTTAATCATTTCTTCTCCAATCCTCTTCCTTTCTTAATGTGGATCGATATGCTTTAAAATTTTCTTCTTTGCTTTTGGTTTCCTGAAGTTGTTTTTTGTTTGTTTGTTTAATATTGTATTTATTGATTCATGAGAGACACACACACACACACAGAGAGAGAGAGGCAGAGACACAGGCAGAGGGAGAAGCAGGCTCTATGCAGGGAGCCTGACGTGGGACTTGATCCCAGGTCTCCAGGATCAGGCCCTGGACTGAAGGTGGCGGTAAACTGCTGAGCCCCCTAGTCTGCCCTGGTTTTCTGAAGTTTGAAGACAATATACCTAAATGTAGATTTCTTGGTATTCAACTTAGTGTTCTCAGAGTTTCTTGGATATGTGGTTTGGTGTCTATCGTTAATTTTGAAAAATTCTCAGTTCTTATTTCAAATATTTCTTCTGCTTTGTTCTTTCTTTTCCTTCTAGAATTCCAATTGCATATAGGTTACACTCTTTGAAATTGTCCCATAATTCTTGGACATTCAGGGTTTTTTTCCCCCTTTCTTTTTAACCTTTGCATCTTAGTTTGTGAAGTTTCTCTTGACCTCTCTTCTGGTTGATGATTCTCTTTGCAGCCATGTCATAGGAAAGAATTCTATTGATGAGCCCATCAAAGACATTTTTCACTTCTATTACAGAGTTTTTGCTTTCCGACATTTACTTTTGATTCTGTCATAAAGTTGCCCCCTCTTGATTCCATTACCCGTCTGTTCTTATATAGTGTTAATTTTTTCCATTAAAGCTCTTAACATATTAATCACAGTTATTTTATTTTTTTAATCACAGTTACTTTATTTTTTTAAATCTTATTAAACTCAACAGCAAAGAAACAAACAATACAATCATGAAATGGGCAAAAGACAGGAACAGAAATCTCACAGAGGAAGACACAGACATGGCCAACAAGCACATGAGAAAATGCTCCGCATCACTTGCCATCAGGAAAATACAAATCAAAACCACAAGGAGATACCACCTCACACCAGCGAGAATGGGGAAAATTAACAAGGCAGGAAACAACAAATGTTGGAGATGATGTGGAGAAAGGGGAACCCTCTTGCACTGTTGGTGGGAATGTGAACTGGTGCAGCCACTCTGGAAAAATGTGTGGAGGTTCCTCAAAGAGTTAAAAATAGATCTATCCTACGACCCAGCAATTGCACTACTGGGGATTTACTCCAAAGATACAGATGCAGTGAAACGCTGGGACACCTGCACCCCGATGTTTATAGCAGCAATGTCCACAATAACCAAACTGTGGAAGGAGCCTCGGTGTCCATCGAAAGATGAATGGATAAAGAAGATGTGGTATATGTATACAATGGAATATTATTTAGCCATTAGAAACGACCAATAAATCTTATTATTGTTATTTAATTGTGTGGTTTGAATACAGGGCCCTGAGATCAAGACCTGAGCTGAGATCCAAAGCCAGACACTTAACTGACTGAGCCACCCAAGTACCCCTAATCACAATTATTTTGAATTCCCTAGGTGAAGGGCATGTGAGTGGCTCAGACTGTTTAGCATCTGTCTTCAGCTCAGGTCATGATCTCTGGGTCCTGGGATCCAGTCCTGCATTGGGCTTCCCGCTCAGCGGGAGTCTGCTTCTCCCTCTCCCTCTGCCTGCTCTCCCCCCACCTACTCATGCTCTCTCTCTCTGTCTGTCAAATAAATAAACAAAATCTTAAAAAAAATTCCCTAGGTGACAACTCCAAAATCTGTATCATATCTGTGTCTAGTTTTCATGCTTGTTTCATATTGTCAGACTATTTTTTTCTTATCTTGTAGCATGGCTTCTTATCCTTTTTTATTGGGAGACAGAAATGATAAATCAGGTAATAGGGACTGAGTAAATACACCTTTAGTGTGAAGTTTTATGTTAATGTGGCTAGGAGTTGGCTTGTAGTTACAGGTACCAGAAGCTTTATGTTCCTCTAGTGTTCTTGTTTTGTTTGTTTGTTTGTTTGTTTGTTTTTGTTTTAATCTTTGGACTTCTCTAAGAACTCCTCCCTAAATAAAATCTGTACCTTGGGTGCTTGATGATGTGGTGATAAGCAAAAGAGAGGGAAGCATTCTGTAATTTTATAATTAAATCTCAGTTTTTCAGTGGGTCTCTGTCCTGGGCTGTGACCTTTACTAGTTTTTCTTTTTCTTTCTTTTTTTTTTTTTAAGTTTTTCTTGACTTTTATTTTCACCTCTTAGCTGAGAGAGGAAAACTATAAGGGGCTGGAGTTGGAGATATGACCTTCCCCTGAATGGGATGAGGCTCTGGTAGTGTCTTTCCCTCTGTAGAATGAGTCCTTATGATGGAGAAGGGTATGTTATAGTAGTTACTTTACTCCTTACCCTGTCAGAGCCAGGAGGGGATCTTTGCTATCTCTTGCTGCTGTCTGAACTTGGGCCAGGAAACCAAACTTCTCTAAGAATCAGTATTTTCATCTGTGAAATAATTCAACTAACTCACAGGATGGTTATAAGGATTGAGGCAAATAACTCATGTAAAACACATGATACTATGCCTGGCATGTGTTAAAACTTATTATTTTCATTCATCATAACTAGTTTATATTCTCATTTCAGGCTCCAACATTGTGTAGGTTCTGATCAATGAGTTTCTACCAGAAAAACATACTTCATGTAAATATGAGCCCAAAGAGACCTCTTTTATGTCCTTGATCTAGTAATTCAACTACTTTTTTCCCTGTTTACTTTTTGAATCCTCCAATGAATGAGTTTTTGTTTTTGTTTTTTTGTTTTTTGTTTTGTTTTGTTTTTTTTTGTCAATCACTATATTGCTTTATTAGGGCTATCTTAACAAATTACTATAAACTGGGGGGAATACATAATAGAAATGCATTTTCTCACAGTTTTGAGGGCTGAAAGTCCAAGATCAGGGTGTTGGCAGGGTTGATTCCTTCTGAGGGCTCTGAGGGAGGATCTCTTCCACACTTCTTTCCATGGTGTGTAGATGGCCATCTTCTGTCTCTGTTTCTTCACATGACATCTTCCCTTTATGGGTATCCCCCTGCATCTAAATTTCCCCTTTTTATAAAGGACCCCAATCATAGTGGGTTAAGGACCCCATGGATGACTTTGCTTTAACTTGACTACTTCTATTAAGACCCTTTCTCTAAATAAGGCTACATTTAGAGGTCAGGACTCAGAATGTGAATTTTAGGGGGACACAGTTCAACCTATAACAGTTACCTTGTGAGTAACTTCTTCCTGTTGCTACATCTGTCCTGCTAAGGCTTCTTTTGAGGGATCTCTGTAAAACTTAGTCATTGCTTCACACACCTTTCCCTATTTCAGAAGTTTGGCTTGATTCATTCTCTGCTCTTGGGCTGTCATTACCTTTTCTGACTCCTTCTTGGTTCATTGAGGAGAAATTTTATCACAAGCTGGCTGTTCTCCTCTTCTGGCTGTGTTTGTCTTGGCTTTGAATGAATTCCAAAAATAATCCTTTGTAACCTGTAATTTTATCTCCGTGTTGTCTTTTGTTTTTCTTCACATTGCTGGAACCATGACAGAAGATTCTCAGAGTAATTCTGATCAGCATATATTCATGACAGCTCCAAAAAGGCTATTTTATCCTTAGGCAGATGCACCTGTAACTTTGCATTTCTTAGTACTTTTGGACACACCAGGGAATTAATATATGAAATTGGCTTTGGAACACTATATATTTGCATGCCGAGATATTTTGTTTATTTCAATTCAACAAATATTTGTTGAGGACCTACTAAGCTTCAGACCCTGAAGACATAATAATTTGTAAGATGTAGTTGCTGATTGCCATAAGCTCTTGGTCCAGCAGAAAAGACACATGTAAATACCTTATTGACACAGTGTGATAAATGATGCTCAAATGGTAGGCATAAAATGCTACATAAGCTCATGTTGCTAAGTTTTAAATTCTATTTTATTTTACAGAGCACTTTTGATCTTTTTTTTTTTTCTTGAAGTATTGTCATGGATGTTAGCCTGGAGTATTAGGGATGATTTACCTTGATTTCATGGCTTTCCAGTGTTCTTAGGATATACTTAAAATCCACCAAGTGTACTATGGGGGCATGTGTGACCTGGCCATTGCCCGCCCCTCCTGCCTGAGCTTGAGTCACCTTATGCCTAGAATAATGGTTTCCTATAACACTGGTGATCTTCCATTAAGCCAGTGCTCTATATTTTTCCCACTTCGAGATCTGAGCAGCAGCTTCTGCCTGGAATGTCCTCATCCATCCCACTTGGTCAATGCATCTGTTTGCTTAGCCACGTCTTAGAAAGAAGTCGGTTGGGCCCCCCTCCACCTGACTCATTTAATTACACTGTATTGTTCCCTTTGTCACTTTGGACTTTTCCTTCATAACATATACAATATCTGCTTATTTGTGTGACCAGTTCTGTAATGTTGATCACTTCTACTGGATTACCAGATCCAGGAGGCAGAGAATTTATTTCTGTAGCTTATCACTCTATGTCCATTACCGTACTCTACCCAAAATGAGATCTATCGTAATTTGTGCTTGTAATATTTCCTGTCCATCTTCACATTCTATGTTTACACGGCTGTGAAAGGTCCAGCAGGCACTCACACTCAGGTCCTCTGTCCCCAAATCTCTTTCCTCCTGTCACAGTCACATCTGGAGATCATTTGATCTACTCTTTTTTTTTTTTTAAGATTTTATTTCTTTATTCATGAGAGACACAGAGAGAGAGGCAGAGACACAGGCAAAGAGAGAAGCAGGCTCCCTGAGGGGAGCCCGGTGTGGGATTCCATCCCAGGACCCCAGGATCACAATCTGAGCCAAAGGTGGACACTTAACCACTGAGCGACCCAGGTGTCCTCATTTGATCTACTTTTAAGGCTGGAGGCACATTTGCTAAAAAGTATAAGTCTGGATGTAGCTTATAAAATGTGATCCTGAGCTGTCATTTATATGTGTCCTTTAAAAAATATATATGCACTAAATTAAGATACAGGAGATGAAATTAGTCACTGAAGATAGGTTAACTTTGTAAGCATTATACCCGCACGTTTTTTGACCGGGTATAAATAAGCACATGGGTTTCAGGCAGCAGATAGGTTTTATCTAATGCCAGTTCCAAAAGATTGTTGGTGGCTGCCTAGAGTATTCTGAAAATTCTCCATGTCTTGCCCCAAAGTGAAATAAAAATGTCATAATTGATTATCAGTATCTACTGTAAGCACAGAGAGGAGTAGCAGCACGTGTACAGATGGTCTAGGAACTGGGTTAACTTACTAGATAAATATCAATGGAAAAATCTACTTAGTATTTTCCAGCAGATGCTGAAAAAAAGTTTTTCCTCATTATTTTAAATTTATGCATAACTTACAAAGAGTAAAATCCACACTTTTTAGTTCAGTTCTGAGTTCTGAGCATTTTGACCACCCTATAGATCACGTGACCAGCACCACACAAATCACCATACACAAAACTGGCTAGGACATTGCTTTAGGAAATGTCAAATATCACTCAGAGGGTATCAAAGTATTCTCTTTTGCTCCTCCAGGGCTCATCAAGCCTCCCCTGCGTCTAGCCCAACCTTATGGCTGTGCACAGGCAGGAAAAGGAATGGCTTGATTGATCTTATCTTTTTCTTTTTTTACTGTAACAAACATTTACTAACCATGTACTCACTGTGAAGTTGAATGCAAGGTGCCCTGGGAAATGCAAAAGTAATAAACAAGACACAGTTTTGCCTACTTGATTTATTCCTTATTGATACCCCACTTCCCTTGATTCTATCCTCATTTTTCCATTTTCTCTCTTCTTGTTTCATAAACAGGAAGCAGCTTCCAAAAACACATGGGAAATAAATCATTGAAAATGTTAGGACAAAGAGATAACGTGGGTCAAAAAACAAGTCAAGGGTAAATCTACCTACCTCTCAGGAATGTGTGTCACATTGTTTTATAAAGGTACCAGAGATGAGCCACAGATAGGGCTGAATGTTTCCTGGAGACTAGTAAGTAGGGAAATATGCTCTGTTAAAAGATCCAGATCGTCCACAAGATAAAGACAAACCAGTTGTTCAACGTTTTCATTTTGCTAACCTAAGAAAAATCTCTCTCTTGGGTCTTCATAAAGAAAACATTTTTTTGTTCAGAGAATAACATCCTGGACTCCAGCCCAGCAATAAATACAAGAGCAAAGTTTGCCTCGTTGCTTCTTACAGCATCCTTCAATGCAAGCCAATATCAGAACAGCAAAGTTCAATTCTGTCAAGTAAATTTGACAACAGAATGATGCCATTCAGATATGCAACTTTCAGATGGTGTGATTTGATCCAAGGGTAAAATTTATCATTTCTAGAGGATAGATGAATAGCATGTCCTTCAGTCAATCCTCCATAAATATCTGCTCTCATAAACAGGATTTTGATAGGATTTGGACAACAGAGTTATCTGACAAGTAACTAGAATACATCTATTCAATGTTTCCATTAAGGGCTGATGCCTGTATTTTGACACCAATCAGACAGAAGGTAGGATACGATTGTTTATTAAAAATCACAGAGACTATATAAGGCATATTTTAAAAGGTTATTCCTCCTCGGCGCAAAGGTGTACTTGTTCTAAAACAAGGCAATAAGCTAACAGCTTTCAATGTGCCTTATTGTTTTAATATCCTATAACATTCGTATGTAATAGCTTCTATTTTAATCCCCATTTTACTGAAAAGCAGACTAGCATTGAGAAGAGTTCAGTAATTTGCTCAATGTAACACAGACTGGAAGTAAAAGAGCCAGGATTCTAACCAGTTCTCTCTAGAACCAGGAACCAGAAACTGCATGAGCCTTTGTTTTTGTTTTTTATTTGTTTAAAAACATTTTAGACATAAAAAGTATAAAGTATACTACACTGAACATCCTTGTCACTATTGCCCAGTTTATGATATAAAATATTAGGAATATTTCTTCTCTAATCTCATGTTCCTCTTGCGCCCCACCAAGATATAGCCACTTCCCTTTTTTCTTTCTTTTAAGATTTTATATATTTATTTATATGAGAGAGAGTGAGTGGGAGGGAGAAGGAGAGAGAATCTGAAGCATGCTGAGCACAGATCCCAACACGGGGCTCAATCCCACAACCGGGAGATTGCGACCTGAGTTGAGACTGAGAGTTGGACACTTAACCAACTGAACCACCCAGGTGTCCCAGATAGCCACTGTTCTTGAAACCACTATCATTCCCACCCATGGCTTCACTTATCTCTAAGTGATGCGTACTATGGTTTTGCATGTTTCAAAGTGTTAAATAGTTGGTGTTATATTATATGCATCTTTCCTTGACTTATTTTTTTATTCAGCTACATGTACTTTAAATGTAGTCATCACATTCATTCATTATCATCTGCTCAATAACACTGAATTGTGGGACTTGAATTTATTCTTCTTTTGATGACAACTTGGTTCATTTGCAATGCTTTGCTATTACAACAATGCCACCCTGAACATTCTTAGACTTGTCTCCTGGTGGACAGGTTTAAGAATTTCTCCAGGGCAGTGATTCTCCATGGGATATTTTGGGAAACTGTGGGTTAGCTTTTTGTTTGTTCTAGTGATTGGAGTGTAGTGCTGGCATTTAGTGGATGAGGTCAAGAGAAGCTAGGCGTACCATGATGCATGATACACTCTCAAACAAAAACCTGTCCTGACATCTCCTATAACTCTGGAATGTCCTACTTGACCTTCAGGTGAAAAATCAATTTGTAATTATCTGAATCTAGAAATAACTGTGTTTTGGGGCTTCTGGGTGGCTTAGTTGGCTTGAGCGTCTGACTTGGTTTCAGCTTCAGGTCATGATCTCGTGGGTTGTGGGATCCAGCCCTGAGCTGGGCTCTGCACTCAGCGGGGAGGCTGCTTGAAACTTCTCTCCTTCTGCCCTTCCCCCTACTTACATGCACACACACACTTTCTCTCTCTCAAACAAATTAATCTTTAAAAAAAGAAATAACTATTTTACATAAAGCCCACATAGTATCTGCATAGCTTTAATCTAATCAGCATCCCAAGAATGTAACAGCCATAAAGTTTTTTAAAAAACATTGTTCGGTTCAGAATTTTACCAAGCACTCACCATTTTGGAAAACCATGTCATCAACAAACTCCACCAGTGACCATTGAGTTGTCCACTCAACATACTTATGTCAATGTTAGTAACTGCTGTGTGTATGGTGATCCTACACAACGTTGTATGCCAAAGTAGTGAGGATTAAGCATTCCCCTGGAATGGGACAAGGAATCATAATGGATTAATTATAGAATATATAAAGAACCCCTACAACTCAATAATAACAGCAGCAACAACCAAACAATAATATTAAAAATGGGCAAAAGACATTTGCATTGACATTTTTCTAAAGAAGATAAACAAATGACCAACAAACACATAAAGAGATGCTCAATATCGCTAATTATTAGGGAAATGCAAGTCAAAACCACAATAAGACACTCCATTCCATTCATTAGGATGGCTATTATTTAAAAAAGCAGAAAATAAGTATTGGCAAGGATGTGTAGAAATTAGAACTCTTGTTCATTGTTAGTGGGAATGTAAAATGGTATAGCCATTGTGGAAAACGGTATAGTGGTTCCTCAAAAAAATCAACAAGGATTACCAAATGCTCCTGCGATTCTACTTCTGGGTATATACTCCAAAGAATTGAAAGCAGAGACTTGAACAGATATTTGTATACCCGTATTCATAACAGTATTATTCACAATAGCCAAAAGGTAAAAGCAATTCAAGTGTCCATCAATAGGTAAGTAGGTATACAATGAAATACTGTTCAGCCTTAGAAAGGATGGAAACTCTGACATAGACTACAGTATGGAAGAACCTTGAAGGCATCATGCAAAGTGAAATAAACCCATCTCAAAAGGATAAATATTATATGATT
Source organism: Canis lupus familiaris (assembly GCF_011100685.1). Classification (NCBI taxonomy): domain Eukaryota; kingdom Metazoa; phylum Chordata; class Mammalia; order Carnivora; family Canidae; genus Canis; species Canis lupus. Next base: position 35,407,350 of record NC_049226.1, read on the forward strand.
CCACTTATATGAGGTATCTAGAGTAGTAAATTAATGGAGGCAAGATAGTAGAATGGTGGTTTTCAAGGGCTGCAGAGAGGAAGAATAGAGAGTTATTGTTTAATGGGTATGGATTTTCAGATTGGAGATGAGAAAGTTCTGGAGGTGAATGGTAGCGATGGTTGCATAGCACTGTGAATGTATTTAATGCCCCTGCAAATGGTTTAAAATAATGTGTTTTATGTTATGCATATTTTACCACTATAAGAAAATATATTTTCTTTTAAAAAACCACAAAATACTTATATATTGAGATAATACTGTTTATTATAATTTATTTCCTTTTGAAATTACAGCTAGGTATCATGCTGACTTTTTATGAGTTTATAAGTATAATATCTTTAATTGAAAAATCAAGTAGCATTTTAAAATTATTTTCCTTCTTCACAGGCTTAATGCACCTCAAAGGAGCATATTTGTATCTCCAAGAGAAAGTAAAGTTACCTTTTTATTCTCCATCAATTGCTCAGAATCACAACACAATGTAGTTTGCATCATCCAGGAGATCCTGGATGTGTTGACTTTTGGAAAACAGAACAATAAAGAAAATCAATAATTCCAAAAATGGGTTTCTTTTTGAAAAGACAAGTTAACTGATAAATCTAGTCCAGCAGACTAAACTAAAAAAAATATAGTAAGAAGACACATATTCATAATACCACATAATACACATAATACCAGAAATGAAAGAGGGTCAACACTAATGATCACATGAAAAAGGTTAGTAACAATAGTAAGAACAACTACACAGACCAGACATTTGATACTTAAGTGAAACTGATCAATTCCTTGAAAGATACAAACTATAAAAACTAATTCAAGAAGAAATACATAATATAAATATTCCTATATCTGTTAAAGAAATAGAAGCAATGTTTAAAACACTTCCACAAAAGAAAACACCAGTAGCAGATGGTTTCACTGGAGAATTCTATAAAATATTTAGGGAAGAAGTAGTACCAATTTACCACAATCTCTTCTGGAAAATAGAAGCAGAGGGAACACTGCTCAACTCATTCTGTGAGGTCAGTGTTAAACTAATACCAAATGAGATAAGCACATTACAAGAAAATAAAACCATAGATAACCATCTCTCATAAATGTAGATATAAAATCTATTAAAAATTCAGCAAATCAGATCCAGCAATATATTAAAAAATTGATCATGAACAAGTAGGGCCCATCCAGGGATGCAAAGTTAGCTCTACATTTGTAAATTAATTTATGCAATTCATCCTATTACTAGACAGAAAAAGCAAAACTACATGATTATATTAATTAATATAGAAGGCTTTTGACCAAATTCCCCCACCCATCATTATCAGGCTCCAAGCTCAGTGCAGAGTATGCTTATCCCTCTCCTTCCCCCTCTGCCCCTCCTCCCTCATTATATCTCAAGTAAATAAATAATATATTTTTTAAAAAACCACATCAGGTTGCATATCTTAAGTACAGACAATTTTTGTCAACTGTAACTCAATATACCTGGGGGGGAAAATGAACTATCAAAATTTGCAAAAACGTAGATGAAGCTAAATGCCTATTGCTAAGTGAAAGGTGACATTCTAAAAATGGAAAATTACAAGACAGTAAACAGATCGCGGTTGGGAGGGATGGGAGGACGCAACATTGGATAGGTAATTTTTCAGGGTGGTGAAAATATTCTGTGCATTATGATGATTGATACTGTAATCAGGGGGGAAAATAGTACTGTATGTATTGAATGAGAAGACTACTCAGCTTCCTTCCTCCCCTGGCTCCCAGAAGACTGCAAGGTGGGCTCCACCTCCTGGAAGAGATAGTTGGATCATTTCTCAGGAACATGGATCGACCAAGAGAAAGGATATACTGAAATCGATAGTAGGGAACGTCTCATCAAAATCACCTTAACCAGATGCCTTAGTCAAAGGTTCTACTCAGGATACACAGATTCCTATTAGTATAGCAGTGCCTCACTGCTGAGGTTCACCAGCCCCGAGGAAAACATCTATCATCAGAGAAGTGATGGAGCAGAAAACAAAACTCTCAGAAGAAGCGGTAGCGACATTGGCAGGCGAAGAAAAGCCTAAAAAGTCCTTTTCTGTATCTCCATAGAGACATAAGAGAAAACATTGTACTGTGAAACAGAAACAGGATGCTATAAAAAAGGAATATTCGATGAGAAGCAAAAAGCTTTTGGGAGTTAAAAATATGACGGAAGATGAAAAATTCAATATGAATTTTGGAAGGTGATGTTGAGAGACTCCCCCACATATAGAGTGGAAAGCTGAAAGAAACGAGAAACATAGGGGATCTGTTTGGTAGAGTTGGACAGCTGAAAATAGGAGAGGGTTGAAAAAAGGGATGAAAGACATTTTTAAAGAACTATATCATTAGAATGCCACATAGCTGAGGTGTATGAGCTTCCAGACTGAAAAGGCAAACCAAGTATCTATCGTGATGTATCTTTATAAAGAGAGAGGATGGGAGGGAGAAGGGAAGAATTGGAGGAAAAATGGAGGAGGGAGGGGTTTATGGGGGAAGGAGGAAGGGTAGAGGAGGGAAGGGGAGGAGGAGGAAGGAGAGAAGCCATATACAAGGTATTAAGAATCGGACAAACATTACAACTATTCAACTAACAGCTTATGTAACAATAACCTGGATGACCACACAGTCAGTGCCCTCAGAATTCTGAGAGAAAATTGCCACTTGGTTTCTGTAGCCAGCCAGATTATTCATCAGACTTCAATGTGGGAAGTACATATCTTGGATCTGAAACGTCTGACACATTTTATCTCCTATGCCCACTGGCCCAACTTGCTCAGGAAGATAAATCCTGTAGAAACAAAGAAGCAAATGAAAAAAAGAGAGAGAGAGTGAAAACAAACAAACAAACCATGATCCCGAAAAGCAGGGAATTCAGTTACAGGTGCAAAATAAAGGCAACCCTGTAGGATGATGGTAAATAGAGCTCCCGGGGGGCATTTAGGGATAGAGAACAACCAGTTCAGGCTGGAGCAGGTGGGGGAAAGGCTCCGGAGCAGCCATGGATTCACCATGTGAGTTCCTAATGTGTTGAAATGTACCAGGAGAGGATGCACACACCTGGTAGAGAACTCGAGAATGAGTTGGTGATGGATGCTCAGAAAATGAGGCAAATGAGATTCAGGAAAAAAAAATAATATTCAAGAAAGGAACATCTAGCTCAGCTATGAATAACAGTCATATAGTAAAAACATGGTAAGTGATAAATATATACTTAAAGCAAGATAAATCTACACTTGGAAGAAAGAGGGAAGGGTAATCTCTGTGTCTTTAGGGACAAAGAGACTTGCATCAGAGAGCTAAATTCTCATCATCTGCAATGGCAGTTCAAGAGATAATACTTAAAAACTGAAAAAAAAATCAAAGATTGTAAGTATGTTCCTTAGCAAGGTAGAGGTAAACACCAGGGGGAAAAATCAATGCGCGGAAGGAACTGAAGATTGTTGCCTCTAGAAAATGGGAATTAGGGATGTTGAGTGGTAGGTAAAGGATAGTTCTTTTTTATTTTGTTTTGCTTTAAGCCATATAGAACTATTTGACTTTCTCAAAAATTAGTCAATAAACAAATAAATACATGAGAGAAATTGACTAATGGAAAATTGGTATGGGGTGCCTGGGTGGCTTGGTGGGTTCAGCGTCTGTCTTCAGCTCAAGTCATGATCCCAGGGTCCTGGGATGGATTGAGCCCTGTGTTGGGATCCCTGCTCATCAGGGAGTCTGTCTATCTGTCTCTCTCCTTCTGCCTCTCCCCATCGCTCATTTTTTCTCTCTCTCAAATAAATACATAAAATCCAGAAGAAAGAAAGAAAGAAAGAAAGAGAGAGAGAGAGAGAGAGAGAAAGAAAATTGGTATATTTTGGTAACTTTAAGAGGTTTGCCTAAAATGATCTTTCTCAATGATTGACTTAGTATCTTGAGTGTAGCTTAAAATTTTACCTTAGGGATAAAATGTCATAATTTTAAGGGTGAAAAATCAAACCTCAGGATTTTTCAGAAAGACCTAACTTGGTACAAATGGCCCAACTGTTGAAAGCTTTCTTTTCCATAACTTGCCGATTTTCTTTTCACTTCTCAAGAAGTGACTTAGTGGTATGTTATTTAAAATCATATACAAAGGCTGCCACAAATGTAAACCAATATGGATCACTGGGTCCAGTTGAAGTATGGGATTAGGAGCTCATTTGCCATCATCTCCTGAGTTGAGGCCCTCAGCCTTCTAGTTTGGACTTTGTTGTCTCCATGTCTGGCAGGATGGGGGAAGTAGTTTTTTTTTTTTTTTTTTTAAGAGAGAAAGAGGGGGAAAGATGGGGGAGGGACAGGGGAGAGGAAGAGAATCTTAAGCAAACTCCACACCCAGCATGGAGCCCAGCACAGGACTCATTCTCATGACCCTGAGATCATGATCTGAGACAAAATCAAGAGTCAGATGCTTCACTGACTGAGCCAGTGAGAAGTCTTTCCAGTCCACCCTTGACCCAGTTATTCTCAATTCTCCTAAAAATAAGCAAACACTTACCACTGCCATTCGTGATGACCCACTATTGAAAATTAGATCTTTCTGATTTGAAAGAAATCAGGCGCACAAAAAAACTGTTAGAACGAAGAACTTGACAGAGCCATTATTGAGCTGAGTACTGCTGGCTAGGCACAAGATTATCAATACAAAACAATACTGTTGATATAAAATACTTCCTTTTTTAATTGCATGAAAAGAAGTTGCAGTAAGTTTAAAATTTTACCAGCCATCCATTAATCCAAAGGTTGACCAAACTTACACTTTGGAAGGTCCATGCTGGCTGGTATTTAGTTGGTGGAAGCACTGTATCCTATGAGCCAGCATCCTTTCTGATGGATCAAAGGTTTGCTCTGTTTGGTTGCTATTCTGGAGTCCTCTGTTTTCCTTCATGATCTTTCCAAGATTCACTGTTCTTGTAGAGTGGTTCCCAGTAAGAGGTCAGAGTTTATCAGCATCATCTGGGACCTTATGTAAAGTCAAACAACCCCACTCCTATTTCTGTTAAGCCCCAGGGTTGACAGTGGTGGTGTGGAAGATAGAGGTAGCAATGGTTGGCTTCTTTCCTGCTTAGGAACTTTACAAATTATTCCTCCTCCTTTCCCTTTCCCCCTCAATTGGTGATTATACACTGAGTTTCTGGGGAAACAAAATGCCAGTCTTCTTTGAAAATCAGACTGAAATAAAAAGGAAAATCAGATTGAGAAATTCTGTTCTAATGCACTAACAGATCTCCCCTCCCTTTCTGAATGATTTCAGAGCCTCCAGTCTCCTGTTGAAGGTTTGAGGTAGAGAATTGCACATCTGGTTTATCCTTCAGAGAACCTGGCCATCAGAGATGCCATATGAAGTAACTCTATAATGAGGGTCTGTTTGGTCAAGCTCAGCTGAGCCATGAATAGTGTGTGCGGGTACTTAATGGCCAAGGGAAGGGATGGGGAGACAATGGAAGGAAGGCAGGTGTATGGCTGTGTGGAGGAAGGGCACCTGGGAAGAGGAAAGGTAGAAAGAACTGATAATGTTTCAAATATTTGAATTCTCAGTGCACAGAGTGGGAGTCAAGCCCTCTTGTTTGCTCTGGCTCCTGAAGGCAGAAGCAGGTGTTATGGGTAGACCTATACTTGATGGGTGGAATAGTACAGCTATGAGCATGATCTCTGGAGTCAGACAGCCTCAGATTGAGAACCAGCATTCTTGCTTACCAGCTATGTGACTTTGATCTTGGGCAAGTTCTTAACCCGTCTGGACTCTGGCCTCCTCATCTATCAATTGGGGTAATAATAGCATCCATCTGGCAAAATTACTCTAAGGATGATCAGATCAGCTGACATACAAAATATTTCAAAGAGTGCTGGGCACATGGGAGGTATTCCCTTGTTAAGGGACTTATCCATGGTACTCAAGAGTGGTAGCATAAAGCACAGGGAGTGGACCAATGGTCTTGGCATCTTCTGCTCTATGCACAGTTAGTAATCATTGCAGGGGTCAAGCAGAAGCTGGCTGACAGCTTCCTGCAGATAGGAGGATGTGTGCAAAGCATAGGAAGTAGGATTAGAAAACTTTTACACTCCTTCCCACTTCTACTTGAGGCTCTCAAGTCTGAGCCATGTGGCCGTAAGCGGGTCAGCTGGGCTTGGGGTGCTGGCTTTTGGTATGTCCTGTGCTCAGAGCCACTTCTCAGAGCATCACCTAGAGCTACGTCTCACAGGCATAGCCATAGTGGGATCCAGTCCCTGGGCGCTTCGTCTGCATTACAGAATGCAGACCCTTGGATGGAAATTGGAGCAACATCTTCCCTTCAGTGCACAGTCACAGCAGAGCTCACTGGTGTCCTCTGGGTCAGAGAAATTCCACATTTCAGGAGGAACTCCATATATGGAGATCAACAAAAACAAAAGCTTTGAGCAAGCTGTGCAGGGAGGAACTGTGTGTCTCTCAGCGCATGAAGTACAATGTATTTTGACACAACCGACTCACAGGCACAAATCCACACCATCTCCCCAGCTCTGTCTCTCATGTACCCCAGCTGCCGCAGACAGGAAAATGTTCTCAGGGCAGACCAACCGGCCAGCTGTGGGTGCTGGGCTCAGTGGCTCCCCATCCAAAGCCTTGCAGCCATGCAGTGGCCATGGTCAACTGCATTACACTCAGTGTCTTGATACACTGGAATAACTGTGTTCTTTTATTTTTTTTTAAGATTTTGTTTATTTATTCATGACAGACACAAAGAAAGAGGCAGAGACACAGGCAGAGGGAGAAGGAGGATCCCTGCGGGGATCCTGATGTGAGACTCCATCTCAGGACCCCAAGATCACACCCAGAACCAAAGGCAGACGCTCAACCACTGAGCTAACCAGGTGCCCCTGCAGTAACCGTGTTCTAATGGGTGGTGGTGGTGGTGGTAGTACTTTTTTTTTTTCTTTAAACTCTGGCTATCAGAATGCAGTCTATTCCCACCAGCCCCTTCTTATTTTTTACTTTATTTATTCATGAGAGACACACAGAGAGAGAGAGGCAGAGACAGGTTCCATGCAGGGAGCCCGATGTGGGACTCGATCCCGGGACTCCAGGACCACACCCTGGACCGAAGTCAGGTGCTAAGCCACTGAGCCACCCAGGGATCCCCAGTACTTTTTTATTTTTTATTTTTTATTTTTTTTACTTTTTTATTTTGAATTGCAAAACCAATGTGCCATTAGAGAAAGCACATCACATGAAATATTGGTGCTCCTGTAGGATTCCTAGAATTTGTCTTTACTCTTGGTCTTTTTTCCCTGTGCTTACCTATTTTCACACATTTGTAACCAGTCTTTAGACTTAACATTATATCATAAGAATTTTTGTAAGTTTCATCTTGATCTTAGCACTTATTTTTATTTTTTAAAATAAATTAATTTTAAAGATTTTATTTATTTATTTGAGAGAGAGACAGAATGAGTGGAGAGGAGGGGCAGAAGGAGAGGGAGAACAGACTCCCTGCTAAGCAGGGACCCCTACATGGGCTCGATCCCAGGACCCTGGGATCATGACCTGAGCCCAGGTCAGATGCTTAACCAACTGAGCCACCCAGGAGACTCTCTCTCAATTTTTTTTAAAAAGCTACCCAATGCTATCTTATATGTGCTCAGTGTACTTTAAATTGCTAACTACATACTCCTGGACTTTAAGGGGTTACCAGTTTGCCCTCTGCTAATATTGATAGTTTTAGCTTCTTCTTGATTCTTTTTTGTTTACTTAACATTAAGTGGGATACTTGGCTGAAAGAGCATGGATATTTTTATTACTTTTCACTTTTTTTTTCACTAAATAAGCAATGCTCTTTTGATTAAACATTGCAGATGGATCATGTGTATTTGCGTCTTTGTTCTCCTGAGGTCCTACTACATGGGCAGAAGGAAGAAAGCACCATCTATGTTTGAAGGGTCTGAGGTAGGGACTGAATGGAAAGGTAAGCTGCAGCCTTATGGAGAGACCAGGGGTGAGGCCCAGGGGATGCCAGCAGAGAGGAGGGGCCCCCCCACTGAGCCAGAAAAACCAGAGAAGTAAAACGAGAAAAAGCGCTAATCCTAGAATGCAACTCAGCCTCTTGTGAGTGAACGAGAATCTACTTAACCAACACTGAGTGATGTAATGGCTAATTTTATGTGTCAGCTTGAGTGGAGCATGGGGTGCCCAGATATTTGGTGAAACATTACTTCTGGGTGTGTCTATGAGAATTTTTCTGGAAGCAACTACATTTGAATCAGTAGACTGGTTGTAAGATCACAGCAAATAACAGAATATATAGAAACTGGTCTCGGCCCCTGACCCCTGGGCACAGAGGCCCTACAACTTTGATAAATTCCTAAGTGACAAGAGCACTGGGAACATCTTGTTCTAATGAGGTGACTCTGGTGGGCTCTTAGATGGCTCCTAGGTTGGGGCTCGTCACCAGACAGACCAAACCATGGTTGGAAGCTTGGAATTTTCAGGCCCATTCACATCCTCATTCATGCCTATGTGAGGAAACCTCTAGAAAATCCCAATAGTTGGGGGTTCATGAAGCTTCCACCTTGGTAAACACATCCACACCGGGAGAGTGACACTCCATGTACCTTCCCTATGTACCTCTTCCTCTGGCTGTTCATCTGTGTCTTTTAACAAACCAGTGAACATAAAATGTTCCCTTGAGTGCTGTGTCACTAACAAATTAATCCAACCTCAGGGGAGGAGTGTGAGAAGCTCCGATTTGCAGTTGATCCGTCAGAGGTTGACAGGTGACAACTCGGACTGGTGATTGGCATCTGAAGTGGACGGCAGTCTTGTTGGCCTAGGCTCTTTGCCTGGGGTCTGCTACTACCTCTAAGTAGACGATGTCAGCTCGGAGTTAAGTTATAGGGACACCCAGCTGGGGTTGTGGACAATTGCTTGGGATGGGGAAAAACTCATATCTATTTGGTGACCATGAATGTTGTGAGTGTTCTGGATGAGCAGAGGAACCATGCGGGAGGAAGATTTGTTTTTTTTTTTCTAACTCAGGAGGCGGACTGGGTAGCTTTTCTATCTCATTGAGTAAGGCAGATTGTCCTCTCCAAGGTGGTTAGACATCGTGCAATCTGTGGATGGCCTGAATAGAACAAAAAGGTAGAGGAAAGAAGATAGTATTGTCTTTGCCTGACAGCTTGAGCTAGGAATGGGGCTTTGCCCTAGGAATGGGGCTTATAGCATCAGCCCTTTAGTTCTCAGAACAACACTGCTGGCCTCCCCTGGGCCTCTAGCTTGCAGGTGGCAAGATGTGGGACTTTGCCGTCACAACTATGTAAGCCAATTCCTTGTAATAAATCCATTTATATATTAAAAAATATATAATATATAAAAATATTTTTAAAAATTCAGTATGCAAAGATCTTATATATAATAAAGAAAAATATATATTAGATCTCTATTATCTATCTATCATCTACCTATCTATTCTATTGATTCTGTTTCTCTTCTTGTCTGATAAGCCATGTTTCAGTGACTGCTCACACAATTCAAAGGTTTTCTCAACGTTCTTAATACACACTGTCAAGTTGCCTTCAGAAGGGCCACCCACTCATGGTCCAGCATGCTAAGAGGCTGGTGTCCGTATCTGCACATGCAGAGGTTCATACAAGTGCACTGGCATCCTCAGAACCTTGACATTCCCCACTCCTCTGACTTTGGAGTCCTCCCTGCTACCTGCCCCGGTGTGTCCCCCCAATGCCTCTCCTCTGCACTGACTCTCAGATAACCCACTTCTCTTCCTCCTTTTCCTCCTAAAGATGGGTTTCAACAGAAGTCCAAACCCAGCTCTTATAGGACTTGGGGGTAAATCACTTAAATCCACTGGAAACCAATTCCTTCTGTGGCAAAGTGAAAGGATCTTATCACATAATCTCTAAGGGCCCATCAGTTTAGGCTTTATTTATAATAGTGAATAATTAAAAATAAGCAAATGCTCAACAGATACCAACCAGTAATTTTTTTAAAAGATTTTATTTACTTATTCATGAAAGACACAGAAAGAGAGAGGCAGAGACACAGGCAAAGAGAGAAGCAGGCTCCATGCAGGAAGCCCGATGTGGGACTCGATCCTGGGACTTCAGGATCATGCCCTGGGCCCAAGGCAAGACCGCTGAGCCACCCAGGCATCCCAACAAGCAGTAATTTTTTAAAAACATGTACCTAACGTCGGGGTGCCTGGGTAGTTCAGTCAGTTTTGGGCATGTGACTCTTGATTTCGGCTCAGGTCATGATCTCAGGGTTGTGAAATCAAGCTCTGTGTGCTGAGCCCACAGCCTGCATGAGAGTCTCTCTCTCTCTCCATCTCCTTCTGCTCCTCCCCTGCTCTTTCTCTCTCTCTCAAAAAATAATAATAATTAAATCTTTAAAAAATGGTATACCTAAAGTCTCATGTTATCATGCTAAATGAAAGCAGCATGACACTGTAGGATTCCAAATTTATTCATACAAATCTTAATGCATCAACATAAGAAGAAACACACCACAAGGCTCTCAGCAGTTTTCTAAATAATTGTCATTATTGATAATATATAGTCATAAAAATGGCATTTTCTTTCACTGTGAAAATCAGATACTGATGTAGGATTAGCTTAAGCTTGTTAGCCTCTGTACAGCGTTTCTGGACCTCTTGGTAGGATTAGGGTACTTGGCCCTGGCTCCTACCACATCTAGAACAAGCTTCCATTACAGCAGGCATCACCACCTTGCATTGTCATCACTGGCCAACATGTCCACTTCCTATGGAATTCTGAGTCTCCAGACAGCAGAGCCTTTGTCTTGTCTATTGATGTAGCATGATACCAGGCACTTGGAACATGCCAGAACCATGTTGACCAAGGGTCAGAACAACTTCTGTTGGAACTACAGACCAACTTAATAGAATTTAATTCTGAAGCTTGATAATACTTTTCAATTTCGGCTTATAGTAAATACTATGAGCATCTCAGATACTATTTTCTCCTAAACGCTTTGTCTACAACTAGGGCGAACTGCATGCACCTAGAAGATGGGGGCTGCCTAGGTATATGGTAGGAAAATTCTTTCAAGGGACATAGAAGCATCAGACACCCATACCTGTTGGCATCGGTTGTGTACACATACATTTATCTCCCATGGCTGGGATCCTTGCTCACCAGGCAGCTTTCAAGCTGTAATTTAGCTTCTTGTGGAAATGTCAAAATGGAGTATAAATGTGCCAGCTGGACGAGAGAACATGAGTAACTATTTCCCCTGGCAGTCATGTTTCTCAGGGTAAATGAAAAAATGCGCAGAATTTTGTTAGCTCAGCCTTTCTGAACTTAATTAACTTTGGAATACTGAGGAAACTGGGTTTGGGCATCTGTGAAACTGGGGATGAGATTTTGGACTCTGGTGACCCAAATAGGGGTATTGACACACCCGTGTGAAGCCGCCTGATGTGCTTCACACTTGTGATGCCACTCATCTCACCTCCACCAACAGTCGCTGTCATGAATGCTCTAGAAAGGCAGTCTGAGACAGAAGGCATGCTGCTTGCTTGGTGAAATGTGGGCACGCCAGGGGAGCTGTGGACACACCTTCAGGTTTTGGTTCAAGAAAGTTTTAATGTGGATTAACTCCACATTTGCCTAGGAGAAGACCAGGTTAAGTATGCGATGACACAGTATAGTTACACATTAATGGAGAAGGCACAGAGCGGCCCTTAGCCATTTACCCTCTGAATTGTTTTCTGCTTGTCTCTGTAGCCAATCTAACTAATCCTCATGTGTAGCTATTTAAAATATGTACGTTTTGTTTTTATAGGAAAGAGCTTCCTATTTTTATTGTTTTTAAAGATTTTATTTAGTTGAGAGAGAAACAGAAAGAGAGAGAGCACGAGCAAGGGGGCAGAGGCAGAGGGAGAAGCAGACTCCATGCTGAGCAGGAAGCCGTATGTGAGGCTCCATCTCAGGACCCCAAGATGCTTAACCAAAGGCAGATGCTTAACCAACTGAGCCACCCAGGCACCCTGGAAAGAGCTTTTTGAAAGCCACTAAAAGCATCCCAGCTTCTCTTCTTTGATCCATTTGATCCCCCAAAGCCCTCCTGGCTTCTAGGTAGCCTCTCCTGGCATCCCACACAGACACAGACCAAAGGCTATCTTCTCAAAAGGCAAATAGGATCATGTATTCCATGTATTAAAAATCTTAGGAGAGCTCCTGGGTGGCTCAGTCAGTTGAGCGTCTGCCTTCTGCTCAGGTCACAATCCCAGGCTCCTGCGAAGGAGCCCCACACTTTGGAGTCCCTGCTCACCAGGGAGTCTGCTTCTTCCTTTGCCTCTGCTCCTCCCCTTGCTCATGGTCTCTCTTGAATAAATAAATAAAATCTTAAAAAGGAGAGAGAGAAACTCCTTTAGCTTTTGTGAATCCCACATCAAGTCCAAATTCCTGAGCTGGGATAAAAGGCTTTCACAATCTGACCACATCCTCCACCGTGGAACCCATGTCTTAGAAACACTGAGATATTCACATTGTTCTGGTATGGCCTCTGGCCTCATCTTGCTTCTGTGTCTTTGCGCCCCTAATACCTGGAATACTGGGATGCTTGGAATGCCTTCCCTTGCCTCTTTGGAAGTTTTGTTTGCCTACTTCAAACCAGCAAGCACAGATTTTTGCTCTCTCCTTTAGGTTTTCACAGTGCTTAAAGCAAACCTATTCTCTAGCAATTACCCTTAGTATTATAAATATCTATTTGCGTATGTTCGTCTCTTACTAAACTATGAAATTCTTGAGAGTGGAGATCTGCCATTCATCTCTGTGGAGCCACTCACTGCTTTGCACAGTGTCTGACTCATCATAGATTCTTAATTCGTGTTTATTGAATTTATTAATTAAGCCATAACCAAGCATCACCATCCATTTAATTGCAAATGAAGTCCCAAAGATGAAATTAACAGCCTCATTTCTATCAGCCTCGCTGATAAAGTGACAACAAATACTGAGTGCTTCTCACAATCCCAGCCAATGTAGAGCAAAGGAAAGCATCCAAGGGCGTTGGCCCTGCCCTTGAGTAGATTATAATAGAGTGGGGAAGATAATATTTCCATTCACAAAACAAATTGAGGGCAACATTAAGGATGTTTGAAAGCCTTGTAAGTTGTAGGGAGAATCTGAACTGCCTGGGGCAGATCCCTCCCTCCTAGCAGTATGGTTGGAAGGCATAGTCATTTGGAATCCAGTGTGGGAGAGGGGGACAGGGGGACACTACACTCCGCATGCTCAGAAAAGGCTTCTCCTTCTCCTTCTCCTTCTCCTTCTCCTTCTCCTTCTTCTTCTTTAAGTAGGCTCCACACTGGGTGTGGAGGTTTGAACTCCTGACCTAGAGATCAAGACCTGAGCAGAGATCAAGAGTCAGATGCTCAACTGAGCCATCCAGGAGCCCCTCAGAAAATGTTTCTATATGAAGGCAGATCAAGGCTGCTGTTGACAGAAGTTGGTTTGGGGATGGGCAAAGAAGAAGATTGGGAGAAAAGTGTTCTAAAAACTGAAGCGGGGATCCCTGGGTGGCGCAGCGGTTTGGTGCCTGCCTTTGGCCCAGGGCGTGATCCTGGAGACCCGGGATCGAGTCCCACGTCGGGCTCCCGGTGCATGGAGCTTGCTTCTCCCTCTGCCTGTGTCTCTGCCTCTCTCTCTCTCACTGTATGCCTATCATAAATAAATAAAAAAAATTAAAAAAAAAACTGAAGCGATGTGCAGGATGTGAATCATGGGCAATCTGAGTCAAATCTTTAGGCACCACAGTAGTTTGAAGGACTCTTGTGCTGCATAGCCAGAGAACAACGATAAAGATAATTCTATTCATCTCTTTTGTTTTAGCATTTACACAATGCTGATGCATCCTTGAAATAGTCATTGGATCCTTAGGACAATCGTATCTGGTGTGCCGAGTGCTTAGAGGCTGAGTCCTTCTTGACCCTGTCACACCACAGGCTAAGGTAGAAGTCTTCCTTGTGCTCCAAAGGGCTCCAAGCTTCCCTCTGACCCAGCACATTCACACTCTGGGAGAGAGTAGGTAGCATGTCTTGTCTGTGTCCAGCACCTGAAATAAAACGGGAGCTTGGTAAATGTTTGCTGCATGAGTGATTGGATGCATAGGTGGAATACAATGCATGGTAATCTTACTTGCTATCACTATCTCCATCAAGTTCCTTGTTTCTCCATCTGAGTTCACAGGCTACTAACCATGTCCCTGGCAGTGAACACAAAGATCCCAACCCATCTCAGGATCTTCATCTCACCAAATACTGAATGCAGAGAGTTGCCCAGCAAAAATCTGGATCCATCTTTCCTCTGGGCTTGGAGTTACTAAAGGCTGGATGATAAAGATAACAAAGCATGGCAGTCCTGCTAGAGCACAGAAACAGACGTGACCCAGCAGCCCCAGGCTCCATTGATAACAAAGGCTTTCTGAGCAATGGCCCTTCAAAGCAACAAATCAAGATAGACAGCCTGCCAAAAACATGCCAACCCAGCAGACTCAGAATCCCTTACCCGCCGAGAAACAGCCCTTCCAGCCCATCCATCACTTAGACAACTGGAATTAGATGGTGAGAACATCAAAGAAGCAGAGTCCTCCGTTGTAGCTGTAGGAAAGCTCCCAGGCAGCTCGGTCTCAGGTCCCTCCCCACCTTTCAGGAAACCTGAGGAATAAGTACCCTTATCTGCCCTGCCCATCAGATTTCTATTCATCCTTCAAGACTCAGCTCTAACGCCACTTCCTCTGTGATGCCTTCACCCACCTTTGAACTGCACATTGTTAGGTCAAGAGTAGATTTTAATGTTGTTCCAGGCAAGGGTCTGTGCCCTGCCCAAATTATGATCTTCTGATCCATCACCTTTTCCCTGAAGGAGGTCCACAATAAGAGAAGCTTTGTGAGGGCAGAGAACCCATTTGTACTCAACACCTCAATGCAGAGTTCTCAGAAAGAGCAGAACTAGATGATAAAACTTAGCTTGAAGCCCAGATTGAGCTTCTATCTCATCCTAATGCCAGAATCCAAGTCCTGGGGTCTTAGCCTTTCTCAACATGGCCATGAATGAGTTCATGTGGGTAGGAGGGAGGAGAGACCTTGTCAGTCCTAGCCTAATGAGGCTGTTGAGTTCACACATCAATTCTACCTTATGGGAGGGGTAGGCAGGAGAGGAAAGAGATTGATTATTACCTTTT
The DNA here is from genome assembly GCF_011100685.1 of Canis lupus familiaris. Classification (NCBI taxonomy): domain Eukaryota; kingdom Metazoa; phylum Chordata; class Mammalia; order Carnivora; family Canidae; genus Canis; species Canis lupus. The sequence goes on from NC_049226.1 coordinate 35,422,633, forward strand.
TCAAATCAGGTGGCCCCACTCATGTATAGATATGGCTCGGCCAATGGCTTGGGCTCTGGCCACTTATATCAACAAAGGGAAGGAGGGCTACCTTTCTTTTGAGTGTAACTTTAACCTTTTAACTATTGATCACACATCCATGGAATCAGAAATTTTAAAGTGACTACACTCTACTCAACATCTATATTTCTATGTGGATCCATGATCCTGGCAAATTTTGTTTTCAGGCCCCACTTCACAATGTCCTTGGTATCTTCTCACAGATTGGCTAAGTCAGCAAGAAGAGGGGTGCAGGTATTCTATTTTAAAAATAAAAAATATCTAAATCCTTCTGTGGTGCCATAAGAACAGCCCCTGACATCAGGACTATTTTGGAGGAACATGTTCAGGAATTCAGAAGCCTGTAGAGTTTCTCCAGGATGGAGGTGGGACACTGGTAGGGAAGGAGAGGTAACATAAAGTGTTAAAGAAAGTAAGGGGATTGGTCTATATATACAATGGAATATTACTCAGCCATTAGAAATGAGGAATTTCTCACCATTTGATTCAACGTGGATGGAACTGGAGGGTATTATGCTGAGTGAAGTAAGCCAATCAGAGAAGGACAAACATTATATTGTCTCATTCATTCAGGGAATATAAAAAATAGTGAAAGGGATTAAAGGGGAAAGGAGAGAAAACGAGTGGGAAATATCAGTGAGGATGACAGAACATGAGAGACTCCTAACTCTGGGAAATGAACAAGGGGTAGTGGAAGGGGAGGTGGGCAGGGAGATAGGGTGACTGGGTGACGGGCACTGAGGGGGGCACTTGACGGGATGAGCACTGGGTGTTATACTCTATGTTGGCAAATCGAACTCCAATAAAAAAAATACTGCTAACTCTGGGAAACGAACTAGGGGTGGTAGAAGGGGAGGAGGGCGGGGGGTGGGAGTGAATGGGTGACGGGCACTGGGTGTTATTCTGTATGTTAGTAAATTGAACACCAATAAAAAAAAAATAAAAAAAAATACTAAATAAATAAATAAATAATTTTAAAAAATAAAAGGGAATCACTGAGGGAGGAAAGAAAATGAGGCTGGGGGAGATTAGGGAGGGAAAGGACCCCTGACATCCTTCCATGAAGACTCTGGATCGAAATGAGACTCAATAGACAAGTTCATTTTGGACCATATCTACTCTGTGTAGAGTTCATGGTCATCTAATAGTGAAATGATCTCCCTCCTGGCAATACCCTGTCCCTGTAGAGCTTCCTGAACATGTGGATATAACTGGAGAACTCTGATACTCTTCTAACACTCCAGCTCTCCCATCTTCAGTTATGGACACTGATTTCAATTCTAGCATTTCAGACCCAAGGTAGCCTCTAGCATGATGCCCACCGTAAGCTTTGGCCCAGATTGTGAACAGTATCCTCAGCTCTTTCAAGGGCAGAGGGATTGGTTGGACACATATAGCACATTTACATGTTGGAACACTCTGCCTGGCAGTCTGTTTCACCAGGATGGGGCCCCCTCCCTTTTCAGGCACAGGGAAGCATTGTATCTCCCTGCCAACCTGGATGTTAAATCAGATATATGACTACCTTTGGCCTTATGAAATGTGAGCCAATGCGATTTCCATAAGTGTGGGAGCATTTAATTGCCAATGGCCAACATTCCATCCTTTCTCCTCCTCTCAGAAAGCCTAAAGCATTATGTTCAGAGAGACACATAGTTAAAATAATGCGGAGTGGTTACGTGGGGCAGAGCTACCTCCCAAACCAGTGGAGCTTCCAGCATGGACAATAGATTTTTGTTGGGTTAAGCCACAGAGATTTTGGTGTTTTTTAAAGCATGCATTTATATGTAAATTATGAATCTATATATAATATTTACATATAAATAATGTATACTATTTTTTGGATAGTAAGATGACCTCTTTCATCATTTTACTATTTTTTCCCCCACAATGAATGTATGTTATTCTTATAGAGATGAAAATGCTATTTTAAACAAATAGTTAGCACTTGTTCTTTCTCGCCCTCTTGCCTCCCTGAGTGGGCCATCTGATAGGCTGACAGCCATTGAAGGCCTGAGTTTTGCTTTCTGCTTCTCTCATGCAGATTTGTCTCATGCAGGTGGTGCTCAAAGAAATGTATATGAATGAATGATTTAGAATCCTCCCTAGCTGTAAGAGAAGCTCAGAAGAGCATCACCTTAGAACAAGGGTGGAGACAGTGTGAGATATCAAGGAGAAAAGAGACACAGGAAGTAGACACAGAAATGGACACAGGAAGTAGGTGGGGAAGTCCAGGGTAGAGAACTTTCTGAGGACCCATTGTAAACCTTTTTTGCCCACCACCTCCTATCCATCCTTCAAGGATTAATTCAGATCCTACTTCTTCCATGAAGACTTCCTTGACTTCTCCAGTCTTCAGGGGTCTTCTTCCAATTCTATACTTGCATTATAGACCATTGGGATTTCAGACACAGTTCTTTGTAGGACCCCGGAGCCCTCCTGTCCTCCAGGATTACCTTATGAACGCCCTCAAGGAGGGAGGATGTATAATCTCTCCATCCGGTCCTTGACCACTATAACTAAGACAACTATCCTACTTCATAGGCTTCCATCAACAAAGAACAGGTTCTGCTGCTATAACAAAAGTTCTTTTCATGGGTATCTCCTCAGATACTTTATTTCAGAAGGAGTGGAGACTGAGGCTTTGTGTCCATTGGGATGGCTACGTCTTTGTCATTGGTGAGGGAGAGGTTAACTGTGCCCATCTGTGATCCAGTAGCCAGGGCCTCTCAGCCATGGGTTGCCATAGTGACAGTCACATGATACTCATTAGTACAGGCAACTGCACCAGGAGGCTCCCCCTCACTCAGTCTAAAGCAGTATGTTCCTGTGATAGTGTATTCTGCCCTTTTCTTTTCCCGTCCAGATGCCTCAGAAACTGCTGCCCTGAGAATCCATGTAGAAGAAATTCTAGTACTTCATGCACATTTTTCAGCTCTTTTGCCCTTTTCAGCAAAGCAAAGCAAAGCAAGGCAAAACAAGACTTCTGTTTTGGAAGTAAGAGTCAGAGGGGACCTGTAGTTGATGACCTGCACATAGAATCATTGCTTCGATTTTGGGTCCCAGAATGAAACAGAGCCTGTCTCCATGCTGGGATCTTTCTTTCTCGTCAGATGATCCTTTACCCAGACCCTCCAGTCTCAGAGGCTGGCCCCTGATGGGTGACCTTGCCCACTGTCAGAGCACACTGTAAAAAATGTTCTTTCTGGGGCTCCTGGGTGGCACAGTTGGCTGAGTGTTCAACTCTAGGTTTTGGCTCAGGTCTTGATCTCAGGGTCATGATCTTGGGCTTGTGAGATCAAGCCCTGTGTCAGGCTCCACGCTCAGTGCAGAATCTGCTAAAGCTTCTCTCTCCCTCTGCCCCTCCCTCCTCTCTCTCTCTCTCTCTCTCAAATGAATCTTAAAAAAATTTTTTTTAAATGCTCTTCCTGATCCTTTTTATTTATTTATTTTTATTTATTTATTTATTTTTTAAATTTTATTTATTTATGATAGTCACAGAGAGAGAGAGAGAGAGAGGCAGAGACACAGGCAGAGGGAGAAGCAGGCTCCATGCACCGGGAGCCTGACGTGGGATTCGATCCTGGGTCTCCAGGATCGCGCCCTGGGCCAAAGGCAGGCGCCAAACCGCTGCACCACCCAGGGATCCCGCTCTTCCTGATCCTAATGAAACTAAAGAGAATATGGTCTGGACACAATGCTAAACACTTTAAATACTTAATCCTTATTTTATATATGAGACAATTGAGGTATGGAAAATCAAATTGCATGCCGAAAATCATATAGCTGGTTAACACCAAAGCTCATGCACTCAGCGGCTCCACTCTCTTGTTTCTCATGCTAAGTAGAAACTAATCTCCAGGGCAGCCTGGGTGGCTCAGTGGTTTAGCGCTGCCTTCAGCCCAGGGCATGATTCTAGAGACCCTGGATCAAGTCCCACATCAGCCTCCCTGCATGGAGCCTGCTTCTCCCTCTGCCTGTGTCTCTGCCTCTCTCTTTCTCTCCCGTCTCTCTCTCTCTGTCTCTGTCTCTCTGTCTCTCATGAATAAATAAATAAAATCTTTTTAAAAAAAGAAACTAATCTACCCAGTGAATTCTAGGTCCTCATCTTCATTTCACTCTCTGGAGCAATAGAGAACAAATCCTCTTCTGTTTCACAGCAACTTACCTTGGAGAGAACCTGCGTGATGTCCTTCAGTGAACTGGAAGCAGCATAGCCAATTGGGAGGAACAGTTATGCCCAGAAAGCAGCACTGTGCCTCCCTTTGGTCCCTTTAACTCCAGACTAAACATCTTTGTCTTCCCTTAAAATGTATGATAAGAGTTCTTGGTCATGATCCCTAACAAACAAATACATTGATCTCAGCATTCCACAAAACAGCAGACAACTCTTGATTGTTGCTCGTCCAACCATTCCTTCCCATAACCTAGTGTTAGGCCAGCATAAATATTCCTCCACACTATCTGCTTAGGCACTGCCTGGCACTCACTGAGCGAGAAACAACCACGAAGCTGTACTTGGTCCCCTGATGCCAGAAGTCATGTCAGCGACAGCAACAAAAGGTCATCTGTCTTGGTACAGTCTTTCGGAAGACAATTTGATGACAGACAATTTGGTGACCAACAGGATACACCTTTGGATATTGACTAATTGTCAAGCATGGGTTGAAATCCTCAGAAACTCACCTCTCTTTCTGCACTGAGCCCTCCAAGAACAAACCCCCGCGATCGCAGGATGTGGTATTTAAAGGGACAATGGTGATTTTTCCAATCCAGTTTGATCGTGACTGAGACCCAGAAAGATGAGACTGTGTTGTCAGTCAGTAGCAACACCAGGAATCAAATCCAGGTCTGTCTGAATTCAAAGTCCACCCTCTTAGTTCCCCACTCTGTAAGGCATATTGCTCTCTAGTATTGACCAAAACCCTGGCTCTGAGAAGTCTATAAAATGGACATAGTGCAAGGACAATATAGAGTTGCAAATACTAAGTGGGATGTAATCTGTTACCCGCCTAGCACAGTGCCAAGCAGGGAAGGAGACTCTCCATTAAAGGTAGCCAGTGTCATCAGCAGGGACCAGGACCCATGCCTCTTTTGTTTTTCCCAGTGTGGCCCTCTATACTTTGTACACCTGCCTCCCTAGTGCACCTTATCACAACGGGCTCAGGGATGGCACAATTTGGGGTGCAGAAGGTTGCAACAACAAAATCTTGGCCCTCAGTGAGCTTGCAATTCTGTGGGAGAGGTAGGAACAGCCCCATCTTGTGGATTTCTCAAGCAGAATGTGACATGGCTCAGTGATTCTGCCTCCTTCAAACCCTTTCTTCTCCTGGTTTCTGACATAGTACTATCTATTTATTCTTACACAATCATGAACTCCTTTGCTGACTCCTCATGCTCTCCATTTCTAAATGATGGCAGCCCTCAGGGATCTCCCCTCTCATCTCCAAAGAGACCTTATCTTAGGTGACCTCCTCAGATCATGTGATGTTGAGTACCTACCGTACTCAATGACACTGATGCTGACCCTGACATTTTTCTCTTCAGCTTTGACCCCTTCCTAAGCTCCAAGTTCCAACATCCAACAGCCTATATAATGTTTTCAGCTCGATGGTTCTTGGGATTCTTGAACTTAACATTTCCTAAACTGAACTGTACTTCTCCCATTCCAAACCCACCTCTCTCCTCAATTGTTGGTGGGCTTTCCTTTCACTCCCACAGTTTATTCATTCAATACATGTTTACTGAGTGTCATTGTCATTGCAAACATTATTCTAGTCAGTGAGAAAAACCATAAACAAGACCAAGTCTCTGTGTTCATGAAGCTTATCTTCTAGTGGGAGAGCCAGGAAATAACCAGCAATTAGCTGCATAAATAATATAATTTCAGGCACTGATACTTGTTCTTCCCTCTAGATCTCATTTTTTAAAAAGATTTTATTTCTTTATTTATTCATGAGAGACACAGAGAGAAGAAGAGACACAGGCAGAGGGAAAAGCAGGCTCCCTGTTTGAAGCCCGATGTGGGACTCGATCCCAGGACCCCTGAGATCATGTCCTGAGCCGAAGGCAGACATTCAGCCACTGAGCTACCCAGGTGTCCCATCCCTCTAGATTTCATTGTTGATATCACCATTTGCGAGTCACGGAGACCAAAATACTTGAGTCATTCCTGACTCCTGCGTTTCCCCCAACTCCTCTATGTAACCCATCAGCAAGTTCCTCCAAAATATATCTATTTTGAGGAGTCTTTGGTGGTGGAGGTGTTGAGAATGGATGGGATCGGTGATGATGAAGTATGTGCCATATGCTGTATCTGGAAAAAAAAAAACAGGAGTAAGATGAAAAGATTTTCCTTCTTTCTTCAAAAAAATATGGGGAGCAGGGATCAGTCACCAAACACACTCATGTTGGTTACCAGGACAATTTATGCTATTGCTGCCCCTGGTTACACTTGTTGCCAGGACTCATCCTTTGGGGAGGGGGCTTTCTAATTCCTGTTTTCAGTGAAGTGGGGTGGTCTTGCCATGGTATTCACTCCAAGGAAGATCACAAACCATTTTTACAAAGTCTGATGGAGGCACAGGTGCCAGGGCATGCCTTTTCATGCCTCTGCCCACCTCATTGGTTATGTCCATGCCCCATCCTCTGAGTCTAGAATCTTAGAAATGTCTTGCAATGGCAACCCAAAATAAACACATGCAGAGCAGGTGTCACTTCTGCAGGATGGTCATCAGATGATCTGTTGGTCACTGCTAACTTCAAAATGAGGGGCAGCCACAGAGTTTCTCTGGAATGCTCATGCAAATGAACACACTGAGTGGCCTGCAAAGGCTCCCCTGGCTTGGTCATTATTCCTGAGTCCTGGCAATATTCGGAGCTCTCTTTCTGACACAGGATGAAGTTTGGAGGGCTCTTCATGTTGACTGTATATCTTTCCACCTGATCCCTCTGGGTCTCATCCATATTCTATCTTCTCTCTTTCCTTTCTTTGGTGGTGGAGGGCAAGGTAGAGAGAAGCCTTGCTTTGACCCAGCCTATATGAAATCTATGGCTGAGACCCCATGTTGTTCTTCTTCTCCCAGAGACCACGAATTGCAAATCTCAAAAGCAAGACTTGATCATTTTGTCAATCTTCTCCTGAGACAACTGTAGAATATCTAGCTGGCTGAATGGTGAAGTTAAGTATGAGAAAAAACAAACAAACAAACATTGAAAATAACACAGAATCTCTTTACCAAGTTCACCCTGCTATTGAGGAAGGTGCAAAATTGTGAGGAATGCTACACCTGCAAATATAAAACTGTTGGGGTTTATAAAGAGTCTCTATGTACATAATCTCACTTAATCTTCACATTCGTGCTGTGAATTAGTAACCAGTTACACTTAAGATAGATAAATGATAGATAGATAGATAGATAGATAGATAGATAGATAGATAGATGATAGATAGAAATTGCCCCGAGCTAGGGCTTAAAAGCAGTTTTCTGCTCAGGTTTAGCGCATTAATCAATCCCCAGGTGAAAATCCTGGCATTAACAACTATGAATTCTACTGATAGACTTCTAGCCCAGACATTTGATCCAAATCCCAATCTTTGTCCATCTGAGTTTCCCTCAAATAGCCAACGTAAGGCAATTTCTCTCTCCCTCTCAGATCTGGGCAGCTCATCATGGGATCATAGGCTTACTGCCCCAATTCACTACTTCCAGTGAGTTCTAACCCATTTCTTTCCCCCATTTCCTAAAAATAAATTATGATCTGGAGCCAAGGCAGAAAGATGGGTCTTTAAAAGAGGTGGGGTCTTTAAAAGAGGAAGTACACTTACGAGTGACTTTGACAGGGTTGGGAGTGAGCTGCATGCATGAGTCTTAGAATGCAGAACAAACTTGAGATCTTCAAAGCATGAGCAACAGAAAGAGGATGGTCCTGATTTTTCTTCCTTTTGATTTGTTTTTAATTAGACGTTTTCCAAGGGGGTGGAGGGAACCTGAGTTGCTTCAAGAAGAATTTGAGTTTCAGCCCATCTGCTGAAAGCCCTTTAAGGACACTTGTATCCTTCTTATGACTGAGAAGTGAAAGTGTCCCAACAAAGCTCCTTTTGGGCTTAAACAAGAATGAAGGGAGAGGAATCTGGAGTTGACCTTCTCAGGTTTTGTAGAGAGTGGTCACGTCTTATTAGTCACGATTGCGGCATAGAGGAGTGAGGGTGTAGAGTGGAAGGCCACTTTAAGGAAAAGGAAAAAAAAAAAAAAGATAGAAGAACAAATATTTACTTACAATAAAAAAGCAGCCAAAATAGATTTATAGAGCCCTGAGAACTCAACTACTTTTTTTTCAAAATATCTGTAGGCAATTTATAAAACAAACAAATAACACCCCCCTACCCAACCCTCAAAAACCAAAACCTCAGCTATTAGAAATGACAAATACCCACCATTTGCTTCAACGTGGATGGAACTGGAGGGTATTATGCTGAGTGAAGTAAGCCAGTCGGAGAAGGACAAACATTATATGTTCTCATTCATTTGGGGAATATAAATAATAGTGAAAGGGAATATAAGGGAAGGGGGAAGAAATGTGTGGGAAATATCAGAAAGATGAGACAGAACGTAAAGACTGCTAACTCTGGGAAATGAACTAGGGGTGGTGGAAGGGGAGGAGGGTGGGGGGTGGGAGTGAATGGGTGACGGGCACTGGGGGTTATTCTGTATGTTAGTAAATTGAACACCAATAAAAAATAAATTAAAAAAAATAAAGAAAAAAACAAAAACAAAAACAAACAAACAAAAAAAAAACAACAAAACCCAGCAGCTTGAATAGAAACATGTTCTGATGACAAGCTGGTGTCCCCATTCCTCCTGGAATACTCCGCAACCCTCAGTGGCTCCCAGCATTATGGGGAGGGGCTTGGGATCTTAAGCACCCATGGACTTCTAAGGAAATGTACAAGCATTTGTGGGGTGGGTGCCAGTGGGTTGCAGGGATGAGGGCATGTGTGTGAGGAGGTTAATTACCCTTCCTCCCTCCTCAGGAATATCTCTGGGCCAAGGTGGAGCTTTCACCCCACAACTGATCACATATTGAACGGGTTGGACCTCTCTGCTCAGGAGTCTGGGGACCCCTGGCAGCCTGAGCTGGTTGAGGGCGTCTCAGAACCCTGGTACCTCTTCATTCCAGGTTTCAAGTGGTAGCCAAAGCAGGCTTCAGGTTAGAGCATTGGAAGTTTTCCTCCTACATGGATCCCTTTGGGAGTATAGATTCTTTCCCCATTTTTACAGGGGGATCTTCCCTCCTAGTATTTCTTCTTCACCCCACAGGGGATGGAGAAATCTGTTCCTTCTACCCATGGTGTGTAAGGCTGGGTAAAGGAACTTCGTCTCTCTACCAACCCCACTTAGAGGCTTCTCACGAGAGGAATTGCTAATCTGACTGCCCCACATTCTCTGCATGTGTTCACAGACTATAATGACAGGATCCAGGACCACATTCTTTGGCTTCTGGTGCCCAGCCCCCCACTTCTTTACCGCCCCCCCCCACACACACACACATACTCTCCCATGCCCTGTCCCTGTGAGATCAAGCATACATAAGGTCCCACCTGCCTTTCTGGCCAGGCCCTGCATGTTTATTCTAGCATCTCCAGCCACATCTGGAAGGGAAAGCAACCTGGTCATCCTTGCTTATGTGGCAGAGGGGACAAGAGAGCTTGGTATGCTCCCACAGACCCAGGCATTTCTCTAATAAATGAAAATCCTGCTGGTCTCTCTGGGCTTGTGCACCAGACTGCACTAGAAGAGAAGTTCTGCATGGGGATGCATCTGATGCTGGCTCAGAGGCTCCCATTTACATCCCCCCCCCTTTTTTCTGTATTGAGTTCTCTAGTTGGCTATTTTTCCTTCAATTGAGACCCCAGAAGGGAGGAGAAATGCACGGCAGGGGTCAAGGACTGGAACACCATCTGTGTGTCCTAAATGCACACAAGCGCCCCCAGAGCAAGTTTGGATATCATTTCAGGGGTGTCACAGATTTTTCTAAGGAAACCAAGGAGGTCCTCTAAAGCAATGCTTCTCAAACATGAATAAGCATGTAAATCATCCAGGGGATCTTGTTTGAATGCAGAACCTGATTCAGGAGATCTGGGGTGGGAGTTGGGATCTGCATTTGTTTTGTTTTATTTTACTTTAAAGATTTTATTTATTTATTTTAGAGAGAGCATGCACACATGAGGGAAGGAGCAGAGTGAGAGGGAGAAGCAGGCTCCCCAATGAGCAGGGAGCCTAATGCAGGACTCGATCTCATGGGATGAGATCATGACCTGAGCCAAAGGCAGACGCTTAACCAACTGAGCCACCCAGGTATCCCTCGATCTGTATTTTTAACAGGTGTGCAGGTGACACCAGTGCCACTCATCCAGAGCATCTGGATCCTCACCACCCAAAGGCAGTCCTAGGACCCGCAGCATCCACACCCTCGGAAGCTTGTGAAAGATGCAGAATGTTGGGCTCCATCTGAGACCTACGGAAACAGAAATTTGGCCACCACGAGGTAGCCTAATCACCTTCTCGGTGTTTTCCCTGCCGGCTAATCCAGAGTCACAGTACATAAACCATTGCAGCTGCTCTGGGCAGGACTTGGTTAACTTTAGAGGCTGGTCAAGTAGGAAAATCACTAATTTCCCCAAGGAGCCTCAGAGACGCCTCTGGCAGCTGGTCTTCCTCTGTGAGTCATTGGAGGCTGCAAACAGGACCTTGTGCAGTGTTTGTGAAAGGTAATGTGGCTGAATTAATGATGATGCAGGAGCCTTCACAGAGGTGATTCTCGGCTCTTTTAATTGCACCATTTCTCAACCTTAATGCTGCCTCACTGCCATTTCTGAATTATATCACCATGCACATCCAGAGACACGCATATTATAGATTAATTCTCCCACTCAAACTGATAAACTACCCCACACATAATTTATACTCATCTGTCTTTCCCCTAATCTAGCCAAACCCTCTGCTTGCTACTCTGTCAACCAGAGTGCTTCGAGAAAATTAGTCTTTGGACTGCGTCCCTGTACTTACATGCCATCCATGGGAGTCCATTTGAAAGCTACGTGAGGAAACCAGAGGTGATAAAAGTCCAGGGTCTTTTCTGATTCCATGCCAATGGATGGGATGGAATGGGATGGGATGGGATGGGATGAGATGGACCATCAGAATGGTCTGGTACTTTACATACTGGAAGTTGTGTTTTGTTCTATCCCAGGCGGAACATCTATCTGTGAGTGTCCTGATCCCCTGAGCCAGAAATGCTGCTACTCTAGAGTTAGCACCTCTAGCTGGATTCCTTCCCTTTCTAGCCTCACCTTCTTGGGCCCCTCCCCTGATTCCTGGGTCACAGCTGCCATGAGAGCTTGGCCCTCCCCTCCCCAGCCCTCCTTGAGCTCACAGGAAGAAAAAGACTCACAGCTTTGAATCAGACTCAGTGGTCCCACCCATCACTCCTCCTGCCATCTCTAATTTCATGGACGTGGTGTCTTGCTGGCACAGGCACGTGGTGCCCTGCAGGACAGTTGTCCTGGCTAACATCTGTGCTTGTGTCTGCCTTTAATCCTGGATCTAGGGTGTTCCCAGAGTCTCCTAGGCACTCCCCTTCCCCAGGTCCTCTTGAAACTCACCTTCTTGGGATGCTTGAGTGGCTCAGCGGTTGAGTGTCTGCCTGTGGCTCTAGGTGTGATCCAAGTCCTGGGATCAAGTCCCACATCAGGCTCTTCACAGGGAACCTACGTCTCCCTCAGCCTCTGTCTCTGCCTCTCTCTGTGTGTCTCTCATGAATAGATAAACAAAATCTAAAAAACAAAGAATGCTTATCTCCTTGACTGTTTGCTCTGCCAAGCCCATTCCTACTTTGAACAAATTGCAGGGTCTTATTTCTCAGCTATGGGATCTTTCTAGAAAGAGTTATGAAACAGTCCTGGTAGATCAGCGAGGATCTCTGTTATTGGATCTTGATGGGGCTTCACTGACACTCAACAAAGCTTCCCTTCACCATGTGATGGGGGTTCTCACTCCTTGTGCCCCTTGAGCCCCTGACTTTATTCAGACTTGCACATTCTCAGCTGATGACCTCACCTCTTGCTTTACAAAGATGAAGTCTAAAGAATGTCTAGAGAACACAAATGGGGAAGAACACACAAGGCCGAGGAAGTCTCTGCGAGTTCCTAGCATCTCACCAGGCACAATGCCAAGCCTTAAAGTTCTGGCTTCAGTCAAATAAGCTCAAGGTGGCCGCCGAGCACTCCCTTCCAATGGAAAGAACAGATGTAAGAGTTTGAGATGGCACCCGAGGAAACTGTTGCTAGACTTTGCTTAAGATTATAAGACCATCAAGGAAAGGTGGGAAGGAAAATAGAAAGTGAATCCCGAGGGACCCCTGGGTGGCTCAGCGGTTGAGTGCCTGCCTTTGGCTCAGTGATCCCTGGGTACTGGGATCAAGTCCCACATCGGGGTCCCTGTATGGAACCTGCTTCTCCCTCTGCCTTTGTCTCTGCCTCTCTCTCTCTCTCTCTCTGTCTCTCATAGATAATAAATAAATAAATAAATAAATAAATAAATAAATAAATAAAATCTTTTAAAAAAGTGAACCCCAAGGTATCATTCAAGGAAGGATCGATTGTCTTTTTTGTGTCAAGCGGCTCTGGGTGTGTCCTGTGATGGAACACAATTACCTTCTGTATTCATGCCCATTTTCAATAAGAACTGACCTTTGTTGCTGGTCACACTACATATACCTTCTTTGCTTCACATCTCCCTCCTTTTCATTCTCTTTCCTCATTTTGTGGGACAAAATCCACCCAGAAAAACATGGAAGCCATGTTAAATATTTCAAATATCAGGGAAGCCCTGGATGGAACATGTTATAAAAGCGTTGGAAGTGCTGAAAGAGTCACAAAGAGGAGGACAAGCTATTCCAGAGATTAGAAATGGCAGGAAGTCACTATTGCCCCTAGTGTTGAAGGAACCAAAGTTGGGAGATCCCAGAGCCCAAAGGCATGATGGTGGTTATCTGAGGGAGGCCACTGCTGCTCTTCAGAGAAATCACTGATGCACTACAGAAAGCAACAAACTTGACACTGGACCCAACAGCCACCTGCCACTGCTGGCACAAGGACCATCCCAGACACCTGCAGGTGCTGACCACTCTGGAAGCCACCCAGTGCTATACCACCCACCTATCACTACAGCTGCTGGGTGAGAGTACCCCAGGAAAGGGTGGAAAGGATGCTTAGGCCAAACAGGCAATGGTCAGCACGCCCTTCACTCCTTCTGTCTCTTAGCCTGCCTTTTTGAAATCCTTCTTTTCCTTTTTCCCTTGTCTTCTCTCACTGCATTCATTTGACCAGCATTCATGAGCATCTACTGTATGCTAGGAATTATGCTAGAATGGGGAGTGGTAAGGGAAGTGGATTCAGAGAAATGTGTGGGAAATATCAGAAAGGGAGACAGAACGTAAAGACTGCTAACTCTGGGAAACGAACTAGGGGTGGTAGAAGGGGAGGAGGGTGGGGGGTGGGAGTGAATGGGTGACGGGCACTGGGGGTTATTCTGTATGTTAGTAAATTGAACACCAATAAAAAATAAATTAAAAAAGAAAGATAAAGATATTGACCTGTATCCAAGGTGCTTAAAGATCATAATTTCCCACTCCCAAACACACACACACACACACACACACACACACACACACACACTTTGTTTTCTTGTTTGTTTTTGCTTTTGTTTTAGAAGATCAAGAATTGCTTCTGGAAATTGATCCTTCCAAGTTCCCTCTGCTTTTTCTTGAGTTTGTGTTTAAAAATCATAGAGTGTTTAAAAATCATAGAGTGATCTCTGGCCATTTTGCTCCACCAGTGAACACATATTGAGAATCTATAATATACATTAGACTCTACTAGGAGCAGCGAGCAGAAAAATGACCATGAAAACCTTACGATATCATGGGGAGATAGAGTACATGACATAGTGAACAAAATCTTGATTGCAACAAGTGGATAGACTAACTTCCTAAAGTCTGCTAGTAGGACAGACAGGGGTGTGAAGGGTGCCATGAAAGTGAGTGGGTCAGGGCAGGCTTCATGAGGAAAGAGGCTTGGCCTAGTTATGAGAGAGGAATAGGCTGCAAACTTACGTGTGTGCCCAAATCTCCCTTTTGCCTCTTGCCCCAAAGCTGGAACCATCATCAACCTCCGGGCTGTGGAAACATCTCATATTAGAATGCCAGGAATGCAGACAGAGCTCTACTTCCTTCTCTCTCCAACATGATCTTGGCCCGGTGACCTTGGCTAAGTCATTTGACCATCTGGTCCCAGCTGTGACAAGGGGTTACTGATGTTATTCCTGGTTTAGTGTTCTAGGACACATCAAATCATATGACTCCATCCTGCTATCAGACCCAGGACCCAATAACCCACCTAGGATGGGGTGGGTGGGGGCTGATTTACCTGGAGGGAAGTGGAATTCTCTTTTCAGGACCAGCAGAAAAGCTTGGTCCTTTCTCCCCAGTGCACAATTCTCCTTCTGTTTTCTCTGTTTTCCAATAGCCCCTGTCCTGGAGCTGCTGGGGCCAAGAGACCCCCAGATTCATTCCTCTGGTTGGCCAGTGTCCCGGACCCTACTATGATACCCAGTTGTGTGCAGGAAGCACGCTCTCTATTGAGCAGCCTTTCTTTATAGCCTGAATGAGGAAAAGCTGCCCAGTGGGCATGCAGGACAGAAGCTGACCTGGAGGTGGGCTCTTCTTTGTCCCCTGCCCCCCTCACTCAGACTCTCTGCACCTAGCATCGCCCCCCTCTTATGCTGCCCTCACAGGCTGGTCTGTGCCCATGGACACCTCTGGGCCTATTAGCTGTCTCCATAATGGACAATGACAGCTCATCACATTACGAGCCTGCTTCTCTGGCAGGAAGGCTAAGGGCCGGTGAGGCTCATTAGCATCTGCCTGGAAGGGGACCAGGCAGTGGGGCTCTTCCTTCTCTCTGAGCTGCCCCCTCCTTCCCAGGCCCCATTTCTAGCAGGCTCTCAGCTGTATGTCATGAGCAGTTGTGGTGTATCATGAGCCTTTGTGAAGAAGGTCAGACTAATTTGTTGTTCGATAGTAGTACTGGGAAAGAGGCACATGCATGATTTATTTTTGAAAATTTACAACAAATGGAAGCAGTCATTTCCACTCTCTGGAATTCCAAGATGTTTTCCAAGGGAGAAAAAGGTAGAACCACCAAGAGTAGAGCTAATGCACTGTGAGCTTGTCCCTGGAAGCGTGAGTGTGAATGTCACCCATAACATTGCTGGTGAAGGAAGATTGAGATGAGGACTACTGACTGGCCTCCTGCCTGACTTTTGGCTGGGACAAAGAGGAAGATGGAATGCCATGCATCTTCTTAAGGAGCCCAGGATTAGAACATCCAACGAAGGAGATCCTCTGAAACAGAATGTCTGAAACACGAGTGCCATATAAATCACCAAAGGATCTTGTTAAAATGCAGACTTTGATTCAGTGGGTCTGGAGTGGGGGTAGCTGGGGATTTCCAGACACTGGTGTGAAAAATGGGGGAATGTGCTGAATCTTCTAGGCTAAAAGCATCCAATGCCTTCTGTAAGTAGAGTCTGGAGGTGGGGTATTTTCTTACATTGTCTCTTTTACTAGGGCTGCTCAAAGTCCCCTGAACCCAAGTCCTCAAGGAGAAAAGCCATGCTGGATCCCAATGACCATGACAGGGGCTTGTTATGCATGCATGATTCATGCACGCTAGCTTGGAAAGACTGGCCCTATTCACGAAACATAATTACATCCCACTTCTCTGGATTTAATTGAAATCACAGATGGATCAAAATTTAAAGCTGGAGGGGACTGTAGAAAATCTGTATTTCGGTTCACTTATTTTAAAGCCAGGACCTAGAGTTTGGGGCAAAAATTTGATTTCTAAGTATTGGCAGCTAATTAGAATTCAAAAGAGAATACTACATAGCCAGGGCACTTGGGCGGCACAGTCGGTTAAGCATCTGACTCTTGGTTTCGGCTCAGGTTGTGATCTCAGGGTCATGAAATAGAGCCCCACGTTGGGCCTCCATGCTGAGCGTGGAATCTGCTTGAGATTCTCTCTCTCCTTCTTCTTCTGTCCACCCCCAACACACACTTACTCTCTCTCTCTTTCTAATAAATGAATAAACTTTTTTTAAAAAAAGAATACTAAAAAAAAAATAAAATAAAATAAAAAAAATAAAAAAAGAATACTATGTAGCCAAAATAAGACAACTCCCCCAAGCAGATACACCTGATTGCTCTCAGCCTCTTATCTACATGGATGTCAGGGATTGAAAAGTGATTTTTGTTCACATGTCTGTTTGGATGTCATATTGCAGAGCCAAGGCTCAGGAAATACTTTCCCTACTAGCTTAGTCAGAAAGAGAATTTTTTTCCTAAATACCGAAGGGAAGTTTGTGGACAGGATGTAGGCAATGGATCAGACTGTAGAAGTCTCTGTCTCTGTGTACCCAGAATAAGGTGTTTGAAAGATTTAACTCAGCTTGGAACATGCTTGGAAATCGTCTTCAGGATGGGTGTCTGGTACTTAAGGCGGAAGACTGGGGATTTTTCTGAGCTTAACTGCTCACTCAATGAGCAGTTCCTAAATGGGTTCCCACATCTACCTACACACTGAGTGTATTGTGCCCGCGGGAATGTTGGACAAAGTACAAACTGTAGGGTGCCTGTCTATCCAATAGAAACATTTTGTAAGTGTTTAATCAACATACATATGGGAAATGTGCACACGATCTAAGTACAGGAAAGTGCACAGAAGAAAACCAAATAAGGGTGCCTGGGTGGCTCAGTGGGGTAAGCATCTGCCTTTTGCTCAGGTTGTGATCCTGGGGTCCTGGAATAGAGCCCTACATCAGGCTTCCTGCTCAGCAGGGAGTCTGCATCTCCCTCTCCTTCTGCCATTTCTCCCCCAACTCATGGTCTCTCTCAAATAAAAATTTAAAATCTCAAAAAAAAAAAAAAAAAGAATGCCATACAATGTGGCAGCTATACTTGTGGTGAGCATAGCACAATGTATGGACTTATTGGATCACTAAACTGTACACATGACACTAATGTAACACTGTGTGTCAACTATACTTCCATTTAAAAAATACCATAAAATGAATTTACACAAACTTAACACTCCTGTCTAGCCAATACCCAAATCAAGAAAGAATATGACCAGTTACTCACCCTGGCCCCCTGATCCCACCAAGGCGACCACTCTTCTGGCTTCTAACACATAGATCATCTTTCTTTGTAGACATACCGTGTCTGACTTCTTTTGCTCCACATTGTTTGGAAGAGTAATTCATCGTGTCGTGTGTAGCTGTGTTGCCATGGCGTATCATTGCTGTAGAGTATTCCATTTTGTGTATGTAACGCTATGCATCCATTGTACTATTGATGCACATTTGGGTGTTTTCCATTTTGGGGATTGTTACAAATGGCACTGCTATCAGATTTCCTATCCATTTCTTCAGATGAACACATGTGTGTATTTCTTTGGGAAATACTTAGGACTAGAACTGCTGGACCATAGGTTATGCATATGTTAAGCTCTCGTAGATGCTGCCAGAACTTGTCCAAAGTGATTGTATCAGTGTACATTCCTGCCAGCAGTGAGTGAGGGTTCTGATTGTTCCATATCCCTGCCAACACTTTGTTGTTGAAAAAGAAAATCTCAATTCTGTTTTCCAGTTGGTGGACATATAGGGTAACACACCATCATTTGCTTAATGGACGTATAGGGTATCACACCACCATTTGCAAAAGCTTAATTTGCTTTTACCTAATAACTAAGAAAGCTGAACACTTTTTTTTTGTTTTTGTATATTGAATGGCCATTTGGATATACTTTTCTATGAAAAGTCTGTTCAAATCTTCCACTCATTACAAAAAGAAAGGTTATCTTTTCACTCTCTTAATGGAGTCTTTTGATAAATAGAAGTTCTTAACTTTAACAGTTGCCCATTTATCTTTTTTCTTTCTTTCTTTCTGTCTTTTTTTTTTTTTTTTTTGCCTTTATGGTTGGCTCTTTTGTGTCCTGTTTAAGAAATCTTTGTCTATTCAAGGTCACGATGATATTTCCTTGAGGAGCTTTATTAAGTTTTACCTTGCACATTTCAAATGGAGATTGGAGTAAGCTTCTTTGTCTTTTCGAGATAATTTCTCCCAGGCCCAGTGAGCACCCAAGCAGGAGCAAGGATCTGAACCCCGACCACTAGACTTTCTAATCACCAGCTGCTTGACATTAGGCATCTGCTTTCCTTCTCTCTGCCTCACCTCCTCAGGGGTAATATTACCTTCTAGGGCACCTGGGTGGCTCAGTCGGTGAAAAGTATCTGCCTTCAGCTCAGGTCATGATCCCAGGGTCCTGGGATCAAGTCCTGCGTCAGGCTCCCTGCTCAGTGGCTTGTGCTTTCTTTCTCTATATATGCATCAAATAAATAAATAAATAAATAAATAAATAAATAAATAAATAAATAAATAAATAAATAAATAAATAAATAAAATCTTTACAAAAAAAATCCTTCCTTCCTCATGGTTTTTCTGGTAAGGACTAATTACCTTAATTACTGAGAACAGTATCTGACACAAAATAAACATTCACTAAGGGGTGGTGATCATTACTGGTCTTGATCTAATGAGCTAAGGAGGAAAGAGTAATGAGGAGGAGCAGGAGTGGGCCATCAGTGAGTGTGTCCTAAATCCTGGAAGGAATGGAGGGGAAGAGATGGAGAACCACTCAGCTACACCCATCGTTTAGGTAGGCTCACGAGTCACAGACTGTCAGAGCATAAAAGCCAGAAGGTTACAAAAAGTTTACTCTGGGAATTCAGGGCAATAAATGCAGATGGCCAGGGAGCCCCCTCATCACATTTATCTCCTCCCCTGGAGCTGGGGAACACAGGCCACAATCTCACTACTGATATTAAGCAGGAAATTTTTTAAAAAGATTTTATGTATTTATTTATGAGAGAGAGAGAATGAGTTGGGGAGAGGAACAGAGGGAGAGAGACAAGCAGATGCCCCACTGAATACAGAGCCTGACACAGGGCTCCATCTCATGGCCCTGAGATCATGCCCAGAGCCAAAACCGAGAGTCACTTAATGGGCCAAGCCACCAGGTGCCCCTAAGCAGGAAATTATTGAACAGTGAATATGAAGAGCAGCTGTCATTTGGGGAGGACTCAGCTCAGCTTCAGAGAGATAGACCCTCACAAGAGGGTTGAGATGGTTTTCCCAGAGTGAGTCATTGTGGGCGAGTGGGTATTTGGCCCTGAGCCCACGAAGCAGAGACCTGAGGACTACACCATTTAGTGGGTCAAAGAATTCCTCCAGAGAATTTCTAGAATTACGTGCATTTCTTCTCTTCAGGTACCTCTCCAGAATTATATAAGATAACACCATACCCCTCAGGTTGAACAGGAGTCAGCAAACTTAATCTGTTAAAATCCAGACAGCCAACATATTTGGGTGCTATGGTGTCTGTTGTAGCTTCTCAGCTCTGTCATTTTATTGTAAAAGCAGCCATGCACAACATGTAAGCCTGTGAGCTTCACTGTGTCCTATGTTCATTTATGGGCACTAAAACTTGAATGTCATAGAATATTCATATCAGAATATATATATATATATATATATATATATATATATATATATATATATATACACACACTTTTATCCAACCACTTAAAAATGCAAAAACCATTCTGAGCCTATGGGACATGTGCAAATGGGCAGCAGGCCAGACTGGCCCATGGGAAATAGTGTAAGTCAGTCCTAATCAGTGGTTTTCCAAGCATAGTCCTGGGTAAGCAGCTTCAGCATTACCTGGGAACCTGCCAGAAATGGGATCTCTCAGACCCAGCCCACATTTACTGCATCAGAAGCTGGGGTGATTCACCTACATGATCAAGGTTATGTTTTGTTTTGTTTTTTTTTTTAAGATTTTATTTATCTATTCATGAGAGACAGAGAAAGAGGCAGAGACACAGGCAGAGGGAGAAGCAGGCTCCCCAAGGGGAGGCCAATGTGGGACTCAGTCCCAGGACCCTGGGATCATGACCTGAGTCGAAGGCAGATGCTCAACCACTGAGTCACCCAGGTGCCCCACAGTCAAGTTTGAAAATCACTGGTCTGCAATACAAGTTGTTCCAAGCACTTATTCCAAGCCAATTTCCCCGCCTTCTGTCTGTATCTTTTTTACATTAGACAAGCCAATTAACCTGGCATCTGAAACCCCTTCTCAGAAACCCTTCCCCACAGCTGCTTGTTGAGGCAAATGGCTTCAGAATATTACTGGCAGGTGCCCACATTCTGGGCCACATGGATCTGACTTGCTTAATACCAGACCCATGATCAAAATCTGGTCAGCAACAGGTGTCTGTCATCAAAGCTAATCGGACTCACCTTGGTAAGCATTTTAACTAGCTATGTAGGTCATTAATTGTTCATTGCTACTGGGAGCCAAAGTAAAAATCCAAAAATGCAGAGATGGAGGACAATACAGAGCTTCTGTGAGGCAGAAGATGTGAGGGTAAGGACTTCTAAGGAAGCAGAGGTGTGATGGGAGGCAACCAGCTGAAGCTCATGGCTACAGACAAGAGTCTACAGGAGTGAGGGGAGCTGAATTTCCTTAACAGCCAAGCACTGGGGTGACTCCAGAAGACATCTCCGCTAAAGGGGCAGCATAGAAACCTGCTCATTAACCTGCCTTGAATCCTGAAAACATGAGTCTGCCCCTTAAACCTGGGGAATCCCAGGTCGCTGTAAGATTTCTGGTCCCAAAGGAGTCCTGCCAACAAACAGGGGTGGAATATCTGTTCCTCAGACCCCAGTAGCGTGTTGAGGCTTTCCTTAATACGTTACACACGATGTGTTTCTCTCTCCGCACCTAAAAATCTTACTCTCCAAGACCTCACTTCAAGGCAATATTCCCAACAAAGTTCTCCTTGATTCTTCTGCTCTTCCTCCCTGACTGGTTAGTCTACCTTTCCTTCAGAGCCAGCACCCTGTTCCCAGAACCCCGCTGCATCGCATTCCGCCATTTTTAAAGATAGCCACTGTAGGTCTGCTCAGGTGACTTGAAGCCTTGGGAAAATCTTCATGTCCTTGCCATTCCCAGCACATGGTCAAAGTATAATCAAAGTTGGGGGGGATCAGAGAAGGTCCAGTCATCTCTCTCTGAATGACCTCTCCACCGTCACCACCCACAGCCATTGGACAGACCAGAAGAGCGAGTTCCAGGGAGGGGACAGGATTTGACAGCCTCTGTTGAACAACGCTCTGGGACAGGACCACATGTCCCAGTGGGTCCCCTTTCCAAGCCCTGTCTCCTTCACACTTCTAAATCCCTTCTCCACACTTCAGCTGAGGGGACCTGAGATAATTTCAAGGGCTTTCAATGACCATTTGCAATTAACTGTATGGGAAATATCTCCAGTCAATTAGTGTTGGCACATTTCCAGGGCTGTCACCAACCTGCTCTGGAGCAATCAGACTTAATTATCTTGTTGTCTTTGCTTTTTTTTTTATGTTAATCTCATTTGTGAGGGTTTCTGTAAACAATTAGGTAAGGAGAGCCTTTTCATTTGAATGAAGCAAATGGGATGAAGCAACTGTATTTTACAAATAACTCCAAGGCTTTAAAAATCTCAGCTGAGTCCCATAGTCAGTATCGGGGCCTTCAACTCTTTTTAAAATCCCTAGAATCATGCTCCCATGGAACAGACACTTGGATAGCTATGGAGGGAAGCTCACATTTTTGTTTATTTGATGACCACCACAGAGCACAGAAGAGGAGCTGTGGGAGGGGACAGTCTGTGTTTTGTTTGGGTTCCATTTCTTCAGATCCAACAATAAATTCATGGAATTAAGCTTAACAGCTGTTTATTGGCAATAATAGCAAAATGCAAGCACACCACCACACAGCCTAGTGCCATGGAAGGTTAGCAGGTGTTCGGAGGGAATGCTCTTATTTCTGCCATCCCGCATTCACCCTACAGAAATGGGCATCCCTGCCATTTGAGGGAAGCCAAGCCCTCCACACCCAGCTCCATGCAGGGGTGGGTAATCAACCATCCTGCATCATCAGGTCACAGTTGTTGAATTGTGATGCACAAATGACCAAGGCCAAGCTAAAGGAGAGGTGATTATGGGATGTTTTCTGGAACCATAGGGCAAGAGCAGCTCTCTTTCTATTGATGGGGGTAGGCTTTAAGAATGAGGGTCTTGTCCTGTCAGTGGCTATGCTGTCATTCTGTTAGAAGAGTGATCATTGGGACACCTGGATGGCTCAGTGGTTGAGCATCTGCCTTCAGCCCTGGTTGTGATCCTGGGGTCCTGGGATCTAGTTCCACATCGGGCTCCCTACAGGGAGCCTGCTTCTCCCTCTGCCTGTATCTCTGCCTCTTTTTCTCTGTGTCTCTCATGAATAAACCACTAAAATCTTCAAAGAAAAAAAGAAGAAGAAGAAGAGTGATCCTTATGAAGATGAAGGAAAAAGGAAGGAAAAGTAGAGGAGGGAGAGAGAGATTCTCAATGCCAGCAGTTGTGTTCATACTCTGATCAAACTACATCCTTGACTTCTCAGTTATGTGGCCAGTAACTCACCTTGTTTCCTCCTTAATCCAGCTGAAATTGTGTGTGCCACTTACAACTCAGAGAACCCTTCCAAATATAATATTAAAGGAAAATCCTTTCAAGGTGAAAAATTATGACTCCACTATTTCTTGTCAACTTTACGCAAGCAGTTAAAGTCCCATTTTACTTGAAGCTCCCTCAAGAGCCTGAATGATAAACCAAGGTAGGATTAATCTGATGGAAAGAATAACTTGCATTTTACCTCTGTTCCTTCCTGGCCTTGAGGCACTGGTAGCCTTGTTCTTCAGAGTCCTCAAGGATTTCAGCAATGACCTGTGTGCAGCTTACCTCTCAGCACTTCTTTGCTTTTAAGTCGAGGGATGATTTGACCTTGGCTACCTAGAGTCCACAGAGTCCCCTCCCACTGCAAAGGGCACAGGGACAGGATCCCCAGATCTTGCCCCTATTCTGCTGATGACTGGCTATGTCAACTTGGGAAGACATGCTGCTATCTTCTCTCTGTTGTGCAAATTCCAGTGGATTTTCTTCTCTTACCCTGAGTGCTCAAGGAAACAACCACTGTTCTTTCAGACAAGTCTAAGAACAGGCGAACATTACTGAAAACTCAGAGCATATCGTGCAATTGAGTATTTCAATACCACAGATAGCCCCCACCCCACCCCGAGTCTTCTCTAAGTCCTTGGCTGCTCCTGCTTCATCGCAGCCTCCCCTACTAGGGATCCTACACCCCCGACTCAAACCAGATTTCAAATATCTCTTCCCACTGAAGCCTATGTTTTGCAGAATTCCTGATTTTTCCCTCCCAAAGCCAGCCTCAGAGCTCCATACTCCACTGTGCGTGTTTAACTATGGTATTCATACTTCAACTTCCCTCCATCTTTAGAATCGCCCAGAAAGAAAGGAGAATTTAATACACAGCATTTTCTGGGATGGAGGTTCTGGTTCCCAGGAGGCCCTGAGAGAGATGGGAGTGAGGCCGGAGTTGGTATATGCTTCCAGGCTCTGGGAAAGTGTGCTGAGGAGGGACTGGATAGAAGGCTTTGTACCTGTTACCACTGACAGTCATCACACAGTTGAAGAGTGTGTAAGACAAGATATCCTTGGTATGAATTTGAAGAAAAACAAGAGAAGAGTGAGCAAGTTGCAGGGTTCACCCTTCTGGGTTGATGTAGCCTGGTCTTTCTGAGGAGACAACTGAACTTTAAGCCTTCTCATGTGTCCCTCATGGGTAAGGAAGCTGTGCCCTTAGTGGGATGGATTCTGGGGCAACTGTCAGCCCCACTTTACATGGAGCAGCTGGCCAGCTTGGCTCTGGGCCCAGATCTGAGCATCTCCTGGGTTCTGTCCAGCTTATGAGGGGATCGATAAACATTTAAATGTCATGCTTCCAGGAGCCATCCATCATAGTAAATGTTGTTGTTCAATAAATGTCACTAGAGGGTAACAAAATCTCTCTTGCAGAATACCCTCTGGCCACCACTTCCTCTCTTGTCCCTTCCATTGGGATCATCACAGAACCTCTCCTGATTTCAAATAGTAAAGGGTGAGGGGGCTGTTTCTGAGCTTGAAACAAAGAGTGGTCTTTTTCCTGGAGCTGGCTTCCTTGTCACATATACTCTGTGGTCATCATTGATGCAATTTGCCGAGCATTTCTGGCTCTTTTCATTTCTGGAGCAGGACTGGATTGCATTTCCTAGGACCCCTGTGGCTGGATGCATCTAAATGACTATTTCTGACCAATGCACTGTGAACAGAAGTGACTCATGTCACTTTTAGACTGGAGCATTTAAATGCCGATATGAGACCCTCTCCAAATCACCTTTCTTTAGAATATAGTAACTTAGAATACTGGATATTGTGGCTCCTCATCAGCCTGAGTTCCTATGTGGCTCCAAGGAGCTGAGCCCTCTGCTATTGTGGACATGCAGTATGAACAAGAAATGTACTTTTATAATTTGAACCCAGTGAGATTTGGGGAGTGTTTTTTATTGCAGCATGACTTAATCTCTTCTGACTGATACTGATTCCAAATTGCCTAGATACTCCAAAGAAAGGAGCAGATACTAACCTGATTCTTCCTCTCGTCCGCTGTGGGCATCTCTCCAAACTTTGAGGTGGGAATAAAAGCTGCTTTTTTACTCCAAGAGTGGCTGTTTCTGCAGCACCAGAGAGATTGCTGGTAGATCTCCAGGAGAGTCCTTGCACACACAGAAAGGAGGCCTTTTCCTGGATCCATCAGTGTTCTCTTCCCCAGTAAAGTATCCTTGGGGAAGTATCTGCTCTTGGGGTAGAAAGCACAGAGAAAGTTGTCCACGTTGTTTTGGGATCCAAGTGGAGGAGCGATGGCAGTTTCATTTGCTCATCCTGGAAATGTGCCTAGAAAGGGTGTCAGGCTTGGGAAAGTGGCATGCGGTAGGGGTTGTGCCTGAAGCATTTGCCCAGAGAGTTTGAATGAAGACACAAGGTCTTTCAGTGTCGATCCAGAGAGCAGCTTCAGTTTCTAAGTTCTAGCCTTGGTTGGTAGCTGGGAGGCTGAGTCTGCATGAGCTGCAGGCGGGAAGTAGTAGGCATGAGCATCTGGGATGTGGGAGCGATCAATGAGGAGGCAGGGCATCACCCCATGTCTGCTCAGGATACTGCTTCCAAGGCACAAGGAGAAAGAAAGAGCCAACACATGAACAAAAGCTGGGCCTGCTCTGGTTGTTCTGATCCCTGGCAGGCCCTTTGTCAGGTGAAAGGGTGGCTCCTCCTCTCCAGCACAGGAAGCATCCGGATTAGTCCTTCTGTTTCAGCTCTGTCTCCAGATCACTTTCAAGATGCACAGGATGGACAATTGCCTTTGGCATTGTGGGATTGCAGAACTGGCCTCAGAGAACCCTCTGGAAAGCATGCTCACCACTTCTGTGGAGCTTTCAAGTCACATTTCCAGCATGGCTGCTGGCCAGGCTGTGGAGAGTTCAATGCCAGAACTTGAGGGAGAAGGTGAGAAGGATGGATTCTCCTATTATTCAGGAGGGCATGGTAGCAGTTGTCATTGACGGGTTGTTCAGGAGCACTATCTTTGTTTAGACACTTTCTGAGTCATATCCTCACCTTTACCTGTCTTCACCTGCTCACCTACTCTGTTTGCTTCAACGTGGATGGAACTGGAGGGTATTATGCTGAGTGAAATGAGTCAATCGGAGAAGGACAAACATTATATGTTCTCATTCATTTGGGTAATATAAATAATAGTGAAGGGGAATAGAAGGGAAGGGAGAAGAAATGGGTAGGAAATATCAGAAAGGGAGACAGAACATAAAGACTCCTAACTCCGGGAAATGAACTAGGGGTGGTGGAAGGGGAGGAGGGTGGGGGGTGGGGGTGAATGGGTGACAGGCACTGAGGGGGACACTTGACAGGATGAGCACTGGGTGTTATTCTGTATGGTGGCAAATTGAACTCCAATAAAAAATAAATTTATTATAAAAATAAAAAAAATATTGTCAGAGGGATGGCTCCTGGACAGGTGAGTCAGCATCGGAAATATAGGTCTATTGTAAGCTAGACTCACTCTGAGCACAGTGTTCTATCTCTCTTTCTTCCCCTCATCTACCTCCACAAGGAGGGGCTCCATTCACAGGTCATCACTAGCTGCCTTCCCATTCAGCAGCTAGAAATCTGGGCTTGTTCACTGCCTTGGATTCCAGGCCATTTGGGATTCTTCTTCTCTCTTTCAAAGAGAGAGAGCGAGAGAGAGCAGGGGGTCAGAGGCAGAGAGAGAGAGAGAGAGAGAGAGAGAGTATCTGAAGCAGACTCCACTGCCAGTGCCTGACATAGAGCTTGATCTCATGACCCTGAGATCATGACCGGAGCCAAAATCAAGAATCGAACACTCAATGGACTGAGCCAGCCAGGGGCCCCACCACTTGGGATTCTCAGCAGGCTCTTCAAAGTTCACTCTCACATCCTAACAGTGTTGCCTCTTATTCTTCTCATGACAACATCTTTCAAAAACTGCAAAATAAATCTCCATAGTGTCCACACGGTATTTGCACTCCTTTCTTACCACCGGGAAAACCAAAACCATTTACACAAACATTTGGTTGAGGACACTGCAGCTTTTTGTAAACATAATACAGTCACATTTTAATTTTTTCCCATCTCTTCATTCTTCCTCTGCTTTTCCATAATGCATCCGAACCTTCTAGAATGTCCTTCTCATGGTTATATTATGTGCCTTCCCACTTCAGGGTTTCTGCAGTCTTGGGAAGTATTCAAGCCCAATATGCTAACTCTGTTTTTTCGCTTCCTTTTAACAAGGCACCTAACCATTCCTTTCCCCTTTTTTAAAATTGCAGCTTGCTTTTTCTACCTCCAGTCTGCCTCTGCCTAACATTCCTCAACTTGTTCTAAAACTCATGTAACACATTCAGATGGCCAGAGTTTTTCTGTATACACTCTCTGGATCCCAAAGGTGTTTCTTTTCTTAACCTTTTTAAAATAGAGCTAGGCATTCATTCACTCATTCAACTACTTAACACATGTTTATTGAGCACTTACTATGAGCTAGATTCTGTAACAGGCATTGGAGATTCAGGAACAAATGAGGTAGGGGTAGTCCTTGAATTCCTGGTCTTATATTTTGAAGAAACTAACAAAGCTGTAAATAATTAAAAGTCATTATGTCAGAGAGTGATACATGCTCTGAAGGAAAATACAGTAGAGTAAGGTTATAAAGAGTGATAGGGGCTGGGTGGTTTTTAAAAAAATTATTAAGGAGGTCTCTTTGAGGAAGTGAAGTTAAACCAAACATCTGAATGAAGTGGTGAGGTAGCCATGCCCTACAGGAGGAAGAAGCTCACATGTGAAAGCCCTGTGGTTGGAGGGTGCTTGGTGTCTTCATGACATACCAATGAGGTCAGTGTGGCTGAGCCTGGTGAGTGATGAGGAAGGGGTCAGAGGTGAGGCTGGAGAGGTAGGCTGAGAGCCTCCTAGGTCACAGTCAGATTTTGGAGTTGGTCTAAATAGGATGAGACTCACCGGAGAGTGAAGAGCAAGGAGTGACATATTCTTGTTCATGTTTCAGATGGATCAGCCTGAATGTCTGGGTGGAGAATGGAGAATATACAGGGACAGAAACAGAGTTTGGGGCACCTGGATGGCTCAGTCAGTTGAGTGTCCAACTCTTGGTTTCAGCTCAGGTCATGATCTTCAGGGTCATGAGATTGACCCCTGTGTTAGGCTCTGTGCTCAGCATGAAGTCTTTGAGAATCTCTTCCTCTGTCCCTTCCCCAACTCATGTATTCACTCTTATTCTTCTTCTCTCTGGAATAAATAGATGAATCTTTAAGACAGAGAGAGAAGAAAGAAAAGAAAGAAGAAAGAAAGAAAGAAAGAAAGAAAGAAAGAAAGAAAGAAGAAAGAAAGAAGAAAAAAGAAAGAAAGAAAGAAAGAAAGAAAGAAGAAAGAAAGAAAGAAAGAAAGAAGAAAGAAAGAAAGAAAGAAAGAAAGAAAGAAAGAAAGAAAGAAAGAAAGAAAGAAAGAAAGAAAGAAAGAAAGAAAGAAAGAAAGAAAGAAAGAAAGAAAGAAAGAGAGTCTGGGTTGCCTGGGTGGCTCAGTGGTTGAGCATCTGCCTTTGGCTTAGGGTTGTGATCCTGGGGTCCTGGGATCAAGCCCTGCATCTGGGTCCCTGCAGGGAGCCTGTTTCTCCCTCTGCCTATGTCTCTGCCTCTCACTGTGTTTTTTGTGAATAAATAAATAAAATCTTTAAAAAAAGAAAAGAAACAGAGAGTCTACTTAGGAAGCCACTGCAGAAGTCCGAGAATGATAATGGTACAGTGGACAGAATGGTGCTGGTGGATATCTGGAGACAAGTGACTGGATTCAAGCTATACCTGGAAGATAGAGCTGATAGTGATTGTTCCTAGACTACACTTAGAGGATGAGGATGGTTTTGGTGTTGGTAAAAGTGAGTAAGTAGTGTTATCATGAACTGAGGTGGGGAGACTAGTGGAGGAACAATGGATGGGGCAAGGCTGGACATCAAGCGTTCAGGTTTAAACTTTGGGCTGAATATAAAAATAGAAATGTGGTGGGAAAGCAGCTGGATAACTAAGAGAGATGTTGAGGTTGGTGATGTGGACAGGGAAGCATCAGGGTATAAGTAATGTGTGAAGCCATAAGACTGGCTGGGATCACCAGGGAATTAGTGAGGAGAGAGAAGAAAAGCAGTCCAGGGACTTAGCCTTAGGAAACTTCAAATTATAAAGGTTAAGCAGAAGCATGGGAGCAAGCAGAGAACATTTAGAAATAACAGCCAGTGACATAGAAGAGAATCAGCAGAGTAATAGCTCCCAAAAGCCAAGTGAGGGAAATATTTCAGGAAGGAAGGCATGATTAATGGGGTCAACCCTTTGCATCTTTAACACCACACAACTTGTCATCTGCATCACCAAGTTGGGGGGAGTCCTGTGAGGTTCCACAGTAAAAACTTCAGGAAACAGAGCCAGCACAATTCTGCTTTCTTCTGGTGGCCAGAGTGGGGACTTTATTGTCCTTACAAGTGAGACAGAGAGACTTGCATAAAGGTTTCCCTCTCTCTGCTGGACCATCTTCCAGAGGGCAAGAGGATAATTATACAATTTACAGGCTAAAAGGCTGTACCCCATAAACAAGTATCTGTAGCTTCCAGAGGGTGTGAACTGGCACACAATCTAAGTTGTGAAGGAGCAGAATAAGAGTCTCTCTTTGGTTAGCTGGAAGGTCTGAGGAATTTTCAGGAAGAAGATTCTTATTCCCTTATCTTTAATTAATGATAGGAGTTAGGAGTCACAGTTCAGGGGATGGGAGGTATATATGCAGAGACAGGACAAAAACGTGGCTCATGAGGGTTCCTTTCTCCATCCGACTTGCTGGCTTGCTTACTCTGAACCTCTAAATGGAGATGGAATCTCATGGAGCTGCCCAGAAACTCAGCAAACCTCATCCTCCCTCATGCCTCAAATTGGACCTACTCCAAGTCTTGTCAGTTTTACCTGCTAAGTATCCAGATCATATCTTCCCATCTCCACCACCATTACTGGAATCCAAGCCATCATCACTCTTGGCTGGATTCCTACAGACTCCTAGTTAGTCTTGCTACATCTGCTCTGAGCCCTCCAACCTCTTCACAGCATTGTCATGTTTTCAGTCTCCACTTAGAAATGTTCAGTGACTTCCTGTGGATCCTATGATGAAGCCCAAGTGCCAAGCATGCCCTTCCCCTGACTCTGATCTCTACTGGAGCACCATTCTTTCATGAACACCTCTGACCCCTTTGTCCATCATGGATTCCTTTGTTATCTGCTCTCAGAGACCCACATTCCTTCCTTTCCTAGCATGTGCATCAATTTGTAATTATAAACTTAACACTGTGATGATTGAGGATCTATCCTCAACACTGGACATTAAGACCCATGACCTATTTTTTGCTTTCCACTCTGTCCCCAGCCCCATCTCAGTGGCTGTCACATAAAAGAATGAATGATAGTGTGAAGGGAGCTCTCAAGAACCCAGGTGAGTCTATGCAGAGAGGAAACAAGGTAGAAGCAATTGTCACTCGGGACTCCACTGTTGTTAGAGACCCAAATCCAATTACTATGGACACCAGGTTAGTTTTACTCTCATCCTGAAGTGCTTCTGCAGGTCCTGGCTAGACTGTGAGTCCAATTATTTCACCTGCAGATGCTATTCTGTTGGATCAACATTCCTGTAATCATACATTCAGCTTTATTCAGGTCTCTGAAAAAAAAAATCCACTCACACCAGCCATGTTGGATAGTTCCTAGCCTTTTCTGTGACATCACCCACTTAAATTTAAGATGCATCTGTATCTAGAAGGGACTCTAATATTCATTGAAACTTTGGTCAGCTCAGGTCATCAGTTTAAGGAGATTTTTCTTTTATTAAATTGTGGGTATTTGCATCTGCTGCTCTATTTGCCTTATTTATCCCATCAAATACACCATTAATCCATAGTTCAGATCTTTTCTTTCTGTTTTCTATGTTCAGCATTGTTCCTTTCATGATTTGATTTGATTTTTTCCTTTTCCTCTTGATTTTGGGTGAATTCCTCAAAATTGTCTTCCACATTGCTGATGTGATTTTTTTTGCACTGTTGATTCTTTTATTTTTTTATGCATTTAAAAAATCTCTTTTCACACATTTAATAGTAACATTCTCTGCTTATCTCATCTAGTTCCCTTTTTATAATTCCTTCTTAGCAGCTGCCTTTTGATCTCACTGTGTTGTCTTTTGTTTTAATATTGTTGACAATACAAGACAAATGTCTAAAATTTATGCAGTAAATCCATAAAAAGAATGTCCTCCTTTTGCTTCATAAGTATTATACTATCCATCTGTGTTTAGGATCTTTTCATAGGTCTCCTATTATCTTGTTTCTATTTTTTCATCTTTGAACAATAAAGCTTCTATCTGTGTCTGGAATTTGCTCACCAAACTGGATGAGTAGATCCTTCTGAAATCATCTCATCGAGGTTAAGCTTAAGCTCAAGCGGACAGCCTGAGGACTTGAGGCAGACCTACAGCCACAGACAAGATCAGGTCAATTTCATGATGGGGTAGTATCTTTTCTAGGTAAAGCCACTGAGTTGGGCATCTGATTGGCAAATAACCCTGTTCCCAGCCCACCACACCTGGATGAGCCATTGTTCTGTGGAATAGTGAGACATTTCAGCAGTTTCCAGCCCACTGTTTGGTGTCACTGCCATGGCTTCGTGTATTACGTGGTTGTTTTACAAATTCCCCATCACTCTTTCTGCACTGTTACCCTCCATATCAAGAGGGGACTTCCCAACCCCCATAATTACCACCAACAGTCTCATACTTGATGTACAGAACTCCTAGCATTCATCAAATTTTCATTTATGAAGTGTGAATCCACATATACACAGAACTCACATATAACCCTTCATGTGTTAGCTCTTTCCTGTGCCTGGAACATGTCAATGCATCTTCTTTATTCTTCACTTTCTTTTCTTTCTTTTCTTTTCTTTTCTTTTCTTTTCTTTTCTTTTCTTTTCTTTTTTTTCTTTTCTTTTTTTTCTTTTCTTTCTTTCTTTCTTTCTTTCTTCTTTCTTTCTTCTTTCTTTCTTTCTTTCTTTCTTTCTTTCTTTCTTTCTTTCTTCTTTCTTTCTTCTTTCTCTAAAGATTTTATTTGGCAGAGAAAGAGAACAGAAGCAAGGGGAGCAGCAGGCAGAGGGAAGGGGAGAATTAGGTTCCCTGTTGAGCAGGGAGCCGAATATGGGGCTGGATCCACTGACCCTGGGATCATGACCTGAGCTGAAGGCAGATGCTTAACCAACTGAGCCATCTAGGTGCTTCTGTTCTTCTACTTTCAATTCCTCCTTGCACACCTAGCCCATTGGTTCTCTTGGATTTCTCCAGCGATGGCTTTGACTCTTATTGTGCCTTAGAAAGATCTCTATGCCAGAAATTGGAAAGTTGTGTTTTAATGGCTTATTCTTTCATTTCTGCAGTTAGCATATGAGTTCTAAGTTTTCAAGAATGTGTTTAATATATCCCTATTATCCTGTCTACATCCTTGGCATCCCACAGACAGTTCAGTAAATGCTTGTAAATGAACTAATTGAGTCAAGAGACATACACACCAAAAAGCCACCAGCATATTCAATCTTAGGTATTTTCTTTTTCTTTGGTTTCGGCATGGTGGTATGCTCGGATGCTCAGTTTTGACAGCATGTGGGAACTGCAATTCTTGTATGCACGGTTTTTTTGTGCTGTGTATCTTGTCAGTGACGGTCCTTCTGGCTTGTAAAATCACACAAAACAGCCATAACTCAGATCACACTGTCTCCCACTCCTCACGGGTACATGGGTGTTTGCTAGCATCCCCTCCTATCACCAACTCTGCAAATAAAAGCAAACCCTGTTCTCTGTTAATTAGAAAAGGCCTTCAGCTTGAAAAAGAAGACAACACACTTTCTCATGTGCTTGTTGCTATAAATCACACTATATAGCGAGGTGCCTGTCTTCCTCTCCTGACAGAGATGGAGAATTGAATATGCCAAGCTCTTTATGCTAGGTACACTTTATTTTCGATATTTCAACCAAATGTCAAGAGACAGGAGAATTTCTTTCCTTTAAGAAAATCCTGTCTCATGGTTTGGAGGAAAAATTGAGATGAGGCCGGGTGTTAATTATATTTTAGTTTTTTCCTAGAACTGAGTGGTACACTCAGGACCTATTCTGAATGTGCATTTATACCTTTAGATGCCGAAACTACCTCCAATAAACAAAAGCAGCTACTTTTTTCTGTAGCCTTTTTTCTTTCTTTCCTTCTTTTTTTCTGCTTTGCTGAGGTGTAATTGTTATTTGACGAAACGTATTTATTTAAAGTGTATAATTGGACAAATTTGGCATATGTATACACCTGTGAAACCAACAGCATGATCCAAACAATGTACATACATATGTAAAACCTTGTGAGCTTATATGACAGCAGGACCAAGGGCTAATGATTTTTGTCAATTTTTGCCTGTTGCAGACTTTACGTGTTTTTTTATCACTTGACCCTTTCAGCATTTCTGCTGTACCTTGAAACTGATGCCGATTAGTCTATGGCCACTGGCATTGTATGTCTGTTGGGGAAAGGGACCTTAGCCATTGTGGTCCTATACATCTTCTCATGGGATTATAGTTCTCTGAGCAGCTATCCTCTTTCAGTACTCTAAAAGGGGTCCTTTTTCTACATTCTACCATGACTCCAACCAACAGGATGCAAGTTAGTATTCCCAGCCCCTCTTTTCTCTCACTCCATCATGACCTTGACTTTACACATCATGATCTTGGCAGACGCAGATGCTGAACTCTGCCTTCCTCTTAATCAGGGTCCCTTCACCTACTGGAGGGTGTCAGGTTACAGCTCGCATGCTAACAAGCTTCTAGAGGTCGTCTTGTTTTAATATAAGCTTTCTTTTCTTCCATGAGCACTAAAGTGGTAAGCATTTTATGCTTGGAAAGCAAAGGAAAAAGTACGGAAATCTGAATGATAATTAGATCATCACATAGGTTTAATCTGAGTGCAAAATTGAAAACATCCTAATTTAGAATGAGAGCTATCACTCATATTCTTCATCGCACAAGGGATAATTCACTTCAGGTTTCCCACACAGAATATTAGAAGTTAAGTAAGAATCCTAGGGCCTCTAAATTGCCTTGTGGTCATTTCTGTGATGAATAAGGCAGAGTCATTTCTCCACGGGACTATTAAGGTTGGTTTTACAAATAATTTTGAAATAAGCTAGTCATCCACGGGGGATGGTTTTATCCTTGATTAGACTCTTATAGGTGTGAAAATTAAAAATTTTTTTAAATTTTTTATTTATTTATGATAGTCACAGAGAGAGAGAGAGAGGCAGAGGGAGAAGCAGGCTCCATGCACCGGGAGCCCGATGTGGGATTCAATCCCAGGTCTCCAGGATCGAGCCCTGGGCCAAAGGCAGGCGCCAAACCGCTGCACCACCCAGGGATCCCAAGGTGTGAAAATTATAATGTGATTTACTGCATTTTGTTTCTGTGGCATATTCACCACAGGTCTGGCAAAGGCCAAAACTGGTGATAGAGTCTAACAAAGTTCAAGGTGAGTTGAGTATATCTGAAGATGAGAGTGGTTGGAGAAAGAGAGAGGAAAAAAGAGAGGAGAAGGGAGAAGGGAAAGAGAAGAGATAGGATAGCAGATTATAGGAAGTAGAGAAGGATTCAGATAGAGATTTAGAAAAGATGTGGAAATGCTCTGATTCTAGTTTACAAGTATGAAGATCAATGAAAACAGACATGGTTGTGTGTTTTGTTTCAATTATTGCCTGATAAACTATCCAAAATTAGTGGTCTAAAACAACTTGTATTATACTCACAGATTCTATGGGTCCAGTCCCCCATGGGAATGGCTTGTCTTTGTTCTGAGATATCTGGGGACTTAGCTGGGAAGCCTCAATGGCTGAGGGCTGGAACCATCTGAAACCATCTTCACATACAAGCCCAGCAGTTGATGTTGGCTACAAACTAGGATCTCAGCTGGGAAACCTCCACTGGAATACCTGTGCACATACTTTACAAATAGTGTGGACCTCTTCTCAATATGACAACCTTGGGGCAGTCAGACTTCTTGTGTGGGACTTATTGTTTCCAGCACAAATGTTCCAGCAAACAAGGTAGTTGTGTTAAATTTTGGTAACACAGCTTCGAAGGACCCAGAACAGCTCTCCTGCTGGACGCTTTTGGCCAGAGCTGTTAAATACATGTTTAAATTCAAGGGGAAGGGAAGTAGAACCTCACATCTTGTGTCAAGAAGTGTCAAAGAACCTGGGGTATGTCTTTAAACCATCACCATTTTGTTGTTTACCTCACCTGCCACCTTGAAGGATTCCTCCAGGGCTCTTAACATATATTTCAGCTTCCCTCCTGAGTGAATCTCAACATATTTTCATAAGTAGGTGTTGAATAAGTAAATGAGGACATTCACATTACATAGCCTCAAGTTTGCTAAAGTATATTCCATGAAGGCATTTAAAATGCCAATTCATGCATGGAGCTGCTCCTTCCTTCCTGACTCATGGTTTTCATGCATTTCAGGTGTCACAAAGGCCAAGAGGTTATGCAAGACTTCATCCTTGTTCTGCTGGAAGAAGGTCTGGAGGATGATCATCGTCTCCTGAGTCTCCTCCATTTCCTTGCTGCAGCTGTGCAGGGGATCCTAGAGCTGTCGTTTTCAGGGCCTTGAACTCCTCTCTTTGTAGGCACTATTGTTCAATTTCAGCCTGAGCTGCTTCTTTGGCCTACTTCAGCAATCAGATCTTTTGCTTGCATACCTCAAATATACTGAATCAGAAACTCATGGGTAGGGCCCAGAAAGCTATGTTTAAGCAAAATGTCTGGGTGATCCTGATGCAGGTCAGTCTGACCCATTGATTTTGAGATGTCTGAGGCTCTTGTCACTCTGAGATCCTGCTTCATCAATACACATACCACATGATCATAAGCTCCTTAAAGATAGAGATGAATACCTCATATTTCTCTTGGTACAAGAAGCCACTAGGGTAATCCCCGGGACCATCTCAAACAACTTGAACCTGATCTTCACATTACAGAGACAGACATCCCTTCTATTCCTATTTCCTGCCTTTCCTGAGCCTTCCTTGAGGCTCAGGAATTAACCAGATAGGATTTTATTCAGTTTTCCAGAAGGGAATCTTGCAAAGCTGGTAGAGGATTTAGGTCCATGTAAAGGGTTAGTGCTCTTCTCACCTTGGGATTAGATTTACATGTGATCAAACTGTTTTCGATTTTTGCATATGTTCTTGGGAGGAACATATGTTATGAAAGTGTAACTTCTCATTTGACTATCCTATACCTGGCTGGCAAATGCTAATGACCTGTGGAGGTAATTTAGAGACCCTTCCTTTTACAGATGTGCCAACCAAGGCCCAGAGAAGTGAAGTGTTTTGCTCAGGGTTGCCCAGCTGTTCATATTACACCCAAAATTAGATCCCAGATCTTCTCACATCCAGATCTGAGCATTTACCTTGATGTTTGAAATCCTCACAGGGGGATGGATGAGATATATCTCCATTTAAAAATCTTAGACTCATGTCAATCCCAGAGTGGCCACTGCCATGGCCAGCCAGTCCATTCAGCAGCTTGCTGCAGGCCAGGAAGCGGGCCTTTGAGGTGTTTGAGGTCTGCAAACAAAAGATCTGATGGCTGAAGTAGGCCAAAGAAGCAGCTCAGGCTGAAATTGAACAATAGTGCCTGCAAAGAGAGAAGGAGTTCAAGGCCATGAAACTTGAGTTTCATTCTTGAGAAAAGATATTAAATTATTTCTGTATATTACACAGTAGGGGCCTTCACTTTTTGGAGAATAACAAGCCTAAATTCTTCATACAAACTTAGAGCTTACCCAAATATTTTCTTGTACTTTGTGTTTCTTAGAAATTTAATGTGTAGACATTGTCTGTTTTCCTCTACAGACTTGTAGCTCAGGCAATATATATATCAATACTTTTTCTTTCTTAGATGTAGTTAAAAGACATTTTTTTTTAAAGAAAAAACAGGATGAAATATTTTTCCCCCATCTCTTTCTTGGAGGTCAGGGGCTTTATCTACATAAAAGCAATAATAGTTATTTGTCACTTGTGCAAAGCAACAACCAGCCTTCAAACAGTCCTTTCTGGCTAAGGGTTAGAACAAGGGATCCCAGTATTAATGTTTGGGCTACTTTTAGCTTCTCTTAATCAAAATTACTAGATGACAGAATTAAAGAACTTGTTACGTGTTATTCCTCAGTGTACCAATAATTATTTAAAAGTAAAGACTTTGTCACGCACAGACAAAAAAAAATCCTAAATGAAAGTGAATGTCAAGTTGTTTTTTAAAGTTTAGCAACACTGGTGTGTGCAAATCACATGGCTCTATTCAGAAGATGCGACGTGTCTGGATTAATCTTCTCTATTGTTACTTTAAGTAGAAATGACTAGCCATGTATTTCACTAACCGAAGCACATTGAACAGAAAATAAAATCACTGCCCCAGAGCCCTTTTCGACACTAATGTATGCATGTTTATCTTTATCTTCACATTCTGCTAGACAGTTGTGTCAGTGAAGAGACTTCTAAAAGTGTTTTCAAAGGAGGAGAGAGCTCTGCTTATAGCTCTACCCAGATTGGACTGGTGGTCATTTAGTCATAGATGGGATTGAAAGGATCCCATTATGATAGTTCATAAAGTAGATTCTGGAGCAGCTGGTTTGCCCCAAGCCAGGACCAGGCTATCTGGTCATCAAGTAGATATACCAGAAGATGACAATTAATTCTTTACTTTGCAGCTCCTACCATGTCAGACATTATATTTACTTGAATTCATTCATTTTCTGAATTTTTATTCAAGAGACCATATGACCTGATGAATAAGAACACAAGTGCTGGAGCCAAACTGAGTACTGCTCCTTTACTTGCTTTGAGAACTCAGACAAATTACTCACTCTTCCTGAGTTCACTCTTCTCATCTGTGAAAGGTTTATCAATCAGTTAGAATTCAGTCACAGAAGCAGAGCCACACTAGAATATATATGTCAAGGATCTGGCCTTATTCAATTGTGGCAGTTAGATAAACAGTCTCCAGGAGGCTCTTAGCTCCCTGCCTGATGCTGGTATTTGAAATCTGCAGGGCAGGCAGGTGGATATAAGGTGGAAAAGAGTAAGGATAAATTGGAACCCATGGACACAAATAGAAGCTTGCCAGGACAAACCCAAACCAACTTCAATGAGGTCCTGTAAGAGAGGCTGGCATTCTTCATCACACAGCCACACACACACCTGGCCCAGGAGATGGTGAAGATGAAGGAAGATCCAGGGGAAGGTTGAGCTGATTTCATAGCGGCTGCCCAGGCCAA
The DNA here is from genome assembly GCF_011100685.1 of Canis lupus familiaris. NCBI lineage: Eukaryota > Metazoa > Chordata > Mammalia > Carnivora > Canidae > Canis > Canis lupus. The sequence continues at coordinate 35,460,818 of NC_049226.1, forward strand.
CAAGGTGAGTCCACAGATCAGAGACAAGGTGGGACAGTATAAAAACAAAATGGCAGCTGCCTCATATCCACCCTCAAAATCTAGCATAAAAAAAGATCTCTTATGGCCCACCCTAACCAAAAACACACTACAAGGGGGTTCTGGGAAATGTAGTGGCCATAACACGAAGCTACAAGGTGTGGGTTACAGAACCATCTGTACATATATCATGAGGATTCATTAAGTGTGAAACCTGGAATAATATGCAGTGATTATGATGAAGGCATGAACAACAGTCTATCTTGGGTACCACAAAGGCCAGGAATATGTCTCCAGATCTGCTCTCAATTTCTCTACATTCTAACCTAAGAAAGAGCACATGCAGATGAGACAGTATCATTTTAACAATTCTCCACCATCACATCTCAGGACTTGGCCAGTTCCAAATGGGGGCTTGCCCTTTAAACACTGAAACCCTTTCTTACTTTAATCATTTTCAGTGAACATCTTTGACTAGTGCACTTTACATTTTCTGACATCTTACGGAGCATGAAGGAAACCACTTAGCTTTCCTTTATGACTCTATGAGTCATCACTGGGAGCATCAGTTGTGGTATTGTTCTATAATGAGACCAGTTGTATTGGGGGCAACTTGGGGGTGATGCTAAATGGCTCCATGATTGATACCGTTCTCCCTGGCTCTCAGCTGGCATTTCTTAATCTTTTCATTCTTCTAGCTTATGGCAGTATCTCTCCCTTCTTTTAATTTGCTGCTTGCAATCTGCTATAGGTTGAGAAACCAGATATACTAAGCTTGTTCAAACTGTATGACAAGCACAATAAAATAGGCCCTGAGAGAACCTGAGAAAAACTCATTTTATTACCTTTATTTTCCATTTTTTAGGAGCAATGCAATTTCAGTGTCCCATCCCCCCCACTTCCAGTAAGTAGTCTCTTTTACTGTATAGGTTACTAAGTATACTACTATACAACATGGAGGCATTCCCAGCAAGTGAGGCCATGTGCTGCCCTGGCTCTCTGTGTGAACAAAGCTTTTCCCAAAGCCCTAGGAGGGAAAACCAGTAGGAGGACACAGAGGTCCTACAGCACCAAGTAGTCTAGTATGTGTGTGCTCAAAAGGACCTTCCTATGGCAGGTGGGACCATTGTCACCCAGGGTTTAAAGATCTAGTTTCAGCAAGGCATCACCTGGCCCATGACACTTACATTGGTAATTTGAGGTTAATTTTGTATTTGGCTCCTCCTTGATTTCTAAATTTTATAATTTTTAAAACCTATAAGCATGGAGAATTTATGAGATGTGTGTAATTGCAGTAAGCATGTGCCTGCATGGGGAAGCATTTTCTTTTGACAAGCAAGAATAACTCCCCACTAAGCTTCAACCCTATCTGTCACGTTATTCTAATTTCTGTTTTCTGCTCAGGTTAAAAAGAAATCTTTCAATTCTGCCTGTCTGAGGACTGCTTTACCTTCCATCCTTCCATTAATGTTTATTTCTGCTTTGTGACATAGTGCAGAATAGGAGCCAAGAAATGGGTCCTGGGGCCAGGTGGGGTGGGTATGAATCTCAGCTCTGCCAAATTACTAGTTGCATGACTTCAAGAAAGTTAACTGCTCTGTGCCTCAGTTTCCACTTCTGCAAACAGAGGTAATACAGTATATACCCTCTAGGTACACAGCAGTAAAGATTAATTGAGGCAATGCGTGGAAAGTGTTAAGAGTGCCTGGCAGAAAATGGGTGCTTCTCAAATGTTGGCTGTCAATGCTCTGGCTTTTCTGCTACTTCAGAACCTCAAAGCATAAAATGATGCTGAAATGAAATGAAAGGAATGGAAAGGAAGAAGAGCCAGACCATGAAAGTTAATACTGGCATTAGAGCAAGTATTGCTGTAAATCAAATTTATTTAATTATAAGTGTTTTTAATTAATTTCAAAGGAGAATGGCCATACCCATCAGTGTTTGGCAGAATGCCTATGTTTGAGGATGAAGAAAATATAGCGTGTGTGTGTTTGTGTGTGTGTGTGTGTGTGTGTGTAAATGTAAGGCTTTTATGATTAAAAAAAATAATGAATTCAGTCATCAATTTAAAACCCTGTTCGAAGTGAAATCACATTTGCATGACAAACAACACAACATCTACCAATTAGAGTCATGTTTGCCCAGCAGAAAAATAGAGCGTTCCTGGAGCCAAACACCAGTGTCCCAACCACAGAGAAGTTCTGCATCTTATCTGTTTTTTTGCCGTTCCTACCTGCATCCTAGAACATCAAAAGAAACTCATTGGGTGTCTAAAGAATACATGAATAAATGAATGTGAATGAATGAACAGAGGACTGAATGCACAAAAGCTGTCTGCAGAAGGTGAGAATCAATGTCAAAAAGGAATATTATAAAAGAGGATTACCAGGAGAGAGAAGATGGCTAGAAATAATGTATTGTTCTCAAGCTGCTTGTGTAAATTGGTCAAACATCGCGGGTCTCATGTTGATTGGCCCTCTGTGGCATCCTGAGGATCTGGGGTGGTAAGATTACAGTCATGGTGTGACTGTAATTGGAGTGTGTGCGTGTAAGTGCATATGAGCATGAATGCACACATCATTAGGTTAATGTAGGCTGGCTGGCTGGACCTCTTCTACTTAAGTCGACAATAATAAAAATCAGTGTTAAAGGTCCTTCATGATCTGTCACCCATACGAGACAGAATCTGCTAATTGCCCCCTTGAAACTCAGTTCAATGTTTCCTTAACTAGGACTAGTCTCTGGTCCTCTGTAACTGTGAAGGGGGTGGCAGCAGGTTCTGCTTCCCTTCTTCCATATGACTTCCCACTCCTGATCCTCATTAGAGTCAAAACATAAAAGAAGAGGAAGAGCCCAACCATCTAATCTTTGGAGGTGTCCCCAAGCTGGCTTAATTTGCCCACCTCCTTTTCCCCTCCTGCAGGATGACAGGGTTTGCTCACCAGAAATTGCTTCAGGTCACTTATAGGAGCCACTGTTACCTGGTTCCCTTCTACAGGAAGCCAGGCTTCTACTTCCTGTAAAGCACAGACACATGATAAAGAGTGTTTTCAATAGACATGGGTCCTGGATAGTTACCATCTTCAAGTTCACAGTTTATGCACCATCAGCTCCTTTGGAAATGGACTTGGATTGACAAACACAGATGTTCCTTCTTGCCATAGGTGTTCATGTGCTTACGGCAGTGCTGCCACAGTCAATCTCATGGCATAAAGAAGGGAAAGTGAGATGATCCAGGTATGAATCCCAACTCTAGCCCTTTCTAACTTCATAGCGTATTAATTGTGTTTTTAAATTTTTTGTATATTATGATCTCTTGACATCATAGAAGACTTTTCTTGATGGGGAGAGACTGCCTTTCCCTGGGCTAGCCAACTCTTAGAGATGGCAAAAGTCTCGGCCAAGAGCATACCTTTGATATGCAGACTGACCAACCCAGAGCCACATCTCCTCTACCTGGCCAGAACAACCCAGGGGGCAATAGTCACCCTAATCACCCAGGGCCATGTGCTAGGCACCTAGGGAACACCCTGTAGTTCAAGGCCCTGCTGAAATTATTTAAACTAGCCAGTTCTAAGTTGTTCATCCTGTCCTTCCTTGCTTTTCCAAAACTTCCTTCACTCTTGCTTTCCTTTCTTTTTTTAAATTATTTTTTAAAAGGTCACTTAAATTTAATTTGCCAACATATAGCATAACACCCAGTGCTCATCTCATCATGCACCCTCCTGAATGCTCATCACCCAGTTACCCCATTCCGCCCCCCTCCACTTCTGTAACCCTTTGTTTGTTTCCCAGAGTTAGGAGTCTCTCATGGCTTGTCTTCCTCTCTATGCTTTTTGACCAAAACCTGAGGTCTTCCTCCCGTGGCAAATCATGTCTCTCATTTCTGGGGGCACTGTGAGTAACCCTCAACTTCTCTTTCAGTGGCATTCACCTCTTGGTATCATCACTCAGTCACCTTTATAAATTAAGACCTGGATACAAAACACACAGCAGTCAGCACGTTACTGACCCTCTCTGAGCCTAACATCCTTATTGCAAGATGGAGCTACTCGTCTCTCCTTCCCAGGGTTATTAGAATGATCAAAGAGAGAACATTTGAGATTCTCACAACACTGTGCCCGGCAAGTGGACAACCTGGTTCAGAGCAGATGCTTACTAATTGTGAGTTCAGCCTCTGCTTTTCCCCTGTAGCAATGCTTACCATACTGTTTTCACACCATGGGTCCCAGAGAAGTAATGATGTTACAGCGCTCTGGCATGAGACGGATGAGCCTGTTGAAGCCAGAGTTTCCAACTGCCCCCTTACTACAGCTTGTAGCACATACCTCCAGCTACCTGAGGTTGTACAATGTACCTGCAGCTACCTGAGGCCCTGTTGTGTGTCAGCACACACCTCTTGGAAAATAGTGGTGGTGTATCTCAACCTTGGGGAGGAGCATGGTCATGGTGACAGGGCTGCCTGCACCAGAACACTGAGTCTCAGCAAGGGGACCTCAACAAGTCCCTGCAGTGTTCTCAGCATGGTGTCCACATTAAAGTTTGTGACAGTTTCTGTGCTGTCCCAGGCACACAGATAGCTCTCCATAAATATGAACTGCCATTGTCTTGATTATTACTCTAATTTTAACCAAATTTGGGCTGAATGTGAGATAAAACACAAATTGATTTTTTCTATCCAATCGCTTTCTTCAGAATGCTATGACAATATTCCCTTTTGTGTCCCTTACCAATATCTCTGTCAGATCCCTTAGTTTTCTGGCCACTTTCTGATATTGAAAGGGGGCCTCAGGAGGCCTCAATTCTATTCCCAATTGTGCTGCCTCTCCTTTACCCCAGCCAGTGCTTTCTGTTCCACAACTAACTACTCTCTCCATTCCACCATCCACCATCCTGATGCAGGCACCCCACACCTTTCTCATAGGAGCACAGAGCATAAGCAGATAGCCAACCAGAATGAAGTCTCACTCCTACTATCTGTGGACACTGCAGTCTCTGCCAATAGTTCCTTGCTGCAGGCCCTCTACTGATTTAGGGTTGGGTGAAACATGGCAGCTGGAGAGGAAGATCATAGCATTCTCCCCACAGAGCCACAAGCAAGTTCCTCCCAAGATTCCCTTTTTGGTGGGTGATGACAGTGAGGCCAGGTCCAACTGTTGATAAGCTCTGGAGGGAGTCTTTACATCTTGGGAGGTCTTTTCTAGAATATGAGAACTTATTGTTCCTGGCCTTGGAACTTTACTCAACTTTTAGACAACAGCAACTATCCTACTCACTGAGATTCCTTGTTTATTTTTTTTAAAGATTTTATTTATTTATGCATGAGAGACACACAGAGAGAGGCAGAGACATACGCAGAAGGAGAAGTAGGCTCCCTCCGGGGACCCGGATGCAGGACTTGATCCCAGGGCCCTGGGATCACCCCCTTGAGACAAAGGCAGACACTCAACCATTGAGCCACTGAGGTGTCCCCACTGAGATTCCTTGTATACAAAAATCTCACGAGGATACAAGAGGCCCTTGTGGTTCCTGTGATTATCATGGGGAGCACACACAGGTTCCGTCTTCTTTCTCTCCCTCCCCAGATCTTCCCACCCTGCTCTTCTTGCCTTCTGCCTCCTATCCTCCCTTTTCTCGGGATTAAGGAAAAAGTACCATTCATGGAATCCCGAAGTAAATAATGATTATAAGCCAGAGGAAGAAAGAAATAAAAGCAAGGTAAAAGGGAGCCATAAAGCACAAGAGAAAATAGGAAAGGAAGAGAGAGAGAGAAAGGGAAAGACTTTCATGTAGGGAAATCAATATGAATTATTGCAGAAACACAACTCAAGCTGGTTAACACAATTTTATGACATCGTACTCTATTCTCTGACATTATGCATGTGATGCATCCATCAGCTCTGGCTAGACATCTTAACAACATCACACCTTTCAATTCATGAACACAGGGCATTTTCCCATTTTTCTGTGTCTTCTTTAATTTCCTGCATCAGCATTATATAATTTTCAGATTATATAATTGTACAAATCTTTTGCCTCCTTGGTTAAGTTTATTTCTAAGCATTTTATTATTTTTGATGCTATTGTAAATGAGATTGTTTTCTTAATTTCCTTTGGGGCTAATCCACTGTTAATGTACGGAAATGCGACTGATTTTTGTGTATGGAGTTTGCATTCTGCAATCTTATTCAATTTGTTTATTCTAACTGTGTGTGTGTGTGTGTGTGTGTGTGGTCTTTGTGGTTTTCTCCATATAAAATCATGTCATCTGCAAATAGATCATTTTACTTCTTCCTTCCTGATTTAGGAAAAGGAAGAAGTATCTTTTATTTCTTTTTCTTGTCTAATAGCTCTGGCTAGGACTTCAAATACTATGTTGAACAGTAGTGGTGAGAGTGGAGGTCCTTGCCTTGTTCCAGATTTTAGAGGAAAAGCTTTCAGTTTTTCATTGAGTATGATGTTATTCTATTCTTATTACACTGAGATAAATTCCTTCTTATAGAAGTGTGTTGGGTACACCAAGTCACCAGCTCCTTTTCATAGCCATCCCTATCAAACTATGCAGGTTTCATCAGTTCATGGATGAGACATGACAGACACCAGCCTCTCAGGCAGTGCACCAAGAGGCCAGGACATTGGAAGCATAGTCCACTCCTCTTCCTTTCTTCTGGGAAAGAAGCCTCAGTTTCTGTACCTTCTCTGAATTAATTTCTTTCTTTCTTTCTTTCTTTCTTTCTTTCTTTCTTTCTTTCTTTCTTTCTTCTTTCTTCTTTTTCTTCTTCTTCTTCTTTTCTTTCTTTCTTTCTTTCTTTCTTTCTTTCTTTTCTCTTTTCTTTTTTAAAAAAGATTTTATTTATTCATGAGAGACACAGAGACATAGGCAGAGGGAGAATCGGGCTCCCAGAGGGGGATATGGGACTTGATCCCAGGACCCTAGGATCACAATATGAGCCAAAGGCAGACGCTCAACCACTGAGCCATCCAGGCACCCCTCCTTCTCTGAATCTTATGTAGCTGTGTTGGGTGCACCAAGTTGCATCCCCTTTCTTTTGTTTTTAAACTGCCCTCTGGTATCTGAATTATGCTGGTTCTGTCAGTGTTCCATGTGAAGCAGGACAGAAACTGGACACTCAGAGAGCATCCAAAACAAAAAACAAAAAAAACCTAGAATGTTGGAGGCATGCTCCAGTCTACTTCCCAGCAAGAGACTAGTGGTGGGCTGCATGATTTCTTTTGGTGCTGACCTATTCCAGCTTGGGGAAGGGGCTGGCGGGGGAATGGGGGTAGTGAAGTTGCTCTTCTTACTCATTTCAGTATGGGTGTTCTTGTGTGTGTGTGTGTGTGTGTGTGTGTTTGTCATCTGGAATACTGCAAACTCCTCACTGGATTCTGAACTTCTCATAAAAGTATTTTGGTTCATATATTATCATTAAATTGGTGTTTCTGTGGAGAAATTAAGGACTTCCTATTCTTCCATCTTGAAGACATCACTCCTTAATTAAACTCTTAAAACTTGTATTCCTAGCTGTAAAATGGGGAGATAGATACCTATTTCCAAGGGATTTTGTAAAGATTAAGTTAAACTATGAGCTTAAAGCTTAGACCGTCTCTTTGTTGTATATCCAGGTAAAGGGTCTACATTTAATCTCATAGGACAGTGGAAGGTGCATTTCTTCCTCCTCTCCTCATACTTTCTTGTCCAGCAACCAGTTTTTCCAACCCCTCCACTCCCAAATAGAATTGCTGGTTCTATTGCTCAGGGTCTGAATCTAATAGGATTTCTGCTTTAACTTTCTGCTCTGTGTCCTGTTTTGCCTTCCTATAGTCTAATAATATCTACATGGCAGCTAGAGAAATCCTCCTAAATGATAAATCAAATGGTCTCTCTCTCTCTCTTTCTCTCCCTTTCTCTCTCTCTCTTGCTTAGTACCCTCCAATGGCTTTCCAGTGCTCTTAGAATAAACTCTGAAATCCTGACAGTATTCATCACGGCCTTGTCAGCTCCACATGCTCTGGTTTTAACCCCTCCTCCAAACTCATTCATGGCGCCTTTCTTCTCACCCTCCATGCTACAGCCCCATTGGCCATACTGAGAATGTCCTAAAGTCTTCCTTGCTTCAGAACCTTTGCACATGCTGTTACAGCTGTTATGAAATAACACATTAGACTGGTTCTTTGCACAACAGATGACTTTGCATTCATCAGATCTAGCTCAAATATCACCTTTGGAAGGCCTTTGCGAGGCAACTAAGCCACTCCAGCCATCTGTCAGTTACACACCAGCATAGTGCCATGTTAATTTCTTTTAAGTCACTTTCCACATTTTAAGTATCTTTTCATTTTCTTACCTGATTTTAGTCTGTTTCTCCCATGATTACATAAGAGTAGCCCAGTAGAGCCTACTCTACTCAGTAAGAGTAGAACTTTTTCCACCCTGTTTATCCTCGATGCCCAGAATGGCATATATATAATATATATATTTGCCAATTATATATATATATATAATTAAGTGTTTAGTAAGTAATTGATAATGAATGCAAAATATTAGGCCAGAGTTACTACCAGGAAGAATTGCTGTGCATTGGCTGCGCATCCATGAGCCATCTCTTCTGGTATTTGCATGGCGAGCAGACAAGGCAGGGCAGACTGATAAATTTCTCCTTCTTGCCTCCTTCCTCTGTACCTACAGTTGGGTGAGTAGTGTGGGGCCTGCTTTGGAGGCCTGATCACGTGAAATTCAGAGCATGAAGAAACTTTTGCAAAAGGCCTATGTTGCATTTCCTATTACTTTTGCCAGGAAGCCCTACCATGGCATACCAGGTGCTCACCATCTGTAAGGATTATTTTGATTGTAATTCTTCTGTTCCTAACGTATAGGTATCTCAGTAATATACAGGCATTTATGGGCCTTGGTCATAATAATATATTAACAAAACCCTACACTGAATCAGTAATGTATTCATGCCTGATCTGGAGCCCGGTTGAGAAATGCACAAAGATGAGTATTTGGGGCCAAAGCACAACCTGGGGGAGATCTTAAGCTCTGGACCCAGTTCTAGGAAACAGCTCTGGCCAGACTTGGGCTGTGGTAGCTGGCACCAATAACCAGATTTAGCTAGAAAGAGGAATGATGAGAACCAGATGAGGAGTGTCCTGGACCTCACATTGAAATCACAGGCTCCTGCTTTGGGCCCAAGATAGAGGGATTTTTCATAGAGTTAAGGAAGATGATTTATTCACTCCTCAACCTCAGAGTGCGTAGAAGGAATGCAGGTCTCTTACTGTCCTTGTCATGGTTCCAGGCTAGCAGTATGATGGCACCACTTCTGCTTTTTGCCATCCACAGGAGTCATACATCATCTGTGTGTTGGGAGAGGAGATGTCTCATGCCATAGAAACCACCATGTCTCATTTCCTGGGCTACTCAAAACTTTTTGAATTAAAAAAGCCAGAAACCCACTCAACCAGTTTAAGCAATGAAAGGAAAGTAATCAATTCATGTTGCAAAGGTATCTTGGGGTGGATCTAGCTTCAGCCTGGGATGGCTACAGAGGTTCAAACATTGTCATGATTCTTTTTGTTTTCTTTTTTTAAAAAAAGATTTTATTTATTTATTCATGAGAGACACAGAGAGGGAGAGAGGCAGAGACACAGGCAGAGGGAGAAGCCGGCTCCATGCAGGGAACCTGATGTGGGACTTGATTCCTGAAACCCGGGATCACGCCCTGAGCCAAAGGGAGACACTCAACCACTGAGCCGCTGAGGCATCCCACGATTCTTTCTTTTTCTGACTGTCATTCCCCATCATTCAGCTATTTACTTGTTTTTATTTTTGTTCAGGTTTTGTTCCTGTAACAGCAGCATTTTGTCCTCCTCTTGTGCCTGCAATCCCATGGCTGCAACCTCAAGCTTTCATTGTCTTTAGAACTCTTGATCTTTGAAGAGAAGCAATGTTTTTTATTCCCCTCACCCCAAAGGGCTCTGATTGGTCTTACTTGGGTCTTGTGTCCAGATCAAAACCAATCAGTGTGTCCAGGTGTTGTGGGTATGCAGTCACTGTTGGCCTACATTGTTGATATGCTTAACCCTACGCTAGAGGAGGCGAAGGTGCTTGATGGACATCCCCACCCGACTCACAGTGAGACGGAGTCTGTTACCAAAAGGAAGGGATACAGAACTCTGTATCTCTTCCATGAAAAGGAATGCATTTCATGCATCTGTAAAGGAGCCCAGAAATAGATCATTCAACTGCACACATGCCAAAGACTGAAGAAGCTCAGTGTGTGGCCAAAAACTTAAAGTGGGACCCTTTTGCTTGGTGAAAGCCCCATGTGAAATTAGGGAGTAGAGAATTTTACCTAGTAATTTTTTTAAAAGATTTTATTTATTTATTCATGAAAGACATACAGAGACAGAGACACAGAGGGAGAAGCATGTTTCCTGTGGGGATCCTGATGCAGGACTTAAAAAAAAAAAAAGCCCACCTAATCTCAAAAGTGACATCCATCACTTTGTTAGAAGGAAGTGACATGTCATGAGGGACCATCTGAGAGACCACCTCACACACACAATGGAACATATAGGCCTTACAGAGTTTCAACTTCATTCAGAAAGCAAAGGGCAGCCCATTAAACAGTGTTAAATAAGGGGATGTTTCTTCTTTTGAGGAAACAGACTTTGTTTCTACTGATCAAAATCAATGTCAAAAATAAAAAATAAAAAAAAACAAAATCAATGTCATCTTTTACTATTTTCCTTATTTTATTTTATTTTATTTTATTTTATTTTATTTTATTTTATTTTATTTTCCTTATTTTATAAGAGGTGGTTTTGCTTTTCTCATTGGTACGAGGTTTTTTTTTTTTTTTTTTTTTTGATTAATTTATTTATTTCAGAGAAAGAAAGTGTGAGCAGGGGTTGGACAGAGAGAGAGAAAGAAGCAGTCTCCCCACTGCAGAGTAGGGAGCCCCACATGGGTCTGTATCCCAGGACTCCAGGATCATGACCTGAGCCAAAGGCAGATGCTTCACCAGCTGAGCCACCCAGGCACCCCGGCAAAAGAGTTTTTTAACAAAGTTTAAATTTTCTAGATAGTAGAGCTTTTTTTAAAGTTTTTTACTTGACTGTTATTTTACATATTTTATTGCTTCGTGCACAGGAAACATACTTTATGCCATTTCTACACTAAAGTGTTCCTTGGTCAGTGGATTTTTTTCCCCTTTTTACTCTGACCTATTTTTAGATGTTAATCGTGTTGCATGAGTGTCTCTATCACTACCTGGTTTCCTTCTCCTTTATCTGTCCAGCACTGAGAAAAGCATATTAAAATCTCCAATTTAAAAAAGTAAAATAAAAAGGGTGCCTGGGTGGCTCAGTGGTTGAGCGTCTACCTTTGGCTCAGGGTGTGATCCTGGGGTCCTGGGACCGAGTCCCACTTCGGGCTCCCTGCACTTCTCCCTCTGCCTGTGTCTCTGCCTCTCTCCCTCTCATGAATAAAAAAATAAAATCTAAAAAAAATAATTAAAAATAAATAAAATAAAATAAAACATCTATTTTTGCCATAGGAATACTGATACTTCTCTGTTTAATGTGTATGCTCATTATATTGTAAACTATGTCCTTTTTACTATGAATGACCTTTCCTGTCCAAAATGATGATTTTTCACACTCATTTCATTGGTTCACACACTTGTTCATTCTGTTGCTCACTCCTGCTTTATTTTCAATTTTTGCCTCTCCTAGGTTGTGCTTTCTGGTACAATCAGCTAATTTTTAATAAAATAAAATGTTTTAAAAGGTGTCTGAGTTAAATTTATTGATGAGCAAATTACCATATTTTTATTATCTTGAGTTTTTTTTTTTGTCATCCTTTCTATTCTTAATACCTTTAAAACAAGAACAAAACTTTTCACTCTATAGCATTTGCTTTCTTTTTTTGGCCAGCCTTCCCTTCGGGTAACTGGAAGGTTAGACACTTTCTTTTTGTCCTTTTTTTGTTCTCCTAGTGGCACATAGTGGCATGCCCTGAGAATTTTCCAGACGTTGTTTCAGTTTTATAGCTTGAGTATTCCTATAGGTGTTACCAACACCTGATTTTAATTCATCTGTGTATACAATTTGCTTTTCTCGTGTGTATGTGTGTGCACATATGTGCATATGTGTGTAGGGTGTACACTGGGGACCTTCTAAGGTCCTCACTACAATCTCTTCCCCTACTGTTCATGCCCTTGTGAAGTCCTCACCCCTCGAGAGTGGGCTGTACTTAGTGACTTGCTCCTAACGGAGAAGATCTCATAAAAGCAATGGGATCTTCCAATATTGAGTTGCAAAAAAACCATGACTTCTACCTTTCTAATCCTCCTCAGCTCTCTTACTGGCTCATCTGAGCAGGGTTGCCAGATTTAGCAAATTCACTTACAGATGCCCAGGGAAATTGAAATTTGCAGGCAAACCATGAATAATTTTTTAGTGTGTGTCTCATGCAATATTTGGGACATACTTATACTAAAAAATGATTCATGGTTATCCGAAATTCAAACAATTGTACTTTATCTGGCACTTGTGGCTCGGAGGGAACCTGGGTGTCACATGTGAGGAGCTTTATGGAAATACTACATGGCAAGGATTGGGAGGACAGCCTCCAGCCAACAGCCAGAGGAAACAGAGATGCTCATACCGACAGGCCTCCAGGAACCGAATCCTATGAAGGATTGCATGGGTGAGCTTAGAATTGAGTCCTCCCATCCCATCCTGGAGAAGACCGCAACTTAGATCAACCCCGTGTTTGCAGCCTTGTGAGTGATCTTGAGCCAGAGAACCCAGCGAGGCTGGGATCCCTGAGCTACAGAAACTACGTGACAAGAGATGTTTGATTTTTCTAAGCCATTGAGTTCAGGGACAGTGTGTCACGTATTAACAGACAACTAATACAGGGTGTCTGGATTGAATTCTTTCTCAACTTGCTTTACTGAATTCCCTTAACTTTATTAGGATACTCTGTACTGCTAGCCTTCATCAATCCCTTTTCATCTTCCCAGGAAGAGTCTCCGGAAGCACCAAAATTTTCCCATCTTCTCTCAGAGTAGCTTTCCTGATCTAGTTTCTCATTTTCTTTCCCTGTCTTTTAAACTCTTTATGCCTGTTAAATTCATTTTTTGCCCCATTTTCTCAATCCCATCTTGCATATTCTTGACTGTGTTTCTGCATTTCCTGTTCTTTCTCACTGCTTCTGGGGCTCCCCATCGTTTCCCCGATGTCTTCACTTTGCATTGCCACTTTGCATCCCTTCATCCCTTTCCATCGTTCCATCATTTCTTTCTTGAGCTCTTATATCTCTCCTTTGAGCTTCCATTCCAAGTAGAGTATTATTATTTTTTCTTTCACATAGAACTCCAGGAATAATTTTTGTCTGCTTTGTTCTAGAACATTTCCAAGATGTGCCCTCTTTTAGTAGGTTTCCTACTCCCCACTTGCCTTTGTTTGCTTGTCTTCTTTGTGATCATTGCTCTTCCTGGCATGGACTCCATTCTTCTGATGCTGGACAGGGAGACAGGAGCTGCAGGGCTGAGCTGGGAGAGTAAGCAGCCTGGAGTCTACTGCTTCCAAACACTCTACCCCTTACGTTTGCTCCTACCGTAAGCTGGCAGAAACTCTCCTTGGTCACGGGGAAGCTCTGAAAGTCACAGTTTTTTTGATGGGGGTGACTTAGCCTTTAATTTTCCCCAGCAGGTCAGAATGGCAGCTTTAAGTTGCTTCCTACCTTTTGGTTTCTCCTCCACAATACCCTACGTTTTCACATAGGTGGCAAGTCCACTTAAGTTCCTGGTCAGCCCCACTTCTCCACTATTCCATGGTGCCAGCTTTCAGGAAACTCTGCTACTCGTGTATGCCAAACTTACTTTTCTCAAGAAAGAGTCCCACTTGAGAATTCTGGGCTCTGTCTATTCCGTCCGAAAACCTCAGGGATCAGAGTCCTCTCTAAGCATCTTCGCTCACTCTGAGAGATTTTTAACCATGTGCCTTAACCCTCATTCACAAGCTGTAGTTTGAAGAAATGAACGTGTCTCAGTATCATCAAACATGTAATGTTTCTGTTCCTCATTCTCTTTGTTGTTTTTAGGGAGTTTCCAGGAGAAAAGATGAGCAGAGATTCTTTTTTTCAAGCTATAAATACAAACCTATTATAAAAAAAAAATCAAACTATCCAGAAATACAGAGAGCAAAAGTAAAATGTCCAATCAGACTATGCCAATATGATACTATTTCCTTGTGTATAGAAATAATCTTTACTTTAAAAAAAGATTTTATTTATTTATTCATGAGAGAGAGAGAGAGAGAGAGAGGCAGAGACACAGGCAGAGGGAGAAGCAAACCCCATGCAGGGAGCCCGACGTGGGACTCGATCCTGGGACTCCAGGACCACACCCTGGGCCAAAGGCAGCACTAAACCACTGAGCTACCCAGGCTGCCCCTAATCCTTACTTTTTAACAGAATTTGCTTTAAAAAAAAAAAGGAATTTGCTTTTTATAAACACACATGTTAAGACTTATACCCCCTTCCATGTCAGTCCATATAGACAAAGAACACTCTGTGTGGTAGATACACACACATATACTACTCACTCCATTTTTATGGAAATGCAAGTTCTCACTAGTCATCAGCCCTTGGGATCACTGTCATACAGGCTCCTTAAGAAATGTGTTCCCAATATTGAACCCATTAACAAAAACTTTCCTTTCCCTTCCCTTTCATTGAAGTCAGGACAGGGGTTTAGCTACAGATCCCTGGAGTACACATTGATGGTTATGATACCTTCCTAAAGTAAAAGCATGCTCACCAGCCTCTGAGTGCCTGCGGAATTTTATACCTCTCTGTTCCCCCTCGATTTTCTTCAAGGCACCTGGATATACCTGGATGTTTGCATAAAACCTATGCTACGATGCTCTTCCCAGATCTGTTGTGGTGCTCCTGACATTCCATCCTGCATGCCTTTTGCTGGCCACCACGGTCGAAAGTATTTACAGTCACATAGTAGCAGCAGTGAGAGAGCTTGAGCAAAGCCAACAGCCTGGCCTACAGCCTTCAACCTGAGAAAACCTGTATCTTCCTTTAGCACGTATTGGCTAAAACACATGATAGAGTTGTTTGCTCTTGTGGTTGATATGCTATGGGAGACTAATTCTGCATTACTCAGAACTTTTAATGGGCACATAGCTATGTTTTAGATATTAAATACTTCTTGTTTTAAGGTTTGTTTATTTATTCAGAGAGATAGAGAGCATGAGCTGGAGGGGCAGAGGGAGAGGAAGAGAGAGAATCTCAAGCAGACCCTGCACTGATGCAGGGCTCAACCTCAGGACCCGGATATCACAACCCTAGTGGAAACCAAGAGTTGGGCGCCCAACTGACTGTGCCACCCGGCTGCCTCTAGATACTAATCACTTCTGAATGAACATTACTTTACTGAATCAGTGCTCCTTGGATCAGTGCTTAAATAGATTCTTGAAGAATCAGATCCTGAGACAAGGGCTTGAGTACAAGCAGCTTATCTGGCAGGTGACCCCTGAAGCACAAGTAGGGGAAGAAGGAGACAGAAGTAGGAGGTGATGGTATGGGGTGCACTAAGGATCAGGTTAACACTTTGGGCAGCTTTGGGCAGTAGAACCCAGTCCTACTGAGGACAGTTGGGAAATGGTATGGAACATGCACCAGGCTATCCCACCTAGGAGCAAAGAAGCAAGGGTATTTATCCTCCAATTCCCATCTGTTATTGTTGAGGGCTGCTCCTGCAAACTCTCCACACTCTGGCTGCTGCATCCAATGTAGGTTAAGAGAGAGCACAAAGGTGGAGAATCACTAGTGCTTGCTATTGCACGCTGTTGACGCATGCGTGCCAAGAAGCTAGGAGCAGGGCGGGGTGGGGGGGTGGGCAGACTATGTGCTAGAGTTGACCCTTGGCACTACTCACATCTCCAAGTTCATTCTTTCCCAACACTGCCCCTTTAAGGAAGTCATGATCACGATTTCTAAAAAACAAAACAAAACAAAAAACAAAAAACAAACAAAAACCTAGGACTTAACAGCAAGAGCATTGATAAGATAAACTCCAATCCCTTCTGCTATGGTTGGTCCCAATTCAGCATCTCCTTCTCCAACGTCCCAATTTCAGGTCCTAAGGTAGGACCCTTAGCTGGGGCTCCAACCCCAAGGAGTCTGAGCCCTTGATTTCCTGGGTGCTGGTAAAACCTGGGTTTCTGAAGTTGCCTGATCCTGATCATCACCACACATAAGGGCACCAGGAGGTGGCCCAATGAATCCATGAGTCCCAACCAATTCATGACAATCATGATCAATTACTCCCATCATATAGTAAATCCTGCTGCCTGGTAATCCACTGAGCTGAGAAGCCTCAATGAGTCAGCTATCAGCCATCACGTTGGGATCAATGGAACACTTATTATGCCCCCTGGCACACCTGTCCCTTCTGCATGAGTAACCAGTACTTCCAATCCAGAAAATCCAAACTTTATGGAGAAAGAAAAGTATAATTTCCCCAACTGAGTCCCTGGCAGAGATGTGGACAAAAGCCATTCCTACTTAGGATCTCAGCTTGTGGATCCAAACTGCTTTTGGATTCAAGCATATGTTATCCCAGCACCCAAAGGACAGCACCCAAACTCTTGAGAGTAGCATCCCAAGACTGGTGCATTAGCTAAGCATTAAGAAGTCATCCCAATTTTATTACATAAGCCACTTTGGGGGAAACGGGACATGAAAAGGCCACTGGATATCATGATCATGTGTCCATTGTTTCACCTCCTTTGCCTAAAGATAGGTCTGTTATGCTTAGGATCCCAGGGGCCCTTGGATAGTGATGCTGACTGACACACTATGGTCGGGAAAGCAAACCCATGCCCAGAATATGTACTAATCCTAACCAGGATGAATCACTGTTCTTTCCAGGGAAGAATGGTTCCAATCTGATCAACTTGACATCTAGTGGTAAACAGTCTGACAACCTCAGGCTCGGTGCCGGGCTGTGTGACTCGTAGGCCAGGACAATCAGCAGAAGCAGTAGGTAGGCTGGCCTTGGTTGTCAGGAGCTCATCCTGTTGGGCCTGCAAGTACCCTTCATTATGGATGAAGACACTGGTAGCTGAGGACAGAGGTTGGCTGAAATCCACAAGTCATCCCATTCACCTGGTTCTTCAGTGACCTGTCAGCAGTAAAGCTTTCTAGTTGTCACTGACACAAACACAAGGACCCATGTCTACTCCATATGTCTACTATATGCCTCTTTCCTTCTCCAGACTTGTTTGTGTTCTTCTAGGCGCCCTCCCTCCCCTACCCAGGCCCCTGACAGTCAGCCAAGATATTCACCAGCACCGAGGAATCTATATATGTCCCTATCTCAAACCGTTTCTCTTTTTTACAGAAACTTGAAGACCTGGTATACTGTTCTGAGCTCTGGCCCCTGTGAGGATTTCCCCTACTATTTAGGGGCACCCCAAGTGGGGTTATGGTGTGGCAACACTCTAATGTCTCATGTCTGTCCACACCAGATTGGGTTGAGCCAATCCCTTGACAAAATACAATACAAAAGCAACTCACCAGGAGCATACATTTGTGTGGATCTGTTCCAGTGAAGATACTGGGACACCTAACAGAGCATGAGAGATTCACTCTACTGCTTGGTTACATTTGCAGGGGGTTTAGCATCACCCTTGACAATCCATCTGGTTTTTGCAAGGGCCGAGTCAGTGCGTTAAGTAGAGATATGGGAACTACCGCCTCTGCAATCTTTCAGTGACTTGATGAAGCACTCATTTCTGCCACTTCAGCTGGGATGAGTTACTGTTTTTAATTTACTGTCCTGGCTGGAATGCTGAGCAGTTTCAGGGGCTTCCACTTGGCCCTTTCTACCCTAATAGCTTCCACTCTGCAGGTCAAGAACCAATGAGAGGGTTCTTCTAGCTGCTAAACATATCCAACCCAATTAAGCATTCAGAAACCATAAAAATTATCACAGTGTGGGTTGGCAGACTCATTGGGCATTTGTGAAATGGACCTGGGCCAAGACTCCATTTATCACCTGGTTTTTCAAAAACCCACTCTAACTAGATCATCAGAACGGTGCTCCAGTTTCTCTGGCATTAATGTCAGCTCAAGCCCTGGATCCAATTGCCCTTGAAATATGTAGGTGGCTTCCCTTCTGCCATGCATAGTACAGTGCACACTGTATGGGCATTTCCTCCTCTGCACTAGAGGTCCCTCTGGAGAAAGTTTGGGGGAATTAGTACTACTCATTCTTTCTGAGGCTCTGTAGGTGTTTCTGTAAGAGGATCTAGTATCTCCCTCAATCATGGGATTCTGGATCTGAGAACTAGCTCAAATCTGGAAGCCAGATGTTGGATTACCTTCCATTGGGCCACCAACGTCAGCATTGTTTTCATCTGCTCTTGGTCCGTTTTGGTTATTCAAGCCAGGCACTATCCTATCTGCTCTCCAGCTGGCTGCCCTTAGTAATGCCATGGTCTATTATTCTTTGCCACAGAGCCCTGCAGCTCCAGGCCTCCTGTTTGTTATTCCAGCAGTGCTGTCCATTATGATCATTAAACCCACCTTGCCCCTGATGTTTACAAGCCACCACCTTGCATCTGCCCTTCTCAAATTCTCTCATTCCCACTTGATACGGAGAGCCTAGCTTCACTGCAGCATCACCAACTATCAATCCTGGGCTATAGAGGAATCTACCACTGAGATTATCAACAAAGCTGGGGTCCCCTCCACTAGCACATTCTCTACTCCTTTAGTAAAGGCACTCTACTTTGGGGCCTCCCAGGGAATCTGGTTACACCGCGGGCTGCCTGGTCTCTATTAAATGTCCATCTCTAACAACTTGACATCTTCCTCAAAATTTTGCCAAGGCCGTTCTAGCATCTCTGCTTCATTTTCTGTAACATCATTGTTTCCAAGCTTCAAAAAGAAGCCATTCCAGGGGCGCCTGGGTGGCTCAGTCGGTTGAGCATCTGACTCTTGATCTCAGCTCAGGTCTTGATCTCAGAATTATGAGGTCAAGTCCCACATGGGGCTCCATGCTAGGGGTGGAGCCTACTTTTTAAAAAAAGGAAAAAAGAAACCATTCCAACAACCTTACTATCCTCACAGTGCAAAGTCTACAGTCATTGGAGGGTATGCTTGTACCATAAACTTTCCACTACAAAACTTATAGCTCAGCTTCTTTGGTCCTCCACCCTCCAAAGCCCAGCTATGTTCTCTCACGTCATTCCAGAACACACCAGCTGTACCCTGCAGCTCTTTTGGAAAATAACCATTTTCTTCTCCTAACAGGAATAGCACTTCCCTGTTTGACTTATGCTGAATCCCAATCCTCATTCTCGCTCTTGACATAATGAGAGAAAGCAGAGGCAGACTCTGAGGAGGACAAACTGACTTTTTTTAAAAGGTGTGCTCCTTAGGAATCCCATTTGCTGAGCTCCAGCCAGTAAGGTTGATGCCCAGTAGCAAGGGGGAGAAATCCCCTTCTGTTGATTTATAGCATTCAGAGGGAATAAGTGGTTCCATATTCTCACTAATCAGCAGAGGAGACATACCAGGCTTGTGCATTCAGCCTCTGTTATAATTCCGCCGTTCGTACAATGTAGTCTTAGGCCTGATTTTTAGCACAGTCTTCCCTCTGCCTGCAGGAGATGACAAGCCCTTTACGGATGACAATGGATACTTCCTGGTGTTCTCACCATGCCCTAAGCTGACAACTGATTGACCTGAGCCTGTTCTTTACTTCCTGTAGAGGTTGTATGGCAGTCAACACACCCACCTCCATAATCCTTACATTTATTGCTGTGCCTGTACCTTTTAAGCACCAAGGCTACTTCACAAGCCTGTGCCTTTCCACCTATTTTTTAAAGATTTTATTTATTTATTTGACAGAGAGAGAGAACACAAGCTGGGGGAGCAGCAGGCAGAGAGAGAGGAAGAAGCAGTTTCTCTGTTGGTTGTGTGTGTGTGTCCCGATGTAGGACTCCATCCAGGACCCTGAAATCATGACCTGAGCTGAAGGCAGATGCTCAACCTACTGAGCCACCCAGGTGCCCCTCCACCTATTATTCTATCCAAATATCGATATGTGAAGATCTTAGTACATGTAAGCTACAGAATAATAAGGATTTTAACAATATCCCCTTAACATCAGAAGTCCTACAGTTGGAAAAGAATCCAATTTCAGAAACCCACCCTGAGGGTCTGCTTCTTAGTATCACTTCTTTTACCAACCATCTTCGGCTGGGTTGCCCCCCAGAAACAGATCTTGAGACACATTTTAGTTCAACTGGTTTGTTAGGAAGGTGATCACCAGGAAGCCTGTTGGGGAATGTGGAAGGAGACAGGGAAGGAAGGAAAGCCAATGAAGGTATGTCAATGAGCACGTTGCTGTGGACAGCTCAGACTTAATCCTGATAGAAATCTCCAAGCTGTTCACCCACCAAAGGGCAAGGACCCTATAGGATTTATCCTCTAACTCCTATCATTAGGTGATGGCTGTTTCTGGTAGCATTCCCTGCCTGGTACTTTTGTCCTACCTTCTATGAGGCTGAAAGAAAGCCCTTAGATCAGGGGCTAGCAAACTGTAGCCTATAGGTTAGTTCCAGTCCACCTCTTGTTTTTGTCAATAAAGTTTTATTGGAACACGGCATGCCCATTCACTTACATTTTGCCTATGACTGCTTTCACATTATAAGGGCAGAGTAGAGTAGTTGTGAAAGGAACTGTCTGCCCTGCAAAGCCTAAAATGGTTCCTGCCTGGTCCTTTGCAGGAAAATTTTTGCCGCCTCCTACTTTAAAGAGTCTCAGTGCTTGCACACAGGCATCCACCCAAACAGTGAATGCCTAGGTGCGATGAATGGGAATAGTTAACATGTACTACAATTTACTTAACCACCCATTTTAAATACCCATTGGGAGTTACTTAGATTATTCCTCATTTTGCACTTTTGTAGAAAATCCTACAAAAGATAATCCTATATATCTATCTTTGCACACTTTCGTACATATCCTTCTCAGGTTTTTTTTTTACAGCTTTATTAGGATATAACTGAGATAAAAAGAACTGCACATATTTATTGTGTACTTGATTGATTGGGACATATATATATATATATACCCACGATACCAGAGCCACTATCATGGTAATAAACATAATCATCTTGTCCAAAAGCTTCCCTGTGTTCTTTTGGTTGTGTGTGTGTGTGTGTGTGTGTGTGTCTGTATTAAGGGCATTTAACATAATAAATTAAGTGCACAATATCATATTGTTAACTATAGGCACTATGTTGCACAGCAGATCTCTAGAACTCACTCACCTTGTGCAACTCTAACTTTACATCTGTTAAACAATAGCTCCCCATTCTCCCCTGCCTCCATCCCCTGGCCGTTATTTCTGAAGAACATAGATGCAAAGATTTTCAGCAAAATGTTAGCAGACCAAATCCAATAATACATTTTAAAAAATCATTCCTCACTATCAAGTGGGATTTATTCTAGGGATGCAAGGGCAGGTCAGGAAATAAACCCCCAGAAGAAAAAACTCCTGGAAAGTAAAACTCCTAGAAGAAAAAAATAGCCAATGATTTCTTCGACATCAGGCATAGAAACATTATTCTAGATATATCTCCTCTGCAAGGGAAACAAGAGCAAAATTAAACTATTGGGACCAAATAAAAATAAGAAGCTTCTGCACAGCAAAGCAAACCATCAACAAAATAAAATAAAAAAGCAATATATACTGAATAAGGGAAGATATTTGCAAATGATATAGGCAATAAGGGCCTGATAGCAAAAATATGTAAAGAACTGATACAAGCCAACAATCCTCAAAACGTAATCTGATTAAAATAGGCAGAGGGCTGCATAGACATTTGTCCAAAGGAGATATCCAGATGATCAACAGACATGTGAAAAGAAGTTCAATTTCCCTCATCATCAGGAAGATGCAAATCAAAACCACAATGAGATATCCCCTCACACCTGTCAGAATGGCTAAAATCAAAAACACAAGAAACACCAGTGTTGGCAAGGATGTGGATAGAAAGGAACCCACATGTACTATTGGTGGGAATGAAACAGTATGGAGGTTCCTTGAGAAATTAAAAATACAGTTACCATATGATCCAGTAATTCCACCACTGGGTATTTACTCAAAGAAAACAAAAACACTAAATCAAAAATATATATGCACCTCTATGTTTATTGCAACATTATTTACAATAGCTGAGATATGGAAGCAGCACAAGTGTCCATCCATAGATGAGTAGGTAAAGATGTGAGATATATATGTCTCAAATATATATATCACAGTATATATAATATTCCATTAATTTAAAAAGCAATAAAAAGAATGAGATCTTGCCATTTGCCACAGCATAGATGAATCTAGAGGGTATAATGCTATGTGAAATAAGTCAGGCAAAGAAAGATAAATACCATATGATTTCAATCATATGAGGAATCTGAGAAACAAAACAAATGAGCACAGGGGGAAAAAGACAAACCAAGAAACACCCTCAACAAACTGATGGCCCCTAGAGGGGAGGTGGGGTGAGGATGGATGGAATAAGTGATGGAGATTAAGAATACATTTCTCGTGATGAGCACTGAGTACTATTTAGAATTGCTGAATCACTATATTGTACACATGAAACTAATATAACACTGTGTTAAGTATACTTCAATAGGAAGGAAGGAAGGAAGGAAGGAAGGAAGGAAGGAAGGAAGGAAGGAAGGACATTCCAAATAACAACAAAAACGCTAGTTTAAGAAACAGTGCAGGGGCACCTGGGTGGCTCAGCGGTTGAGCATCTGCTTTTGGCTCAGGTCGTGATTCTGGGATTCTGGGATCGAGTCCCGCATTGGACTCCCTGCAGCCTGACTCTCCCTCTGCCTGTGTCTCTGCCTCTCTCTGTGTCTGTCATGAATAAATAAATACAATCTTTAAAAAAAAAGCAGTGTATAATTGGATATAAAATATAAAGTGGTATAAACACTGACATGTATTTGCAGCACCTGTAAATCAATATAATTGTCCTGAGTTTTACCTAAATGATGTCAGAAAGTTTATTATACCCTATATTGAATGATGTAAGGCCTTAAGCCACTTGCCAGTGAATCCCCAAATTCCTCTCTCTCATAATTATCCCTGAAACTTGTCTAACAAAGAAAAAAAAAGATTAAAAAAACAATTTTTTTTTAAAGGAAGGTTAGGCAGAAGTACTAGGCATGATTTTAGATTCAATAGTCCAGCCAAATTAATTACACATTTTTACATTAATTACACATTTTTACATTCCCTCTCTATGAAGATTCCTGTAGCATCCACATGCTGGATGTAAGTTTTGCTCACAGGGTGGAAATTCGGATCTATGAGTCTGTGGTTCAGGAGAGAAAGCCTGGCTGGAGTCAGAGATTTGAATGCTGTCAGCATACAGATGGTCATTAAAGAAATACAAGTATTTGAGACCACTCAAGGGGAAAAAAATATGTAAATTGAGAAGTAAAATGTGCAGAGAATCTAAAAAAAGAGCGCTTAGGGACACTGATATTTGAGGCGTGGATGCAGGAGAGAAGTGACTAAGAAAAGAGGAGTAGGGACACCTGGGTGTCTCAGGGGTTCAGCATCAGCCTTTGGCTCAGGGCGTCCTGGGATTGAGTCCTGCATCAGGATCCCTACAGGGAGCCTCCTTCTCCCTCTGCCTGTGTCTCTGCCTCTTTCTCTGTGTCTCTCATGAATAAATAAATAAATAAAATCTTTAAAAAAAAGAAGAAAGGAAGAAACTGAGGAGTAGCAGGGAGATAGGAGGCAACCCAGGAGTGAGCGGGGAGGCACAGGCAGCAAGGGTCCCACGAAGAGCTGCCGAGGCATGAGGACTGGGCTGTGTCCATGGGTTTGGCCACAAGGACAGAAAGTGGACATCGGGAGAGAACAGCCTTCATGGAGCAGCAGGAAAGGAAGGGGCACAGCAGTGGAATGAATGCAAAGGGAAGGAGGGAGGATGTTGAGTATTTTCAGATTTTCCAAGGTACTGTCAGTTTGGAGGAGAAAGTTTGGGTGGAACTTGGTGGAAGACGCAGAGTCAAGAACATTTGCAATTTGGAGCTGGGTGGTATCTCTTCTGAGCATGGGAGCCTTTTCCAAGTCCCAAGGAGCAGAATTCTAGGTCGTTTCCACCAGCAGCTGCTCCTGGATCCTCCTGAGCCCCCTCCTCCAGGAAGCCTCCCTCCATGCCCCGCCTCCTTTGGGCCACCAGTCTCCCTTGCATCTCCTGGGTGGGTGGGCTTATCAAACTGTATTTCAATAATTCACAAACCTGTCTTCCTTTCCTCTATCAAGTTTTTAATTCCTTGTGAATAGAAGCCTTCTTTATAAGAATAATTGATGATCTTGGAGGCCTGGAATTTTTCTGCAAAGAACAGGTACTTAATAAAGATTTGATTGAAGAATATTGGATGGATGCATGTATGGATGGGTGGAGAGGAAATTTTGCAGAAATATGAAAAATCCCAGTGCCTATGGGTATTCTCACCTGTGCATGTCCACCAACTGCTTCGGTCATGGATATAGGCCAGGGTCATGCACAGGCTATATTTTTAAATATTATTTTTTATTATGCATATATGGGTTATCATTTTAAACTATAGGAAAGGGGGTGCCTGGGTGGGTCAGTCAGTCAAGTGCCTGACTCTCGATCTCAGCTCAGGTTTTTTTTTCTTTAGATTTTATTTATTTATTCACGAGAGACATAGAGAGAGGAAGAGACATAGGTAGATGGAGAAGCAGACTCCCTGCAGGGAACCAGATGCTGGACTTGATCCCAGGACCCCAGGATCATGCCCTGAGCCAAAGGCAAATGCTCAACCACAGAGCTACCCAGGAACCCCTCACCTCAGCTCTTGATCTCAGGGTCATGAGTTCAAGCCCTGCATTGGGCCTACTTAAAAAAAAAATAACCCTATAGGAAAAGATGTACAGGGAATTGTACACCTGCCTTCCATCCCTGTCTGGGAGTCCCCAGCTTCTCTCCTATCACTGTCTTTGTGGAGCTATTCTATGCATGTGACAACAGGAGTTAATTCTGTAACCCTATGCTCCTCTTGCCTTGGGTCCCCATGAGTCCCAGCATAGCCTGTGGCCAACTGAAGCATCATGGGGGTGAGGAGAGAGATGCCACATTCGCTATGCACATGAGAAACTGAGGGTGTGGGGTGCAACCAGATGGGGAGATCGGAGTCAAAACCACCTGCTTCCCTGATCAGGCAAAAACAAAGTCTGCATTGACTGTTCTGTGACATGGAGCTTGATATAGATATTCCCAGCTCCTCGCTTCACCCCCTCCCTACCCCCCCCCCCCCCAGTATTTACTATCCTTGTATTACCAATCTTTGCTTTTCCTAGCCAGGACCCTCTGGGGACAATACCATCGATCCCATTCCCAGGTGGAACCGCCAGACCTGGTGGTTCTACTCTGCCCGCCCTGCCCCCTCCTGCCAATACCAGCCCTCTGTTCACCCCAGAAGCCCTCCTGGGCAGCCCCAAGGAGACCCTCACCTACACCACTCTTCTCCGCCAATTCTGGCACAAGACGGATACCTTGATTTTTCTGAGCTTCTGTAAAATTTTTAAAAGGCTGTGATTTTGTAGGAGTTGAGACTGCGAGGTAGCCATTGTTTCTACTGCATTGAAACCTTGGCATTCCTCATCACACCCAGCCTCGGGCTTCAGGAGCATGAAGAAACCCTATTTACTGGCATTCAGTGGGCCTCTGGGTGTTATTTCAGATGCGGAATAATTAGCAATATGCCCAAGAAGCAACAAAGCCTTGAATGGTATTTAGTGACAATTATTCAGCCAAACCATTGCTTACTATTATAGGGGCTTATTAGCACCAAATTGTTTCGATAGGAAGTGGCATCAGCAATAAAAAAGAATGCCTGCAGCTTGCTGTGCCATCCGAGTCAGCAGAAAGGGGCTGGAATGTGTGCACATCTCTCTTACATCCCCCCAGAAAATCGGGGGGACCCGCTGAGATGTGTTGGCAGCAACAGGAACTGACTCAGGTGGCGTGGGGTAGAAAGCAGGTGGGGCTGTTCTCCGAAGTCACTTCCTCCTTCCTCCGGCTTCTTATTCCTACGCAGAGGAGAGGTGTGGGGAGCGGGCTCCCACACACCTGTGCCCAGCTCCCCTTTTGCATCAAACTGTAGGATGACAGGGGACACCCCATCTCTCTTTACATTTGTACACCGGAAATCTAGGACCTGCAGGCTGGAAGGGACTACAGAGCAAAATAACCCATGCTTGGAGATGTTTAACTGCTAGGAGGTCATGGCGCCAGGACTGGGAAACAAATCTGCATACGCTTCATACATCCTTTCACCACTCCCTTTGTGCAGCCAGAATCACATTTTATTTACTACAGTAGAGAACATAGAGTCATACAGTCGGATGAGCAAGTCAGCTCTTTAGTCTGCAAATGGCTTGAATACTTCCTAACTGGAGTATTGGTGGGTGAAGTGTATGCACAACCAGAAACTGAGAAGTACACCCAGGACTTAATGAACTTGACTTAGCATCAACTATATCTGTCTTCTCTGATCTGCATTTCATCCCTCACATTTGGGCAGTTAGGAAAGCTTTCTCTCTCTCTTTTTTTCATCTTTTAAAAAGATTTTATGTATTTATTCATGAGAGACACACAGAGAGAGGCAGAGACATAGGCAGAGGGAGAAGCAGGCTCCCTGCAGGGATCCCGATGTGGCACTCGATCCCAAGACCCCGGGATCATGACCTGAGCTAAAGACAGATGCTCAACCACTGAGCTACCCAGGTGTCCCAAAAGTTTTCATTTTCAAGGACAATGCAAAACTGCACTTCTTATAGGCTATGGGGATTCTTCGGGGAACACACCTCCCCCCCACCTCTCCAACTTCCAAGATCTACCCTTGGCAAAGCGAAGAATAAAAAGATTTAAGACTTATATAAATAAAAAGACTGAATACGAGTATAAAATGTAAATAGTGTTAAGTGTAAATCTTTACGTTGGTTTTAAGAAAATCAGTATGACAGGGGAGGGAAGCCACATGACTGCTGGCTTGGGAATTCTCTTGATGAGGCTTATGTGAGTCAGTGTCTTACTGTGCTTTGGCTGCTGTAATGGAGTCCGATAGACGGGGTGGTTAAAACCACACACATTTCATTTCTTCTCGCAGTTGTGAGTGCCAAGATCAGAGCACCAGAACAGATGGGTGGTGGTGGGAGCTCTCTTCCTGGCTTGCAGATGGCTGTCTTCTCTCTTCCCAGGGTGCTCACATGGTCTTTCCTCACTGCTTGTCCATGGGGAGGGAAACAGCAGGTGGCAGGCGAGGGGAGACCTTTCTCTTCTTGCAGGGCACTAATCCCACTATGAGAGTCCCACCTCCCCAGCTTCATCTAAGCCCAATCACCTCCTAAAGGCCCTCTCTCTCAATAGCATCACTTTGAGGGCTCTAACATATGAATTTGAGGGGAGAGGGCCACAAATATTTAGTCCCTACAGTCAACACTGTTGAATTAAATAACATATTTTAGGGGCATCTGGGTGGCTCAGTGGTTGAGCGTCTGCCTTTAGCTCAGGTTATGATCCTGGGATCCTTTTTTTTTTTTTTTTTTTTTTTTTTTTTTTTGGCTAGGGACATCCTTTAATTTAACCCACAACAACCTCTGAAATAATTATCTGTGCTTTACAGACTCTAGCGATAAAAATGAGCAATTTTCCTATCATTACACAGCTACCAAAAGTCAAGGCCAGTACTGGGGCAGAGGTTGGCCAGACCCCAGAGCCAATGATGCAGTTGAAACCCTGGGGTTATTACTTACTTTCTCTTCTCAATACTACTTATTTGATATTTGTGTTTGTTCTTTAATCATTTTGGAAATGTGCCTATACTTAATCATTATTGACTAATACTAAAGTGTCTTATACCTTCTTCACCCTCTGTCACTCAGACATAGAAGGTCATAGAGATAAATATTTTCTACACTTATCTGGGCTGGCTATCTTTTTTCTGCTGGAAAGGCTGGAAACTGTCTAGATAACAACCCTATTCACTGGTACTGGTACAGATCCAAACTTCATCCTTTTTACTCAGTTCTGTGTCCCCAGGAATCAGGCATTCAGCAAATAAGCTTCTTTGAGTTCTGGTTACCAGTTGGATTTAGCCAATGGAAGATTGGAAAGAGGGAAGAGATTAGATGCAACTTCATGGCCATGTGACTTGTGTTATCACACACAGGGTCCCATGTTAGCAGGGCCTCATGCTTGGTTTAATGTTCTGCTGTCGCTGTCTTGAAATCCTTAATAATTTTGAACAAGGAGCCGTGTTTTTTCACTTTGTATTGGGTCTTGAAATTATGTAGCCAATCCTAGAGGAGAAACTTTGGAGTGCAAGACTGCAGCTTCTGTGTCCTTTCCACACAGTTTTTTCCTCTCACTCCTTCAGATCTGGGATGATCATGGAGCCTTTGCTATTATTAACACTGGGGTACTTTATCTTGCCTTACACCATGCGTACATCTTCAATAATCTCTTTGATTTGTGTGCATCTTACTTTCCTTCCAGAAGCCATAAACCCTAAAGAGGGTTGTGATCCCCATTCTGCAGAACATCTGAAATTGAGGAAAATTCAGTAGCTTCCGTAAAGAGGCACAGCAAGTGAAAGCAGAGCTGAAATGCCCTGATCCTGGGATCCTTGGATCAAGTTCCCACATCAGGGTCCCCATAGGGAGCCTATTTCTCCCTCTGCCTATGTCTCTGCCTCTCTCTTTGTCTCTCATGAACAAATAAACAAAATCTTTTTTAAAAATAACATTTTTTAAAGGCCAAAGGTAAGCTTTTATTAAATTCAAATAATATAGTGTTGAAATAAAAGAAGTGATAGGCCACTCCAGCTTTTCTGGTCAGATTTTAATGGAGTACACATTTCCTTTGCTTTACAAAACCCATCATTGGAATAATATTCATGGTGAGGATCAGGCTCCCCAAAATTAGGTACCCCAGTAACCTTATGTGGGCTGAAAAAAGTTTTGGAAAGAAATCAAGTTTTTAAAAATATATTATTTATTTATTTATTTATTTATTTATTTATTTGAGAGAGAGAGAGAGCCTGCATGCAGGAAGGAGGGGAGGGGTAGAGGGAGAGGGAGAAGCCCATTCCCCGCTGAGCAGGGAGCTAGACCTGGGGCTCAATCCCAGGACTGTTAGATCATGACCTGAGCAGAAAGAAGGCAGATGCTTATATGACTGAGTCACCCAGGTGTCCTGAGAGAAAATCATAGTATTGAAGAGAAGAAATTCTGCATTAGAAAGTGAACGCTGAAGGAGATTTGAAATTTTATTCCAGACTTGCAATAAGGAAGTAATTGAGCTCTGGAAGCCATACCACCCTAAGCATCTGTTAGCACAGACTCACGCTGGAGACTATCCTGTATAAAGCTACAGTGACTGCTCTTTGATTTGGACATCATGGGCAGGCCAGACTCAAGCCACAAATCAGCCCAAGGGACACTGGAGATCTCTGCTAGATGCAACAGCTGTGTTTCCATCTAGCAATGGTCTTCACACACTGAGAAATACTGAGACAGCTGCCATCCCAAATTGGTTCAAGTCCTGTTTCTCGTCATTCGGTCTCGATCTTTACTTTTCTTAATTTTGTGGATGGTAGGTAGAAATGGTAAGCATTCTCATGTCTCAACAGACTGATTGAATAAGAATTATCTTATCTTGTGGGGAAAAAAATGTTTTTCTTGCAAGAGACCATACAACTGACTGAAAAATAAACTTGGTAGACACCATGGGCTCCTGGTTGCCAGCTGCCATCATCACAGGCCTGGTGCCACATAGAGCAAATAGATGGAGGATGCATCCATCAAATTCACCCCACTGTTTCCTCCAAAAGACATTCATTTTCTTCCAGGACACAAGGGAAAAATCAGGCGAAATCATAAATTCTACCTCCACCAAATTTAATATAATAGATGAACAGTTAAATTTTTTTAAAAAACAAAATCTGGGGCACCTGGGTAGGCTCAGTTGGTTAAGCATCTGCCTTTGGCTCAGGCCATGATCCCAGGTTCTTGGGATCAAGTCTTACATCAGTCTTCCTGCCCAGTGGGGAGTCTGCTTCTCTCTCTACGCCTCCCTCTTACCTGTGATCTCTGTTTCTCTCACTCTGTCTCTCAAATAAATAAATAAAATCTAAAATAAATAAATAAAAAAACAAAATCTTCTCATCAACAATAAAAGGAACTTTAAGCCATAATCTTTGAAAAACTTTAAGCCATAGGAGAGGATGAGAAAGAGAGAAGACCCCAAGAATCTGCACAGGTTGGTGCATTATGATGGTATTAGAAGCCCCTCCTCTTATGCCCCTTCCCACAGAAATACTACATGAGGTTGAGAAAGGGTGAAAGAAAGGATAAATGAAACCATTCACAAAATCAATTCATTGCCCCCAACTTGCTGAAAGGTAGGTGGAGAGCTACACAGTCACCCCAGTCTGCAGCGCATAATGCTGGAGGGAAGAGACTCTACCACCTGCCCCTCACCATCCCACCAGAGGCTGGAAAAAAACAAACAGGAAGAACAGAATGATTATAATCAGTGGGGGCTAATTATCTCCAGGAACAAGCAATGACTTAGAAAAAACAGAAGACAAATGCATAAGAGAAAATACATAAGTTAAGATCCTCCAAGAAAATGGGAGGATGAGAGAGAAGAAAAGAGCAAGCAGAGATCATAGAAAGATGAACAGACTACAAACCCTCTAAAACCAGAGGGATGACATCCTCCTCCACTGGAGAAAACAGAGCTCACACAAGAAAACAGAAATAAAGGGAAGACTTTTTAAAGTCTTCTCTTTTAATTTTCTTTAAAATAATTTATTTATTTATTTATTTATTTATTTATTTATTTATTTATTTATTCATGGGAGACACACAGAGAGAGACAGAGGCACAGGCAGAGAAAGGAGAAGGCTCCCTCCAGGGAACCCGATGCAGGATTCAGTCCCAGCGCCTGGGATCATGACCTGAGCCAAAGGCAGATGCTCAACTGCTGAGTCACCCAGGTGTCCCTAAATTTTTTTTCTTTTTGAAAAAGAAAAGGTGGCAAGATAGCCTTAGGTCATAGAAATCTTATATCAGTAAAAGTTAATGGTATAAATTTATCTATGAAAAGAGAAACATTAGATCGTGAGGATCCATACCTCCAACATTATGCAAGAAGCTCATCTAAAAAAAAGCAAACTTTCAATGAAGACTTAAGAGAAGTCAAGGAGTAAGCCATTTGTGCATGTGGGGAAAAAGCAGGTGTCAAGACTCTGAGGCAGGAGGCTGCCAGGTGTGTTTCAGAAATAGTCTGAGGCCAGCATTGCTAGAATGGAGTAAATGAGGGGGAAGATGGTGGGAGGTGAGCTCAGAGAGGAGATGGCAAGTTAAATCATGACACATCATAGTGAAGATTTTGGCTTTTACTATGACATGGCAAGCCCCTAGAAGGTTTGTGATGGAAATATGCCATGCTGTAATTCCATATTAATAGCACCACATCATCTGCTGCATTGAGAATATGCTCTGAGTAATAAGGAGGAAGCCATGAACTGATGAGGAGTCTCAAAATAAACTGTTATGGTAGCTTGGACCAGGATGGTGGCAGTGAGGGTGGTGAGAAGTAGTCAGATTCTAAATATATAGTGACATTAGCGCTAACAGGATTTTCACAAGTGGAAGAGTTGGCCTTCGCTGATGAATAGACAGCGCATCCATAATAACTGTAGAAAAGAAGTAAGTTATGGGCATAGGTCTGTGGAAGTAATGTTGGTGGAAGCATATGGAAGCTTTATTGAGCGCGACCTTTGCTCAATGAAGTTGGACACAAGAACACCAGCCAACACTAGAATGATGAAGGAATTGTTGGAGGTCTGAGAAGAGAGGAAGATGTTGGGAATAGTCATCTAAGAGAATGGAGACAATGGATGGACTAGAAAAATATGGCACAGTGGCTGATCAGCAAGAAGGGTCCATTGAAGGCTAATGATCATTAATTTTGAAATGAGACTCATCAACATGCTGGTGTGCCTTATTCCAACCACATTCATCCAGCTCAGGAGATGCAGGCATGAAATGTGGGGAGAGATTAATTTCATTAGGGCTATGGATAACCAAGGCAGTATGATGAAGTAAGAGAGCAAGAAGGGAGCTGGAGGGATTGTAATCTAATGACAAACCATGAATTCAAGCTAGGTATGGATGACAGGAGGAAGCAAGAAGGTAAGGGATGATTAAAATAAACAGGATACATGGACTGATTGGCAGTCAGTCTCCATGGAGAAAAGGTTTTCCAACTTACTGAAGAGAAGGATCTGGAAAGGTCGGAGGCAGTGGCTGTTGACATGGAAACTTAGTTCATGGAGGGTCTCCTTTACACACATTGGCTTGATAAAAATCTAGACTCTTAGACAATGCTAAGTGTTACTGAGGATATGAATTAATAAGAATCTTCATGCCCTACTGTGGAAGTGTAGTGATTCCCCAAAACTAATTGGTTGCACTTAGCAAACTTAAGTAAGCTTATATCCCAAGATCCAGCACCCTGTCCGTACCCAGGAGAAGCTGCCCACAAGTCCATAGAGAGACTCCTATGGCAGCATTCATTGCAAGATTGTTTGCAGGAGCACAAGGTTGGAGGGAGCCTACATGCCCATCACCAGGGGAACAAAATAGAATGTAGACTATGTATAAAATGTAATATATTGTAGCTATAAAAAAAACAATATTTACAAACAGCAATACAGATAGCTCTTTAAAATATAGGGCTTAATGGAAAAAAAGAAGGAAAAGATGAAAACAATATCTTTAGAGCTACACAGTTATGTAAAGATATAAATTTAATATACTGAAGTGGGTGTCTAGGAGGGGATGATGGGTTTTGAGGGAAAAAGAGGAGAAATAAGAGCACATGAGCAAAGTCATGCTCAGATTGATGATGATAATGAGTTTTGTTATGGAATAGATTGAATTTGACTGCATGAAGCTTTAAATGGGGCAGAAACATTAAAAAAAAAAGACAAACTGCACTCTGAGGAATATCTAAAGATGCAAATTCTTCCATTACTAAATAAAAACAAATGAAAATAAGTAAATTAAATGTTCAACTCAAGAAGTTTAAAAATGAAATAAATCTACAGAATGAAGGGATTAGTACAGATAAAAAGCAAAAAACAAATCACACTTGGTTAAAAAAAAAAGAACTGTGGATTTTTTTAAGTAATTAAAAAACCATATACATCACTGATTAGCTTGATCAAGAAAATGTATGTAATTAGCAACAAATTTGGTAAAATAACATCATAGAGAGAAAAAACCATAGATAAAAACACTGCAAAGCAATTCACTTTTATGCAAATAAATCAGAAAGAAATGGAAGAAATGGATAAATATCTAGAAAAGTAGAAATGGCTGAAAGTGATTCTGGAAGAGGAAAATTTTAAATACACTGACACTATTGGAAGAACTGAGGGACAACAATAAACACCCAAAAGGCTTAGACATTTTCACAGACATTATCCTAACCCTCAAAGAATGTATAATAATACTATTTATTCTTATCTAGATAGTAGGACTTAAAAGAATTTTAAAAAATTGTACAGGGGAACCTGGGTGACTCAGTTGGTTGGGCATCCGACTCTTGATTTTGACTCAGGTCATGATCTCAGGTTTAGGAGTTCAAGCCCCATGTCAGGCTCTGCACTGAGCATGGAGACTGCTTAAAAGTCTCTCTTTCCCTCCTCTCTGCCCTTCTTCAGCTCTCACTCTCGATCTCTTTAAAAGAAAAAATTTGTACAGAATCTCAGTATACCAAAGTCATGCAAAATTTTATTCCAAGATCTGATACAAACAGCACAAAGAAAAAAACCAACTTTACTTATGATTATTAATGGAGAAAATCTTCAATGACATATGATCAAAATAAATTAGCAAAATGTCAAACAAATGGTGTACCCTTATGTGGGTTTTTTCCCCTCTATGTGTGTAAGGATGGTGTCATGAGTTGAACTGTGTCCCCACAATAGATATTCTAATCCTAACCCCAGCATCTGCAAATGAGATCTTATTTGGAAATAGTGTCCTTAGTCAAATAAAAATGAGGTCATTAGTGTAGGTCCTAATCTAATATGACTGGTATCCATGTAACAAGGGAAAATTTGGACACATAAAGATACATATGTAGGGACAACAACATGTGAAGAAGACAGAGATTGGAGAGATGCATGTACCAGCCAAGAAAGGACAGAAATTTCTAGCAAACCACAGAAGCTAGAGGAGAGGCATGGAATATATTCTCCCTCACATCCCTTGGGAGAACCAGCTCTACTGATGCCTTGATCTCAGATTTCTAGTCTCCAGAGCTATGAGACAATAAAATTCTATTGTTAAGACTCTCGGTCTATGGCACTTTGTTGTGGCACCCCTAGGAAACTAATACAATGGTTCAAAGAGAAAAACTATGTGATAATCATGGTGGATGCCAAAAGTCATTTGAAAAACTCAACATGGATTCTAGACAAAACAATAAAAACAAAGCTGAAAAAACAAATGATAGAATCAAAAGCCAGTACCTTGCTTGCTGGGGAGACACTAGAAAAATGCTCATTAGTGTCAGAAACAGAAGATACTCTGTTTGCACCAATATTGTTTTAAAATACTTCTCTGGAAGTTCTAACCAAAGCAATTAGACAAGAGAATAAAATCAGAGGAGGCAAAATTATCACTATCCGCAGATATGTTTGGGTATCTTGTAACAGCTAACGTGTCAACTAAAAAAATGATACAAAATGGGAAATTTCAATATGCCCTCTGGTGACTTTATAAGGAGTAAAGGACTCTTCTCTAAGGAAATGAAATAAACTGCTTCAGAATAATGAGGGCAGGTAAA
Source organism: Canis lupus familiaris (assembly GCF_011100685.1). Taxonomy (NCBI): domain Eukaryota; kingdom Metazoa; phylum Chordata; class Mammalia; order Carnivora; family Canidae; genus Canis; species Canis lupus. The sequence goes on from NC_049226.1 coordinate 35,495,870, forward strand.
GGGGTTGACAGTACACCAGAGTTAAGTCATCTAAACCTTGGTGGTTGGCCCTCCACCAAGCCTCTTCCCATCTGCTCACATTACAGCAACCTGCTCACCTACAAGCCTCTCCCACTACAGACTCCCAATCAGCCTTACCATCTATGGCACAGACCCAGTGCAAAATCGACCGATTTTGGGGTGCCTGGTTGGCTCGGTGCTTGAGCTTCTGCCTTGGGCTCAGGTTGTGATTCCAGGGTCCCAGGATCGAGTCCTGCAATGGGCTCTCCACAGGGGGCCTGGTTCTCCCTCTGCCTACATCTCTGCCTCTCTCTGTGTCTCTCCTGAATAAATAAATGAAATCTTAAAAGTAAAAGAGAGAGGGAGAGAAAGTCATAGACAAAGAGACCCAAACTCTCTGGCCAGTCAACAGATTTCTCATTAGCAACACTCAATGTTAGAAGGCAAAGTTTTAGCAGAAAGTTAATTTGAACCCAGATTCTATGACCTTGACCATGAGGCAAGAGGAGATGGAGAGGGAAAGACTTCCTGACTTGCAAAAACGTAAAATGTACCCACTCTGTGATCCCTTTGAGAGAGGCGGACTACTTTGTCCAGAAAAACATAAGTAGAAGCCACAAGAGAAGATGTAAGTACTAAGAAACAGAGAAAGTTAAAGAGAAGAAATTGCAGGATGACAGCTGGGTGGTGGACCAAAATTAAACAGAAAATACAAAGTCTAAGAAGAATGTCTTCATGAAAGAAACTGGAAATTAATCAAGCAATAGAATGATGGAGCAGCTGGATGATTATAACAACATGATAAAAGAAGGATATATTTTGTTTCTCAGTAAGAAAATTGAGATTTACTAAAAAGGAAAAGCAAACATATTTTTTATAAAACCCTTAAATCCAGATATGAAGCAAAATAATCTGAAGCAGAGATGTAGGCTATCGAAGTATAAGAAATAAATAATCCACTTTGTCTGGGTGCTTGAAATGAGTCTACATTGAGTGCTACAGGAATTGTGACTTTGGGCCTATCGGTCAGGGTTCAACCAGAGAAACAAAGCCAGTAAGAGATCTATACTGAGATGTATTGCAAGGGATTGGATGTTACCAATGTGTAGGCTGGCTGGGCAAAGCCAAAATCCAAAGGGAAGGAAGGTCAGACTCTTAGGTGGGAACTGAAGCTTCTATTCACAGGTGTTACTTCCCTTCTTCACAGGGAGCCCTCCCCCCCGCTGTGCCCTCAAGGACTTCTCAGTAATTGATTCAGGTTCACCCTAATTATCTAGCATAATCTCTACTGAAAGTCAACTGATTAAGGACTTTAATCACATCTACAAAATGCCTTTACAAATACACCTGGATTCGTGTGTGTGTGCGTGTGTGTGTTTAAAAATTTTATTTATTTATTCATGAGAGACACACAGTAGAAGCAGAGACATAAGCAGAGGGAGAAGTTGGCTCCCTGTGGGGAGCCCAATGTGGGACTCAATCTCACGACCACAGGATCACACCCTGAGTCAAAGGCAGATGCTCAACTACTGACCCACCCAGGCATCCCTGGATTCATGTTTGATTGAATAATTGGGGATTTTAGCCTAACCAGCTGGCCCTCAAATTGAACATCACAGTGTGTAAAGAAGGCGTTCTAACCCTAGACCACTCTGTGGCTCTGCAATAACTGGCATTTCTATAGTCTTAATACTGTAAGTACATGTGGTTGCTTTTTGGCTTTTAGAATAAGCTTTTAGACAAATGACTGTCAATATTTTTACAGGGCACAAGGTAAATGTCATCAACACTGTCCACATCAAGATATAGATAAAAACACAGAAGAACCTCAAGGTGCTTGGAGAAGGATGGATATTGTACAAACAGCTGGTGTGGGGGGCAGAACAGTAAACAACCCAATCGCTGAAGAGTTGGAGCTGGTTAAAGAAATTGTTCATATCACAAAACACAATGCTATGCATAGTTAGAAAGTGATGCATAGAATAAAAATATGATGTAGCTCTCTCTCTCTTCTGATAGGGGAATTTTGAATTACGCTATAAGTGAAAAAGCCAAGTACAGATCAATATATTTATACGCACAAAGCATGTGTGTGTAAATATATATAATTTGGGATGCCTGGGTGGCTCAGTGATTGAGCATCTGCCTTCGGCTCAGGTCATGATCCCAGGGTCCTGGGATTGAGTCCTGCATCAGGCTTCCCGCAGGGAGCCTGCTTCTCCCTCTGCCTGTGACTCTGCCTCTCTCTGTGTCTCTTATGAATAAATGAATAAAAATATTTAAATATACATGTATGTATATATATAATTTTTTCTAGACTATACATATCCTAAGGCTATATACGCACACACACATATACACTCATGTATTTATGTATGCTTACACAAGTGTGTATACATATACACTTTAAGAAGGATATCCGGGAAAAAAAACTTTTGTTTGCAGTTTGACATGTTTACGAACAGGTACTGGGAGTAAGTGGACAAAGAGAAACTTTTATTTTTCACTTTTGGTGCTGTTTGAATATTTTTTAATAATGTACATGTAACATATTTATTATTATTTGGGTGGTGAAGCCACTTAACTTGTCTTCGTATTTTTAAGGTTAAACACACACACACACACACACACATCATCTAACAAATGTTACTTAAATATGTTTACTGAATACTTACTGTATGCTAGGCAGTAAGCAAAACCTAGTCATGCAAAGGCACATAGGAGTTTCTGCTGGGTGCCTGGCTGGCTCAATCAAAAGGGCATGCAACTCTCTGTCTCAGGATCATGGGTTCAAGTCTCAAATTTGGTGTAGTGATTAAAAAAATAAACCTAGGCTTCAGTTGGTTACATATCTTCCCAAGGCTCAGTCAGAATCCCAGAGTCTTGGAATCAATTCCCACATTGGGCTCCCTGCTCAGTGGGGAGTCTCCCTCCTCTCGTGATCTCTCTCTCTCTCTCTCAAATAAATAAGTAAATATTTAAATAATAAATAATAAATAAGTAAAATCTTTTTAAAAATAAAAAATAAAATAAAAAAATAAACAAAAATAATGTCTGCCCTGAAGGAGTTCCAACTCCAGTGGGAGGTATGTGTATTCAACAAAAATATTATAAAATATTGTAATGTAATGATAGAAATGAGAACAGGGCATGACAGGAGGCACCAATTATGCCCCCTGGAGAGTGGGCAAGCATTTCTGTCTCAGGTGGTCAGAGGAGAGGCTGGAAGTGTGCCATCTGCAGAGGGAGGGATGAGTCAGGTGGCTGGACCCCGAGCGTGGCTTTCCCATCTATAAAAAGAGTGACTAAATACTTATCTCAAGGTTGCACACAGATGAAATGAAATCGTATCTATAAAAAGCTTGGTATGTAGTGGCATTCAAATCTGAGTGCTTTTCTCCTTTCTCTGACTCATACCAGAAGCTGGGAAATTGCACCAGATAGAGGTTTCTGTACTTTCCCTGTTGAACACCACAATCCGGAGGGAAATGACTTGCCCACATTACTGGCTGGCTCGAGGCAGAGGCAAAACAAGAGCACAGATCTCCTGACACCACAGGTGGCGCTCCTTGCATGGTGCCCACAAGCAGTGACTCTGCATCATTTCCAGCCATCCCTGTGTTGTGATGAGAGCTGTACGAGGTGACACAGAGAGCATGGGTCAGAGAGCCCCAAAATATAGGTCATTATGTTTCTTCTTCTTCTTTTTTTTTTTTGTCATTATGCTTCTTGATGAAAGGTCAGGCTCCACATCTGCAACAAGTGATCCACCTCTGTGACCCTAGAGCCTGTAGGCTTTATTTATCTGTTCTACCCTCCTTTCCTTCTCAGTACCCATCACTCAGCCACAAGTGGAAGCCTCTGCTCCCCAGTTCTGAAGGAGCTACCCATGAACACGTATTATCATTATTGTAACATGTTCGTAAAACCAAGTGTGTTCAAATCGTGTATGTGTTGTAATGAGTTAAAATTTTTACAGGGTGCATTTGAGCAATAAGGAGGGCGTCCTCAGATGCTCAGTCTGTAATACAGATGGAGATGAAAAGTCCTTTTCTCCATTTTATGGCATCTTCCACCCAGAGGAGGAGCGGTGGAAGCATCAGCAGCCAAAGGCCTCTTAGGAGCTCTTACATTCAGGAGGTATTCTGAGGGATGGGGCTAATGAAATAATCAGCACTGCACTTGTGAAGGCAGCCATACATGCACTGTACCAAGGAGCCAGCTGGGTGTCTGCACGATCTAAGTTGACAAAGGGGGCTCTTCAAACACTTCTTGCTAATCAGCTAAATTACAGATTACCCTGTAGAGAAATTCCAAATGTATGCTAGTTACATATTGTTGTGCTTTACAATTGCTCTGTACAAAAGGCAAAGGTTAAATTTCAGCTGGGCCCATTATTCAACCAAAAGACTGTCCTTTTTATTAACAAGTGAGTGAAGACTGTGGGATATTTCTACTCTCTGAAGTTGTTTAAGCCTTAAGAAAATTCAACTCTAGAGCTGGGCTGCCAGAGACCTTTACCTGATAGAATGCAGGGGATTAATCCACCACCACAGGGCCCCAGTTACCTGTGGTTATTTAACAATGTACGGACGCTACAGGTGCATTAACAAGGCAAAGGATGGTTGAATATTTTGCCTCTTCACTTATGTCGTTCTGGAGTTCCTTGATCCTGGAGATCTCTGGTCCTTGGAGCCCAGATGATTCCCAAATCAGCTAAAAGCATGTCTTTTGTGATGATGTTTATTCTCTTGTAGACAGAATTTGCTGTACATAGGAGGTCAGCTTCTTAATGTACCTCTAGAGACCAGGGCCATATGCACAATATGATGAGGAAATATTTATCATCAATAGCAGTACTGTTACTTACTGAGCAGTCCTATGTGTAAAGCACTTTTATGATTGCTATCCATGTACTAGCTCACTGCATCCTCTTAACACTTTGGAGTAAGTGCTGTTATTATTCTGATTTTGCAAATATGGAAATTAAGGCTTATAAGCAACTGCCCCATACTGCCAACATAAGCAGTATATTAGCTATCTGTTTTCCCATAGCAAATTATCCCACAGCTTAGGGTCTTACAATGGTAATAACAATTTACCATATCACACAATTTCTAAGTCAGGTGTCCACAAGTACCTTCATGGGCACTTCTGACGCAGGACCTCTCATGAAGTTGTGGTCAAGATGTCAGCTGGGGATGCATCATCTGGAAGCTTGATTGGGGCTGGAAGAACTGCCTCCAGGATGGCACACTACATGGCTGGTGGGCTGGTGCGCTGGTGCTGGCTTTTGGAAGGAAGTCTCAGTTTTTTACCATGTGGGCCTCCCCAGGGGATGCTCCAGTATTCTGACAATATGGCAACTGACTTTCTCCAGAGTGGGTCATCCAAGAGAGAGGAAGGTGGAAAATTCAATGCCTTTATAATCTAGCCCCAGAAGTCACACACTAGCACTTCCACTATGTTCTGTTGGACCCACACACCTGCCATGATCCAACGGATAAAACCCCTAACACAAGGGCATGACTGTAAGGAAAACAAAATCACTGGGGACATCTTCGAGATTGACAGAACTTGGATTTAAGCCTGAGTCTACTCTCTACAAAGTTGTATTCTTAACCACTCGATGATATTCCCCCCTACCCCCAGTAAAAACAAAAACAAAGAATCATCCCAAAGTGTTTGAGATACTTGCATAGTCATCAAAGAGTCAATCGTGATAAAATTAAAGCTATGACATACCAAGTGCCTACTATGTCCTAGGCATTATACTGAGTTATCTGCATTATTTCTGCATCAGACCTAATGATAAGGCTCAGAGATTCAATGGTTTGCCTAGAGTCTCAGAAGTGAAATCAAAATTGTCTTTGTAAATGCGAAGCCTGTGTGAGATGAATGAGCAAGTATGAATGGAATGCACTTATGTGAAGAGGGGGAAAGGAGCCAAAATTGCATGAATCTGTGATTGAGAGAAGACTGGCAGCAGAAGGTAGAGTTAGAGTTGAAAATTAGGCCAATGCAGACAAAAGAATATCGTCATTCAATTGGAAGGCCAATGAGCTAAACATGAGGATAAAACCTAAGAAACAGATAAGAAGAGAGAATTCTCAGGGCACCAATTATACACTGCAGTTAATCAAATATCACAGACACCTCACAATCTAGTTCTATTCAGCTGAGTGGACTTATCTTTTTCAGAAATACCACTTTGTGTTTTTAAAGACAAGGAGATAAAAGAGAAAGACAGAGATAAAGGTAACTTGGTTTCAGAACACATCTATTGGCTAGATAGATCCACTTGAGTAAGGAGGAAAATTTTGAAAGCCAAATGTGGTTTTCACCTTAAATGAGATTCCTTTTTTCTTTCATTATTATCTATGGTTTAATGAATACACAACTTTACAAATCTGACCCATGCACTAGTCGTAGAGTGTCACTGGCATCTGTTCAGCGCTGTACTAACTGCTAGGAAATATTTAGAAGTATAAATCATTATCTGTGTCCTAGAGAAGCTTGGATTTATTTGAAAAGACATATGTGGAGAACCCTCTGCAGGCAACACTTTGCAGTGATTATCTGCAGGTTTAACTATTGTTCGTGGACAGTAAGCTTAGAAGGAAGACAGAGGGATGTGTGAAGGCAAAGGTAGTGGGGGAAGAATGGATGGAGAAGAGATTTGGGTCCTGCTTTGGGGATGGTCAAGTTTGGATTGGTATCTATGTCTGTTTGGGTTTCTGCAAAAGCAAAGCCTAACACAAAAACTTGGTGCATATAATCTGGAAGGTAACCCCAAGAAACAAGAGTACAGTAGAGGACAATGAGACTGAGTTAGGTAAGGAGGAGCCAATAAAGGGTGTACTATCGCTGCAAGGGAGCTCAGCTCCTTGGAGATCTTAGAGAAGCATGTGGAATGCCTTGTAGAATTTTCCTGAAGAACAGGATGCTGGGGCACTAGTCCATGGGCTACCATTCCCCATTGTTTGAAGGTTAACCCCAGAGACATTAACCTCCCAGCTCTTCCTGACTGCACCAGGATATAAGGTTAGTGGACTTTTGTGACTCCAAAGAAAACTCTAAGTCAGAAAAACTAAGCAATGTCATAGCATGCCCTTGAGATGGCAGTAAGCCTGGGCTTGCTCACCACAACCATGGCTGAAATCAGAGGTGGGTGGGAGGAGATGTGGTAGGAGGCACAAAAATCACCTGCTACAACCAAGAAAGTAAAAACCATCTCTCCTTGTACCAAACTTACTTGTCATCAGCCAGAAATGTCACGTGCCCAGCTCTAGGTGGATGGGAACCTGGTGAGTAAGCAGCTTCAGTGGGGTGGTCTGTAAGTAAAAGTATAGCCTGTAAGGCCAAATGGGAATGGATACTGGGCAGGCAACTAACACAGATGGCCTTAGCGTCATGTCTAACAGAGGAGCCACTACAACCCCATCATCTTTGTAGAACTGACCTCCAGGTATCCATGGGGTCTTGCAGTGTGGAGACAGTTATATTAGGAGCCACCAGCCAAACTTCCCTCCAGCAACTTGTCCACATTTTACTTTGATGATTCTTATGCCTTCTTGCCCCATGGAGAGTGTGGAAGGGGTGCCAGCCATGTAATCCACCATTCGCCCAACTGCCATCTGCCCTCTTCCTCAAGCATAGCATCATATTATAATCCTTGAGAAGAGCAGAAGGTAAAGAATAGGCCATCATGCTGGCAAACCAGGGAGAGAGGGGTGGACAACAGTCAGGCTCCAGTTGCTCACTTTTGCTACCTAACTGCCCCACATGCTGCAGTATTCCTGGGTTGGATGACCCCGGGAAGGGAAGAGTCTAGAAGACTTGTGCCTCTCTCCTTTTCTTCTCATTCTTCACTGGTTTTCTTCTGAGAAGGAATTATCAAGACTCTTGCAACTTGATCTTCTCCTTTCCAGAAACATCCAACACAGGGAAAAAGATGTGAAATGGGAAATTCTATCTCTTATGCATTTCCTCCCATCCCCATCTCTGTGGGGAAACCAGCACGCGGAGGCTGTTAGTGGAGTGGCTATGGTAACAGAGTAATTGACATACAGTCTGTAAGTCATAAACTTAATGAAAGTATAGTTTTTATTGCACTTCAACCTCATCTCTGATTAAATCAGATCTGCATAATGAGAAGATATTAAATTTCCGTGTTTCACATTGTCTGTCCCCTGCCAATAGGAGGAAAGCTCTATTGTGAGAGAACCCTGCCAGTAGGCTGGGAACACCATGGCTCTAGATTTCGCTGAAAAATGTTTTTTAATAATTGGTGCTGGCTGGCTCACCCAGCAAAGCAAACTTTTGAGAAACAATTGTATTCCAGCTCCATGGACCTACAGCTGCTTTTTCTCTGGCAGGTGGAGACCATAGGGAGGAGTAAGTCACAGAGGGGGAAGGGGGCAGGAACAGGGGACACCTTGATGTAAGAACTCATTCCAGAGCTCCGCATCAGGCCCAGGCCTGTTTGAGATCTGGGGACAGGGAGAGGAATGAATGAGAGCACCTGAGCACAAGATACACACAGTGTATATGAAAAACTCACCTGGATGACTTCTCCCTGCCAGCAGCAAAAAACAACAAGAATGGGCGCTGGGGACGAGTCTGTGCTGGCCAAGTGGAAAACCACCATGTGACTGTGTTTCAAGAACTGTGCCTTAGGATTCTTTGGGGATTTAAGATCAATTGTATTGATGCTTATACTATAGGAGCCTTCATGCTAATGGGGACAATGTGCGAACAGCCACAGTATGAGAGATAATGTGACAAGAAGTTTAAAGTGCTATAAAAATTTTTAGGGAGGACTGGTTATGTCTAGCAGGGTCCTCCAAGAGGGTATCAAAGAGGTGTTGCCCTCAGCCAGTGCTGATTTATGTCAGGGGTTCTGCAAAGCATTTTTAACTGGAAGAAGGCTTCCTTCTCTGGAATTTTAATTGAATTTTATCTGAGCAGAAGATAGAAAATGTGAGCCGGGAGGGTATAACAAGGCCGTGATTCTCACCTGGGGACAATGTTGCCCCCTTCCCCTCCACCTGGTGGACATTTGATAATGTCTGGAGACACTTTTAATCTTTCCAACTTGGGGAGGGTCTCCTGGCAGCTAGGGGGTAGAGCCCAAGGATGCTGCTCCACATTCCACAATGCACAAAACAGTCCCCATCACAGAACTGTCTGGCCCCAAATGTCAGTGTTAATAAGTTTGGGAAACCCTGCATGAGGGGGAAAGATCTCATGAATGTTACTGATGCCCTCGGAGACAAGAAGAGAACCAGCTCAGCAGACTTTTAAGCTAAGTCCCTGTCCCTGCAGGATAGACGAGGCATGATCAAAGCGATGTCAGGTGAGGAGGATTGACCCTCTGGGTCCAAGGCATGTGGCCCAAGAGGCTGATGGAGGAGCCTGGGCACTTCAGGCTGAGGTGAAGACCTAGAAAGAAGCCATGCCTGGCTGCACTTTTAGTATTGCCCATTTTGCCTCCTTGTCTATTCTCATGTGCCAAGGGCCCCCAGCACCATCCCCAAGCTTACCCTATTCCTGCCAACCTCCTCTCTTTCCTAGATTACTTTTTCCTATCTTCTGTTCTCCCAAAGTTTAGATGGCAGATAGATAAGCATGACATGTTCAAAGTCAGAGTCAAAGAGGTGAGATCAGGAACACAGGTTCATATCTCCCATTGAAAGACTTTCTTGAGCATCTGAGTGGCTCAGTTGGCTAAGCCTCTGACTCTTGATTCAGCTCAAGCCCATTAGGTTGTGTGCTGAGCATGGAGCCTGCTTAACATTCTCTCTCTTTTTCTGCCCCTCCCTGCTTGTGTGCTCTCTCTCTAGAAGAGGAAGAGGAAGAGGAAGAGGAGGAGGAGGAAGAGGAAAAGGAAGAAGAAGAAGAAGAAGAAGAAGAAGAAGAAGAAGAAGAAGAAGAAGAAGAAGAAGAAGAAGAGGAGGAAAGAGGAGGAGGAGGAGGAGGAGGAGGAGGCTTTCTAGCAAAGGAACTACTGTTCACTTTCCCTTGTGAGAAGAAGATGACCATGAAAAGAAGTGACCACCCATAAAGTGTTTGTGCTCTTTTTTTTTTTTTTTTTTTTCACATAATCTCTAGTCATGACTTCATGAGGTATTGCTCTGGCCTTTCATGGATAGAGATAACTAACAAAAAATAGAGAGTATATAGAATGTGAGCCGACTCATCTTCTAGTTTCTCAAAACAAAAAATCTTAGAAGTAAATGAAAGTAATATGCAAAGTAGTAACCCACCATAACTCTTTTCTTAGCATATTAGGAAAAATAAAACCCAATAAAAGATTTAAATACAAAAAATGTAGGTACAAGAGGTTCCTTAATAATTTTTTTTTGTTGCAGGATGCCTGGGTGGGTCAGTGGTTCAGCATCTGCCTTTGGCTTAGGTCACGATCCCAGGGCCCAAGATCGAGTCCCTCATTGGACTCCACATAGGGAGCCTGCTTCTCCCTCTGCCTGTGTCTCTGCCTCCCTCTCTGTGTCTCTCATGGATAAATAAATAAAATCTTGAAAAAAAAATAATTTTGTTGTTGTATGGTCTTGGGTTTTCTTATCATGGTTCCGTAGCTAACTGGTTTGGGCCCTGTCTAGAAGACAAGAGACTTTGGAACATTTGGAGCTCTCTAGCTTGGCTGAGACTGTAAGAAGTTTTGAGATCAGATCTTACAGCTAGTGTTCACTAAACTCACCTTGTCTTGCTTAAAAAGTTAAAATTATTTGAGATTCTAGTTAAAAATATGGATTTCAGGCCTCATTCTAGGTGTCCTGAATGAAGAAAGGAAAAGCCTAACTCTATGGTCCTTGGCCAAAGCTATGCTAAGAGACACTTATTCAATTGTCCTGGCATGAGATTTGAGGCAAGAGAATGTTTTTAAGCTCTTGGGTGATAAACGTTGAACAGCTAGGGCTGATAATAATGGGCTTAATCTCACCGTATCGATCCATGGCTATCCTCTGAGGAGTGTCCTTGTTCCCAGCACAGGCCCTGCCACACTTTTTCTGCTCCCAGAAAGAGAAACCTATACACTAGAGTATAAAATAGGTGTCTTTATTCCTTGCATCAATAACAAGACATATGTTGAGTCAGTATCAAAAGCATTCCTTTCCTGGCAAGGCAGGTGACCAGCTCATGACAGAACATGCAAGAGAACGAGGCCAGAGGCCAGGCATAAAAATGCAGCAACAGGAGGGAAAAAATGCAGGTCTCAAGAAATGCAGGAGACCAATGTCAAAGTGGGAGGAGGGGACTATGGACAGGCTTTAGGCACCATTAACCAAGTGTGAGCTCAGCCACGGAGTTGGAGTTCAGGTGTGTAGGGAGACAGAGCATGTGGTCCCTGGAGGTCTGAGATGCTTGAGGCTGGCTGGCTGCAGGAAGGAAAGAGCCAGCGATGAGATACCAGAGCTCGGGTGCAGGAAAGTCAGCCCCTCGGAGTGGACTGCAATTAGTGAGTCCATCCTGTGCAAAGAGGCAAGGCCGGGAAAGGACGAAGTAGTGGTAAAGTGGATGGCACGTAGAAAAGTGAAACATTTCCCAAGGAATCCCTGCATTCCCTCTCCTTAATGACAAAGTGGCTTCCAGAATCTTTGGAGAGGAGGAAATTACTTTCAATCACAAAGGCCACTGGATAGAGGAGATTCCATTTGGAAGCTTAGAGATTCCCCAAAAAGCAGGCCAAAAGGAATTTTCCACTTGTCTGCCTGGGAATCTCATGATGCTGTCCCCAGCTTCTCAGTCAAAGGTCCCTCACTGACCCTTCCTCCCGATTTGACCTTGAGAGGGATTTGACCTTGGGAGGCATAAAAGAAAGACACCTCTGTGTTCTGTCTTTTCATGGAATACTCTCCATACTCCTGGTTACCAAGGGCATGTGGGTTTTCCCCACACCAGGCAATTCTCCAGTTCTCTGACACCAGCCTGGAGTCCTACATATAACAGAAGTCTGACCCTATTGGCCTGGAGTTGGTGTCCACCCCTCAGGTTAATGGCTCGGTATGCTTCGTACACTGGTCTCAAGACAAGGTTGCCATCAAGGCTCCACAATGCATGTCCTCATGGCCCCCTCCTTGGGTGCGATTGTTTGTTAGACTGGCCCACAGATCCCCAGAAAAAACATTTACCTACTATATTGATGGTTTATTACAAAGGATAGGACTCAGAAGAAAGTGGATGACAGAGATGCACGCAAGGCAAGGTGTGGGAGACGCCCTCTTGGGCCCCCATCCACCAGCACCTCCTTGCATTTACCAATCCTAAGCTCTCCAAGCCCCATCAGTTAGGACCTTAATGGAAGCTTCATTACATAGGGCAAGTTGATTAAGTTATTGGTTATTGGTGACCGAACTCAATTTCTGTCCCCTCTCCTCTCCCTGGAGGTCAGAGGTTAGAGGCAGGTGGAGGAGGAGGATTGGGGAGCAGAAGGTTCCAACACCATAGTCCCAGGGCTGGTTCCCTCACAACCAGCCCCATCCTTAGGGGCTTCCCAGAAGTCAGATGTAGTTGTTATGAGTAGCAAAAAACATCTTTATGGTTCTTGTCACTTAGGAAATTCCAAAGGTTTTAGGAGCTGTGGGTCAGGAATGCTGGATGAAGACAAATATCGATTTTGTATTCTAAATGGTAATATCCGAGGAGGCCATGTGTGGGAAGGGGTGATCCCAGCCTGTGTGCCTGTAGGTCTACCTTGATTCCAGGTTCAGGTCCAGTTCACTCAGATCCACTTGGTAGCTGCCCCAGGAGCAGGCACCTGCTGAGGGCAACAGTCTGGACACCAGCGTCTGCACATCTCCAAGTACCACTCACATGGTTCTGAAAGACACCAGAAGGTAGACAGTGACACGCACCCCATGGAACCAACCGAAGAAAATGGAATAAAGCATTTTCCAGAAAACCAGGGAGACAGACATTGCATTCTCCTGGGCTCCCAGACACCCAGGATCTGCCTGTTCCACATGTTCACAGGGCCTCTCCCTAGGAAGGCCCATTGCACGGTCGTCTCAGAGCCACGTGAGGCTTTCGCGTATGTTTGGCGGGTGAAGTCCCCTTGTGCAGAAGTGAGCACAAGCACAGATTGCATGTGGCAGTAGATGTTCTCTTGCTGTCTGCTCTAACTGTTCATCGTTCCAAGAGGGAAGTGAATGGGGATTGCCTGAACCATGCTTGAGTTGAAAGAGAACAGTTAACCGAGGTCATGGGACTCTGTAGGGAAGGATTTTTCTTTTGTTCTTTTTATTCCTATGATTCGTGGGCAAACCAGCGGGCCAGTCAGCTACAGTTTGCTGGCAGACCCTGTCCTAGTCATCCCCTACTCCGCTTCTACTGGACATGCCCTCCAAAGCCCCAGTCTTGCGGGAAACCTCTCCTGTGGCAGTCCCTGACTCTATGGTAGCAGATATTCCCTCTGTTTCTGTTCTTGGCTTCCCAGCCTTTCCACCACCTGTGTCACCACTTCTCTGAATCAACTTTCTGTGCTACAAAGACCCTCTAGTTCTTCCTCTTTATTGGTTGATAAAGTCCTTAAATAATAGCAAACACTTTTATAGCATTAGTAGTGCTTTCCCTTATTAATTCACTTAATCCCCATAACTTTCCCATGAAACAGGTACCATCACCATCCCCCTTTCACAGATGTGGAGAATAAGCAGGAGGGAGGTTGCATGGTCAATCAGTGATGGAGCTGGGACTCAGGAGGTGTTTGAAGTCGAAGACTGAACCGAAACTAAAAACACAACCAATAAAACACACGCACGCATATGTGAACAAGCACAAATATCTTGATTCACGGAAATTTTGGAGCAAGAACACACTAGGGGAATGGTTCTGAAGTTGCAGTTCCTGGACCAACAGCACTAGCATCACCTGAAAACTTGTTAGAAATGTACATCTCAGGCTATTCCTACTAAATTAGAAATGGAGACTGGGAGTGGGGGAAGCACTCTGCGTTCTAGCACACCCTCCAGGTGATTCAGATGCTTAGTTTAGGAACCACTGCTTTAGATCATGGTTCCATCCTTGGATGTTGAGGTCCTAGAAGGCTCTTGGACCACTGTGCTCCTCTTGTCAAAAACCAAGCAATTAAAAAAAAAAAAAAACAAGCAATTGCTGATTTGCCACATGGCATGGTTCCTTTAAGTGGCTCTGCATGTCCCTGCATCTTGGGGAAGACACCGTGATGGGTAGAATCGGGAAGTCCACATCCTAACCTTGAAGACCTGGGAATATGTCCTGTTACACAGCCAATACACAACCATATTACGGTTGCTAATTTGTTACTTTAAAGGAAAACGATTATCCTGGATTATCCTCCTGGGTTCAATGTAATTATAAGTGTCCTTAAAAGGGGAAGAGGGAAGCAGATGAGTCAGAACTAGAGCGATGGCTGGTTTTGAACATGGGGGGAAGGGATACGAGCCAAGGAAACCAAGCAGCCTCTAGATGCTGAAGAGCCTGGTAATACATTGTCCCTAAATGCCTCTAGAAGGAACATATTGCTGCCAACGCCTTGGATTTAGTTCAATGAAATCCATTTTGGACTTCTGACATCTAGAACTATAATATAATAAATTTGTGTTGTTTTTGGCCAGCAAGTTTGTGGTAACTTGTTTATAGTAGCCGCTGGAAGCTAATACACACTCCGTCCGTACAGACTTTCCAGGGCATAGTGGACACCAACAGCTGTAGTCCTAACCACCCTTCTCAACTCATCGCTCACACCTCTTCCTCTCTCAGTCTTGTCCTCCCAGTTTTTTGTTTGTGGGTTTGGTTTTGATTTTTTGTTTTTATTTCAGTAGGTGCCATGCCCAGCACAGAGCCCAATTCAGGATTTGAACTCAGGACCCCGCGATCAAGGCCAGAGCTGAGATCAAGAGTTGGACGCCTGACTGAGCCACCCAGGCATCCCTGTCCTCATTTTTCACACTTCCAAATGGAAGTCAACTTTCCACTCATCCTCCTTGCCTAAAGCATGTAGTTGTTCCATCTTCTGGAATTCCCCCTCTATGACTAGTTGTCTCACCTTCGACTACCGTCTTCTCTTGGGACATTCCTTGGCTTTTTAAAAAGATTTTATTTATTTATTCAAGAGAGACAGAGAGAGAGAGACAGAGACAGAGACACAGGCAGAGAGAGAAGCAGGCTTCCTACAGGAACCCGATGTGGAACTTGATCCCAGGACCCTGGGATCAGGACCTGAGTTGAAGGCAGATGCTCAATCACTGAACCACCCAGGTGCCCGTGGGATATTCCTTATTTGATGCTGAAAGCCCTGGTGTCTCTAAAGGCTACTCAAGCAGAGCCTGAGTTTTCCTTCACACCCTACAGACCTCAGGGTCAGGAAGCAGTGTCAATGTCCCAAATCCACCTTTTACTCCCTTCATCCTGCAAAAAACTCCTTTCTTAATTGAAATTCCTGCTACTCTTAGATCTTTCACCCTCTTCCCCATTTTCCTGCCACCGATCAACCTGCCAATCCCTCCCCACCACTCACTGAAGATTGTGGGTCTGACACCTTTCCTGGCTACCAGTACCCCAGCCAACACTCTTGAAGACAGAACATCCATGCCAGTGACACAAACAGAACCTCTGGAGATCTCTTCCAATTGCACATCATTTCATCTCTTCCATGGTGACACCTAGGCCTTGTCACCCCCTGTAACCACATCCCCTCAGAACTAACTTTAAGAATTTAACCCAGGGATGCCTGGGTGGCTGAGTGGTTGAGTATCTGCCTTTGGCTCAGGGCATGATCCTGGGGTCCTGGGATCAAGTCCTGCATTGCGCTCCCCACAGGGAGCTTGCTTCTCCCTCTGTCTGTGTCTCTGCCTCTCTCTCTCTGTCTCTCATGAATAAAAAATAAAATCTTAAAAAAAAAAAAGAATTAAGCCCAATGTCTTTTACTCTGGTCTCCTCCAATGCTACAAGTCTTTGATTTCACTGTGACTTGCAAATCCTATCCTCACTTTTCTAACTTCCCAGCTACAAACCCATGGCTATGAGTTTAATCACTTCCTTGCAAATATTCTGAGCCCCTTGATCTCCCCACCCTCCCCCACCTGCCCCAGACGTCACTGTCTTGCTCACCTGGTAAACCCCAGTCCTGGCTGAACTCTGATGTCTGCTCTGCCATGTTGTCACAGGAGCTGCTGAGCTCTATGTAGCAAATCACAGATCCAGGCTAAATGCTTTAAAAATCACAGTTGTTACCCCCATGTGAGTCCTTCTTTCTGCCTGATGCGTCTGTTGCCCATCGTTACTAATTTACCTCCTCTCCGCCCTGCGATGACTATGCCATGGTTTCCTTCCTGCTCAGACCTTCCCCACTCTCCCATCCCACACACTCAGTTGGTTCTCTCCCCTCATGCTTGCTCCTCCCATGGAGATGCTCTCAGCTTCTCATCAGCAGATCTGGAAGCCTTCCTTCATCATGACCCATCTTTGCTCTTCCCCTCCGAGAAGGAAGAGCTGTCCTGAGCACCCTTCCCTTTTGCAGACCCAAAGAATGTGCAGCTCTGGTTTTTCTGTCCCTCTCCCTCATCCTAGGTCTTTCTGGGGGACATCTATAGCTTTAAATGCTTCTATCAGAAATGAACAAAGGCCTGAAATCAATAACCCTAAAATTCCACTTTCAGAGGTTAGACTAAAAACCAGGAAGGGCACCTGGGTGGCTTAAAGGTTCAATATCTGCCTTTGGCTCAGGTCGTGATCCCGGGGTCCTGGGATTGAGTCCCACATTGGGCTCCCTGCATGGAGCCTGCTTCTCCTTCTGCCTGTGTCTCTGCCTCTCTATGTCTCTCATGAATAAATAAATAAAATCTTAAAAAATAAAAACAGGAAAACTGACTGAAAATAAGTGGGAGACAGAAATAATTGTGATCAGAGCAGAAAACAATGCAATTGAGAGCAATCCACAAAGCTAAAATTTGGTTCTTTTGATCAGAAGATTCACAAAACTGGTAAACCTCATGCAAGATTGCTTAAGAAGAAAGGAGAGAGAGCACAAATGATCACTATCAGAAATGAAGGAAGGATTATTATGACAGATTGCATAATTACCAAAACAATTTAAAGAGAATACTAAGGATAACTTGATGTTCACAAAATTGATAATGCAGATGAAATTGGCCAGGCCTCTGAAAAACTCAAATGACCAATACTGACACAAAAATAGCCTCATATCTACTAAAAAGGTAAATTGATTATCAAATGTTCCAGGAAGAAATAACACTGAATTTGCACAACTTATTTCAGGAGGTAAAGAAGAAATGAGCTACTATTTGAGGCTACAGAGAAGCTAAAGGAGCTTGACACAAAAAGGTATGGTTTCATGATTTTATTTTTTTGAAGATTTATTGATTTATTTTAGAGAGAGCAAGTGTGGTAGGGGGAGGTGCTGGGGAAGAGAAAGAGAGAGAATCCCAAGCAGACTCCAACTGAGCACAAAGCCCAATGTGGGGAGGATCCCAGGACCCCAAGATCATGACCTGAGCCAAAATCAAGAGTCAGGCGCTAAATCAACTGAGCCACCAAGGCACCCTTCATGATTCTATGTAAAGGAAGTTTTAGAGTAAATACAACTAATTTATTGTGGAAAACTTCAAAGCAGTGGTTTCCTTTTTTGGGATAAGAGGTGAACTGGAGGGCGCCTGGGTGGCTCAGTGGTTAAGCATCTGCCTTTGGCTCAGGTTGTGATCCCGGGGTCCTAGGATCAAGTCCCACATCAGGTTTCCTGCAGGGGGCCTGCTTCTCCCTCTGTCTGTGTCTCTGCCTCTTTCTGTGTGTCTCTCATGAATGAATAAATAAAATCTTAAAAATGAAAAAAAAAAAGAGGTGAACTAGAAGGGAATCCTAGGGAACTTTCTAGAACAGCAAGAATAGGTGAAACAGATGGCGAAAACATACATTATGCATTTTAATACAAGTAGATTTAATGACTAGTCACCCAAGAAGTGCAGACAGCTGGAGATGGGCATGAACCAGAGCAGCAGAAGTTGGTGGTGGACGCTGGGTGACAGGTGAAGGACCATTTATTACCTTATTCTGTTTGTGCTGGCTGTGCTTTACATCTCCTGAATACTCTCAGGTAGCACAATTTATAAAGTGAGATATTCTATTTGTACATCACACCATTTCAAATCGGCAGACCTTAGGTCTGCACAAAATAAAGTAGATTGGTATTTCCTTCCGGTCTTATTTTGTAAATTATTCGGACCTGTCCTGAAGATGCACTTTTGCACCTGGCTTTCCTACTCATATTACACCGTAAGCATCTGCACACTTCTGCAAACAGTTTTACAGTCTTTGTGATCATCACTTTTAATGGCTACCCCTCTGGCTTCTTAATGCTTAAACTCAAATTTTATCTCATTATTTTACCTGCATTGAATGTTAGTGCTACTCCCAATAATATAGCTTGAGTGCATCCCCCAGGACGGCACATTTAACTATTTATGTTTTTTACCCTCCCTTTGTACCAAGGAGGATTTAAGGTAGCCCAAAAAGACACATAAAATACAACCAGACAGAATAAATCAGAATACAAAAAGAGAAACATGGCTTAAGATAGAATTGAATTGAGGATATTTAAAGAAGGACTAATCAGACATGCTTCTTTGCCAAAGTATGTCTCAATAAAATCACTACCCAGGATGCCTTACTTTGAGCAATGATGTGTGTGTGTGTTGGTTGGGGTTGGGGGACAAGAGGATAACCAAAGAAGCCTCTTGTAAGACAGTTATTTATGAAGCACTAAAAAAAGTATGTAGGGAGTATCTACAGACTTGAGAACTAAAAATAGTTGAGTAACTTCAGATGTAGCATGGAATAGCTTTTAATCTTAGAATAGCAAAGGGATGACTGGGTGGCTCAGTGGTTGAGCTTCTGCCTTCGGCTCAGGTCGTGATCCCAGTGTCCTAGGATCAAGTCCCACATCGGGCTCCCCACAGGGAATCTGCTTCTCCCTCTGCCTGTGTCTCTGCCTCTCTCTGTGTGTCTCTCATGAATAAATAAAGAAAATCTTAAAAAACAAATACCACTGAGCCTTGCAATATCACTTACATTGAGTCGATCTGTTAGCCCTTCTTTTTAGAAAAAAAATTAGCTAGTGAGGACAGTGATCTGAGTAGGACACCCTCTATTTGAGAAAAATCAGATCCTTCAGTCCTCTGTAGCAGAGATTCATTCTTTGGGCTCATCCAAGGTGGAGGCTTGGGGCCATGACAACTTGGCTAGGCTGAACTCTATTTTCCAGAGTTTCTCTTCTTGGGGGTTTCTGGTGAGGGGGCATGGGAGTCCTGGAGAGACTCCATGGGAGGTCTCGGGAGTGGAAGGGAAGTGGCAGGTGCTATGTGGCTCATACTTGCTCACACTCAGCCATGCAGCGGCTCTGCCAGTTGGCCTCATCCCTGTGAGGCTGGGACTGCTCCAACCTCGCCGGATCCCCCTCCACCTTCTCCGACTCCAGCTCCACCAGGAAGGGTCCAGCTTCTGCAGACACCCCTCACCACCATGACCACAGCCAGGCTCAGCAGCATCAAGAACTGCTAAGGGCATGGACCCAGCTCCCATGGCCTAGCTCCCACTTGCAGTCTCCAACTTATTCTTACTCTACTTTACCCCCATTCCTTCCTCTGTCTTTTGTGCCCTTTGGTTTTCAAGCTTCATCATCAGCTGTGAAGACAGCAGCCATACAGGGCCTACTGAATCAGCATCAAAGGTCAAGTCCCTGTATCTCATTATAGACACATATCTCATAAAGTTAATAATGATTTATATATGACATACAATTATATACATACATTTAGAGAATAGAAAGTTATAGAGTTGTATAGTTAGAGTTACAGTTTATGAATTTGCATATATACATATTGGTTATATATTGCATATATATATTGGTGGTTGTGCTTCTCCAACTGATCACTGGTTGATCCACCAAGAGTGGTATCAGATCAAAGAGAAAAATAAATAGGACCAAATACATCTCTGATTTATACCTGGAAATCTCCAAGTGTACCTCAGAAAACCCTTTATAGCCAAGGACAGCTCCAGGCACACACAGACATGTATCAGAGCATTCTAGAAAGAAAGGATGGCCCAGTTCAAACTCCCTTGGTAGTTATAGTTCTGGTTCTCTGAGAACATTGCCAGGACCCTAATCCAGGGCTCTGTCCACAGACACCAGAAAAAAGGAAAGAATGAGAATTCTGGGAAGGGCAGAGCCAAGAGCATGAACTGGTCTTGTCTCTAAGTCAAAGTTAAGAAAGATCAGTTGAAGCTATTAATCCTCTACTATTTTCCTGGCTACTTATTCTAGCAGGTGGAAGGGTGGTAGAAGCAGACTGTCCGTGTGAGAGGCCAGCCATGGCCATGATCATGACCATGTGCAACTCTTATAATAAAACCCCAGCCTGAGAAACCCACATTTGCAATTTGTGGAGATCTCCCTATGGCAAAATATCAATTTGTTGGATTGCCCAACAAACTAATAGATTTAGATTTTAGGGAGAGTGGAGGTTTCTTCCACTTTTTTGTTTTGTTTTGTTTTTTTTAATAATAAATTTATTTTTTATTGGTGTTCAATTTGCCAACATACAGAACAACCCCCAGTGCTCATCCCGTCAAGTGCCCCCCTCAGTGCCCGCCACCCATTCACCCCCACCCCCCGCCCTCCTCCCCTTCCACCACCCCTAGTTCATTTCCCAGAGTTAGGAGTCTTTATGTTCTGTCTCCCTTTCTGATATTTCCTACCCATTTCTTCTCCCTTCCCCTCTATTCCCTTTCACTATTATTTATATTCCCCAAATGAATGAGAACATATAATGTTTGTCTGTTTTATTTTGAAAATAAAACAAGCTGTACTCTGATTCCAGTCAAGGGGAGGCCATACATGAAAAACCAATAGATGCTAACAAGTGTACCGAAATTGAAGTTTATTGTTTTGTGAGGTCCTTAAATGGCCTCATCGGGGGTGGGGTGGGGGGGTGGGGTGGGGGGGATATGTCTGGGTGTTTTATTCAGCCTAGATTTCAAAACAATCCTAGAGGACCATTACCATTCCCCATCAGAAAGTGGCCCAGGAAACACAAGGTTTAAGGCATTTTACTTAAAAGTTGCTGGGGAAGGAAGGGTTTGGGACATCTCTATTAAAGACTCCCTTTGAGGTTCCTGGGTGGCTCAGTGTTTGAGCATCTGCCTTGGGCTCAGAGCGTGACCCCAGGGTCCTGGGATAGAGTCTCTCATCGGGCTCCCCTCAGGGAGCCTGTTTCTCCCTTTGCCTGTGTCTCTGCTTCTCTCTCCGTGTGTCTCTCATAAATACATAAATAAAATCTTAAAAAAAAAAAAGACTCTCTTCATTGTCAATATAATGCTTAGTGTTGGCTGGAAGAGCCCACATATTCTTGGCATCGTAACATACCAATGCTGGACAGTGAATCACAAATCAAGTCTGCTTGACACATTTTGTGAACGTTATTCCTTTGTCGACAAAAGAAGAGAGCCATGTGAGGATAGGCTCCCTTTCTGTTCCCCTGTGCCCTACCTCTCTCCATCTCCCCCGGGCCCTGCCTCCGAAAGCAGTCATGATGCTCCTAGCTGCACCAACCATCACAACCACAAGAGAGGCAAGCCACTATGCTGGGGTGGGCAGAGCAGAAACAGAAAGAGCCCAGGCCTTGTCAAGATGGTTGAGCAGTGCTCACTTCGGCAGCACGTCCTAAAAGTGGAAAGGGATGGCTGAGAGGCTGAACCAGTCCTGAGCCTCCTTCCCACCCCCAGACTCTGTGCTTTATGAGATAATCAAATGTCTTTGTGCATTAGCCCCTGCGTACCAGATATTCTGACACTCTGGACTCGGTTCTTCCTTAAAGCTGTTTGTTGCTCATTTCCTTTTCCCAATAATAAAGTGATATCAAGTTCTGTATTTGATATATGCATTTGTTGAGATATTTCCTGGGTAGGGACACCCGGCTGGCTCAGTTGGACTCTTGATCCCAGGGTGGTGAGTTCGAGCCCCACGATGGGTGGGGAGATTATTTAGAATAAAATGCTTTTTTGAAAAAAGGTATTTCCTGGGGCGCCTGGGTGGCTCAGTTGGTTAAGCATCTGCCTTCAGCTCAGGTCGTGATCCCGGGGTCCTGGGATCAGGTCCCTGCATCGGGTTCCTTGCTCAGCTAGGAGGCTGCTTCTCTGCCTCTCCTCTCTGCTTGAGCTCTCTTTCTGTCAAACAAATAGGTAAAAATCTTAAAACAACAACAAAAAAAGTCATTTCCTGTATACACTGAAACATATTTGTTATATAGGGAAGCAATCACTCCATCCATTTGTGACACTAGGGAAGGTCTCATCAGCTGTACAGCAATCAGTGCCCAACAATTTACCGCTTCTTCCAGGGAATGACCAGAATATGTAAAGTTTAAATGGTCATGAAAGGAGACCATACATCCAGCCATGCCAAATTTGTGCTGGCAGGAAAATATACATGTAAAGATAAGGTATATCCAGCTTCTAATAAATTAAATCAAAACAGACCAAACAAGAAAAAATACATCATACCAACCAAGCAAACTGAGACTGATGAGGAAAAAGCCTTGCCAATTTGTCCTCTTTGGAAAAATAAAAAAATAAAAAAACCCCACGGTTCATTTTCTGGCAGCTGGCACAATAAAGATTTAAAACTCTGAATAGGAGGGAGGAGGTGGTTTCCATCTGTGGTCATTACCTGATCCTGCTGATTTCAACGGCCAGGACTAACTCCGTGGGGCATGCATTTTTTTTAAATTTCTGATTCTTAAACAGTTTATTATAGGAATACTTCGAATCCAGAGAAGGGTGCAGGAAATAATACAACATACATCCATGTACACTCACTGCTGATATTTGACAAATGTTAACATTTGCCATTTGCTTTGGAGGTTTTAAAAATGAAACATTTCGGATACGTTAGAGTACCGTAAATATCCTGCACAATCCTGTCTCCTTATTGTTCTAATTTGAATTCCATGGCGCACATCTTTGCAAAATTAGACCACCTGCACACTGCACATTTGAACCATTTTCAGGAAGCTGCCACGTGGAGGTCTGTTTTCAAAATAGACTTGGGTTGGTATAATTAAGCCATGGTGCCATTAGGTCTATACAGTCTCTCTGACTCCCTTCTAATGCTCATCAATCCACATTTTGCAGGAGAGCCGAAACTAAAAGACCTGCATTTTTCTTCCTTTGTCCTCATAACCAAGCTCCTTGCTGGTTTCAGGTGACATATCAGATTTCTGGAAGCAGTGCCTGAGGCAACCCTCAAGGCTAGTGAAGATTCTGGGCACCACTGTGGACGTGTTGAGGGTGGGGGATGCCTACACTGCCAAGCAATTCTCCAGCACTAGCTGGGTGACCCACAATTCACCGCAATTCCCACACTATCAATCCACCTGGAGGTAACGTCAGATTCCATAGGGTAACGGTCCCGGCCTCCAGGACCATCCTCCCACTTCGGACACTGATAGCAAGTCATCTGTGCTTCTGACCCACCTGTAACAGATCAGAAGTTCCCACAACCCCCTTCCTCGGGTGCAATTAATTTGCCAGAGCAGGTTACAGGATGCGGAGACACATTTTATTCACTGGATCACTGGCTTCTAATAACAAGATGGAACTCGGGAACAGCCAGGTGAAAGAGAGGCAAAGGGGCACCACACTTCCTAAAGTTTCACCTGTGCATCAGCCCGGAAACTCTCGAAACTCTTGCCTTTTTGGTTTTTATGAAGGCTTCATTATGTAGGCATGATTGGTTAAGTCATTGATCATTGGTGATTGAACTTGATCTTCAGGCCCTTTCCCAACCCCAGAGAGCAGGGAAGGGGACTGGAAGTTTCAACCTCTAAACACAGGGTTGGTTCCTCTGGCAACCAGCCCCCATCCTTAGGTAACCTCAGGACTTTCCCCAAAGTCACCCTATTAACATTACAAAAGACTCTTTTATTACTCTCCTTACTTACAAAATCTCAAAGGTTTAAGGAACTCGGTGCCAGCAACTGGGTCAAAGACCAAATACAGTATATTCTTATAAATCACAGCTTGGGGATGCCTGGCAGCTCAGTGGTTGAGTGACTACCTTCGGGTCAGGTCATGATCCTGGGGTCCTGGGATCGAGCCCCACATGGGGCTCCCTGCTCCTTGGGGAGCCTGCTTTTGCCTTCCTCTTTTTCTCTCTCTCATAAATAAATAAAACATTAAAAGAAAAAATAAATCACAACTTCATATTAGTCCTTTGGGAAAGAGTTGGTTGGGAAGAACAAGGCAGGAAACCACTTCCTATCCTGGGGATGCTGCTCAGCAGGGGAGCACCTTCTCAATAGCTTCTTCGTCCTGTTTCATGGAAGAAAGGGGACCCAGGTGGGAGATGATGTCAGAAGGTACTAGCCATGTCTGACCTATCCATATCTCACATCTACCTCCCCAGGGCTCTTTACACAGCCTGCCCTCCTTCCTGAGCCCTCACACATTGCGTCTCCAGGGCTGTCTCCTGCCCCCATCCTGGTGTATCTGCCAAGGACTCAACATTTCACTTTGTCTCTGCCATGCCCACTTTGAGTGTTACCTTCCTGGCAATCTCTTCCCCATCCAGGCTCTCAAATGCCCCATCCTGGCCACAGTTCTATATAAAAATTTTCCCGCAAAGGAAATTTGATCTCTTTACCAGCTTACCAGAAGGTAGAGACCTTAGCTTTCCCATAACATAAACAACCAGTGGGTGTTTCTCCACTGTCTCTAGGAGATGACGATCCTAATGAGTCCTGATTTAGGACAACTGACTTCCTCTTAAGTAACCAAAATCAGGGATGCCTGGATGGCTCAGGAGTTGAGTATCTGCCTTCAGCTGAGGGCCTGATCCCGGGGTCCTGGGATCAAGTCCCACATTGGGCTCCCCACAGGGAGCCTGCTTTTCCCTCTGCCTGTGTCTCCTCTCTCTCTCTGTGTCTCTCATGAATAAATAAATAAAATATTTAAGAAAGAAAAGAAAAAAAGAAACCTGAAATCAACACTTTCACTTCTCTTTATGGAATGAACAAGCCATGACAATAGAAGTCACAACATAAGGAATCCAGTCAATGATATTGTAATAGTGATATAACAGGATGGATGGTAGCGCCACTTCTGACATATAACTTGTCAAATCACTAAGTTGTTCACCTGGCACTAAAGTAACATTGTCTATCAGCTGTACTTAAATTCAAGAAAAAATTCTTTCTACCTTCCAAACTATGAATCCAGCCGGTCTTTCACGTGACATTTTCTTAAATCAGCCTGAAAAAAAAAGCAAGATCTACTCTGACGTGCTGGATGTCTTTGTTTGTTTGCCTCTCCCACAAACCCTCCTTTTTTGGTATCATTTATAGGTGTCTCTTACTCCAACACAACTCGATACCTAACAAAAGAAAGGATGTTTTTGTTCAGGATGCCCTATGCTTGAGGCAAATTCATCATAGAGTACATGACCTGATTGAACAAAATGTGGCCCCTGCTGGCAAGTGATGTTTCTAATGGTCCAGCTGTCTGCGTGCTCATCCAAAGAATAAGCAGATGCAAAGTTGTAGGTACAATGAAGGGAGAGGCAGGGACTCTTTAGGTTATGGTGGTGAATTTTTCCCAACTCACCAAGGACTTCCCCAGGTTCAGCGCTGATCCTCCGCACCCTGGGACACCAGCCAATCCTGAACAAACCAGCAAGATGGTTCACCCTACCCCACATGTAAAAAAGACTTTTAAGATCTGATTGAAGGTATTTGACAAAGAAAAGGAATAATCTTCAATTTTTTAAATAAAAGCTCATAGGGACACCTGGGTAACTCAGTCAGGTAAGTAATGAACACTTGATTTGGGGTCAGGTCAGTCAGAGCCATGAGATCAATTTGGGCTCTGTGCTCAGTGTGGAGTCTCCTTGAGATTCTCTCTCTCCCTCCTTTGCTCCTCTACCCACCCTACTTTCTCTCTTATTTGATCTCTCAAAAAAAAAAATCCTCACAAATAATTTTAATGTAATGAATGAGTTGTATTTAAATAATTTTTTTTTCAGGGAGAAAATCTCTATTTCGAAGAATCCAATTTCTCCCATGTAAGAGAATTGGGGAGTGTTTGCCCCTTCTCAGTACTCCCATCCTTTGTAATGTTTCAGAGAAAGCATTGATTCTTCACTAACATCTGCATCCCTTTATTTTCGAGGCCATAGTTTCTAAGGTTCAAGTTTCTTGGATCCACTGAGGCTCCCTTACACCTGCCATGCATTTATATGCCAGTACTGGCCCCCAAATAGCCTGATTAAATGTGATTAAAACAAATGTTGAATTCATTTTAATGACTCTTATATTTTTGGCTTCAGTATTTATTTTTCAGCTATTTTTAAAAAGATTTATCTATTTTAAAGAGAGAGAGAGCAGGTGCGTGTGGGGTGGGCTGAGGAAGAGGGAGAGAGAATCTCCAGCAGACTCCATGCTGAGTGCAGAGCCCATTGTGGGGCTCGATCTCACAAACCTGAGATCATGACCTGAGCCAAAACCAAGAGTCCAACACTCACCCGACTGAGACATCCAGGTGCTGCATTTTGAGCTATTTTAAAATATCGGGTTAGATTTGCCTCAGAAACTGGATAAAGAAGAAGGCAAATGTATTAGTAAGGGAATGAAAGAAATGACTCAAATTTTAAGGAAATTAATTATTTGTGGATTGATATTTATTATCATATGATTATTTTTATATATGTTATATATATACATATATGTAATATAAAATTTTGGCTATATATGTAGCCAAAACAAATAGTTTTTTTAAAAGTATTTTATTTATTTTGACAGAGAGAGAGAGAGAGGAGAGAGAGCACAAGCAGCAGTTGGAGACTCCTCAATGAGCAGGGAGCCCGATGTGGGGTTTTATCCCAGGACCCCAGGATCATGACCTGAGCCAAAGGCAGATGCTTAACCAAGCCACCCAGATGCTCCCAAAATAAATAATTTCAAGATGAGGAACGCAGCTAATCAGCAGAATGCTTTCGTCCCTCCATTCCTCATACTGGCACACAAGGCAAACTGTCTGGATTTTTCAGTTGGCTTTCATTTCACACCTCCATTAGCCAACTCCCCTGAGAGACCGCAGAGGCAATGGAAGATGAAACAGAGAAGGAAGGTATCACTCGAGAAGGCCCTTCGAGTTTCCCTGCTTCCATATAGTCCTCTTGCCAATGCATTGTGCATTTCTCAATTACCTTGATTCCACTAAAGCTGTGCAGCATTGAATGTTAATGAAACCCTGTGTTTGGTATTATAAGCAAAGTGTGGTGCATAGAATAGGATCTCTACCTCAAGATCCTGACATTCCTACAGAAACTAGGACATGTAGGCACCCTGACAGCTCTGTTTTTGTTTTGTTTTTTTTATTCTGAGATTTTATTTATTTATTTGTTTATTTATTTATTTATTTATTTATTTATTTATTTATTTATTTATTCATGAGAGACGCAGAGACACAGGCAGAGGAAGAAGCAGGCTCCCTTCAAGGAGCCCAATGTGGGACTGGATTCCAGGATCCCGGGGTCATACCCTGAGCTGAAGACAGATGCTCAACCACTGAGCCACCCAGATGCCCTATTATTTGCATTATTTTTTGTGCCTATGTATGCCACTTTTGTTTAGGTATGACCCCTCGGTGTATGAATTCAGCACCCACCAGCAAGCACCGTGGAGCATCACTACCCTCCTCATCAGCTTTGCATATTTAATTCATCTCCTGGCTTTTCACCTCCCCACGTGGACTTTTAAGGATGAGTTCCTGGGTCATATAACCCCTTACATTGGTGGATATCTACTATTGTCACATGGGAATGGCAGCTTTACAAGGATGGGGGCTCCCCAGTACTCCTAAAGTCCTCTCAACTTGACATTGAATTTTAAAGAAAAACCTGAGATTGGTCCAATTTCTTTTTCTGCTGTAGTTGACCTGTTCATGGCATGGAGATAATGGTGGGCTGTATTCCTGAAATCATACTGTCACCATATTAGGACTAGCTGTACATCTCTTTTTGTTAATTTTGCCTAAGAATTGGTGAATTCTTCTGGTACAGACATTTGCGTCTTCCCTAAATTCCAAGAATTTTTCTTTTCACAGATCTTGGAAAATGTGTTGTTTTTGGTTTTGTCTTCCTCTTCAGGAATGCCAATGATCTATTTTGTGGAATCTGCTCTGTTTGCCCTACACCTGCCCTGTCATTTGTGATCACATCCATTTCTTTGTTCCCTTTCTCTGCATTACGGGCGATTTTCGGCAAAATTACCCATCGCATAGTTCAATTTTTGCAGCTCTGCTTCTTTTCCCTGCTACTTCTAATTCCTGTTACAACCTCTGGGACGAAGTTATTTCCATTCTACCTTTTTCCCTTTGTCTCTCACAATCTTTTCCTGTTTATTTTTTTTATTTTTTATTTATTTATGATAGGCACGCAGTGAGAGAGAGAGAGAGAGAGGCAGAGACACAGGCAGAGGGAGAAGCAGGCTCCATGCACCGGGAGCCCGACATGGGATTCGATCCCCGGTCTCCAGGATCGCGCCCTGGGCCAAAGGCAGGTGCCAAACTCTTTTCCTGTTTAACCTTTTATCTTGTTATCTTGTTTCCAGTGAGTCCCACTTACAACAAATCCCGATTTGATACAATCTAAACTTTTTTTTTTAATGTTTCAATGATTTTTCATTTATAGTTCTCAAGTCTGTATATTTACTTCTGTAATTATATATATATATGTATATACATATATATACATATATATATATATTAGACTGAGCTCCATGTGACCGTTTGCTCTGCTGTTTACTCTTTCTTCAATTTACTCAGATCAATCTGGAAGAATCAATCTACCAAGGTGAAAGGGTGGATGCTCCTGTGGACCACTCGCTATCTGCCTGGGCCTGTTGGTCTAAATGGCCAGCAAACCTGTTCTGTGTCCAGAGAGAAGTGGGAAGGGATCCAACGCCAGGGCACTCCCATCAGGGAAACCGACGTGTGTATTTTTGTTTTATTTGCATACCTTGAAATTACAGCACTAGGAACAAGCTTTCTCCATGAGATTTTTCTATTTGGGTGACTCCATTATGTTTACCCCATGTGGCTTTGCCTCCTTTCTGCTCTTCGGGGGTTGTGGTCATGTCCCTCTGACTCTGAAAGTGCCATCTCAATTTGAGTGATCCAGTTGCTTCAACCAAAAGCTAAAAAAAAAAAAAAAAAAAATTGTTTTTTTTTTTTTTCCCCAAGTGATATGTGTTTATTGATAGAAAACAGGTCAGCCTGGAAGGGCCCAGGGCCAAAGCATCTTCTGGAAAGCAGGAGACAGGGTCAGCTGGGCTCCATCTTGCCAGGATGAGTGGGATCCTGGCTCTCGCCCCCTTCTGGAGCAGCGGTGGATTTGGGGCTCCCTGCAGGCTTTAAAACCAGTTCTAGGGCCCCATCGCTAGCCACTTGGCACATCTTCTCCCCTCTATCCACTAGGATTTATCACTGGTTCCAGGTGAAGAAATGTCTTTCAAGAGAGTAATCTTCAAAGATCTCTCATTTGCTTCTCTTCAGACTTCACCCAACACAGAAGAGTTTTTCTTGGTTCTTCCCCTCTATCACCCCACAAGCAGGGAAAGCCTGGTCCTTGTTATAGACAAGCTACATGATAAGCCTGCTTTGCAACCCACTGGCATGGTCCACTCAGTTGGGCAGCCCCAGCTCTCCTAGAGCTTTTTTTCTACACCCTCTCGTTCCAGGCTTTCAGTAGATTTGCAGGATTTCCTTAATTATTGTTCACAAGGCTCAGTTCAGAGTCTACTTAAGATTCTCTCTATCTCCCTCTGCCCTGCCTCCTTGCTCTCTCTCTCAAATAAATAAATAGAAATTTAAAAAGAAAAGAAAAGAAATGCCTGCAATCAGGGAGACTAGATAGGAGGTTGCTCCATTTATCCAAAAGAGAGATGTTGGTTACCTAAGGTAGGTAGGGTAGAATAAGACAGGTTTTTTTGTTTTGTTTTGTTTTGTTTTGTTTTTTGCTTTGTCTTGTTTTTAAAGGATTTATTTATTTATTTATTCATTCATTCATTCATGAGAGACCCCGAGAGAGAGAGGCAAAGACAGATGCAGAGGGAGAAGCAGGGTCCCTGCGGGGAGGCCAATATGAGACTCAATCCCAGGACCCTGGGGCCATACCCTGAGCCAAAGGCAGATGCTCAACTGCTGAGCCACCAGGTGCCCCAGGAGAAGATAGGCTTAAGAGACATGTGAAGTTAGAACATAGTATCGTTTGGAGGAAGCAAGTCAGGCAGAGAGAGAGGAAACAGGGATTCACTCATTCAGTAAATATTTAATATAGTTATTGAACATGAACACACATGCCCGCATTCTCTATGTATTGGGAGCTATAGGGTTACATCAGTGAGCAGGTGACACTCAGATGTTTGGCTTGTAGAACTTACTGGATGATGTGGTGCTGCTCACTGAGGCAGGCAGATCTCTGGTGTCAGAGGAGATACCCTTGTATAATTTGTCTCTACTTCTATCAATTCCGTAGCCTGTGAGACTCTCGAGTGCTCCCTGCGATTTGTGCTAATTCTCAGGATGTACCCTCTTCTGCTTCCAAGGTTTCTCAACCGTGAATGTTGTCTCTACTCTTTACCATGTTGAACAAGTTAAGAATTTTCATACTTCTTTCAACAGCTATAAAGTAATGTCTTTTCTCAAAAGCTTTAGCAACTAGGATGACAGTCCTGAGGATGATGTGGATGAGAGGTTCACATCATCCACTCCACAGCAAACAGTCTTAAAATCCGTTAGAGGGGTGCCTGATGGCTCAGTCGGTTGTGTCTGTCTTGGGCTCATGTCAGGATCCCAGGGTCCTGGGATCAAGTCGGGATCCCTGCTCAGTGGGGAGCCTGCTTTTCCCTCTGCCTCTACCCTTCCGCCTGCTTGAGCTCCTTCCCGCACTCTCTTTCTCTCTCTCTAATAAATAAGTAAAAATCTTTAAAAAGCCCTGTTAGCTATTTCAGCTCCATGAAATCCATTTTGTGACACTGTTCCAAGTAGTTCAGAATCAGATGCAACCTCTCACTTCATCTTGAATTCAATCCCCACCCTCGAACACACCAAAATCCTCCCCGTGGATGTGAGCCTTTTGGACACGTGGTAGAGAAAAATAAAGATATGACCTCAGATGTCACTGAGTATTCCACTTTGATTCCAAAGAGGGAGTGAAGACCACTTCAAGGTGAGCCCTTTTAAGCTAAGGAAAAGAGGCACAACTGCTGTGGAATCCCAAAGGGTGTGTGTGTGTGTGTGTGTGTGTGTGTGTGTGTGTGTGTTGTGTGTTTTAAGGAATAAGAGCAACTCTTATAGGTGAATGCCCATGGCTAACCCCTAGTGTTCAAGTCAAGGGTGTTCAATGTGATGGGAAGCACCATGAACTAATATGCAGGTGGTGGGTACAATCTACTGGAACTATGCTAATGATGTCAGAGTCTCAGCAGCAAATCGAATTCATTGCAGATGGTTCAGATGAAGAGAAATGTGGGAGCCGACCACTTATAGGGAGGTGGGCTGCGGGCAGGGCACAACAAGGGAGAAGGAATTACCCAGGGATCAGCACCAGGAGGAAGCTGTTGCCACCTCTGAGGAATTGGAACAATAGAGGAGGGGCCACCTGGTACGGGCGACAGTCCCAGGGGGAAACTGAAGGTGAGACGCCCATGCTGGGAGGAAGAGAGGGACTCACATCCTGCCCTGTCTCCTCCACTTCTCCATTTCCTGCCAAGACTTCCCATAGGTCGAACCCAACCCAAAACCATCTGGAAGGAGAGCCTGGGGGGTGATGCAGGACATAGAGCTGAGCAGAGAAAGAAGGTTTGGGGAGAGGCGTTAGCAGATGGAGAATAATCACATAGGGCTGCTATCTGCTAAGAAGTTCTGCTCCGAAAAAGAAAAAGCTCAGTAGCCTCCACTGTGTGGGTTTGGGACAATTTATTCCGTCAGATACGTGCCAGGAAAGACTGGCTGGCAGGAAATCACAGCTCAGAAGGAGGACTGTGCAAGGTCCATGGGCTGACCCTGGGGAAGAATGGGCTTGTGTAGTGCTCTTGGAGGAGGTGTTAGAGTGGGTTTGTGCCCAGGCTTCTGCCATCAGGTGTGACCTGTCTGCACTTCACTTTTTGTTATTTCCAGGTTGGGCCACTACTCTGCTTGGAGGGGTCATAAAGGATTCTCCAGGTATGCATCCACCCCTTACTACGGTTGAGGAAAGTTGCCGAGAGCAGGGTTCACTCTGAGTAGGTTTATAAAACTTGCTGAAAAGCTCTCTTCTTAGGTCACGTCCATCATAAAGCCCTGTGCATATTGTCAGAACCTATGGGGAAGGAGGAGCTCATTTTATCTGCAGAGAAGGGACCTTAGTCCTTTAGGAAAGTTTTCAGGGCTTGCAGAGATAAATCAAGCTGTTAATTCTCCACATTCTGTCCATCTCTCCAAGGGAGAACAGTGAGCTACTCTTTTAAAGATGTCACTCTGCACCTTTCATTGCAGGATACGAAGTGGTTTCTATTACCTTAATTGGTCTCTCTCTGTCCATATCACCACTTTTCTTTCTCCCTTGAATTACTATGAATTACACCTCGTCACTGGTGTTGACATCTCTGACATACCCCTCTACCGCCTTCACCATGCTTCACAGCTGGAGAGATCTTCCCAACATGCAAGTCTCGTTCAATCAGACCCTAACTTAAAACCCTGCAATGGTTTCCAATGGAAAATTCTTGGAGATTTTACCTCCTGAGCACTACTTGCCTTTATTCTCATTATTCTGCAACATCGGCTCTCCACTCACTGTGAGTGTGCATGTACGCAAACAGTGCCACCCATCACATACCATTTATTTCTCTGTTTCAGCTCTACAGAACACCCCATATTCTTCTTTACGATCGATGGCCTCCTGCATTCTCTGACTTGGGGTATCAAGATGCAGAGACCCATCTCATTCCCCTGGGTTTCCTTTATAAACATCGTGGAGGAAAACCGCCTGAAACGTTTGGTACAAATGAAGTGTGTGATCTTCTCATTAGTTTCTTTCTTTCTTTTAATCATCCTAAAAGGAGTCTCATAAGTCATGCTTAGGATTTACTGGGGATGCATAATAATGAGGCCCGTCTCCCGATTTAGCAACACTCCTGGGATCGCTCTGTCTTCCACTGCAGGGCTCAGATGCTGAGCCCGAGATCAGATCAAGGTAGAGGCTTGGAAACCAGGGCTGCCCTGCGGATGACTTCAAGTCAGAAGGCCAGATAAAGTAATGTGTTCAGGGAAATTTCCTAAGTATTAACAGAGAAAGGAGGCCAGCATGTCAGGACACTGGGTTTATACTGACATTTCATTTTATTGCTGTAGAAAATGTAATCAGAAAGCCAAAGCTCAGGGTGCCTGGGTGGCTCAGCAGTTGATCATCTGCCTTCAGCTCAGGGCATGATCCCGGGGTCCTGGGATCGAGTCCTACATCAAGCTCCCTACAGGGAGCTTGCTTCTCCCTCTACCTATGTCTCTGCCTCTCTGTGTGTGTGTCTCTCATGAGTAAATAAATAAAATCTTCAAAAAAATAAAAAAAGGACTAGGAGAAAATAAATAGCCAAGTAGTAATATAATGTTGAGTCAGCAAATGATAAGAGCTGGGATGGTTGGGGGGGGGGGGGGAAGCAGAAGTAAAATGACACTGTATGATGGAACAAGGTGTCTATTTATATGAGGGAGAGTCAGAGAATAAAACCTCTTTGAGGAAAGAGAATTTGTTTAGAGACCTGTCTGAAGTGATGGAGGAGGCCATGCAAGAAAGGACCCGTCAAGTGCAAGGAAGGACAAGGAGGCCAGTGTGGCCATGTGCTACAAGTAGGAGTGACAGAATCAGAGAAGTAGCCAGAGCTGAGCTCTCACGGGCCTTGAGGCAAGCAGCCCACAGTGAGGACTCTGGATGCTGTGGGCTCCAGGGGAGCTGCAGGAAGACACGGGGCAAGAGGGACCCAGCTGACTGATGTTTTCAGGGGAGTATTATGGCTTCTGTGTGTGTGATATTGAACATGGGGAGAATAGAGAGCAGAAGGAGAGACATTGATAAGAACAAGATCACAGGTCTGTGTGAGATGCTCATACAGCCTGGACTAAGACATCAGCAGTATGGGGTATGAAAAGTAACCCAATTCAGAATGTATTTTTAAGGCAGGTTGTTGGGACCTCCTGCTGAATAAGATGAGAGGAGAAGGGAACAAAAAGGGTGAAAGATAATTCGAGATATGTGTCCTAAGGGATGCCTAGGTCACTAAATGGTTGAGCATCTGCCTTCGGCTCAGGTCGTGATCCCAGGGTCCTGGGATCAAGTCCTGCATCAGGCTCCCCATAGGGAGCCTGCTTCTCTCTCTGCCTGTGTCTCTGCCTGTCTCTGTATCTCTCATGAATAAATAAATAATTTTTTAAAATCTTTAAATAAAAAAATAATGTGTCTTGAGCGAATACACAAATGCTATCCCCATTTATGGACAGAAAGGCACAAGCGGATCTGCAACATTGGGGTGAAAATTAAGAAAGTGCTTTGGATAGTTAAAGTCTCAGATGCCTATTAAGGTATGAAAGTGGAAATGTTGACTGGGCAGATGTATATGCAAATCTGGAACTTGAGGTGAAGGTCAGGACTGGAGATTTTTGAAGGCAGGTAAATTCAGGGTATATCTGAGAATTAATATTATGGATTTTAATTTTTAAAAAAATCTCTGGGGTATAAGGATGGAGAATGGAGGAGGGCTGATGTGTTAGACCAGGAGGGAGAGAAGAGTTCTGCAGAAGAGATTGAATGAATGACCAGCAATGCTAGGAAGAAATATGTGACCATATGGGGTTCTGAAAGTCACACAAAAAATTCCTTCCTTTTAAGGAAGGAATTGAAAAGGATGCTTTCTTTATTTTTTTAAAATATTTTTTATTTATTTATTTTGAGAGAGAAAGTTTGAGCAGAGAGATGGAGAAGCAGACTCCCTGCTAGAAAGGGAGCCCAATGCAGGGCTTGATACCAGGACCTTGAGATCATGACCTGAGCCGAATGCAGAGCCACACAGATCCCCCTAGAATGTTCTTTTTAATCACACCAATGAGGGGGCACCTAGGTGGCTCAGCCAGTTGAGCATCTGCCTCTTGATTTCAACTCAGGTCATGATCTCAGGGTCTTGAGATTGAGCCACCAGTCAGGCTCCACACTCAGCAGGTAGTCTGCTTGAGGATTCTCTTTCTCTCTCTTTCTCTCTCTCTCTCTCTCTCTCTCTCTACCTGCCCCCATCACTAGCTCCTGCTCACTCTCTCTTTCTCTCTCTCTCTCTCTCAAAAAAAATAATAATAACATCAATCAGCATGGCTATTATTTTTTAAAACAACATAACAAGTGTTGGTGAGGATGCAGAGAAATTGAGCTGCTGTGGAAAACAGTTATCATGGTTCCTCAAAAAATTAAAAATGGAACTACCATAGGACCTAGCCATTCCACTTCTGGGTATATACTCAAAGGACTCAAACAGTTATTTGTATACCTATGTTCATGGCCACATTACACAGGATAGCCAAAAGGTGGAAGCAACGTAGGTGTCCATTGACACAGGAATGGATACACAAAGTGTGGTGTATCCATACAATAGAATGTTCTTAAGCCATGAAAAGGCAGGGAATTCTGGGACCTGTGACAATATGGATGAAACTTGAGGACATTCTGCTGAGTGAAATAAGCCAGTCATAAAAGGACAAATATTGTACAGTTCCCTTATATGAGGTTCCTAGAGTTTTCGAATCCGTAGAAAGTAGAAAGGTGGTTTCTGGGGGCTGGAGGGAAGGAGAAATGGGGGGCTATATTTTAATAGGTACAGAGCATCATTTCTGGAGGATGAATATAATTCTGGAGATGGTGGTGATGTTCGCACAATGCAAACACACTTACTTCTACTGAGCTGTACTAAAACAATGAGCTACACTAAAAAAACTTCACACTCAAAATTTTTAGCCAAAATTATAAATTTTCTGCTGTGTATATTTTGCCACAATAGTTTTTTTTAAGGATGATTTATTTTTCAACAAATATGCTAGGGCAATTGGATATAATTTTTTAAGGTAAACTTAGATTCTTATCTCACACAATAAACAAAAATCTACTCAAAATGGATTATAGTTCTAAATTTAATAGCTGAAACTCTTGAAAACTTTAGAAGAAAATTATGAGAAAATCTTATGACTTTGGGTTAAGCAAAGATTTCTTAAATATGACATCAAAAACACATAATCCATAAAATTAGCAATTAATAAGGTGGACTTCATGAAACATTAAAAATGACTCTGAAATGGTATTGTTTAGAAAGTTTTAAAAAAATCACAGGAGAGAAAATACTGGCTAATTACATATCTGAAAAAGGATTTCTATCCAGAATATAGAGAACACATATAATTCAATAATAAGACAAAAAAAACAATTAAAAATGGGCAAAAGAATTGAACAGACAATTCGTCAAAGAAGTTACATGAATGGTTAATAAACTCATAAAGAGATGCTCAACATAATTCGTCATTTGACAGAATGAGTCCTGGGTGTTATACTATATGTTGGCAAATCAAACTCCAATAAAAAAAATATACAAAAAACCCCCACAATTCGTCACTGGGGAAATACAAATTAAAACTATGATGAGATACAATTAACATCTACAAGAACCATTAAAATCCAAAAGATGGACCACACCAAGTGTTGAAACCCTAATGCACTGCCTGTGGGAACATAGTAATGGTACAACCACCTAGAAAACAGTTTGGCAGTTTGTTAAAAAGTTGAGTTCAGGGGGTCCCTGGGTGGCTCAGCAGCTTGGCACCTGCCTCTGGCCCAGGGCGTGGTCCTGGAGTCCCAGGATCGAGTCCCACGTTGGGCTCCCTGCATGGAGCCTGTTTCTCCCTTTGCCTGTGTCTCTGCCTCTCTCTCTCTCTCTCTCTCTCTGTCTCTCATGAATAAATAAAATAAAATCTTAAAAAAAATAAAAAAGCAGATGTCCTTTGGCCATGGGGTCCAAGTTCATCAAAATTCCTGGAGGTGGTACCAGAAATCTGTATTTTAACAAGGCAAGTATACATTGGTCAGGAAGTCAGAAAAGGTCAGGAAAGTCCAATGCATATCAAGGACAACTATCTTGAAAGAAAAACATGACTACTCCAATAAAAATGCTCTCTTTTTTTTTGTTTGTTTGTTTTAAAGATGTTATTTATTTATTCATGAGAGACACTGGGAGAGAGAGAGGCAGAGACACAGGCAGAGGGAGAAGCAGGCTCCATGCAGGGAACCTGACATGGGACTCGATCCTGGGTCTCTAGGATCACACCCTGGGCTGAAGGTGACGCTAAACCGCTGAGCCACCCGGGCTGCCCGAAAATGTTCTCTTACATAAAAAGGAAGTTAGAAATATCATAGACTGGTCACCAACCTAGAACACACAGCACACTTTGCAGGACAGGGATGACAAAATGAGGCAGTAACTGGTGAGGTGCTCACCAGAGCCATTTCTTCCCTCTGTCAACAAATCATATTACATTTTCCAGACTTCCAAGCTGGTGAGTGAGAGACATGCTTTTAAATTCTGGCTGGTGAAATGTGGGTAGAAGGCATACTGGCCACATCCAGACTTGGCCCTAAATCTCCTATGAAATTCTTCACTTTTACCCTCTTTGCTCTTCAACCATCAAAATGCTGGAGACCTAGCTGTGTTCTCAGAGTAGGGAGACAATGGTACAATCAAAAGGAGAGAGGATTTTGAGTAGCTGGGAAGAGAGCTCTACCTTACAAAAATCAAGGGGAAGATAGTCCCGCGATGGGGAAGCCATTGGGGTGTGCTTAGGCGTACCCAGTCTGGTCTGCTGGTGGATACATCTGTCCCCTATTACGCCCCACTCCAGAAATGTACAAGCTCAAGAGACTTTTATGGTAAATC
This sequence comes from Canis lupus familiaris, assembly GCF_011100685.1. Lineage (NCBI taxonomy): Eukaryota > Metazoa > Chordata > Mammalia > Carnivora > Canidae > Canis > Canis lupus. The sequence goes on from NC_049226.1 coordinate 35,533,933, forward strand.
AAGCCAGCAAAATTATCATCAGGCAGGCAACGTGTCAGGGAAGGAAAGGACAACCATGAGAATAAGTTCAAGGGGACAAAGGAGGTAAAGAATTAAGAGAGAATAGAACACCTCAAATGAAGTGGTGTTCTGGGGAATGGCTCTTAGCAGAATTGCAGGGGTGTGGTCTCTAGCAGAGGGAGCACTGAGGTTCACCTGTTAGGGACAGGTTTGACTGGTTAATTATACCTGTTTCTAGACTGATTGATATCTGACCATTCTGGTTGGTTGGTGCCAGTGACACAATGAGAGAACAGTTGGTAAGTATTCTATTCCCAGTCTCCCAGATGGGATGGGGGGAGAGGCATGCAGAAAGAAGGCAGAGTATCTGGAAGAGCTTTTCAGGGCTGGGAGCACTCAGTAGACAAGGGAATAGCTGGAGGAGGAGCTCACGAGAATCCTCAGACAGCAGGGCGGACTTCTTGAAGGTTAGCAGATGAACAGCTGCCTCGTTCCATAATGTGGGATTCCCAACCTCCTCCACCCATGTGCGGGACTCCTCCAAACCCCCACGGTGGAAGAGTCCAGTACACAGATCCAAGTTACCAAAGGCATGCCAAGGCAACCAACTAAGGGGGAGGGGTAGGGATGAATTATGGAGGGTCTCTTGGCTTTCAACATAATGCAGCCATTTAAACGAAGCCAAATGATTGAATTCTGCTTATTCTTTAGAATTCTTAGAAAGTAGCCTATGGTATTGTATGAAAGACCAGGGAAGGAGGACTGTTTGGGAAAAGCCCCTGTGGTCCAAGTCTCTGCCAAGAATCGACAGGGAGAACTAAAAGACAGAATTCATTAGTCTCTTTCTCTTTATTTCCAGATCAGTCGCCAGTTTTTCCAACACCATTTGTTGAATAATGTACCCTTTACTTACCGATCTGAAATGCCAGCTTCATCATGAGATGCAGTCTCATATGTCCTTGGATCTCTGACTGAGGTTTGTATTTTGTTGCTTTTTATCCCCTGTGAAGTTACAGAGCTGGAAACATATCCCTAAAATCTAACCAATCAACGGCATTATTCAGTTCTCCAACCTCCCTATTTTTGCCTATTAATCTGTCAAAGATTTAAGGAAGTGTAATAACTTCCTTGCCACCATTCTAATTCTGGCAATTTCCCCATGAATATCAAATATTTTGCTTTTATATGTTTTGAGGCAACATTATTCCCCAGATAAAAGTGTGCGTCCGTTACATATTTACTGTGAATTGTGACTTATCAAAACAAAATGAGGCCCCTAGTTTTCAAGTCATAGACAAAAGAGGTGGTTTGGTTTCCTTTTCTTCTCACCACCATTGCAAACAGCTAGGAGAAAGGGAAGAGTAAATTTCATCTTTGATAAAACCAGATTTCTACAGCCCCAAACAATATCACTTATAAGTGTGAATGACTATTAACTGGCTTAGCAATGAGAGAAAGTCCATGCCCCTCAGAGCAGGGGGACAGCCGGTGAGAGGTAGGTCAGTATTGCCTAGCCAAGTGCTGGAAACATTAGGACTTTGGAGAAAGCAAATATCAAAATAGCCAGAGGTGAGTTAGGGTTGACAACCAGAGGATTATTTGAAAGTTTCTTTGAGAAGCAATTAGATCTAACATCCTCTCCCCTACCCAGCACTTTGCTACACAGACAAGGGGGCCGAGGGCAAGCCGGCCCCAAATGTGCCACTTTGGCTGGTTGATTATTTTAAATAAGTTACTTAAGAGCCAGCATATGCAGGAAGGAAGCTCAGACCCATCTCTGTCCCCCTGAAATCAGGAAATAAATTTCCCGTGGGAGGGGCGCCTGGGTGGCTCAGTGGTTGAGCGACTGCCTTTGGCTCAGGTCATGATCCCAGGGTCCTAGGATCAGCTCTCTGTTCAGTGGGAAGCTGCTTCTGTCCTCTGCCCCTCCCCCTCCTCATCCTCTCCCTCACTTTTGCTCTCTCTGCCAAATAAATAAATAAAGTATATTTTAAAAAGAATTTAAATTTCTCTAAACTTGAAGGAGAGTGTAATTAATATCCTCATAGATAGGAAAATGCAGATGCATCTCTGAAGTGTGTATGGGATGCTGTTTACAAGCAGGACCAGAAACAGCCTTTGAAAATTAAAAATGTGACAACCAAGATGAAAAGTTCAGCAAAGATCTAGAAAAGAAAGTTAGAAGGTCTTCAAGAAAGAAGAACAGAATGATAAAGAAATAGATAAGAGGCCAAAAATAAAGAAAGGTGGGGGTGTCTGGGTGGCTCAGTGGTTGAGCGTCTGCCTTTGACTCAGGTTGTGACCCCAGGGTCCTGGGATTGAGTCCCACATTGGGCTCCCCGCTGGGAGCCTGCTTCTCCCTCTGCCTATGTCTCTGCCTCTTTCTGTGTGTCTCTCATGAATAAATAAATAAAATCTAAAATAAAAATAAAAAATAAATAAAAGGGGTGTAAGAGGTATAAACTTCCAGTTATAGAGTAAATAAGTCATGAGGACAAAAGGTACAGCAGAGGGAACACAATCAATAATATTGTAATAGTGTTGCGTGGTGACTACACTCATCGTGGTGTGCACTGAGTAACGTACAGGATCACTGAGTCAATACACTGTACACCTGAAGCTAGTATAACACTGTGTGTCAATCAAACTAGTTAAAAGGAAGAAATAAAAGGAAGAGATAATTCCATTCCTAATTGTATTACAATTTCCAAAACCAAAAATCAAGACAAGTACGGGCAGATATTATCAAAGGAACCATGAAAGTAACCTCTCCAGAACTGGGGGACTAGAGATTCTAGATAACTTCTTACCAGATGTTCGGCACAATGGATGAACACAACAGATGAATACTTATGTCAATATGCACAATAGTGAAATTGCAGAACCCCAGGATCAAAGTGAGGATCCCCAAAACAGCTGAGATGGGGTCACACACAAAGGATGAGTCATCAGCATGGCATCAGACTTTATTTTTTTTTTATTTTATTTTTTTTTGCATCGGACTTTAAAAACAGCAGGAGCTGGACAGCAAAGATCTGAGTGAAACCTATTCCAACCTCCAGCCCCAGACTTCAATTTGCAATCAAGTGCTAGAATAGAAATGCAAAAATGTGTAAAAAAAAAAAAAAAAGTAGCAACCATACATCTTTCCCCCTTTTTGCTTTCCAGAAGTCAATTGAGGATATGTTCCCCCCAAATTATCCAGTAATTAATTCAAGAAAATGAAAGAGGATTCAGGAAAGTAGGGGAAGTGGATGGACAGAGTTGCCAGGATGGTGACAAAGGTCAGTCCCTGGCAGACAGAATGGCTTCAAGCCTAGAGACTCACTAGAATAGAATGGGTGGCCCGAGTAGCAATGTCTCCTGGAAAAAAAAAAGGGGGGGGGTTTGCAAAATGCCAAATTTTCTGACAGATTTAACATGAGAAATAATGTTGAGAGATATTTTACAGAGCTTAATATTCATGGAAAAAGCCACAAGTTCAAAGAAAAAACAACAACAAAGCAAAAGAAGAATAATAAGGCAAACTTTGACTCCGGGCAAAACAAAAATATGTACCAGAGAGAAAAATACTCGTAATGTGTTACTGGTTAAGTAGTGAACACTATTCACATAGTGTTAATAATGAAAGCACGGTTGGTTACTTTGCCAGTTTCTACAACTTCTTTCTTTCTTTTTTCTATTTTTTTTTAAAGATTTTATTCATTTATTCATTAGAGACACAGAGAGAGGCAGAGACACAGGCAGAGGGAGAAGCAGGCTCCATGCAGGGAGCCCAAAGTGGGACCCAATCCCAGGACTCCAGGATCACTCCCTGAGCCAAAGGCAGATGCTCAACCGCTGAGCCACCCAGGCGTCCCTCTTTTTTCTATTTAAATTCAATTTGCCAACATATGACACCCAGTGCTCATCCCATCAAGTTTCCTTCTTATATCAAAACCTTGACTGTGTTCAGGCAGTGCCTATCTAAAAATTCTTGCAATACGGGACGCCTGGTGGCTCAGTGGTTTAGTGCCTGCCCTCCGCCCAGGGTGTGATCCTGGAGTCCCAGGGATCGAGTCCCACATCGGGGTCCCTGCATGGAACCTGCTTCTCCCTTTGCTTATGTCTCGGCCTCTCTCTCTCTCTATGTGTGTGTCTCATGAATAAATAAATAAAATCTTTAAAAAATAAAAAATAAAAATAAAAATTCTTGCAACAATAGATTGCCTTGTATTTAGAGGTGGCCATGTAACAGGGTACCCCCTAAAAAAAGCACCTGGTAAGGGTTTCCGGGAAATTGTTCTTCTACCTTTTCCTCCTTATTTGTCTTCTTTCTTCCTTTTTTCTCTGCCTGAAACTTGGATACAATGTCAAAAGCATAGCAAGCCATCTTGAGACCATACAGATAAAAAACACAAGCCCCAAAACAGAAGAACAGAAAAATAAAAACAGCCTGAGCCTCTGATGACATTATAAAACCACTACCTCTGCTGTTGACTGCCTGAAAGTCACTGTTGGGAGTGTGTTCTATGTGCACATTTCTGACTGATACAATAAATTGGATGTGGGCACACTCCCCAAATGTGATCTGACCCTAAGCTGTGACATCAGAAGAATGAGAACAGCTATGATGGTTGTAAAGTAATTATAATTTTTAAAACTACACCAAATTATTTGCTGGCATTATAAAAAGTCACTATTACTGATCAAGTGAGGTCAGTTTATGTCCGCTAACATTAATGTTGAACTGAAAATAAGAAACAGCCCAAAAGGGATGCCTGGGTGGCTCAGTGGTGGAGCCTCCACCTTCGGCTCAGGGCGTGATCCCGGGGTCCTGGGATCGAGTCCCGCATCGGGCTCCCCGCAGGGAGCCTGCTTCTCCCTCTGCCTGTGTCTCTGCCTCTCTCTCTGTGTCTCTCATGAATAAATTGCAAAATATTTTTAAAAAATTCAAGCTAGTTGAAAGGACAAAAAACCTTTATCTCATATACGGTCTTTGACCTTAGATCTTTGTCTTCTGTTAATGTGGAAAGCTCCATTTTCCATATTTATTCTTTTTTAAGAAAAAATCTTACAGTCACGGGTTTTGCCCATACTTTTATCTTAGCCTGTTTGGATCATTTTATTTTAGGTTGTTTAAGTTGTATACTGTAGACACAGAGGTTTGGGGTTTTGACTCCGTCTGTCTGTCTCTTAGCAGAGAACCTTGATCCATTTGCTTTTATTGATATGACCTCTATGTTTGATCCTTCTTCTGCCATCTTTTTCTGTGCTTTCCACCATTTAGGTTTTCTTTGCTTTCCAACTAGATAAATGGATTTAGCATTTTGAGTGACATATTCCATTTTAGCTCTCCTGATTACTACCTATAAGATTTTTTAAACATGCTTTTCAAAAGGCACTTTAAGGGCAGCCCCGGTGGCCCAGGGGTTTAGTGCCATCTTCAGCCTGGGGCCTGATCCTGGAGACCCGAGATCGAGTCCCACGTCGGGCTCCCTGCATGGAGCCTGCTCCTTCCTCTGCCTGTGTCTCTGCCTCTCTCTCTCTCTCTCTCTCTCTCACTTTCATGAATAAATAAATAAAATATTTTTTAAAAAAGATTCAAAAGGCACTTTAAGCAGTATTTCCTTAATCATTTGAGTCAGGACTGAAACATTAATTTACCCAGTTTTTATGTTTAAGACAGGATATCAAAATTTCCCTCTTCCTCCTCCTCCTCTTTCTTCTTCTTCTTCTTCTTCTTCTTCTTCTTCTTCTTCTTCTTCTTCTTCTTCTTCTTCTTCTTCTTCTTCTTTTCCCTTCTACCTTTCTGTTTTCTTTCTTTTCTTCCCCATTATGGTCCACATTTACCTTCTCTTTTTTTTTTTTTTTGTAGGTTCCATGCCCAGTCTGGAGCCCAAAACAGGGTTTGAACTCATGACCCTGAGATCAAGAACTGAACTGAGATCAACAGCCAAATGCTCAACCAACTGGGCCCCCCGAGCACCCTCCTGCTTTTTTTACAACTTATTTTTGAAATTTTACATTCTTTCAACTCATCCACACTTGTATTCATGTAGCAGACCCTGTTCCGTAGATCGTGCTAGACAATAGTTTTATTTTTTTAATAAAGATTCTATTTATTCATGAGAGACACACAGAGAGAGGCAGAAACACAGGCAGAAGAAGAAGCAGGCTCCATGCAGGGAACCTGATGCAGGACTAGATCCCAGGACCCCAGGATCACAACCTGAGCTGAAGGCAGACGCTCAACCACTGAACCACCCAGGCGTCCCTACACAGTAGGTTTAGAGAAAGGATCATAACCCTTGCCCCCTAGGCACTAGAAAAGCAATTATAGTCCAGGACAAGTCCAATGGCAGAGGTATGCCCATGTTATGGGGGAGGACCCAAGAGAGGCATGTGGTCTGAGCTGGTTTCTCAAGGACACTCGAGCTGAATTTGAAAGCATGACGTTGATGACTCAGCCCAAAGAGTGGGGAGAATTCTTTCCAGGTCAGACAGAACAGTCTGTGTAGGAAGATGCCTTGGGTTTTTGGGTAACTGCACACAGCTCAGTGCTGCCAGAACGCCATGGAAGCAAAGGTTCAGAGGGTTGCAGCATGAGATCATCTCCATGGGTCACAGATGGCCTTGAAGGTCACTTTCAAGAGGGTGTATCTTATACTCGATGCAAATGAGACAGGAGAGAGGATAGCGTTGAGGATGGAAGGTGGTGGGACATTTAGGGGGGGCCAGTGACAGCAGAGGTGATGAAATGAAAGACAAGAACTGGAACAGGGGCAAGAATATAGTCTGGAGACCTCAATATAGTGTCCTTGGAGGAAAAGCAGGGCAGGGGAGTGTTTCTCCCAATCTCTCTGGTCCCACTCCTCTCCAACTCCATAGAACGCTCCCCTGGAAACGGAATAGCACTTTCCAGTTTATGGCACCTGGGTGGCTCAGTGGTTGGGCATCTGCCTTTGGCTCGGACGTGATCCCAGGGTCCTGGGATTGAGTCCTTCATTGGGCTCCCTGCAGGGAGCCTGCTTCTCCCTCTGCCTGTGTCTCTGCCTCTCTTTCTGTCTCTCGTGAATAAATCAATAAAATCTTAGAAAAAAAGACTTTGTAGTTTACTCCAAGAAGAAATATCTCTGAGCTCTCACTGGTCCCAGTGCCATGGTTTGACTGAGCTGTCTCTTGAAGAGTAGAGGCTTCAGGCAGAAGATGGGAGAAGGTAGAGATGGCTTTAAGCCCAACTTAATGAGGCCGGGAGGTCACAGACAGGCCAGTTCAGCCCTCTTTCCCCTTGCCTCAGGTTCTCACTTGTGTTGTCCATCATCTTTACGCCACCACCTCTGAAGTGGAGATAATGTAAGGGCCAGTTCGAGATCTGGATCAATGAATTCAATTTCAAAGTCAATTGCTAAATTGCAGAATTTTTTAATTTTTATCTTTTTAAAAGATTTTATTTATTCATGAGACACACTGAAAGAGAGGCAGAGACACACACAGAGAAGAGGCCTCCCTTTGGGGAGCCTGATGCAGGACTCGATCCTAGGACCCTGGAATCATGCCCTAAGCCAAAGGCAGATGCTCAACCACTGAGCCACCCAGGTGCCCTAAATTGCAGAATTTTAAATAAATACCCTCCCCTTTATCAACGTGTAATCAATGCCAACGTTCTATTCATTTCAGGTATACAACACAGTAATTTGACATTCTGTACATTAAACGATGCTCACCAGGATGAGTGAAGTCATCACATATCACTGTACAACGTTCTTCTACCATTATTGACAAAATTCCCCACGCGGTTCTTTTCATAGCTCTTTCATCTTTTACACAGAGGTAATTTAATAAGGTTTGATGATGTCAGGAGTTAACAAGCAACAAACATGATTTCTTAAGTGAATCTCAGGGTTTTCAGAGCAGAGGGGTGGTTATCGGGGTGGTGGTTGAGCAATGATGAGATGAGAGAGGGAGACCTTAATTTGATATTTCTGATGGCACGCATGTTGCACCTTCTCTAATTGTCCCACTGTCCCTGGATATTCTCTTTGGTTTTTCTAAATCTTTTTTCCCTGGAAATGTCTCTTGATGTCTTCAAGCTCACGGATTCTTTCCTTGGCTGAGTCTGGTTTATCGATGAGTCCGTCAAGAGTTTCCTTCATTTCTGCTATGGTGGGTATTTTTTTTTTTAATCTCCAACATTTGCTTTTGAGTTTTTTTTCGAGTTTCCATCTCTCTACTTACATTACCCATGTGTCCTTACGCGGTGTCCATTTTCTCATTAGAGCCCTTAGCACATGAATTACCATCATTATAAATTCCCAGTCTAACCATTCCAGGATCTGTGCCATGTTTGAATTTGTTCCGAGGCTTGCTCTGTCTTTTCAATCTGTGCACTGTTTTTTGGTTTGCTTTATTTCTCTTTTAGTCTCCCTTGTCATGTTCTGCTGCATGTCAGACATGCTGAACTAGGTCAGTGGGTAAAAGGAAGGTGTTATTGACTCTTGCAGAGTTCTCTTCTCCTGGGCTTCAGCCTCAGTAAGTTGTGATTCTCTGGATGCCTGTCTTGTCTCGTCCATTTTGGAGGTGACATTTTGCTCTTTGATGTCAATATTCTGATAGCTCTAAGAAGAAATGTTGATTTTCGGCTGTTCATTTTTTCTCTTGTGGTGCGGATGGGAGAGATGACTTCTAAGTTCTTCATGTGTTCACCCAGAAGCCCAAGAGGTCCCAAATTTTGGATTTTATTCATTAGGAGTATAAACAATACTAAGGAAGCCAGTTTTAGAATTTTAGAATGAGGCTCTTCAGCCACTCATTTTGACGCCCTACTTGGAAAGAACGAAGCTTTTGCCTTCACATGAGAATGTTTTCCTAGATCTAGTCCTTTTCTTACAGATCCATGGAATGTTAGAGGACTTTCCCTCTCCTTTTACAGATACACACATCAAAATTTTCTCTAGATCACACAGCCAGTGACAGATCTGGGACTTGGGTCCAGGTCTCCTGACGTCAGTTCAGAGTTCCTTTCCTGGCTCGTCTGACTTCCCAGTCTATGCTCCTGAAGATAACCGGCCTCTGTTAACCTTTGTTCCCAGAGATGATAATCCCAACAGCCTAGAGGAGGGGGTGTGCATGGCCTCCCCGGGGCGGGGCTAGGAGTATGGAGGAGATGATTCGGAACGAGTAAGAAGCATCCTGAGTGGAGGAAGATGTGTTCTGAAAAATAAAAGGGACTTGGTGCCTACAGGAATGTGACAGTCACCTTACTCCTTACTCCCTGGAGCTCAGCACCCTGCCCACATCCAGACATTGTCTGCACACTGATGCCCTCTAGTGGCTTGAAGGAAGAGCTCCCTCTCTCAAACCTGCAATGGGAATCTTCAGGCTTTAGCCCTTGGGAGGGGAAGATGTCCCTCCTCCATCCCTCTCTTTGGTTCAGAGATTTGTCTCACCAGGCTTTTTCCTCCTGATATGCTCTTTAACTTCTTTCTATTAAACAACCTGAAGACATTTATAAACGTGAGCGAGGGAAAGCATTCCCCCATATGGAGAACCATATGCATCTAAGTGTGAGGCTGGAGGAGGAGAGCCATAGGAAAGCACACAAAAACACATGGGGGTGTGCCAGCACAAACACACACACTTGGGGGGATGAAGACTTTGTAAGTTCTAGGGGTTATAAAATTTGGCAATCTCATGTATAATATAATATATATAATACACACACACACACACACACACACACACATATATATATATACACACAAATACAAAATTAAGCACAGAGCCTTGGAAGCATCCTGTTCATCAGCCTCAAAGTGAATAATCTTTGCGTATACCTATCTGCTTGTGCACAGACCCCAAGGAAATGGAGATATAAAACAGAGCTATTCTCGTTTTTTACTATTACCCTGAAATCCTATACATACTGAGAAAATGGCCCTCCTCAGCGGAGTCACCTTCAAAAGCTGGGCACTTATTCTTATGTCATTGCTGTTTAGAATGTACCTGGAATGTTCCTTGGAATTGCCTTCGGATTCTGTGGCATATTTTTTGGAATATTATTAAGGATAACACGTGCTATCATTTAAGTGAAGGTTGACAGATCAATTTTTTGCAATAGCCAAATCCACACAGAGCCAACCTTGAGAAGTACTAAGATGGATAGTCAAGCTGGCTGAGGCTGTGTTTTGGTCAAAAGTCAAGAGTACTTTTAACATTTATCAAATTCAGGGAACTGGGTGGCTCAGTTTGTGAAGTGTCTGCCTTTGGCTCAGGTCATCATCTAAGTCCTGCAATTGAGCCCCACATTGGGCTTCCTGTTCAGCGGGGAGTCTGCTTCTCTCTGTCTCTCTCTCCCCCTCCCCATCACTCGTTCTCTCTCTTTCTCAAATAAATAAATAAAATCTTTAAAAATTTTTTTATCAAATTCTTTTTTCCTTTCCTTGCTTCAATACTATTCTGCGAAGCAGCTCACCTGAAAGCCACTCCAACATGCCATGCCATGTGGGCGAACACGGATGGTGGCCATGAGAAAGTGGCTCGCATCCTGCAGCTACAGGAAAGACCACTGCCTAGGGGTCTGACTGCAGAGTTGTCAGATCCCCTCATTCACCCATGGTCTAGTCCCAGCCCAGACATGGGTACAGAAGGGCCACATGGGCAGCCCTCATCCTAGCAGGGACTCCTCTGATGGCCAACCTTGGCACAAAGACTTTGCTGACCTCTTTGTAGACTCCATGGCAGTCAAGGATCTTTCCATCAAACTCTCTTTTCTTCCTCTGTCCTTGCTGGGGATCAAACTTGCATCACCGTCTGACTGCTCTTCCAGCTTGCCTGGGTCCCCTCTATTTTTTTTGCCATAGGCATTCTTCCCCAAAACTCTTGCACAACTAATCCCACCTTGGTTTCCGCCTCTTGGGGGACCAGACCCAGCTTCTCATGTTGACCACTTTGGAGAACAGTGTGACCACTGTTTTCTCTAGTATCTACATGACTGCAATTAGGTTTCTGGCCCCATTTTACTTCTGATGGCAGACTGTTGTTAAGCTTTACCTCTTCTTCCACCCCTTGGGCCCCACTCCTGGGAAAAATGATAGGAAAGTCTGCATGTTCTTTCCTTGGCACCAGTGGGACATTCCAACTCCACCTGGCCCTGACCCTTCATGGGAACTCTCATCCCGGCCTCATTTCTTAATCACCTTGAAAACCCAGGCCAGCTTCCTCCCCTCCATCTCTCAAGTCATTTTGGATCTGCTCCAGAGGCACATTCCGTTCTCCCCAGAGACCTCAGCTATGTAAGTAATATGCCCATCAGGCTTCTTGGTGAGCATTTGCATCATCAATTTTGACATCCAAGCCAAAGGGGATGCAAATGAGACCATTGATCTTTGAAGGGTGGTCAGAGCCATAGCAAAATGTTATCAGTTGCCAAATACTGGCATTGGCTTCTTAGGTCCCCGACAAAGAACCGGTGTTGCTAAAGACCCCACATTCTGACTTGAGAGGGTCACCTGGTGTGCAGGGAGCCCCCTTTCTTCACGGCACATCGAACGATACAGCTCAACCTGGTCAGGACCACCCACCCACCCACTCGTTACACACAACTGCACTGTGAAAGGAAGGCTTGGGGAGAGGAGGTGGCATTTGGAAGGAGTGTCATGTTTGTTAAAAGTGGGTCTTGCCTTTTTCTCCCCAAAGTTGGGAGTTACCAAGGAAATCAGTCACAAAATAGAAAATGCCAGAACCTCCTCTCCTTCTGCGAGATTGGGAGCCAGAGGTCATCTGGTCTAAACATTGATGAGCTAAATGGATTGGGCAAGTGCCTTCTGCTAGGGCAAGTCTGAGGTGACAGCAGAGGAGAGGGTGGCTAAGCTAGCGGAGAGTATGCTGGTGGGGGAGCCAGGGCTCATCACCATGTCGCATGGCAAGGATGTACACACTCCCTGAGAAGGCAGGGAGTAGGCAGGAGGCCACTTCAGCCTTCAAGGCTGCTATTATGGTGGGGAGACCCATCAACAAGATATGCAGGATAGACAGCCGGGAGTGGGCAGTGGGAGGAAGAGTTGGAAGACTCACTACCGAGGGACAAATCCAGAGTAATGTGTAGGGGGAGGAGGCACCTGGGCTCTCTGAAACACCCCAAATGTCCTGGGCGAAATAACCAGCATTCCTTAGGAAACATGGTGCACACAGAGCCCCTTGGTGTTGGAAAAGAGACAACAGCCAACAGATAGAAGAACCTGCACACCGGGCAGCCAGTAAGGGCACACACATCACACACTGTTTCTCTTGGGCCCCAACAATGGCTTGAGTGTATGCAGCCCTCTGTATTTCAAGCTGCTAGCTGCCAGTGTAGCCTCTGAAGTGCGGGAAGCAGCTAGAGGTAGGCCACGGGGACAAAATGATTATGGATTTAGCAATTTAAAATAACACTGGTGATGTCTGGGTGGCTCATTGGTTGAGCATCTGCCTTCAGCTCAGGGACTGATCCCAGGGTCCTGGGATCTAGTCCTACATCAGGCTCCCCACAGGGAGCCTGCTTCTCCCTCTGCCTGTATCTCTGTCTCTTTCTCTGTGTCTTCCATAAAAAAATAAATAAAATCTTTTTAAAAAATTTAAAATAAAATAATACTGAATCTAAGAGAAAGAAAGCAAGACTAATCTGATAACCAAAAGTGACTAAAGATGGGACGCCTGGGTGGCTCAGCAGTTGAGCGTCTGCCTTTGGCTCAGGGTGTGATCCTGGAGTCTCGGGATCAAGTCCCACATTAGGCTCCTTACATGGAGCCTGCTTCTCCCTCTGTCTCTGTCTCTGCCTCTTTCTCGTTGTCTCTCATGAATAAATAAATAAAATCTTTTAAAAAAAAAAGTGACCAAAGAGTTACGGAATTCACCTGTGCTGTCATGATCCACTGTCCAGTGAGCATGGAAAAGTTGCCTATAACCCCAGTAAGAGCAGAAAAGTAGAAAAACACAATGACTCTATGTTTCTATTCTAGTTGACTTGCTATCCTTCTCTAAAAACAACTACGTATGATTTTTTAAAATACCAACGTCTTCAGGACACCCTGGTGGCTCAGTTGGTTAAGTATCCGACTCTTGATCTCAGCTCAGGGTCCTGGGATCAAGCTCTGTGTCAGGCTCTGTGCTCAGTGGGGTGTCTGCTTGGGATTCTTTCCTCCCTCTCCCTCTTCCCCCTCCCATCACACTCTCTCTCTCTCTCTCTCTCTCTCTCTCCAAAATAAATAAATAAATCCTTTAAAAAATACAAACATCTTTGAAGGAAATAATTAAACACCATCAATAATTTGATACCCGCTCTATATGCACCCAATTCATTGCTTTCACATATGAGGCAATGGTTACTCCAACTATAGGTTATGAACATTATTTCTCACCCATGGGATTTGCTCACATTGTTCTGTCTACTTTAAATATCCATTCTCAAGCTCCAAGTCCTATCTTTCAATTTAAAATCTCATGTTGCGGGGTTCCTCGGTGACTCAGGTTATGATCTCACAGTCCTAGGATCAAGCCCCTCATTGGGCTCCCTGCTCTGTGGGGAGCTTGCTTCTCCCTCTCCCTCCCTATCATCCCCTGCTGCTTGTGCTCTCTCTTTCTATGAAATAAATTAAATAAATAAATAAATAAATAAATAAATAAATAAATAAAATCTTATGTTGCTAGAAAAATACAACCATCCTTTCTTCTACTCCCTTCACAGAGTATGGGGGAAAGAATGGCCCTTGGCTAAGAATTTAATCTTGCATTTTCAAGAAGTAATTGCAGAACCTCTGTTTGGTCTTTGTGTAGGCATGAGAGCAGTTTTTAAGAGGCATGTAACTGGAAAATGGGCCCATTTCTTATTTCCAAGAGGCCCTAGGGGTCCCAGGTTGGAAGGGTGGGGGTACCTACACTGCTCAAAGGTAAATTACATATGGTATTAATTACGCATTGAGACAAAGCTTTGAAAACTGTGGGGACGTTAGAAAGGTATTTCTCTTCCACTTCGTGGATTTAGACTGTAATATCTCTGATAATTAACACTTAGAAGCGTGGATGTGTGTGCTCTGGAGAAGGAAGTGGAAAGAAACCTCATAGCTCTCCAACGAGCAATCCATAGAACCAAGAGGATAGTTTGCATTCATCATGGTATGGGGACCTCTTGGGGGTTGGAACAGGAAGGTTCACATGGATCCTGGATGGCTCCGTGGAACTTGGCATGCCTGGGGCATTGCCCTACTTGGAATGACTCAGAGCTGTTCACAGGGAGGGAGGTGGGTCCAGGGTGATTGGTCCCTGCAGGAAGACAGACAGACAGCCTTCCTGAAACAAGAGTTGAGACATAGACAGGAGAGTAGCAGGAGGAGAGGAGTCACAATAAGAAGCAGATCTTCTTATGGGAGAGCACAGCTAGGAGCCCAGGGAACCCCATAAGGGCACCCCTAGGCTGCTTTAACAAACTGAATGTCCTTCCCTGGAATGTACCAGGGTGGAAGTCCTCTTAGAGGCTTTAGTGACTGGGCTTCTCCATCCCAGTGTCCTTGTGTTGCTACAGTCCCACATGATGGCTGATAGATTATTCATTTATCACACAGCTGATAGGTATGCTAGACATGGCAGTGGTGTCTAGGGCAGAGGAGCAGCCTCACAAAGGGAAGAAGGACTGGCCGCATGGGTGGGTGGCCTTTCCAGGGCAGCCACTCCAAGGGACAAATGGCCCAGCAGGAACTACTTCCCAGCCAAATGCCCAGGAAGCAGAGATGGAGCTGGGAGCTGCAGAAAAGAGCTGCATGGTGAAGCTGGGAAGGCCTGCCCACAAACTCCTCCCTGCACCCTGCACGTAAGAGCAGCAAGTGACCTTTCCAAGTGGGAAGAGGCTGACGTGTCCGTGACTCTCTTCACTCCTCAAGGCCAGCTTCTCAAATGCCACATCCCTTACCAAGCCTTCCAGGAGCTCGGCCAAGCTGGAAAGTATCTCTCCCGTGCCTCCCAAAGCCCAAGAGCCCTCCATGTGGGCCTTTTTGGGGGGCATTTCCCAATTTCTGTTTTTATTTTATTTTATTTTATTTTAAGATTTTATTTATTGATTCATGAGACAGAAAGAGAGCCAGAGACACAGGCAGAGGGAGAAGCAGGCTCCCTGCAGGAAGGTATGACCCTAGGACCCCAGAATCATACCCTGAGCTGAAGGCAGATGCTCAATCACTAAGCCACCCAGGTATACCCCCAATTTCCACTTTAAATGACAGTCATTTGTAGGGCAACTCTTTGCCCAAATCCCTTTGGTTTGCCCTCACTTTCCCCATGCCCACTGCATATCTATTCTTCCCCACCTTGCCACATGCCAACACCCAGCTCTCTAGCACCGGTTGGCCCATGGGGGTTCTTACTGTAGGTGGGAGGCAGGTTGGGATGCTCCATCCCTAGTTCTTTCTCGAGAGGTCACCTCAAGGTAGCTGACACCAGGAGACTCTATCCCCTTCCAGGTTCCAGCATCTACTGCCTACCTTAGTTCTGTAGGGCCTTGGGAGGATAACAACTCAGCTGCTACCAGCCCAGGTCACCATTGTATCCTCTGTACTTTCCCTACAGTCCTCCTTTGTGCAGAGTTCTTCAGTTCATCTTCTTCCGTGCATTCCAAATGTCTCCAGTTGGGACCCCACCTGACACACACACACATACCCTCACTAAATACATTCAGAGCTCACCCAAATATGTCTGAATTATGCTTCCATATGAATCATGGCCAAAATAAGGTCTTGAAAAATTATAGGTGTCTAATAAACTTTTGTTCAATTAATGGCATGCCTACCTCTCTGTCCCTAAAACAGAGTTTCTTAACCTTGGCACTATTAACACTTTGCAATGGATAACCTTTGTTGGCGGGGGTGGAGGGGGGGGGGCTGTTTTGTGCACTGAAGATATTTGGGAGCACTCCTGGCCTCTGCTTCCTAGATGCCAATAGCACCCAAGTCCAGCTGTGGCAACCAGAAGTGTCTGCAGACATTGCCAGATGTCCTCAGGGAGCAAAACATCTCCCTGTTGAGACCCCCTGCCCTAGATGTTTGCTCCTCTTGTCATTTCAGCATTCATGCTATAAAAAACATAATTACTGGGGCACCTGGGTGGTTCAGTCAGGAAAGCACCCAACTCTTGATTTCAGCTCAGGTCATGATCTCAGAGTCATAAGATCATATCCTGCATTGGACTCCAGGTTGAGGGAGGCGCCTGCTTGGGATACTTGCTCCCTCTGCCCCTCCCCCACCCTACCCCATTGACACTCTCTCTCTCTCTAAAAAAAAAATCATTACTTCATAATAATGGTTCATAATATACGTATCACGATCCATAAACACAAGACACTCCGAGTTGCGTAGTGCGACATACATAAACATACGTGCACATATGAAGAATGTACTTGAAAGGAATTTCTAAAGCTTGAAAGGAATTTCTAAAGCTAGGAAATCAGACATTTCCTCTGATTTTTAAAAAGTCTTTATTATCAAGTGAAAAAAATCACCTACAAATTGAAGACAACATTCAATGAGATTTCTTTGACCTTTACAGAAATTCATGCACTTAGAACTTCAAAAGATCACAGGCATACGTATAAATGCAGAAGGTGCTAAACATAGTGCATGCATGGAATAGGAATTGATCAAAGGAAACAAGACGCTTCTGGGTACTATGTTGAGAACACAGGTGTCTAATGACCACCCTCCTCCCACACCCAGAGAGTCATTGAGGTGGCCATGAGCTTGCAAGCAGAGAAACCTATCATGATATCTTTTATTTTGCTGCCTGCAAGAGAGGTGTATCATGGGTCTCAAAAGTCTAAAAGCCACTTATTATAATAGTTTCATTCACCTTCTTCCTTCTTTTATATCCTCTCCAGCACCAATAGATGCTGTGCTAGTACCACCATGCTGCCCACATCCAGGCAACACCCTTTGCTTTGTTTGGGAGCTTTCCTATGCTAGAACACTGCCTCCTATTAACAAATCCCAGTATTAACACCTCACCATCCCCTTGCCAGAAGGGCTGAGGGCATTGTGCTATTGTTTGGAGAAATATTTCAAAGTTCCAGTTGGTCGTTGATGATGGAAGAAACTTTCCCAGGGTTTTGGTGTGTGGAACTCAGGTAAATCACTGGAAACTCTGTCTTAAGACTCAAAAAAGCAGCTTAAAATGGGCTCACCGATTCAAATAGACCCAAGTATAAAGGAAGAGCCAATGTATAATACCTTTGATGTCAGCCATGATAGGAGCCAACAAAAGAAGGGTATGGGATTAACAAGAAGAAACCTAAGATAATTCATAAACTCAGGGAAGCTCTAGAGGCAAGTACAAGAATGGTGTTTTTTCTCCCATAGCAGATGATAAGAGTGTGTTAGATTTAAAGGCACCGGTACTGTAAAATCAACCACAATAATAGTAAGCAACTTCATTGAATCTCCACCAATCAGAAGCACCCAAGTGAGACTCTGATTTGAAAGTGAGTTAAGAGGCAGGTGTGAATCATCCATTTTCCTGAGAAAAGTGGTGGCAGTAGATTTCTAGACATAGCAGAGGTAATGGGTTCTGCTTTCTATTCCATGCCCATAACTGTTTCTGGAAATGTAGCCTAAAATGTGTTCTACCAACCTTTCCAAATATTTCTTAAGTGATTAAATACAATTTCATAAATTCCTTACTTCTTAAAGTAGCTACAGAAGATAGTATGGTCTATATCTATGAACCCAGAAATCCTTGGATTATTTTTTTAAAGATTGATTTATTTATTTTAGAGAAAGAGAGCGCAAGTGAGTTGGGGGAGGGCAGAGAGAGAGAATCTTTTTTTTTTTAAGATTTTATTTATTTATGCATGAGAGACACAGAGAGATGCAGAGAGAGAGAGGCAGAGACACAGGCAGAGGGAGAAGCAGGCTCCATTCAGGGAGCCCAATGCAGGACTCGATCCCGGGTCTCCAGGATCACACCCTGGGCTGAAGGCAGCGCTAAACCACTGAGCCACCCAGAATGCCCTAGAGGGAGAGAATCTTGAAGCAGACTCCCCGCTGAGCACAGAGCCCAATGGGGATCAACATTGGATCCCATGGGTCATGAGATCGTGACCTGCGCTGAAACCAAAAGTCAGATACTTAACCAACTGAGCCACCCAGGTGCTCCGAAACCCTTGAATTTTAATTCAAACTCTGTATGTGTGTGTGTGTGTGTGTGTGTGTGTGTGTGTGTGTGTCTTACAATAACACACCCTGCACTAACATGAATTTGGAAAAAACATGATTGATATTTGGGCTGTCATCTTCTGGCCAGCCTCTATTTGGGAACAGGGATAGCTAACTTTATTATCTTTTATTGCGCAATGTACACCATAAGAGGTAAAAATCTTAAAATGATTTGGGACTTTCTCACTACAACCAGCAGTGTACATATATGACTATACAGCATTGTAGTATTATAGAGTGACTAAAAAAATATTGATTTCCACTTACCTTCATTTTCTGCAAGTGAATTTTTAGTTACCACCCATGGCTTTACACTAGGAATGTATATACATAGTAAACTTATATATACACACCTATATGTTACATACATACACATATACACACTTGCTATAACTAGATAGTTGAGTTTTTATGACACCTCATGACAACAAAGAATACATTAGAAAAGCTTCATCTAAAAAATCAATCTCCCAGGAAGCTGATTTCCTGGGAGAAGGAAAGGAAGAAAAGGAAGGACTCCAAGGTCACAGAAAGTTTCTGGCCAGGATGCAGGTAAGGACAGAGCCCAAGAAGTGGGAGCCTAGAGTCTGTGATCATTTTTCACTTGTGGGTAATTTCTGATTACCCTATCCTTAATGCTACCCACTACCTGGCAGATGCACATGTAAA
This sequence comes from Canis lupus familiaris, assembly GCF_011100685.1. NCBI lineage: Eukaryota > Metazoa > Chordata > Mammalia > Carnivora > Canidae > Canis > Canis lupus. Next base: position 35,552,811 of record NC_049226.1, read on the forward strand.
TTATTTTTACAAGGAATTTTTTCCAATATGACATCTACCACCCAAGCACAAGAACAAAAAATCAACAAAACTCAGCAAAACAACAAAGATTAAAATAGACTTACATGGCTCTAGACTTTTGTTATGAGACAGACTTAATAAGCATATTTATTATGGCCATGACAATAAAAGACATAAATTGAGAATTCTGACAAAGATTTGAAAAATTATGATATGAAAGAACTAAGTAAGAATTCTAGAATGAGTAAAAAGTGACATTAAGAATTCAACAGATAAGGACGCCTGGGTGGCTTAGCGGTTTAGTGCCTGCCTTCAGCCCAGGGCATGATCCTGGCTGGAGACCTGGGATTGAGTCCCACGTCGGGCTCCCTGCATGAAGCCTGTTTCTCCCTCTGCCTCTCTTTCTCTCTCTCTGTCTCTCAAGAATAAATAAAATCTTAAAAAAAAAAAAAAAAAAGAATTCAACAGATAGGGCAACCCCAGTGGCTCAGCGGTTTAGCGCTGCCTGCAGCCCAGGGTGTGATCCTGGAGACCCGGGATTGAGTCCCACATCGGGCTCCCTGAATGGAGCCTGCTTCTCCCTCTGCCTGTGTCTCTGCTTCTCTCTCTCCTCTCTGTGTATTCTCATGAATAAATAAATAAAATCTTTTAAAAAAAAGAATTCAACAGATAAACAGTAGATTAATCTATGGGCAAATAAATATTAGCTATATAGCACAATGGAACATGTAAAAATATACATAAAATTAGGATTAAAATATATATGAAATTAAAACCCACAAAAATTGCTTGTAAGATGAAAAGGGGATAAATTAAGCAAATATAAGCAAATATTCTCTGGTACTTACATTTCCTTGGAACAGAGATAAGGTAGTAATGAATATTAGCAAATATTAATATTTAATATTATATTTTAATATTGAATTTTAATAAATATTAAAAGTTTAATTAATAAACTTTTAATAAAACATGAATATTTAATAGTCAATTAAGTATTGAATGTTGAGTAAACACTAAAAGAATAATCAAAGCTTTAATATCTAAAAATAGAATAATAAAATGAAATCTAAAAAAAAAAAAAAAAGCCAAGAAAGGAGAGAAAAGGAATACAATAGAGATGGAACAAATTGAAATCAAATAGATGGTTTGGAGCTGGCTGGCTCAGTCCACGGAGCATGTGACTCTTGATCTCAGGGTTGTGAGTTCAAGCCCCACATTGGGTGCAGAGATTACTTAAAAATAAATTATTTTTTAAGAAAGGAAATAAAAGCAAATAGATGGCTTAAATATTGAAACAGAAGTGTATTAGCAATTATAATAAACTAAGGGGCACTTGGGTAGCTCAGTTGGTTAAGCATCTGCCTTTGATTTGATCCCAGGGTCCTGGGGCTTGATACCCATTCAACATGGGGAGTCTGCTTCTCCCTCTGCCCCTCCCCTTGCTCATGCCTGTGCTCCCTCTCTCTCTCTCCTTCCCTGAAATAAATAAAATCTTTTAAAAACAATAAACATTAGTAGACTAAATATTCCAGTTAAAATATAACAGCTGTCAGACTGGGTTAAAAAGATTCAGAAGAGGGGATCCTTGGGTGGCTCAGCGGTTTAGCGCCTGCCTTTGGCCCAGGGCGTGGTCCAGGAGTCCTGGGATGGAGTCCCGTATCGGCTTCCCAGAATGGAGCCTGCTTCTCCCTCTGCCTGTGTCTCTGCCCCCCACCCCTATGTCTATCGTGAATAAATACATAAATAAATAAATAAATAAATAAATAAATAAATAAATAAATAAAACCTTTAAAAAAAAAGATTCAGAAGATGTTCTCCTTTGAGAGGTGTATTTTAAATGTAAGGATACAAAAAGGTTAAATATAAAAAGATGGAAAAGAAGGACACCTGGGGGCCTCAGTCTGTGAAGCATCCCACTCTTGATCTCAGCTCAGGTCTTGATCCCGGGGTTGTGAGTTTAAGCCCTGCTTTGGGCTCTGAGCTGAGCATGGAGCCTACTTAACAACAACAAAACAAAAGGTGGTCAAAAGATAATATTTGTTATAAACTGAATACTCTATCCCCTCCAACGCCTCTACCCCCGACCAAATTTATATGTTGAATCCTAATTCTCAGTGTGATGGTATTTGAGGGTGGGACCCTTGGGAAGTGAGTAAGTCATGAGGGTGAGGCCTTCATAAATGGAATTAATGCCCTGATAACAGATCCCAGAAAGCTCCCTTGCCCCTTCTTCCCCTTGTGGACACAGCAGGAGAGTGGCGATGAACCAGGAAGCAGGACCTCACTGCACACAGAATCTGCTAGTGCTTTGATCTAGGACTCTCCAGCTTTCAGAGCAGTGAGAAATAAGTTTTTCAACTGATAAATTTCTCTTGTTTATAAACCACCCAGTCTTTGGGATTTTGACATTATAATAGCCTGAATGGGCTAAGATAATATGCAAAACCAAATTTTTAACATAAGTGGTGTAATTTAACTAATAAAAGATAAAATAGACATAAGGCAAAATATATTACTGAAGACAAAGAGGAATACTTTGTAATGACAGAAAGCTTCAATTTCCCAAGTAGATATAGCAATTGTAAATTTGTATTCATTTAATCATATAGACTCAAAATACATACAGTTAAATTAATAAAACCAAAGGTAGGTAGACGTATCCAAGATCAGAGTGGAAAACTAACACTTCTCTCAATAACTATTAGAAAAACAGGTCAAAAATCAACAAAATTATAGAAGATTATAATAATGAAATTAGAAAACATAACCTAATAGAGGTATAAATAATATTCCCCCCAATAACTGAAGAGTATATATTCTTTACAAGGGCACATGGAACATTTATGAAAAATTATCATGCAAGATTCACAAAATTTAAAAGATTGAAAGGACATAAAATATGTCCTTTGATCAAATTTAAGGATAGTAGAAACCAATCAAGGTACTTAAAAGTCCTCCCAATGGCTGGAAACTAAGAACTAAACTTCTGTATAACCTATAAAGAAAAGAAGAAATTACAATAAAAGTTGGAAAATAAGTTTTACCCAGTGATAATAAAACTATGGCATGTAAACTTTGGTGGAATGAGGTAAAATGGAGAATTTTTCAAGCAATAAAACTGTCCTACGTGATACAGAAATAGCAGATAGATGTTATTATACATCTGTCAAAACCATAGAACATACAACACCAAACGTGAACCCTACTGGAAACTCTGGACTTTAATTAACAACATATCAATATTGGTTCATCAGTAATAACAAATGTGCATATTGTACATTAGCACCATAGTACATCAGTATACGTTGTGCTAATGTAAGATGTTAATAATAGGGAAAATTATATGAAGGTGTGGAGGTACATACATAAACTCTCTGTAGAGTCTGCTATGTTTTTCCATAAACCTAAAACTATTGGGGATCCTGGGTGGTTCAGTGATGGAGCATCTGCCTTCAGCTCAGGGCATGATCCCGGGGTCCTGGGATCAAGTCCCTCATTGAGCTCCCCGCAGGAGCCTGCTTCTCCCTCTATGTCTCTGCCTCTGTTTCTTCATCTCTCATGAATAAATAAATAAATAAAATCTTTGAAAAAAATTAACAATGTACAAAGGAAACTAGTGGGATGAAATGGTGTCACCACTGTAGATGTTAGTTTGGTGGTTTCTCAATAAGTTAAATGCAAAGTTACCATAGGACCCAGTAATTCCACTTGAGTCTATATACCCAGGACAGTTGAACATGGGTGTGCAAATGAAAACATGTACACAAATGTTTACAGCAGAATTGATCACAGTCACCCAAATGTCCATCAATGGATAAATGGATTTTTTAAAAAAAGTGGTGTATCCATACAACAGAATATTATTCAGCCATAAAAAGTCCTATTTATATCAAAAGCCTAGAATAAATTAATCCACACAAACAAAAAGCCGATTAATGTTTATCAGGGGTTGAGAGGATGGGGGAACAGAAAGTGACAGCTTAGTAGGGACAGGGTTTCCTTTTGGGGTGATGAAAATATTCTGGAACTAACAGTGTGACAGTTATGCAACATTGTGAATGCACCAAATGTCACTACTGATCAGTTTCATGTTACGTGTTTTTTTAACACACACACGCAAACTAGTGGGATGTACATATTTTAAGAAATTTGAAAAAATCAGCTAAAAACATAACAAGTTTAATCTCAACAAAGTAGGAGAAAGAAAAATCAATATAAAAACAGAAATTGTTGAAATGGAAAATAGTCTACAAAAGAGGATCAATAGGGCAGCCCCGGTGGCGTAGCGGTTTAGCACCGCCTGCAGCCTAGGGCGTGATCCTGGAGACCCTGGATCGAGTCCCACGTCAGGCTCTCTGCATGGTGCCTGCTTCTCCCTCTGCCTGTGTCTCTACCTCTCTCTCTCTGTGTCTCTCATGAATAAATAAAATCTTAAAAAAAAAAGAGGATCAATAAAGCTACAAATTGAGGCAGAAGAGAGGGAGTAGTAAAATTGCTACATGCCTAGTAAGACTGATCAAGAGAAAAGGAAGGCACAAATATCCAGTGTGAGAGATGAGATAGGACACATGACCAAAGATCATACAAACATGAGAAAGCAAGTGAGAGATAAGTTTGAACGTCCTTATACTGACGCATTTTGTATTTTAGATGAAATGGATCCAGAATCACATTATTGATCAAAAATGACATAAGAGGAAACAGAAAACAAGAATAGCCTAGTAACTTAAAGAAAATGAAATCGCAATTTAAATCATTCCCACAGATACAATTCCAGGAGGATTGGGGAATATAAATAATAGTGAAAGGGAATATAAGGGAAGGGAGAAGAAATGTGTGGGAAATATCAGAAAGGGAGACAGAACGTAAAGACTGCTAACTCTGGGAAACGAACTAGGGGTGGTAGAAGGGGAGGAGGGCGGGGGGTGGGAGTGAATGGGTGATGGGCACTGGGGGTTATTCTGTATGTTAGTAAATTGAACACCAATAAAAAATAAATTAAAAAAAAAAAACAATTCCAGGAGGAAACGGCTTCAGTGGGAAATGACAATTTTACACCAGGATTGAAACAGAGACTAGTCCCCAGTTTGTTTTATAAGGTCCAATACCTCAATGCAAATATCTGACAAGGTCAATATGAGAAAATACTCATTTGTGAGCAGTGAAGCAAAAATCCTAAAGAAAATGTCAGCAAGATAAGTCCAGCGATATACACAAACGATAATTTATTATGAGTAGATTGAGTTTATTTTAGGAATGCATGGTTTAATTAAACATTCTAAAATCAATAATATACCAAATCAACAGGATAAAGGAGAAAAATAACAGATGCAGAAAATTCATTGACAAGTTTAAATATCTGTTCATTACATTAAATATTTTTCTAAGTCTTAGCTAGCTAGGAATGGGAAAAAGCTTGCTTAAGCTGATACACACACACACGGACACACACACACACACACCTATAGCAAATTTGATTGTTAGTAAATTGAGTTTCCCTCTGAGATTAGAAATAATAGTGCTTGGTGTAAAATGAAAAATATTGACATATATATACCATACTTCAGCATCAAAAGAATGGAGTATTAAATACCAAGGAATCAAACTAACAAAAGTTGTATAAGACTTCACTGCACAAAATGTAAAAGGAGAAATTAAAGAAGAACCAAAGAAATGAAGGGATGTCTCATGCAAATTTTTAAGATATCAATTCTTACTAGATCAATTGATAAAGTCAATAGGATCTCAGGTTTGTTTTGCATTGTTTGGTTTTTGGTGGAAAATTGGGAACGAATCCTAAACTTTACCTGGAAAAGCAAATGATGAGGATAGTTCAGACACTCTCAGAGGTGAACAGTGGGAAGCTGACTCAACTTGATATGAATAATTATTATCTGGGCACCTGAAGGCTCAGTTGGTTAGGCATCTGGCTCTTGGTTTTGGCTCAATCATGATCTCATATTTTGTGATCTCAGGGTCATGAGATTGAGCCCCACCACAGGCTCTACACTCAGCAGGAAGTCTGCTTAAAATCTATCAGTCTAAAAAAAAAAAAAAATCTATCACTCTAGGGACACTGGCATGGCTCAGTCAGTTGGGTGTCTGCTTTCATTTTGGGTGGTGATCCTGGGGTCCTGGGATCCAGCCCTACATTAGGCTCCCTGCTCAGCAAGTAGTCTGTTTCTCCCTCTCCTGCTCTCCCTGCTTTGTGCTCTCTCTGTGTCAAATGAATGGATAGAATCTTTTAAAAAAAGATTTTTTCACTCTGCCCCTCACCCCTCCTGCACACACTCTCTCTATATATAAAATAAATAAGTAAATCCTTTAAAAAAGAATTATTATAAGGGAATGGGTGCTTAGGTGACTCAGTCATTTAGGGGTCTAACTCTTGATTTCAGTTCAGGTCATGATCTCAGGGTCATAAGATTGAGCCCTGCATCAAGCTCCCTGTTGGGCATAGAGCCTGCTTATGATTTTCTCTTTCCCTCTCCCTCTGTCCTCCCCCCCCCCACACACACACACACAACACACACACTTGCACTCACTCTTTCTAAAAAAAAGAAAGAAAGAAAGAAAGAAAGAAAGAAAGAAAGAAAGAAAGAAAGAAAGAAAGAAATATTACACAGCTAGATTCCTGAAGAAAAGGACAGACAGCAATGGGATAAAAAAAAAAAAGCCTAGAAATAGAATCACTGGAATCACATGTGTTTAGATAGCTGACAGCTGACAAATGTAATACTTCCTTAAGTAAGGGTGGGATTTTCAGCAAATTGTGCTGGAACAATTGAATGTTCATATTCCAAAAAAAAAAAAATTAAAAAAAGAAAAGAAAGAAAGAAAGAAAGAAAAAAGGAAGCTTTTGGTGCTTACCTCCTGCACCATACCCAAGTCCATTTCAGTTGGATTTAGAATATGTTGTCTTCAAAATAAAACACTGAAATGTCTAAGAATAGTGTCTTCAAGATCTTAGGGTAGGTGACTTTTAAACATCACACACACACACACACACACACTCACACATACACACTGCTAACTGAAAGGAAAAGGTTAACTCTACTCTCTTTAAAAAATTAAGAACTTCTGGGCATCAAAAGTTGCCATTAAAAAAAGGAATGGAAAGGCAACAGAAAGACTGGAAGAATATATTCTTGCTTACAAAGTATAAAGAACTGTTATCTGTCAATAAGAAAAGGCAAACAGTCTAACAGAAAAATGGGCAAGAGGCTTGAACAGGCTTTTTGGCCCAAATGGCAAATAAATAAAAAAGATGCTCAGTCTCATCAGAAATCATAGAAACACGAATTAAAATGACCATGCAAAGCTACTGCAGCCCCATGAGGATGATGGTAAAAAAAAAAAAAAAAAAAAAAATCTGGAAGGCTGATTTCACCAAGTAGGTGAGGACAGGGAGCACTTAGTTTTTAAATTTATAAGGAATATAAGTTGGTACAACCACTTTGGAAAGCTGTTTGACATGGTCTGCTAAGGTTGAAGATATGCATTCCCTAGAGCCCTGGAGAATAATTCCCTTTGGATGGAGGGGTGGGTAGTGACAGGACTCAGCAACATCCAATTCACATGAATGCAACCTCATTTATAGCCACAAGTTGGGATGCCTGGGGACAGAAGCAAGAACTGAAGAAGCCCTAAGTTGTTACCAGATGACGTGACCCAGGAAAACTGCCCCAGCTCCAGTGCTTGAGGTCTCTACAGTTTCTATTTCCTCCCACCTCTCAGAACTTTTTTAGGAAAAACCAAAGTGCCTCACAGCCTGCTCCAGCCAATAATTCATCTGGAAAGAAACTGCTCATCTCTTTGATCTGGATCAAAGTGGGGTCCCCTGTTCAAACTGCTCAAATGTAGGGTGCTCTCCCTGGATCACATTGATGGTGCCATGGGATGCTAGGGAAGGGAGCACCTCCAGATCCCTATTAGACAGTTTGGGGCCAATTACGGTAAAAGGAAAAACAGCTCAGTTGGCTGCTGGACAGGTAGCTCCCCGATCCTGTTTTTCTAGAAAAAAAAGCAGTGCTGGGTACATGTTGTTGGACAAAGGGTCCAGAGCAAAGACAGTTGACTCTGGTGACACTCCTCTTAGCCTCCCAGGCACCCTGCCACCAAGACTCATCCACCAAACACCTTCCTCATTGAGTTCAAACACTGTCCCCCCTCCCCTGCACCTCTCAGGTGATACCCTAGATTTCCTTCTCTGAGTCAAGGAGTGGGCTGCTTGCCTATGTTGTATGTCTGGCACCTGCAGTCAACACAGCCCTGATTTCTGGTCTGAGCCTAGCTCAGACAAAAGCTCATGAACAACTTGTCCATTCTGAACTCCATGATGTTCCTAATTTCTGGCTAGGGACAGTCATCTCTTCCCCAGCTCCTAATGCTTTAAAAATGTTATTGTAATGAGCATAACAAGATCCAAAAGGAAATAGGAACAGAAAAGAAAATTCACCCAGGGAATCCTGGGTGGCTCAGTGATTGAGCACCTGCCTTTGGCTGGGGTCCTGATCTCAGGGTCCTAGGATTGAGACCTGCATTGAGCTCCCTGCAGGGAGCCTGCTTCTCCCTCTGCCTATGTCTCTACCTCTGTCTCTGCATCTCTCATGAATAAAAAGAAAGAAAGAAAGAAAGAAAGAAAGAAAGAAAGAAAGAAAGAAAGAAAGAAAGAAAGAAAGTCACCCAGAATTGCACCTATTCTGTGTTTATTTTCCAGCTTTTTTCTACCCCACATCTATAAGCGTGAAGTGTATAGTCATAATCGTGGCAGAGAGAGTTTTGTTCTGCCACTTAATAGCTGATCAATTTTTTTTCAAATTATTACAATTTTTCTCTACTTATAATTTTTTTAAAGTAGGCTCTGTGCCCAGTGCAGAGCCAGATGCGGGGTTCCAAATCACTGCCCCGACATCAAGGCCTGAGCTGAGATCAAGAGTCGAACACTTAACCAACAGAGCCACCCAGGCACCCCAAATTATAATTTTAATGATCATCTAGTATGCCATGGAGCCGATGTTCTTGAAACCACCTGACATGTCCTTAATGAAACTGAGTCATCCTTCCCAGGTACATTGCCACACACACATCCTTGAAATGCCTTTCAAGGACAGCCCAGGCTCAGAGAGTGTGCCCTCTTCTGAACTCACGAGCATTTTCTCTGTTTCTCAGCCTCCTAGCACATGCTGTCTTGCATTTATTTTAAACATTTCTGTGTGTAGATGTGTTGTCCTCCTTCTAGAGTCTGATAGCCGTGAAAACCAAACTAAGTCTTTTGCACCTCCATACCCCTACACTTTGCAGAGTACCTGACATTTTATGCTCTTCCATAAAAGCTCTTCCACAAAATTAACCATGGTGGCAATGCTGTTGATGGTGTGATTCACTGCAGGCCACAGACACAAATCAACTCAGGGTAAGTTTAGCAGAAAAGAAGCTGATTAGGGACACCTGGATGGCTCAACTTAGGGATGCCTAGGTGGCTCAGTGGTTGAGCATCTGCCTTTGGCTCAGGGTGTGATCCCCAGGTCCAGGATCAAGTCCTGCATTGGGGTCCCCACAGGGATCCTGCTTCTCCCTCTGTGTGTGTCTCTGCCTCTCTCTTTCTCTGTCTTTTGTGAATAAATAATTAGAATCTTTTAAAAAAAGAAGCTGATTAATATTAAACATACACCTAGGAATTCGACTCCTAGGTATGTACCCTTGAAAAATAAAAACCTATGTCTACAAAACAAACAAACAAAACAAAACAAAACAAAAAAAACCCTAACCTATACAAGAAAGTTCATATGGGTCTCTTTCAGAATAACCCCAAACTGGGCAGCCCCGCTGGCTCGGTGGTTTAGGGTCACCTTCGGCCCAGGGTGTGATCCTGGAGACCCGGGATCGAGTCCCACATCGGGCTCTCTGCATGGAGCCTGCTTCTCCCTCTGCCTGTGTCTCTGCCTCTCTCTCTCTCTCTGTTTCTCATAAATAAATAAAATCTTAAAAAAAAAAAAAGAATAACCCTAAACTGGAAGACAAACCATATTTTGATCAACAGGAGAATGGAGAAATGGTTGCTAGTATGTTCATATAACACTACTTAGCAGTAGAAAGGCACAAGCTATGGACATAGGAAACAACTTGGATGAATCTCCAGGATGCCATGCTAAGTGAAAGAAGGCAGACATAGAAGAGTCCAAGATCAGGCAACACTAACCTATGATGATAGAAATGTTGCTACCATGTGCACAGATAAGTGGGGGCAGATTCCAAATAAGAATTTGCAAGCACTGGAGCAGCAAGCAGCTGTCATTCAGACTCCATTAACAGGATTATGGCATTATTCCTTTGACCCTAGAGAAATATGCTAACCTATCAATTGAGCAGCCTTGCTGACTGCAGGGGACCATCCCAGCAAGATCTCACTAAAAGAAGAACGATGATTCTAGTTCTCTCTGGTACCCTTGGCATCCAGGAAGCCAGAGTGGAGAATAAACCAGCACAGTCAGGACTCTGAGATGGAAGCTGGAAGCTTCCAGTACCATCTGGTCTCTATAATCCCTACTGGATTCTCTCCTCGGTTCCCTTGCTGGGACATGGCAGGATGGGGAGATATGGCAGGGTGGGGAGTACAGACATGCAGCACAGAGAAGAGCATGCAAGTGCCTATCAGGAGATCCCAGGGCTTTCAGAGTAGAGGAAGAGAGGGGCATGTCTTTCCTCTGGGCTGATTAAATTCCCACCCTGGTCCTGCCCATCTTCAGTGAATGTGTTTGCTTGCGGGGGTTGAGCCTGGCACCTGGAAACCTGTACCTGAGTGCGGGCCATCCATCAGTTGGGAACAAGCAGGGCTCACTGTCTGAATTGAGATCCCCTGGATGAAAAGGACTGGTTTAGAGATTTTGCCTAGAGCTGGATATCAACTTTTCCAAAACGAGGAAGCAAATAGAAGTGGAGGCAGAACAATATTTTTTCCCTTTGTGTCACACATGTGGACCTAACATTTTCCCTAATGGAAACATTTCTGTTTAATGAGCCCTGGAGTTTGGAGGCAAGTGAGATTATCTCATGAAGGATGTGAGAGACTCAGGTTTGCCTTGCAGTAAGCTAGCCAAGACTGGGGGCTCCTCATCCCCCCACAGGGAGAATCTGCACATAATCCCAACCTCCAAGTGTTCATGTGCCAGCCAGCTGGCATTTCCCAGCACCTCCGCCAACAGCCGGCCCAGCTAAGCCCAGATTCGATTCCCAAGTCTCTAATGTTTATTGGTTGCCTCCAAAATCACTCTCAAGCTTGCCCTGCAAAATGAAAGAGCAGAAAGGAGGTGAGGCCGCTTTCCTACTACTGACCCTGTGGTACATCTGGCAGGTTATGCACAGGTCTTGGTAGGACACTAGAAGAATCGACAACCTATGGACCTTTTGGCACTTTTGCCCTTGCCTCGCAGCATGTACCAAGTGAAGCCTGATGTTGTTCATCCAAAACCATTGCAAATAGTTCTCACATCATGACCCCAGAGTGGGGAGTGTCTCAAACATAGAAAGTGATGCAGACAATGGGTAGCCAAAGTGAAGGACAATTATTAATTGAGTTTCTGATGATCAGAAGGATTTGAGGGAAGGGTTCTTCAAATTGTTCTGGCCAGTATACATGACATTCAATCAAATTCAACTCGGGGTAGCTGAGTCATTTTTTAAAAAGATTTTATTCATTTATTTGAGAAAGAGAGAGAGAGAGAGAGAGAGAGAGCACGAGCCGGGGGAGGGGCAGAGGGAGAAGCAGACTCCCTGCTGAGCAGGGAACCCACCTTGGGGCTCCATCCCAGGACCCAGGGATCATTATCTGAGTTGAAGACAGACACTTAACTGACTGAGGTACCCAGGCGCCCCTAATTGAGTCATTTTTGAACAAGGGACTTAGAGTCAGAGATATTTGGATCTCAAATATCCGAAGTTTGCTTGGTTGTAAACTAGAGAAGATCGCATCTATTTCAAAGAGGTACAAAGCAGTCTCAATGAGATCACCAATGCACAGTATGTAACACAATGACTGAGAAATAGTAAATTCTCAATAAATCGCAGTAACCCATGTTAATCATAATGCTAACATGAAGAAAGGCAGTAAAAAAAAAGAAGAGAGAGTGAACATATTACTCTGGCTTCCGAAGGACCCCCTCAAACCTGTCCGATATGTCCAATCAGCTTCGCTCTTGAGGGAAGTCCAGGCATCACAGAACTGTGATTTACTAATCTCTACAGCCAAGCAAAATCTTGCTGCTCCCATCAATGACATCAAGACAGGAATAAATTCGGTAGTAAAAAAAAAAAAAAAAGAGGGGGGTGTTGAGACAAAACACAAAACTTTACCTATGAAATGACATGGTTGAGGTCTCAAACTCTGATTTCTACTAATGGTTGAAAAAATAATCTTACCTATTCAAAGCAATTCATTCATAGCTGTTAAAATTTAATCTCATTTAGATAAGTGCTCAGTTAATATTAGCATTTTCCTTCATCTTTCCAGACGTGAGACAGGGACTGCAGTGCCTGAGTACGAGTGGAGATTGGGACACGTACCCTCCTGCATGAGCAGAGACCATCACAGGGGTGGTTACAGCTGAGGTGCACCTGCTGTTCCCAGGTTGGGGGTTTCTGCCGCTGACCCTCCAGGACTCACTGCTGTAGCTGCTGCGTGGCCATCATTCCGTCCAATGGCTCCTATCGGTGTAGAGACCTATCCAAGTCAAGCATGCTTTGAAGCTCCTGCCTTCTTTTCCCAAACCCCTAAAAGCCCGTACTCCTTTCAGGGCAGGACTTAGTTTCTTCAAATTCTCTTTATAATCTATTGTTTACAGATAAACTTTACCCTCTTTCTCCAGGCTTCACCTCAAGATCCTTTAACCCAGCTTTCTAGAATTCAAAACATCTACTTTTTGTTTCAGCACCGGGTTCTCAGAATAAAGGCATTCAAGTTCCTAGATCTGCTATAGATTTACCCCCCAATTATTTAAAAATTCAAAAGCCTTGAATCTGGGATGCCTGGGTGGCTCAGCAGTTGAACTTCTGCTTTTGGCCCAGGGCGTGAACCTGGGGTCCTGGGATCGAGTCCCACATTGGGCTCCCTGCAGGGAGCCTGCTTCTCCCTCTGCCTGTGTCTCTGCTTCCCTCTGTGTCTCTCATGAATAAATAAATAAAAATCTTTTTTAAAAAAATGCCTTGAATCTGACTCTTGGTTTCACTCTGTACCACTGTCACCTTATAGGAAGTTTATAATGAAAAGCCTCTTCTTCAGTGAGGAAGAGAAAGGTAGAAGGTGAAAGAAATTAATATCAAAAATTACTTCTGCTCACACTTTTATGCCTACAGCCCAGAACAAGTCCAAGTTCATGGCTAAAAACTATCCCCTTGGCATCCCCACAGACTGTGTGGATGGTCCACCTCAAGGCAGGGACCAGAGGAGAGTCAGAGTTTCTCAGGCGGAATCTGGGATGTGCATGAGTGGAGGAGGTGAAGGGGAGGTATCTTCCATATTTGTTTCTGAACTGGGAGGACGTGCCAAGGATATGTATGATAGAAATACAAAAGCCCCCATTACCAAGGTAGGATCAGAAGATAAAAACAGAGGTATAGGGGCAGCCTGGGTGGCTCAGCGGTTTAGTGCCACCTTCAGCCCAGGGTGTGATCCTGGAGACCTGGGATCGGGTCCCACATGGGGCTCCCTGCATGGAGCCTGCTTCTCCCTCTGCCTGTGTCTCTGCCTCTGTCTCTCTCTGTGTCTCTCACGAATAAATAAAATCTTTAAAAAAAAAACAGAGGTATAGGAAATATCCCCAAATTTTAAGGCTACTCAACAGATTATCAAGTGAAGGGTTTCCTTGGACTCCAAAGCATTCTTTATTTGGATTCTCTACCCAACTTCCCTTGAATGCAAAAGAGTCTGCTGCAGACATAGTGCTCTGTATTAGTCTGGTTTTTCCAGAGAAATGGAATCAAAATCAACAGGATTTTTGATATACCCAATCTTAATTAATAACTTCTGTCTTTATGTAGATACAGGTATAGATGTATAGATGAATATAGATATAATTCATCTATATCCACAGATATAAATACACCTACATCTATATAAAATAAAGAATTATTTGTTGAGATTTGTCATAAGAGATTCTAATCCTCATTCATACAATCATGGAAGCTAAGTCCAAAATCTGCTGAGGCAATGTGCTGGTTCAAGTCTGAAGGCCATCAAGTTTCTGTGGAAGCAGGAAGAGCAGATGTCCGGTGTCCTGTTCCCAAGTTTAATAAAACCATGTTTTGGCACACACACACACACACACACACACACACAAAAGGAAAGAAAGAAAGAAAGAAAGAAAGAAAGAAAGAAAGAAAGAAAGAAAGAAAGAAAGAAAGAAAGAAAAAAGAAAGAAAAGAAAGAAAAGAAAGAAAAGAAAGAAAAGAAAGAGGGATCCCTGGGTGGTGCAGCAGTTTACCGCCTGCCTTTGGCCCAGGGCGCGATCCTGGAGACCTGGGATCGGGTCCCACGTCGGGCTCCCGGTGCATGGAGCCTGCTTCTCCCTCTGTCTGTGTCTCTGCCTCTCTCTCTCTCTCTCTCTCTGTGTGACTATCATAAATAAATAAAAAAATTAAAAAGAAAGAAAAAAAGAGGAAAAAAGGAAGAGCAGATGTCCCAGCTCAGTGGTGTCAGGGAGGAGAATTCTCTTATTTGAAGATGGGTCAGATTTTTTTGTTCTATTCAGATCTTCAACTGATTGAATGAAGCCCACCCACCTCAGTGGTAGCAATCTGCCTTACTTGATCTACTGATTTTAATGTTCCTCCCATCCAAAAACACCCTCACAGAAACATCTAAGTATCTGGGCACTCTGGGACCCAGACAAGGGGACACATAAGCTTAACCATCACAGGTCCTTTTCTCCCCAGCTATGTTGCCAGCCCAAACACCTGTGGCCTTCATGCAATTCTCCATGACTTCTAACCTTTAGGCTCATGTTTTTCTCTAAGTCAGGGAAATGACTATGTGTGAAGCCCTGGTGCCATTTTGTGTCTCTCTTTGTCATCTTCCCTGCGGACAGCAGCCTGTTCTCCTCAGCCCCATACTTCTCTTGGTCTCCCCTTGGGTCTCCTCCCACGGCAAAGTCTTCTGGAAACCAGTCCCACAAAATGCCCAGTCTAACTGGAAAAGCCCTAGGGAAGAAAAATCTCTGAGCCCAGATCTGAAGACCAAAGTCCTAACTCCAGGGGCAGTATCCTTTTGGCCATGTCAGCAGATAGCCTTCAAGGTTTGAATCTAGCCCAGTTCCCCAGCCCCAAGAGCCACAGAGATGAAAGCCAGCTGCTGGCCCCTCAGCTGGAGGCACAGCAGGAACTGCACTCACTGCCTTGTGATGAGGAGCTGGTAGTGGTGCTGTGACCAATTACCAGAGCTTGGAAACATTAGCTTGGATAAAATTAGATTTGACCCGAGAGATCGTTCCAAACACCAACTCACCCGCCTTTGAGCTTCTGAATCCCATCAAATTGCACAGAGTTCTCTCTTCCTGTCTTTAAATTTACTCTCTTCATCAAAGAAATTTAAAAAAAGACCTTTTTTTTTTTTTTTTTTTTAATCTTTAAAGCTCTCCCCTGGAGGTGTTGTAGCAGGCTGGCGGATGTGGCATCAGCTAGTTGTAGCAAATACCACAGCACTGAGGCTGAGAGATGAGCTGGCTTCTCACTTGAATGTTGAAAGGATAGTTGCCCCTTGAGATGAAGACTCTGAGGGCCAGAGAGGTCCCAAGACCTGCCCTAGAACCCTCAAGATTTTATTTTAGCATCCGGGAAGAGGGCAGAAAGTCAGTGAGCAGGAGCAAGGACAAAGTTCCCTTAGATCAGGGACATATCCGTCCTGTTTACCAGCTCAGCCCCAGCAGCAGCTCTAGGTCTGATGCATCATAGATGCTCAGTAAACATTTGGGGAAGAAGTAAACATATGAGAGGCAAGAAGGAAGGGAATAAATGAGCCGTGACGTGAAGGCAATCTGGCTTGGGGTCACGTTTTTTTGTTGTACCATCACTTCCTTATGCTGACGTTGTTTTGAACTTCTGGGGGTTTCTTTTGAGGGTCAAGGGGGGTTTTGTTGACTTTTATTTTCATTTTGGGACTTTTGTTTTGTGTTGTTCCATCCAAGTCAAAGACACTGGGGCTGCCAGAAGTCTAACTTCTGGATAAGTGGAGCACTGTGATTGTCACGGAGTGATTTTATCGAGGAATTCCCCAAGCTCACATATTTATAGCTAGAGTCAGAGCTAAGACAAAGAAGTGTCACCTCCGGTAGAGTACACAGAGTTCCGAAATGTTCCTACCTGTGTGTCCTCCACCCGCCCTGTTGTTCTCAGGGCTTCTTTCTGCCCCATGGGAAATCTACTTGGGCTGTAGATTGTTCATTCCTTCTGGGTCCAGATTTTCAAGGAGCAAATCTGACTAAAAGACCCAAGCTCGGGAGGCCTGGATGGCTCAGGTTTGAGAGTCTGCCTTCAACTCACGTTGTGATCCTGGAGTCCTGGGATCGAGTCCTTTATCAGGCTCCTCACAGGGAACCTGTTTCTCCCTCTGCCTGTGTCTCTGCCTCTCTCTCTCTGTGTCTCTCATGAATAAATAAACAAATTAAAAAAAAAAAGACCCAAGTTCGTATGACCCAAGGTCATTCAAGCATTCATCCATAGACTCATCCACTCGGTCTCTCAAAGAGTATTTCTCTGTGCCACACACTTCACTGGGAGGTTCTAAAATGAATGGGACTCAGCCCCTGACCTCAGATCCTCACCATGAATACAGGAAACAAGTCTGTCTACAGCTAAGGTGATGACTGGAGCATCATGGAAGTAGAAATTAATTTTTCTGGGAGGTCAGAGGGGAAAGACTTCAAAGAGAAAAGGATAATAGAAGTAATTATTAAAATAGGAATAGAATTTCAGTAGCTTCTGTTTTGAAGATGTGGGGCCAGGTAAGGAGAAATCACTCCAGGTAGAGGTTAAATCTCATCAATTCTAATAAAGTCTAAAGTTCTCCACATGACCCGTGATCATGAACTGGTGCCTGCCTATCTGGCTAACCCCAAGTTAAACCCAAGGGCTTATTGCCTTTAAAGTCCTCAGTATATACCTGACACTTGGGCCTTCCTTTGAGAGAAGAATCCCCTAGGCTTGTTTCTGGCACAGGACATTAGAACCTGCTGTTTCCTCTGGTTAAAATGTTCTCCTTTAGCTCTTCATGGGGCTGGCTGCCTGTGAGCAATGAAATCTCAGCTCAAATGCCTCACATGAGGAAGGTCCTCTTAGAATCCCCATTGTGCACATCAGTAAGCACCCTGTGACTGGGAAGTAACTTATTGGAGGTCACTCAACTAAGGGGTGAAGCTATCAGAAATTAAACCTAAAGCAATTGTGGCTTAGAGAGGCAGCTTGGATGCACTCGCTGCACTACACCACCTCTCCCACATCTGAATTGATCCTGTCTACACATTGTATATTTCCCTCTCCTTATGATAGAATATATAGTGTCTGAGAGCAGGGGCCTTGTCTGCCCAGGTCATGACTATCTATCTCCAACATTGCGTACAGAACCTGGCATAGAGGTCACACTCAGAAAATATTTTTTGAATGAAAAAAAAGAGCAAAAGCTCAGGAGAGAGGAAGTATGCATAAAGAATGAAGATTAGGGGAAATAGCAAGAAATCTTATTTCTTTTTTTTTTTAAGATTTTAATTATTTATTCATGAGAGACAGAGAGACAGAGACAGAGACAGAGACAGAGACAGAGACAGAGGGAAAAGCAGGGTCCATGCAGGAAGCCTGACGTGGGACTCGATCCCAGGTCTCCACGATCGCACCTTGGGCTGAAGGTGGCGCTAAACCACTGAGCTACCCGGGCTGCCCAAGAAATCTTATTTCTATGTGACCTCTGGGAACCATGTCCCTATATTTATCCTCCCACTCAAAGTAGTGACAGTGGTTGGAAATACAGGACAGGTAGGAAGGAGCAGGTATGGTGACCCCAGAGGGTAAGGAATCAGGGGGAGATCTAAAGCTTTGGTGGGCAGGGAATCCTTACACTACACCTCCAGCTGTGACATAGAAGTGACCTCTTGGTCCTAATCAGAGAAGATAATGGATGCCACTTCATGGAGGTCCTTTCCATAAAGAGGTAACCGCCGAGCAGCAGGAAAAATCATTCCCTCAGAGGTCTCCATGGTGTCGGTAACTCAGGCGTCCTCTCCAGCCGACCGGGTCAAGATGGCCAGAGCAGATGGCATTAATGAGCTTGCAATGACTCAAGCCATGTCTGCAGTCTGCTGCCTGCCAGAGGCTCACTCTTGGCCACAGGTCCCTGATCTTTCCCCAGTGAAGCGCTGTGGTGTTCAACAGACTCTGTCATCTCGGATGGTAGGCTTTCCAAAATGCAGTGGTTCCAGCACAAGGATCGCTGCTTCTGACCAGGGCTGCTCAGGCATAGCCCAGACTACTGTTCTACCAATGAGAGGAGCCTGGGATTGCACTTTGAGATTCTGACTCATAGGGAGGTCTTCCAAGGGCTCACCATACTCTTTCCCTCACCTCGGAAAGGGAATCACACAACCTAAAGGTAGACAGTTCTCCTAGCTGTCCAGCAAGTAGACCTTTGCACCTTCGACTGTGCTGGCTTAAAAAAATTATAGTAAGGGGTGCCTGGGTGGCTCAGTCGGTTAAACATCAGCTTTTGGTTCAGGTCATGATCTCAGGGTCCTGGGATCAAGCCCTGCATTGGGCTTCCTGTTCAGTGGGGAGTCTGCTTCTCCCTCTGACCCTCCCCCTGCTCATTCTCTCTCTCTCTCTCTCAAATAAAAAAATCAAATCTTAAAAAAATTATAGTATGCTATATCTATGCATAATTGTAGCTGCCATAGATCGATTGCTTTTTCTGTACTGGACACATTTCAAAGCCCCCACACATATCCCCTTACTGAATATCAAGACAACTTTCTGTTATAGAAGGGACCTCATACCCATTGCACAAAGGAAAAATCAAAGGATAGAGAAGTTAATAAATTATTTCAGGTCTTACAGGCAGCAAGTGGCATAGCCTGTATCTGCCAAATTTCAAAGTTGAAATTAACCTTTGTGCTGTTATTGACCTATCTGTGAGTTTCAACCTCTCCAAATACATCCTAACCTGGGAATGGAAAGCATGTACCATCACTATTTTTCAATACACGTACTGTGTTTGGGTGAGGATTTCTAAAATTTGATTTCTTCTTTTAAAAAAGTAATTATGCAGAACATGAGAGACTCCTAACTCTGGGAAACGAACTAGGGGTGGTGGAAGGGGAAGTGGGCGGTGGGTGGGGGTGACTGGGTGACGGGCACTGAGGGGGTCACTTGATGGGATGAGCACTGGGTGTTATTCTATGTTGGCAAATTGAACATCAATAAAAAATAAATTTATATAAATAAATAAATAAATACAAAGTAATTATGGAGCATCTAGATGGATCAATCGGTCAAGCATCTGCCTTTGGCTCAGGTCATGATTCTGGGGTCCTGGGATCAAGCCCTGCAATGGGCTCCCTGCTTAGTGAGGAGTCTGCTTCTCCCTCTTCCTCTGGCTACCTCTCCTCCTGCTTGTGCTCTCTCTTTCTGTCAAATAAATAAATAAAATTTCTAAATAAAATAAAATAGTAATTACATTTCCTAACATGGAAACCTCAGGACCTAAAACCAAAGATACAAAGACATCAATTGCTTCTAGTCTTACCCAGAGATGATTTAGGAACTAAGTATCAGAAATATGACCAGTACTGAAGCATGATCCATTGGTCCATTGGTTCATTGGTCCATTATCAAATTGCAAATAAGCTCTCATTAAATTCAACAAGGATGTATTTATCTAGGGCTTTCTAAACACACAATTCCTTTGCATTAGGTGATGCAAATGATATAAAGGAGTAAAACAAAATGTGGTGTGTATGGGGCGAGTTGAGGATGAAATTTAGATGAGTCCAACTCAGCCCTCCTTTAAGAATATTGGGTTTTGCTTCTAAACAATCATCATTCAATTTGTTTGTCTAAACCACCATCAATCACCTCCATCTCAAAGAGCTTCCATGAGTCCTGGATCATTCAAGCAGGGAAGTCCACATGGCAAAGTGGAAGAAGGCTGAACAGAGTGTCAACATGCAGCTGGACATCACTCGGAATCAACAGGCAATGTTCTGGCAGCTAGCTACTAAAATTACTCACTGGATGGCAAAGAAATGGAAATTCTCACAGCTTCTTGGCATACGGGATGTTCAGTTCTCCTTTGAATGGGAAGGGAAGAACTTTAGGTGGTGAATCAGCTCTCACACGCCACCGTGGTACTAGGGACAGATGGTGCTCACTTGGGCACAGGAGGGCTAGTCCCTTCTCTGTGGTTCACCTCCTTTCTGTTTGGTCTCAAGCCACATGGTATCTATCTGGTCTTGAAGTGGGAAAAATAGTTCTGCATATTCTTCTAAACCTATTAGTCTTATATACTGAATCCTGGCTTTAGATGTCTAAAAGTCAAAAATGTTGGTTCTGTTGTTTTGTTTCTGCTTTGACACCTCTCCCCTAAGGTAGAGGGCACCCCAGTTTTAGTCATCTGGGCTAGAAGGAAATGCTTCAGTGTGTGCCTGCAATGGTCTTCCTAATATTTCCTCTCCTAATTAGGTATAAGTACTGCTGGTTACCAGCAAAGATTGTCAACCAGGGGTCTCCCGCACAGAGGGGCTGGCTCATCAGCTTTAAGAATGGAGCTGCAGGGGCACCTGGGCGGCTCAGTGTTGAGTGTCTGCCTTCAGCTCAGGTCGTGATCCTGGGGTCCTAGGATCACATCCCACATTGGGATCCTTGCAGGGAGCCTGCTTCTCCCTCTGCCTGTGTCTTTGCCACTCTCTCTGTAATCTTTCATGAATAAATAAATAAAAATCTTAAAAAAAAAAAGAATGGAGATACAGAGGATGGATGCTTGTGGCAGGCAGGGCTGGTTCTAAAGGAGAAGAGAAGCTGAGCTAAGCATGTTGGGTTTCTTCTTCCAGACTCACCACTCAGCTAGTTGTTCCTCTTCATCTCATGTGGAAGACTGAGAGTGGAGAGTGGCTCTGTGTTCCTCCCCTGATTTCCAACCCTATGCAATGGAGTAGGAATCTACTCCTCTACAAACAGATACATGAACAGTAGGAAGAGCTACCCTCCCTCCCTTTCTCCCTCCCATTTGGCAACAGGGTGACAGTGCCATACTAGAAGTACAACCGGGGAGATAGCTCCACATAGAAGAGTGGTTCGTTTCGCCTGAGTAGTCAAGGAGGGCAACATAGAGAGAGCGCATCCCAAGGTAGACCAGATGTCCTATTTTCATCCCTTAGACCTAAGTTTCACCATCTGAAATCCCCCTTCTTCCAAGTAAAGGAAAACAAAACAAAACAAAAATAGGAGTTTAAGGAGACAAGCTATCATGCTGTGTGCCTCTCCCGACAATGTTGAAGCCTTGTCTGGAGTAGACTAATAAACAGATGTGCCCGTGCAGGCCCCCTGGGGAGTTGTTAACCACAGCACTACCAGAAGCCTCCTAATCAATTAATCAACTGATCAGTTAAAATGCCCTTAAAGAGCACCTACTATCTGTCAGAGGGCTACTGTATTTAAATGCCATTGGCTGTGCTGGAATCCAGAGCCAAATCTTTGGAAACTGAGATCAGAATTTGAAGAATGCAAAACAGTAAGGGGGAAAGACAGTCAGCTGCAAGGTGTGGTATTACAATAAAATCACTGCATTTCCTGAATTTCTACTGTGAGTCAGACACACTACCTTTCATGCTTTACATGCATCATCTAATTTAATCAGAGAGTTAAGAATTATTCTTAATTAGCAAACTGAAGTTATTTAGAAATTAATACTTTTTTTTCAGGGTTAAATAGTAAAGAAGAGGAAAAAATCATGGAATGCCTGTGTGGCTTAGTCAGTTAGGCATCTGTGTTTGGCTCAGGTCATTATCCTGGGGTCCTGATATCAAGTCCCTGTTCAGCAGGGAGCCTGCTTCTCCCTCTCCCTCTGCTTGATGTTCCCCACTACTGTGGTCTCTCTCTAATTAATAAATAAAATCTTTTAAAGAAAAGAGAGAAACCACTCAAAACTAAATTTATTTCCTTGTCCAACCCAAATTCTTGTTTCTTCTCCAAGACAGAGCTCCTTTTTCAGGGGAAGAACTTCTCCACTGCTAGGCCACCTCAGGCTGATGTGTCACTATTAAAGACATATTATTTCCTCTTTCTTTGTTAAAGATTTTATTTATTTATTCATGAGAGACACACAGAGAGAGAGAGGCAAAGACACAGGCAGAGGGAGAAGCAGGGTCCGTGCAGGGAGCCTGATGTGGGACTCGATCCCAGGACCCCCAAATCATGATCTGAGCCCATAGCAGATGCTCAATCATTGAGCCACCCAGGTGCCCCAAAGACAAACTGTTTCAAAAAAAAAAAGAAAAAAGAAACACTGCTTCGGACTCTTAGCAAAATTGATGGTCACCAGAGGCGGGTGGGGGGCTGGGGATTAAGGCATGCATTTGTCGTGATGAGCAATGGGTGATGCATACAAGTATTGAATCACTATATTGTACACCTGAAACTAACAAAACATCGCATGTTAACTAACTGTAATTAAAATAAAAACTTCCGGGATCCCTGGGTGGCGCAGCGGTTTGGCGCCTGCCTTTGGCCCAGGGCGCGATCCTGGAGACCCGGGATCGAATCCCACGTCAGGCTCCCGGTGCATGGAGCCTGCTTCTCCCTCTGCCTATGTCTCTGCCTCTCTCTCTCTCTCTCTCTCTCTCTCTCTCTCTCTGTGTGACTATCATAAATAAATAAAAATTTAAAAAATAAATAAAAACTTTAAAAAAAAGACACACTGCTTCAGCTTAAAGCAATTTTTTCACACCCCACATAATTTTTGGCCATATCATATGTTTGGGATTTTATTTAAATCAGCTCAGATATTTGGCTTAACCAAAGGAATGCATCTTTATTACTTTAAATGGAAAACAGTATCATATATAAAATGAACTAAAATGAAGAAAATTGCACATATGTAAGATAATGTTATTAGAGATCATTGAGGTATTATTTCCTGGTTCAGGCTGTTGTCTATTTTTTAAAATCCAAACCAAATAAAAAACAAATGGGAGTAGCAATCATTAGAAATACATCACAAACAGGCTGGTACGACACTGAAATGTTCTCCTTGGGGTCCTGAGAGGGCTGGGGTAGACAGGTTTATAACTTTTTCACAAGATGACCCAGTGTAATACAATACTTTGTGTGTTCACCACCTTAAATCATCTCCAGGAGGCTGATCCTAATATCACCTTTGGAAATGCTGATCTAGAGCATCACATCCCCAGAAAGTCTTTTAAAATTCACATATCCCCTGGTCTGTAAGGGGATGGAGGACAAAATTAAAAGTTCACTCAAGAAAAGAGACGTAGAGGTGATGGAAAAGAATGATTGAAGGAAGAGCATAAGGAAAGAGGAAACGGATGACTAAGTGATCCTTAGACTCTAAAATTTCACCCAAGAATCACATAATCACTTTGTTGGTTGAGCACAGGGTACAATAATAATTTTCATAACTGATATTTGTTGACTTACGTGATATATAGTGCTTGCCACTTGCCAGGCACTCCACGGAGGACCTCCAGGTGTTAGCTCATTGAACCATGCTGATGGCTCTACAAATCAAGAAGTAGAATTATCTCCATTTTAGAGAAAGAAAACTAAAGCAACTAGCCCATGATCACATCCTGGTTTGTTCAGGCAACTAGCCCATGATCACATGCTGGTTTGTTGTGGGGCTGGCATTTGAACCCAAGCATCAGGCCGGACTTGACGTAGCCCCAATATTTTGGTCCTGAGCCATCCCTTCATTTTCCTGAGATGGTTCTCTCAAGGTATGACAAAGTAGTGAAGGGGGTACTGTGTCCATGTTATCACACACAATGACTATGAATTTAGACAACACAGACTACCAATAAGTAGCAGTTGCAAAGTCCTTCCTTGTGGCATGAACTATGCTTTATTTATCATTAAATCTTCTAAATCCACCAGACTCTGACAACCACAGTTGGAGCGTCATAACAATGGTGTCCCATTATTGGTTCATGACCAGGACAAGCAATATGGTAGAAAATAAGAGTCAGCTGAATGAAGACTGGAAGATGGGTTCTTGCCACCACTAAAGCCCTAGATAACTCATCTACATTTGCTGGATCTCATTTTCCTTGTCTGTAAAACTGGTATCTTAACCTCACCCCCACCCATGTGATTTGATTATTGTGAGGGTGGTTTAGGGAAACAATGTAAAATCTTTCTAAAGAGCGAAGAACTAGGTGGACACTTTTGCTTAAAATAATGGTTTCTGGGGCAAAAGATTTAAACAATCATTTCATTAAAAGAGAAACCAGTGATCCAAAAAAAAAAATCCTCCTAGGTTTCTTGATTTCATGAATTATGAGGGAAATGCACAATGCCACTCTGAGACACTACCATACACCTGCCAGAACTGCCAACATCAAAAAGTAAGACTAGGGCACCTGGGTGGCTCAACCAGTTAGATTTTAGTTCAGGTCTCAATCTCAGGGTTGTGGGTCAAGCCCCGTGTTGGACTCTACACTGGACATGGAGCCCACTTAAAAAAAAAAAAAAGACATAAAATACCTAAAATATCTAATGAGGATCGGAAGCCAATGGAACTCTCATACACCGTTACTAGGCAGATAAAATGGTACAACCACTTTGGAAAATTCTTTGGCATTATCTACACAGATCCTACGACTGAGTAATTCCACTCTGATGCATATATACGTTCATGAAAAGACATGTAGTAGAACATTTATAGTAGCACTACTCAGAATAGCCCATAATTGGATATGTACCAAATGCCCAACAGCAACAGAATGGATAAACAGTGGTTCCTTCATGCTGTGGAATGCCACACAGCAGTGACAATCAACAGAGTACAATTAGATGCAACAATGGAGATAAATCTCACAAACTTAATGTTGAAGGAAAGTCTGATGAAAGTAAAAAATATATACAATATACAATTTTATGTATATAGAAGTCAAAAATAGGGCACCTGGGTGGCTCAGTGGTTGAGTGTCTGCCTTTAGCTCAGATCATGATCCCAGGGTCCTGGGACTGAGTCCTGCATAGGGCTCCTTGCTCAGTGGGGAGTTTGCTTTTCCTTCTGCCCACCCCCCTGCTCATGATCTCTCTGTTTCTCTGTCTCTCAAATAAATCAATACAATCTTTAAAACAACAACAACAGACATAGGGCCATGGGCAGGCTGCCCCTAAATGTGCCACTTTGGCATATTGATTATTTTAAAGATTTTATTTATTTATTCATGAGAGACACACACAGAGAGAGGCAGAGACACAGGCAGAGAGAGAAGCAGGCTCCATGCAGGGAGCCTGATGTGGGACTCGATCCCAGGACTCCAGGATCACTCCCTGGGCCAAAGGCAGATGCTAAACTGCTAAGCCACCCAAGCATCCCCATATTGATTATTTTAAATAAAAGTTACTTAAAATAGCAAGTGCAAGAACACTCAGACCCTCCTCCATCCCCTGTAGGCAGGAATAAAATTCCAATGTGGAAGGTGTCCTCCCTGTCCCAGGAGATAAAGAAAGTTGGGAACTTTAAGGTAGAGAAAGTTCTAGAAACAAACCTGGTTACTTTTTTTTTCCTCCTCTACAACCTCAGTCCCAATTCTGCTTAGAATTCCTTACTGATTAAAGCCCCCAAGCATCTATTTTTTTTATCTTGTAAATTCCTCACAAAAGTAGTGTCTCTTTGTCTAAAAACTATAAAAACGGCTTGTCTTGGTCAATTTCTTTACATCTCAATTTCAAGATTGGGACTCCATGCACATACATGTAATGAAACTCTGGTTTTTCCTCCTGTGAACCCATCTCATGTAAATGTTAAGTTCAGCTAGAAGACCTTGAAGGGTAGAGGAAGAATTTGTCCTTCCTTATACAGGTAAAACTAATTTAAGGGGTTAGAGGTCAGGGAAGTAGGGCACCCAGACCTCCTGGATGTTAGTATTTCTTGATTCAGGTGCTGGTTACAGTCTGTGAAAATTAATTGATTTGGATAGTTGTGCACTTTTCTGATTATTTATTATACTTTAGTTAAAAGTTCACACAGACACTTTGGCCATGCAGGGACACACACATACATGCAAGCTTCATTCTCCCCCCACTCCAAAAACTGAATAGCTTTTGGGCACAGGCCCTGAACAATCTCTAGCTTACTCATCAAAATTTACTAAGATGGTAAATAAATAAATAAATAAACAAATAAATAAATAACAAAACCAAACCAAACCAAAAAAGAAGACAAAAAACACACCCCCAAACCAAAATAACAAACACAAAAATTCGCAGTACCCCAAATTTGATGGTCGATCCTGTTGCCAGCACTTGTGGGAATTAAAATCCTTCCTGGGCCTCAGGATCTCCTCCAGGATTGTAAACAATCTTCGCAGAACACATCACACAGAACACCTGTGTGATGCCATGGGTGAGTTTATCTACTTGAAAATAGGTAGTGGGGCAGCCTGGGTGGCTCCGTGGTTTAGCACCACCTTTAGCCCAGGGCGTGATCATGGAGACCCAGGATCGAGTCCCATGTTGGGTTCCCTGCATGGAGCCTGCTTCTCCCTCTGCCTGTGTGTGTGTGTGTGTGTGTCTCATGAATAAATAAATAAAATTTTAAAGAAAAGAAAATAGGTAGCAAAAAAACAAAATGAAAAAAGAAAATAGGTAGCAACCCATTTCTTCCTTTTCCAGTATCTGGATTCTGGATATGAAACTCCAAGATTTGCATCTAAAGGAAAACTGGGTTAGTTCGTGCTCCAACATAGGGGAGGTGTGGGTGGCTGTTGGTGAGGTCTCCCTCCTGGTCATCACAAATCTTGTTACAAGATAAAAAAGTGCTTGAAAGTATTTCTTTTTTTAGTTTGGTCCCCAGATTAGGAATCCAGTTCTTTTTTTTTTTTTTTTTAAGATTTTATTTATTCATTCATGAGCAGCACACAGAGAGAGGCAGAGACAGAGGCAGAGGGAGAAGCAGGCTTCCTGCGGGAAGCCCGATGTGGGACTCAATTCCAGGACCCTTGGATGACACCCTGAGCCAAAGGCAGATGTTCAACCACTGAACCACCCAGGTGCCCCAGGAATCTAGTTCTTTCCTCTATGTTCAGGTGGATCTTAGAGCCATGGGGATATTTGTCTCTGCAGAGCTTTCTTTCAGCAAGGACGTTTATTCTTGGAAATGTATTTCTCCAGGAAATACGTTTTCTCATGCCATACTGTCCACCTCACAATTCTTGAAAAATTTGTTGATCACTTAAACAGATATCTGTTATTGTTTTGTTAGGCCATTTGTTAGTAGCAGTTCAATTATTTACACATTTGGCATATAGCATCAGAACGAAAAAGTAAAAAAATCTCTATTTTTCATTACCAAAAAAATAAAAAAAGAATTCTCCATAAAGCAATATGCTGGGCTTTTTTTTTAAAAAAAGATTTTATTTATTTATTCATAAGAGACACACAGAGAGAGAGGCAGAGACCCAGGCAGAGGGAGAAGCATGCTCCATGCAGGGAGCCCGATGTGTGACTCCATCCCAGGACCCCGGGATCAGGCCCTGAGCTGAAGGCAGGCGCTCAACCGCTGAGCCACTCAGGCGTCCCTATGCTGGTATTTTTATTGCTCAGTGGAAATGCTCTGAGTGGAAATGTTCTGTTTATTTAAAACTTACATGGAAGTTGAAATCTATAATGTATAACGTGTTCCTGTATTGCAAGTAAGAAAACAAGAAACAGTCCAAGAGACAATGGCAGAAGGGTAATAACAGCAATTTACAGAATAAGTGGAAATGACCAACACATAAAAGAATACACAGCCTCACCAGTCATGAAATAAGTGTGAATTAAATGCTGATATTCTTCGATCATTGGATTTTCAAATATTAAAGATACTGAAAAAATCTGATATTGTCCAAACAGGCAATTTCTTACACTCGTAGTGAGAGTGGGATTGGGGTATTTCCCTTGAAGGAAACATATGTTAATGTTTAAAATGTACACTTTTCAACATTTTAAAAATGTGAGCCTTTTTGACCTTATGGACCCCATAGAAATATGTATTGAGGGTGAAAAGATATGGATAAAAGGATATTCTTTGCAGGTTTGTATGTAATAGAAAAATGGAAGGAAACATAAACACAAAGCAACTGGAGACATTTTAAAACAAATAACAATGATGATGGGAGAATATAGTGTATAATTCAATTTTATTAAAAAAATGAATAAATAAGGGTGTCTAGGTGGCTCAGTGGTTGAGCATCTGCCTTCAGCTCAGGTCATGATCCCACGATCCTAGGATTGAGTACTATGTTGGGTTCCCTGCTTTTCCCTCTGCTTGTGCTCTCTTTCTGTCAAATAAATAAATAAAATCTTTTTAAAAAACTGAATAAATATACACACATACATACATAAACATAAACATATATGCATACTGTATACTATATATATCGTCTTTAGGTTTTTACAGTGTTTATAAAACTGCTACCACCTAGGAAAGGCAATAAAGATTTTTTAATAGTACAGGAATATACACCAAATGCTAAAAGTGTTATGTCTAAGTGATGGGAATCTGGATGTTTTAAAATTTTTCTTCATTACGTACCTTCCAGAAGTGTCTGCAATGAGTATCTGCTCCTTTTCATATCAGAAAAAAAAATAGGTGGAATTTTAAATAATAAGTATCTACAATTTAAACTACAGCACATGATCAAAATCATGTCTAAAATATGGACAGCATAAAGCTTCAAAGGACATACACCTCAAAGTTCATGGTGATGAAGTGGGTGGCAGGTCAAAAGGAGGCTTTTCCATCCTTCTGCTCATTTGCAATCAACAGCTGAGTGATGTCAAGATCAATGGTTGGAATGACAGTGAGTTTATCATTATTGTAATTGATGTGCTCATTAGTACCTGAGCTCTCTCTCCCTTGGTTTCACACATGCTTGCTATTTCCACACAGCAATGTTAATTATGGCGACAGAACACTAGAATGAACGGTTGGGAAGGGATCCAATGGCAGCATGGAGACACAAACTAACAGAGTAAAAAGGGGTCTTAGGAATTCATTCTGTTCTGCTTCCCACCTTAAAATCAAGGAGATTTCTGGACAATTCAGCACATCCAGTGATCAGTGCATCCCCCAAAGATGCCCAAGGAAAGGCACGATTTGTACATTCACATTCCAACAGCTGCCTACCCATAATTCAATCTCACAATCGATCAAGTAACCCACCACCATATTGTGTTCTTTCTCCTCTTCCATAAGCATAACTCGTTGGGGGTAGGTCAGCACTTTCTAGAACAAAATCTAAAAATTTGGGGGCTCCTAGATGGCTCAGTCATTTAAGCATCTGCCTTTGGCTCAGGTCGTAATCCCGTAATCCTGGGGTCCTGGGATGAAGCCCCGCATTAGGCTCCCTGCTCAGCAAGGAGTCTGCTTCTCCCTCTGCCTGCCTCTCCTCCTGCTTGTGCTCTCTCGCTCTCTTGCTCTCTGTCAAATAAATGAATAAATAATCTTTTTTAAAAAGTCTAAAATTTTGTTCTAGAAACTTCCTAAATTAACCCTTGTAAGGAAATACCTAAGTGAAGAGGTATAGCTGGTCAAGGGCCAAGGCCCTTCATCTTTCAGATGCCCCTGGTTTTAATTGCCACTGCCACCACCATGGTCATGCCACTCCCCAAGAACACATTGGTCCTTTTATAATGATCCAAATGGAAATAAATGCCTTAGTTTTTATCCCTTTTATAGAATTTTCCAAAATTCTTTTGAAAATACTAATATACCTATTGTTGTGCCCAAGATTGCGAATCCGAAAAACCACCGAGAAGCCGACACCGATGCAAACACACGAGGGTTTATTTACAAGCTCGAGCCTGGGTCCAAGTATACCCGACGCAGCGGATCAGGGACTTGGACCCGAGACTAAGAGGCTTAGCAACTTTATAGGGGCCAGTGGCCAATGGGATACGCAGAAAGTTGCACAGTCATGCTGGTCCGGACACTCGCAGGTGGCCGACTGAGTTACATTTTACCCTAAAGTATCCATTTGAACTGGCTTATCACTGAGCTGATTTCTCATTAGGGTGTGCCCTGGGCTTGACTAGGGTGGGGCAGTGCCCTAAGCAGGTCGGCACAAGGTGGGTGCAGCACAAAATGGAATCAGTCCTGCTCTGCTTGTCCAAAGGTAGGGGATTTTTGTTAAATTTCCTGGGTCCCACACCTATATAAACAATGAAAAAAGCAAAGGCCAGAAGAATATGCCAAAATGTTAATGGTGGTTACACCTACGAAATTGGACCACGTTACTATTTTGACTAGTTCTTTTTTTCTAGGTTTTTGAAAATGACATACATTTTTACTGCACAATGAAGCTTTTGCTATATATACCCAATCCTTTCATCCTAGGAAAATTTTCTTCTGCTATATCCTTGGTTATTTATTCTAATTAAATTGTAGCATTTTCCACTTTAAGAAAAATATCTGTATGCGGAGTTTACATTCTCTGCTCTCATGTATTCTTCTTTGCTATTTGGAATGTCTTCCCATCTTCCTATGTATTCTTGGAAAATTTTTCCAATTTGTTCTTTGTGTCATTTAGATTATTTTTTTCCTGCAGGATTGATCCTATATATTTTTCAACTGTTCTTAAAATATTATCTTCATTGCCATACTCTTCCATCTCTTTTTTCATCTTACCCTGCTGTCTCTTTGTTTAGCTCATTCTCTCCTTCTTTCTCTCTCTCTCTTTTTTAAGATTTTATTTATTCATTCATGAGAGATACAGAGAGAGGCAGAGACATAGGCAGAGGGAGAAGCAGGCTCCCTGCAGGGACCCTGATGCAGGACTTGATCCCAGGACCCTGGGATTAGGCCCAGAGCCAAAGGCAGATGCTCAACCACTGAGCCACCCAGGTGCCCCTCAATCTCTCTTTAAGGATATTTTTTTATCACATGTTAGGAAAATACTACTTCTTGTCCTCTACTGAAAATGCCAAATCATTCCCTACCAATTTGTGCTTTATTCTAAAATACATAATTTTCATATACGTTTGTCTTTGGCTTGATTTTACCTCCTGCTTCTTTGGCAGATTTTTTTTTAAGATCTTATTTATTTATTCATGATAGACACAGAGAGAGAGAGAGAGAGAGGCAGAGACACAGGCAGAGGAAGAAACAGGCTCCATGCAGGGAGGCCGACATGGGACTCGATCTCGAGGCTCCAGGATCACGCCCTGGGCTGAAAGCAGGCACTAAACTGCTGAGCCACCCAGGGATGCCCTTAGGTAGATTTTTCACAAATAGGTACTTAAATATTTCTCAGTGCCTTGGTGCCTTCTGTCCACCTGGAAGATGATTAAAACTCCCAATCGGATCTATGGCTATAGCATGAGTGCATGAGTATAGCCCCTGATCCCATCCTGACTTGGATGAAATGAGCCAGTGGGGAGCAGAGTCCATGAATCAATGCTGAAAGAGGGCAGTGAGGAGGGCTCTGGGCCCTGGAAGATGAGAAGTGTCCAAGGGGTG
This sequence comes from Canis lupus familiaris, assembly GCF_011100685.1. NCBI lineage: Eukaryota > Metazoa > Chordata > Mammalia > Carnivora > Canidae > Canis > Canis lupus. The sequence continues at coordinate 35,584,531 of NC_049226.1, forward strand.
AAATAGGAGGGCATTTGCAGCAACCTTGATCTTCTCTGCAAATTTAGCTCCAGGCTAGCATTGGCCTTTTCTCTTCCTTTGAGATCTCAGTGTCTCCTATAAATGCGTGGCAGGAAAGACTTTTGTGAGCTATGAAGAGGAAAAGATGGAAAAGATGGAGCTTTGATGGTCAAATACATTTAGCAAAGAGGATTAAATAAAATGTTAAAAAGAACACCACAGTCCCCAAATGGCATCACTTAGGTTAAGACCTCACTTCACTAAAGCAAGACTTAATACCTGACCCAACTCCATTTCAATCCCCCAGAAATATAGTCTTAACCAATCAGTCAGGAATTTTGTGGTCAGCACCAATGAGATAACCTTTTCATGGGATGGCTCTTTATCCTCCAAAGGGAGATGAGCTAATCCACCTGCTAAAAGCCTTTTTCCCCCAATTGAAGATGATCTCACCTGAAATAATCCTTTTTTTCTGTTTATCCTGCCCTTTTTAAAAAGATTTATTTATTTATTTTAGAGGAGGGGGAAGGGGTGGAGGGATAGAATCTTCAAGCAGATTCCTCACTAAGCTTGGAGCCTGATACAGGGTCCATCTCACGACCCTGAGATCACAACCTGAGCAGAAATCAAGAGTTGGGTGCATAACTGATAGAGCCACCCAGGCACCCCTTTCTGCTCTTAAAAACCTTTCCCTATCTGTAGCCTTTTGGAGCTCCCCTCTACTTGCTAGATGGGATGCTCCTCCATTCATAAATCAATTAATAAAGGCAATAGGGTCTTTAAAATGTATTTGGTTAAATTTTTGTTGGTTAATAAAAGTTGAAGAGGGGCAGCCCGGGTGGCTCAGCGATTTAGCGCCGCCTTCAGTCCAGGTCATGATTCTGGAGACCCGGGATCGAGTCCCATGTCAGGCTTTCTACATGAACCCTACTTCTCCCTCTCTCTGCCTATGTCTCTGCCTCTGTGTGTGTGTGTCTCTCATGAATAAATAAATAAAATCTAAAAATAATAATAATAATAAAAATAAAAGTTGAAGAGATCTGTTTATTGTGTCAATGTCCAGACACTCAAATATGCTGAGAGCACTGTAAGTTTCTAAGAAGTGGCTCTATTAGGGCAACATTTTCCAGACTTCATGGACAATGGCAAACATTTTGAAGGAGTCTCTTATGGGACCAATATTTCCTGGAAAACACTTCTGGAAACAGCGTCTTGCAGGCTAGTTGCAACAGGCCAACTTTAGCGGGCTCCCTCAGAAAACCTGGAAGTGTCTGAGGAGTGAGTAAGCCAGGACCGGCTGTGTATGCAAACACCATGTGGGGCTTGAGTGTCCCCTGCCCTCCATGGCAGTGGACAGGGATTAAGGGAAGGAACACAACCAAAGTAGAAAGTCAATAGCTAGAAGCTCGGACTATGCATATGAGTCGGTCTTTCTTTTTGCAAGAATCCAGCAACACGGCTAAGAAGCAAAGTATATTTACTGTTATATCTGAGAAAGTTATAGCACAAAAATATGTCTTGATCTGACATGGCTCATAGCGTCTCACAAAATTCAGAGTATTAGGGATGCCTGGGTGGCTCAGCGGTTGAGTCTCTGATTTTAGCTCAGGGCATGATCCTGTTGTCCTAGGATTGAGTCCCACATTGGGCTCCCTAGTGGGAGCCTGCTTCTCCCTCTGCTTGGGTCTCTGCCTCTCTCTCTCTGTGTCTCTCATGAATAAATAAATAAATCTTTTAAAAAAAATCAGAGTATTAAACTAGAAAAGAATAAGGAGCTCATGGACTCCCACACCCTGGATTGAAAGTGGGGAGACAGTCGGAGGGGTAAAGCAGGTTGTTCTAGGTGACTTCCGAAAGACCAATGCCGAGTCTAGGACTGTCATCTCCAATGCTCCTTCCACGAAACCATAATGCCTAGTATATAACTAAAACAGACGAGTATGGAAATTTAAGGCCAAATGGCTAAAGAAGAATACTTTAAGTATTGTACTCAATATTCTAAACAACCACAAGATTTGGCTTCTTTTCATCTCCCAATTTTGGCAGATAGAAAAATAAATTATTAGTTCATTCATGCACTCATTTATTTGTCTATTCAGCAAGTGTCTACTGAGCATCTACTATCTACCAGGAACTGTATTAGAGGCTTGGAGTATAACAGGGAAAATACTTGACATCCTCTCTGCTGACGGTTTGATGGCAAAGACAGATATTATCAAAATAATTACAGAAACAAATACTGGGTTGATTCTGACAAGAATCATAGGCAGCTGAAGAGTAATAATGACCAGAATAAGCAAAATCAATCTTGAACCATAAATCGGAAGAATCAAGAGGTCTAAAAATAGAAATTTCTTATGACACCCCCTTACCCCAATCTCATTTGCTGGAAAGGCAGAGGCAGAAATTAAAACACCAACATTGCCATCTTCCTGTCTGTTTTTTTTTTTTTTAAGATTTTATTTATTTATTGAGAGAGAGAGAAAACACAAGTTGGGAGTGGGGCAGAGGCAGAGAGAGAAGCAGGCTTCCTGCTGAGCAGAGAGCCAGAGAGAGGGCTCTATCCCAGGACCCTGAGATCATGACATTAGCCAAAGGCAGAGGCTCAACCCACTGAGCCACCCAGGTGTCCCTATCCTTTGAAAAGGGCTTTGGGGTAGGCCCAATCCCCAGTTATGCTTCCTATTTGGTAAACTACAGGGGACTCTCGCTCCCTTTAGCAACACAGCTTTGTGGTAGAGCATCAAAAAGCATTTATAAGGGATCCCTGGGTGGCTCAGCGGTTTGGTGCCTGCCTTTGGCCCAGGGCGCGATCCTGGAGTCCCGGAATCGAGTCCCACGTCGGGCTCCCGGCATGGAGCCTGCTTCTCCCTCCTCCTGTGTCTCTGCCTCTCTCTCTCTCTCTCTCTCTGTCTATCATAAATAAATAAATAAATCTTTAAAAAAAAGATTTAAAAAAAGGATTTATAATCGTGAACCTGAGTTGAACTGCACCCCTGAGCTACTGCACATGGTTGCAAGGACTCTCGGGTATGGAGACTGTCCAACAGTCTACTGCAATGCTTGCAGGAAGCACACCTCAGTGAGTCCTGTGTTGGGAGGAGAATTCAAAGCAAGAGAGCAGATGTGGTTGCTGGGCAGGGCTGGGAAGTGAGCTCACATCACCCCTTAGGGAAGGTCTTTCCTTCTCTACTTGGAAGTTCTTGCAAGATCTGCTGGAATCCACTCTTATGGTTTCATCATGTTGTAACATGAAGAACCAATGGGGTCAGGCAGCTAACCTCCCATGGGCTCCTCCACTTTGCACTAAGTGACACTGGTCAAGTCCTTTGACCATGGAGGGTTCCAGTGCTTTCCTTTATAAAATCTCCCACTCATGGGGCACCTGGGTGGCTCAGTGGTTGAGCATCTGCCTTCAGCTCAGGGCATGATCCTGGAGTCCTGAGATCAAGTCCCTCATCAGGTTCCTTGCAGGGAGCCTGCTTCTCCCTCTACCTGTGCCTCTACCACTCTCTGTGTGTCTCTCGTGAATAAATAAAATCTTTTTAAAAAATCCCCCACTTGCAAATTAAATGAAATTGGGAGTTTCAAACCTGGCACATAGAAGGAGTTCAATGGATAGCAGGCTCTCCTTTCCACCTGCTTTCTGCTTCCTTAAATTAGGTTCTTTCCTAAATGCCAGTCCAGCCCCTAATTTATCCGGTCTCGGTGTCATCATCTGTGAAATGAAAGAGCGGGAAAGGGGGTGCTTGCCGGGGTTTCTTTTAATTCAAGCAGTTTCGGACCCCAGCATTGTAACCACCACACCAGGCAGAGAAGGAACAGCAGATGCCAGGGTCTCTGTGACTTCAGTCCTCCGGGGTGAGTTCCAGGAGGGGTCCCCAGCATCAACCATGACCTACTGGAGGGCAAGCAAACTAAAAGAGGTGGAAGAGGCCAAGGCTGCAGGGCACAAGCCTGCAAACAATTCCCACGCAGTTGGAGATGCTCGGCTGGAAACCAGCAGCTCATCTGCAGCTCTACTTGCAACAGAAAAAGTTGCTATTTGCAATAATGTCAGTAACTGATGGCTGGGCTTCAGTGGCTCTTGTTGTGAGCTGCCACCAAACAACCAATTTTCACTTTGGAGTCAGAATGACCCCTCCGATGCTCCGGGCCGGAGGGGAGAGAGGTGTGGGTGTGTGTCTGCTGGGACAAGTTTGGGCAGGAAGTCTTCTGATGGCTGTGTCTGGCCCGCAGTTCCTGCCACTTGCAAGCTCTTCACACCACAAACACATAGCTTTTCCTGATCTTGAAACCCTCAGGAGCCCACCTCTTTTTCTTGGAGTCAGAGGAGAGGAAGGCGGGAGAGGGAAAAAAAGAGGAACAGGAAGACCTGGCTGTTTTTTGAAGCAACATGCTGGAGTCCCGGGTGTTCTGCTCAAAGCCATCACAGGCCAGCTGTGCAAATCTAGCAATCGCTTCCTGTTTCTGGATGCACTGTAGGCAGGTGTCAAGGGTCAAGGTCAGCAGAGGTGATCTTGATCCCACCAAGGAGGAGGTGGTGAGCAGGGGGCACCAGGAAAGGTAATGCAGGCTGCCACAGTGAAGAGGGAAACAATATAGATTTGCAGAGGAGTATCCCTTGCAGAGCTAGAAGTGATCTCAGTGGTGACCCTGATTACAATCACTACCCAAACCACTGAAGCTCTAATGAATTTGTTCAAGGGACATGAGTCAGGAAGGCTCCTTCTGGATGTCCACCTCTCCAGGACCCAGAAGACCCCCGCCCGTGTGAGTTCCAAGCTCTGGGGAGCCAAGGAGTTGCACAAGGAAGCCTTGTGAATCTGGCCAACTGACATAAATTTCCTTACTACCTACAGCCCATGGAAGTCCTTGAAACAGGCAGAGTGACTTCCTTTAGGGACTCAGCTGCCTTGATGTTGATCCTTTGCTAAGGGCAAAAGGCAATCTTGCCTCAATCCCCAGGACCCTGTAAGTCTGCTTTAACCTATAAAAATTCCTTTGGAAACTTACTTATCTCAACCCCCTAGAAACGTGTTGGTGATCATCTTCCAAGCACAGGGCCCACCGACACATATCTGAAGGGTCTCATGACTCAGGTCTTATTAGACAGTAATAAATGACCTCTTCCTAACAATAGCTAGCCCCCTCAAGGTCCTGGAAACCTTGCTTCCAAAACTCCTTAGAAACTTATGTTATCCCTAACTGCATCCGAAATTGAAAGTTTATAAATGCCCACTCCTCATGACCCCAGTGCAGCTCTGCCCACAGGTCCTGTCCCCAGGGTTTAATAAAACCACCTTTTTGCACCAAAGATGTCTCAAGAATTCTTTCTTGGCCATCAGCTTTGAACATTAATGCCTTTCCTACATCAGCACTTGAGGTGCCGAGGGACCAGTGCAAGGGATCCCTGGCCAAGGTTGCCCAGAAGAGGTGGGTCCTGAGCATTGACCTCATGGGTTCTGAGCAGACACCCCTGAGAGGCACCCCAGTCACTGTACCATCAAAGGGCCATCTCTCAGCTACTTCTTTTTTTTTTTTAATTTTTATTTATTTATATAGTCACACACACAGAGAGAGAGAGAGAGAGGCAGAGGCACAGGCAGAGGGAGAAGCAGGCTCCATGCACTGGGAGCCCGATGTGGGATTCGATCCCGGGTCTCCAGGATCACGCCCCGGGCCAAAGGCAGGCGCTAAACCGCTGTGCCACGCAGGGATCCCTCCCAGCTACTTCTTTAAGCCTGGAGGGCATGGGCTAATGCCTTTGTAGGGGCCAAAGACAGGTCACCTCAAGATGCGTCATGAAAATGATTTTGATTTAAAAAGCGATCAAAACCCTCAAGCCTCAGGCAAAGTTCTTGACCTCCCCCACAACTGCCTAAAAGATTCAGATAGAGGACCTGCTCCAGGAGGAGAGCTATCACCATAGAGAACTAGCTTCTGATCCAAACTAGGTAGACAGGAAGGAATCCAGCAAGGCCTGTTGGATCTATGTCCCATTTTTTTCTGAGTGGCTCAGCACACATTCATTTACCAACCATCCAACTCTCTTTCATCTCCTGTGAATTGCATTCCTTCCCTTTGAAGTCCCAGACTCCTACCCACTTGATAGTTAGAATGGCATACACACCTCATTCTGCCTGTCTTTGGAATTTACATGTCTGTATGGATTCCACATACGCACCCAATCAAATGTGATTTTCTCCTCTTAATCTATCAGATGTGACTTTGATTCTTAGTCCTTGCTAGAAGTGATGAAGTTTTGGAATTATAGGTGAGGTTTGGTGGGGTGAGGTCCAGAGCCAAGGACCAAGAAATAATTTTTGACATGTCTATGGTGCAAAATGGTGGTTTTATTAAAGCCCAGGAACAGGACCCGCGTGGTCAGGAATAGCTGCTGCCCCGGGCCTGTGAGGGGTGGCTGATTATATACCTGGGAGTTGGGAGGGGTTTGAGGATAGCGTACTCTCCAAGGAATTTTGGAAGCAAGGTTTCCAGGACCTAGGGGGCTAGCTAGCTATTGTTGGGAAAGGGACATTTATTACTGTCTAATTAAATCTGAGTCATGAGACCCTTCAGATGTGTATCGGTGGGTCATGTGCTTGAGGGATGATCGCCAACATGTATCTTGGGGGTTTCAAGATAAAGGGAAATTTCTAAAGGAATTTTTATATGTTAAAGCAGACTTCTAGGATCCTGGGGGTCAGGCTAAGATTGCCTTCTGTCCTTAGCAAAATGTGAACATCGAGGCAGTTGAATCCATAGAGGAAGGTCACTCTCCTTGTTTCAAGGACTTGTCAATGTGCTTTATCCTCAGCTAGTCCTCTGTTCCCCCATCAGAAGGATTTGAAGGGCAGAGGAAGTTCTTCCTCCCTGTCACCTTATCCAACAAAAGAACCACTAGTGACTTTCCTGGCTACCTTGTTCTGTTATTCTCACCTGGTTTTGCTTTAAGCTCTCTGAACAGCCCCTGCAACTGCTCTGAGCCTGCCCCTCCTGGCCTTGAGGGTGTGTGCTGGTGTCTGATCCCATATCCTCGTCCCTTTGTCTTCAAAACTGATCTGACCTGTCTTCTCCCTGTTTCTGATCTAGAGACGTCTTTGGATCTAACTCTGAGTCCCCTGACAACCAGCTTCAGCAATTCCTTGTACCTGGCACAGGACACCTGCCCGTGGAAAACGGTGATGAATCCATATCAGGTCACCACTTAAGGCCTCATCCGCTATATTCAGTTTATGTTTACAAAATTGAGGATGGTGGGGGTGGAGGGGGAAATGAGGTAATTGTGAGGGAGGGAAATGATTTTCCCTCATTCTTCTAGGTTCTTGGCTGAGATTTCCCCCCACCCACCAATTACTAAAAGACCAACAGAAGAAGTCAAACAGAAGCTTAATAACACATAAAGAAAAAAAAAAACACATAAAGCTCCTGTATGCACAGAAAGACCCAGAAAAACCGAATAACTCTTGGAAATGGCCCAAGCCAATCTTTAAATATCAGCTAAAGATAAAAATTATATATATATATATATATATATATATATATATATATATATATATATATATATATATCAGATGGTGGGGAGCCAGTTCTGGGAGATATCAGGAAAAGCCCCCTAAACAAGGGAAAAGTTGTTAAGTTGTTATGCAGATTTACGTCTTTGCCTTCTCTATTGATAAGTGTTTCTAGGGACTTAGTCATCCTTCTATTCCTGGAACAGAAAGGGAAACACCTTTACAAATGGAAATTTTCCTTATAAATGTAAATGTCTCTTACAAAAGGGTAAGTTTGACTCAGTGTTCAGAGCTTTTCCTACCGTCTGCTGTTTCTTAAAAGTGACAATACTTTTTAAAAAAGATTTTATTAGTTTTGAGTAATCACGATGCCCAACATGGGACTTGAATGCACCACCTGACATCAAGAGTCTCATGCTCCACCAATTGAGCCAGCCAGGTGCCCCAGTGACTATACTTTTAACCCCTAAAATAATACTAATGCCCAAAAGACATATTTTAGGGTGGCAAATTCTGGTCCTAATCAATTCAAAGACAATTTCTGGGGGCACCTGGCTGGCTTAGTCAGTAGGGCATGTGACTCTACATGGTTGGGTGTAAAGATTACTTAAAAATAAAATCTTAAAAAAATAAAAATAAAATAAAATCTTAAAAAAAATTCTGGAAAGACATCTTTTCAGGGAGTTAACAACATTTAAATATTTTTTGCTACTAGCCGTTGTAATGTCTTACAAAGGCTTGTAGTGATTTGGAATTGAATTACAACCCATAGAAAGAAAAACCCAAATTCTAAACAAGATAACCTAAGAGCTGACATAGATGAGGTCATTTTGGTTTTTGGTATCTTGATCATCTGAGGGACATGGAGTGGATATAAATCAGAGAACAATGAACAACAAAAACCAATTAATTAAAAAAATAATTAAAATTAATAAATTTTAAATTAATTAAAAAATTAAGGCTAGGGATCCCTGGGTGGCGCAGCGGTTTAGCGCCTGCCTTTGGCCCAGGGTGTGATCCTGGAGACCCGGGATCGAATCCCACGTTGGGCTCCCGGTGCATGGAGCCTGCTTCTCCCTCTGCCTATGTCTCTGCCTCTCTCTCTCTCTCTCTCTCTCTATCATAAATAAAAAAAAATTAAAAAAAAATTAAGGCTAGGATTGAGTTGGCTACCTCTAAAAAGATGCCAGCCGGAAGGATTTTTAAATCATTCCCAGCAATTACAGAGAGCAGAAGTACACCCTAAAAGTCTTTGATCCTGGAAAAGGATTTCAGGAAATCCCTAATTTAGGACAAGAATACTAGCAATTGCATTAAGTAGAGATGGAGAACAGTTGCATTAGTAAGAGTGCAATATTTGATTTAGGTTTTTTCATTCTGCAATTTCTCTGAGATACTTCAAAATTTATACGTAAATACAGTCCTTTTAAATCTTTTTATATTGTTATTTTTATAGCTCATTTTTATAGGTTTGGGAGCCCCGACATTTTGGCTTATATAGTATCTCTACATTTTCCATACTTGGAGGGAGCACATGAATCGGCTTGTGCACATACAGCGCACGGTAGCACTTCTCGGGAGACACCAACCAGGCCTTAAGTAGAATTCTTAAGACAGTGGGGTTGTGGAATTGAGCATCAGAAGCATCTGAGATGCTTGTTAATAATATGCATTCCCACGGGGCGTCTGGGTGGCTCAGGGGCTAATTGTCTGCCTTTGGCTCAGGTAGTGATCCTGGGGTCCTGGGATCCAGTCCTATATGGGCTCCTTGCTCAGTCGACTCTCTGTTTCTCCCTCTCCCTCTGACCCTCCTCCAGTCTCCCTCTCTAACTCAAGTAAATAAATAACATCTTTAAAAAATATATGCATTCCCAGGACCCCCTAAATATGTTCCCACCAGGGACTGAGACCCAAAAATCAGAATCTCTTGGAGAATCAGGTTTAGCATAAGAATCTGTGGCAAACTCCATTTTCCAAAGCAACTGCAACAAATTATTCCACCATCCCACATCCTCTTCTACAATATGATCTTGCCTTGATACCATCAAGAGATGAGGTCTGTGTCCCCCCTCCTTGCTTCAGTCTGGATGGACTAATGGCTGCTTTGACTAATAGGATAAGGCGGAAATAGCATTGGGTGATTTTGAGGCTGGGCCATACAAAGCGATGCAGTTTCCAGCTTGTTCTCTGGAGCACTCACATTTGGAGTCCTGAGCCACTGTTCAAGACCAGCTGTGCTGAGGCCGCCATGCTGTGTGGAAGCCACACCACCTGAAGAGACTTACACGGGTGTTTCCACTCCTCAAGTCATCCCGGCTCAGGTGGTGGCAGAGTGAAGAGTAATCCAGACGATTCTTCCCTAGAAGATGAACCTCCTAAACCCAACACTTTCCAGAGGACAGATGATTGATTAATCCTTGAGCTGTAGTTGGTGTGGAGGCCAAGAAAAATCAAGGCCATTCCACCTCAAGTTTAGCATTAGCACAAGTACAGCCATCTTAGGCCCCTGGGAATAAGAGCTGAACTTTATTGGGAAAACTGCAGAATGTCCTCAATGTCCTCGGCAGGTAATCCCATATTCTGTATGTTGGTAAATTGAACACAAATAAAAAATAAATAAAAAAAAAAAAAAAGAAAGACAACAGAGCCCACACCCGTGGTAGAAAGTCCCGTATTAGAATGAGAACAGAGCTCAATGCCCTTGAAAGCCCCATATCAAAATGTAAACAGAACTTGAGAAATTCCTCCACCCCTTCTGAAAATCCCCTAGACCAGCCTATAAAAAAACCAGCTGTAACCCACTTCGGGGTCCAAGTCCCTGCTCCGCTGTGTCAGGTACACTTGGACCCAAGCTCGAGCTTGCAAATAAACCCTCGTGCGTTTGCATCGGTGTCGGCTCCTTGGTGGTTTCTCGGATTTGCAATCTTGGGCACAACAGTTGGCATCAGAGTTAGCTTTGATATCAAGATGGATCACTGCTTAGTTACTCAGTCATTCAATTAAAGAGCTATTTCCGATCGCCCACCATTGCCAGATTGTTCTAAAATCCAGAGGAACAGTAAAGGTCAAGAAAAATCCCCCCAGTATCAATGGCCATGCATTCTAAGGGTGGTGAGGCAGGGTGTAGCTGGGGGAGTGGGGAAAGGGGGATAGATAAAACACGTACATAAATACATTAATAAGATAACTTAGGCAAATGTTAAACGCTGTGAAGAGAGTAAAGCAAGGTGATGTTGACAGGGAGGCGCTACTTTAGATTGCGTGGGCATTGAAGGTCATGGCTAGAAGTTGATTGGGCTGAAACCTGTATTAGTTTCCTGGGGCTGCAGAAGTCATGTGCCACAAATTAAAAACATCACAACAATAGAAATTCACTGTCTCACACTTCCAGAAGTCTGGATTCCAAGATCAAGAAGGTCCGCAAGACAGAATCCATAGCTCTCTCCTCGCTCCTGGGGGTTTGCTGCCAATCCTCAGTGGTCCTTGTTTGGAGAGGCATCACCCCCAAACTCTGCAATCATCTTCACCTGGTGTGCAATCTGCATATGCGCCCATCTCCCGACACCACTACTGAGTTAGGGACAAATGGCTAGGCAGGTCTAGATATGGGGCCACAGGAGCAGGCTCACAAAAATCCCCAAAATGCTGAGGTGTAAGGAAAGCAGAGATAAAGGAACAAGCCAGACCACCCTGCCCTAGGTATGGGCAGGGAGGGTATCTTTTTATGACAATCATCTGTGACCAACAAAGAATAATAACCAGACCCCAAAGAAGAAGTAAGCCATTAAAGATGTTATCACTAGTCCTGACCCAGTGGTGCTATCAATGGAGATGTTAAAAGGATTTAGGTTCCCTAATTAGGCTTCCTTTTTTAAAAAATATTTTATTTTATTTTTTTAAAGATTTTATTTATTCATTCATGAGACACACACACACACACACACAGAGAGAGAGAGAGAGAGAGAGAGGCAGAGACACAGGCAGAGGGAGAAGCAGGCTCCATGCCGGGAGCCCGACATGGGACTCGATTCCAGGTCTCCAGGATCACACCCTGGGCCGCAGGCAGCACTAAACCGCTGTGCCACCGGGGAGCTGTCCCCTAATCAGGCTTCCAATAAAAGACCAATCCTACAAGCCCTCAGTGGCAACCCTGTTGGGACCCCTCTCACTTCTGAGAGCTTTCTCTGTATCTTTTTTTTTTAAAGATTTTATTTATTTATTCATGAGAGACACATAGAACGAGAGAGAGGCAGAGACACAGGCAGAGAGAGAAGCAGGCTCCACGCAGGGAGCCCGATGTGGGACTCATCCCAGGTCTCCAGGATCACGCCCTGGGCTGTAGGCGGCGCTAAACCGCTGAGCCACCCGGGCTGCCCTTTCTCTGTATCTTTACTTAATAAACTTAATAAACTCTGTCCCTTTACTCCTGTGTCCATGAGATTCATTCTTCGACTCTGTGAGACAAGAACCAAGCTCTCCCATATCACTACTTTACAAGAACACTAGTCATATGAGATGTAGGGCCCACAGAGCTCCAGTCTGACATCCTAACTACATCCACAATGACCCTTTTTCCAAATAAGGCCCATTCCACATCACTGGGGGTTAGGTCTTCAACCCACGAATGGTGGCAGGACACAGATAAACCTGTGACAAGACCTGCAGGATGAAGACCCGCCCTGGTACAAGAACCCAAGCTGCTGAGCACCCCAAGCAGAGAGCAAAGCAGAAGCAGAAACGTGCTTGGTGTTCAAGAACCAGACTAGCAACCAATGGCTGGTGTGTAGAGAGGAAGGGGGAGCTAAGTATTAGCGTCATCACCATTGGGAACATTCCTTTGCACAACTGCATCTGCTTTGCCCTCACCAGAGGCCAGAGCTGCCCAGCCACCGCACACCATCATCAGGAATCCTGGCCATTCCAATTGGGACACACGGCTGGTAATCGGCTGTCCTGGGTGTCCTCACCAGCATGGTCTAATGGGCATTTTCTGTCTCATGCTATTTCAGCTTTGTGGATCTTCCTACCTTTAGATTCTCTACCCTTCCATCCATCCTTTGCAAATACCAACAGAATCGTGTTCTAAATTAGCAGAAATCTGATCCAATCTCACCCATTCTTAAAAAAAGAAAAAAAAAGCTCCATCATCTCTCCATTATTTGCACGATAAAGAGCAGAATCTGCAGTGCAGTGCAGAAGGTTCTACAAATCCAGCTCAGCTCCAGCTGACATTTCCAGCCTCTCTGTGAGCTGGACTTGCCCGGCCATCCATGGACCCACTGCACATGTTCCAGACTCCATGTTTTCATGCTTTCCTCACTCTCCTGGCTTTTTTCTTGATGAACACCTTAACTTGCAGGAGCCAGCTTGGGACCCACCTCCATTAAAACAGAAAAAAAGCACAAAAAACTACTCTTCTTCACTCTTCCCTGAAAACCTCCCCACTCATGTGTCTGAGGTAGGATCAACTGCTCCTTTACTTTATCCTCATAGCACCTTGCCCGGCATTTATGATCTTGGCTGCTTATGTGTATTGGTTGGCATATTGGCCATTTGCCTCCCTTGCTGAACCATGAATTCTGTGAGATCAGTAACAAGCGCCTGGTATAGTAGGGGTTCAATAAATGATTTGCCAGACTGAAGTTAAGAATGCTAGTAACAACGGATGAGGTGCAAGCACCACCCTCTTATTTATTTATTTATTTATTTATTTATTTATTTATTTACTTACTTACTTACTTATTTAGAGGAGAGGCAATGACTCTTTTGACACTGACACTCTCTCTTGCATTTTTGAGACTTGTGTGTTAGTAGAAGTGTGTAGTTTTGTAGTGAAGGATATAGGCTTGTACAATTTTGATGGTTTTTTGTTTTGTTTTTTGTTTTTACTTATAAGCTTGGGGGCCCTGGTAAATTAAGGCAGCTTTTCTGAAAATTGACCATACGGGAAGCTGTGCCAAACCTCTCCCAGACCCCCTCCGATTAATCCCCGCTAATTCTCATTAGCATGTTTCTATTGCAGACTCGAAAGCAGGAAGAAATTCTTTGCAGTTCATTTAACACCTGCAAGTTGTGAGAGTTGGTGGAGAAAACGCATCGATAAAATAATCACTTGCTGTCTCAGAGATGTTAAATTTGAACCCTTTAAAGGTTGGACTTTTGTTATGATTTCTATTTATGTTTTTGCATCAAGTCATATGTTAATTAATGCTCTCCTCTTCTCAAACGTAAAGGAGGGGGGGCAGGGGGGATATCCGAATGAAACCATTTTGGTGTGTGAATGGCCCCCCGTTAAGAAAGCATTCTGGCATGGGGGAGGGTGGCTTTGGTCCTGGCAGCCTCCAGCCTTAGCTAGGCCGGGGTGGGCCCGACGGGCAGGGCTGGGACTGGGAACTGGGTGGTTTGGTGATTCAGAGGCAGAAAGGGAGGCTCTCTACTGTACCACAGTGCCCCAGCAGGAATTGTGGCAAGAAGGTGATGAAGTTTTATTTTATTTATTTATTTATTTATTTTTTTGGTGATGAAGTTTTAGAATCTAGGTGAGGTTTGGTGGGGTGAGGTCCAGAGCCAATATCCAAGAAAGAACTCTTGAGACGTCATTGGTGCAAAATGGTGGTTTTATTAAAGCCCAGGGATAGGACCTGGGGGCAGGAAGAGCTGCTGCCCCCAGCCTATGAGGGGTGGTTGATTGTATACCTGGGAGTTGGGAGGGGGTTGAGGATAGCATACTCTCTAAGGAATTTTGGAAGCAAGGTTTCCAGGAACTAGGGGGCTAGCTAGCTATTGTTGGGAAAAGGTCAGTTATTACCATCTAATAAAACGTGAGTCATGAGACCCTTCAGATGTGTATTGGTGGGCCATGTGCTTGGGGGATAATCGCCAACATATACCTTGGGGGCGGGGATCAGAGATAAAGGAAATTTCTAAAGGAATTTTTATACATTAAAGTAGACTTACAGGATTCTGGGGGTTGGGCTAAGATTGCCTTCTGCCCTTAGCAGAGTATTAACAGTTGAGTCCCTAAAGGAATGTCCCTCTGCCTGTTTCAAGGACTTGTCAATGTGCTGCCCTGGGCTTGTGCTTTGTCCTCACCTAGCCCTATGTTCCCCCATTAAAGGGACAAGCAAGGAAAACTGTCAGATGTTTGATACACAGTGACTGTTGGGAAGGATACTCCTCCATCTCACGAGGCAGGGTTGGCAGGGGGGACAGGGGCTATTCCCTCTCCCTTCAAAAAAACAAAACAGAAAAAAAGCCAAGTCAGAAAGAAGTGGGGAAGAAGGTTCTAAGGTCATCCCAAGGGGAGATTCCCAGTCCCTGCGAGAAAGAACTGGGAGCCACCATGGAATGGGACAGGGCGTGTGCCATGCTTCATGCGAGAATCTGACCATGTCCCTGGGAGTGATATGGGCTGAGTGGCCAATGCCCTGTTCTCCGGAGATTTCTAAAGAAGGAGGCTTGCAGGAGAAGCCCTTAGCCGGTGGGCAGTGGGGAGTCTAACAAAGGAGAGATGGATGTATCCCATACCTCCAAGGCCCTCCAAGAGCAAGAAGAGGCACTTAGTCATCCCAATGCATCACTGGAGGACCACCTAAGTTAGAAGAGTAGACAGATGGTGAGGCCGAGCCCAGGGCTTGGCTGAGCAAGCGTGAACATACCTGGCAGGAGCAAGGTTATGGGGGTAGACCCCTAGCATGTGCAAAGGAGGACAAGGAGGGTAGTAGTGATGAGAGGACACCACGAACCTGCATGTTATCCCAGGACCTTGTGCATACCTCTAGGCAGGTGCCACCACATTTCTGGAGACCGACAGAAACAGGATGGAATGAAGTAGACCCAGTGAGCCCAGGATGCTCCACCAAGCTGACAGTTAGGTAAGGTCATCTCCAGTGTCTCTCTCATTTCTCTGTGCCCTCCTGGAGGAATGAAATGTGGAAATGTGGGGAGAGCAAACTAGACAGAGACCACGGTCTCCCATCACACTGCTGCAAGGCCCTAAGGCTGATTGAGAGGAAAGAACTTATAATAGGATATCTGGTTAAAGCCTTAAGCCGGGTTGGACTTTTAATAACCAAAAGCAACCAGAAAGCCATACATTCGGCCGTCGTTGTGGCCAAAGGGATGGGAAGCCAAGTCAACCGATGTGGTTAGAAGCACCAAGGAAAAACATAAACCTGATTGAGGCTCACTGCTCACCATGTTCTGATTGGTAAGCAAGCTGATTTCCAGGTTACAATGAGGAATAAAAGTGATAATTTTTTTAAAAGCCTTTATTTATATTTTTGACAGAGTGAGAGAAAGAGCAAGCGCACAAGCAGGGGGAATGGCAGGCAGAAGGAGCTGGAGAAGCAGACTCCCCACAGAGCAGGGACACCCTCCCCCAGGTAGGACTCGATCCCAGGACCCAAGAACAAGCCGAAGGCAGACGCTTCACCCACTGAGCCACCCAGGTGCCCAAATGTGATCATTATTAAAGACACACACAGAACCCAAAAACTTAGCAAAATCAAACCTCCTAAAAATTCTCCTTAGTCTTTCTTTTTTCCCCACAGTTTCACACATGTGACGGCTTCTCAAAAATATGTTCCCTGCCTCTACATGTAGTCACTTCCCTGCCAGAGGGCCTCCGTTGAGCATCAGTGCTTCCCAACCCTCTCAGCCTGACCCACACACCTGCACGAGCCCTGGACAGTAAACAGAATTCTCCTGCTCGGGCTGAATTTCCAGAAACAAGCCTTGTGGGAAGCTCAGAGAATGTCGCTGTCTTAGTCTGTTCGGGGCTGCTATAACAAAAACAAAAAACAAACAAAAACAAAAACAAAAAAAAAACATAGATTGAGCGGTTTTTTGATTCTTAGGGGGCTGGCTTCTCCCTCTGCCTCCTGTGGTGGAAAATCAGGAAAGAGCTCATTATTTTATAAGGACACTAATCCTATCATGGGGCTCCATCCTCAGAGCTTTCCTACCTCCCTTGGGACGCCTGGGTGGCTCAGAGGTTGAGCATCTGCCTTCAGCTAGCTCAAGGTGTGATCCCGGGGTCCTGGGATCAAGTCCCATATGCCCCCACCCCCCCCGCCCCCGGCTCAGGGAGCCTGCTTCTCCCTCTGCCTGTGTCTCTGCCTCTCTCTCTGTGTCTCTCATGAATAAATAAATAAATAAAATCTAAGAAAAATAAATACATAAAAAATAAAAATATTTTTATATAGTGCTTTATTTATGAAACTACTGCTGATGTGCAATTCATTCATTTTTTTACATATTTTTTAATTGTTCAATTTGCCAACATATAGAATAACACCCAGTGCTCATCCCATCAAGTGCCCCCCTCAGTGCCTGTCACCCATTCACCCCCACCTCCCGCCCTCCTCCCCTTCCACCACCCCTTGTTTGTTTCCCAGAGTTAGGAGTCTCTCATGTTCTGTCTCCCTCTCTGATGTTTCCCACTCATTTTTTCTCCTTTCCCCTTTATTCCCTTTCACTATTTTTTATATTCCCCAAATGAATGAGACCATATAATGTTTGTCCTTCTCTGATTGACTTATTTCACTCAGCATAAAACCCTCCAATTCCATCCACCTCGAAGCAAATGGTGGGTATTTGTCGTTTCTAATGGCTGAGTAATATTCCATTGTACACATACATTAAAAAAAAAAAGGATTTTCTTATCTCCCAAAGATGCCATCTCCCAATCCATTACATTAGGGGTTAGGATTTCAATGTCTGAATTGGTAGGGAAGGGATACGGATGTTAAGTCTATAACAGTCACTCTTTATGTTTTCCTTCCTTCCTTTCATGACTTGCCCATTCATGATATTTACTCATTTTTCCATTTCCATCTCATTTTAAAAAATCATCTTTTAAAAGTACTCTCCATCCTAAGAATACTAGTCCTTTGTCACATGCGATTATAAGTGTTTTTTTTCTTGTTTTGCTATTTATATTTTGAGCTCGTTTTTGCTGTTGTAACTTTTAAAAGATTAATCAATCTTTCCTCAATGATTTCCAAACACTCCCATCCAAAATATTTCTTGTTAAGGCCTTTCTTGTTTCCTCTACTTCTGAATCACAGTCAGCTGTCCTGGCTCTGTGTGTTTCATGCCGGCCTTCCCCCCGTAGTTACTCTTCATTTTGTGATAGGACTTTGGAAGCATTTCCTTCCCATATAGGGAATGCAGGTGACACATTTACTGGGTCCTTGTTTGTCCATAAACATTTGGGGGGGAGGTCTTTGCATTTTATTGGCAGTTTAGCTAGGTACAGAATTCTTTTTTTTTTTTTAAGATTTTATTTATTTCTTCATGAAAGACACACACACACACACACACAGAGGCAGAGACACAGGCCGAGGGAGAAGCAGGCTCCATGCAGGAAGCCCGATGGGGGACTGGATCCCGGGTCTCCAGGATCACGCCCCAGGCCAAAGGCAGGTACCAAACCGCTGAGCCACCCAGGGATCCCCCTAGGTACAGAATTCTTGACTCAAAATACTTTCTCCTTAGAAGTTTGAATATACTGCTCCTTTACCTAAAACCCAGTATTGCCAACCAGAAACAAATGTCAGTATGCTCATCTTTCCCTATCAGAGACTTCCTTTTTTTCTCTAGATGCCTTAAGGTGGTTCACTTTATCCTTTGAATTAGGAAATTTCAACAAGATATGTCTCTATCTGGATTCTTTTCTTTCTTCTTCTTCTTTTTTTTTTTTTTTTTAAGATTTTATTTATTTATTCATGAGAGAGACACAGGCAGAGGGAGAAGCAGGCTCCCTGTGGGGGGGGGGGCCCATGTGGGACTCCATCCCAAGACCCCGGGATCATACCCTGAGCCAAAGGCTCAACCACTGAGCCACCCAGCTGTCCCTATGGGTTGTTTTCTTAATTATCCTTCTCTATATATACTCAGTAGATATTCAATCTTAAGAGTCATGTCTAGTTATGGAACTTTATTAGCAGCCCAGGGAACTGTATTATCCTTAGTGTCCTTAACTATGTTTTACCTTCTCATGCTTCTTTTCTTTCTTCTAGGTGTACTAGATTGCTGTCAAGACTCCTAGATTTGTGTTTCTTAACTTTCCTTTGCCTTTTATTTATCTTCTGGCTCCAAATTCTGAGAGATTTAATTTATTTTATTTTCCAGATCAAAAACTTAACCTTCATCTCTGTCCAATTCATCATTCAACCCATCTAGTGAAATCTTCACTCTTACAGTAATATCTTAATTTTGAAATTTCTTTCTTGTTCTCTGACTGTACCTTTTCAAAAGAGAGTGCTCTCAATTGGTGGCTATAATATCTGCCCAAACCTATAGGCAGAAATCAGAATGTTTTTAAATAGTTCATCTTCTCTTTGAATTATCTCTTTCTCTCCATTCTGAGATTAGTTTGTATTTCCTGATCCTTCGCTTTCTCTTTCATGCTTCTGAGTTTTCTTTAATGCCTCACAATCTTTGTTAGCAAGTGCTTTTTTTTTTTTTTTAACGAAGAGCTACTTTCATCTGTGCAGATAATTGGTGTGCATTTCGTATGCAGTTGTGTATGCCTCTTTCTTTAATTGAAGAACCAAACATGAACATTCAGAGCCCACAAAGGCTTCTGGTTTGCTCTGTTTCTTTCTTTCTTTCTTTCTTTCTTTCTTTCTTTCTTTCTTTCTTTCTTTCTTTCTTTCTCTTTCTTTCTTTCTTTCTTTCTTTCAAGATTTTATTTATTTATTCATGAGATACACACACACACACAGAGAGAGAGAGAGAGAGAGAGAGAAGCAGAGACACAGGCAGAGGGAGAAGCAAGCTCCATGCAAGGAGCCCAATGTGGGACTTGATCCCAGGACTCCAGGATCACACCCTGGGGAGAAGGCAGATGCCAAACCGCTGAGCCACTCAGAGATCCCCTGGTTTGCTCTGTTTCCTTTGTTGTCTCCAACATCCTCACCAAGAGCTCTCCTAGAGTACATTAAAGATGCATGCAAATCATTTATTTACTTCTCCTGTTGAAAGTTTGATCTCCCCCTTCCTGGAGTCTGTAGGAATCTATGTACAAAGCCAAAGTGAAGAAGGGCTTGGGCCAGCTTTCACTTCCTTCCTTCCTTCCTTCCTTCCTTCCTTCCTTCCTTCCTTCCTTCCTTCCTTTTTTTTTTTTTTTTAAAGATTTTATTTATTTGAGAAAGGGGGAGAGCAAGCACAAGCAGGGGGAAGGGGCACAAGGAGAAAGAGAAGCAGGCTCTTCACTGAGCAGGGAGCCCCATACAGGGCTCAATCCCAGGACCCTGGGATCATGAACTGAGTTGAAGGCAGATGCTTAACTGAAGGAGCCATCCAGGCACTCTTTACTTTGTATTTCTTAAAACACTTGCTCTGTAAAAAGCCCAAAGACTTTGAGATCATCACAATATGGGAAACAAAGCTAGCCACATGGAGAGGGTATATGAAGAGATAAGTGGCTAACCAGACCCCAGATATCTGAGCCACGTGGATGGTTTGCACCCAGGCATCAGGCATATGAATGAGGAAATCTTCAGATGACAGCCCCATCCCCCATCTGCCTGTACTGACATGAGAGAGAACCATCAAGTTGAGACCAGTCAACCCACAGAAAGATGAGAGGTGATAACATAGATTTTTTTAAAGTGAACTCTACCCTGAGCCTGGGGCTTAAACTCACAACCCCAAGATCAAGAGTCACATGCTCTATCAACTGAGCCAGCCAGGCAGCCCAATACATAATTGTTTTGAACCTTCAAGTTTTGGAGTGGTTTGTTACAAAGCCGTTTCTTGTAGCAATGGACCAACTCCTTTCTCTAAAAAGCAGAGCTCAAGCTTTGGCATGAGGATTAAAGCCATAGCAAATCTTTTTAGGAGAAAAGGACCCACTGATATAGTCTTAAAATGCAGGTCTTCAGTAAAACTCTCTAGAGCCTTTTTACATTTGGGGGACTCTCACTTGGATCTTCTTTAGGCTCCTTTGAGGGAACCAATGCTTAACTCTGTTGCCTTGGCCTGTGGTGTCTTCTATTTTTCTCTGTCAATCAGATAAAACTACACCATATCCTCTAGATATTCCTCAAAATTTAAAGGTTACCAAAGGTATCTATTTCTTTTCCCCTACTCTGTTCTGACATATGTCTGTACTTTTAATGTAAATTTGGGAGAATATGGAGTTGCAATATGTGGTCAGGCTACCATCTTGAATCAGAAACCTATTAAATTCCTAAACAGAACCTAACGGCAAGAGGGCTTACTGTGTATTTCAAATAGTTTTAGGAGTACTAGGTACATGAAGAGTGTGCCATCTGCTAACTTCCCATTAAAATAATTATCTGGGGGAAATTCATGCAAAAATGTACTTCAGTGAGTATTCCTAAGGGACAGTGGTACATTTGCCCAGTGATGGAAGGCTGGCCTCACCCTTCACACACATACTCAAACAGCATAAAAGGGAAAGGGGAGGGAAATAACAAAGAATTTTAAGGCCAGTGTGAAAGTTTTAGAAGTAAGTCCTCTATATTTCTATGAATTTGAAGAGTTGGTATTTTATCTTATTTATTTTAATTAATTTATTTAAAGATTTATTCATTTTAGAGGGAGAGTGCATGAGCAGGGGGAGGGGCAGAGGGCAAAAGACAGAAACTCAGACTCTGCGCTGAGCTCAGAGCCTGATGTGGGTCTCTATCTCACAACCCTGAAATCCTGACCTGAGCCAAAATCAAGAGTCAGATTCTTAACCAATGGAGTGATCTAGACACCCCTATTTTGTTTATTTTTTAAAAGGTATTATTATTATTTTTTAAAGATTTTATTTATTTATTCAAGAGAGACACAAGCAGAGTTTCGGAGAAGCAGGCTCTCCTCCGGGATACTGGTGTGGGACTCGATCTCAGGACCCTGGGACCATGACCTGAGCCAAAAGCAGAAGCTCAACAACTGAGCCCCTCAGGCATCCCTTAGAGATATTTTTTTAAAGTAATTTCTATAACCCAATGTGGGGCTAGAACTCACAAACCTGAAATCAAGAGTCCTATGTTCCACTGACCAGGCCAGCCAGGCCACCCAAAAGAAAAGTTTGTATTTTATGTCACAGTTGCTTTTGGTGGTGATGGTGGGGGGAATACCAGAAAAGTAACTGACTTTTGTCTGAATGGGTAGAAGAAATAAGGTAGAAAAAATGAGATAAACTTTCAAAGTAGAAAGATATTAAGCAAGTGTTATCTCTGGGTTGTATGGTGGAGTTCAAAGACAGTGATGAGAAGAGAAAGGATCTATTTGGGAAATGACTTTCCTATGCAAAATGGGAAGACTTTTATGACCTCTGGATGCTTGTCCTGCTTATCAGGAGTTTCTTCAGAGATGCAAATGTAGGAGCCCAGGGCAGGTGACCCTAAAATGTGCCGTTTTGGCATATTAATTATTTTATTAATTTTTAAAAATATTTTATTTATAAGTAATCTCTACACCCAACGTGGGGCTTGAACTCAGAACCCCAAGATCAGGAGTCATTTGCTCTATAGGTGAGTCAGCCAGGTGCCCTGGCATATTGAGTATTTTAAATAAAAGTTACTGAAGAGCCAGCCTGTGCAGGAAGGAAGCTCAAGACCCTCCTCCAGGGCAGCCCAGGTGGCTCAGCGGTTTAGCGCCACCTTCAGCCCAGGGCCTGATCCTGGAGACCCAGGATCGAGTCCCATGTCGGGCTCCCTGCATGGAGCCTGCTTCTCTCTCTGCCTGTGTCTCTGCCTCTCTCTCTCTCTCCCTCCTGAGGGAGAATAAATACAATAAATAAATAAAATAAAAATCCTTTTAAAAAAAAAAGACCCTCCTCCATCCCCCTCAAAGCAGGAAATAAATCTCCCATGGAAAAGATGCCCTCCCAGTACTAGGGACATAGTTATCTCCAGAGATGGTAAATTCAGTGCCAAAAAGGTGTATAAACAACCCCTGCTGGGGCACCTGGGTGGCTCAGTCAGTTGGGTCCTGGGATCAAGTCCTGCATCAGGCTCCTCACAGGGAGCCTGCTTCTCCCTCTGCCTGTGTCTCTGCCTCTCTCTGTGTCTCTCATGAGTAAATAAATAAAATCTTTAAAACAAATATTTAAAGTAGACATAAAAAAACAACCCTTATTGCTTTTTACTCTTTTACTCCTCCGGCCCAAATTCTTCTCAGAATTCCTTACTAATTGAAGCTCCCAAAGCTGAGTTTCCTCTTTCCTGTCACTATTTCATAGATTTTGTATAAAAACTGAGATGCTGGGTGGCTTAGTGGTTGAGCATCTGCCTTTGGCTCAGGTCATGATCCTGGGGTCCTGGGATCAAGTCCTGCATCAGGATCCCCGCAGGGAGCTTGCTTCTCCCTCTGCTTGTGTCTCTGCCTCTCTCTCTGCATCTCTCATGAATAAATACAATCTGGAAAAAAAAAAAGGTATAAAACTCCCCACCTTGGTCATTTCTTCAGGTCTCAGTTTTAATATTGGGCCTCTGTGTGTGCACACATAACAAAACTTTGTTTTTTTCTCTTGTTAATCCATCTAATATAAATTTATTTTTTGGGTGTAATGTTTTTTAAGTAAGTTCTATGCCCAATGTAGGGCTTGAACTCACAACCCTGAGATTAAGAGTCTAGTTGCAGTTTCTACGGACTGAGCCAGCCTTCCTCCTCCTCTGTCTCATGTAAATTTAATCTGTAGTCCAGCTGTGAGAACTTGAAGGGTAGAGGAAGAATTTTTCCCTCCCTAAATAACTTTTATTTCAGACTTTAGGTGCTTACTTGGCTTCTATTTCTATTTTTAAACCATGAATCCTGTGGTCTCTAAAGTCCATGGGCTGACTTTTGAGGGAAGGAGATTAGGACCTGGAAGAAAAATTTCCTAGAATGAAAATCAAAGAGTTGGGCAATTTTGACAGGCCACCTGGAAACATACAGGTTTTCTGAGAAGGTTACAAATTCAGTGCCTCATAGAGCTGATATAATTTGAGTGTTTGGGGCAGCCCAGGTTGCTCAGTGGTTAGCGCAGCCTTTGGCTCAGGGCCTAGTCCTGGAGACCCGGGATCGAGTCCCACGTCGGGCTCCCTGCATGGAGCCTGCTTCTCCTTCTGCCTGTGTCTCTGCCTCTCTCTCTCTGTGTGTCTCTCATGAATAAATAAATAAAATCTTTAAAAAATTTTGTTGAGTATTTGTTGGTTCATTTATCTATAAGCACAACTGGTCACATATGTGGTAAAGCAATGATGGAAGGCTACAGACATTGGGCCCTAGCTTCTTTTCTCACCTACAGCATCCAATTGTGGCCCAAACCTTGAACATTCCATGCAGCAAAATCAACACTGTGCAGTTCACTGTATCCAATCTCCTTAGAAGGCCAGGAATCGCCATAACCATTTCATCACCTTTACAACCATTATCACCACCATCATCACCACCACCATCATCATCATCATCATCATCACCAGTATGATTGTTATTTTTATTACTATTATTTGGACAAGCTTCTTGGAAATAGGCTCCCTTAGCGACTCATCAGAGAATTTCTTCGAACTCACATGCATGCCTCTTCCTAAGAGCATTCTGATAAAAACAATATTCTCTATTTTGTTTTATTTTCAGTAACATGTTCATGGCATGACTCCTTGTGTCCCATACAAATGTGCCCTTGGCCTGCCTCTTACTCTGGCTGTGTTCTAGTCTGTCTTTCAGAAGAGAAGAATCATAAGAGATGAGTCAGAGAAGGCTTAAGAAGTATCAGACACAGCTCCACCTAAAACCCAATAGAACTCAGAAAATGCCATTGCTAAAAGCTTTTAAGATTCCTTCTGTCTGGGCAAGCTCACCATGATTTCCCCCAAGAAACCTCTGTTTCCTGTAGTATTTATTTACAAATTGTAATGAGTTTAAGAATCGCTTGTAAAGCAACTGAAAAGTCAGATCACCAGGAATTCTGATTCCTTGGTTTCTGAATGAGGCCCAGAAATATCAATTCTAATAAGGACTTCACCCTAGTAAATTTTGATGCAAGTGGAGTATTGACTTCAAGAAATAACAGGCTCACATTATACAAAATAAACTTTACATGACCTAGAAAGCTGGATGTATTTATTTAAGATGAAGATGGGATAAAAAAAGAGATATGTGTACCTGCATCCTATTCTAAATGGGGTGCAGAAGGCTACAGCACCAAACGTAGAAATAAATGGTATTTCCAAAGATGAGGGCAAAATAACCCAATCACTGGTGGTCACAGATAACAAAATGAGTGATTTGAGGACAGCCAGTATTGCTTTAAAATAATCCTTACAGAAAATGCTGCTGTAGGAGCCAGGAGCAGAGAAGGAGCACTTCACGAAGAAGATTCATTGATTCATCAGTTCAGCCTGGAGAACCAATGAGCCACACCACATGGATTGCATCCTTAGGAGCAACATCCCAGAAAATGAAAATGGGAAGGGATCAAGCTAAAATTCGTTGTATCAGGCAGGTGTTATCTCTATTTCCAAGTCTGATCAAGTAGTAATGGCCTCCTGGAACACTAGGTCAAGAGAGATCATGAAGTCATTTCTAGGCTTAGCAGAAAAATGAGCATTGATTGATTAGTGATGTCTGCCAACAGCAAAGAGAAGGAGCCTCGGATGTATCCTGGCCATTTCTGCTAAGGCAGCAACTGTATAATTATCCAAGTTCCACTCTAGTGGAAGGACTCAGTCATTCCTGGTAAGTACCATCTCTTTCCTGCTATTTCCACTCAGGGAAAAGACTGCTGTGGGAATTATGAGGTTATGTTCATCCTGTTAAAGACGGTTGCTGTACTAGAACATCTCAAACACTTCCCTGGTGGACACCTAGACCTGTTATCCTTGCCCGCTCACTAGCATACTCTTTGCTAGTTATATCTCCATGCTCTTTGCTTTGCCTAAACTTCCGAGGAAGAGGAAAAGCCAGTATTACTTGTCCATTCAGGCACTCCCCTCCTACCCCACTGATCTCAAGATTTAAAGCACACAAAAATGAGCAGTACTTCATAAAATGGCTGGTGTGCCTGCGTTCAAAGAGCAAATTCTTTTTAAGTACCTACTTAAAAAAAAGTCGGTGTGCTTACATATAATTGAGAAGCTAATTGCCAATCAACCATATCTATTCATTCAAGTAAGTGCCTGTCAACACTTTGTTCAACTAATTTGAGTTACTGCACGTATATATATGAAGGAAATAAGACTGCAGTAAAAATATTTCAAAGGAAATTTAGATTGATGGTCTTCTAGAATTCAGATTTTTCTCCAGTTCAGATTCACCTTCCTCAACTGTAGTAAATACATTTTGGTTTTTCTTAGATGCTTCTTTCTTCCTAACGGCTCCAAAGTTTGGTAGGGGATGCATGTTCTGGGGAAGCGAATATCAATCCAGTTCTAGACACAGACCATAGAACCAGTTAGGGCACTCGTCCTGCCCAAGCACAGTGATGGGCTCGTGTTGCCATGTGATCTTAGCCAATCCAGTTGGAATGAAATTTAGGACTTTTGCTGGGAATAAAGATGGTGTCTCTTTCTGGCTGGAGCTGTGTAGCTCTTGAAACTTCCGAAAGCCATCTTAGACTAAAAAAAGAAAGCCAGCCTTAGGAGAAAATCACTCTGAAGAAAATACAGTTGAAAGGAGAAAAATAAAACCCAAAACCCTTGAGCTACTAATCTCTTGTGGATTTTTCAGGCAAACGAATCAGGATATTTTCTGTATTGTAAACCCACTTTTAATTAGATTTTTTTCTCTGTCCCTAGTAACACTAGCTGCTACACCCAGTTAATCTGAATCGGGCCAATCCATTTCACTGGTATTATCTTTGTTTCCTATGACTCAACTTTTCCTTTTCTCATTTTCTTTTATGAATGAGATTTGGGAAGCTGGGTAATAAACAGCTGATAATGATCGGGATGAAAATCTCAGTCATGTTCCAGGGGATGCTTTGGAAAAGAATATGCATCTTTTGAATCAATACCATTTACATGATGCTAACAGGAAGGGAAGGAGAAAGAGCCTGGTTTTGTTGTAGATTAAAATGCCTGTGTACTATGGGGAGGAATTAATTATGCAAAATAGTGAAATATGTACAGACAAATGCTAATTTGTCAACCTGTAAACCGAGCTTCCTAAATCTTAGTTTGCAATGAATTGAGTCATTTTCAGATATATTAGGCAAATGAGCTAAACCCTAGTGTGATATATGTATTTAATCCTGAGGCCCAGGCACATACTATTTTCCAAATGATATGAACCCCCTGACCCAAGGACCAGGCTTTATTACATTTTCTGTGAATGCATCTGTGGACATTGTAGCTTCTTGTTTCTGCCACTGCCACTTTGAGCTCAGCTGCTCAAAGAATAAAAGAAGGTAATGAAATAGAAACACAGATTTATGCTTGTGAGTGGTGTGCAGAGAAGAGTCTATCCAGCCAGCTTTCCAGGCAACACTGGAAGAAGGTGTAGTGACCTTCTATGTAATGCCTCCTTGGGTATTTCTCTTGCCTATCAGAGCAGAAAACAGGGGAGGCTCTCTGAAGACAATTCAGGAAGGAGTAACTACAAACAAGCTTCTCTGGGGCAAGCGGCTTCAGGGTCTTGCACAAAAAGAAGACAGTTAAAGAGAGGAAGGGGTTGAGTGGGCAGCAGTAAGCTGTTGGCCTGGGTTGCCCTTGCTCACCTTAGTAGTGCAGTTATCCTTATCTTAATGCTGTGGTCCAGACCTTGGTGTTGGTGGGGGTTTGGACTGAGGCATCTTGCATCTAGCCACAGAAGAGCTACAGAGATACATATCCACCCCTGGAGTTGGCCTAGCCTTGCAGAAAGGACAAAGAAACCCTGGAAGTTTTGAAAGTGCTCCGCTTGGGGCTGCCCTGGTTGCTTACATACTCCATTGGTAAAGGAAAAATGAACAGGAAATGTCTCATAAGCTTCCTTGGAGGAGGTCACATGGTGGACACCAGACAGCTGGACCCTGGCAATCTGACGCTCCTCACCCTATCTTCTGTCTTTGGAAGGTACATTCCACCCACCTAGGAGCCGCTTGAAGGACACCTTATGAGAACATAACATGTCATTGAGACCATCTGGACTGTGTAAGTGATCAAATCCTGTTTCACCAAGCCCTCTAGAGAAACTCAGAAGATTCCCCCGCAGGTAGGTGCAAAAATCTACGGGTCTACTCATCTTGCAGCTGCCTACCTACCCATCTAAAATGGTCTGCTTGTTTCTTTGGTCTCTGAGTGCCCTCTGGGGCCCAAGGGATTTCAAATTTCATCCCAGGGAACTCCTGAAAGTGCCAACCAACAAATGCACTCAGTGAAAGGATCCCAGGTAGGATTAATTCCAGCATTAAGATCTAAGAGGAGATTAAGAAAACAGCAACAATAAGGCCGGGCACTTAGCTCATTTTTGTTTCCTAGCCAACGTCTCCTGGGGCAGGTCTGGAAAAGGCAGCCCACGTCACTGGACACTAGGTGTCCTAATTGCATTGCTTTAGGTGAAAAGACCTTTGTGCTCTTCAGATGAAGTTCTCCCTGATGCTACCAACGATCACCAGATTATCAGGGAGATAATTTTATATCAACATACAAACCCCTTCCTTATACCTTCTTCTGGTTGAATGACACAAATGCACCATTATTATTTTTTTAACTACTCCCCAGTGGAAGGGTAGGTAGTTTCCACTGTTTTGCTGTTCGAACAAGTGCTGCTATAAATAACCTCATCTGTGTATCATTTTGCATGTGGACAACTATTTAAGTAGAATAAATTCCTAGAACTATAATTGCCGAGTCAAAGGTAATGCACTTCTGTAATTTTGAGAGACTTCTAAAAAAAGGTATGACAGTGTGGTTTTAATTTTCATTTCTATTATAATTGAGGTTCTTATCTTTTTTTTTTTAATATTTTACCTGTTTATTTGAGAGAGAGAGAGAGAGAGCACAAGCTGGCAGGGATGGGGGGGTAGGGGGTTGCGGGACTAGATCTCAGGACCCTGAGATGATGACCTGAGCCGAAGGCAGGTGTTTAACCAGCTGAGCCACCCAGGAGCCCCTGTGGTTCCTATCTTTTCAGGTATTTGAGGGACATCTTATCCTTTCCTATGAACAGTCTACACTTATCTTTTGCTCATTTAAAAAAATTTTTTTTTTTATTTTATGATAGGCACACAGTGAGAGAGAGAGGCAGAGACATAGGCAGAGGGAGAAGCAGGCTCCATGCACTGGGAGCCCGACGTAGGACTCGATCCCGGGTCCCCAGGATCCCGCCCTGGGCCAAAGGCAGGCGCCAAACCACTGCGCCACCCAGGGATCCTTTTGCTCATTTTTTTTTACTGAGTTAGTGGTCTTTTTGAACTCCAGAAGTTCTTTATGAATTGAGGAAATTAACTCATCATCTGTTATTGAATTACAAATGTTTTCTCGCATTGTCATTTGTCTTTGACTTTGCTGAATGAGTATTAACCCCACACAGACCTTTTATTGTTATTGTTGTCACTAGGTTGAATTTATTCATATTTCATTTATGAAATTTGGACTTAAAGCTATGCTTTATGGCAGCATAAT
Source organism: Canis lupus familiaris (assembly GCF_011100685.1). Classification (NCBI taxonomy): domain Eukaryota; kingdom Metazoa; phylum Chordata; class Mammalia; order Carnivora; family Canidae; genus Canis; species Canis lupus. The sequence goes on from NC_049226.1 coordinate 35,613,599, forward strand.
CCCATACACCCTTTATCCAGTTTTCCTCAATGGTAACATCCTGCAAAACTAAGGACCAATATTACAAACAGGGAATTCACATTGCTGTGATCTATCAGATTTTATACGTTTTACATGCACTCAGTGTGTGAATTAATGTGTGTGCTTGTGTGTATATTTAGTTCTTGCATTTTGATCACATGCATCGGTTTATGTATCCACCACCAAGGACACAGAACATTTCCCTTCATCACAAAGATCTCTCCTACTGCCTTTTATAACCACCCCCACCTCTCTCCCACCTTCACTGTCAGGAAGCCCTGGCAACCATTGATCTGTTCTCCATCTCTATAATGTTATTTCTAGAATGTTGTATCAGTGGAATAATGCAGCGTGTAAATTTTTGGGAACTGGCTATTTATTTATTTATTTATTTATTTATTTATTTTTACTCAGCATAATTCCATTGAGGTGCATCCCTACTTCTTGCACTTCAGTCATTAGCTCTTTTTTTTTTTTAAGATCAATTTTATTTATCTTAGAGGGATACAGAGTGTGAGCAGGAGAGGCAGAGAGAGAGGGAGACAAGCAGACTCTCTGCTGAACCCAGAGCCCCACTCGGGGCTCGATCTCACGATGCCGAGATCACAACCTGAGCCGAAACCAAGAGTGGGACACCCAACTGACTAAGCCACCTAGATGTTCTTAATTAGTTCCTTTTTATTTTTTAATTTTTTTTTTATTTTATTTTTTTAAGATTTTATTTATTTACTTGAGAGAGAGAGAGAGAGTATAAGTGAAAGGGAGGGGCAGAGGGAGAGAGAGAAGCAGGCTCTCCAGTGAGCAGGGAGCCTGATATGGGGCTCGATCCCAGGACCCCCAAGATTGTGACCTGAGCCAAAGGCAGATGCTCAACCAACTGAGCCACCCAGATGCCCCTAATTAGATCTGTTTTATTGATGCCAGTATTTCAAGATACAGCTGTACTATCACTTCCCTATTCATTGTTGAAGGGCATTTGGTTTTTTCAAATGTGGAGCTATTTTGAGTAAAGCCACTATGGGCATTCATGGACAAGGTGTTTGTGTGAACATAGGTCCTCATTTCTCTGGGATAAGGAGTGCATTTGCTGGTCATTTGTCATCACATGTTTACTTTTGTATAAAACTGCTCAATGTTTTCAGATGAACTATACTATTTTACAGTCCCACCAGAAGCATACAAGTGATCAAGGTTCCCTGCATCCTCACCAGGATTTGGTGATGTCACTATTCCTTATTTCATCCATTCTGATGTGAATGTAGTGGTACCTCATTGTGGTTTTATTTGTTTCCCTAATGGCTTATGATACCGAGCTTGTTTGCCTTCTGTATATCCTCTTTGGTAAAATGCCCATTTGTGGTTTTTGCCCATTTTCTGATGTTTTTGCTTTTTACTATTGATTTTTTAGTCTCTATATATTCTAGATACCACTCCTTTGTCAGACATGTGATTTGCAAATATTTTCTTCCAGTCCATAGCTTGTCATTTCATTCTCATAACCATGACTCTCATAGGACAGAAATTTATTTTAATAAGACCCAATGGATCAGATTTGCTTTTTTTGTTAACTTAGAAAAAAAAATCAAGAAATGTGATATGCATATTCCTCAAGTGTGATGGCTGAAAAATGTACACTTAAAAAATATTTATCTATTTATTTATTTGAGAGAGAGAGAGAAAGAGAGAGACAACTAGTGGGAGGAGCAGAGAGAGGTAGAGAATTCCAAGCAGACTTCAAGCCGAGCGTGGAGCTGGATGCAGGGCTCAATCCCAGGACCCTGAGATCATGACCTGAGCTGAAACCGAGAGTCAGACACCTAACCTACTGGGCCACCCAGTCGCCCTAAAATGCACACTCTTAATGCAATCTGTAGGAGAAGTGAGAGTACAGATGTTAGGACTATTTTACAGATTAAGGACATTGGACCTTGCCTTGACTTCTGGTTCGAGAGTCTTCCCACTACCCCACTGTGAATGGAGTTCTGTGTGTATTTCGGCAGAATGATTGATATAAATCGGCACAATATAAGTCTTCTGGTCATTTTAACCACTTAGGACACATATGAGACCTTCCCAATGAGTGTCCTTTGAGATCACACATCACTTTCTTTTTTTAAAGATTATATTTCTTTATTTGAGAGAGAACAAAGGGCAGGAGGGAGCAGAGGGTGAGGGAGATGCAGATTCCCTGCTGAGTGTGATGCCTGATTCCAGGCTCAATCTCAAGACCCAGAGATCACGACCTGAACCAAAATGAAGAGTTGGATGCCCAACTGACTAAGCCACCCAGGCACCTTGCCCACACATCACTTCCAACCTACTTTCTTTGTAATACAATCAATATTTTTCCATTGATATATTTACGACGTGATGTGATAAGTGAATATGGACTCCGAAAGCATCCCCCTGACCTATCCCAGCTCCAGCAGTCATGGATAAGCAAGGGACCATGCATTGAGCTGTCCAAACTGAGTGCATGAAATTCTAAAAACTGAGATGAAAGGCCTCGCCGAGAGATAGTCACAAGAAATGGCATTATAGGGGAGCCTGGGTGGTTCCGCGGTTGAACGTCTGCCTTCGGCTCAGGTCGTGATCCCTGGGTCCTGGGATTAAGTCCCACAACGGATTCCCCACTGGGAGCCTGTTTCTCCCTCTGCCTGTGTCTCCGCCTCTCTCTCTGTGTCTCTCATGAATAAATAAGTAAAATCTCTTAAAAAAAAAAAAGGAAAAAGAAATGACATCATACACTAAGAGGAGGGCTTTTATTGAAGAGAAAAGGTCATGTGGCATCAGGGTGTCCTTGTGTCATTTGTGCTAACTGGAGTCCCTAGCCTGGGGGCTGAGCCCTTCTGCTGTTCCCCAGGAGAAGTGGCAATCTGCAATCCCAGTCAGTAGGTGCCCGTGTTGTTTCCAGGCTCACCTGAGCTAGTGTCCCTTCATCTCTATGCCTGGCGGTCCGAGAAGGCTCTGGGGGGAGGCTGTCTCTTAGAGTGGAACTCTTCCTGCCATCATGCCCCGTGATTATCAAGTTAGCTCAGGCAGGACTGAGGGGTTCTGGCTGGGAGGGCCTGCAGCTCCCCAGGGAGCCAACCCTGGCTTGCGACTGCTCCACAATCAGGAGCAGCTCCTCTGGAGCCTTGTGAAGACGCAGGGATGTGCTCTCTCTTTCCTAGTCCTACGATACCAGGGGGAGACCTGGAGGGCCCAGGCTGCTGGCAGAGATGCCCAAAGAGCTGGGTTACCCCACACACTTCCCCGGGGAAGAGACCCCAAAAGACTGAGCCGCTCAAAATGCCCCTCCCAGGGAAGACTCAAGGAGAACAACATTGGGAGAAAGAGCCAGAGGTACCTGCACTTCCTACTTCTGGAAGAGGACATCTGTGGGGAGAGACGTGGATGTGCCCAGAGCACCCTGCAAGGCTGCAATGATCTGTGGCCTGGAAAACACGAAAGAAGGTCAGTGATGACTCCCTGACCCCTTTTGTGATAAAGCATAGGATCCAAGCAGGTGGAGGCACATGCATGTTGCCCCAGAGAACCCATAGCACATTCCCCAGGCGTGATCCCATCACAGATGTCCTATGGGTGTTTGCTGCCAGTGGCTGTGGGGAAAGCTCTGGGGTCTTTCCTTTCTTGGCTGGGTCAGAGCTCAGGGTACATCACTGCTGCCTTTTTTTTTTTTTTTTTGAGATTTTTTTTTTTTTTTATATTCATGAGAGACACAGAGAGAGAGGCAGAGACACAGCCAGAGGGAGAAGCAGGCTCCCTGTGGGGAGCCCAATGTGGGACTCAATTCCAGGACCCTGGGATCACACCCTGAGCCGAAGGCAGATGCTCAACCACTGAGCCATGCAGGTGCCCGCCTCACTGCTGTCTTGACCCCTTCTCTGCTCCTGTGGATGCTGCATTGTTCCATGTGTCTTTGCTACATCCTCAATGGGATCCCCACCCAAGGCTGTCACCTCTCAGGCTCTGTGGTGTGGGCACCTGAACCTCCTCCCAGTGGGCCTCATGGCACTTGAAGCAGTGGCCATACACCACTATGGGGTGTGAAGGCAGCTCCGGGGACCCAGCCAGACCTGCTTGCAGCCCAACCAGTGCCCCCACCTTCCTAGCTGTGCAGGCTTCCCTGTGATTCTCTGTAACTATATATAAGTGAGAGATTCTAGAAGGGGAAATAATGTTGCTTGTTTCTTCTTCTGGTGTCTCCCTATTCTCTGTTTCCCTTTTTATTTTGTTTTTAAAATCTATTTATTTATTTTTTTAGTAATCTCTTTCCCCAACGTGGGGCTCAAACTCACGGCCCCGAGATCAAGAGTCACACGCTGTTCCAACTGAGCCAGCCAGGCACCCCCTCCCTTCTCTCGTTCTCTGCTTTCGAGTGAGTTTTTCTTGAATTCCTCCCCGACCTACTCAGACCTCTTGTACTTTTTTTTATATGATTTTATTTATTTGAGAAAGAGAGAGAGAGCACAAGCAGGGAGGAGGGGCAGAGGGAGAGGGAGAAGCAGATTCCCCACTGAGCAGGGAGCCTGATGCAGGACTTGATCCCAGGACCCCAGGATCATGACCTGTGTTGAAGGCAGATGTTTCACCAACTGAGCCACCCAGGCACCCTGACCTCCTGTACTTAAAGCTCCAGGAGCTTGTTGGCTGGCCTTGTACCACGTGCCAAGTGGGAGCTAGGGAATCCACACCACCAGTGCTTTCCCAGCAGCACCTGGCTCTCAATCCCATGGTTATCTTGCATACCACACTGTTTGGAAGGTCCCAAGCTTCTGCTTTGCCTTCCCTCCCAGGGAGCCAGGCCCCTCCTTTCCTGGGTGTATTATACCACGAGTCACATAGAGAGCAGGCCATATACATAGAAGGCTTCCAAACGCATATTAATGTTTAAAAAATCTTGTCCCTATTTCACAGGAACAAGAGAGCTTCCTTCTGCCAATACACACACACACACACACACACACACACACACACACACACACACTCCTCCCTCCCTATTCTGTTCTACTGAACCCTTTGGGATTCTTCGAAACCGGGACAAAAAATCTTGAATAGAGGATGCCAATGAAAACCTCAGGTTTTTTTTAGAGGGGACAGGGAGGGAGGCTTCTATGCTCCTGGCCATATTCTTTTTTTTTTTTTTTTTTTTCTGGCCATGTTCTGTTTCTCCATCTGGGATTTGTTTAATGCAAAGTGTAAAAGGATATCCATGGTGGGAAGTCTTCCATCAAACCAAATTTCTCCTTCGGAAACAGTCTCTTGCCCATGATTATGGTCGGCTCCAAGACGGGCTTTGCCAGCATGCTTGTGTTTTTGTTTTTGTTTTTTTCCAGTCCCACCTGGGCCTGAGAACCATGGTGCTCCATCTCTAGTGTACACCCTAGCTTGTATCCTTTCAACAGTTTTGCATCTACTCCACTGCCACTTCCGTTGGTGTGTTTGTTTCCTGCTAATTTCTCTGTTGGTCCCCTTGACCTGGGCTGGCCTGAATTAATCCTGAATTAATCGATGAGGAAATCGGCATGCTTTCCTCAGTCCCCACCTCTGTCTCTAATTCCAGTTATTCCATTTTGACAGGAGCCATCTTGGCTCATCCACATTCCAAGCACTGCTTGGAGTTTTATCATCAACCCAGGCTAAGTGACAGGTGGGAAGTAATGGGAAGGAGAAGCGAGAGATAAGGCTGTGACTGTCAGGTGACCCGTTTTGAATTAGATAGTCCTGAATGTGAACATCTTTTTAAAAAACATACCTTTTCTCTTGAAAGACAGATAATAAATCCCAAATGGCGTTTGCCTCAGGATTTGGGAAGGAGGAGGTGTAGGTGGGTATAGGTGATGTTTTGTGAAAGAGGCCTTTCCCTTCATCTATCCTGTTTTAATTTTTTTTTAAGATTTTATTTATTGAGAGAGAAAGAGAAAGCATAAGTGGCAGGAGGGGCAGAGGGAGAGAGAAGAAGGAGATTTCCTGCTGAGCTGGGACTTGATTCCAGGACCCCAAGATCATGATCTGAGCCAAAGGCAGATGCTCAACCACTGAGCCACCCAAGAGCCCCCTCTTTTTAGCCAACATTAAAGGAAACCATTTGGCTTTCTTAGAGGGCGTGATCTGAAACACACGAGGCAAGAGAGGAAGGATGGAGCTGAAGAGGGGACTGGACACTCCCTGGAATCCTTGTTCTTTCTGGAAACGAACAGCAGGGTGTTGAGGGTGCTCAACTCCTCCCCCGCCCCTGCCGCCCTGTGCTCCCCATGAGCTGGCTCTATGGTCTGACTGCAGGGAACTCATCCAGAAAGAATCTTCTTCAAAGCCTCTCAGTGTGATGGAGAGTACGAATTGCTGCCAGTCGTGGAGGAAATGTGTTCCTGGCGCCTTTGAGTTCCAACTCGTAGACTTGCCACGTTCTGGCAATCTGTGTGTGAATTGTGTCTTGCTCCAACGTGTACCCAGATTGGGGGTGGGGAGCCGTCACCCCTTCCTTTTAAACTGCTGTTCCTCTCCATTTGCTGCCGCAGATGCCAGCACAATTCTTGTCGTGTTAATTTGACCAGGAGAGTGAGAACTGGCAGCAGCATTCATTAAAAAGGATATGCCACCCAAGAGATAGCTTGAGTGCACTTCTTCTCTTAGCATTCCTCTGTATGTGTTCTCTTCTTTCCAACCTACAGCTGACATTCCACAGGTTCCAGGGAGGGGAAGACGTGATGTTCACTGGAAACATGAATGAAAAGTGAGAGGTAGTCGAGAAAGGACTCCAAATGTAATGAGAGTCTCCAATCTTAGAGGGGTTAAAAAGGCCTGGGTGGCTCAGTTGGTTAAGCATCCGACACTGGCTCAGGTTGTGATCTCAGGGTGGTGAGATCGAGCTGCACATTGAGCTCCATGCTCGGCTCAGAATCTGCTGGAGATTCTCCCTCTCTCCCTCCCCCTCCGCATGCTCACTCTCTCTCGCTCAAATCAATCAATAAATCTAAAAAAAAAACAAAAAAAAAAAAACAAAAAAAAAAACTGAAGGCACTAAAAAGAATTAGTAGAGACTCGGGGAAAAGTACTGAATGGTAAGGTTATGGTTACGATGGAAGGATTGGTAGAAAATGGTATAAATGGATTTTTTTTTTTTTTAAACAGAGAGAAATAATGCCATTCTTCCTTTCATAAAAGGAACCAAGACTCCTTTGGGGAAATGACTGAGTCTAGGCTTGGGGCAGGAAAGGTGCATTAGCCCTGAGGTCTCATAATCCCCCAAAATAAGAAAATGCTGAGAAACAAGACCACTCAACAATGCACAAACCCAATGGATGTATGCCAAATGGACATAAGAGCAAACGGAACGATCTCCCAGTGGAGAAAACATTTGAGCACAAAATTAATAATGTAGTAGTGGATTACAACTTCAAGTATAAATATCCGTGAGTTCATACTGATGTAAAGAAATGATTGAATATATAGATAAGTGGGGGAGAAGAGCCAAGTCTCCTCTACAGAAGAATACCAAGTAATTTATATACCTGTGACCCCTCCTTGGAAGTGGAAATTAGCTCCCTGCTCTTTACCTGTGACCTGTGCATGGTGACTTCTTCTTCTTCTTCTTTTTTTTTTTAAAGATTTTTATTTATTTATTCATGTGAGACACACACACACACACAGAGGAAGAGACACAGGCAGAGGGAGAAGCAGGCTCCATACAGGGAGCCTGACATGGGACTCGATCCTGGGTCTCCAGGATCAGGCCCTGGGCTAAAGGTGGCGCTAAACCACTGAGCCACCCGGGGATCCCTGCATGGTGACTTCTTTCCAAAAAGTACAGCATAGAAAGAGAGAGGAAAAAAAAAAAAACTTTTTTAGTGGAGGAATTTGACAGTACTCCCCCAGCAGGGGTGATCCATGTTAACATCATTGTTGTTAAAACGTATTAATAGCACATATCTTTGATATGGTGACAATGGTACATCACCTCATTGGTCTTCCCAAAGTGGTAACTCCAGTCTAACCATGAGAACAATCATCAGACAAACCCAACTTGAAGGACATTCTACAAAATACCTGACCGGTACTCCTCGAGCCTGTCAAGGTTATCAAAAACAAGGAAAGTCTTAGAAAGTGTCACAGTCCCGAGGAGCCTAAGGAGACATGATGGGTAAATGGAACATGGCGTCTTGGGTGGGATCCTGGCACAGAGAAAGGACACCGTGGGGAAAAAACTAAAGAACGCAGAATAAGGTATGGGCTTTAGTTAATAATCATGTATCAATAATGTTGCTTGGAACCATAAATATCAACTAGAATATGGAACTGGGTCCAGTCTGGGGGAAAAAAAAAGTTTTACATTTGCCATCAGAAGTCTAGCTACCACCTGGTCAGTCCTGCTCACATTGTAAAAAAATAAGAAAAAAATATATAGTGGCTGCAAGCTGTGTTTTAAAATTTTTTTTTTTTTTAAACAAGATCCTTTTTTTTTTTTTTTTTTTTTTATTTATTTACTTATGATAGTCACAGAGAGAGAGAGAGAGAGGCAGAGACACAGGCAGAGGGAGAAGCAGGCTCCATGCATCGGGAGCCTGATATGGGATTCGATCCCGGGTCTCCAGGATCACGCCCTGGGCCAAAGGCAGGCGCCAAACCGCTGCGCCACCCAGGGATCCCTGTGTTTTAAAATTTTAATGCTGTTCTAAATGCCCATAATTTCAGGTAGTCTCCTTTGGAAGTGCAGGCAGTATTTTTAGCTATCTAATGTATTTGTTCTGGGCTTGTTGACAGAGTAGCATTGGCCGAGCCATAGAGGGAAGGAAGCAAATTTGGGGAGGAATCCACCAAGTTGACATGGGAATTATTCAAAATCAAACAGTTCCTCCTCAACCCGTGTTTCCCCTGCTGCATCCAACAAAGGGTGATTTTTCCTCTTCATAAGACTAAGATGCACTTCGAATTGTCAGATTAATTAAGTCATTTTCAGTTCGTTATGTATGCCTTTAAGGAGACTTTCTAATAAACTCAGTTGTTATCAGAAGTGTCCTTGGGTTTCACATTTTGGTCCCCCGTGTGGCCCTTTGTTTTCTAATCAACATCACAACTTCTAAATTAGGCGAGGGAAGCATCTTGTTCTCTCAAACCCATTTGGTGTGCGAGCAAATCAGAATCGAGCTGAGGCTGCCACCTCTTTATTTGTTGTGTCAACCAATTAAAAAGTGTTACTCTCTTGGTAATAAAGTGCAACTTTGTCCCCCTGGGTCCTCACTCTGGCCTCTTCTGATCTGGCTCTTTCTTTAATTTTCTAGCTGGGCTCACTTTGGTCTCAGATTGCACAATCATCCCGGGCTCTGCCTGGGTCAAAGCCCTTCTCCATTGGAAGGAAGATACGGAATCGTTCTGTCCTTTCTTTTACTCCAAGCCTACTGTTCCCAGGAGCCAGTAACAGAATCCATGCCATACAGAGCTGTGTCAGAAATCTCTTAGAAGAGGCGCGTGGATGGCTCAGTGGTTGAGCATCTGCCTTCAGTTCAGGGCATGATCCCAGGGTCCTGGGATCCAGTCCCTCATTGGGCTCCCGGTAGGGAGCCTGCTTCTCCCTCTACCTGTGTCTCTGCCTCTCCCTGTCTCTCTCATGAATAAATGAATAAAGTCTTAAAAAGAAAAAAGAAACAACAAAACCAGAATATGTAAACGTGTTTCTTTGTATGTCCAGATAATTGATGGAATAAACTGGGTGGCAGCCAGGATGTGGGAGTAAGGCATTCAGAAAGACTAAAATATCATACAGGACATGTGTGGCCTCAGAAGCATCATGTCCCTTGCTGCCAGGGCTGGTTTGGTTTTACTTTTTGCCCTCATATTTTTGTGTAACTGAGGGATTTGGCAGACTAAGAGAAGCGAACACTTTTATTTAACTTCTGAGCATCCAAAATACTTTAGCATTCATGATCTCATTTGATCCCTACACCCTGTGTTGTTCGAAAGGCCAGAATTACCTTCTCTTTTTGACAGCAAAGGGAACTGTGCCCCAGGAGGTCACACACACTAGTTGCTGAACTAGTAAAAAGAAGCCTCAGGACTGGAATTCAGGTCTCCCAAATTTAAGTTTTAGGCTTTTCGTCCTATAGTAATGTTCTAATTTTTTTCTCCTAGCGTCTGAATTCGCTTGTCTGATGAAATGTGTCCTAAAAATAGCACGTACACAGACACACATACACACACACAATTTTGCTATAATTTGAACTTCCCATCGTCCCCAGGTTGTGAACTACTGTCCTCCATGATATCAGCTCCATGAAGGTGATCGAGCAAAAATAAGGAAACTCTGAAATAGGACAATAAGCAACCTGAAGATAAGAATTGAAACCAAACTCCTAGGTTCTTTTGCCAAGTTTCCTCCCTTCTCTCGGAATACATTCTCTCTCACAGGGAATGGCATATCCTGAAATTAAATGTGTTAAAAAAATACCCTGGGGGTGGGAGGTGGAGGTAGATGCAAAAATGAGAACACGTTGATGGAAAATAAAAACCTGAGAGGATAGGGAACTGCAGGACGAGGAGGACAGTCAAAGAAAAAAAGAAAAGAGAATAAAAATGATGTTCAATGAGATATTTGCAATCATGACGATTTGCCACCCACGTAGTATGTGTATTTATGACATCTGTCTGGGGTGGTGGTGGTGATGGTGACCAAAAGAGGAGCGTGACACAGAGAGAATAACACAGGCTAGGAGCACCTGGGTGGCCCAGCGGTTGACCGTCTGCCTTTGGCTCAGGCCCTGATCCCTGGGTCCTGGGGTCAAGTCCCACATCGGGCTCCCCGCAGGGAGCCTGCTTCTCCCTCTGCCTGTGTCTCTGCCTCTCTGTGTGTGTGTCTCTCATGAATACATAAATAAAATCTTAAAACAAAACAAGTTAGGCTAATGGAAGCCAAGTGGGCATTGGCCCTCATCACACTAGGCCCAGTGGGAATTAGCCCCTGGTCCTGGGTTTTCTCTTTGATTTGCAACTGTCCAGTCACCAAACCACCATGACATTGTCCTTCAGCCTCCAGCGACTCCTCCTGGAGAAGGATTTGGAGGAGGTTCATTTCCTCTCTCCAAGCTTGAGATTCTAGGAGATGGAGTTGGGCCTGGGGGTTAGGGAATGAACAGGAAGGTATTATAGTGAACAGGCCCACCAGGTGTTGAGCTAAGATTTGCAAAATAAGTTAGAAAACCAGACCATCAAGCAAAGGTTGAATAAGTGTTTCTCGGGCTCTCTGGCCAAGTATCTCCAGAAATTCCTTTGCCAAGCATCTTTGGGCCAGCCTCCCTCCTTTCATGGGTACCCGGCCCCAGCAGGCCCTAACTTAGCCCTGGTTATGTCTGCAGGTGGGGGTTATTCCGTGTCCTGTTTAAGGCTCAGGAGGTCAGCGTGGATGTCTGTCCACTGGAAAGTAATTCCAGGATCAAATTCGTAATTTTGAAAATTGATAGGAGTTAACAATCACAAAATTGGTCCTTTTCAGCCCAGTTACCTCTATTATTTTAATGATGGCATTTGTCTATTCAGTGATTCACCCTGAGCTTGGCACCCAACCAACAGATGGTCCATCCAGATAGTGTCTACATCTTGATGCAGAATCAAGAATTGCTGTTTATTCATTTGGCTGTATTAATGACCAATTTGTGCTCAGTCAATTAGATTAGATCAGTGACTTAGATCCAATTAGTTAATTCAAATTTTTTTCCTTTAAAGGAAAAAGAAAAGCCACACCAGCCTTTTTTTTTTTTTTTTTTTTTTTTTAGTGTGTGTGTGTTTTAAATCCTGTGTACTTATTCTACTGAAGATACTTTTGACTATGGCATGTTGTGAAAGTCGGACACAGAATTCAAGGTGACCCTGGTGAAAATAGACACAAAAGGCACTGACTAAAAGGTAGGACATAGAAGGAAGAGAAGAGAGTTTATACTGATGCAGAATGCTGGTTGGTACAAATCCTATGCCAAGAAAATATCACATCTATGTTTAATGTGCTCAGTTTTATGGGGAAACATATTTTTGTAGGTTAGTTCATGGTGGTTTTGAATAAAATGTCAAAAAATTCCAACCAAACAGAAAATGTAATAGTGATGCACAGAATTTGCACATGAATATCTGCGAGTGGCTGTGTGGTGATTATCCTTGGCATTCGCTGGGCACACTCTTCATCTCACGTTTCTCAGGAAGAACTAACCCCAATGTGTTATTTCCTCTAGTCGTAAATCAGTGTCATCTTTCAGGGGAAAAAGCACATAATAGCCAATGACGCTTGGTGTCCCTCATGGTCTCACCCCCTTCCTTTCATAAATATTTCAGTTTGGGGCAATAAGGCTGCATAATTGAAACAGAATTCTCAAGCCATGTTCTATATAAAGTGATAGAACTGTGTTTGGACAATTCTGTAGCTTCTCACTGAGCTGTTAGGCAAATAGGATTTATATCCTTGTACTCATTCCAACTCCAGTTAAACCCTGTTGGCCATGTGGAGCTTTGTGCATGGAAGGGCTTTCTGAGGCCCTGACTGGTCTCCATGGGAAAGGGTTCCATAATTGATTACTGATGTCTGCCATGGGCATGGAAGAAGACTGTCATAGTGTGAGACATGGTTACAACCCGTTCTAGCCACAAGACTGACTGAATCCAATGCCCTGTAGCTAAATGTGTCCATTTGGAAGTAAAAGTATAAGAGTGCATACACATTCCCTTATCATTGCTAATAGGATTGCAACAAATATGGATAAAATCACATTTAATAGTTCTAAATGATCATAATAGGAGAGCAGGCCCTTAAGGCAGGGGGTGGTGGTGGTGGTGGTGGATGTTTCTCAAGAAGCTGTTAAGAGGGGGCACTTGGGTGGCTCAGTGGTTGAGCATCTGTCTTCAGCTCAGGGCATGACCCTGGGGTCCTGGGATCAAGTCTCGCATTGGAATCCCTGCAGGGAACCTGCTTCTCCCCCTGCCTGTGTCTCTGCCTCTCTCTGTGTGTCTCTCATGCATAAATAAATAAAATATTAAAAAAAAAGAGAGAGAGAAAAGAAGCTGTTAAGACATTGAGCTCCTATGTGGTCTTCACGCTAGACTCTTCAATTATGTTTCCAGAGTATCTCCCGAGGTCCTTTGAATCTGCTAAGGCTTCCTCCTGGCAGTGTAGCTCATGACCTACCTTTAAGAATCTGTGTCCCAGGGAGCTACTGGATATTCAGCTAGTGGAGAGAACATTTCTGAAGTCCTCCCAGAGAGGTACTTTTTCCTCTCAGCCTCTGGTGTCCTAATTAGTTTCAACGGCCATGATAAAATACCAACAATTGGTTGTATTACAGAACCAGAGTCTATTTCTCATAGTTTTAGAAACTGGAAATATGAGATCAAGGTGCCAGCAGTGTTGGTGTCTGGAGAGAGATCACTCTTGGGTTACAGATGGTGCCTTCTTGCTATGTCCTCATAGCCTCTTCCTCTTCTTCTTCTTCTTTTTTCTTTTTTTAATTTTTAAAATATTTTTTTAAATGTATTTATTCGTGAGAGACACAGAGAGAGAGGCAGAGACATAGGCAGAGGGAGAAGCAGGCTCCCTGATGTGGGACTCAATCCCAGGACCCCTGGATCATGACCTGAGCCAGAGGTGGATGTTCAACTGCTGAGCCACTCATGTATTCCTTCTTTTCTTATTTTTTAAAAAGATTTTATTTGTTTTAGAGAGAGATAGAGAAAGCATGAATTGGGGGGAGGGGCAGAGGGAGAGAGAGACTTTCAAGCCGACTCCACTTTTAGTACAGAGCCCAACGTGGGGCTCAATCTTGTGCCCCAGAGATCATGATCTGAGCCAAAATCATGACTTGGATGCTTAACCAACTGAGCCACCCAGGCACCCTTCTTCCTCTTCTTATAAGTGTATAAGCTCCATTGGGGGTGGGAGTTTCACCCTCATAACCTCATCTAAATCTGATCACCTCCCAAAGACCCCACCACCAAATGCCATCATGTGGTGGGTTAAACTTCAGCGTATGAATTTTGGAGGGACACAAACAGTAGATAAAATCTGGTATGTAGTAGAAGGAAGGTAGTTCTAGGAGTACCCAAACAGGGCTCTGGATGGCAGGTCAGAAAGCATAATTTATTTGTTCATATTTTAACTAGCACCTAGAGGGGCGCGTTAAATATTCATTGAAAGACTGATAGAATGAATGATAAAAAATGAATAAATGAAAGCAAAGATGACTTGATCCTAGGCCAGGCTACCTGTAGAGGTAATATGAGGTCATTTCTACGCTCACATGTCTGGCTGACCAGATATAGGCTCAGAAGAGTCCAGAGGACATAAATTCTTTTGGGTCCATTCAATTCTAAAATGCCACAATTCTAATTAGGCATGACCTGTCCTGCTTCTTTCAACCTCAGCTTCCAGTCCTCACCTGCCATGTGTGGGGTCATTCAGAGGAGGGCAAAACCACTTCTTCCAACTTAAGACTTCAGGCATGTGGATCAACTGTGGGATCAGCTATATCAGTTAAAATGCTTCTAATTGCAGAAAGACAATCCAGTGAAAAAGAACTTAATTAATGTAGGGATAAATTGGCTCAGGTAACATAAAAGTGCAGGTGTTGGCAGGCTTCAGCTTAAGCTAGATTCAAGGTTCAAATGGTGCCGGTAAGACTGTGTTTCTTTCCATCTCTTGGCTCAGCCCAGTATCCTGCTGGTTCTCTTCTCTGCCTTCCTGTGGGGACCTCAGCGGCTGTGGGTTCTCCCTTCTCAGGGCAAGATAGTTATCATGGTGCCATATTTACCTCTTCCCAGGGGAAAGAGTAATCATCTTTCTTGGTCCTGACCACACAAGTCCCATGGTTCATCTGATTGGATGGGCTTCCGCCGTTGGCTTACTTTCTCTGAGTCTCCAGAATAAGGAGTTAAGATGTGCTATTAGGCTTAAATCTGGGTCATGTGGAATCCCATGCAGACCCTGTGGAATGACAGTAGTGGTCAGTACCCAAGTGGTCAGTAGCCAAGGTTTGAGACCTTGGCTCAAAAAAGGGGGAAAGGATGTGGGGAGAAATAATACATAGGATGATGAGTTCCCCAAATGCTCAAAAAGCTGGAATCATGGGCTCAGCTCCATAAAATCAGCTAAAGTATCTACGAAGTGTTCCACATGGATGTCAGCAGTCATCGTACCTAGTGCAGGTGTGAAAAAGACTCTAATCAACTACAAGCTCAGTATGAACCAATAAACTGATTTGCCTATCAGCAATAATAATAACATGCAATGTATTCCCATTTTCAACCGTTAGAACTATCTAACATTGGAATTGACAGCCTTAGGAGATCGTTTCTTACTCGTCACTAGATGTCCTAAAGCAAAAGCCGTATCATCATTTTTAGGGATGTCATTGAGGGAACTTGGAGGATCATAGACTCATTCATTCATTCATTCATTCAACACATATTTCCTGAATGCCTATGGTGTGTGGTCAGATCTCTTGAAGCAGATGCTGGTACAAACATTGACAGGCTCTTTTTTAGGGGAGGAAGCAGGATTGTGCAGATTCAACACAGGTCCAACACAGGGAGCCTGGACCTTTGGAGAAAATATGGCCCATCAGAGTGTCTGCATTGGGCGAAAATAACTAGGCCTTTGTACTTGCAACTTGATTAGTCATTGGATGTGGGCCACTAAGGGAAGGAAGTCTGTGTTCCTGGAGAAGCCTGTGTCCCTAAAGGAGCTGACAGCTGGAGATGTGTCCTTCTGTGCCCACCACAGCCTACTGTGTGCCAAGCACTGTTCCAGACATTGAAAATACAGCAGTCAACAAAACAGCAGCAAAGTTCAAGCAGGAGTGGGTATTCTAGTGGAAGGTGAAAAGAGAATTTTTATTTTGTAAAAATTTTTTAGGGGCACCTGGGTGGCTCAGTGGTTGAGCATCTGCCTTCAGGGTCCTGGGATTGAGTCCGTCATCGGGCTCCCCATAGGGAGCCTGCTTCTCCCTCTGCCTAGGTCTCTGCCCCTCTCTGTGTCTCTCATGAATAAATAAATAAATATCTTTAAAAAATCTTTTTTAGAAGTTTTATTTATTTAAGTAATCGCTATACCTGATGTGGGGCTCGAACTTACCATCCTAAGATCAAGAGTCACATGCTCTTCTGACTAAGCCAGCCAGGTGCGCTGAGAACTTGTAAAAAATATCTAAATGAATGTGTAGCAATTAGTGATAAATGCTATGATGCATCGTGGCAAGGAGAAGGTCGTCACTATGGAAGAGGAAATTGTGGGTAGTGGTGTAGTGGTTGTGCCATTTTCATCAGCGGGGTTAGGAGAACTTCTTTTTTTTTTTTTTTTTTAAAGATTTTATTTATTTATTCATCACACACACACACACACACACACACACACACACACAGACACAGGCAGAGGGAGAAGCAGGCTCCATGCAGGAAACCTGATGTGGAACTTGATCCCGGGACTCTGGGATCACACTCTGAGCCAAAGGCAGAGCTCAACTACTGAGCCACCTAGGTGTTCCTTAGGAGAACTTCTATAAGTGATGCTTGAGTAGACATGTAGGGAGGTTGGAGAAAAAACCCTGCATCCACTGGGGCTCAGTGGGGTTCCAGGCAGTGAGCAAGGCAAAGGCTTTGAGGAGGAGCAAAGACACCATTACGGTTGGAGGGAAAGAAGGGTAGAACAGGAACTTGGAAGAATAGAAGGGGACTAGATCATGCAGGGCCACAAGGCCATGCTTATACTTGGGGACCATGTTAAGCACTCAAAGTGGGAAGATACAATGGAGGTTGCTTGTTAGAAACCCTCCCTCCACTTAGCTCCCCACTTTAGAGGAGGACACCGAATTCCACAGAAGTAGTAGGATTAGCACAAAGTTGCATAGAAACTCTAGAAAAAGTCAAAACAGAGACGGAAAAGACATGATATATCCATTAGGATGCTTTGGGCTGCATGTTTGAGAAACTCTGGATTCAAAGAGGCTTCAATAAAAGGGAATTGAATTATTTCCCATTACTGGAAGACCAGAGTTGTGAGAGCCCTGGGCACAGTTCCAAGAGTGGCTCAGTAATTTCCTTCCATCCTTCCATCCATCATCTTCAGTGTATAAATCAGGATGAGCTAGGATACGCTGCGGTAACAGATCCAATTCCAATAGCTTTAAGGAGAAAAAGTATATTTTTACTTCATGTCCATGGCTGGGCACCATTTTTATTAACTGTGGGGCTGTCCCTACTGTTATCACTTACAGGTTGACAAAGCCCCTCCCACATAGAACATTGCTGATCACCATGCCAGAAGAAAATGAGAACTCTAGAGTGTCTTGAAGTGGTGATTAAACGCTTCGGTTCAGAAATCACATACATCATTTCTGCCCACGATTTGTCGGCCTTCCTACTCACAAATGGGCCAGAATTGCCATTCTACTATGTGCCTGGAAGGCAGAGAGATGCATCGAGCAGCACTAATGACTCTCAGAGTCAATACCAGCTTGGATACTAAGAACTGGTTCCCCCACTCCCCACCCGACACCTCCCTGCGAGGTCAGGACAGTCACAAAAACAGCACTCAAAGTAGAGGAATTACCACAATTTTTAAGAGCAAGGAAAATTTCCCCAGACTTTCCCAATACTTCCCTCACATTCTATTGGCCAGAAATGGATCACTTGTTCATTCTTAACCAATCATGGGTCCCAGGGGAATGGGATTCCCAGGGTCGGCTTAACCCAATTGGGATTTACCCTCTAGAGCCCCAAGAGATTGGGTTGTTTTTCTTGAGCCTAGGGATCGGCTGTTTAAAGTTGGTGTAGGTGTTGAAAAAGATAACTCTTCTCTAGCATTTTTTTTTAAATGTTTATTTATTTATGATAGTCACAGAGAGAGAAAGAGAGAGAGGCAGAGACACAGGCAGAGGGAGAAGCAGGCTCCATGCACTGGGAGCCTGACGTGGGATTTGATCCCGGGTCTCCAGGATCACGCCCTGGGCCAAAGGCAGGTGCCAAACCCCTGCGCCACCCAGGGATCCCCTCTAGCATTTTTTAATGAGTTCAACGCACAGAGAAAGGACACTTTCATACTGTCAACACTTCAGGTAGTGAAACCAGGTGAAAGGAGAAAAATAGATGCTGGTAGGCAAATGGATATTGGTTGGTTGCAACCAACGTGGTCAACTACGAAAGGGCAAACCAGGAAGGCTAGAAATGTCTATAAGAAATATAATACATCTCTGCATTATATTTCTTATAATATAAAAAATAAATCTGGCTCAGCTGGATTCTTGATCTTGGTGTAGTGAGTATGAGACCCAGGTTGGGTATAGAGATTACTAAAAAATAAATAAGTAAAACTTAAGAAAAATATGCATATAATGCACTGCAGTAAGGGTTGGAATGAATAAACTTGAAGATCCTAACTCTGAGATACTATTATTTTCTGTGGGTTTGCTGATGCTACCATCTGTGAGCACATGGGTTCAGAACACATTTGTGTGTGGGGGTGATCTAAGGAACCAAAGCAATTTCCCTTACTCAGTACCACTGATCAAGTCTTTTTTTTTTTTTTTTTTTAATCAAGTCTTGTTAGAGTCCCACACGAGGAAGACATGCTTCTACTTATTGCTAGAAGCTGCCAGATGAGGAATCGGCAATTCTAGAATAAAGAAGGGGAGGTGAAAGCTCAGGGAAGAGAAAAGGAAGGAAACGAATTCATTACCCATAGTGGGGCACCCAGGTGGCTCAGTGGGTAAAGCATCTGACTCTTGATTTCAGCTCTGGTTAGGATCTCAGGGTCATGAGATTGAGCCCTGTGTCTGGCTCTGTACTCTGTGGAGAATCTGCTTCTGATTCTCTCTCTCCCTCTCCCTCTGCTCAAGTGCACACTCTCGCCCTCTCTCAAATAAATAAATAAGATCTTTTGAAAAAGATTGCACATTGTATAAAGGCCAAGAATATGTTTTTATGATTTCCAAAAGGATACGCCTACGTTAGGATTCCCAAATGCATATGCTTTTCTTATCTGCTCTCCTGAGCTTGAAGCTCTTGTGCTGAACAACTCTACTTACGGCTCTTAAAGGCACTTCAGCACGTCCACTGCCAGCGCTGTGATGAACCAGCTCTTCTGACCATGCTAGCCATCTCTGCTAATGGGCACCGACTACCAAAAATCTACTTGAGCCTTCTGTCCGATTTTACCTGGATCATCAGAAGAGCTTTCAGATTGCTCTTCTCCCAGGCAATATTCCTTACTCCTGTTGACTCAGAGATCCAGCTAATGTGTAAATCTGACCGTGGCTTCCCCTTGAGTGGAACCCACCAAGAGCTCTCCATCAACTGTAGAATCAATTCAAGTTCTTTGGCAGGAGATACAATGCCCTTCTGCCAGCTTTCTTTGGAAGACTCCCTGGGAATCTATGCTCAATTGCTGAACCTCTGCTCACACCCCCTCCCCCGTACCCCCACGACTCCCTGTCTTTCCGGTTTTGTCTCTGCTGTGAGTGGCCTTCCCCTTTGTTTGCTGGATTAATTCTTAATTATGCATTCATGGTTCTGCTCATTAACTCACGCAGAAAGCTGCCTTTGACCTTGTCCCTCCCCAGGCTAAGTGAGGAGCCTGACACCTGTGCTCTCGGAGCATTCCGAGCCCATCTTTACATGGGACATGGCCATGGACTTGGAAAACATTTGTTTATGCCTTCGGAGCTCTCTGCAAACTTCCCTCCTCCATGGAGGGGAACTGGCTTACTCATCTTTTACCCGCCACTTGCCACAGTGCCTGGTGGAGTGTAGGCTCTCCACACCTGTTTATTTGACAGAAGCACTGAGAGTGGCAGGTGAGGTGCGGCTGAGAGAATGGGAAGAAGTGCCGAGGAAGAAGGAGGGAAGGCATCTCAGGATCTGCCTCTAGTGTCTGGAATCTGGGGTCGGTGAGTTCCAAGCAGAGCCTCTCTGCCTTTCTGGCACTGGGGAATCCGGGGCTTGGACCCGGCAGGAGTGAGACTTAATGGACAACTTCGGGACAGTCTCTACTGCCCACACTCTGACAACTGCCCCTGCCTTCAAACGGAGCATACTGGCACTTGCAACAAAAGGCCAGGACACACGGGCAGAATTTTGGCAGGGGCCCCTGCTTTCCGTTCTCATTTTCCCCATCTCCTCCGTGGACACATGCCAAAGATGATGATTAGGACTCCCTCTTGGGGTGGCCTCAAGGCTTAGAGTTAGACCCGGGACTCTTCTTTCCATGGATCAGATGAGCAAGCGCACAGGAACACCTCCGTCCCTGCGCCGCCCCCCCTCCCCCCCCCCCGCCCCGCCTTCCCCTACAGTACAGGAATTTAAAAGCTTAGGGGCTCGGGCAGCTTTTCTAACCCAGTGCTCCGGAAAAAGCTCCGGAAAGAAGCAATCAAAGGTGCCACCCGCCTAAGCCCTGGGGTTGTCTTGTGCCCGCGGGAGTGCGGTTGGCGGGGGTGGGGCGAGGGGGAGAGGAGAGTGCCCGCGGGGAAGAGAGCACAGGCCCAGCTCGCCGGCAGCCCCAGGACCTCGGACCAGCCCCTGGACCCCTGGTCTCAGTTTAGGAACCTGTAGCAATGGGTTTGGCCTTCCCTCCGCTGCGCGCGCCGCCACTAGGGAGAGGCAAAGGCTCGCAGATCCCCGGAGTCCCGCTCCGGCAGCGCAGCGCCCGGGCTTCGGGGCAGGTGGGACCCTGGCCGCGGCCCGCACGGGGCAAAGGCAGCGGAGGCGGGGCCCAGCCGCGCGCGCCGGCTCCAGAGGGGACCCTCCGGCCCGGCCCCCGGCCCCCGGCCCCCGCTCCCCTCCGCCGCGGGCTCGCCGTTTCGGTGCAGCGGGGTCCGGGGCTCCGGTGACGCGGAGCTCCAAGTGCGCCGCGGGGGGCGGGGGGCAGCGAAGAGGGGCCCCTCTCCTCCCCCGGGCGCCCGGGCGGGTAACGTGGGCGGCGGCGAGCGGATGCCCTCCCTCCCCTCCCCTCCCTCCCTCTCTCCCCTCCCTCCCTCCCTCGCCTCGCCTCGCCGCGCCTCGCCGCCTCCCTCCCCGCGCGGCGCTCCCGCGTGTGCGGGTGTGAGTGCGTGTGTCTCCCTCGCTCCCTCCCGCACGCGCTCCGGCACTAGTGCAGGCGGCCGGCCGGCGGCTCCCGGCTCCCGGCTCCCGGCTCGCCCGCCCCGGCCGCTGCGCTCCGCCCTCCCTCCCCGCCGCCGCCGCCGCCGCCGCCTCTGCAGTCGCAGCCGGGCAGGGTGAGTGAGTGAGGGCCGGCCGCCGCGCGCCCCCCCGCAGCCCGCTCCGTCCCGGAGCCAGAGCCAGCCCTCGGCGGGAGCGCGCTGCCGGGCCGCCGGGCCCCTCCGGCCGGCCGGGCTCCTCGAGGGCTGCGCGCCCCCGCCCCGCCCCGCCCCGCCCCGTGACCGGCTCCCCGTCTCGCCCCGCAGGGCCCGCCCGGACGGGACCACGCCGCCGCCGCCGCCGCCGCCCGGAGCCGCGCTTCGGGTCCCGCCTGAGCCGCGCCGCCGCCCGCGGGGGATGGGGCTGCCCGGGAGGCGCGCCGAGCCCGCAGGGGGAGCGCGGAGCCGGCGCGCAGCGTGAGCGCCCCAGCCGCCCGAGCAGCCCGCGCCTCGATGGCGCCATCGCCCCGGCGCCGCTGACCGCCCGCCCGCCCGCCCGCCCGCCGCCTTCGAGCTCGGCCTGCCGCGGAAGCCCGGCCGGCCCCGCCATGGCGCTGCGGCGCCTCCTCCTGCTGCTGCTGCTGCTGCTCTCGCTGGAGTCCCTGCACCTGCTGCCCGGCGCCCGCGCCGCCCGCGCCCGCGCCGCCAACCGGACCCTGAGCGCCGGCGCCGCTGCCGTCGGGGGCCGGCGGCCCGGGGGCGCCCTGGCCCGGGGCGGCCGCGAGCTGAACGGCACCGCCCGGGCGCCCGGCGGCGCGGACGCGGGGGGCCGGCGGGGGCAGCCGGCGGGGGCGGCGGCGGCGGCGGCGGCGGCGGGGGCGGCGGGGGCGGTGGCGGCGGCCAGCGCGGCCGTCACCTACGAGACGTGCTGGGGCTACTACGACGTGAGCGGCCAGTACGACAAGGAGTTCGAGTGCAACAACAGCGAGAGCGGCTACCTGTACTGCTGCGGCACCTGCTACTACCGCTTCTGCTGCAAGAAGCGCCACGAGAAGCTGGACCAGCGCCAGTGCACCAACTACCAGAGCCCGGTGTGGGTGCAGACGCCCAGCACCAAGGTGGTGTCGCCGGGGCCCGAGAACAAGTACGACCCGGAGAAGGACAAGACCAACTTCACCGTCTACATCACCTGCGGGGTGATCGCCTTCGTCATCGTGGCCGGCGTCTTCGCCAAGGTCTCCTATGACAAGGCCCACCGCCCTCCGCGGGAAATGAACATTCACAGGTGAGAGGGCGAGCGAGCGCGCGAGCGGGTCCTGGTGCCCGGTCCTGGTGCCCGGTCCCGGTGCCCGGTCCTGGTGCCCGGTCCTGGTGCCCGGCCCCGGCCTCCCGCCACCGCGCCCCTCTTAACGTGCGCGGCCCCCTGTCTCCTCCACACTGGGTACCACCACCTCGCTCTGACGCTCCCTCTAAGACCAGTTTCTCCCTTGCTCCCTTGACTGGCAGCTAAATCCCGGCTTGCTTCTTCTCACCATTTCTTCAGAGTCCAGAACGCATGCTTTGGTGGTGGTGGTGGGGGATTACCGGGCAAAGTGAGGAGCCGTGGAGTCCATGAAGTTTGAGTCTAAGAATTTTACAAATCCTGTAAGCCCGGATCAGGGGGTAGGGGTGGGGGCCCCGGGCTCGGCTTTCAGGACAAAGTGGGCACTCTGGGGTACGCTCCTCGTAACCTTTGGTGTTTTGAGTCTAAGCAGCACATCTTCTCGGGTGTGGGATGTTGCACAATGTTGGAAGCCTACAGGAGGGAGTACCAAGTGATTTAGCATAAGCTGGATGTTCTCGGTGTGGAACCGGGGGTGATGCAGAAGGGATGCCTCCCGGGTAAGAAGGAGTAGAGATTTATCCATTCCGTGTTGACCAAGGGCAGATGGTGTCTCCTCACTGCCTCCTGCCCGAGTGGGCTGCTTATTTTCCGGCCGAGACTGGAGGACTTGTTCTTTAAAACCCTGTGGGCAGAACTCTCCTCTGAGTTAACATTCTTGCTGTGTTAAGCCTGGTGGGCAGCCTTTTCCCTGCTCACGTTTGGGGGGCGGTGGGGACAGCCTCCTCCCAAAACTTAATGCCGAGAGCTCAAGATATGGTAGTGCCCGGCCCCACCCTGCCTGCCTCCCAGCCCACCACCCCGGCTCCCAGTGAGTCCGGAGGGAAGCCAGAGCCCCAAGAAGAGGAAACCGGCCTCTCCTCACAAGTCAGCAAACGATGCACCCAGGGGAGGCAAAGTTAGCTCTGCTTCCAGTCCCCTCGTGATGATGGATGGCTGGACTTGGTTCAGCAGAGTCTTTCAGGGAACAAATCCTGCCCCGGGACATGTGTCCATTTTTGGCACATGGTGTGGGCACTGCCCTGGTGACCAGGACCCCCCACCCCCGCCCGACCCCTTTCCCCAGACCAGTCCTGCTTCTGAGTGAGCCAAGCAGGCCCCTCCTACCCTGAACTATACACCATAAGCTCGTCTCTACACTCAGCTTATTATCCTTTCGGCCCGAAAGCCTTCTTCCCCTTGCTGCTGTTGGACATTAATCAGCCGTACCTTGATGAAGAGAGAAAAAGGCAGATAGAAATTTCTGGGCATGATTTTTTTTTTCGTCTTTTGAAGATGTTGAGAAAAGATGATACTCCCTGGCAGGTCTTACTGAGTCAAGCACACGATGTGTGGGTATTTCAGTATTGACATACATATTTGAGGGTCAGAACTGGGTGTTTCCAAAAGCAGACCCGTTTATAATCCACACCTGCTGTGCACCTGGCTGGCTCAGTGGTTGAGCATCTGCCTTCAGCTCACGGTGTGATCCCGGGGTCCTGGGATCGCCCCCACTCTTATCGGGCTCCCCGCAGGGAGCCTGCTTCTCTTCCTCTGCCTCTGTCTCTGCCTCTCTCTCTGTGCCTCTCATGAAAAAATACAATCTTTAAAAAAAATAATCCTCACCCACTACCCCAAGGTACCACTGGGCCCCATCCCACCCCATCTTATCCTGAAGGATGAGATTCTGTGCCTGGCTGGTCCTGGGCACTGATGGAGGAATTGTGACAAATGGTGTGCGCTCAGCCCCGTGTCTCCTTTGGGTCTGGTCTGGTGAAGGGTTCTCCCTCTTGGCTCACCTTGCAAAGCAGAGAAGGAATAGCCAGTGGGGAAAGCACCTTCCTGAAGCAGATGTACCTGGTCCTTATCCCTCCTCTGCTTACCTCCAGGCCCAGAGCCTTGTTCCTCTTCACTTTCTCCTGGTCTCCCATTCCCCCCCCAATCCCCAGCTCTGGCCACTATGTGACCTCCCGCTGGTTGATTCCCACAAACCTTTCTCTTGGCTTCTTTCTTCTCTGAGCCTTTGTCTTCTTAGACTGAGCCCCGCAGCCCCCACCCCCCCTGCCCTGACCTTGCCACCACCTACTAAATGTATTCCTCATCACCTGGCAGGATACTGATGGGCTCTGGATGCTGTCCCTGGCCTGTTCTACTGGCTCTTGACCCTGGAGATGTCATGGTCCCTCTGAGTGTTTTTGCCCCGCTCTGTATCACCGTGACCCCTCCCCCAAATCCAAACTAGGGTGACTCATTTGTGTACAGGTGTGTGGCTCAGTGACTGGTGTTGGCTTTTGGAGCAGTTTCTCCTCGGTGCCGGGGAAGGAAGCGATCCATGGATGGAGGATGAGTTCAGCTTTAGGCCAGGATGTAAATATGGGATGTTTCTCCCTCAAATTCACCTCCTGATTTTATTCAGTTCACAGCTTCTCTTCCAACAGCTGTAGCATTGCCTGCTCAGTGCTTTGGAAACCGTCACGCTGGTGCTTGTTAGGTAGGGGACGACGCCTGACTCTGTTTGGGGGAAGGGGACAGAGCATGAGCCGCCATCCCTCGAGGACACTCCACGAGTGACCTTGGGGCAGGGGAGGGCACCTCCTC
Organism: Canis lupus familiaris; assembly: GCF_011100685.1. NCBI lineage: Eukaryota > Metazoa > Chordata > Mammalia > Carnivora > Canidae > Canis > Canis lupus. The sequence continues at coordinate 35,638,673 of NC_049226.1, forward strand.
ATCCAGCTTTGGATGACTCAGGCACAACAGCGTCCCATCCTGACTTTTCCCCTCCCAGGCTGCTCCCCAACTCCTGGGTGTGTTACCACCACTGGTCTTACTTGGCTCCCACCTCAGAGGTCACACAGCTTGCCATTCTAGGCAGTGTTTGGTGCAGATGGTCCCATTGGGAACCCGAGTAGGAAAAAGAGAAGAGATAAATAGTCCCACCTAATGAGTTTTCCCCAGGAGGAGAGTGGGGAAAAGAAAGGATGGACCCTCTCCAGGGGTCACGGAGGAAGTGGGACGTGCGTTAGGTTCCATGTGCCTTGAAATAGTTCAGCAGAGACGTTTCCTTTCTGAAAAGGTGAAGGATTTTTTTTTTTTTTCCAACGTGTGATCCTCTCTCTGGAGATGGTAGTTGGGCAGGCAGAGGCCGGGGCCGAGGGAGGAGAGATGCTTCATTGAAGGGGATGTTTGTGTTAGGGTTGGCAGGGGTGAGGAGGAAGGAGGCTGCTGCCCTGAGATCAGCCATCTGCCTCCGCCTATGTCCCCAGGCTGGTCAGCCCTGCGCCTGCCCATGGCACACATTCCTTAGAGCTGGGCTTCCTTTTGCTGCTCTGGCCCCCGCAGGGAAGAGCAGATTTAGTCTTTTCCAGAAGTGATTAGACCTTACCATCCTGTTTCTATAGGAGAAGCCAGTGTCCGTAGGGGAGACTCTCTGCTCTCTGGTGATTCGACCATATGAGCAGAGTCACATCAGCTGGACCCCAGGGAGGAGGAAGAGATGGCCAGAGGAGACCAAAGGGACCAGAGGCCGAGCCGTGCTCTGGATCTGGGGAGCCCCTGGGCGTGGGGGGGCCCACCTTTGCCAGCCGGGGCCCCGTTTCCCACCCGGATCTCGACCTCACCTTCCCCCAGTCACCTTCCCGGTGCTGAGACTCAATTGAGAAACCACAGGCATGCACCGAGTTTAATGCTTCGTGAGCGCTTTTTGTGGTGCTTCCTGGGGCTGTTTGTTCCATGAGGGGCTGTCCATCTTCTCCCAGGAAACGGCCCCGAATGAGCTGTCTCCCATTCAAACCATTCAAACCTCTTTCCTCCTCCTCGCCTAGAGTTGATTCATTAGTGTCCTGGAGATGAGCATCTCCAAGCAAGAAACTCTGGCTTTTTTTTTTTTTTTTTTTTGATCTTTTATGAAATGGCTACTTAGCTGATGGGGCGGGAAACTATTAGGGTGTTGTAGGTGTAGGCGGTACAGCCAGGGATGCCCTGGGTCCTCCCGCGGTACAGGGATGGGGGGGATGGAGGAATTTAGGGTGGGGGTGGGGGTCATGCTCAGGGTTTCAGGCAGAGGAACCTCAGCAGATGTTACCAGGAAAAAGTGTCAGGAGGTGACCCTACAACCATTAGGAGGGTCCTTTGTCTTTAGGCTCCTCTGCTTCTTTCCAGAGGAATCAAGAGAACACTTTGTTCCACTTTTCCCCCTCTTAGAAATTAATGGCAAACCCAAAGAGGCCTGTTTTGTGCTCACAGACCACATCAACTTCAAGAGCAGGACCCCTTTGCTGGCAGATCTCGTGAATTCTCTTCCTAGGTTCCCAGGCAATGAACTGTCACATCATCCGCAGACACTCCCATTTTTTGAGGCACTGTGAGCTCACTGTAATGAATCTAAACAGAGAGTCAACTTTTTTTTTTTTTTTACTTCAAATAGAGCAGTTGGAAGGACAGGGGAAAAAAACGTCTTGCCTTGGAGCGAAGGTCTTGAGCCTTGCGTGTTTTCTATTGCCTTGGAAGGGAAAAAAAAAATGCACGTAGGGAAAGGAGTGAAATTGTAGAAGAATTTAAGGAGGCTCCTGGATGAGGGGCTAGAGAACGACACCAGGAAGATAGAGGCAAAGACAAGGGAGGAAGGTAATGGGATGAGAAGCAGATGTGCCCAGGTCCTGGGCTACATGCAAATGCCTTCATTGCACAGATGAGCCCCACTCACCTGCCGTGGGCAAGGTATGCCTCAAACCAAATCCCTAAAGCCTTTCAGGTGGATGTTACCTTGGACACAGGAGGCCAGCAGAGCTCATTCTTGATTTAGCAGCTCAGCCGTGCAAACTACTCTTTAGAAATCTGGCACTTTGATAGTCCTGCCTGGGCCGTCGCTTGCTGCCTTTGTGTCCTCTCCCATCCCGCCCCAGCCCAGAAGGCATGCACCCGTGTCTGTGTTCACCACCCACAGCCCCACCCCAGGCTCAGAGCGCATTCCTTAGGAGGAATCTGCTGCCAACATACCGAGAGATTCCCCACAGCGCTAGGCTGCTGAGACACAGGTGGAGAAAAGTCCAATTCACTGTTTTCAACCTGTTTTAATAAGAGATCAGATTGATTCTGCAGTTGATTCAGATCAGTTGTGCAGGAGGCAGTGGTTCAGACAGCCGAAGACGGGAGCTGATGGAAAGCGGTTAATTCACCAGCCCTGGGCAGACATGCCCGAGGAGGATCCAGAATAGAAGGGAGCTGCACCTAAGCAGGTTTCAGCCTTTCCCCTCTCACTGCCTGACTTCTCCGGGACCCGGTGGGATGGATCGCCCTTAGATCTTCACTTTTCTGGCTGCCTTTCCAAAAGTGAGTGAGAATCCCCATGGCAGGCTGGAAAGCACACCCAGCCGCTGGCCATGGGACGTCGCCGCTCACCTCCCTCCTTGGCCCCCGCGCCCCGTGCAGCATGCTGCATAATCCATTTTTTTAAATTACAGTGAATTCAGGCGCATTGTGTCTTACTTAACGATACTGGTTCTATCCCTTGAAGACGTCCACCCTGTTGAACCACAAAATTGCCTTCTGAGCTTGTGGGTAAAGTGTCTCAGATTGGCAATGTGGAAGGGGCTCTGATGGATTCTATTAGAGCCTGGGTTAAATTTGTTTTTAAAATATCTTCTGATGTGAATCCCCACCTACCACCCCTTCAACATTTCACTGTCTTGGGAAACTCCAGCCCATTATTTTTCCCTGAGTCACATTTCTGACCTCATGTTTCTAGAAGGTAGTGCGGATGGGGAAGACGGCTTGATGCAAGGGTTTACCCACAAGCCCTCAGAGGCTCTCCGACCCTCGGCTTATTTCACCCCTGTTCAGGATAGATTGCACATGTACCCCCAGCCTCCCACCCCCGGTCTAGTCTTCTTTTATCTCTAGAAGTAAAACCAAAACATCCTGAAAACGCAGAGTAACACAGTTGACCCTTGAATAACACGGGTCTGAACTGCGCGTGTCTACCTTTATGCAGATTTATTTTTTCAGTTTTATTCTACCTTTTGTTTTTTTAAGTAGGCTCTGTGCTTGACGTGGGGCTCGGACTCACAACCCTGAGATCAAGAGTCACATGCTTTCCCGACTGAGCCAGCCATGCGCCCTGAGATGTTTCTTTCAATAAATAAAGTGCAGAACAGTAAACGTAAACAGTAAACAGTAAACGTTCTTAACGTTTTCTTCTCTTCGGCTTACTTTATTGTTAGAATACAGCATATGTGACACATAACGTGCAGAGTACGGGTTGGCTGCGGTGTTGTTGGTAAGGCTCCTGATCAGCAGGAGGCTCTTAGTAGTTAAGTTTTTGGGGAGTCAAAAATTATCCTTGGATTTTCACCTGCATGGGGAGGGGGTTGTTGCCCCGCCCCCCACCGCTTCGTTCATGGGTCAACCATTCTTTTTACTATTTTGTAGTCAGGGTAATTGTAGAATTTTTGTCATGGGCAAACCATGTAGTCTCACTTCCTGACTTTATAGGTGAGGCGATGCCCAGGGAGGCCAGATCACAATGCCAGGGGTCCCCAGCTAGCAGGTGGTGAGCTAGACCTCGAAGCCCTTGAGGAAACAGGGGTGAAAGGTTTGGAGGGGCAGAGGCTGCATCCTGGGCCCATGCATGCTTCTGCCGGTGTGCAGCGAGCACCTACAATGGCTTTACACACCCGTTTCTTAGTCGCTGCCAGATAACTTCCAGATGTTGAGAGATGAGAGTGATAGCCTTCTCCCCTTTCTTGCTTCCCTACATTATTTGGATCATTCCTCATTCAGTTCAACCATCCCGTAAAAGCATTTCTCTGCCGATCCTCTTCGCAGTTTCCTCCATGTCCCTTTGCAGAGGGGCACCAACCTGATCTAAGCACGATCCTTTAGTGAGATCTGAGTGACACAGCCCATCGAAGCAGGGGGATGCGGTGCAAGCTCGAAAGTTGTGAACCACAGCAATGGACCACCCAGTAAAACCACGGGCCTCTGTAATTACCTCTGTAATTCAGGATATGGTCTCTGGATGCTTTCTGTCCATCCCGGAGATGGAGGGGTGGAAGGGGATGCTGACATCTACCAGGTTCAATGAGTCTCAGGTTTGCTAGAAACCACCAGAGACCTCCAGGCACCCCATGGCCCAGTGGGTGGGGGCAGGGGGATTTCACGTTTGTCCTCCAGGATGGCTCCCTCTGACATTCCCCCTTCTCTGCACTGGACCATGCTCCCCCAGGGACAGGGTGAGTACAAGGTGAGGGGTCTAGAGAAGGATGGCTAATGAAGCTGGAAATTCAGGTCCCATCGTTCTATGGGACTCATCCCTATGGTATGCAACTTGGGGCCTGTGTCCTGCAATGTACCTGATTGTAACTCTGAAAGAACCAGGACATGTACGTATCCTAATGTGTCCTCCTTCTGAACAGTCACCTTGGGAGGCCCTGTGCTGACTCTTCTCCAGAAAATGTGGCCATTGTTCCCCTCCTAGAAGTGTTCTCAGAGCCCGTGGCATGTCATTCTGACTGTAATGGTACATATTTTTATCCTCTTAGGGGTAGATCTGATTCTTGTAAGTGGCGATAAGTCACGGGGCCGGGGACGATGAATGGACTCGGTGATCGGCCAGTTATTTGCAGAGAGAACGAGTGCCTCCAGTAATGAGAGCTGCTCTCCTAGGAGCCGCGTCAGCTGTCCCCAGAGGCTGAGCCCAGAAGAGGCGTTCCAGTAACCGGCGGCCGGCCCTGCACAAGCCGAGCCCGGCTTGCCACGGTGGCCACTTTGCAGGGACCACCCTGTACGTGGAGGGATATAACCAGCCTCGACAAAATCAGCCACATGTCCTGTCGGGGTGTCGGGGCAGACAGTGGAGGAGCTGCTCCAAGAAAGGAGTCGAATGAGCCAGAAAGAGTTCAAATAACTGCCCAGAAAGGGAGAGAAAGAAAGAAAAAGAAAGAATGTCCCACATTTGTTCACCAGATAAGCAGACAGATAGCTCAATTTAGATACCTAATTTGATTCTGAGGGTAGAAGGACCCAGTTTCTTGGGGATGCATGCGGCCGAGCGTGGGGTCAGAGCTGGAGCTGCATCTCGGCCTCCCTCCGGTGCATGTGGATGCCATCACCTCTGCAGTCTGGCTTTCACGTGAGGTCCCCATTGGGGCCAGCCAGCCATCAATGAGGCAGAAATGTTTGCACGCGCAGGGAGGTGGGGAGCTTCCAGTGAGCGTGGTCCGTGTGTTTACTGTGTCCCTAGATCCCCCCCCCAAGAGTGCACTTATTGTACCAGATTGATCACAGAAGTGGAGTGAGCATGGGGTGGGCTGATTTTAGGGGCAGGTGATAAGGGGCCACTGGTGCTGTTTGTCACTAAATTTTCCTTGATGTAGTTGGAGAAGCAGCCACTGTGCTGCTGTAGCGGGGGCTGGCATTGCTCTTCTCCATCAGGAGCTGACAGGTGGTGGCACCCCCACTACGTGGGCTGGGACACAGCCTCTGGCCCCTGCAGACACCAAATGGACACTTGGGAGGAGTCAGCTCGGCTCTGTGGCTGGGAATCCCCCTTCTTGTGCTCAAAGGTCGGGATCGGGGGAGACCTGTTTCCCAGATGCTTACACAGCCCTGTTTCCTGTACACCTGCAGAGAGCTGGCGCCAAGGAGGGCCAGAGGCCTCAGAGGAGGCCTCAAGGTCACGTGGATGAAGCAAAGGAGGTGGTAGGGAGAGGCTCGGGAGCGCTCCCGTCTCCAGGGCTTGCTCTGTGCCCAGAGCCCTGCCGTGTACTTGACAGACTCTCCCACTGCATCTTTCCTTTACCCTCAAGGGAGAGATGCCCATTGAACAGACGAGGGCATCAACTCAGAGAGGCTTAGTAACTTCCCCAAGGTCACACAGCTAGAACATCACCAGCCTCCATCTCCTTTGGGGGCCAGTCAAGCTCTCGCCTTCCCAGATGTAACCGGGTCAGTGATGCTCAAGTTCCCTGAGAAAACAAAGACCCCTCTGCCCCATGCCCTGGCACGCGTTGCCACGGTGAGAAATGGGGGTGCCTGCTGCCCTGCAGACCAGGGTACCGCAGAACTGGGCTGGTGGCCTCGCTCACAGTGCCTGCAGGGCATGAAGCCACCAGGGTGGTGCAAAGGCTTGTTGTCAAGAATGGATTATGTTGGCCGAGGATGGGGAGGGCAGCGTGAAGAAAAGGTGGAAACGCGAAAGCAAAGCAAAACACCCTGATTCCAGGGGCGAAACAACAAAAACAACAAACCTTGACAGTATTGGCAGATCCCTGGGGCAACTCTGCACAGAGTCCCAGCTCCAGAGTCATAGAGGTGCCAGGGAGAAGTGATCTGGGGGCGTGAGGATGGACCTCGGGCCATTCCCAGTTTTAATTACTGAGACCTCCAGCTCCCCAACAGCTCCATTTATCACCACCCCCCTCCCCGCACGGGGGCACACAGAGCTCCCGCCAGCTCACTGGTGCTTCCTAATTCTTCAGTCTTTCCAAAGGATTTCTCTTGTTTCTTGTGACCTCGGGGCCTCTGTCCTGAAAGGCAGTCTCCAAGGAAGGTTTCCCAGGGAACCCTCAGCACCCCTGGACTTTACTCCCAAGCTTCTGTCGTCCTGATCAGTGGTGGCGGTCACGGCCATGGTGGGGGTCAGTGGCAGGGCTCGCACACCCTGGCCTGCGGCACCGGGGCAGTGTCCCTGATTGAGAAGGGCACTCACTTTTTTTTTTTGTTTTAAAGATTTTATTTATTTATTCATGAGAGATGCAGAGAGAGAGAGAGAGAGAGAGAGAGAGGCAGAGATACAGGCAGAGGGAAAGGCAGGTTCCCTGTGGGACTTGATCCCAGGACTTCGGGATCGCGACCTGAGCCAAAGGCAGATGCTCAACTGCTGAGCCACCCAGGTGGCCCAGAGAGGGGCACTCACCTGATGGAGGGGGTTGTGGGAGCAACTTCCTTGGCTTGCTCCAGGGAGGGGGCTGATTCCTGGGCGCCCTTTCCAGTCCCTACCCTCGCTCAGACCCACACTGCTCAAAGGAACAGGAGAATCCTTGGTCCTCCTTGCCCAGGGCCACCGTCCCCACCTGGAGACCCTGGAGGCCAAGTCCCAGCCCGGCCCTAGGCGGCTACAGCCTTGGCCCTGCTCCCCAGCGCTTGGGAGAGGAGTCGCTGCTTTCTGCAGCCTTCCCAAACACTCATTATTCCTTGCTTTTTTGGCATTTGGTCTCGTGTACTGTTCCTATTAGCTCCAGCATTAAAGTCTCATTACTTAGGACATCTGTCCTCTGGACACATTTGCGGCTCCCTGAGCCAAATGTCCTCTTCTGGGAAGTACACTTTCCACCATGCCCCCTCTTCCTCTTCGATCTTCCTTCGATCTTGCTGCCCCAGCAAGGAGGGATTTGAACCCAAGAGGTCTCTTAGGGGGAGGAGGAGCGGCTGTTCATTCTAAGTGGTGTGTGTTCCAGAGCCCACCTGTCCCCTCCCTGTGGAGGTCTTGGGAACGCAGACCCTTGCTGTCACCCCTGGGCGGTTGGGCAGGAACAGGTGCCGATCCCCACCTCTGGGGACCCTGTGGCCGCTCCGGGTCTGGTGGAAGAATCAAGATCCCAGCCACCCTGTGAGACTAGCAACTCTCTCTCTGTGCACTCTCTCTCTCTTTTTTGGACTGCATCTCGAGAGAAGTTTGTTTGAACTTTCCCTGGGCCATGATCCCCCTTCCTGAGACTTGGGACTGGGGTGGCTCTTGATGCTCTGGGCAATCACACGGCTTCTTTGTTTTCAGATAATCAGCAGCCAGCACCTTGCCCACCTCTATGCCAGCACCTTCCCCCCTCCAGCCTCAAGCATTCCTGAAGGAAACCGGGTCTCTAGCAGAGGATCTGTCGGCTTTTCTCTCTCCCTCTTTCAAGTCCCATCATTAAAATGTTTCTTCTCTGCTCCTCTTGGTGTCTTTGTCCACTGTTGCTTGTTTCTCCCATCTGTCCTCCTTTTGATCCTTCCTCACTTCTGTTGGGTTGTGTTCCTTTGCTCTCTCCCTCTGGCTCTCTCCTTCCTGAAGTTGTCCTGCTGTAACTTCATTAAACTGCATCGATTCAGACTCTGCTAATTCCGAATTTACCCAAATCGGACCTGGGTGAGGTTGTTTTTCTTTCCTCTGTCGGATAAAAATCTGTGATGAACAGATTAATGGCCCAGACAAGACTGCAAAGATTGCGCAGGGCGCGTATACCATGCGGAAGGACAGATTTTTCCAGCAGGCTCTTCCATAGACGATTGGCATGCTAATTACAAATCATTCTTATCTATTCAATGAAGTAGCTCTCCAACGATCAATTTCTGTTTTTTTTTTTTTTTTTTTTTTTTTTTCCCCCTAGCCTAGTTTGTAATCCTGCAATGGCCCGGGAAGCAGTAAAAATGCATTTCCTTTAGAGTGTTTTACAATTTCCACTCCTGTTTCATTGATTGGGATTAGCCTGCCCCCATTTCTGCTGAGTTGGTGATGCTTGACCATTAGGCTGCTTTGAAGTCCCTTTTAAATACCCTTGGGGGGCTACTGCTAATTGCCCCTCTTGTTTTCTTTTGTATTTCCCTGAGTTTTTGGAATTTGGAACTTTTCTCTCTCTTTGGGTTTTGAGAATTTTGTTATAGACCATGGCACAACCCAAAAGGTTCACCACCTTTCCCTCTTGCTGCAGCATGAGCAGCTGGACACCAGGGCCTGAGGCCGACTTCAGGGTTTTCCTGGGAGCTGAGATAAGAGGCAGAATCACTTCCAGTCCTCATGATCTTGAGTGATTCCCTTGGGTGACTCCCTTGGGTGACCCTCGTGGTTTCTGCTTTGGTCCGTTAGCCTGGCTGTGGGATGGGGGGCTGTCAGGTTGTGGAGGTGTGTGCTTCTCCATCCCTATTCTGATTTCAGCATCCCTTGGTGGGTGCGCTCATGCAAGCTGTGAGTGTACATCTGCACCTTCAAATACAACAGCTTTGGGTGAAAATGCATTTTCCTGACACTCTCCTGTCAGGTAAGAATGCTATCTGCAAACGGCTTCCTGTGATTGCTTGCTTTTAGCATCTTAAACTCACAGAATCTCTCGGGTGGGAGGGACTTGGGGGTGTTTTAGTTCTCCTCCTCCCATACATGTGCATTGAGAGAGCTGGGCCTCCCTCTATTCCTGGAAGCGGTTTATCAGGTTCTTAGGAACTCTTGTTACTTCTTATGGAGAGCCAGCATTGACTTCCTGGCATGAGGCATACCCAGTGGGGCAACCCCTAGGAAATGTATCTTTCTGGAAGACAAAGAAGACTTCTCTATGAAGATGGCAGTGCACACCCCCTTCCCCCAGTCTTCCTTTTTCTTGGGTAAACATCCCTAGTTAGGAGTCCGCTCTTCCTGGGACATGGATTCAAGTGTTTGTGCCTGTATGGTGAAGGTGGTTCACGCAGAAGTAGGCTTGTAATTCTCTAACACAACCCCAAGTGACATTTCCAAAAGCAGCAACGTGAACCTCATTCAAGGGCCTTGTGAACATCTGAAGACTGCTTTTGGGGAATTGGTTGGTCTCCAGTGCTAGGCACACGTCCATCTCTTCGACCACAGTGTCAGGAAGACATGTGTGTTTGCTTGTTTTGTTCACACCTGTATTTTATGCCTAGAGTAGTGCCTGGCACAGAGTGGGTGCTCAGTTAATGTGGTTGATCCAGTGAATGGCTTAAGTAATTAAAATGGAGAGGACGCCAGGTGGTCTTTTTGCATACCCCACTCTTCTGTTGGTTGTGTTGGTGTGAAGGTACTTGAGCTTGGAGATACCAATAATGTTTATAATTCCTTTTTTTTTTTTTTTAAGAAGAAAGGAAGGAAGGAAGGAAAAAGAAGTAAAGAAAGAAACAGGCAAGTAGGAAGAATGAAGAACAAAACCCCAGCTGAATCCTTGGCAGAAAATGTTGCCCTGGCTAGTATCATGTGTTTTGCTCTTTCATGCCCCGGCTGGAATCCTGATTGGTTTTGTTCATGATGTGAGTCTCCTTGCTTTTCAGTGGTACTCTCTCTCGAAGCTTCCTGGCAGTCTAGCAGAAGCACAGTTTGTGATGGCCTTGGAGAGAGGAACAGACACTCTCTTTGCGCTTGGCTCTCAGAGTCCACGTTGAGGGTTCAGGGAAAACTGCTGTGTGACCAGATGCATTCCTGTCCTTAGGCCCGAGTGGACAATATGGGATGTGGGTGGTCCCTTCCAGGATGACCCGTGGCCATAGTGTGCCATGTGGCTCGCTCCTCATACCCCGAGTTTTGCCCATCTGGTATCATAGAATCAGCCCTCTGGGATGCCCCTCTTTCCACCCACACTTCTGTTGTGGTCCTAAAGCCCAAGCCTGGGCAGACACAAGGAGGTTGTTACAGTGTTCATTGGTTGCCAGGTTCTGTTCTAAGTGCTCTACGAATATTACCTCGTTTAATCTCTGTAATAACTCTAAGAGGTAGACATTATTTTTGGCCTTATTATTTAAGCTCTATTTTTTTCAAAGAGAGAATCATGGGGCCCTTAAGCAGATAGCTGGTGATTGCCAGCGTACGAAGTGGCCAGCATTACCCCCTAACCCAGGCCACTCTGGCTCCTGAATCCCCAGGTTCAACCACGAGGCTATCCCACCTTTATTTTGCCTCAGCTACACATTTATTTTTTATTTTATTTTTTTAAAATATTTTATTTATTTATTCATGATAGTCACAGAGAGAGAGAGAGGCAGAGACACAGGCAGAGGGAGAAGCAGGCTCCATGCAGGGAGCCCGACGTGGGATTCGATCCCGAGTCTTCAGGATCGCGCCCTGGGCCAAAGGCAGGCGCCAAACCGCTGCGCCACCCAGGGATCCCTGCCTCAGCTACACATTTAGGTCTGTGCCTATGGCACGTCAAGAAAACGACATCAGAAAAACAATAACAAAAAAACAGTGGCAGGTACGTTTGTGAACTTGCCTGTCTGTCACTTGGCTGCCCAAGTGGCTCTGCTTGGGCACACATCTCGGGAACGTTTTTGTTTGCCCAACTCGAAGTGGTAGCTGTACCTGACCCACCCAGGCCTTTGATTTGTGCTCAGATGATCCAGATGTTTCTGGAAAAGTCTAAGCTCAATGTTGATGCTACCCAGTTTCGCACTCCGGGGTAAATCTGCACATGATTCACGAGGCCAGGAGTGGTGCGCGTTGGGGAGATGCCCTGAAGGGTGAATGGGGGCCCCAGAGGAGGCACAGCCATGCTCTGCCCGTCTCGTGGCTGGCCGGCATGCCACAGCCCTAGGACAGGTGCCCATCGAGCAACTTGCCCTGCTTGCCTGCAGCACAGAGCAGCCGGGGCCGAGCCTCCCCTCCCTGGGTCCCGCGATGTTTATTGGCCACGCTGAATTCCGATTGTGCCCAGGACAACTCAGACCCCCAGAACAGCTCAGTGCAGATGCACAAACATTGTTACCGCAACAAAGGAGATGTCCACACCCATTTGGAGCCTCTCTGTATGAGGAGAGCGGTCTTGTGCACACACAAAGCCAGCAGCTGTGTTTTCCAAGTGGACTGTGAGAGAACCAGGGATAAGCACTAAATTAAGCCATTCTCCTTGGTCCGTGTTTATTAAAAATATATTCACTTCAATTGTCCGCAGTGCACATCTCGCAGAATAAAGGCGCCCCGACTGACCAGTAAACAGGTAGGAGGATGTGGTCAAAGAGGACGCTAGCTTCCCAGGGTGTCAGTGTCCAGCAAAAGCTCTATTATCTGGGACTCAGAAAACCAGAATATTCTATTTAACTGGAATAGAATGTCTGCATTCTGCTGCTAGGAGAAATACAAAAGTAGCCATCAGAGATTTACTTAAAGAGAGAGAGAGAAAAAAAAAGAAAACCTGAAAAAAACAACCTTCCTTGGTTTGTCCTGCAGCTTGTACACAAATAACTCCATTTCCTAGAATAATCTACATTTTGCTTAATGTTCTCCAAAGAGAACTAAAGATTAGAATGGTGGCCCTCTCATGGAAGAAAGTTGCATTCTTTAAAAAAAATTAATTATATTCAGTATATTCTACTTAATTAGGCAGGAATGCTTTTAGAAAATTCTTCAAGATCAAGAGTGTTCTCATTAGTCCTGAGGAATAAGAACATTAACCAGAATAGCTTATTCATCGAATAGTTTATCTGTTTGGTCTTATATCATACCTACCCAACAGCAGAAATGCTTTTCTGCTCCTCCCAGAAAGAGAAAGGGCAGGGTTAGGGGTCGAAGCCAGCCAGCTTGCCTTCCCTTGACACAGAAAAAGAACTTCCTGGATGCTGGGTGAATCTCCTATGTCCTATCCGTGGCATTTCTGTGGCTTGGAGCTCCCCAGATGGAAAGTCTACCAAGTTCGGGGACAGAGTGCTGGATAGAAGTCAAGGGTTTGGTAGAGCAAGACTGTGGCCCCGAGCAGAGCAGGGGGCTAAGGAAGTGCGTTGGTGTTCTGCTCAGGACTTCGCGGGACAAAACAGTTGCCTGCTAAAAATGTAAAAACGTTCCAAGCTGCTAATGTCAATGACCTTCTCTGGAGGGTCACAAGAAATAGGTAGCTGAGCGGGAGCTGGCTTCCCTTTGGGCAGATTTTTGCACTAAATATTGAACACTCTCTAAAACCTTGTGTTCAGAGACCGTTGGTTGGAGGGACGAGTGAATGGATGCATGGATCACCTGGTGGTGTAGAGGCAACCTCTGCCTCTTAACCAACCCATCTGTGAAATCTGGATTTACCACTTACTAGTCATGTGCCTTTGGGCGATAGAGCGAACCTTGCAAGATCTTAGTTTTCTCATCAGCGAACTGTGGCTCTGAATAGCGTCTACCAAGTCATGTCATTTTGAGGATCATCTGGTACAGTGCATGATGGGGGAGGTTAGCCCTGGTGTCTGGCCCATAGTAATTGCTCAATAAATGATAGCAGTCAATTTCCGGAGTCTTTCCTTTCCTGCTTAATTATTTCCTAAGCAGGCAAGATGAGAAAGCAGAGGTGTGAAGAAGGTCTTATTTTTTCCCCATCAAGGGGAATCACATCACCTTTTTAGAAAGATTCCATGTCTATTGGATGCAAGGTGGTAGCACATCAAAATGTGGCTGGGCCTGGTCCCTGGTGTGCAGATAATGCAACACTTCAGAGACGTTCAAACACACTTCCATTTCCTTGGGCTCACTGACAGTATTAACCGAGGCTTTAAGCAGATAAATAATCAGCTTTGACCTGAATCCCTTATTTACCGACTCTTTTTCTCTGTGCCCAAATGTGCCCAAATGTTTTTCTCTGTGCCCATTTGCTGCATTGGCAACCCCGGCTGGAGAGGCCAGGAGGACTCCCCTGTGGAGGTGGACCATGCATGGGGATGTGAGATGAATGTAAGTGGCAGCCCCCATGAGCAGAAAGACCCCTGGGCCCGGGTCTGAATTTCTCTTCAGTCCTGTTCTGGTCACGGAATCCACAGGAGCCTCAGTTTCTTTGTTAAACATTGGGGTGGTGGTAACCGCAGAGGGTTTCTGTGGGTGTCACAGTGGAAAGGCAGGTGAGCACATCTAGAACCTGGTTAGTGCCGCACAGGTGCCAGGGGATGTCTCTGTGAGGCCGATGGGTAAGACCCAGACGGTGGCTACTGGGGACCCCTGAAGGTCCCCGGCCCAATTATTCTCGACGACCGCTTTCCCTACTCCCATTTGCTGCCCAATTAATTTCCTCGCCCCTGCTCGCCACACGTCCGCAAAAGCCAAGGAATCCGTGCGCCAAAGGGAGCAGTGGACCAAGGCTGTGACGCAGGCAGTTCAGGCAAAAAGTGAGCTTTTGTTAGACATACCCAGATCTGGCTCACTGGGGGCAGGGAGGCAGGGAGGCAGGGAGGCCCAGGATGATTCGCAAGATTCTACAAATGCCTTTAAAAATTTTTTTTAAAAATTATTTTTATTAAGTAAGCTCTTGGCTCAACATGGGGCTCGAACTCATGATGCTCATATCAGGAGTTGCATGCTCCATCGACTGAGTCAGTCAGGCACCAACCCCCCCTCCTCCTTGCAAGATTCTTCAGGTTCTTTATTCACAAGAGACAGAGAGAGGCAGAGACACAGGCAGAGGGAGAAGCAGGCTCCCTGTGGGGAGCCTGATGTGAGACTCGATCTCAGGACCCTGGGATCACACCCTGAGCTGAAGGCAGATGCTCAACAGCTGAACCACCCAGGCATCCCAGATTCTTCAGGTTCTTAAATGTGATGCTTGCTGGGGGGTAGAGGGCAGGGAGGGCAGGTGGGGTTGGCCCTTGGCTGGGAAGCCCCTCTGTCCTCACCTGCCTGGCCCTGTCCTGTCCCCCACCCCTCAGTGCCTCCTTCTGGCCCTCCCCCTCCTCCCTCACCTTCTGAGTCATTTCAGAATGCTTTCTCTGAATTTCTCTTTGTTTTTCACCTTGCCTTTTGCTCCCTCTACCTACTCATGCCTGCTTGGTCCCCTTGTCTCTGTGTCCCTTTCTTGGCCTCCCCCTCAGTCTCCCCCTCAGCCTTCCCTTCCGTCCCTGCCTCTCTGTGGCTCTGAGTCCCTGCCTTCCTCTCTCCACCTGTCTGCCTTCCCTCCTCTGGTCTGTCCCCTCTTCTACATCGGCCAAGGTCTGTCTGTCTCCCCCTTCCCCCCAAGACCTGGAAGCGGCCGCCCACTCTCTGGCAAGCCCCACCCCCCTGGTCCTCAGTGACCGATTTTCTCTCTCCCGCCGTTGGAAAGTAGCTCAGGCCCTAACCCATTTCCTGGGGCGCATCCAGATTAATTAGGTGAGATGGGGATCGCACGTTGCAGAACCGGAATAATATTTATCAAGCACCCTGGGGAGAAGGGGATGGAAGATGAAGAGGAGAGAGGAATGGGAGCAAGGAGGGAGGTCATGAGCCGAGGGGCTGAGGGAAAGGGGGTGTGAGGGGGGCTGCCAGAGGGTGCCACTCCCAAGGATGCCACCTGGGAATTCAGGCCACCTCTCCTGTCGCCAGGGAAGGGGGACTGGGAGCATGTCCCTGGCTACCGTGCTCTTCCTGAGGACAACACAGGGCAGCCCCCCTACCCCCAGATGGCCTCTGTCTTCAAGAACGCCTCTAGCGCATCCCAACCCCACTTGGCTGTGCTGCTCAGCTCAGCCCATCCAAGCGGGCATCTGGAAAGGATACGGGGCAGATTGCCATCCTCAGGAGGCAATCGCTATACCTGATTAAAACTCCTTGTCCAGCCACAGGCCAGACCGAAGCACACTAGTATCTCCCCAGCCTGATGGTCTTCAGAAAAGCATCATCTTCCCTCCACCCCTGAGTCTCCAGAGCCCATGTCCCTCAGAGCTTCTCAGGGGATGGGCATCAAGAGCGCCCCCATCCTGCAAGAGGGGAACTCTGTTCTAGAATCTCTGCTGCATTCTCCTTGGCTTGCAAACTGAGGGGCAGATCTCCCCTGAAATTGCCATGCACACTGTTGGTGTGGACCATGGGGATAGGTGCTGAAACGCTACAAAAGTGGTATCAGGGCTGGTCTTCACTCGGCCCTGTGCTTATGTAACATGGATGGGCTGTGTGCCAAGGCCTCAGGGTACAGTGAGGGCCCCAGCAGATAGGCCCACTCCTTGGGGACCTTCCTTTCGGCATCTCTGACTTCACTGTGCCCCAGAGCCCAGCCCCGTGTTTGATCCTGGTATGAGCTGCTCAGTAGACCTCTGTAGAGTTGATCACATTGAACCTTAATCAAGGACTGGCTTCACCTCGTGGTGCACACAGGTATCTCAAGGTTTCTTAACCTCACCACTGGTGGGCCAGGTAATTTTTGGTTGTGGGGGGGCTGGCCTGTGTATTGTGGGATGTTTAGTAGCACCCTTGGCTCACCAGAAGCCAAGAGCGCTTCCCTCCTCAGCTGTGACTGCCAAAAATGTCTCTGGATTTTGCCAAATCCCCCCGTTCCTTCATGAGCAAAATCACCATGGAGAAGTGCAGATGGAAACTCAGTCTTGGCCTCCCCAAAGCACTAGACTTAACCTCAAGACCCCTTCCTCCTTCACAGGCAGCAGAGAGTCTTTATAAAAACTCAAGAGGCAAGAAACAGAAAAATAATATATACTCTTTTTTTTTTGTAATTGGAGTTTTATTGAAATATATTGCACCTACCGTAAAATTTCATCCTTAAATTTTAGAGTGTACAATTCGATGCTTTTTGTACATTCCCCAGGTTGTCTAGCTATCCTTTGAGAACATGTTCATCTCCCTGAGAAGAAACCCCCCGTATCTATTAGCAAACACTCTTGACTTTCCCCTCTCCCAGCCCCTGCTCATCACAAGTCTACTTTGTCTCCATGGATTTGCCTAATCTGGACATTTTCTGTAAATAGAATTCTATAACATGTGGTCTCTGGTGACTGGCTTCTTTCACTTAGCGTGATGTTTTTAAGGCATCTGTCGGTACTGCATTGCCTTTTAAGGCTGAATAAATAACTCATTGTGTGAGTATTCCACATTTTGTTTATCTGCTCATCAGTCCGTCCATGGACATTGGGCTGTTCCCACCTTCTGGCGATTATTGGTCATGCTGCTAGGAACCTTCATGAATAGGTTTTGTGTAGACATGTCTTTTCATTTCTGTTGGGTCTATACCTAGGAGTAGAATTGCTGGTCTGTAGAGTGACTCCATGTTTGACCTTTTGAGGGACCACCCAACTGTTCATCAGTAGTGCATGGGAGGCTTCCATTTCTCCACCAGCACCATTTTACATTCCGACCAGCAGTAAATGAAGGCTCCCATATCTCCATCGTCTTACCAACTTTTGGTATTTTCCGATTTCCTGGTGATATCTCTACTGGCGGGTGCGAACGGGTGCCTCATTGTGGTTTTGATTTGCAGTTCCCTGATGACTCATGCTGCTGAGCTGCTTTTCACATGCACCTTCTTTGGAGAAGAAATATCTTCTCTGTCCTTCGTCCGTTTTTAAATTGGGCTGTTTGTTGTCTTTTATTGTTGAGTTGTAAGAGTTCTTTATATATTCTGGGTATAAGTCGTCTCTCAGACATCTGATTTACAAACATTTTCTCCCATTTTCTTGGTGGTTGTGTTACATTTTCCCAATGGTACCCTGTGATGCAGACAAGTTTTTAATTTTGGCCAAGTCCAGTATTTCCACTTTCTTCTTTGCTTGCTCATGTTTTTGGTGTCACATGTATGAAACCTGAGGCCAAACCTGAGGTCAAAACAAAGCAAAGATCAAACCTGAGGTCACAAAGATTTACTTCTATATTTTCTTCTAAGAGTGTATAGGTTCAGCTCTAATATGATCCACTTTGAGTTAATATTTGCATATGGTATGAATTTTGGGTCCGACTTCATTCTTTTGCACGTGGCTAGCCACTTGTCCCAGTACCATTTGTAGGGGAAACGGCTCTTTCCCCATTGAGTGATCCTGGCACCCTTGTTGAAAATCAATTGACCATAGATGTACAAGTTTATTTCTGGGCTCTCAGTTCTATTCCATTGGCCTATATTTCTGTTATAACTTTTAAGCTCCCTGTTTTCTTACCATGGGAACATGGTAGGAAAGTGTCTTTGATAACCGGAGGAACGAAGAACTCAAGACAACTTGCATGGATATGTGGTGCAGGAAATATAGGAAATATTTATAACATTTTGGAATGAGAACAGATCTAATTAGGAGGGTCATGTTAGTTTAAACCCTTTGTTTTGCTGTTGGGGGAGAAAAGATTGAATTTGGATTTTAGAGAGTAGCAGATCTGCCCAAAGTTTAACAGCTCATTTGGGATTAGAACCCAAATCTCTTGACCTTTTCGGGCGGTGCATGCTTCTCATGCACGCACTCTGAATCTCAGATCCCTGACCCGGATCCCGGGTCTGCCTGAACCTCCTTCACCAACCTCCCGAGCTTCTGTGTTTTCCCTCCCTGCTCGCTACACCCCAATGAACAGGGTGGGGGTGCTGACATGTGTCTGTTCCTCCTGTTAAAGCCTGAGAGAAGAGACGCCAGCCAGGGGAAAGCGTTTGGAACATCTGAAATTGCTATATAAATGCCAGTAAATGATAAGATTGCCAGGTTGATGCTCTTCTCCTCGGAAGGTTCAGCATGTCAGAGGCAGCATAATGGAAGGCAACAATTTACTCTCAGACATGCTTTTAAACAGCTGTGGTTGTTGCTTTGCAAGGGGGCAGAGTGCCGAGTGCTGGAGTCCTGGGGTGAATGAAGCCGGGGGGTGGGCCGAGCTGGCTGGGGGAGGCCCGGAGGCAGCTGGTGCCTTGCCTGCATCTCAGGGACACCCCGAGTAGATGGAAGAGTCCCTTCCCTGCTTGCACAAGACAGGGATGCACCCAGAAGTAGGGACCTGGCCCTGAGATGGCCTTCCTTCTCTGGATGGTGGTCTCGTGTAGCTTATCCACACTCACCTTGGCTGCCTCAGACTGTCCCTGCTTGTCTCTGTTTCCCATCAACAGTGGCCACCCCCACCAGGTCACGGCATCTCCCACAGAGCGATTCCTGTTTGAAACCAGGTGGGGGAGCGATTTTTGCCTAAATTGTAAGCTCTCAAGTGATGGGAACTGTGTGTGTATTTTCCTCTCTGTGTTTGTAATCGTCGCCTCTTCTCAGCTCCAGTGATGGTCACGGTCCTCGCCCTCCACGTGGTCATGTAGTTACTGTGGCATCTGCATGTCCTGTCTTTGTAGTTCCATTGCGCCTTCCTCTGATGGTGGGAGCTGTGTGTTGGGTCCCCAGTACACAGGATGGGTCACCTGGTGGTTGTTTTTCAAAGAGGGTGATTGTCCCTGTGTTATTAGTCACCTGCTGCTGGAGGCAAGGCTACCGATGCCAGCCCTTCGCTGTGGAGGCATGGTGCTATCCAGCTGTGCACATATCTGCCCAGTGTAGGGGGGTGTTTGGGTAGCCACTATTTTGAAAGAGTTCATGTGAAATAAATTGAAGACAGAAACCATAATCACCACCCTTTAGTGCTTGTACCCCCAGAGATGGCAACCTCTACTCTGCATCCACCACCCCTCCATACCCCCTCCCAGGACCAGCACCAGATGAAGCTATGGCTACTGAGAACAGAATGTTGTGCCTGCATCTCCTCTTCTGGTTCTGTACATCAAAAGACCCACGAAAGTAAGCCAACTCTCTCTGTGGTTGTGTACACCTGCTCTGTGAATCTCACTGTGTGATCTCTTCTTTGTTTAGGGCTCTGGCTGACATCTTAAGACAACAGGGACCAATCCCCATAGCACACTGTGAAAGAGAAACTATCTCGGCTATCAATACCTCTCCCAAAGAGAACACACCGGTCAGATCGTCCTCCAAAAACCACTACACCCCTGTGCGTACGGCCAAGCAGACTCCAGGTAAGTGAGCGCCGATCAGCTTGCGTCTTTGTTGGGGCGTGGGGGCCGGTGAGAGGTTTTGGTGATATTTTGCTCTGGTGGGCCAGGGGGGCGCTGCACTGTGCCGTGGGAAGACTTGAGTGGGCAGGTGGGCATGTGGACGAGTCTGAGGACTGGTCTCCTGGGGGAGGGCCTGACATCAGATAGACCGTGCCATTGACTGCCCTGGCTGGAGGAGAGCTGACGATTCAGGGCATCTTGATTCGTGGTTGAGTGAGTGGCTGGCATACTGTCTTACCTGAAAGGAAGCTGTCTTACCTGAAAGGAAGCGGGCGTTGTGGAGTGTCATCACCCACTTGTCCATGTGGTGGGGGGAAGGGTTAATTTGCCCAGGACTCCAGCTATGTGATGAAAAATTGCTGCCATCAGTTGTAGAGATTCCAGCTTTTGGGATCTCAGGACGTACTTCCCAAGGGTAGGGATTATATCTGTATTATAGGGTGACCTTGGCCTGTGCTCTGTAGATCCCCTGGGTAGGATGATGAGTGCCTGGATTCTAGCGGTCATCATGATGACCTCATGAAAGAAACTAAGCAGGGTGTCTTTTTCTTACCGTATGGATCAATAAATGAAGTCCAGTGAAATTTAGTGACTTGGGCAAAAATCAGTAAGATGTTAATAATAATAAAAACATCAGCGATACAGTAATATAGCTCATGTTTATTTGGGTCTTGCTCTGTGCCAAGGGACATGCCAAACATTTCACGTGTATTTCCTTACTTATTCTTCACAGCAGTCTTAAAAGTACTTCTGTTGTCCCCATTTCGTAAGAGGAACCGAAAGGTTCTATAATATTCCCAAGGACACATAAGAAGAAAAGACAGCCAGAATCCAGACCAAGGCATAGAGGTTCCAACAGTCAGTACTAGAAAACCCTAACATCTTAACCCAGTTGGGAACACGAATCCAAAGGAGCTGAGTGGACAATTTCCTTACAAGCACAGCTGGGCAAGTCATTTTCTATGGTGAGCATGACCAGACTGCCTAGGACTGACCCCAGTCCTTTGGCACGACTTCCACTTTGATACTTGGATCTGAAATCTTGACATCCATCACCCTAACGCTATTTGGAGGATGGGCTCTGGAGTCTGAACTTTACCTGCAGTGAGGATGTGCAGTCGCTTGGTGCCAGGAAGGGTGTTGCAGATTCAAAAGTGTAGTGAATGCGCTGCTGAGATCAAATTTCTTTTCCATTCATTCTTGAACTTGCTCCAATTTATTAAATCAGAAACTGTATACTTGCCCTTAAGGTAATCCTAATTAAACCTTTTGAGGATCTGATAGAGGTTAAGGGCATTCTTCTTCAAAAATATGCACATACATATAAATATATGGATTTGTCCGACACGTTAAATATGATTTCGGAATTCATGGACCCTTCCAAAGTTAGAAATCCCTCATTTAAAAGTAAAGACGAGAGATCTATCCTTGCAAAAAGTCTAGCTTTTAGCTTTGCTATCATAGATGCTTAAAATGTAAGCAATGGAAGGAATCTTGGCAAAAACTTCTGGACCGGTAGTCCTCTATCTCACTGTACATCTAGATCACCTAGGAGTTCTTACATATGCTGATGCCTAGGCCCTACAAATTAACCTGAATTTCCAGGGATGCTGCTAGCATCTTTACTTTTGAAAATCTTCCCAAGGTGATTCAAACACTCAGGGTGAAGATGATTCAAACACTCAGGGTGAAGAACCATTGGTCCAGATAGATTCCTCATTTTATGAGTAAGGATACTGAAAGGCAGTGCCAGTGGTTCTCAAACTTGTCTGCACATTGGAATCAACCAGGGAGCTTTAAAAATGAGGGATACCTCGGTCTCAACCCCAGAAATTGTGATTTAATGGATGTGAGAATGTAACCTGAGCATAGGGCAGGGAGGTGGGTGTTGCAATCTCCCCAGGTGATTCTGTTGTGGAGCAAAGTTTGAGAATCGCTGGTTGGTGTGAAATCGCATAAAGGTACCATTCTAATTAATCCTTATTTTCATCCATCACCGTTTATTCCAGCCTTGGTATTATGACTAGGTTTAAGGAGGGTATTTTTGTTTTCCTGAAAACTCAATGGCGTGAAGTCAGATTTCTCTGGGACCTTGACTGTGATCCTGGAACTTGAGGTCAACCTGGTATCCATAGCACCCCTGAGGGTGTACCCTGCCCCACCCTGCTCTGATTTTTCTTTGTCTCATTCACCAGCCTGCTTGTTCCCAGCCGCCGAGTCCAGACTGATTAAGTAGATGGTCCTGATTTGCTCTTAAAATGCATTTCTGGGCAGAAAGATTTGTCATTTCTTCTGGTTTCTGTGTACATCCTCTCCTGGTAATCTGAGAAGGAAAGCTTCTAGTTCCGTAATTCATCCTGTGTTTGTCCAGTTGGAACCCTTCACTTTGCCTTTCGAGATGGGCATTGTTTCCCTGGTCCAGAGATTGCTCTCCATCGAGGTGACACTTGAAAGTAATTTCATAACTCTCAAACGCCTACAGCTTATAATGCACACAATGGCTTTTTCAAGTAGCTACTCATAGCCTTTGCCACAAAATATTGCAACTGGAGCTGAAGTTTAAGCAGAACTTTGCCCTAAATGTCCAGAGGGGAGGTTTACTATGATTTTTTGTTTGTCACCCATCTAATCAACAACCCACTGATGGGAGGAGGATGGTGACAGAAATAGCAGGAGGCATCATAGCATGAGTAGTTCTGCTACTCCAAGTGAGGTCCGTAGACTGGCAGTATCAACACTGCCAGGAAAGGTTTGTGAGAGATGAGGTATCGCGGGCTCCAGGTCACCTGCCAAAAGAGAACCTACATTTTGCTGAAATCACTTAGCAGATGACATTTGAGAAGCGCTGGAAAAGCCTGGGCTCTGAGTACATCCCCCTGTTGGCTTTCTGGCCCTGTGACCTACTATGCATGTGACCTTGGCCAGCCACCCGGACTGAGTTTCCTTCCCTGCCCTTGAGGCTAATAGGACCTGCTGCCCCGAGGGTTTTCGGGATATACTGAGTTAAACCAACTAGAATTCTTAAGACCGGTCCTGACTCATAGCACACATTCAGAATGAGCTGTGGCCGGGCTGGAGGAAATATATACACAACTCATGGCAAATTAGTGGAAAAAAAAAAGGATAGAAAACAAAGGCATTGGTGTTCTTAGACCAGGCAGGGTCCATGGGGTTGTATCTGAGATGAAAGCCCCTGCACCCACGCCTTCCTGTGCTCAGCCCCTGCCCACAAGTGCCTCTTCTGAGGATGAAAGTGGCTTTGTAGGGCTTTGTAGGGCTCTCTCCAGTTTTTGGATGCCAAAAGAACATGCCTGGTTAGGTTAGGAAATGGAGTAAGTCCTGTCTTAATAATACAAACAACGAGGGCATGAGTAGCAAACGCACCATTTATTAGCACCTACTGTGCACTGGGTACTCTGTCAAAGATTTTATTTAAGTTTTTAAAAATTTTTTATTTTAAATATTTTACTTTATAATTTTATTTTTTTTGAAGATTTTATTTATTTATGAGAGACCTATTGAAAGAGGCAGAGACACGGGAAGAGGGAGGAGCAGGGTCCCTGCGGGGAGCCCAATGTGGGACTCGATCCCTGGGATCACGCCTTGAGCCAAAGGCAGACGCTCAACTGCTGAGCCACCTGGGTGCCCCTGAATCTTTTTATTTTTAAGTGATCTCTGTACCCAGTGTGGGGCTTGAAAAATTCTGAGGTCAAGACTTGCATGTTCTACTGACCGAGCCAGCCAGATGCCTGTGAATTTTTATTTTAATTCTAGTAAACACTTTATAATAGACGGTGGATCCTGTAATTTTTCTTAGGCACAAGAGCTCCTATCCCTACATTAGAAAAGTCCTCTTTCTTTCTGGAAGAGCCTTTCAGTGAACTCTTCCAGAGGTCCCTTCCCAACTTTAAAGGGAGATTCATAATGGATGTTTGGTCTGGGTGTAGAACATCAGGGAAGTTCATTTCCATCCCTCACTGCCCAAATCTGGTAGCCCCCAGACCCTCACCATGGCTGGTGTGGTCCACGCACCAGCCGTGACTTCATTCCCACCTGGAGTTGGTTAGAACTACTGAATCCAAATCTGCATTTTAACAAGACCCTCAGATGATGGGTAAGCACATCAAGGGTTGGAGAAGATCCCTTTAGCATGGTAAGCCTCGGCCCTGGACGCACCATGGGGTCATGTGCACGGTTCTGAAAGTACTGATGCCTGGCCCACACCCCCTGCAAAGATTCTGCATTAATAGTTTTGGAGTGGCATCTGGATATTGGTGTTTTTCAAGAGCTTCCCATGTGGGTCTCGTGTTCAGCAAACGCTGAGAACTGGAGCTGAGAGGGGGACTGGCAAGTGAGGGAAACATCTGGAAGGCTGTGGGGTGTGGGTGCATATCGAGACCCACGTGGTTGAGCCTGAGACCCACGGGGTCGAGCCCAGCTGGCCCTGGTCAGCGGGCCGCAGAGACACGTCCTCCTCCCCACAGTAGGTGGGGCAGAGGGAGTGGAGAAAGCAGGTGTACTGAGGGGGCAGGGCCCGTCTGCAGTTCTGATGGGGACACCTGGGCAGCAGCCGGGAGGAGCAGAAGCACAAGAATGGACTGCAGGGTCAGGTAGAGCCAGGCGGCAGGAAATGCACCACATCCAGAGCTGCAGGGCCCCTGAGGTTTGCGGGGTGATGGGGGTGGGGGGCTTGCTTGGTTTTCTTGGATGTTGAGGAGTGGAGCCTGAGCATGTCCCCGGCCTGACTCAGCCCTAAAGAGCCTGGCTGGGGGCAGGCCAGGGGAGAGTGGGGTACCCATCCCTCACCATTGCCAGTTGACGCCACATGTTGGGGTTCCAGAGTTCCGATCCCCAACTTCCCCCTTATCAGGAGCGGCATCAGCTGGAGGAAATAAATATTTATGTCCCAGCCACACACCACTGTGAGTTGTATAAATGAGCAATCAGTCATCCTGTCTCTTGTCAAAGCCGTGAGCTATAATGGCAGGCGAAGCGAGCCAAGGGACGTGACTGTTTGAGCTTCGTGGAGACCGGGAGTGAAGCAGGAGCAGCTGACGGAGGGGCGCTTTGTCGCAGCCCGGAATGGCCTGGCCCCTCGCCGCTCCTGCCACCCACTTTCGCCGTGTTTTGCTGGAATCCAGACCCCGTCCCTCCTCATGTTGAGTCCATGCTTGCCTTGGGGGTCTTTTCCTCTTTTGCTTTTTTGGCCAGAAACTTTCCATCACCAGATCTTTGGCCAATGCTCAGACGGCCCCGCCTTTCCTGGTCCCCTGCCTTCCTTTCTTCCTAGCACTTGTGCCATCTCACACTGTGTCTTTGTTGGCACGTTGCTTCGTTGTCTGTGCCTCTACCTGAGTGCAAGCTCCATGAAGGCAAGGGTTTTGTCTTTCTCTTCGCCGTGGCATCCCTTACCAGGAGCATGGCCTGGGAGATCATGGGTGCTCAGTGACTGTGAATGAATGCACGCATGCCTGTTGGTGAGGTCCTTTCTTAGGATGGACACACAAGTCAGCACGCAGGCACTGGTTACGCAGCTGCATGCCACAAAGCTCCCATGAAGGCTGCGTGTCCCTTCTCTGGCCCTCCCTGCAGCACCAGTGGGGAGTGGATCACTTTGACAGCCTGGCGATCGGATCACCCGGTGGCAGGCTGAGCTGGAGACCCTGGTTCCTGGTGCTCAGGCCTTTCACCAAGACCCTCTGGCTCTCTCCTCCTGTCTGGGGCTGACCCAGTTCTCCATGGCTCAGTGTGGCTAGAGACAGGAAGCTTCATGTCCCTGGCTGGGTGCAGAGAGGCTGTAACCCCAGGGACAGGGCTCGGGGGGTGGGGGTTAGACTCCTTTAGAGTTAGAGAAAGACTCCTTTGCAGAAGTCTGGGAAGCTGAGGCTGCTCAGAGTCCCAGTTCAGGGATCAGTGTAAGGCTGCAGGCCATACCCCTGAACTCTGAGAAACTTTGCTCTTGGGAAGTGGTATTCTTCTTTGTCTCATCCCCAGGGTGACAGGACTGTCTCGTTCTATAGGAGGTTGAGATCACAGCCACACGCGACCTCTGAGCTCTAAGGGGATCGGTGGTGAGATTGGCGGACCCATAGTGTTGCAGTTGGAGATGTGGTCTGTGCCACTGGGCAGACTGGGGCGTGAGTCCTCCCTGCTCACTCGCAGGCTCTGGGACCCCTGACCTTTTGCTCAGTGGCCACCTCCATTTCAACCATCTTCACAACTGTCCTCTCTGTCAGCAGCCATACCTCCTCTGTGTCCCTCTATCTCTGCTTTTTTCCTTCTCCTTCTCCCTGGTAACTGCCAGGCTGGCTTCTGCCTCTGCTCCCTTTCATGGTTCCTGATTCCATTGATCTGTCTCTTATTCTGCGGGTCTTCAGCAGTGACTGTGTCTCAGCAGTTCTCTTAGAACAGATACCAGCTTAGCCCACCGTGGACCTGCCTTTTCATTCTGGGGGCCTCCCTGGCCATTCCCTGCCACTTCCGAGTGTTCTCCTGGCCGTAATTTCTTTCCAGACCTGCCCATGTGGTTCTGACAGGCTCCTAGCAGGCTGGCGTGGCATGTCCCTCCTGAGGGCTCCCTGTGCTTACCCAGATGTTGGGTTACCTCTGTTGCCCTCACGCTTTGCCCTTGCTCTTTGCAGCCATTGCCTGCAGGTCTCTGCCTGGGGGTGGCTGAGGCCAGGCCACAGACCCAGCCACTCTGATTCTTGTCTCCTTGCAGGGCCTGAAAGACCCAGAAAGTTTGCTCTTGGAGTCAAGGCCAGCAGCAAAGACAAGGCACAGGCACTGCTCATCCTTGATAACAGGAGGAACATTAATTGGTGCTTATAGTGGGGTGAAGACCAAGTACCAGGCACCATTGTCTGGGCTTTCCCTGCATTATCAGAAGGACTCTGTGAGGTGGTATCAGAGTCATTCCCATTGTACAGGTGAGGATGTTGAGGACTGGGAGATGGGAGGCCCTGCCTGAGGCCACAGACGCAGACATGGGTAGAGAGAGGATTGCCAGTCAGGTGGGCTCTGCTACCATGCTCTCGCGTCTCTCTTCTGTTACTTGTATATTTTGCTTCAATTTCTTATATCTCACGTCATGTTAATAAACGTAGACGGCAGGATGTCCTTTATCTCCGCTTCACAAAGAATGCCCCTCTTCCAGCTGACCCAGGCTTTTGGCGTGGAAGCATTTGTGTCTTGAGGCATCTAAAACTGGTTTTTTCTCACTTGTGAAACGATAGGGTAGCCAGGGAAGTACACTGCATGGTATACTCTGTCTTCCCAAATAGTTTGCGTGGAGCTTATCATGTGCCTGATGTCGTGTTGGGTCCTGGGGGGTCCATGAATGGAATTGACAAGCATGGAGACAGGCATGGAGACATCCTCACGAGGACAAGCAGGGTGTGGGTGTGGAGAGGGGAACGGGAGACCCAGGATTCCACAGACGCTGGCATGCTTGAGCAGGGTGCCCAGGAGTTCCATTGGACGGAAAGGGTGAGCAATGAGGTGTGCAAAATAGCGCAGGCCAGATTGCCCGAATCCTCAAGGGCAGAAAATAAAATCTGCAAGGAACATTCTGTCAGAAAGATGCTCTCGGGGGCGTTATCCTGTGTGGGTGTGAGGCTCCTCCACATTGCAGAGCGACATGGGTTCTTAGGGTCAGTTTTCGTGCTTTGCTATTTGTTTCTTCCCTTGGGTTCAGGCAGTCAGCGACTCCCTATGTTGACCTCAGCACAGCCACCCCTCCTTCTTAGCCAAGGCTTTCATCTGGATTGAACCTGCAGATGGCTGAGTTTAGTAAGCTCCTGTGGCAAGGAAGAGTCACCTTTCTCACCGGGGGTGGGGACCTGCGTCTCACCGTCTTCTACACTGGTTTTGGTGGTTCCAATTTTTTCCTCTCTTGCTTTCCTCTGGTGAATGTGGGACATTGCAGCTGTGATTCCTGGACAACAAGACCACTACATAGTCTATCTCCGAGCCGTTGCC
Organism: Canis lupus familiaris; assembly: GCF_011100685.1. Lineage (NCBI taxonomy): Eukaryota > Metazoa > Chordata > Mammalia > Carnivora > Canidae > Canis > Canis lupus. The sequence continues at coordinate 35,666,347 of NC_049226.1, forward strand.
CATTTGTATTCTCGTTTTCGCTCATTTTCCCATGACGCCAGATCCTTTCTGTGAAATTCCGCCATTTAAGTCATCTGTGCCTTCGGCCAAGGATTAAAGGCAATCAGGGTGGTGGTGAAAAGCACAGACTAGGGGTGCCTGGGTGGCTCAGTGGTGGACCATTTGCCATCAGCTCAGGGCGTGATCTGGGGGTCCTGGGATCGAGTTCTGCATCGGGCTCCCCACAGGGAGCCTCCTCCCTCTGTCTATGTCTCTGCCTCTCTCTCTGTGTCTCTCATGAATAAATAAAATCTTTTTTAAAAAAATGCACAGACTATGGAACCAGATTTTTCGGGGGAATCTGGGCTGCCTCGGCTTCCCCATCTGTGAAACGGGTCTGGTACGTCTGGTCTAGCATCTCTCTCCTGAGACAGTTGTGAGATTAAAGCAGTTTGGGTGGAAAGCAGTTGGAGCAGCATCTAATGTAGGGAAGCATTGTTTTCAGTGTGCAGGGGCTCATGTGTTGGACACAAGGCCACCTGTGGCTGTTGAGTGCTTAGAACTGAAATTGAAATATGTTTCAGAGCCTCAGAAATTTCATACTTTTTTTTTTTAAAGAGAGTGTAAAGTATCTCCATAATTTTGCTTAAGTTGATTGCATGTTGGGATGATAGTCTTTTGGATATATTGGATTAAACAGAATCTATTATTATACAATTAATTTCCCTTCCTTCCTTCTTACCTCCCTTCCTTCCTTTTTCCTTCCTTCCTTCCTTCCTTCCTTCCTTCCTTCCTTCCTTCCTTCCTTCCTTCCTTCCCTTTTCCTTCCTTCCTTCCTCCCTCCCTCCCTCCCTTCCTCCTCCCTCCCTCCCTCCCTCCCTCCCTCTTCCTTCCTTCCTTCCTTCCTTCCTTCCTTCCTTCCTTCCTTCCTTCCTTCCTTCCTTTTCCTTCCTTCCTTCCCTTTTCCTTCCTTCCTTCCTCCCTCCCTCCCTTCCTTCCTCCTCCCTCCCTCCCTCCCTCTTTCTTCCTTCCTTCCTTCCTTCCTTCCTTCCTTCCTTCCTTCCTTCCTCCCTCTCTCCCTCCCTCCCTCCCTCCCTCTCTCCCTCCCTCCCTCTCTCTCCCTCTCTCTCTCTTTCTTCCTTCCTTCCTTCCTTCCTTCCTTCCTTCCTTCCTTCCTTCCTCCCTCTCTCCCTCCCTCCCTCCCTCCCTCTCTCCCTCCCTCCCTCTCTCTCCCTCTCTCTCTCTTTCTTCCTTCCTTCCTTCCTTCCTTCTTTCCTTCCTTCCTTCCTTCCTTTCTCATTCTTTCAATGTGACTCCCAGAAAATGTAAAATCACACTGAGCCAGATGTTAGTGGCATCAAGAGTCTACTTGAGTTCAAGTTTCAAAACAAACCCTTTGTGGAGCTTACGCTGTATTGAAGGAGACAGGGAATATCTGATCACTCCAGAGTGTGCTGAATGCTCAGACACAATCAGACAGGTGGTGTGTTCAAGGAACCCTGGGGAGAGGGAATCACTTAAAAAAAATAGACTTAATTAATTTATTTAGAGCACATGAGCATTGGGGAAGAGGCAGAGGGAGAGAGAAAATCCCAAACAGACTCCCTGCTGAGCACAGAGGCCAACACAGGGCTGGATCTCTTGACCCTGAGATCATGACCTGAGCTGAAATCAAGAAGCAGACAGTCAACCAACTGAGCCATCCAGGAGCCCTGGAAGGAATCACTTTTGATAGTGTGGTCCTAAGAAGTGGTGTTTGAGCTGGAACCTAACTGGCGAGCAGAAGCCAGCCACGGAGAAATCTGGAGGAAAAATGTTCTAGGCAGAGGGAATAGCAAGTACAAAGGCCCCAAGATAGAGGCAGACCTGGCGCGTTTAAAGCACAGAAGTCAGACATGGGTGTCGAGTATGGTGAACGAGGAGCAGGCGGTGCGTGGCCGGGGTAGACACAGGCCAACCACGCAGGGTGTTAGAGGCTGTGGTAAGAAGTGTGGACTTTATGCAAGCATGCTCTGATTTCTGTTTTAATACGATGACTCTGATTGCAGTGGAGTGGGAAATGGGCTCTGTCGAGAAGCAGGAAAACAATTGGCATTTCTGGTGACAAGACGAGTTGATGAAAAAACTTTCTGTGACTTTCTCCTTCACGAGAAGGGGCATAAAGGAGCAGAGTGATGCAGGATGATGGCCCATGGGTTTCAGAATCCGGCAAATGAGGCTCCAAATCTCACCCAAGCTTGGACAAGCCCAGAGACCTTCATCCAGAGCACTCCAACAGGGGTTGGCAGACTTTTCCTGTAAAGGGCCAGATTGTAAATGTTTTAGGCTCTGTAGCCGGAAAGCCTCTGTGGCATCTGTTCAGGTCTGCCACTGTGGCGTGGAAGTAGCCATAGTAATATGTAAATGATGGGCTCGGCGGCCGCGTGCCCATAAACCATTATTTACAATAACAGGCGGTTTGCAGGATTTGGCCTGGGGGCTGTGGTTTGTCAGCGCTCGCTCTTAACCTCGCTCTGGAAGCCATAGCCGCCTTCCACGGGGCACGTGAACGGGGACACATCCCACACCCAGATGCTGTGAAGGGGGATGTCAGTGGCCAGCCAGAGCCGTGAGCCCTCGGGGCGCTCCGTACATGTCAGGCCTCCCTCCCTCTCCTGCAGCTCTGGCCAGGATGCTGCTTCATGCTGATTTTACAGCCTGTGGAATGGGCCCTAACAAGGGTTGATGAATTAACCACATCAGAGTGAGACCAGGGTCTTCCTTGGCCCTGAAGTTCTTGCGGTGGGGGTTTACCCCTCACCTGGGTGATAGGGTACAAATGTGCTTATTAAATTGACCAGCGACACATCGGTTGGAGGGATGGACAGCACTCCCTCCCCCACTGATGACAGACTTACGGTTCAAAATGTCTCTGTAGGTGTAGACACCCCAAGGTCATGGTGAACAAGCTCGTTCTGCTGTTTGAAGCTCAGGCTTCCACTTGTGTCTCAGATCCTGTGTATTCCTGGTCCTCAGACACTTTGTCCCCTTGACCTATATGCCCTCCCCTCCTCTCCACGAGCTCTGTCCCTCTGGCGTGTGAACATGCTCTGCTCCCCACCTTAATACTTAAGGACAAAGACCCCTCCACTTTGCACCCCTCCACCTTTTCTCTCCCCAGCAGCTGAACTTTGCAAAACAGTTGCCTCTACCTGCTGCCTCGACTTCTTCTCCTGCCACCTGCTTCTCGGCATGGTATGCTGGCTTCTATCCCCTCCACCCCGAAGCTTTGGGGCTTTGGTTAGAGTGGACCTCCTGCCCCTCCCTCCGTGGAAGCCAAAGCTCTGGCCTCCTGAGCCCATCCAGGTTTCCCGTGCATGCTCTGCTTTGCGCTCGGTCTGGAATGTTCACTCTCTGTCTACTCTCCCCAAGCTGTGCCTGCCCCCTTTACCACCCAAATGTCAGCTGAACTCCCATGGAAACAGGTGTCATCCCTGGTGCCCCAGCACCCTGGGCTCCCTGTCGTTACAGAGAGTTGGGCTTAGCTCAGAGCCCAGCTCGGCCTCCTCCTGGCTGTAGGGTCTTGACCGATTCACTTAACCTCTGCATGCCTCAGTTTCCTGGTCTGTAAGCTACGACCATGGTATCTCTTCCAAGCGTTGTAGTGAGAATTTGATGCATTGATAACCTGTGTGCTGTGAGGTCTTTCTCAAGTCCGTCCAGCCCCAGAGCAGACCCTACAATCCTCGGAGCTTCCATTAGGGCACATTCAACGTCCCTTCAGTCCTTGTTGGGGGACTGCAGGTCACGTGAGAGAGTCATGGGGGCAGCATGGTTGACACCGTTCGTGGTCCACAAACAGACCAAATTTCTGGTCCCTCTGGAAACAGCTGTTTTTAGACTGTATTGAGAGAACCTCGAATCCAGATCCAGGGCAGATCCAGAGACATGCCTGCTCCCCCCTTGGCTTGTGTGTGGACACCTGCACTCCTGTGCCCTGTGTGTGCCAGGAGAGTGTTGCGGCACAAGACAGGCCTAAGAGCCCCGCTCTTAGGTGATCGTAACGACTCATGCATGAAATTTTTTGTTTTTTGTTTTATTTTATTTTATTTTATTTTATTTATTTATTTATTTATTTATTTTGTTTTTTGTTTTAGATTTAATTTATTTATTCATGAGAGACACAGAGAGAGAGAGGCAGAGACACAGGCAGAGGGAGAAGCAGGCTCCCTGTGGGGAGTCCGATGCAGAACTCGATCCCAGGACCCCAGGATCATGCCCTGAGCTGAAGGCAGATGCTCTACCACTGAGCCCCCCAGGCATCCCATGCATGGAGCTTTGCAAAATGCTTTCCATGCACCGACTTACTTAAATCCTATAGCAGCCCGATGAAGGTGTGGGGGCTTCAGAATCTTGTTCAAGGTCAGACAACCAGGAGGGACTGGCTGGTATGGGCTCTGAGGGCAGGCAGCCTTTCCCCAGAGACCAGGCCCTGACATCAAACTGATCAGAGGAACAGACCAGACATGGGGAGCCCCTTGCAAGTGCCTAAAACATGTCCTGTGGCCAGGAGTCAATGCTGGCTCCTGCTTGTCACTGTACATGAACGTGGGGTTTGTAGATGATGTTGGAAGAGGCCCCATGACAGTGGCCACCTGGCCAGTGCTGAGCCACTCATCCCAGGATGCACTTAAGTTGGGCTGGGGGAGCCTCTGGGCATCTTTAGCTTCAGGAGAGGCTCTCCCAGTGATTTCTAGGAGCCTCCTCCCGTGGGTCTCATCCCTGCACCCTGCTGGGGGCTGCAGGGGCAGGCCATGCATCTGGCCCACTCTGTCCCATCCAGAGCTCACTTAGCGGCTACAGTGCTTTGTCTTTCTCTTGGAATTCTGTGATCCCCGGGGTCAGAGCTCCGGTGAGCCCACTGACTGAATCACTGTCCCGTCCTCTGTGCCAGGCTTGTCACCGGAGGGAATTCATTCCCACTGCAGGATGTAGTGCCATTCAGAAAGCGAAGCGCAAGCCGCCCCTGTGTTCTGATCCTGGGGGTGGAGGGTGTTGGCGAATGGTGCTTCCCAGCCTAGGATTGCCTTAAAAAGGGGTGTGCCCGGGAACAGAGCCTTCCAGAAGCCAGAGGAACTGCCCTTGCCTGGGCCAGGAGGCCACTGCGCTCCAATTGCTCTGCCCACCCCGAGGGCCGCATCTTGCATGGGAACCGCAGGGGCTTGGCCAGAATGGACCCTCTCACCCCACCCTGCCTGCACCCTTCCTGCCAGGGAAGCAGCCTGGGTGGGGTGGGGGCAGACGGAGCCTGCTCTCACCATATGGCTGGGGGAGCAGGGAGAGTCACTGAGCTGGCCCACTAATTACCTACCGCGCCCAGGAAGCAGAAGGATTTAGAATCTTTTCTGGCTGTTACCAAAATGAGGTGCAGGACAGAGGGAGAGCCAAGGCGCTGCGGACAGGGTTAGAATTCACAATTACCTTGGTGAGTTGGCAAAACAGAGGGACCAGCAGAGTACGCACGGTGCAGGGAGGACGAGAGAGCAAGAGGGCGCCCGGGCAGGGAAGAGAAATTACTGCAGGCCTCGGGGGAGGGTGGCCATGCGTCCTCAAGTTGGCAAAGATTAGGGCTCCCTGGGTGAGGGGTCCCAGGCTCTACCTGAGTGGGTGGTAGGGGTCTTCTCTCAGAGGCCTCCACATCCATCACCAGCTGAGGACAGGATTAGTGGGAGACCAAAGAGAAGGGGACTTCGAGCCATCTGTATCCAGATGTTAGGCACCCATGATTCATTGAGCATTCTGTGAGGTCCTACAGAAGCGAGATGTTGGGCAAGACACAGTCCTGGCCTTGGGGGCTTAAGTCCAGGAGCTGAAAGACAAGACTCTACAGTAGAAAGATGATCAGCCATACAGGTGCTCCACCAGAATCACAAGCCATGTGCTCAGAAAGGTCCAGAGGGAGGTGGCTTATGTGGAGAACACAAGCTAGTAGTTCCTTGAAGGGTGAATGCATTAAATGGGTGAGGAGGGTGGAGGTCAACTGAGGCCAGAGCCTACAGGGCAGAGATACTTAAGGGACCAGTGGTTTGCTAAGGCAAGTGGTGACCATTTCCTTTGGAAAGGTTGGTTGTGGCTTTCCTGTATACAGATAGTCATGATGAAGGAACCAGGGGAAAGGCCAGAAGAAACTGGAAATCTGTGTCCTGTTGGAGAAGGCTATTCCAAGCAGGGGAATTTCCTGTTTTTTTTTTTTTCTTTAAACATAAGGGCAGGAGGCTGTTTGGGTGGTAAGGAATGGAGTGCCTCGTGTGGAGGTGCCATGTGGCCCCTCCATTCGTTGGGCTAAGGATGGAGGATGGGGTTGGGGCAAGGCTGGACCCTGCAAGGGGGCTTGAGAGGAGGCTTTGAGGATCTGTAAAATGAGAGGTAACCAGAGGAAGAGGTGCAAGGACCATAGACCATGAGCAGCACCTGGAGAAAGCGGAGGTCAAAAACAGAGGTCAAAACAGAGGTCAAAACAATTTTCCTTTACCGGGGGACCAGGCACTGAAGTTGTGGGAGTGAACCGAAGAAGTCTCAGTTGTAGGAGACAGGAAATGAACCCATAAACCTGCAACATAAGATTGGGTCATGATATTTGCATCAAAGGGAACTAGAGTAGGGAAGTAGAAAGTGGTGGGAAGTGGGAAGGACAAGCCTGATTTGGAGAAGGGACCCAAGTGGCCAGTCAGATTATTGAAGCAGAGACTTGAAGGGCTGAGAGGATGAGCCACATGTGACTGTGTGCAGGGTACAGGGGAGATTGTGCCAGGTGTGTTAGGGGGATGAGAAGACCAGGGTGGCTAGTGTGGAGAGAGCCAGAGTAGAGACATGGTAGTGGATGAAGTTGAAGAGGTAGGGCATTGGGGGCCATGGTAGGGTCTTGGGTTTCATTCTGGGAGTGATGGGGGCTGTGGTGGGGATTTTCGGCAGAGGAATGGTGAGGCCTGAATTGTATCTGACATAATCCCTCTGGCTGTTGTGTTGAGGATAGACCCTGGGAGGCAAACATGGAGGAGAGGAGATGTGTGAGGAGGTGGAAGCTACTGCACCATCCTGGGGATGAGCCAGAGGCTTTGACTAGGATGGTAGTGATGGAGAAAGAGTCAGTGTCAGTGTTTATTTATTCTTAACTTCTTATTTGGAACAGTTTTAAACTAATGGGAAATTTGAAGTGATTGAATGATACAGGGTATACCTGCATGTCTTTCACCAGTAATTAACATTTGCCCCCCTCTCTCTCCTCCTCCCCTTCCTTCTCACTGTCCCCATCACCATGGTCACCATCATCATCATCGTCATTGTCACCATCCTCTTTGCTATCGCCATCATCTTTATCACCATCATCATTACTGTCATCACTACTGTCATCATCATCATCACCACCATCACCATCATTGCCATCATCATCATCATCATTACTATCATCACCACCACCACCATCATCATCATCACCACCACCACCACCATCATCATCACCATTATCACCACCATCATCACTACCATCATCATCGTCATCACCACCACCATCATCATCACCACTATCACCATCATTGCCATCATCGTCATCAACATTACTCTCATCACCATCATCATCATCGTCATTATCACTACCATCATCACTGTCATCACTACCATCATCATCATCATTACCACCATCATCACCACCACCATCATCACCATCACCGTCATTACCATCATCATCGTCATCATCATTACTGTTATCACCATCACCACCATCATCATCACAATTATCACCACCACTATCATCATCACCATGGCTTTTGACATCATCATTACTATTGCCGTCATTTTCATCATTATCATCATCATCATTACTGTCCACCACCATTATCATCACTATCATCATCATCATTATAGTCACCACTATCATCATTGTCATTACCATCATCATCATCATCATCACCATGACCATCAGCACCATCACTGTCATCATCACCAGAACTGAACCATGCGAGAGTAAGTTGGAGAAATCATGATATGATTCTTCACTCCCAACTATTCCATCATGTATCTTCTGAATTCAAGGATGTTTTCTTACATAACCATGAAACATTTATGCGATGCAGGAAATTCATCTTTGTTACAATACTGGTATCTCACAGAGAGTGCAGGATTTATTTGAAGTAGAAATGACAGCATTTGCTGATGGATTATATGGTGGGTATGTAGGGAAGACTGGAGTCAGAGATGACATCAAAAATTTTGGATAGAGAAAATTGATGAGAATGGCCAGGCAAGTGCAAAGACCTAGAATGAATTGCTGAGAACTCTTACCCAAAAGAAAATTAGGAAGAGTCTGAGTGTTGACAGATGCACTGAGCTGGGCTGTCCAGTTCTCCAGTGGATGTGCCAGTGGAAGTGCCACAGCACTTCTAAGGAAAGTCAAAGAATCTGGGCTCTCTCCCTCTCTCTCACTGTCTTTCTGTCTCTCTCTGTTTCTCTGTCTCCATCTCTATCTCTTTAACACACACTCCCTACATATACAGACTTCCTTTTCCCAGTGATGAGGACCTGAAATCAGCCATAGATATATCTCACCACAACTAAGCAGAACCACTAATGACCCATTAGACTGTAAGTGTCTTGGGACACGTCTGCCTTACTTACTGTATTCTTAGTGTACATCTTTTGGCACTCAGTATGTATTCAAAAACTATTTCTTGAATAAGCCAATGAGGGAGTGAATGTTCTTATTTAATACATTAGACAAGGTGCAGCAGTCATGAATATGTATGCTTACAAGTGTCAGAGTCCCTAAAATAACAATTGTTGACACAAAAGAGAAGTTTCTCTTTCTTATAAAAGATGTCAGTGCAGGGATGATATGGCGCTACAGTGTAAGGGAACTCCTTTTATGTGTTTGCTTTGGTTTCTAAACATGTGGCTTCCGTGTCATGGCCCAAGGTGGCTGCCCAAGCACCTGCCCCTGTGCCTGCATTCTAAGAGGAAGGAAGGACCAAGATCATACCACATTTCTTTAAGTTGCCATACCACTCCCACTTCCATCACGTTAGCCAAGGTAGTCTTTATTTTGTGACCAGTTAAGATAGGAGAGTTCTTTTACTAGAGAAAAATGGTTCATAAGGGACAATTAGTGATCAGTGTTATAGTGTGGCCTGGCAGGGGACCGGGGCTGTGTGCCGTTCTCTACTACAAACCATCAGGATACATAGCCAGCGGGTTTGGTGTATCACCGTGGCCACCATCTGTACTTCCCACCATAAGGACAATTAGTTGTGTCCTTAAGGGGATGGTCAGGCCATTGGGACACCTCTGCCAGACTGTCTGAAAGCTCTGCAGGAGTCTCTAAAACATTAGAGACCCCAGAACATTACCCTGATAGTGACGCCAACACATTTGGGGAACCTCTGGTGAGGTCGAAGGGTTCCGAACTCTGTCCCCAGCTGTGAGGTCCTGGGAATCCGAGGCTGCGTCCTACTCAGCTTTGGGGGCTTGGGGCTCTCCGGTGCCCCGTCCCTTAGCCCATGCCTGCTGAACAATGAGACGGCAGTCAATTTAGATTGTTCAGGAGTTTTATAAGATGCAACGAGGCCAGTTTTTTCCGAAAGAGAATGTTTGCAGAGGTTTTAGCAGAACTTTCTAGAAAGTCTGTCGGTGTGGGCCTTGCCTGGGCCCAGCCCCCTGCCCCTGCAAGGAGGCAGCAAGAGTCCCCTCTGGATGAAGACCCTCTGGTGGGTGAGGAAGACAACCCGCAGCTGGGTGGAAGCCCACACCTACCCTCCCTGCTACTCAATTCTGATCGGTATTCAAGCTTCATATTTCCTTTTGTATGTGTTTAGCTTGGGGATTTATCACCGCGGCTTAGATCTGTGATGGAATAGATAAGCCTGCACTTTAATAAATGTGGCATTTCTTTCCCCATAAGAATTAGATGAAAGGAAATGGGGCCTCGGAGGGGTCCGGATAGGGCATCCGGTGGATCTAGGGGCACTGCAAAGACATCACCAACCAGACCCGGCTTGGGGACGGGAACACTGGAGGGATGGGGGTCATTTTACAGGGAGATGGTGAGCATCACTGTGACAAAGGGACAGCCCTGTGTTTTCCGGGGAAAAAAAAGCTAAAGCACTCAAGTTTTAGGCTTGCTGTTGGATCCTCCCTGCGGTGAACAGTTTGGGTCCCCGACTCGACTTCTCCTGGAGCGACTCTGAAGGCCCTTCCTGCAGTCCTTTGAAAGAGACAGCATGAGCTCAGAGGCCAGGGGCCTCTATCAGACCATGATTTCTGCTCTAAGACAAGTGGAGAAACACCATCGTGATAGAAAGAGTGGCTGAGCAATGCAACCTCAAGCAGAGACATTGTCTCACCTCTCTGGACCTCTTTTTTCCTCCATGCACATGCTAATGTCTACTTGCAGGATCCTCGAAGAGATAAGAGGCAATAAGTAAAAAGCAACATGATTGATAAATAAAAAAGAATGACCACGTTGGTATTGTTAGTATGGAGTTTGGATCAGTTTTGTGTAATAAACAGGCTTCAGGACAAGGGAGCTCTTGTTGTTCCTTGTCGTCCATGAGGCTTTCCCGAGAAACAATTGGAAAGGAATCTCATGGAGTAGATAATATGATTATCCTTCCTGTCACCTGCAGAGGACAGGTGTGGTGCTCAGAAAGGCTGGCTGACTTGTTCAGGGTCACACATGTGTGACCTTGTGTGTGGTAGTGCCAGGAGCGGTTACACGAGCTTGTAAAGACAGGTTCCCTTAGCCCTCCCAGCGGAGCAGTGTTTCCAAGTCCTCTTATGATTTTTCTTTTCTTTTCTTTTTTTTTTTTTACTATTTATTTATCTATTTGAGACAGAGAGAGAAGAGAGAGAGAGGCAGAGACACAGGTAGAGGGAGAAGCAGGCTCCATGCAGGGAATTCGACGTGGGACTCGATCCCGGGACTCCAGGACCATGCCCTGGGCCAAAGGCGGCACTAAACCACTGAGCCACCAGAGCTGCCCCCTCTTCTGATTTTTCATTCATAGCTGTCATGTCGCAGAGATTGAGAAGAGTGAGAGAGAGAGAGAGAGAGAGAGAGAGAGAGAGATCAGTGCAATGACCTGTATTTTTAGTTTTCATTAGCCAGCTCACTCTCTCAGGGCTGCTCTGGGCAAACACCTGCCTTCTTAGATTTTCCTATAAGAGAAGTTCACGAGGAGTTTCAGAGCCATAAAGGTTCAGCTGAATCCGGCCAGCAACCTCTGGCCTGTGGGCTTGCATGAGTCAGAGGGACCAGGTGGGCCTTCTGAGCCTTGTCATTCTCTGAGAAGGAGCAAGATGTTTTCCCATGTAAACCACCTTAAATAGAAGCCGCTGAAGAAAACATGCCTCTGAACCATTTCTGTTTATGTTGTTGCCACATAAAGTTTCAGCTTAAGTACCTTGCAGATCTTTTTTTTTTTTGAAATTTCCTCTGGGATGTATGAGCCGCATGATGGAAATTTACCCCAAGTAGATTGAGATTCATTAACCCACTTGTTCATCCATTATGGATTGAATACTGATCCTGTGCTATGATGGGATGCCATCCCCTTAGAGTAAATAAGATGCGTGCACAGAAGACTTACATAGCAGTACAAGAGTTAAAGGTCAGGACTTCTGGGTGGCTCAGCGGTTGAGTGTCTGTGGCTCAGGGCGTGATCCTGGGGTCCTGGGATCGAGTCCCACATCGGCCTCCTGCATGGAGCCTGCTTCTCTCTCTGCCTGTGCCTCTGCCTCTTTCTATGTCTCTCATGGATAAACAAAAAAATAATAAAAATTTTTCAAATTTTTAAAAAAGGAGTTAAAAATCTGCACAGAATTATGATTAAAGAGAAGTTCACTTATCATCTGTAGGACTGAGGCTTATGTAGAAAAAGGCTGAGATACAACATTTGATCCAGCATGAATTGAGAGGGACACATGAGTTTTGTGTGGGCATTCCTGCAAGTAGGAGAATACTGCAAGTTTATTCATTCTCTTAGGGTTTGGTGAGTCCCTGCTATATACCAGGCACCATGCCAAAGACTGAAATGATCTCTAAGGAGACAGCATGGCAGGTAGTAGATATTGAATATGACCTAGAACGGTAGATAAGACTTGGATGCTTGCTCTGAAAGCTGAGGGTTGATTGGCTGAGGTAGGAATGGATTGGATTAAAGAACTCTATTAGGATAAAAAGAGTGGTTTTCATAGGGCAGAGGATAGATTTGCTTTTCTGGAGTAGCATCTTTATGGTGGGATGGGGGCAAATAGGAGGAGGACAGGTTAAAGAAGGTGGTTGGAGACAGAATGTGGAGGTCTTAAATGCTGGGATTTGTTAAAGGGAAATGCCTGCAGGGAACACCATAATGATAGTGCTATTTACATTCACATTTATACTCACATGCCAAAAGCAGCTGACTGTTGGAATTTTTGACTGCTTGTGGCTAGTATATAAAAATACTAATTAATTTTATATAATGACCTTGTATCCTGCAAACTTGCAGATTCCCCAATTAGTTCTAGTAGCTTTTTCATAGACTCTAGGATTTTCTACATAAACATGAATGTCATCTCTAATACAGTTTTACTTCTTTCCTTACTGTATGCATTTCCTTTCTTTTTCTTGCCTTATTGCACTGGCTAGGGTCATCTGTATAATACTGAATGAAAGTGGGAAAATTTTGTTCCTGATCTTAATGAGAAAGTGGTCAGTTTTTTATATGGTATGTGTGCTGCATTTTTCGGAGATAACCTTTATCATGTTGAGAAAGTTTCCTTTTAATGCTAATTTGAGAGTTTCGGTTTTTTGGTTTTTTTTTTTTAAGATTTTATTTGTTTACTTGACGGAGAGAGAGAGAGAGCAAGCAAGCGAGTGGATAAGCAAGGGGAACAGCAGGCAGAGGGAGAGGGAGAAGCAGGGAGCCTGATGCAGGGCTCAATCCCAGGACCCTGGGATCATGACCTGAGCCGAAGGCCAATGCTTAACTGACTGAGCCACCCAGGCATCTCATTATGGAGAGTTTTTATCAGGAATGAATATTGGATTGTGTCTATTTTTCTGTCTTTTCCTGTATCTAGTGAGATGATCATATGGCTTTCCTTTTTAGTCTGTTAATATGGTGAATTGCATTGATGGTTTTTCAAATGTTACATTAACCTTGGATTCCTGGAATAAGCCTTTTTTGGTCATGATTTTTTAATCATTTTATAGATTATTGGATTTGATTTTTAGAATTTTGCAAAGAAGTTTTTGTATCAGGGTGCCTGGGTGGCTCAGCATCTGCCTTTGGCTCAGGTCATGATCTTGGGGTCCTGGGATTGATCCCCCCATGTTGGGCTCCCTGCTCTGTGGGGAGTTTCCCTCTCCCTCTGCCTCTGCCCTTACTTGTGTTCTCTCTCACTCTCTCTGTCAAATAAATAAAATATTTTTTATAAAAAGAAGTTTTTTGTATAAATAAAAATTTTAAAAGAAATAAAAATAAAAAAGCTTTCATTTCTATGTTCATGAAGGATATTGTTGTATAGTTCTGTTTTCTTATTTGTTTTGCTGGTATCGATAGAGTTGTGCCCTCATAGAATGTATTGGGAAGTTTTCCCTCTGCTTTAATTTTTTGGAAGAATTTTTGTAGGATTCACTGGTGAGGCCATCTGAGCCTGGACTTTTGTTCATTGTCTTAAGATTTTTAAGCTAAACGTTTATCTTTAATGGATGTAGAGCTGTTGAGATGATTTCTTTTTTGAAACAGACAAGCATCCCTAGAAAACACTAAGACTTTGCTAAAGTTTCTGGTTCCCAGATAGCCAGCTGTCTTGACATGATGTTACATGTGAAGAAGCAACTAATACCCAAATATGATTAAAAACAATACACGTCTTTTACTCGGTTTTTGGAAGGAAAAAAAAAACAATGGGATCCATGAAATATTTGTTATATACAACAAATTTTTAAAAATTTTAAAAATTAGAAGAAATTTGGGACACCTGGGTGGCTCAGTGGTTGAGCGTCTGCCTTTGGCTTAGGGCCTGATCCTGGATTCCCAAGATCGAGTCCCGCATCAGGTTCCTTGCATGGAGCCTGCTTCTCCTCCGTCTGCCTATGTCTCTGTTTCTCATGAATAAATTTAAAACTCTTTAAAAATTTTAATTGCTTTACTGTCATTTTTAAATTTCTTCTGATGTTTTTAAAAAAGATTTTATTTATTTATTCATGAGAGACACACAGAGAGAGGCAGAGACATAAGCAGAGGGAGAAGCAGAGCCCAATGCGTGGGACTCAATCCCAGGACCCCGGGATCACGCCCTGAGCAGAAGGCAGATGCTTAACCAGTGAGCCACCTGGGCATCCCTAAAAAAATTTTTTTTAACCTTTTTCTCATCTTCCTGTCAGTACCTTATGTATCCAAGAAGCTCCTTCTTCAAGCTCTCTGGTTTCTCACAAAACTCCCCCAGTCTCAGCCCACTGGTTTCTGCAGGTCTACCCCCACTCTTTCTTATGTAAATTGCCTCACCCTTCTCACTCTTTAAAATTCTCTTGTTCACCTATTACCCAGATTTCAGACATCAGAGTTCTAGAGCCAAGAATGCAGAGGGTAGGGAAGGGCAAGAGGGCAAGTAATTTGAACTAACATGATTTTGTTTATTTACTATCATACCATGCATCGGCCATTTCAATCTAGAAATGTACGTGATTGAGCATCTCCCCATCCGCCACCCCAGGGGGCACCTGTGAAGCAGCAGGTGCAAGGACATGCCTCCTCACTCAGACCCTGAGTCTATAAACTGGGATTTAGATGGATGCACTCACCCGGATTTCTCCAAAAGCCACCTTCCACATTCTGCTTTATAGGGTGCAGAGCTCAACGTTGGTTTACATTAAGAAACAGTCCTGCTATTTATATATAATTGGCTCCAGGACCATTTAATTGATCTGATAGAGTGCCTGACTCCTTGAACTTGGTTCAGAACATCTGGGGTGGTTGGTTGTTTTTTTCCCCCCAGGCACACTTCAGGGTAACTGAACTCTGTAAGACGTCCCCACAAAAATAGGAACCATTCCTTACTGTCCCTTTAGACAATATATGTAATAAAACTCATTGCATAGATAGCACTCTACAAAAGCAAATACATCTGAATGTTAATCACTTAATCATCACTTCGGTCTGTTGAGGAAGAATAATTATTTTAATTTCGTAGGTGATTCTCTGCAAAGATTCAGAAAGTTTGATGTGTGTCCATCATCACACAGCCCATAGGTATTAAAACCCAAACTTGAACTCAGGTCTTCTGATTTAATTTCTCCATCCTTTCCCTGTTTATAGTTCAGCCACTCATTTGTCTGCTACCAAATTGAAATCAAGTCGATTGGAAGCCCTATCCTGAGTAGACTCATGCACGTGCTTACTTTATGTTCTTTTGAAAAAAGAATTCAGGAGAATAAGCTCATTACATTAAAATGGTGTCAGTGGATACTGTACAAGGCATACAGCCCCAATGCCATGCTTTGGGGACTCAGTAAAAGGTTGGTGGAATGGAAAGATGCCATGTGGTATTGCAGATCCTAAACCCCCAGGTTCTGTTGGAACAGGGAAAGAGCACATAATGGAAGTAAGGTGCAGTTTTGGATTTCAATAATAAAACTTTAGTGGCCAATAAGGAAATTCCAATTTTGTCCTGTGCTATGGGGGAGCTTCTCTTCTATTTCTACTGGTATTAGAGAGGCATGGTGGAAAATGATCTGTATAATTCTGGAGCTTGGGCTTTATGGGTGGTTGGCACTTCTGGCATAAAGGGACTTTTTTTTTTTTTTTTTTTTGGTGGATTGTTGTTCTCTAGTGCCTTTCTAGTGGTTCCAAGCATTTCTTACTTAGAAATTCTTCTATTTGGGCAGCCTGGGTGGCTCAGCGGTCTGGCGCCACCTTCGGCCCGGGTTATGGTCCTGGCCTGGGATCGAGTCCCACGTTGGGCTCCCTGCGTGGGGCCTGCTTCTCCCTCTGCCTGTGTCTCTTCCTCTCTTTCTCTCTGTGTCTCTCATGAGTAAATGAATGAAAATCTTTTTTTAAAAGATTTTATTTATTTATTTATGATAGTCATGGAGAGAGAGAGAGGCAGAGACACAGGTAGAGGGAGAAGCAGACTCCATGCACCGGGAGCCCGATGTGGGATTCGATCCTGGGTCTCCAGGATCGTGCCCTGGGCCAAAGGCAGGCGACAAACCGCTGTGCCACCCAGGGATCCCAATGAATAAAAATCTTAAAAACAAAAAAGAAATTCTTCTATTTGGCACACAAAAAAAACCTTCATTAGAACACTCTGTCTCCCATATCACCACCTCAAACCACCCCCACCCCGTCACCATCTTTTTTACCTAGTAGAGAGTGGGAGAAGTCGCTTGTGTCCTCGGGCTTTGCTTCACTTCAAGTAATAGAAGATTGACCAACTGTGGGTGAGACAAATATGGGCTGATTTTCCAACCTAGCCAGGGGTCCAAAGATAGATCATTTCTGGAGAGGGTTCAGCCGCTCAGCACCGCCTCCAGAGAACCAGACTTTTCCCACCTTCTGTCTTCACCTTTCTTGCTGCCTAACGTTTGCAAGGTGGCTGCCTCAACCCCAGGCCTTCCATCTATGTTCCAGGCAACAGGAATGGGGAAGAGCAGAGCTCGCGGCCGCTATTTAGCAGGGCATATTGCAGCCTTAAAGAATGTGTGTTTTGTTAGCACAGAAGGAGAGGATGCATTGACTGTTGGGTGGATAACTCACAGTATCTGTTCTGTCTTTTGGGTACACTTCTGTCTTCTTATGGGCTGAGAAGGGACTTCCTCATTGAGGAGAGGCTTCGGGTTGTGTGCTCACTGTAACAAACGTTTCTATCATAAACTGAGTGGGAGGCCCCTTGGAGTCCATTCTGTTTTTTAGGACTCCGTTTGTGTTGTACTATACTTGCTCAACACTTGACATTTTCACTGACATGGTCCTGTTTTAAACTCAGCCACAGGCGTGAGATACAAATATTACTGTCTCCCTCATTCGAGGGAAGAACCCGAGAGCAAAGAAACTTAGTGATGCGTTCAATCCAGGTCGTCATCATCCAGTCGTCCATGCTGCTTTCCTTCTACTTCTAACTAAAGTGAGGGTGGCTGAGGAGGCGCTACCCCAGGATGACCCTGTGAGCTCAGGATGCCCAACGTGGTGCCATTCCGCGACCGCGTGGCATTTTGTGCATATGAAATCAACCAGGGGAAAAAACTGCCCTGAGAAATACCCACGGAGGTTTCATTGGCACCCATGCTCATGTGCACACGAGCCTCTTAGGAGTCAGTCTTCACAGAGAAGGTTCTGTGTGTCTTGGGGGCAGGGTAGGAGGGGCGACTGCTTGTTCCACTTTGATCGGAGAAACCTCAGATGCATGGATGTTGGAAGTCTGCACTCGCTGGGATTGGATTTACATGTCCCATTTGGTGTGTCGGGCAGATGGGGACGGCATCCTCATCCCAAGGCCGAGAGGCAGTGCATGATTTTTGCAAGAGTTGCTGCCATTGTTGCCTCCTAGCGTGTTGCAAAATGACACTTCTTGTATGTGTGTGTGTGGGGGGAGGTCACGGGGGTTGGGTGCGATGCGTCCCACATCCCGTCGCCACTTGATGTCCTGAGAGGGGCCGATCTTCTCTTGCAGTGGGAAAAGCCTGTGTCTGCAAAAGGAGAAAGGCGAGGGTGGAGGGGGTTATTTCTTGGTGAGAAATAAGGATACAGATCCCTTTTCAAAAGTGAATCTGATGGGAAGCCTGGAAGGCTCAGCGGTTGAGCGTCTGCCTCTGGCTCAGGGCGTGATCCTGGGGTCTGGGATCGAGTTCCGCATTGGGCTCCCCACAGAGAGCCTGCTTCTCTCTCTGCCTCTGTCTTTGCCTCTCTCCCTGTGGCTCTCATGAATAAATAAATAAAATCTTTAAAGAAAAAAAGTGAGTCTGACTGGCAGCTCAGGGACCTTTAGCTGGGGGAGTGCATTCGGTGTGCACAATACACATTTAATGAGAGCCTAATCTGAGCGAGGTCCCTCTTTTCTGCAGAGCATGTGAGCCCATGTGCCCACGCTTGCACGGGTCTGTGCTTACTAGAAAAAACAAAATAAAACAAAACATCTGTGGCCAACAGGGGCATTACGGTGGCTGGGTAGCAGCTCTTTGGCATTTTGTAGAAGCCGGTGGCTGTCGTGACCACTGCTGGAATGAGAGGGAGGCTGGGACCTATCTCCTTGTCCCGGGAGGTGAGGCTTCACGTGGGAATGCACCCTTGAACTGTGCCACTGGCCGCCTCTGCAGGAGCAAGGGTGCCTCAAAGAGGGGAGGTCTGGTCCTCTGGTGGGGTCACCTCCCGCCTTCTCCCGCCACACCTGCCCACCCCACACCCCTCCTGACCAGGCCTTGTTACTGACAAAGGGACCATGTGTGCATCCCTCTCTACTGAAGACAGGTGTAAAGGGCACAAGCCCCGCATCCCGAGCTCACACAACTCCAAGACTGTTGATGCCATTCTCTCTGCTAGGAATTCCCTCTCCCCCTTGACCACCTGCAGAATCCTTGTCATCTCCTCCAGTTTACAGGGTGTGCCACTTCCTTCAGGAAGCCCTCTAGGATACCTCTCCTCCCTTCATCCACATTACAGTTAGCTCCTCTTGTCTCCTGTGTAGCTTTTGGCTTGAATGCCCGGTTGGTTGGCATTCCCATCATCCCGACCTTTGTCAAAGTTCTGTGTCTGGATGTTGCTGCAGCGTATCCAAGGAAGATCGTGTCTGTCAACGGGAGAGAGATGTTCCACAGGAATTCGGGGGTAACATCAGTTTCCCTGCAAAGGAACCGGAACCCAGTCCAGGGACAGGCTCTTTCATTTGGTGAAATGGCTTTTCAAACCCCAATAGGACCCCAGGACATTTTGTCCCGCATATCATAGTTGGTTCACTTATTTAAATGGCATGAATTGGGGATCTCTCAGGTGCAGAGCACTGCAACTGAGCCTTGGAAGCAGGATTCAGGAGAAGGAATTTCCTCATGTGTATTAGAACGATGGAAAACAAGAGGTGCTATGCCGAATGCTTATATACCTAATATAGGTATTTCAGTGTGAGTTTATTGATGTGAGGAAGGAGGCATCTTAGCCAGCAGATGTAACTAGTCTGTGCTCTTGATGGATATGGCTTCTTCTGAAATTTCCCTCCTCTGAAATTTTAGTAATTTGTATCACGCAAGTAAAACATCCTCGTATATAGAAAAACGTAAAAGTGCAGCAAGTAAATGAGAAAATAAACTACTCAGAATCTGACTCAGAATCCCTGGCATAATATTTTGGTCTCTAATTGCATACATACCTGAAGTTTTAGAATGAGGTTCTGCTCTATGTAGTGTTTCAAAAAACCCTTTCACATCTATATATCATAAATATCTGTACCTATTAATAAGTATACACTGTATGTCATTTTTTGAAAAGATTTTATTTATTCATGAAAGACACAGAGAGAGAGAGGCAGAGACACAGGCAGAGGGAGAAGCAGGCTCCATGCAGGGAGCCCGATATGGGACTCCATCCCGACACTCCAGGATCATGCCCTGAGCTGAAGGTGGACACTTAACCACTGAGCCACCCAGGCATCCCACTGTATGTCATTTTTAACAGCCTCCCCCTTTTTTTGCTCTGGAAAATTTGTAATATATGTAAAAGTAGAAGAGTATAAATAATGAACCCCCCATGTGACATCACCCCGTTCCAGAAATGGTCAACCCATAGCTAATGTTATTCATCTATAGCCTCCCCCGCATTACACCCCGGTGTTATCCAGGTTATTATGAAACAAATTCCACTACTACATCATTTCACTTGTGAATATTTAAGGGTGAGTCTCTAACAGAAAAAGACCCTTAGAAGAACACACATCCACAAATAGCATTAGGTCACTTAAAGAAATTAGCAGTACTGACCCTTACATCACCAAATACCCAGCAGGTTACTGGCCCATTCCCAGTCCCAAGTGTGACATCTTCAGCAGGGGCCCTGGTGGTGGCCAGAGAAGGTGATGCTCTGGTTCTCCACCCTATTACAAATAATGAGACAGTGAGTAACTTTGACAAGACTGGTTGCACACCTAGGTAATGGTCTTCCCAGGATAAAGTGCTGAAGGAAGCCATGCTGAGTCAAAGGTTGCGTAAGTTTTCTATTTATTTATTTATCTATTTATTTATTTATTTATTTTTTTATTTTTTTATGATAGTCACACACACAGAGAGAGAGAGAGGCAGAGACACAGGCAGAGGGAGAAGCAGGCTCCATGCACTGGGAGCCCGACGTGGGATTCGATCCCGGGTCTCCAGGATCACGCCCTGGGCCAAAGGCAGGCGCTAAACCGCTGCACCACCCAGGGATCCCTATTTATTTATTTTAGATTTATTTATTTTTCGGAAGAGAGTGCCAGGGATAGGGGCGGAGGGAGAGAGAGAGGATCTCCAGTAGGTTCTCTGCTGAGCTCAGAGCACAATGTGGGGCTCGATCCCAAGACCCTGAGATCACAACCTGAGCCCAAACTGAGAGTTGGACGCTCAACCGACTGAGCCACCCAGGTGCCCTGGTTGCATATGCTTTCAAAGACTTTTATTCTAAAATGCTAAATTTCCTTCCACTCGGTTATACTCGTTTACACAGTCCGTGAGCAATCCAGGAGACTGTCTAATTATCCTTGCAGTTTTATTTTTATTCTTCTGTATAAATGTTAGAATTATTTTGTCAAAATAAAAATACAATGGAGCTAGTTCTTATTTTCGACTGCTTTTTTTTATACAATAGATTATTTTTAGTTGAATTTGTATTATAATACCGAGAATTCCTGTCCAAGAATGAGAATTTGATGTCCTCTGGTAGATATATTAAATCTTACTCATGCCAGTTCCCCGCACTTCCTTTAAAATACCATGTGTTTAATATAATTTTTCATAATTGTGAATAGGAGTGCCTTTCTCTTCTCTCTCTTTATCCTGCCCAGACTAATTACTGCTGGTATAAAAGATTAATTTTTGTCCATTTATTCTGTAATTGTCAACCTTATTGAAAATTCTTATTAGTTTCAGTGTTGTTTTTTTATTATTTTTTTTTCCCAGTTGATTTTCTTGGATTGCCTAGATCTGTATTCATATCATTTGGTGGTAATAATAATTTTGACTCTTTCTTTGAAATATTCCTTTTTTTAAAAAGACTTTTTATTTATTTATTTTTTATTGGAGTTCAATTTGCTAACATATAGCATAATACCCAATGTTCATCCCGCCAAGTGCCCCCCTCAGTGCCTGTCACCCAGTCACCCCAACCCTCCACCCACCTCCCCTTCCACTACCCCTTGTTCGTTTCCCAGAGTTAGATCTCTCATGTTTTGTCACCCTCACTTACTTTATTTATCTGAGGGAGAGAGAGCATGGGCACGAGCAGGGGGAGGGGCCGAGGGAAAAAATTTTAAGCAGACTCATCTCTGGGCGCAGAGCCTGACTCGGGGCTGGATCTCAGGACCCTGAGATCATGACCTGAGCCGAAATCAAGAGTCAGATGCTCAATGGACTGAGCCACCTAGGCACTCCTGGAGCGTTTCCTTTCCATCCTGCCTGTCTTCCTCCACCCCTGCCTAATGTATTCTGTGCTGGGAAACTTTGAAGGCGTTTACCTTGCCCTGGGCAAGAAACTTAAGATAGATCTTAAGATATATATAAATACTTGCATATATTTATATATATTATATAACAATAATAAATATAAATATATATCAATTTAATATAAATATAAAATATATAACTATCAATATACAAAACATAACATATATAAAATATATAATACATATATTTTGATTGTATATGTTTGTTAAGTGGTATTTCCTGTTTCTTCCACGATTATTGCAACTCTCAGATTGTTTTCCATCTGTTCTTGAATTCATATTGGCGATTTGTACCTTCAAAGAAAATCATTCTGATTTTGTTGAGTTCGTTGGCATAGAGCTGCAAACAGCCTCTTATTATTTAAAAATAGCTCTTCTGGATCAGCAATTATATACCTTTTTTCTTTTATATCACTGGGTGTTTGTGCTCTCTTGCTTCTGACTGGGGTTGCCAGAGACTTAATTAGTTGTTTCATAGAACCCGTTGGTGCGCATATTGGACTTGGTCTCCAGATTCTTTAAGTTTTATTGTTGCCTCTTAAATATAAGAAAACTCGAAGGCATAAGTTCTTTAAGCGTAGCTATAGCTGAATTTTTGTCTCTTTTTATAGGTAATATTTTCATTACTGGTATGTTCTAAATATCTGCGATTTGAATTACACCTTTACTCAAAGATGACTTCTACCCAAGAAGTAATCTGTAAGACTTTGGAGATTAGGACTTTATGATGGACTTTGTTTCTTAAACTTTTAAAAAATATTTTGTTTATTTATTCATGAGAGACACAGAGAGAGGCAGAGACACAGGCAGAGGGAGAAGCAGGCTCCCCGCAGGGAGCCCGAGGTGGGACTCGATCCCAGGACCCCAGGATCCCGACTTGAGCCAAAGGAAGATGCTCAACCACTGAGACACCCAGGTGTCCCTGTTTCTTAAATTTCAATTGGGTTGCCTTTTGGTGTGTTTATATTTTGTTATCAGCATATAATTTCATTGCATTTTAGGTAATGTGACCAGTATTGGTTCTAAATTTAGAAATTTTCAATTTATTTTTGTATATATGAGGCATATCATATGATCAATTCTTGTTAAATGTTATGTAGGCATTTGAGAGTATCTGTTTATCATTCTTAGTCAACATATCATAATGAAAGTCATATTATTCAGATCTTTTCCATCCTTATTTATTTTCATTCATGTCAGAGTTGATAGCAGTGGGTTCATTTCTTCTACTGCGATTGTGTTTTATTTCTCCTTGCATCACACATATAGGAAATAGCTGATTTTATAGGTCAGGGAATTAAATATTGGCAATTTACTATGGTTTATGATATCTAAAATATACACGTATATTTTTAATGCTTGATGTGTGAGGGCTCCTTGGGCTTCTGTGGCCACAGTGGGTTATACCCTCTTCTCTTCCATGCTGTTTGCCTTGAATCCTGTTCTCTGTGACATTAACCCTCCCAGCCCTGACTGCATTTTTCCTTTTTTCTTGTATAACTTTGCTTGTTCCCCTTGTTGATTTTTTTTCACGTAACTTTATTTTAGGTACATCTCTTTCACACAGCTTACCTTAACATTTTGTTTTATGTCTCTATGTGAGTGGCTTTTATTATAACGGAGGTGTTAAGCCTACATGTATTTATCTGATAACCGATACACTTGGTTCATAATTTTTTTATGTCACTCATTTCCCATCTTTCTATTTTTAAAAAAATCCTTCCTTCCTGTTTCCTTTCATTCCCACCCCCCACCCCACCCCCTCTATTTTTGCCTCTTCTCCAGCGATTTGGAAAATATCTAGCTTATTTTTATTCTACTGGTACCTCCCCTTCACTTCCTCCGTTCCTCTTCTTTCTTGGGTTTTATTTAGAATAAGCTGGAGTGTAGAGTCATGTGTTCGTTCATTCACTGGGTACTTCCTAAGGGACTCCTGCATGCCATGCGCCCATAACAGGCCTGCGAGTTAGTGGTGGTTAGACCCTTGCTCTTGCAGAGTTATGGTTTGATGAGGGCAGAGGTGGTCAATTAGCAAGCAGGGAAATGATCAGAGCCATACCAGCTGGGCACACAGTTAGAGTACAGCCACATGGTAGAAAGTTTCTGAAAATACCTTCTTTACACTGAGTGCTCCGGAAATGCCTCTATGCTGGTTTGCTCAGGCTGCCACAGCAGAGTTCTACAGACCGGGATGGGGCTGAAGCACCAGAAATGTGTTGTGTCATAGTTCTAAGGGCTGGAAGTCCACAATCAGGGTGTTGGCAGGGTTGGGTTCTTCTGAGGCCTCTCTTCTTGACTTGAAGATGACTGGTTTTCCCCTGCATCTCTTCCATGTGGCCTTCCCTCTTCACATGCGCCTGTTTGGTGCCAGAACCTCCTCCTCTTAGAAGGACATTAGTTATTTTGCATGTAAGCCCACCCTAGAGATCTTGTTTTAACTTAATATCATCTTTAAAGACCCCCATGTCCCAACAGAGTCACATACATTCTGAGGGATTGGGTGTTAGGGCTTCAGCACCTGAATTTGGGGGTGGTAAGGGAGGGACACAGTTCAGCCCCATGCAGTGGGTCTTAAAGTTGACATTTATTTTGAGATCACAGTGGACGTGTTCTCTTTGAGACATTCGGTTAGAGCTGCCCTGTATGCAGCATGGGTCAGCGTCTGGACGGCTCAGGAGCTGCCTGTCTTGGAATATAAATGCATGAGTCATTTGCACCCAGGGAGTCATGAAAGTGATGGGGTGATTTCTTGGAGGAAGAGAATATTGAGCTTGGAAAGAGAGCCAGCAACCAAGTAGGGAGGCACCCAAATGCTTTGGGGTTGGGTAGGAAGAATCCTGGACAGAATCACATGAGGAAGGCAGAAAGAGAATCCAGAGTATGATATTCTAGAAGCCAGAGAGGAGAATGTTTGCATCCTATCCAAAGCCTTGGAAAAGTCAAATACGATGGGAACAAGAATCCACCCCCATTGGGGTGGATTGTGGGGTCATCAACATTCTCAGAAAGAGCGGTGTCAGTGGGGCTATGGGGGCTCCAGCCAGTCTGGGTTTCCTGGTTCAAAGAGGTGGGTGATGAGAAGGGGGAGCTATATAGATGGCACTTGCAGGAAGTTTTGCTTGGAAGGAGATTGAAGAAACGGTGCTGGAGGGAACGCAGGGTCAAGCATGGGTCTAGTGCTGATGGAAGTTCCCAGAATGTGTGTGTGTGCTGAAGTGCTCAGTCCAATAGAAGATTGGAGAAGGAAGGTGGAAGGGAGGGCAAACAGTTGAGTGTGGTGGTCCTAGAGAAGCCAGGCATATGGATGAGCGGAGAGGTGCGTATTGATTAGTTTGGCTCTGTGTATGGGGTACGTCGGGTAATGCTTGAATGCTTGAAAAGCTTGAATGAAACGGGAGATTACTCTGTCCTTTCCAAGTAGATATTCTAAGATGAGCTTTCTAGGGCTGGAATGATGGTTCTGTTACATAGGGTTGGTCAAGGATCTAGATCTTCGGATTGACTAATCCTCCACTCTGGGATCCTTGGACTTCGGGGCCAGATTCACCACCACCATACCCACGTTCTAGCAATCACGATTGAGCAGCCGGCCCTGTCCTTTCAAGGTCATGTCCCGGGGCTTGCACCCATCACTTGGCAGCATGTCCCAGATGCCATAACGTGGTCACACAGCCGCCTGTAGTAGTTTTTCTCAGTGAGCATGTAGTCAGCTCAAATTGAAGTTTCTCTTACCATCGAAGAAGGAAGAGGCAGCTGTCGAGAATCTGTCCCAACACAGCCCGGGGTGTCCAGAGCCATTCCTGTCACAGGCAAATGGGCACAGGCTCCCCAGGTAAAGCCAGAGGGCCCAGTTCCTGCCCGGCAGCAGGAGGAAAGACAAAGAGGATGTGAGCACTGGAGGATTTGTAGATCTGAAGACTGGAAGGCAAGAACAGTCCCATCTTTTGAGGTGAGGTCCTCAGCTGACGGGAGGGAATGCCAGAGAGTTTTGAAGAAAGAATAGTAATTGTGTGTATTAGGGAGGGCTGACTCCTTGCCAGCCTCTGCTATGATCTCTTTACATGTATTCACTGACCTAAGCCTTTGGAGAACCGGTGAGATGCTGAAGCTCAGAGAGCTTTAGCTGTTCCACTGAGACCCTACAGCGGCTAGGTAGGGGGTGGGGGTGGAGATCTGAACTCCGGTGGCTTCATCCCAGCACCTACGTGCCTACTGCCTCCAATCCTGGAGCCAGAGATGTGGGACGGTCTTCAGGACTGGGGTGCCCATTAGAGGGCTGGCTTGACCACACCGAGCGCCCAGGGGAGATGTGGGGCCATGGGTTTACAGTGAAGCCTGTAAGCCCGATCGTGCAGGTATGGAGGAGAGAGAGAGCGATTGAACCAAATTAGACTATCCCAGGAGAGTGTGGCGGGGAGGCCCGGCAAGAGCGCCGAGAGTGTTTGAGGTGCAGATCTGACAATGACAGACTCTGAAATGCAGCCTGGGCCAGTGGGCATTGGGTAATGACGTGGGGCTGGTGGCCGGTGAGAAGGCATGGGATCCATCCTGGTCGAGGCTGAGGAGTGTGGCAGTGGGAAAGCTAGAGCCGGTGGGCCTGCCGAAAGGTGGTGCAGCGGGGTGTTCGTGTGGTGATTTTGTGGGGATAGGTTCTGGTTCTGAGTTAGGAGCCCTGGGGTCAGTGGGAGACCAGAGGAAGCCTCAGTGAGAATTAAGAACATCCAGCAAATTGCTCCCAGTGGGAAAACCATGTGCCAAGGTCACTGTTGGCAGCCAAGTTAAGGAGATGGAACTCGTTGCTGACTTGGAAGGGAGGATGGAGCCCAGAATCTTCTTCTGTTGAAGGCAACTTGTTGATGGTAGGTTTGCCCAGGGACAGCACAAAACCAGTGAGCTACAGAATGGGACCCCATGTCCTCCTATGACCTAGAAGAGGTGAATCTTCTATAGCTCCCACGTTCCTTTTTGTGAAGAAGAGAGCTGCTCACTAGTAATGAGGTAGGAACGACAAGCACATTTCCCTGTGTCATTGTGACCTCTAGTGCATCATATTCCTTGTCTGGACTTTTATCTTCTATAAAATAAAGCAGTTCAGCCAGAGTAAAATAAAGCAGTTCAGCCAGAGTTTTAGCTAATGTTTATTGAGAATTGCTAAGTGCCAGATGCTCCTCTAAGTCCTTTACATATATTACATTACATTTAATTGTCCGGACAGCTCTATCTGAGCTGGATACTATTATCAATCACATTTTTTCCCAAAGACAGAGCTGAGGTGGGGAAAAGAAGTAATATGCCACATTAGCTTTCTGTTGCCATTGTGACAAATTACTACAGACATAGTAGTTACAAACAACACAGACATATTCTCTTAGAGTTCTGGAGGCCGGGAGTCCAAACTAAGGTCTGCTTGGTTAGAGTCAGGATGTTGGCAGAGCTGGTTCCTTCAAAAGGTTCTAAGGGGAGAGCCCGCTTCTTTGCCTTTTCCACCTGCTAGAAGGCGCCTGCGCTTCTTGGCTCACGGCCCCTTCCTCCCATCTTCAGATTGCAGATTGCTTCACCACAACCTCTGCTTTTGCCATGCCATCGCCTTCACTCTCTGACCCAGACCCTTCCGCCTCCCTCTCACGAGGACCCTGTGACCACACTGGTCCCACTGCAGTAGGTCCGTCTCAGGATCCTTAGCTTAACCTCATCTGCAAAGTTCCTTGTGCCCTGTAGGGTGACATACTCACATGTTTAGGGACTGGGAGATGGACATCCTTGGGGACCATCATTCTGTCTAGCACAGAAGCCCAGGGCACGGGAGACCAACCAGTGTGGTCCTGCCCTGAGCCACCCCCCTTTCTGCAGAGTCAGGAGCGGCCACCACATGGTGTGGGAGCCACCCCTCTTGCTCTTATGCCCACAGAACATCAGCAGCTGACCCTCCTTCTGAATCCAAGTGCATCCTCAGGATCGTTCTCAACACTGTGTTGCAGGCAGCGCCATCTAACTGATGTGAATTACCCCACATGACAAAGCCTTGGCGCCATTCTCAGTGTGGGGTCTCTGCGGCCCCATCTGGATCTGACATCCAGAACTCTTGTGATTCTGGCGAGAGTGAGAGAATTCGCCTGTGGCAGCAGTCTGTGTGTGCCCCTCTCAGGAGAGAATTTCTGGGTTTTGGTGGGGTTTTTTTGCAAGTTCGGGGCCATTTGTCATAACTCACCAACTGTGGGCGTAAACATTAGCTTAAGAGAAGATGGTTGTAGGAAAAAGCAGCCCCCTTCTTCTGATTCCTTGGCATGCTGGCCGGGAATCACAGCTCTTCCTGAACTGTTAGTGGCTGATTTCAGAGTTTGGGCAGTGGGGGAGGGAGGTGGAGCCCACAGGAAGAACACGGCTCCACCTTCCCGCCCCATCTGCCCTGGCTTCCAGAACATGCTGTAAATCGCTGAGCCCTGCATCAGGAGGAAAGAGAGAAAATCACAACATGTTCACCCAGGAGAGAAAACAAACAGCCTTCAGTATCAGGCGGGGGAAACACTTTTAAAGGGTGTTTGCAAGGCCTGAAGCCAAAGAAAGTCCCAGCAAGGCCTTCTGGGGTTCCATCCACAGCCTCATCCTGGGATTTCCTGTTTCTGGGTGTCAGAGCCTCCCCGAGGGTGCCGGGTTCTCCTCCTTAGAGGCCCATGTGCTGCTGGGATCCTCACTGTGGCCTGTAATGTTGTGGGGGTTTGGGCTGATAACCCTGGACTCTCATATGGAAGCTCAATTGCTTGTCCCTGGGGTGTCCTGCAGCCTGTGGGACCATTAACCACACATCCCCCAGAGCCTCAGGTTGCCCAGGGGGTGGAAGATTCTATCTCAGTCCGAGGGGATGGTAGACACTGACCTTGATTTGTCTTTCCAGTTTTCCACTTCTTTGGGGGATGCCAGGCTTTGCCACAACCTACAGTGCTAGTCCACGCAATGGCTACATTCTGGGTCAATAGTTCCCTAATCCGCTGCTTGGCAGGGGTGCTGGCCAGAGGCCTGCGGCGGCCATGGCTTTCCACCCTCAGGTCACACCGTGCATGAATTATCCTTTCTCCTCTTCTGAGCATCCTCAGTCGACATCTCCCTGTCGGTCCCCTCCTCCCTGCCTCCAACAGCTGGGGGCAGCTTCTAGAAATATCCTCCACATTGGCTAGTTTCTTCGTGGGTCTGGGGGCCTCCTTGAACATCACATCTCATGGAGGAGTGTGGTCACTCCCCACACGGGTTCCAGCCATCTAGATGTGTCCTTACGGATCCCCAAGTCAAGGTTGCACCAGTAGAAGGGACAAGAACGTGGTACCGCACTTCTGAAGAAAGATGTCTCCCTTAAGGGAAAGCTCTGAGCTATAGGGGTGCCCTTCCCTCTGCAGGCACGTAGGGTCTTAGAGCTGGACCCTGGGCCTGCGGTCAGAGCATCCTGAAAATGTTTGTCAGGCTCAGCGTCCTGCCAGTGGAATGTAAGAAGTGGCGGGAGCGAGATAGATTATGGAATGTTATGCTGGAAGTCACTTCTCGAGTTCATGCAGTGTAAACCTCTAATTTTACAGATGATGAATTTGCCCAAGGGCCAACAGCTAGTGAGTGGCAGACCCATGGCTGGAATCCAGGGCCTGTCCTTGCTATGCTCTCTTTTGCACACCCGCCAGAGGATATGCTGTGCATCTCCCTCTGTACACAATGGTACCCCAAATGGGCGACTTTATGCTTTAGATGGTGGTGGGGGTGTGGGGGGGGCAAGAAGGGAAGCAGGTGTCCAGGAACCAGCCCGAGTGGTTTGGTGCCTGTAGAACATCTGGGCTGGTCCAAGGCCTCTTTTGCATCCAACAGGAATGATAGCAATGCTCAGGTCCTAGGGCATCTGTACATGGCCCCTAACCCAGCCATTTGATGGCCAGGGCCCAGAAAGCAGCCCCAAGGGTCAGTGTTCTCAGTGACAGCAGCCATACCCAGGGGCTGGAGGCTGCTATAGCAGTAGCACGAGGGGGAGGGGAGGAAAAAGCAGCAGAGATTAATCCAGGTGGAGTAGAGGCAGAGGTTTGACAGTAGAGCCTCTTGATGGAAACTAGAACTTTCCACAAGCTTCTCCTGGAGTTCAGTCAGAAGCTGAGGACTCTGTCATTTCCTGGCGAGAGGTTCTGCAGCAGGAGATGTCTTCATGGGTCCTGGGGGGCCTCCTGGGAAGGAGGGGTGTGACAACCCTTCACGGGGGCCGAGCAAGGCCTCATGCCGATGCAGTGCCGCGGTACACCTGCAGGCCTGCATGGTCATGAGTGTGTGCGAGCATCGTCTCTGCTTACCCTATTGAGAGGCAGTCGGGAAACCCCATCTGCTAGAGGCTGAGCTTGGGGAGTGGGGGAGGGATCATGTCCAGGACATGGAGGACAAGGAGTCCCTATCCCTGAGTCCACTCTCCTCTTGCCTCCGATGCCTGCAGAACGAAAGCTTGGAAATAAAGCTTGTTGGTGGGGCTGGCTCCTCCAAGGAGCATCCTGAGCTGGCCTTCAGGGCTCAGGGACACAAGTGGGGACAGGGAGGAGGGTTGAAGATGACAGACTCTCTCCCTCGGTCTGTTCTGTTCAGTCAGATGAAGGGGATGTAGGAAGCGGAGGGTGGGAGCCCCAGAATATCAGGAAGCTGCCTGATATGGACTGGTCTTCCACAGGTCCTGGGGAGTACTCACACCGAATGACCTGGTGCATGCATGCATTCCCCGGACCTTCTTAATTCCTCGAAGGGATAACTGAGAATGGAAAGCCCCCTTGAGCCTTGGGGCATGTTTCTGGAAACCTCCTTGGGTGGTTTGCATTTTTCTGGGTGAGTGATGGGATCCAGACAGAGCAGGAGAAATCCCACTTAGTGACACACGTCTCCCTTGGCTCTGGGTTTTGGCCTCATGGTGATTTTTCCCGGCCTGCCCTGCAGGTGCTGTCCTTGCCCCTCTGCTATCAAAAGAAGGGTTTGAGCCTCCAGGGTGGGGTCTCTGCCAGGTGGACAGGGGACCCCTATTCCCGGATGCTACGAAGGAGCCAGCAGAGAGAAGCAAGGCGTGTGTGTGTGTGCTGGGATGGCATCCTGAGCTGATTGGAGAGGAAGTGAGGAGGGGGTGCTAGAGGCCGGGGCGGGGTGTCAGAGGAGTCGATGAGCAAAGCTGGCAGCCGAAACACAGCCCACAGTCAGTTCTGCCCTTTGGGACTGTTCTTCCTTGAGGAGGCACAGGACAGAGTATCAGCGAGGCGTGGAGGAGAGGCGAGAAGAGCTCAGAACAGCTCAGGGGAACCTTCTGGGCTCACTTTAGGGCTGATTGCTGGGGGACCCCAGCTCTGGGCCCGTGACAGCTGTTCCTGGCAGGGGCCACACTGATGTCCTGGCCCTTGGCCACTAGCAAGAGCCCCCCTCCTTCCTGCCTGGCTGCTGGCTGACCAGTCGATCAAAGACCAAAGGGAACCAAGAACAGGTGTGGTGATGGTCAAGTTCTCAGACCGTGCGTGTCCATGGACAGCCGTGTTGTTCAGCCTTTACATGCTTCAGAGAGGCACAGGCCTGGATGTCACCTCCGGCTGTGGTGGTGGGGCCCTCGGGGCTCTCCCATGTATGTCACATCTCCTCTCTGGTTACACAAAGCACTTGCCAGCACTTACCCTTGGGCAAGTTACTAATATCTTTTGTGGTTCATGTCATATGAAAACTAGGGTTCCTAAGACCAACCTCGTTGGGGGTATATCGTTTGCATTGGATAGTGAATTGCCAGCATTCGGGAAAATTCGCTATTTTATGGACCTCCAACCAGCCCTAACTGTGAATCCATATTCATGTATGTGCTGTGAGCTAACCGATGGCGCCCCTGGACCTCTTCAAATTCATGTTCATATTCAACAGGTAAGGGACCCAAGATTCAGTGAGTTTAAGTAAATGTCTAAGATCCGTTGGCAATGCACAGGATAGGGATGAACAGAGCTAAAAGAAACCAGCCAAAAAGCAGCTCATGCCCCCAGGGGTTGAGGGGGGCAGGAAAGCCCTAAGCCAGGTGACAATGTCTGGGACCCTTCACAGATTCTGCATGGTCAGTTGGAATGGGCTCATGAAGCCTCTTTGGGGTTACCCGCGACACCACTTTAATGGAGAGATCCCCCCCCCCCCCCCCGCGCCGCGTAATGCATCTGAAAACCCCCTGGAAGTTTCTCTCTTTTTTGACAGTCTGATTTTGGATTGACGGGTGGCTCTACCCTTCCGTCAATCTAGACGGTCTTCTGTGTGGTTGAAGGTGGGTCAGAGCATCATCTGCGCTCTGGCCCTCTGGGGAATGAGCCTGAGTGGAGGAGGCAGGTGACCTCCTGCAGCCCACTGTCTGGGTGTGGGGCTGTCCCCTCTACTCACATGTGTTGGGAGGCATTCCTGGTGGGCAGCTGGCAGTCTCCAGGCCACCACACAACTGTGCACACCCCTCTTCTTACAAACAGAAAGCTCAGCCCTGCCCCAAGGAAAGCCACCCAAAGTCTCGTCACTTGGCACATCCAGCCCTGGGTTCAGGGTCCCTGGACCCGGAGCACTTCTTCTCCTTTCCCAAGGTCTGGATGAGTCTGCTCATAGTCCAGAGTCTAGACACATGATCCAAGCCCTCCCCATTACTGCAGCCCTTCCTCTGCCCCTTCTACTCCCTTCCTGTCTCCACACAATATACAGTGGTGACATAGAGTCAGGAAAAAAAATCACAAGAACAAGTTCTACTCAGAAAAGGGAAGAAGGGGAGACCAGAGCTGGTCCATAGCTGTGATGGGACTCTACTGGGTGGGAATCATGAAGAGCCTTTGCCTTGGGAGTGGGGCAGGTTTCTGATTGAGACCTTGATTCTGCCCTCTGGGAAGAACTCCCTTATCCAAGGCCACATGCACTGTGACCACTGCATTTACCCCCAGACTGCCCTCCCTGCCCCCCACCCCTGCCCTGGATGGGTATTCCTTATCCAATCTCCTCTGTGTTTGCATGTGACAGTGCATTGGGCAGGGTGTTCCCTGGAGGACGGAGAGCTTTCCCGCTTGTTTCCTTGTCCACAGTCAGGGCCTTGGTGGTGGTTCAAGGCATGAAACAGCCAGGCTTTTCCAACACAGGTACAGTGTTTTTTGGCGATGCGATTCCCACAAAAGATTTAGTAGACTTCTGGTCTACCTACGTGTTGTCCGCCCCATGTTCCAGTAACCACACTCACTAATCTTTCCTAGCAATAGTTTTTTTTTTTTATTGGTGTTCAATTTACCAACATACAGAATACCCCCCAGTGCCCGTCACCCAATCACTCCCACCCCCCGCCCTCCTCCCCTTCTACCACCCCTAGTTCGTTTCCCAGAGTTAGCAGTCTTTACGTTCTGTCTCCCTTTCTGATATTTCCCACACATTTCTTCTCCCTTCCCTTATATTCCCTTTCACTATTATTTATATTCCCCACATGAATGAGAACATATAATGTTTGTCCTTCTCCAACTGACTTACTTCACTCAGCATAATACCCTCCAGTTCCATCCACGTTGAAGCAAATGGTGGGTATTTGTCATTTCTAATGGCTGAGGAATATTCCATTGTATACATAGACCACATCTTCTTTATCCATTCATCTTTCGATGGACACCGAGGCTCCTTCCACAGTTTGGCTATCGTGGCCATTGCTGCTATAAACATCGGGGTGCAGGTGTCCCGGCGTTTCATTGCGTCTGTATCTTTGGGGTAAATCCCCAACAGTGCAATTGCTGGGTCGTAGGGCAGGTCTATTTTTAACTCTTTGAGGAACCTCCACACAGTTTTCCAGAGTGGCTGCACCAGTTCACATTCCCACCAACAGTGTAAGAGGGTTCCCTAGCGATAGTTTTTAAGTCGGCTTCATATCTTTGCTTCTTTGGACCTATATTCTCTCTTTCCTCTCAGTGGTGGCTGTCTTCTTCGGGGCATCTGCAACAGTAGTTAGGTGGGAAGGAGAGGCTGCATTCTTAAGTCAATCTTTGCCAGAAGGATTGATGGTTTAGCTGGACTTAGAAGACTGAATAGCTCTTTGAGGGAGACTTTGAAGAAACCAGTCTCTCTCCTGATGTGCAGGCTGGAGTAGCAGATGGCTTTCCCAACCCTGTGCCTCCCCACCCCTGTTTCTGGAAAATTTTTCTATCCCTCCCCCATTTGCAAAATAACCATTAAGGCGGTGCCATAATGCTTAGTGCTGTATGCTCTATGTCAGTTAGAATCTAAGTTGCTTTAAGAAAGAATCCATAAAATGTAATGAACAGCTCCAACAAATGACTTGTTGCTCACATCATTAAATTTCTGATCCAGGTGAAGGTTTGGGGTCCCCGGCTTCCTTTCATTTTGTTTCTTTGCCTTCATGAAGTCTTTCTCCTGGTCTACACAGTCAGCGCGGGGCTCCAGCCCAGTTTCCCAGCTTATACTCAGAAGAAGGGAAGCCTGAGTGGGGAGGGAGGCAGGTTCACCGTCTTTCAGGCTCCAGACAAGAAGTGGCACAGGGTGCTCTTGTCACCTTCCTTAGGTCAGATCTTTGGCTCATGGCCACAGTGGGTGGCAGTGGACCTGTGTGTCAGGCCGCAGTTCTCCCACGGAAGGTGGGGGGAGTGGATCTTCATGGACAGTTAGCAGTCCCCATTTTTCAGACTATTTGTGCCAAGTCTGTGCCTCATAGAGTTTACCTTGAAGTGAGGAGGTGAAAAACAGATTCTTTTTTTTTTTTTTAATTTTATTTATTTATTTGACAGAGCGAGAGAGCACAAGCAGGGGGAATGGCAGAGGGAGAGGGGGAAGCAGACTGCCCGCTGAGCAGGGAGCTACGTTGGGGTTCGATCCCAGGACCCCAGGATCCTGACCTGAGCCAAAGGCAGATGCTTAATCAACTGAGCAACCCAGGTGCCTGCCCCCCAATACTCAGATTCTTAATATAACTTCACCTCATGCTACATGCTGCCTGTAGAAAAATATTGGGGGATGGGGCTTAGGTATACGGAGTGGCCAAAACAGGTTCTGACACGGGGTTAGATGACCCTGATGGGTCCTGGTCCACGCCCCCAATTTACAGATAAGAATAATTTAGGTAAAATTATTATACAATTTTTAATGTTAACAAGCAAATGAGAGAGGTGTTCTTGGAAAAGGACACATGTTTTGTTCTTGTTCTCCTAGTGCCTTCAAGTCGTCCAGCAGACTGAGCTGTCTTGAGAGTCTGCCTTAGGGTGAGGTAAGGACAGAGGCACAAGGGAGTTAGATGTGCAGGTTATTAGTTTTATCATGGAAGCGGGGTGGGGGCCCCCAGAAAGCCTCATCCAAGCTCTAGTTTTACAGACCGAGAAACCTGAAATCCAGAGAGAATAGTCATCTGCTCTGAATTTCACTCAGGCTCCTGGCAGATCCTGTCTAGGCAGAGATGCTGAATGGAGATGACACAGCTAGAGGGACAGGTCTGCCCGAATTCCATCACCTTGACCCCAACACACATGGCTGCCTGTGCCCTGCCCTCACGCCCCATCCCCTACAAGCATACCCCGGTGCAGCCAAATGACTTTTCCAGGAGCAGGATTTTCTCCTCTCTACATCCAAGGCCACAAGGCCACCGTGGGCACCCTCTCATCCTCCCGTCTCTAAAGCCAAACATCTCAGGCTTCCCGAGTCTAATTTGCAGAGCATTTCATTAAATATCCTCACTGACCCCCCTGCCCCCAGATAACGGTGCTCGCCTGTGGTGGCTAAGCCCCCTCATTTCACAAGCTGATCCGAAAAGCAATCAGGTTTGTCCAGCATGATTTGTTCTCTCATGAAGAAACTCTGTGATCTCAACAGCTGATCTTTGCCCCAGGCTCAGGCTGCAGCCAGCCCTGTTTGATAAGTGGCCCCAGTGGGGGTCATCTTCCAGCAGGTGACAGCTGTGAAGGGGACAGCAGACAACCTTTCGGAGCAGGGACCCGAGGGTCCAAGCGACAAATGAGTTCAGGAAACGTGTAGGCTGTCTCTTCCATACCTTAACTTGATCCTGAGCTTCCAAAGATTGGTCCCAGCTGCTGAAGCACCAGCCGTCCACGGGGGGAGTTCTTGAAACGAGTGTTTGATGGCAGAGATCATACGCAACTGGCTTTCATCATTTAGGGACAATCAGATGCTAGTTGGTTCCTATTGCAAATTGGTTTGTGCAGTAACTTGAATTGACTCACTGGATTGTTTCTTACCCTGAACCCGTGTCTCTTCTACCCTGAACCCATTTTATTAGTGATCTGTCCATTGTGTTTCATCTTCGGAGGCAGGAGGACACCTGTGTGCCTGGGCGGGGTCATTCCCTAGGGTCTCTCGCTTTTTTTTTTTTTTCCCCTGGGGTGGGGGCTCACTCTCTGATGCCTTGTTGTGTTCACTTCTGATGCTGGGTTTTTACTCCCTTGGGCATGACCCCTGGATTCTGCTAAGTGACCGTGCCCTGAAGCATCATCGATGTATAGAGTGGCTTGTCCATAGCTTCAGTTCTTCATTAAATCAGGGGTACAGGGACGCCTGGCGGTTGAGCGTCTGCCTTTGGCCCACAGCATCATCCTGGGATCGAGTCCTGTGTCAGGCTCCCCACAGGGAGCCTGCTTTTCCCTCTGTCTGTGTCTCTGCCTCTCTCTGTGTCTCTCATGAATAAATAAATAAAATCTTAAAAAAAAGGCACTAAAAATCGATCAATCAATCAATCAATCAATCAGGGGTACAGACGCTCCTTCTGCAAGCATCTGCTGTGCCCCAGATTTGGGGGATGACTTCCTTAATTCCCTTTACCAGCACTGCTTCTTACCCTATTCTGCAGTTCTTTCCAATATAGATGGGTGCCCGTGCTCTGTCTGGGTTTTGGATTTCCCTTCCTATTTCCACATGCAGAACAGAAATGTCAGGAGAAGAGGTTTGTTCATTAATTCGTTCACTCAGAGATGTCAAGGCATTGCCCTCTGCGTGGCCAAAGCTGGGCTCCAGCATTCTCCAGCTTCTGGGTAGGGGGAGGGGAAGAGGAACTTCTGTGCCTCTGGCTCCAGACCAGAAGTAGCATGGAGTACTCTCGCCACTCTCCTCGAGTAAGATGCAGGTGCCTGGGCACACCTAACGACAAGGGAGGCTGGGACATGGAAAATGCAGCGCCCCTGGCCACCTGCATGTCGGGCTGCTGTCCTCCCGTGGAAAATAGGGGGAACGGATTGCCATCCCCATCACCCTGGCTGTCTGCAAAATGTCTGTGCCATCCTGAAGTTTCCTTGACTTTAAGAGGTAGACAAATGTTCCTGTTCATAACGTAACTTCACATAATGACGCTGTGTGCCAGGCACTGCTTTAGGCCCGTAGACTTAGCTGAGCCAGCACAACAAAGTCTGCGACCTCATCACGGCACTGCCATTGGCTCAAGTCAATGAACGACACATGGATAATCCAGTGCATAATATAACTTCACATAAGGGCAAGGCCTACAGAAGAAAATAGTGCAGGTAAGGGGTACCGGATGACCAGAACTGCTGCTTAGGAGGGTCAAGAACAGAGGCAGGGAATGCGAAACATTCAAAGGGACACCTGGGTGGCTCAGTGGTTAAGGGCATGATCCCAAGGTCCTGGGATCGAGTCCTGCATCGGGCTCCCTGCAGGGAGCCTGCTTCTTCCTCTGCCTGTGTCTTTGCCTCTCTGTGTTTCTCATGAATAAATAAATAAAAATCTTTAAAAAAAATAGCAGAACTCTGACGCATTCTGAGAAATTCCAAAACTTCATGTTTAGAGGACTAATTTGGATAGTTCCTTCATGGTCAGTAGCCTCCCGGATAAAGTGCACCAGTTTTAATGTCATTTTCTCATAGAACTAGGTGTCCTATACTTTATGTATTTTCTAAATTCATAATTGCTGCTTTTGTCTATTGATTTTCCTCTCTTGATTTCCTTGAGAAATCCTGGTTTCCTGATTCAAAGGCTTAGTGTATTATCATGCTTTTTGTTGTTGTTGTTTAGTAATGAAATTATACGAACCTATGAGTTTCCTTCTTACTACAGCTTTTGCCATATTCCATAATTTTTGCCATGCATTATTTGCATTGTCACAATTTTTAAATAGTCTGTAATTACAATTTGGTTCCCTCTTGAATCCGAAAGTTTTTGAGATCATTTTTCTTCCCCTGAAAATAGCATTCACTACAGTTCTGGAAATGCATACAGCTTATAAATGGATAAATTAAAGAGCAAAACCTTCCCCCACCCCTCCGTCAGTCCTAAGGAATGGATACTTCCAACAGTTTGGCACACATCCAAATAGACCTTGAGCAAACACATGTAAAATGATATACTGCAAGCATATGCGATTTGTTAAAATGAGATAATATGCATGCCCCCCAAATCCTTTATTTATTCAACAATAAGCTGTGGCAGTATCTGTAGATCTATCTGTTTCAGTCTCTTAAAATGACTATATTATAATATGGAATGCATTTTAATCATTCCTCTACTCATGCGCATCTAGGAGACCTAGATTGTCTATTTCTTAAATGTCTTTCTTCCTCATGCACTCCCCATGATTTCTGCAGGAATACTAGGCCAAAATGATGCCCATTTTTCCTTTGTATACGTAAAGGCATTAGTATGCTTCCATGCTGGCTGCCAAACAAATAAACAGAAATAGCCATCTGGGGCACCTGGTTGAGCATCTGCCTTGGGCTCAGGGTGTGATCCCAGGGTCCTGGGATCTAGTCCCACACTGGGCTCCCCACAGGGAGGCTGCTTCTCTCTCTGCCTGTGTCTGCCTCTCTCTCTGTGTCTCTCCTGAATAAATAAATAAATCTTAAAAAAATAAAAAAGAAAAAGAAACAACCATATGATTTAAAGCATTTACTGATTTCCATGGTTAAAATAAAGTAGGTACCCACTGCCCTCAATCCAAGGAGAATATGTCCCAAGACACGCCCCCCTCCAGTGGATTCCTAAAACCATGGATAGTACCGACCCCTATCTATATCATATTTTTTTCCGATGCATCCATATCTATGATAAGGTTTAACCTCATCGGTTTGGCACAGTAAGAGATTAACAACTGTAAGTCATAATAAAATTGAACACCTGTAACGATGACTCTAATAAAACTTATGTGAACATGGTCTCTTCTCAGTATCTTACTGTAGTATACGGGCCCTTCTTGTGAGGGTGTGAGATGCCTACGTGATGAGATGGAGTGAGGTGGATTGTGATGTGGTCTTAGGCCCCATGACCTGACTATATGTTGGAAGGAAGGTGAACTGCTTCCTGACCACCTTTGACTGTGAATAATTGAAACCATGGATTGGAGATGGGGAGGAGGTGGTGGGGAATAACTGTACTGCCATGATGGCCAACTTTGAGATAGGATGGCTCTCAGAAAACCCCAGATTGATTATTTGATTATTTATTTATTTATTTATTTATTTATTTATTTATTTATTATTTTAATTTCTTTTTTAAAAGATTTTATTTGCTTGTTCATGAGAGACACAGAGAGAGAGGCCACGACATAGGCAGAGGGAGAAGCAGGTTCCAAGCAGGCAGCCCAATGTGGGACTTGATCCTAGGACCCTGGGATCATGCTTTGAGCCAAAGGCAGACAGACAGACGCTCAACCACCGAGCTACTCAGGCGTTCCAACCCCTGAATATTTAACTATGGTTTCTTGAGAGTGGGCATAAGGTAGTTCGGGCTGATTCTAGCATATCACTAGGAGAAGCCAAAATGCCTCCAAAATCATTATGCTTGCTCTTGTGTGTGATAATGCACTTCTCCATGTAATTTCAATAACCTGAATATTAAGAATCCTCCTCCCCCCCCATTTGATAGATTAAAAGTTGTATTTCATTCTATTTAGTTAGAATTCTATGTGCTCAATGCCGCTTTATTTCTTCAATGAATTGCTTATTCATGTGATCTCCTTTTTTTTTTTTTTTTTTTTTTACATTCAGTGACATTTTAATTGAGCATCTTCTGCATACTATCCATTCCTCTAGCTGCTGGGGATATAAGAGTAAGCAAGACAGATTCTGTTCTCTGCACTAGTCAGTGTTTATGTTCTAGGGAACAAGACAGATGAAATTATCACACATTGGAAATAAACTACAAAATTAACAACCGGGCAGCTAAGCTAGAAAGTAAGTACCTGCCTTTTGCTGTCACATTTGGGGAAGGCCTCTCTGGAGAGGCAGGGTTTTACCTGAGACCTAACTGTGAAGGAGCTGGCTAGGGAGAGAGCACAAATTGGAGACTGAGATTAGTGGTGGGATCCATAATCTTTCCAAATAGCAGCAACAGTGTGCAAAATCCTAGGGAGCACAGAGATGGAGGAGGAGGAGAGAGAAGGACCAGGCCAGGCCCCGGAAGGGAACTGGATTTTATTCTTTTTTTTTTTTTTTTTGGATTTTATTCTAAATGACTGGTTATCTGCTGCTTTAAGTGGAGAATCAATGCAATCCTATTGAAAATAAAAATGTAAAAATCCCTTTTGTGGCCAGACAGAATATGGATTATAGGAAGATA
The DNA here is from genome assembly GCF_011100685.1 of Canis lupus familiaris. Classification (NCBI taxonomy): domain Eukaryota; kingdom Metazoa; phylum Chordata; class Mammalia; order Carnivora; family Canidae; genus Canis; species Canis lupus. The sequence continues at coordinate 35,706,556 of NC_049226.1, forward strand.
AGAGAGGAATCTGGGAGCCAGGTAGGAGGCTATTGGTAATATTCACCTACTGACAAGTAATGATGTTCTAGACCAGAATCATCATGTTGCACAACTCCAGGGGGAGCTATTCAGACTGCATTCTGTGCTTTGCTCTCACTGGCAGCCCTGTGGGTGGAAGTGACTGTTTTTTTTCCCCTTCATTGATCTCATTGATGTTTAGCTATCTTCTGGGTAGCAGATACCCTTTGGTTCCTATATATACTGCAAATATTGTTTTCACAGTTGGTTGTAACCTATTGCATGATTCGGAGTATCAAAATTTCAAATTTTCAGGAAGGCAATTTGTCCATCTTTTTTCTTTTATTGCTTCTGAGCTTCCTTATTTACCATTTAGGGGAGATATTCCCTTTTACGAATTTATAAGGCACACTTTCTTTCCATATTTTTAAAGATTTTATTTACTTATTCATGACAGACACACAGAGAGAGGCAGAGACACAGGCAGAGGGAAAAGCAGGGTCCATGTAGAGAGCCTGATGTGGGACTCGATCCTGGAACCCCAGTATCACGCCCTGGGCCGAAGCCGGGCACCAAACCCCTGAGCCACCCAGGGATACCCTCTTTCCAGATTTAGATTGGGAAAAAAAAAACCCACCGAATTTATTTTCATTGTTTTTTTTTAAAGATTTTATTTATTTGAGGGGGGGGGGGAGTGCAGGAGAGAGAGCATGAGTGGGAGGGCAGGGCATAGACAGAGGGAAAGAGAGAAGCAGGATCCCAGGTCGCTGAGATTATGACCTGAGCCGAAGGCAGATGCTTAACCATCTGAGCCACCCAGGTGCCCCCAAACCCTTGGATTTTAAAATGAATCTGGAAATGACTTCGGTGTATAAATAAGATAGAAAAGTTCTATTGTGTGTATATTTTTTTTCCGTGAACCTTGATGTCATTCCATGCTGCTTCTAAAGTTGGGGCTCTGTACGATATTTTGCTATCTTGGAGATACAAATTTCCCATCATCATGTTCTGTTACAGAGTGTAGTGGTGGTTTGTGTGCATTCACTTGCCATTGATAACTTATGTAAGCCACTTGTCACGTTCTGTTTTTAAAGAATGAGTTTTTTTTTTTTTTTTTTTTTTTTTAAGAAAAGACCATTTGGGGGAGAACTGGCATATTTTAGATGCTTTCACATTTCCTGTCCAGTAACCTGGTATGCATTTTGGTTTTCCAGACTCTTCCTTCTTTGACTTTCTTTAGCAAAGTTTACATAGTTTCTTATCACAGGGTTCTGATACTTCATCTGTGTCTTATCACAAAACATGTCATCATTTTGGTTATTAAATAAATGGACTTATTTTTCACTGGCTTTTGCCAGGATATAGGAAAGATATTTTGCTATGCTTTTCTTCTATCTGTTCACTGTGTTGGATTTTCTCACTATGTTTTAATAGCGGTTCAGTTAATTGCCTTAGATATTCTGCGTGATTATATCATCTACAAATAATGACAATTAGGGACGCCTGGGTGGTTGAGCATCTGCCTTAGGCTCAAGTCATGATTCAGGGGTCCTGGGATCAAGTCCCACATCATTCCCCACCAGGAGCCTCCTTCTCCCTCTGCCTATGTCTCTGCCTCTCTCTGTATGTGTCTCTCATGAATAAATAAATAAAACCTTTTTTAAAAATGACAGTTATACCACTTTTATTTCAATATTTGTTTCTCTTACTGCTTTTCCTTAGTACATTGATTGTAACTTCTTTTTAAAAAGATAAATAATTATGGTGGTAACAAGTGCTCCTTACAGAAATATCTTTTGGGATTTGTCATTAAGATAAACCTTTTGCTTTCAGGTTACTGAAAAATGACTTTTTAAAAAAATGACTTTTTCTACACCTAGGACGGCAGTCATATGCTTTTTCTTTTTTACTAATGTCATGAATTATATAACTTACTTTGTTTTTTCCACTGTTGAGCTTCCCTGCATTCCTGGAATAAATTCACTGTGGCCTTGATGCTTTATTGTATTATTATGCTGAGATTTAGTTTGCTAACGTCTAATTTAGATTTTTTTTTACGTTGAAATTTACAAATGAGATTAGTGAAACTTTCATTTTTCTTAATATCTTTGCTTGGTTTTGGTATGAGAAACCAAACAGAGCCTGACACTTCTCTTGTACTTATTACAAGGCATTTATCATTTAGACTCAAAGAACAATTGAAAAAAAATTTTTAGTCTTTTTCTCTGCTCTGATGTGTTTTAGATAACAGGGAAGTTATGTATTATTTAAAAGTTGGATCAAACTAGGTCATAAAATGATCTGGGCATCTGTTCACTGTTCTATTGTTATTGGTGGGTTAGTTTTTATTATATTCAGAGCCAGTTGTGTCTATTTCATCCAATTTTTAAAAGCTTATTGGTATAGGGGCACCTGGGTGGCTCAGTGGTTGAGCATCTGCCTTGGGCTCAGTGGTTGAGCATCTGCCTTTGGCTCAGGACTTGGCCTGGGATTGAGTCCTGCATCAGGCTCCCCGCAGGGAGCCTGCGTCTCCCTCTGCCTGTGTCTCTGCCCCTCTCTCTGTGTCTCTCACAAATAAATAAATAAATAAAATCATTAGAAAATAAAATTAAATAAAAATAGAAAAATATTCCAGATAGCCATTGTTTTGGTCATTGTTAAATTGTTAACTTATTAATATTTAATTTTGATTTGAGGATGAGCCTCTTGTATGACTTCTACTTTGTGAGGTTTATCAAGATTTTCTTTGTGGCTTAGTGACTGATTTTCCTAAATACTTCATGGATATTTGGGATAAATATATTTAAGGTTTGATTGCTATCCATGCACATTTGTAAGTTTCATTATGCATGATGTGTATATCCTATGTATTTCTTTCTGTCTTAGAGTTTTAAAATCCTGGTGAATTAGTTATATTTTTCACCATGATTGTGGTTTATTCAAACTCCCTTTTATTTTGTTGCATTTTGCTTTCAATATTTCTCCGGTGTATTTCCTTTTCTTAAAAAAAAAATCAGGATTGCTATCATTTCTTTGGTCTGTAGTTTTTACCAAAACATAGTATTTTTTGTCTCTTTGCTGCCTTTTTTTTTTCTATTCTGTATTATCTGTTATCTGATAGAATATTTCCAGTCCTGATTCCTTATTAATAATAAGTGCATAGTTTGTCTTTGTTTGGTTCTTTGTTTTCTGCCTTTCTCTGTTATTTTGTTTATTGAATATCTGTGTATACATATATACATATATATGTATATAATTTGTTCATGTTTGTGTTTATGTCTTAAAAGTCTTTGAAACAAATAATTGAACAGGTTTCATAGCCACAGTATAATTATTTAAATTTTCTCTATTCACTGGTTTCTTTGCTAGCCTGCTTGCCTTCCCTTCCTTGTTTTTTTTTGGGGGTGGGGTGGGGTGGGGAATGAGGGATTGAGTCTCTCTTTCTTTTTAAAACCAGGTGGAGTATTTAGGTGGCAAGCCTATGAGTGTATTTCTGAAAAATGTCTTTACTTCACTATTCTAGATTTTAACTGAATTTGGTTTTTACGTTTTTATTATGGAAAAATTGCAAACATACACAGATGCAGAGAACTGCATGACAAAACCCTTGTCTGGGTCTCCCAGCTACTCCTGTTGTACCCCGCCTGCCCCCACGCCCGCCTCGCACTCCCACCCAGGATTCTTCTGAAGCAAGTCCCAGAGATCATATAATTTCATCCCTAAAGAGAGTAAATATTTCAGTTGAGCATTTTACTTCCGAGAGGTAGTAAGATAAAGACCTTCTTTGGGAAACAAGCACAATGCCGTTATCCTCCTAAAAATTCAACATCACTTCCTTAACACATTTAAATTAGATTCAAATCATTTGAACTTCAGCACTTTGAAGTTACTGCTCCATTGTTTTCTCACACCTCGTTTTGCAGTCAAGATGTAGAATATCAAGTTCTCTTTGTAAATTAACTTGGCTTTTTTGGAAGCTGGCAATATTTGATTTTTTTGGACTTGGGATTCACATATGTCACATCCCTCCTTATTTCCTGAGCTCTGACCACACTGGCTTTCTTATAGTTTCCTAACACGCTGTGCCACAGGACCTCTGCACAGGCGCTTCCCTCTTCTTAGAATGCTGTTGTGCAAATACTCCATCCTGCCACTCGCTGCTTAAGTAAATCTCAATGTCCTTTGGATGTGAACATACGGAGCTTGCTCCCTGGGGGTCTTCCTGACACTGCTATAGTATTATTCACTTATACTTCATCCTCTTATCAGAATTACAATTGTACATCTAGTGTGTCCTTTTGGGAACGATGTCCATTTTTCCTAGTACACCACAAGATTAGCTCTATAAGGGCAGGGACTGTACCTATATTGTTCCTCATTGCATTTCCTGCACACAGTAGGCGGTCAATAAACATCCATCAAAGAATAGAATGTGTGAACTGCCTCGGTGAATGAATGATGACTATCTTCCCAAGGTACTCATTATATCTTTATTATACACATACTTTAGCTTTGGATTTTTGTTTTCATTCCTTCATACAGTTTCTTTGCTTCTGGAATTCTCAGTAGATGGATGCCAGATTTTATTCAATGCATCTACAATGGCCTTTCGCTTTTCTCTCACAATTTTCTTTTTTTTTTTTTTAATTTTATTTATTTATTCATGAGAGACACAGAGGGAGGGGCAGAGGCACAGGCAGAGGGAGAAGCAGGCTCCATGCAGGGAGCCTGATGTGGGACTCGATCCCGAGACTCCAGGATCACATCCTGAGCTGAAGGCAGGCCCTTAACCGCTGAGCCACCCAAGCATCCCACAATTTTAATTTCTGACTCTTGTCTCTATAGTTTAGTAAATTGAACTTCAGCCTTGCATAAGCTATCCTGGCACTGGTGCTGGCTCTTCCTCAGGTTGTTGTTGCCCTTGTTGTTATGTTTTATTTTCCAGGAAATTAACTTCTTTTTCATGACGATGTGTGCTTGCTTAATTATTTATTTTATCTTATTTTACTTAATTTCTTAGAGACAGAATCTGCATGTGAACCATTGAGGCATGAGACAGACGGTGAGGGAAAGAGAGAATCCCAAATAGACTCCACGCCCAGCGTGGAGGCTGACACGGGGCTCGATCTCATGACTCCGAGATAATGACCTGAACCGAAATCAAGAGTTAGTCTCTCTGTGTCTTTCATGAATAAATAAAACCTTAAAAAAAAAAAGTGAGATTCTTAACCAACTGAGCCCCCCAGGGGCCCCAGTTTACAGTTATTTTTATATGTACGATGTACTCTCAAATATACTCGGAGGGAACTAATTTAATTTATTTTAAAGTTGCTTATTGTTTTTGAAGTTAGCTGTTTTTATGAATCCTTCGGTGTGTTTAGCCCACTCCTTTTTTTTTTCATGCTACTGTTGTTTTCCTTGAAAGGTTGGCAATTAAGGATCACCTTCCCACTTTTAAGATCAACACTCTCATGTAAGAAAGTCATGTGTGTCTGAGTCCCCTTTGCAACAGGAAGGGAAATGAATGACATGATGGCTCTGTGATTATTCAATGGATTTTTCCACGTGTGGGGATATAAGAATTATTTGAAATGTATTCATCAATCCATTAAAATACTTCATTGATGTTAATTGAGTAGATGCTGCATCTTTAGGTACCGAAGACAGAAATCTGAGTACGTTTCTATTCTTTCACTAATCGGGGCAGCAAAGGAGGGAAAAAGTGCAGGTGAATAGATGGGTTCCAGTAACAGCAGTGTTAAAGCAATCCTGATAATGGATTGCCTAGAAGCACACTAGAAAGCAAGAGCTTAGGCAAATTCTGAAGTATGGGAAAAGAGTAGAAGTAGTTATTTTCTCTTTATGTCCCTAGTGCTAGAACATAGTCAATACTTGATACTAAAAATTTTTCATAAATTTTTTTCTGGAAGTGTATTGGCACACTCTGTAAGTGTCAAGGGTGCTTCTTTCTTTCTTTCTTTTTTAAGATTGTATTTTTCATTATCTTTGCCTTTTCCTCGTGTCACAAGATGGTTGCCATAGCGCCAGCCTCATGTTTTCATTCAAGGCACGGACAATGGAGATAAAGGCTGATTTATTTTATCAACACATATCCTCGATGTCAGGAAAGCTAACACAGCCCCAGGAAGTTCCCATTCACATCTTATAGCCCAGCCCTACACAATATGGCCACTCCTGGCTGCAAGTGAGGCCAGGAAAGGGAATGATTAGCTTTCCCAGATTCTTTGGAAAAGGCAGGTAAATGAGAAGGAAGATGAGAGTAATAAGTTCCAGGTTGGCAGCCAATAAGATTGATCAAAGATTCGATATTTTGCATGGTAGATCTTTCTCCGTCCTCTAACTTGCAACCTATGGTTTAATATCTAAAGGGCATCTAGGTCTTGTCTTCTTAGCTAGTCAGAAAGTATTATTTACTCAACTTATATTTAATGTAATCCTCTCTTCTCTTTTTTTTTTAAGACTTTATTTATTTATTCATGAGAGACACAGAAAAAGAGGCAGAGACACAGACAGAGGGAGAGGCAGGCTATCCCCAGGGAGCTCGATGTGGGACTCGATCCCAGGGCCCCAGGGTCACGCCGTGAGCCAAAGGCAGACACTCAACTACTGAGCCACTGAGGCGTCCCTGTAATTATTTTCATTTTGAGTTTAACTCTACCATCTTGCTATTTGTTCTCGTTCTGGCCTCTCTGGTTTTGGTCTTTGGTTCCCCCTCTCCTTTGTGTTTTTTTGGCTTAAATCAAGTTCTGTTATTTTGTTCTTTGCTATTCTTTTCTATCCTATTTCTTCTAGAGTTTTGTTTTGTTTTGCTTTTTTCAGATACACATCTTTAAATAATTTCTGTGTGTGGTTGCTCTGGGCATTCCAATATACCTCTTTAACTTATCAGTGTCTACCACTACCATGAGTTAATATTATACCCTTCATGTATAATGTAAGCTCTTTATAATAATAAACTCCTTTATGCTTCTTTCATCCTTTTGTCTCTTGGTGACATGAATTTTACTTTTATGTATATTCTCCACTCCATGCTACATTGTTTTATTTTTACTTCAGTCAATTAAAGAATGCAACAGAAGAGAGAAAAATAAGTCTTTCTGCATTTTGCCTATTTACTGTTTCTAGGGCTTAAGGTTCTTTCTGCCCCTGGAGTTTGAAATTTCTACTTAGTACTTTGGTAGAATGACATTTTCTTTTCTTTTCTTTTCTTTTTTTTTTAAGTATATTTTTTATTTATTTATGATAGTCATACAGAGAGAGAGAGAGGCAGAGACACAGGCAGAGGGAGAAGCAGGCTCCATGCACCGGGAGCCCGACGTGGGATTCGATCCCGGGTCTCCAGGATCGCGCCCTGGGCCAAAGGCAGGCGCCAAACCGCTGTGCCACCCAGGGATCCCTCTTTTCTTTTCTTTTCTTTTCTTTTCTTTTCTTTTCTTTTCTTTTCTTTTCTTTTCTTTTCTTTTCTTTCTTTCTTTTCTTTTCTTTTCTTTCTTCTTTTCTTTTCTTTCTTTCTTTTCTTTTCTTTCTTTTTTTTTTGTGTGTGAAGATTTTATGTATGTATTCATGAGAGACACGGAGAGAGGTAGAGACACAGGCAAAGGGAGAAGCAGGCTCCCTGCAGGGAGCCCGATGAGGGACTGGATCCCAGGACTCCGGGATCAGGCCGTGAGCCAAAGGCAGATGCTCAACCACTGAGCCACCCAGGCATCCCTAAAGTCTATGCTTTTATCAGATTTTCTTAGTTTGTACCTCATGTCCTTTCCTTGCTCCAGGATCCCCTGTAATAGTCAGGTGTCCTTAGTCTGTGACCACTTCTCAGACTTTCCTTCCTTGGATGCCTCTGGCAGTTTCGAGAAGGCCAGGTTGGGCATTTCATATTATGTCACTCAAATGGTATTTGTCAGGTGCTTTTCTTAGGACTAGACTGGGGTTGTGTGTTTCGTAGGGGAAGCCACAGAGGGCAAGGCTCCCATCAAATCAAGGGTCTGCACGATTACTGGGAGTCCTGATGTCGATGTAAATCTTGATCACCCGGCATCATAGGTAGTGTCTGTGTGGCTTCTCCACTGTAAAGTGATTTTTTTCCCCATCTTCTTCTACTGTATTCTGTGCGAGGAAGTCACTCTCTTGGTGAAGCCCACATTTAAGAAATGGGATTTGTGGGGCACCTGCTGGCTCATTTGGTACAGCATGAGACTCTCGATCTTGGGGTTGTGAGTTAGAGCCCTGTGTGGGGTGTAGACATGACTTAAAAATAAAATCTTTGAGAGAAAAAAAAAGAAATGAAACTTATGTTACACTGTTTGGGGATTTTGAGAGTCGAATATCTCCATTAACAGTTTCAGAATCTTCTGTGTGGGCGATTTGTCTCTTCTCCATTTATACCAATACAGACTTAGGGATATTTATTTCATACTTTGGGTTATAACCCAGTGCTATGTTATTTTCTTGGTCCGATTGTTTCACCTTCTTGGTGGTCATTTTTAAAAGGTATGTACTGTTTATGGGACTCTAGGTTGGTGTTATTTTTAAGTTTGACCACTTTATTTTTTTATAATTTATTCATTTTAGAGATAGCACGTGCGTGAGTGGAGGAGGGACAGAGGGGAAGGAGAGAGAATCTCAAGGAGGCTCTGTACTGAGCACGGAGCCTGACGCAAGGCTCAATTCCATGGCCCTGAGATCATGACCTGAGTCAAAACCAAGAGTCGAATGCTTAACCGATTGCCCCAGGCACCTCAAGTTTGAACACTTTAAAAATGTTATCCATCATCATGGCATCCAGTGTTTCTCAATAAAATCAACAGTAATCTTCCTTTTTTTTTTTCTTTTATAAGTGATCTATCATTTTCCCCCTCTGACTGCTTTTAAAGGTCTTTTTCTTAAGTTTTTGGGTTTTAGCAGCTTGATGAAGATGTGTCTATTTTTAGTGTCTTTTTGTTTTTTTTTAGATGTATAAATTTATTCTGCCAGAGGGCACTGAACTTCTTGTATAGGTGGTTTTTTTTTTCTTTTTTTAAATCAAATCTGGAAAAATGTAGCTGATATTTATTCTTTTTTTTTTTTTTTCCCCTCCCCTGCCCTATATTCTCATCTCTCCTTTGTGGACTCCAATCGCACAGGTGATAGTTTGCTTGAATTCCACATGTAATTGAGATGCTTTTTTTTTTTTTTTTTTTAAAGCTTTTCCCTCTGTTTTCAGATTAGATCATTTCCCATGCTCTGTCTTCAAGTTCACTGGCCAATTCTATTGGTATGTCCAGTCTGCTGTTAAGCACAACTCTTTTTTTTTTTTTTTTTTTTTTAGATTTCTTTTTTTTTCCATTTGTAGAATTTCCTTTGGGTCCTTGATTCTAGAGTTTCCATTTCTCTGCTGAGATTTTCTTTTCTTTCTTTCTATTTTTTAAAGATTTTATTTATTTATTTGACAGAGAGAACATGCAGGAGCAGCAGCAGGCAGAGGGTGGGGGAGAAGCAGGCTCCCCCCAGTACCCTGAGATCATGACGTGAGCCAAAGGCAGACACTTAACTGAGCTGCCCAGGTACCCCTCTGCTGAGATTTTCATCTATTCACTCATTATCACTCAGTTTTTCCTCAGTATTGAAACATTTATAATAGCTGTTTGAAAGTCTTTATTTTAAAGTTTGGCAGCATCTTGGGACCCCCAGGTGGCTCAGTGGTTGAGCATCTGCCTTTGGCTCAGGTCATGATCCCAGGGTCCTGGGATTGAGTCCCGCATCAGGCTCCCCGCAGGGAGGCTGCTTCTCCCTCTGCCTGTGTCTCTGCCTCTCTTGGTCTCTCTCATAAATAAATAAAATCTTAAAAAAAAATAGAAAGCTAGGTGAGCATGGGCCTCATCTCGTACATTTCTCTAGGATTGAAATGGAGGCCTCGTACATTGTTCACTTTTATAGTTGCTTACAGCAGGAAGGCTAGGCTGGCACTAACTGCTTCATTATGGTCCTCATTTGTGTTTTATCAAGCTCAATTGTAGTTTAAATTTTTGATCTCATATGTATTTTTAAGATTTTTTATGCTTTTTTTCTCTCCCCCTCCCCACTGTTCCTGCTGTTTCTGGGCATAGGCTTAGATTTCATTTAGGTTTAGGATTTTTCTTTCTTCTTTTCTTTTTTTTCTTTTCTTTCTTTCTTTCTTTCTTTTTCTTCCTTTTTCTTTCTTTCTTTTAAAATATTTTTCTTTATTTAGAGAGAAGGAGTGTGAATAGGGAGAAGGGCAGAGGAAGAGGGAGAGAGACGCGGGGCTTGATTCCACGCCCCTGAGATCATGACCTAAGCCGAAACCTAGAGTCAGATGACTCAGCCACCTCATAGGTTTCGGGTTTTCTTCTTTGTTTTTGTTTTGTTGTTGTTGTTGTTGTTGTTGTTTATTTTTCACAGTTTCCAGATCTCTTTTGAAACTTGCCATCTTTTTTTTTTTTTAAGATTTTATTAATTCGAGAAAGAGAAACAGAGATGGTGGCAGAGATAGTGAGAGACAGCAGGAGCAAGGAGGAGAGGGAGAAGCAAGCTCACCACTGAGCAGGGAGCCCAGTGCAGGATCCCAGGACCCCAGGATCATGACCTGAGCCAAAGGCAGATGCTTAACCACTGAGCCACCGAACTGTCCCTGAGACTTGCCATCTTGTCACTCATTATATTCAATTTGTTCTGAAGATTCTTTAACACATTACAGAGTGTCTTTTTTGTTATAACAAAATCCAGGTCATTTCTGGAATTGCTTCCTTTAGCTGATCTGTCTCTTAAACGTTGGTTAAACATTCTTTGCATTTACGGTGATTCTTTTACTACATGCTGGATGTTGTGCATGATGCATTGTAGAGACTCTGAATTGTGTTATCGTCTTCCCAAAAGTGTTCTTTCTTGTTCCAGCAGCTAGATAGGTTCCTGGTGGATCATGAACTTAGGGAAGCTCACTTCTGTGAGCTTCCATGGGCAAGTCCCTCTTGGTTTTGCCCTTAATTCGAGTCTCCTGTTACATTAAAAATTATGAGATGTTTACCAAGTTTCTCTGACTTGGTGGGACTCACATTATAAATTCAAAGCCCCCTGAGGTGGGTGGGCTGCAGCTGAAACCTGCTCACCTCTGACTTTTATTTTATTTTTTATTATTTTTAAAATATTTAATTTATTTATTCATGAGAGACAGAGAGGCAGAAATACAGGCAGAGGGAGAAGCAGGCTCCCTCCGGGAAGTCTGATGTGGGACTTGATCCCAGGACCCAGGGATCACGTCCTGAGCTGAAGGCAGATGCTGAGCCATGGTGCCACCCAGGTGCCCCTCACCTTTAACTTTCAAACCTCTTGTTGCCCTGCCAGCCTCTTAACAGGCTTGCCTGCATGGGGGGGGGGGGGGCGGTCAGCCAAGGATTTTTTTTTAAAGATTTTATTGTATTTATTTTACAGAGAGAGTGTGAGTGTGGGGAAGGGCAGAGGGAGAGGGAAAGAGAGAATCCCAAGCAGACTCCATGTTGAATGTGGAGCCAGATGCGGGGCTCGATCCCTGAACCCTGAGATCGTGACCTGAGCCGAAATCAAGAGTTGGATGCTTAAAGCAACAGAGCTACCCATGTGCCCCAAGGGGCAGCCAAGGATTTGAAAGGAGTTTCAGGGCAGATTTTGGGGGGTAGTCTCACCTTCTGCAGCTTCCTCATTTCTAGGCTCTCTCTCTCTCTTCAATTTTCAGCTCTTCTGGGAATCCCAGACTCTGTCCTCCAACTCAGGCCAATGAAACATTGGCTCCCTACTTGAACTGGAAGCATATCGTGTCATGTGCTCTGGGTGGGGAAGGGTCCTCGCAGGGCAAATACAGTGTGAACATAGACTTTTCCAGATACGGTTTTCTTTCTTCCAGGGTCATACCCTCACTAGTTTCTTCCTGCTTTTCATCTTTCTCTGGTACCTTCAAAGCGCTGGGTTTCCATCTTGCCCAGAAATTGTAATTCACAACGAGCCGTACAGGAAGTGGAGCCCAAGGACTTGAGGCATGAGAATCTAGTAGTTCCTTTTTTAGTTAACACTAGAATCAAAAAGCTAACTTTTGTTAATCAGTGTGCAATACGTCATTTGCTTCTTGGAGATACTAACCCAGGGCATTTGACCCACTTGGGCAGAATTCACTGTATTCCTAAATGGGTTGATCCAAATGTAAAATGGCAGGTTTCTACTAGAATGCCTTCATTAGATATCTTACCGGAAGATTTTCAGCCTCCTTGTTAAAATATTGAGTGAGGTCCATTTTTTTTTTTTTTTTAGGTTGTATTTATCTATTCATGAGGGACACACAGAGCGAGGCAGAGACACAGGCAGAGGGAGAAGCAGGCTTCCTGCAGGGAGCCTGATGCAGGACTCGATCCCAGGACCCCGGGGTCACGACTTGAGCCAAAAGCAGATGCTCAACCACTGAGCCAGCCAGTTGCTCCACGTCCATTCTTTACAGGGCACATCGGGCATGAGGGTATCAGTAAGATGCATATTTTAGGGTATTAATCTTGAGGTGTCTCTTTCCATTTTAGGGCATTATTCAGAGATTTGAGGGAGAGTTAGGCCAGGAGAAGAGATAGGATGACTCACTGACATTGTTTTTGAGACAGCGTTTCCAGGTCAGGTTAACCAGTCCTCCCCAGTCCTGTGCCCACAGGATCCAATGTTCCCCGAGTCCTTCATCAGGAAATTCACAGAGGCTCTTGGAATTCCACTCTGTTCCTTAATCTGTCACTGAGAGCAGGGTGAGTTCTGTAAAACTCATACCGTTCTAATTTTATCCAAACTTCATTAGCTTGTCTTAAAATAATTCCCAAGCCAAAGAATAATGGAAAGCTGGCACTCATCACATCCAAGCACCTTTATTTTACTAATGAGAAACCGGAGATTGCTCAAGGGATTGCTCAAGGTCAGGATACTCGTTAGTGGCTGAGCTGGAACTTGGACCTGTGGTCTTTGCCCTCTCTGGCCAGGCTGTCATGTGCTACAGCTCAACAAACCTCTCTCCTGTCTCTCCTGTCCATCCTGTCATCCTTTACCTGCCCCTCCCCTCTCGGCTCCTCCCCTCTCCACCCCTCTGCTCCAAGGACCCAGGCATGGCTTTACTTTGCCTGTCCACCAACCTATCCACAGTCCTGATGCAACCTGAGCTTCATGAATTTAGTTTTTTTAGGCAGCTTAAAAAAAAAAAAAGAAAAAGTTTTATCTATTTATTTCGGATATATAGAGAGAGACAGAGAGAGCATGAGCGGGGCCGGGGGAGGGGCAGAGGGAGCAGCAGACTCTGCACAGAGGAGGGAGCCCGACATGGGGCTCCATCCCAGGACCCTGGGACCTGAGCCGAAGGCAGACACTTTATCGACTGAGCCTCCCTGGCACCCCTTTAGGCAGGTTTATCGAGATATAATTCATACACTATACAGTGTACCCATTTTTCCGTTAACTTTTTACTGCTGCCTGAAATCTGGATCCTGGATCCCAGAATGAACATCAAATACAGAAGGAAGGCTGTTCCAAGTAAGACAGTCGAGGATACCCCTGACCTCTCTCCCCTGACCCCCCCCAACACCCGCCCCCCACCAGGGTGCACGCCTAGCCTACGGTAGACACGTTCCTATTTCCTGGAAACCCCAATCCAAGAAGAGCCATGTTTCTACATTTCTGGCCCCGAATCTCTCGGAAATCTGTGCCCACCCATCTGCAGCTCTTCTCAGCTTGGGTGCTGGGTTTTTCATCTCTCCTCAGATTCGTGCAAGTGAGGCAGCACCTAGAAGGAAAATTCTCTGTGAGCTGTCTTTGGCGTGAAAGGGAAAAGAAGAAACTCACGTGAATTTGTCCGCACAGACTGTAGCCCTTGGACACGGCCCCAGCCCTGTAGCTTGTGTTGGGCACTGGGGCCAGGCAGTGAGTCAGATAAGACAGAGGCTCTGCCCTCCTGGAGCTTCCAGGAGTCAGGGGTCGGGCTTCCTGATGAGTAGTCAGTTTCTTTCTTCTTTCTTTCTTTCTTTCTTTCTTTCTTTCTTTCTTTCTTTCTTTCTTTCTTTCTTCTTTCTTTCTTTCTTTTTCTTTCTTTCTTTCTTTTCTTTCTTTCTTTCTTCTTTCTTTCTTTTCAAGATTTTGTTTATTTATCATGAGAGACACAGAGAGAGACAGACAGAGACACAGGCAGAGGGAGAAGCAGGCTTCCTGCAGGGAATCCGCTGTGGGACTTGATCCCAGGACCCTGGGATCCCAACCTGAGCCAAAGGCAGATGCTCAACCACTGAGCCACCCAGGAGCCCCTGTTCACTTCTGATGCTGAGATTTTTACTCCCTTGGGAGCCATGGGGATAACTAGTACCCAGGCCACATTCCAGGTGCCCCCCCACCTAAGGCTTCTGCCCAGATCTCCCCATTAGCAGCACTTCTGCTTCAGGCAGCCAAGCAGACTGGCCACCCAGTCACAAGCCCTGAAGTCCCAGCTACTGGCCCCAGGTCCTCACCCAGCAGGGTCTCAATGTCCCCGAGATTTGTGCCATCCTTCTCAGATGGCAGCCTTGACATATCAGGATTGATACCAGGCCTTGATCGTATCAGGCTCAATCCAGGCTAGTATGCCCCTTAGGGGAAATGCAGATTAGGGACACATCGAGGTGGTGATACATGGAATCGGGGACCCCAGGGTCTGGGTGTCAGCTGATCCAGCAGAAGGGGCGGTGGGGCTTTGTCAGGTTGAACTGCACGAGAGCTGCAGAAACAGGGCAGTGCCAATACTTTTCTAGGACTGCATCGGATAAACTGGGACATCTATAATATTTCCTAAGCAAACTAGGTTACCCTCCCTGCTGCTGCGGCCACCCGAGGGCATCGGGCAGCTGGGTGACCCAGAAATGGTCATCTCCTTGTCCGGCTCCATCTGGAATCCCAGCCCCTGATGCCGCTCACTTGACAAGACAGGCGCTCTAGGTGGATGCTAGTTTTACAACCCCGGATGGAATGAAGCCTGTATTTATGGTTGGAGGCTTATCCCAACAATAAGGGGGCAGAGGCTTTCTGACTGTCTTAAAAAAAATTAGGAAGAGAAATGATGATAAATCTTCCCTGTCTACTTTTTATATTTTATAGTCTAGAGAAGCAAAGTAATTGTAGGAGAGTGTGCCTTGTTGGGTGGTGGGGGGGGAGAAAAAAAGAAAAGCTTGACGTCAAGCACATTGATGTGAGTCGCTAAACTTGGAAGAATTATTTCCTCTCAGGGCCAGAGTCTCTCTGGGGTATAATGACAGGGTTGGCTTAGAAAACCTCCAGGGGTCTTTCCTGCTCCGAATGGCCATGGCTGTACATGATCTCTAGTTTACAATGCCAGGAAACGAGAAGGAGGATTAGCTAACCTCTGAGAAGTCACCCTCTCCACTGCCCCCGAAAGGCTTGAACACGTAGCCAGGGGACGAGTTAGGCACCCTCTCCCCTTCACACCTACATGCAGGACATTCAGGATCCGGGATGCATGGTACCACTAGGGGTGCAAGTGAGGAGGGGGGAATCCCTCAGCCAGGAGGTAATAAGTCTCCCAGTTGATTGCCAACAGGGCAGTGTTGGGGGTGGGTGGACCCAGGCTCATTTCCTTTTTCATCCATGACCCATATTTGGCCAGTGCCCCAACCTGCTGAATCCTAGGCCTTCTGCCTCTCTTTGTTTATTTGGTTCTGGAGGGCTGTGTGCTCAGAGAACCTTCTGGCAAGGTCATGCATCCTCCGCGTGCGAACCCCCGGGCCTTCGAGGTGGGCTCACCACCCATGAGTGTGCTGAACTACTTAAGCAGAGAACGGAGACACATCCACGGCAATCTGAGACCCCAGGAAACCATCCCAGGCAACGAGACCCCCCAAATAACCAACGGAGAAGCACACAAAAAAACCTTCCCCTAAAAGTAACAACTCAACTCCCTGTTTCTGACACTGGAATCTCCATCTATAGCATCAGCATCCCACTGTGACCTCACCCTAGAACCTCCATGCATTTCGGCCCCCACTCTGGATGGGGGCAGGAGGAGCCCCAGGTTGGAATGCACTTGGGAAGTGTAAGGGCATTGTCTACCTGCTGTGGACATTCACATAAACGATGTCGAGGACAGATGAGTCAAAAATGCACCTGTTTGAAACCCGGGGCACAGGGTCAGGGACCAGAGTAAGTGTTCTCTCACTTCCAGATTCAGCTGGGATTCAGGGATTATTCCTACATCATGCACGTGCCACGAACGCACACTCATGTGGAAGAGCCTGGTGGCACCGGGTGTGTATGTGATTTGCAAAGAACGCCGCAGTTGTGTGTCCTCTGTCACTGTTAATGCAGCTCACAAGTGGGGTGATCTCAGGCCAGGCATTTCACCTCCCTGAGGATCGGTTTCCCCATCAGAGAAATAAGAGGGTAAAACCAAAACACCCCCTAGTGCTGCAGCTGAGAGAGGCCTCGGGACATGAAGAGGAAGAGAGAAGGGCTCTGTCTGCTTTACTGGTGAGGTGAAACCTTTGTCAGCAGTGACAGCAGTAAAGCCAGTCTGGGTCCAGAGACACCATAGTAAAGAGACCTAAAACTCATGACAAAAGGCAAGTAAGTTGAAGCTCTTCCTTCCATCTGGACTTATTCCAGAAAGATAGGCACACGTACATTTTCCTATATTCAGGCATATATAATAGTGATAAAAAAAAACTCGCTGGCTTCTTTTTAGTGAGGCAGTTTATTTTTTTAAAGACTTTTTATTGGAGGACGCCTTGGGGGCTGAGTGGTTGAATGCCTGCCTTCGGTTCAGGTCGTGATCCTGGGGTCCTGGGATCGAGTCCCACATCGGGCTCCCCACAGGGAGAGCCTCTGCCTGTGTCTCTGCCTCTCTCTCTGGGTCTCTCACGAATAAATAAATAAAATATTTTTAAAAAAGAAAAGACATTTTATTTATTTATTAATTTGGGAAGTGGGGAGGGGCAGAGGGAGAGAGAGAGAGAGAACCCCAAGCAGACCTCCAGCTGAACACAGAGCCCGACATGGGGCTCAGTCCTACAACTCTGAAATCATGATTTGGGCCAAAACCAAGAATCGATGGACTGAGCCACCCAGGCACCTGTTAGGCAGCTTATTGTATTTTATTTCTTTTTTTGAAGATTTTATTTATTCATGAAAGATGCAAAGAGAGAGGCAGAGACACAGGCAGAGGGAGAAGCAGGCTCCTTGCAGGGAGCCCGATGCAAGACTCGATCCCAGGACCCTGTGATCATGACCTGAACTGAAGGCAGATGCTCAACCGCTTAACAGACTGAATGACCCAGGTGCCCCCAAGGCCTGGGTTCTGACCTTGACTAGTAGCATAATCCCAGAGCACTTAATTAGCCTCTCTGTGCCTTGGTTTCCCTATCAGAAAGTAGGAGCAGTCATGGTATACTCGGCTTCCAAGATTTTCTTGAGGATTGAGTGAGTTCCTATGGATAAAATGCTTAGCATGGTGCCTGGTACTTAGTAATAAACACCCAATATATCGTGTGTTCAGGTGCACATATGTATGTGTGTTGTGTGTTTTGTAAAGTATAAAACCATCAATGAGAACAATGTGGCAGAAATTTCAACAAAAATGGCAAGTCGTGAAGCATCCTCTTGCGGAGCTCATATTCTCATATTCTCAAGGAGAGAGACAGACAGTTCTCAAATAGGTACAGAGTAGGTCAGGCAGGATGAGTAGGATGGAGGAGCACAACAGGAATCAGAGGGTGGGGTGATGGGTGACGAGAAGGGGGTGCCCAGTAGAGTGTCACCCCCAAGGAGGCGTGTGGATGTTTTTAATGAAGAACTCACTGGAGTGAGCTTCAGGCCACCTGCCTGAGGGGCCCGGTTGTTCCTGGCAGAGAGAACAGTGAATGGTCAAATGTGAATCTGCTGCTAATATGAATAGTGACAATAATGGTGATAATGATTAAAGAAATACAACAACAACAACAACAACAAACAAAAAAGCCTTAATAAACAGTGCTCCGTGGATGCTGAGGACATGATGCAGGCACATGAGCTCATCTTTGTGCTCCCATACTCTTGTTTGCATGTGGGGTGTTTTTGTTGTAAAGATTTTATTTCTTTATTAGAGAGAGAGTGTGCATGAGCAGGGGGAGGGGGGAGAGGGAGAGGGAGAAGCAGACTCCTCGCTGAGCAGGGAGCCTGAGGTGGGACTCGATCCCAGGACTCTGGAATCATGACCCGAGCTGAAGGCAGACACTTAACAGACTGAACCACCCAGGCGCCCCTGTGTGTGTTTTAAAATTGCAGTGGACGGTGTTCAAGGAGGGAAGAAATCAGTTTCCTGACAGACTGGACATCCGTCTTGTCTCCCAGGTGACAGATTTTGGCTCTTCTGTCCCTGGCTCTTCCCTGCAGGGTCCAGAAAACAAGAAAGGGGCAAAGCGATGAGCGGTGGCACATGGCGTGTTGGGAGTCCCCAGCAGACAAAAGGCTTTGGGGAGTGGGTGCCGTCCGAAGAGCCTTGGCCACGGGTGTGCTGGTTATCACAGCTGTTTGTGTACTGTTTCTGCTCCGAAAGTGTTTGTGAACCAGTCAGTGGGGGCAGGAGAGAATCCCGGCTGTCCTGGTCTGGGTTCTTAGTGTGAGGCGGGTAAAAAAAAAAAAAAAACCTGCTTACAGCAGGGTATGGGCAAGAGGAAGTGTACTGGCTCATTGCACATGTGTCAGGTGCACCTGGGTCAGGGTGCTTGTGTGATGTCTTCAGTTCCCCCATTTCTCTGTCTCCCAGTCTCTGCCTTTACTTCATTCTTGGGCAGGCCACTGCCACATGTGGGACATGGCCCCCAACAACTCCCAAATGCATAATCCTGACAGCTTCACATTCCAGAGGAGAATGAAGATGCTCCTTTTACGTTTCCAGCAAAGGCTCCAGGATTCTGGTTGAAGTCCTGGTTGGCCTGTCTTGGATTGGCCCGTTTCAGGGGAATGGGGGCCTCTGCTTGGCGGGACCCATCAGGCGGCCGGAGTGGGAGCCACCTGTCAAAACCACCTGGACCAAGGAGAACTTTCTACACAAGGAGGCTGGAGTGGCTCCCCAAGGTGGCAATTCTAGGCAAATGAGAGCCTCATGCCCATTCCCTCTGTGCTGGGCGATGCCAGCGCTAGTGGAGGAGAACTCCCATCAGGAAAAATCTGACTTGGGGAGCCTGGGTGGCTCAGCAGTTGAGCGTCTGCCTTTGGCTCAGGTCGTGATCCCAGGGTCCAGCTCCCTGTGAGGAGCCTGCTTCTCCCTCTGCCTGTGTCTTTGCCTCTCTCTCTCTCTCTGTCTCTCATGAATAGATAAATAAAATCTTAAAAAAAAAAAAAGGAAAAATCTGGCCAAACGTGGATGGAGCTAGAGTATGTTATGCTAAGGGAAGTAAGTGAGGCAGAGAAAGACAAGTATTGTATGATTTCACTCACATGTGGAATTTAAGAGACAAAACAAGCGAGCAAAGGGGAAAAAATAAGAGCGAGCAAGAAAGCGAAAGAGCTAAAACCAAGAAATGTTCTCTTAGGTACAGAGAACATGCTGATGGCCCCCAGAAGGGAGATGTGTCGGGGACTGGGGGAAATAGGGAATGGGGATTCAGAAACCCACTTATGACGAGCTCTGTGTAATGTACAAAAGTCTTGTGTCATTCTATTCACTTATATTCATGTTATAGTCACTCTACCTTATATTCACTATATAGTACACCTGAAAGCAACGGAACTCTGTATGTGAGCTATACTGGAATTACAAACAAAGAGATAAATGAGAGTGGTCAAGAGAAAAAGAAAAAGAAAAATCTGCCAGCAGTGAGGCTGGCACGTTAAGTTGTTTTCGGAAAATTCTAAGGATAATGCTAGAGATCAGAGAAAGAGAGAGAGGGAGAAAGAGAGAAATTATCCATGGCGGGGGGAACCCCAAACAACAAAATGGGAGAAGCAGCAGAAATTAGCGCTGTCCCTAAAGCAATTTCACATCAGTTCTGAGAAGTAGGCATCACAGAGGCAAACACATTGCCTGGGTTTCCACCGTTAGCTTTGGGAAATCTCATTGCCCATGTGAACAGGACACTTCTCGTTATGGGCAAAAACAAAAGGAAAAAAGAACAAAAAACAGAAACTACAATGACAACCATGCCCAGAGCACCTTGCCAGATTATGGGACTGTACAGACAAGGTTCAAAAATTCAGTAAGCATCTCGTCACTTAGGATAATTTAAAAAGGGGCACCTGGGTGGTTCAGTGGGTGAAGCGTCTGCCTTTGGCTCAGGGCGTGATCCCGGGGTCCTGGGATTGAGCCACACGATGGGTTCTCTGCTCAGCGAGGAGTCCGTTCCTCCCTCTCCCTCTGCCCCTTGCCCATCTCATGCTCTGGTCTCTCAGTCTCTCAAATAAAAAAGGAAAAGAAGAGATAACTTTAAAAATATTATATATTTGAAGTAATGAAATTTGGGCTGGCAGTGGTCTTCTGCTTGGCACCCAGGGGCAGGAGATAGTGGAGACGTACCCCAGGCTCCTGAGATTGTGAACCAGGAGAAAACATTTTTCTTCCTTAGAAACAGTGTAAAGTCATCCTTGGATGGGCTCTGTCTTGGAAAATAGTAAGTCCAAGGCTCTAGCGAACCAAGGGATCACTCAAGTTAGGAGGACAGGTGGTGGTTCTGCGTAGAAAAGCTGGCCAGCGGGCGGTCCTGATGGAGGGGATGACACATTCCTGTCCAGAGGGATGTAGGGGAGGCACCTGCTTGGGAACCCCTGCCTGGGCTTCACGGGCCCCTCTTTCATCCCTGGGGCATCTGGATGAATCTTCAAAGCCGGGGACTTTGGGACACCTGGGTGGCTCAGCAGTTGAGCATCTGCCTTCAGCTCAGGGTGTGATCTCGGGGTACTGGGATCTAGTCCCGCATCAGGCTCCCCACAGGGAGCTTGCTTCTCCCTCTGCCTGTGTCTCTGCCTCTCTCTCTGTCTCTCATGAATAAATAAAATCTTAAAAAAAAAAAAAGCTAGGCCTGCTTCTTGTGTTCTTGAAAGGTGGGTCCATGGGCCGTGTCTTCCTCACTCTGGTTTTCTGTGGCTTGCTGTTTCTAGGGACCACATACTACTTTTTATGTGAGAAGAAACAATATAAACGGTACCACAGACGCAGTGGCGTGCGTTAAACCAGATGCCTGATCAGAGACTGCACACAGCCTTTGGGACACTTCTTTATGTCTGCACTGCTCTCCTTCCAGCTGTTGCTCCCAGACACAGACCTGCAGTCTCAGATCACCCCGCACCCGTCCCCGCTGCCCTCCGAGCTCTGCGCAGGTGCACACCTACCTTCAGTAGCTTCCCCCCTCCCCCGTTATCTCATCTGCCTCCCCCCTTCCCTCCCTCACCCTCTCTCCCACACAGGCTCACCTTGATTAGTTCCACACACTTAACCGCAAGACTTACGGATTCAATTACCCCAAACACCACAGTCTTTCCCCCTTCTCCACAGAAGCAAAGACAAGTGAACATCCTCTTTGGAACATTACCTGTCTCATTGGCACCAAGACACAGAAGAGCCGGGGCTGAAAAAAAAAGGGGGGGGAGACGGCGACTTGTTTATCCCCCTTGTGGCCCCGACACCTCTGCCCTCAGCTGGCTGAGTCATCTGGGGGCTTTCTGTGGGTTGACACCAGTTCTCTGCCATGCTGGGCACCAGATACTGGGGACAACTTACTCTTTGTCCATCCCTTTGGATAAAATGATGAACTCTTTAACCGGAAGCTTTGGAATAAGCATGTACTGTAATCATTGCCTAGCTCAGATCTGCGGATCCCCTCCCCCCCAAAAAAGCTTTTGAAAAGCTTCCTTTGTTCTTTTTCAGTTAAAAACTAGACACAGACCTAGCCCCTTGGGCTCCCATAGGGCAGGGTGGATGGACATGGGTCGCACAGGTCTGAGGCTACATCCAGGTAAATGGCACCAGGATTGAAGTGGATGGTAGGACACCCACCTGGTGTGCATGGAGAATCGGAGGATCGCTTAGCGTGGAAACACCTCACCTTTGATGGGAGAAGCATTGTAAGTGGAAACAGCTCGCGGGTAGTGTGCGAGAGAGGCAGCCCTGGGCCCTGTGTCAGACTCACAGGGTGCCCATCCTTCCTGCACTCAGCCCTGTGGGGAGCAGGGTTCCCTCACAGGATCCTGGTGGCCCCAACACATCTTGGCCTTCCCTGTGAAGAGCACCCGTCTTTGAACACCCACCCCCATGTCATGGGTCCCTCGAGATGCTTGCTGCTCTCGGGTGTACTCTGGAGCCTCGCAAAGTGCCGACTGCATGGGGATGCCAACAAACCCATGTTGGGTGAACAAGTGAACAAACGAGTGGGTGGATGAGAACGGACCTTCTTCCTACCTGACTCGTGGCAGAGCAGAGCAAGGGGGCCTTGGGGCCGGGTGTGTGGGTTCCAGTGCGTGTAGAGGAGAGAGCGAGGCAGGCTTGGGTTCTTCTTTTGCCAACTTAACTCATGGGGGCGGGGCTGGGAATGGTGACTTGAATGTCATGAAACCTCTCTGAGCTTCATTCTCATTATTGGTAGAATGAATGGAGGGATGGAGGGGAGGGTTATCATGATGCTGTTTCCTACCCGGCATCACTTGGAAGTCCAAATGATGTTTGCACATGGCGCCTTATAAAACCAGTGAGTGCTATGAAATGTTAGCTAATTCCATAAGTCTCTCCATTTTAGGGTTCTGGTTCCTATGTATTTTTTTTTTCCTAAATAACTTCGTTTTTTTTTGTTTTTTTTTTTGTTTTTTAATGATTTGATTTATCTGCTAATGAGAGACACGGAGAGAGAGGCACAGACACAGGCAGAGGGAGAAGCAGGCTCCCTGTGGGGAGCCCGATGCAGGACTCCATCCCAGGACCCCAGGATCATGACCTGAGCCAAAGGCAGACGCTCAACCACTGAGTCACCCAGGTGTCCCATGCCTAAAAACTTTAATGTGGTTGTGGGTTGTGCTTGAGGGACAGCTAGGAAAGCTGCAAGGAGGAAGAGAGGGTGGGCACGGTGAAGGATGTAGACACTTTTGTCACCAACATGGCTTAGGGCGGATGCTCTGCTGAGACCCCAATACTGAGCTCATGGGGACCACCTGCAGCCCCTTACCTGCCACCCCAGGATATCCACACTTTGACGAGGTTTCTCCATGTCCCACACCTGGGGACTTGAGAAGGTGGCGGAGGAGGGGACGGGAAGCGGTCACCATGCCCCCCTACCGCCTCCCCCGCCCCCATTCCATCAGGGATGAGACAGGAAGTGAGCCAGGGGCACAGCCCTTCCCTGCCCCTCTCCGAGGAGCCTCCTGCAATTAAAGGCCTGACATTTGCCATCTGTCCTGTCCTTCCCCTGTCGCCCAGGGCGCAGGGATTCAGAGCTGGCACATTGTGATACTCTACGGTGTTCGTGTCACCTCTGATTTTTTCCAGAAAGTCATTAAGCAGATCTGTGCAGGAGCTGCTCCAGCATCAGAAAACTTCCTCCAGGGCAGGCAGCACAGAGGTGGTGAGAACACGCTAGGATTCCTCAAATTCGGGGGGGCTGGAGTCTGTGCGAGCTCAGATGAGAGGTGTGTGAATTTGCACCAGGACGAGCCAAACTTAAACCCTGAATGGACTCATTTACTCTTCCCCCTTTGGCTTCCTCAATCTGAGACGGAGCCCCAAGTCTTCCTTGGAACCCCAGAATCACAGGGAGTATCAGACTGTGTCTTGCTTCGGGTTTTCCTCAAGGTGGAGCGTGACACAAGAACTTGGCTACAGGAAGTTTTTTGAGAAGGGCCAGGGGCAGGAGTGTGGGGGGGTGGCAGGATCCATGGGCAGAAGCCAGGGAGCAAGCAAGAGGAAAAGCTGGTCACAGGATGCATGCCCACCCGAGCTGGTTATCTGTGGGCAATTGAGATTTAGACCTGTCTGCAGCCCCAGGCAAAACTTGCCTCAGGATTGCCCTGCTGGGAGGTGGGTGACTGGCCACCTGCTCCTGGTGTGCTGGTGCATCAGTTCCCTGCACTTCTCGGGTTGCATGCGTTTGTGCAAAGCCCTGAGGCAGGAAGGCAGAGAGACATCTGGCACACTTGACATGGGAAGCTGGCAACTTGCAGAGAACTGCCCATTACAGCTGCTGCACTGAGACCCCGGAGCCCGGAGATGCAGTGTAGTGGGTCCTTAGTATCAGCCACAGAGAGCCAGAGCTCTTCCCAGGAACGGGGCTTCTCCATCGAAGCACAAAGACACAGGGACTGTACCACTTCTGTCCCTCCGACGGGCTTCCTTTTCTTTCCCTTGAGAATCAGCTCGTAGGTTATCAGCTGTGGGCTGGCTCTGTTTGGTCGGGTGCAGTGAGGCTCCCCCTGGGCTCCTTCCTCACACCATTCCTACCTGGTCCCCTGGTCCCCTGTCTGCCCCGCACTGCTGTCTTACTGTTGATTTGCCTGTCTTTCCCACCAGATGGGGATCCCTACAGGACGAGGAGCCCCACCTGCTTCATCCTTGTTGCCCCAGCACCCGGTGAACGATCTAACCTGTAACAATTGTGGGTCAGCCATTTATTTCTCCATTCATGCATTTGATAGTGCCTGCTACGGAAAGTGTTTATATGCACTACCATTGCCATTGATTGAGCAGGGGGGCAGCAGGTTCCAAGCTTTGGGAAATCTCAGAGGAGGAGTGATGGAGATTGCAGGTGTCACTCCCAGGAACCGTTGCAGTAACCCCAAGAGGAACTGATCAGGAGCTGCCTTGGGGCTCCCTTGTAGGAAAAGTGCAGAGAGATACATTGTTGGAGAATAGTGTTCTGGACTCCTATCTGGTCTGGATAAGGTATTCAGCAGTGTGTGGAGTGCATGGAAAGATGGCATTCAGTAGCTCCACATAGACTAGGTGAGGGCTCAGCATCCTTCTGCTATGAAGATGCTATTCGGGTACCACCATCTCCCTGCTTCTCCCAGCTACATAACAGTTCGGACCTCTGGCCCTGAAGTGATGGGTCAGGGAGCATCTGCAAATGGAGAGCAATCCAGAATCTGTATCCTAGAGCCATGGACTGCCAAGCAAGTCCCCTTAGTCCCAGAAGGTTTTTAACAGGAGGCTTATCCATCTTTTAATTGGCCATCTTGTGATTTGTGGCTCAAGGTGACTTTAAATTATCACAGACAATACCAATCTTGCTCCCTCCCTAATTAGTACTGAAACTGCAAAGATGCATGAAAAAGATGTCCTGATTAAATTACTGAAAAGCTGGAAATAACCTAAATGTACAACAATGGGGATTATTGAATTAATTGAATGATGTGCATAAAGGTACAAACATCCATTTATGTTACTTAGAATACTATTTAAAATACTAAACAAACAAACAAGCAAGGTAATCTAGATACCCAGGAATAGGGGATTCACATAGAAAGAAAAAGAACAGATGTGTGGTCCATCCGGACAGTGGAAGGCAATGGGGCATGAAATTGCCCCCCCAGTCCCATTAAGTATGTTGTCAACACATATGTGTTGACAGGAAGGTCTGTTCATCATACACTGAATGGAATAAACAAATTAAAAATTAGTGTATGTACCATGATCAAATTGTTTCCACTGTGATTATTTAAATATGAGTAAAAGACCTGAAACAGTAATTTCCAAATATTTACTAGAGTTATTTCAAAGTGATAGGATTGTGAGGTTTTCACCCCCTTACTGGGGGTCTGTGATTTCTAATTTTTCTACAAAATTTTTTCATTGGTATGTATAATTAAGTTTTTGAGGGATAACTGAAAATAGCAGCACCATGGATATTTAAGCAGAATGAAATAGGAATATTCTGCTCACCATAAAGCAGGATAAAAAAATAAATAAAAAGCACAAAGGCCGCCACATCTAGAAGGGTTTTCTGGAGTCACTCTTCCTCCCTTCACTTGTGTTGCAGTGTGTGACTTTATAGGTTAAGGGTTCAGGTGCAAGGTGAGGCCAAAAGATCCAGCCAGAGGGAGTGCAGCCCAGGGAGGGATCTCCATCTTTGGGATTCGGAGGCCATGGAGAGAGAAGAGTTCTGACCTGGGGTTGTACAAGATTTGCAACCTGGGCTCAAAGGTTATGCAGGTTTTGTGGGTTTTGTTTTGTTTTTTAAGATTTATTTATTTTTTAGAAAAAGAGAGAAAGCATGAGAGGGAAAGGGAGAGAGAATCTTCAGCAGACTCCACATTTCAGCAGAGCCTGATGTGGGGCTCGATCCCACGACCCTAAGATCATGACCTGAACTGAAACCAAGAGTCAGACACTTCACCAACTGAGCCAGCCACCCAAGTGCCTGGTTTTACAGGTTAAGAAAATTGAGAAAGACATTTGAACTGGAGCTCGGGTAGACAGTAAGGGAAGGACAGGGACGTTCAAGAAGTTTTGCGAAAGGAGGGCCAGCAGTGAGACCCAGGGGAGAAATAAAGGGACGACCTATAGAAAGCCAACTACTGTTGTAATTGTGTCAAGCTAATTAGGTAATGAAACTGGGTACCTGTGTTTTACCTTCTTGTACATTGCTGCCTCTACCATTTTAAAAATTGAGAACACACAAATGCTCAGTGATCGAATGAGCATGATACATTGTGAGCTTGGGTACAAATGAGCTGAACCTAGCTGGTGGTTTAATGATTGGTGAAGTGTGCCAGTTACCTATCACTGCGTAACAAACGAGCCTAAGACTTAGTGAATTAAAACAACATTTGGTTATCTCTTACAGTTCTGAGGGTTGGCTGGACGATTCTCCTGCTGGGCTTGCCTGAGCTTACTCCTTAGCTGCATTCAGCTGATGGGACAGGTGGGGGCTGGCTCATCTAGGCCTGGGAAGGCCGGACCACCCTCCATCATGTTCTTTCATCGTTCAGTAGTTTAGGCTAAGCTGCCTTATGTGGCAGCTGAAGTGTTACAGGAAGCTTCCAGGCTTTCAAAGGCCTAGACCCTGATCTGACACAGCATTGCTTCTGCTTCAAGGTGTGTCTTGAAAGCAAGTGACAAGGCCAGCCTAGATTCAAGGGGAGGGGAAACAGACACCATCTCTTGGTGGAGTAGCTTCATGCATGTACCAGGATGGGAGGAATTACTGGTGATCATCTTTGCAGACATTCTGGCACAAAAGGAGCCAGCTGTGATGGCAGCTCAGATTCTCCAATATCATCCCCACTCTGAAGGCATGACACCCCAGTCCCATGAGGGCCACCTAATAAGGCAGGAATCACAGACAGTTCTCTTGGGGCTCCCACCTAGAGCATGCATGTGACCTGTGGGAGGAGACGCCTGTGAACCATCTGTCTCAACTTGTCTCTAGGGAGATAAAAAAAGGAATAAAATGGGGGATATAGTTTGGATTGGGGATGGGTAGGGCTATAAAGTAGGATCAGAGATGGCGCTTGGCCAGACAGATGTCGCCCCAAGACTCCTTTGAAGTCTCTCCTGTGGGTAACTGGTGGATGTCAGGGACAGTCCTGCCCCACCTTCCAGGGGAGCTCTGTGGGTTGTGTCTCTGACTGAGATGCCCTCACTCGCAGATGTTCGGAATGGAGTTGGGGACATCTCTTGGGGGACCTGGGGCTGAGTTTGTCATATGTCGATGCTGAATCCTCAAAATGACCTTATAAAGTAGATGCTCCTCTTAGGCTCATTTTACAGATGAGAAAACAGAGGCAGGTTCAGTAACCTGCCCAAGGAGGAGTTGCATTTGTAACTACAGAGTCCGCGCTCATAGCCACCAGCCTGCTTGAACATTAGAGCTGCTCCTTTCTTCCATGTTTTGTGATTTTAGTGCCCTTGCCTGTAGAATGCACTGGTGATCTCATTTAGGACAGGTAATCCTGGGGAAGAGTGGATATTTCGTTGCTGATTAGTTAGACGCATGGTTTCCTTCTAAAAATGGATTTCATGCATCCTCTGGGGGTGGTATTATTGGGTCCCTGTGCCAGCTGAGTCTAGGATGAGGGGAATGGATTTGAAAAGCAGCGTGCTGAACCCCCAAACCTTACCATCCAGGAGTGAGAACTGGCTGACACAGATACAGGTCTCCAAGGGAGACAGCAGATCCCTGCCCAAGGACCATCCAGCCACTGCTTTGCATCTGTTAATGTGGTTTTAAATGTGGTTGGCTCTGAAGCCACGGGAGTGGGTTAGGTAACTTCCACAGTGTCCTCCATCCTCACTCTTGTACTCCAAGGAGCATGTGCCCCATGATGTGCAGGCTTCCTGGAGGAGGGAGCACAGCTGTGTGGCAGGCAGTGGACACCACCAGAGGGGCTGCTGCAGAGCTCCTGGCCTAGGGGTGGGGAAGGGATCTAGGAGTCCTGGGCCAGCCTGGGTGGTAGGGAGGAGGTGGGGCAGCCCAGAGATGGGAGCCTCCTACAGCTCATCCTCTCCGAACCTCTCCCCAGAAGCTGGTGTGCATCAGGCTATCCTGTGTCTCTGGCTCATTTTCATCAAGGCTCTTTTTTATTTTTAGGGAGAGAGATAAAGAGAAAACACATGAGCAGGGGGTGGGATGGGCAGAGGGAGAGGAAGAGAATGAATCCTAAGCAGGCTCCTCATCCAGCGTGGAGCCCAAGATGGGGCTTGATCTCACAACCCTGGGATCATGACCTGAACCAAAATCAAGAGTCGGATCCTCAACTAACTGAACCACCCAGGCGCCTCTTCATCAAGCCTCTTGCATGACCTCCCTGCTCATTTTGCTCTTGAAGTGAAACAGAGGGGTGGGGAGGGAGAAGCTCTTTCCTTGCTGACCTCAGCCTCCAGAGGTTCTGCAGCCACTCCAGGGCCCAGAGAGGAGGAGGTGTCTGCCAGAAAAGCGAGATCTGTGGAGCTGCAGCCTTAAGCTACATAAATATGAAATCACCGAAAAGCTCAAATCCTCTGGGACAGGCAGTCTGAGTGGGGGTAAGGGGAGAAGGAGGAGCCATCCATTGGGTAGAGGCTGAGACCAAGGGGAGGAGGAGAACAGGGGGAGGGAGGGATGGAAGGGAGGGAGGATGGATGAGAACAGCAGGCTGGAGGTACAAAGAGAAAGGAAAGACTTGGAGCTACCAGTCTAGGATATTGGGGTGGTGGCAGGGGGAAGGGTGGGGGGGTGGGGTGCTTCCAGGAGCACAGATGATTTTTCAAAATCTCATTTCCCATCAGCAGAGCAGTAACACCTTTCTAGTAGTGAGTACAGGTTATGGAACTGCCCCAAAAGCAGCCAAGAGCCCCCCCCCCCCACCCACACACCTGCCAGGCTATAAGACAGACCAGTGTTCCGATAAGAATTTTAATTTTTTTTCTCCCCATGGGAAGATTCAGACTCTCACAGATACTTATCTGCGGGCTGCTCTGTGCAGGCGTGGGCCGTGAACACCGGCTGTGAACATCACAGGCAAGGTCGTGGTTCTGGAATGTTCAGCTTTTTTGGGGGGGCAGGGGCAGAACAAGCCCCTGTCTGATGTAGGTTTTGAGGACGTACATCACCCACGTCCTCTGTATTTTTCAGGCTGTGCGAATTGTGCGTCTCTCTGGAAACAACCTGGGATCGTTGGTCCCTGGGGAGACCTTGGGGTTCCTTGTCTGAGCCTCTCACTTTACAGGCCAGACACCTGCGTGTGGCCAAAGACAGAGAATGTGTAAACCGATTCTGGGTAGTGCTGGCTTGTGAAGCAAGCCAGGGCTCCCCTGTCCCGATGCCCATCTTCCTCTTGGATCTTGGATGGGACGGCAGCTTGGAGACAAATTCGTAACTTCTGTAGGCTAGGAACTAAAATCCATGCATCATCTCAATGCAGACCTCTGAAAGAGGAAGAGAGGAGCTCCCCGCCTCTGCTCTCAAGCCAGGCTAAGCTTCACACTGTTTCCTGTATCCCCTCTAAGAGGCGGGAAACAGATGTGGTTGGCCCGATGGCCGGGCGTCTCTATTCCATGCTTATGAGATCAGTGACTTTGCTCGGGTTCCCCCAGGAGGCAGAGCCTGGAACAAGGCCTCGGGTACGGCAGTTGATTCTGTGGCACCATCCCAAGGGTGGAGGATTGAGAAAATAAACAGGGAAGGAGAGGAGGCTAATCCAGAAGTTATTGAATTGGTTTTAACAGTGGATAACAGGAACTCTATCCTGCTGAGAACATGGGCCTTGAAATTGTCCGCCTGAGATGCTGAGCTGAGGACCATTTATTTCCTGGATTCTGTACCCAGAGGCGGTTAAATGCCTTCATTCTGATTTTGCAGGTGCCTTGATGGGCTGAGTAGCAGTGCAAAAGCCCTGGGGCAGAAGGCAAGAGGTGGCAGGGGCAGCAGCTGCAGTGACAGGCTCTCTCCAGACACGCCTGTGTGTAGTCAGCCAGCTGCCACCATAACTCCCTGCCCAAGCAAAGATGAAGGTCAGGAGAACGTGAGACAGGGCATAAGAAATGGTCGATAGACTCATGCATAAAAATGAAAGTGTTTTCTTTGCCTTCCTGTATGGGGGACCTGCCCAGGCTTTTGTGAGATTCTGACACCTGGGTCTCCTAGGCTTTTGGCTATCACGGTGGTCCTCAAACTTGCAGAACCCCTGAAGGGCATGTTAAAACACGGGGTCCTGGACCCCATTCCAGAGAATCTCATTCCTGGACTCTTGGTGGGCCTGAGAATTTTGCATTTCTTACAAGTTCCCAGGTAATACTGGTGCCACTGGTCTGGGAGCCCCAGTGAGGGAACCAGTGTTGGGGTAAGACCTAATCTCAGCCCTGCTTAGGAGGGTAAAATCCTAAAATGGGGTTTCTGGCATAAGCCAAGTTAATAAGGCAGGATCTTTCTCCATGCACTGTTGCCCATCATGAACCTCACATGGAATAAAAAAAGTAGGTGAGAGGAGGCAGGATTTTTCCAGTCTTAGCCACCAGAAGGTCCCAAACCTGCCCCTTATCACATCAAAAATGGCACCCTTCATTGCATCCATATTGGAACGGATGCTGGATTTTGACTCTGCAGAACTGATGTGTCAGGTTGATAGGGTGCCATTATTTTTTTAAGAACAGCTTTATCAGGATATAGGGTACATACTGTACAATTTACAAATTGAAAGTGTATATAGTTCAGTGGTTTTTAAACTAAATTCAATAAATTGATAAAAATCAATTTTAGAATATTGTCCTTACCTGCAAAGAAACCCAGTTGCCATTAGCAGTGTCTCTACAGTGTGCTCCCGTCTGCACCCCTGGCCATAGGACTTCTGTTTTTATAGATTTGCCCATTCTGGACTTTTTATATGAATACATTCATGCTATATGTGGTCCTTTGGGACTGACTTATTAATTAGCATAATGTTTTCAAAGACCGTCCTTTTTCATGGCTGAGTAATATTCCATCATGTGGCTGTGTGGCACTTTGTCTACTCCTCACCTGGTGGGCATTTGGGATGCTTCCGCTTCTGGGGTATTATGAGTGATGCTGTTATGAACAGTCACACACAGGTTTCTGCACGAACGTGCATTTTCAGTTCTTTCATTTGTTTATAGCTAGAAGTGTAATTTCTAGGTCATGAGGTCACTCTATGTGTGATGTTTTTAGGAACAGCTAGATTGCTGTCCAAAGTGGTTGTATCACCAACAGTGAGTGGGAGTTCCAGTCTCCTTTCATTCCCATCAATACCTGCTATTCATCTTTTTTGATGGTAGCATCCTCCTAGTGGGTGTGAAGGGATATCTCCTTGGGGTTTCCATTTCCACTTTCCTAATAAGTCATAATATTGAGCATTGTTTCATGTGCTTATTGGCCATTTGTATGTTATTTAGAGACCCATCTATTTATTTTTTTAAAGATTTATTTATTCATGAGAGACACAGAGAGAGAGAGAGGCAGAGACACAGTAGAGGGAGAAACAGGCTCCCTGCAAGGAGCCCGATGTGGGACTCAATCCTGGATCCTGGTATCACGCCCTGCGCCAAAGGCAGACACTCAACCACTGAGCCACCCAGGTATCCCGAGACCCATCTATTTAAATTCTTTGTCTGTTTTTTAATTGGGTTGCCATTTTATTTTTTAATTGAAAGAGTTTTTATGCAATTCTTTTATGTAAATGCAAGCCCCTTATGAGATGTAGGATTTGCATGTATTTTCTCCCAATCTGTAGATCGTCTTTTAACTTTTTTGAGGCTATCCTTTGAAATAAAAAATTTCTAAGTATGATGAAATATGTTTTATCTATTTTTTTCTTTGGCTGCTTGTGCTTTTTGGTATTGTATCTTAGAAGCTTATGCCTAATCCAAACTCACTAAGATTTACTTCTATATTTTCTTCTAAGAATTTTATAATTTTAGATCTTATATTCAGATTTATGAGCCAATTTCATTCTTTTGCATATGGATATCCAGCTGTGCTGGCACCATTTGTTGCAAAGTCTGTTCTGTCCCTCGTACAATTTTCTTGGCCTCCTTGTTGAAAACCAGTTGACCATAGCATAAAGGCTTATTTCTGGACTCTCTTTTCTATATCATTGATCTTATGTCATACTGTCTCATTTACTGTAGCTCTCTAGTACGTTTTGAAATCAGAAATTCTGAGTCTTCCAACTTTGTTCTTTTATTCAAGATTGGGCTATTCTGGTTCCTTACATTTCCATATGCACTTTAAAGAATCAGCTTGTCAATTTCTTTTTAAAAGCTCGTTGTAATTTTGATAGAGATTACATTTTAAAGCTATAAACCAGTTTAAAATGTTGCCATCTTAACAATATTGAATTTTCCAGTCCATGAACATGGAATGTCTTCCCATTTATTAAGGTATTCTTTCATTTCTTTTTATAATATTTAGTTTTCAGGGTAAGGATCTTGCATCTCTTCATTATATTTGTTATTTTTGATGTTACTATAAATAGAATCACTGCCTTTATTTCACTTTCTGATTATTTGAAGAAGTAGGGGCTCAGGAAGGTCATAGTAATTTGCCCAAAGGTCGAAGTTATTAGTGTATAGAAATACAACTGTGATTTTGTGTGTTGATTTTATATCCTGCAACCTTGCTGAACTCTTTTATTCTAGTCGTTTTAGTGGATTTCTTAGGGATATGTATATGAAAGATCACATCATCTGAAAAGGGAGATAGTTTCATTTCTTCCTTTCCAATCTGGATGCCTTTAGTTCTTTTTCTTCTCCAATTGTTATGGCTAGAACCTCTAGCACAATAGAAGTTGTGAGTAATTTTGTTCTCTTTTATCCAGTCCTAGCAAGGAAGCTTGCAATCCTTCACCATTTCATAAAATGTTAGCTGTGAGTTTTTCATAGATATTTTTTATCAAGTGAGGATATGTCCTCTTATCTGTAGTTTTGTAAAGAGTTTTTTTTTATCATGAAAGAGTGTTGAATTTTGTCAAATGCATTTTCTGCATATTAGACAATTGTGTGTTGTTTTTGTATTTGGTCCTTTTCTATTGATATGATGTATTATGTTGATTGATTGTCAGATGTTAAACCAACCTTGCATTTCTGGGATAAATTCCACTTGGTTATTATGTACAATCCTTTTTACATGTTGCTGGATTTGTTTTACTAGAAATAACTGAAGGAGACTAAAAAGAATTTCCTCAAATAGTATACCATTCTATGCTTGTCTTTGGTAGCCTAGAATATTATTTTTGTTACAATAAAATAATTGTCACTTATGCTCATATAAGTGTCACTTGATGCAATGAGCAGAAATGTTTATTTGAATCTCAGTGATACACTCAATATACTTACCATGATATATTCATGAAAGACATAATATATATCATTGGACATAATGAATATATTCATTTGGTACTCAATAGCGTATTCATTGTATAATCAATATACTGATGATATTCTCATGAATACCTAACATGATATATATCGTTTGTTATGATGAGTTATTCTTGGAAGACAAATGGCCACTTTCCATTTCGTAAGTTTATAGGCCACTGTATGTTTGTGGCATGTTTGTGGAGGTCAGTCTTAAATCACTTAAATACATATTCCATATGTATTATCTTAATAATACAATAGCTTTGTGAGATGGATCTTACTACTTCCATTTCATAGATAAAGGAACAGTAGCTCAGGAATCTGAAATGACCTGCCCAAAGGTCAATATGAGAGTAAATTGTAAGTTGGAATTGAAACCCGATCTGACTGTAAAGGAGAAAGGAGGGAGCAGGTGGTGAAGAAAATGAAAGCGTCATGGATAGACAAGGAGAGATCCAGAACCTATCGGCAAAGATGAAGGTGGATTCAGGGAAGAGACACCCAGGCCCAGAGGTAAAAGTCGACACTCTTTTCTTGAGAGCCCTCATCTGGTGCCAGCAAAGGACACTCAGTGCCACATCTGGCCTGGTACTCCCAGGGTTCTATCCCCCACCACCCATTGTGCTCCTCTAGCATGAACTGACTTGACCTATAAAGAAAGATCTGTGGGTATATGTAAGACCAAAACAAAGGGCTCACTTCTGAGATGAAACAGGATTTTTTTTTTTCAGACCAATTGGTGATTCATAATAGGATGTAAAATTCTATTTTGCCTGCAGAATGTAGTGGCTCTGCACGATAGTACCATGAGAAATATGTCTTCTTTTCCTCCACATGTTGGGAGTATGTATAGTGAACCTGCATTTAATTGGAACGCATTACTTTGACATTTGTGATGGCCTGGACAGGAGCTAGGCTTGAGCTTTAGCTTTGCTCTTTTTATGGGACCAGAAAGGAACTTGTAAGTTATTTGTTTATATAAGTGAGCACAAGAGTGTTATATCTCCTTAAGAGATAATAAACAGTTCTCCAGAACTTAATATAACTCTATACCTACAAGATTGTGGATATGATAACTATGAATAATTTTTTGCCTATTATTAAAGTGGGCCTCAAAGACTTTCTTGACAATTCTTGGTTAGCTAATGACACTTCCCACCCTCTGTGCTTAAAACGATTGAGTACTTATTCAATACCAATATTTAATTAAACAAATATATAATCACATGGTTTCTCTTAAAATAGTCTGTGATCCTGACGTGCCTCCACACTGTTGTTCTGAATGGGTGAGGGAAGGCTTATTCCTTTGATTCTGTTGGTAGTCAGTGATGTCTGATCAGGCTGCTTTATTTTTTGTTTTTTCCTCCCCCTTTGTCCGTTGAAAGAAACAATTCTTTGGGGGCCTCTATTTGGCAGTCTACCCAGTCTGTGTATTTTGACGCTCAAGATCCTAAGTAGTAAAATAGAATATATGTTTCACGTTTGTATCAAGATTGCTCATTTCCAAACCTCATAATTATCTTGTGAGCAACTTATTTTTCACACCTATGAAAAGAGTTGAACAAACATAGGAATAAACATCAGAACTCAAATCATGAGACTTGACTATCCTTTGGCTCATCCCATTCATCTGACTTTGCTTTCACCGGGGCAGGGCAAGCGTAGGTGTACTTCTCTCCAAAGTAACATCTGCAGACTTTGAGATGTCACAGAGAGAGGGGTGCTGTACCAGTGGTATAAGACAAGTTGAAGGCCATGTGTGGTCTGGGGTCCTTTTGTTTAATGTTATGCCACTGGGGAAACCTCATCAGCTGGATGCTTTTGTTGTTGGCTCCTTGTAAGGAAGTGGAAAATTTTGGCTAGCTGTAACAATTTTTCTAAAAGTACCACCCTGTAAATTTACCACCCAATCGCCGCACCATGTCTCTCCATCCTGAATCATCAATGAAACCATGCCTTCGCTTATCATCCATCAGCATTAATTTGTGCATATTGTGGCTCTCGTTGGGTTGGAAGAAAACCATTCATAAGCTTGTGGCTTAACCTGTGGCTCTCACATTCCTTGATTTCAGAGTAAAATCCTTTACTCCTTGGTTTTGGAGTAAATACTCCAGTATAGGATGATTTGGCATCGTTTCTGTTCTTGGTTGGTGCATAGTCCTTCGAAGAGGGCTTTTGTCACCCACCTACATGGTAACAACAGAAGTTATTCCTGGTATGGATTTTATGGGTCAACACTTTGGAAACTGCAGATGCCAGTGGCTGTGTCTCCCTGGACTTGAATCCTGTAGCTGAGCAGCCTGGGGGGATGTTTAGGTCTAGAGGCAACTGCTTTATTTACAAAGACCCAGTGCTTTCCAAATGCCTACACAGCTGCCACTTAGCTTCAACTCCCTGCTAAATTTGATCTCTGATGAGAGGGAAGAAATGGGATCAGGTAAAAAGAGAGTGAGAGAGAATGATTATTCACATTAAAATTTTCAAGTCAATGGATTTGAAGCAGGCAAAAATGAAGCATGTAGGAAGTTAAAACTGTCAAGAAGGTGGTATATGAACCCAGAGTTAAATCCCCTGCACTGTGCCTTCTTTTTCAAAGATCTAAATAGAGTCCTACAAGAGCCAAGAGGAACCAAGAGAATGCCGAAACATATATTGCCTTTCTGACTAAATGTTTCTTTGGCATTTCCTTTGTCCCCCAATGTAGGAATGAGTGGCTTATGAAAACCATGAAAAACAATGTCCTTTTTTTTTTTTTTTCATGACTGGTTCATTGGCAGCTGAAAAGCTCTGTGTGACTCTGGTTACCCCATATCAAGAAGGAAGAACAGGGAAGTCATTGGTGGCGTGGAGGTTGGGGCTGCCATGATGAGACACAAACACCAAGTTAGTGTCCTCTGCAAGACCAAGGTCAGGGCATGACATGAGCCAAATTTGAGAGCTGTGAACGGTGTGGATCAAGTGAATATGAACCATTCACTTCTCCAAATGCTAGTGTTGATCAAAAAAAGGAAACCTAACCTCACCAACAGGTAACGATAGACATGTGGAATTTGTCCATAAAAAGGGTCGGTTCTGGTCACAGAGGGGAAGCTCAGTCAGCATTGCTCTTTAGAAAAGAGGCTACTCTGCAGCAGAAGTGGCCCCAGGAGCCACTGATGTCACCTGTTGTTGTGATCCTGCCTACGCAAGGTGTCCCGTTCTCTCTGTGACAACCCCGGTCACACAGTTCTCCCTTTGCCTTCATTTTTGGGAGCATCAGTGCTCTGATCTCTTGCTCAGTCTCCTGACCTGCTCCATTGCTAAAAGCTCAACCTGGAGATGCCTACAGTTGGTCCAAATCCCCCACTGTTCTCATCCTGAAGTCACTAACCTCGAACAGCCACCAGTGTCATTTTGCTATTTCTGAAATCACTCCACTTTTGAGCCCCGGTGACTACTTAATTACCACATGAGATGGTTCCTCTTCAGTCCTTAATCTATTTGTTTGTTTGTATTTGAAGCTGTTAACCATCTTCGTAGGCTGAGTTTTGTCCTCTTGATTTCCCTTTATCAACATGGCCGCCTCCATTATATGCCTACTCTTCCAACAGCTCTCTGTCATTGGGATTCCTCTTCTTTGGGCCCATCCTTTAAAAAGACGTTTCCCCAAAGGTTCCTTTCTTGTACATTTGTCTGCTCCTCCTCTCTCCCTTATTATCCTATTCTTTTCTCACCTCCAGGAAGATCCTTCTCAAATCCACTGCTTGCCCCTGGACTGTCCCTACATTTCCAACTTCTTTTTTTTTTTTCCTAAAATTTTATTTATTTGAGAATGAAAGAGAGCATAGAGGGGGTGGGCAGAGGGAGAAGTAGGTGATGCAAGTTCCTCACTGAGCAAGGAGTCTGATGTGGGGCTCAATCCAGGACCCTGGGATCATGATCTGAGCCAAAGGCAGACACTTTACCAACTGAGCCACGCAGGCACCCACCCCATGCTTTCATTTCCAACCATTCCAGGTCCAAAGAACTATGGATCATTGTTGATTGCTTGTCCTATATAGACCTGCAGTATGCCTTTGTTCTGTAACCACATGGCACAGGCTTATTCATCTCCCTAAAATGCTTTCTTCATTCAGTAAGCATCCCATGAGCTACCAATATTATTAGGTCCTATGTCAAGGGATGAGGATAACCAAAGATAAATAGGCCCTGGCTTCATGGAGCTCAGGGTCTAATGGAAATGGAGATGTAGAGACAAAATAACTAATAAATATTGAGCATTGCTATAATGGAGACCTGATTTAAAAGTGATAAGGGGGTGCTTGGGTGGCTCAATCAGTTGGGCATCTGCCTTTGGCTTGAGTCGTGTTCTTGGGGTCTGAGATCAGGCTCCTTGTCAGGCTCCTGGGTCAGTGGGGAGTCTGCTTCTTCCTCTGCCCCTCCCCCAACTCATTCTCTCTCTCCCTCCCCCCCCAATAAGTAAATAATTTTTTTTTTTAAAGTCATGAAAGAGGCAGAATTGTATGTGTTGGAAAGATCAGGGTAGGTTTCTCAGAGGAGGTGAGGCTGGGGTTGAAACTTAAAGAAGGAATAGGATTCTCATCAGTAGGTTCTTTAACAATTTCGTGTCCTAGGAAAAAGAAACAATGCACAAAAATATGTAGAGATATCCAGGATAATTTTTTTTTTCAGAAAACTACACATGACCTTGGTTTTTGGATGTTCAAAGACGTGCATGATGGGATGGAGGCAGGATATTTTATGTCCTGCCAAGGCATTGGGCATTTAGCCTTTACTCAGTAGCCAACCATTAAGGAATTTTGAGCAAGGGAATGACATGGCCAGATTTTTATGCCAGCAAGTCCCTGTGTGATGAATGAATAAGGAGAGAGTAGACTAAAGGCAGAAAAAAATAAAGTAGGCATAACATTTTAATGGTCTAGTAAGAAATGATTGATAGAGGGCGTCAGGAGGAGAGGATAGATTTGAGATACAAGAGGGAAGAATCAGGGGCACCTGGCCAACTCCATCGGTGGAGTGTGCGACTCTTGATCTCAGGGTTTTAAGCTCGAGCCCCACTCTGGGTGTGGAGTTTACCAAAAAATAAAATCTTTAAGATGTAA
The DNA here is from genome assembly GCF_011100685.1 of Canis lupus familiaris. Lineage (NCBI taxonomy): Eukaryota > Metazoa > Chordata > Mammalia > Carnivora > Canidae > Canis > Canis lupus. Next base: position 35,745,445 of record NC_049226.1, read on the forward strand.
TGATTGATTTAGGTATCCGGTGAGGACCTTCGGTTGGTTTCTCCAGAACATGACCCTGGGAAGGTTCTTCACCACTTGTGACATTAATCCTGGCTTCATAGGCTTCAACCATTGTTGGGTCGCTCCAACCAACAAGGAAGGCAGGTGGCTGGGCTTGGGTAAGACATACGCCAAGTCCAATGCAGTCTGCCTCCAGCTGAAGGAAAAAACACGTGACAGGTCTGCCCACGGCCACGGGGGACCCACGCATCGTCATCATGTACTCCGAGGGTACCATGCTGAACACAAGGGAGAAACAGATGCTCCGAGGAATGGAGGAAAGATCATTTATCTGTTCATAATTTAGATTTTAATGTCGCTTTGAAATGCAGGACGTCATTCTTGCCTTCTGGGACTGAATGTTGGAAGGAGACATCTGTTTATCGAGTTGTCCTGGGCCTATTATATAAATTTATGTTTAAGTAATCAGTTCAGGTGAACCCTGAGGAAGACAGGGAAAGGGGTACAGAGCCCCAGGAATCTCCCCTTTTGTGAGAGAATGTCCCTACCCCAGGGTTTCTCCACTTCAACATTATGAACATTTTGGACTGGAGAATTTTTTTCGTTGTCAGGAGGCTGTTCTTGTACATTGTCAGAATATTTGTCAACCTCTCGAGCCTTTCCCTAGGGCATCCCCCGGCCCCCACGTTGTGATGGCCAGAAATGTCCCCAGACATTGACAGATGTCACCCGAGGGGGGCAGGATCTCCCAGTATAGAATCACTACACTACACTAAAGCCTCTCAAATTTGAAGGTGCATAGGAATTGCCTGGGGACCTGTTCAGCTGCTGATGCTGACTCAGTAGGGCTGGAGTGGATATTCTGCATGTCCAGCAAACTCCCAGGGGATGCCTATGCTGCTGCCCCAAGGACCATGCTTTGAACGTCAGAGTCTTCCTACCGTCCACCGGTGCTGCTTCTGCACCTGCTACCACCACAGAGGTAGAGCCTGGTGGGGGGTGTGGGGGCAGCAGAGATGCCACCAAGGCTCCTCCTCTCTGTGTCAGCGAAGACCTCCACCAAGGGGCAGAGAGCAGAGGGGGGTAAGCCCAAGAGGCACATCTCAACAGTGTTGTTCACGCCTCTGATGTCACACCGGAAGCATGGGGCAGGGGGAGAGAGACAAGGTCTGGAGTGCTCACACATCAGCCAAGGCAGCTGTGTCTCTCAGTCCAGGGGGTGCGGTTCAGAGGGCACAGCCGCTAATAGGACCAGATGGTCGGTGCCTTGTTTGTGGGCACGTGCCTCCCCCCCCCCACCTCCCCACACAGTGATTTCCTCATTTGTTCCTACCCTCCGGAAACAGAAGAGCCATTTCTAAATGAACGGGGGCTGAAGGCTCTCTTTCTTCCCAGTCTGTGTGCCACTGAGCCTTCAGATGGGAATCTGTTGAATCATGGAACTTTCTTTAAAAGCGCCGGCAGCCGGCTTTGTTTGGGAGCCAAGTAGGGTCGTGATGTGGAGCCAAATGAAAAGATAACCAACTCCCCACCACACACACACACAAACACACACACACACACTCCCACCCCCTACAAAGGGACCCCTAGTCAGGACATTATCTGCCATCGAACGCCTGGAATTACAGGAGGTGCCTTGTGTTCTAAGCCCTTAACTGTTAACACATTAGGGCGAAGCCCTTTGGCAAACCCTTCCAGATAGGCCAACTGGGAGCACTTTACCCTAGAATTCCCCACACCGCAAAGCTTGGGGAGAGGCCAGAGCCCAGGGGCTATTCACTGGCCCTTCTGTTCTCAAGCCCTGAAGCAAAGAGAGGGGTTTAAGTTTCTTAGCCTCATCAAATGGAAATCCTTCAAGGCTGTAAAAACCACCCATGTTCCCAACTGTATGCTTCTCTTCGTTGATGTACGCTGTTTTATTCCAAAATACCCATCATTTCCAATACTGACAATGAGGCTGGTCATGTGCCCCCCACGTTAGGAAACCCCCCAATAGGGACTTCTTAAGCCAAGGGGAGCCCAGGGGTACTGTGGCTTCCACTCCATTGCTCTGCCTCTGTCCTGAGTGGTCACACTCTGCACAGCCTCAAACGGGGAGTGTAGACAGCTTCAAACTTGCACCTTGGTCCTACATTAGCCTTTGAATTCCTGCTGAAACTCATGACCTTGACCAGCACCTGAATTCCTTAGGGTGATGGACTCGAAGGATTCCATAGCTGGTGACCTTGGGTGATGGGCTTAATCTCTCTGAATCTGGTTTCTCCCCAGTCATGCGAGTACACTGACACCCTTTAGTGCTGTTGTGGGCAATTAGGGAAGGAGTAGAGGATCAGAGGGGAGTTCCTCTTTTGTTTTGTTTTTTAAAAGATTTTATTTATTTATTCATGAGAGGCAAGAGAGAGGCAGAGACACAGGCAGAGGGACACAGGCAGGGGCTCCATGAGGGGAGTCCGATGCGGGACTTGATCCCAAGACTCCGGGATCATGCCCTGAGCTGAAGGCAGATGCTCAAGGCATCCTGAGGAGGGTTCCTGTTTGCTGAGCACCTCTCTGGCAGGCCTGGGCTCTGCCCACTGGGATTTCAGCCTGGATGACTCGAGGAGCTAAACTGGCCTCAGGTACTCCTCCGCTCCTGACTCTAATGCTTCCCAACCCTGCTGTTTTCCTGATGTAGCTTCAGGCAGACTACCTCCCATCGAAGCACATCGGCACCTCTGAGCAGGTGTCTCTGTTGAGACACCGACTTCATTTATTCCTGTGGACCAGAGCAATTTCACAGAACTCCAGCCACTCTCAGCCAGGGTGAGGAGTTCAGATGCTGCATCCCTTTGCGGGCGGGAGCCTGTGTCTGCAGTTGGGCCCGGGAAACGGGGGATGCTCAGCCCAGCAGGGTCCACACATCTGAGCAGACCTGCACAGAATCCACATTGTACTCGTTGCCTTGAGCCAGGCCCTCTGGCGCTCAGAGATGCAAGCGCCAGCCTGGGCAGGTCCCATCACACGGGTGGGCAGCAGGCTGCTCCAACCCCAGCTCCATGAGGCCGTGGGAAAGCAGCTGCTTCCAGCTCACTGCCTCTGGGTTCTCTCTTCCTTGGCCTGTCTCGCTTGCATGAAACCAGAGCCCAGAGCTTCTGCTGCACAGAGGCAAACATCCTACACAATTACTCTCTTTCCAGCCACAGCGAAATAGCTTCCTCGACCCACTTCAGCTGGAACGTCTTATTTAAAGTTCACACCCGAAGAGACGAGGGCGTTGATGGCTAATTTTCCCTAAATGAGAATCAGGAGGCCTCTTCCCTGGGCTGACAGCTGTGGGGTCTGTGTCCATCTGTCTGGTCCCTGTTGGCCCTGACGCTGCCTCTGGGCAGGGGACCGCCGCAGGCTTGCTGCCAATAGCACAGCATCCTCCTGCGCATTCCAGGAGTGCTGCAAACCAGCTGCCGACTCCTGGACCCAAACCCCCCACCCCCACCCGCCGCTATGTCCCCTTGCAGAGGCCCAGCAAAGTCCTCGTTGGGAGAGAGGGGGACGGATGGTTCTCCTGTCCTGTAAATGCCATGCAGGGGAGCAATCTGCAGGGTTGGGAAGGAAGGGCCTCCTTGGCTTTCCCAGGCTTAGGGAGTGAGGGCTGGAGAGAAGCCCCGTTGGGGCACCAGGGTTTCGCCCCACCACTGTGCCATTCCATGGGAAGGGCAGTGGCAAGAGATGGGGACACCGCACAGGTACAAGCCAGCAGCAGTGAGGGCAGGCTGTGTGGACAGTTTGCATTAAATCTTTTTATTGCTCAATTTCAAGACAACTCCCTGCCCTTATAACGCGGCCCATTTAAAATACAGAATAATCCTAATTCTAAAAAAAAAAAAAAAAAGCAACACCTGCCCATTAAGGAGAGTTTGGAAAACACAGAACAGTGTAGAAAATTATTCATCATCCCAACGGGGTCCTTGGAGCAACTGAGGTATCTGTCCTCTGCCCCATGGTCTCCCCCCAGCCCCCCCTTTTTTACAAAGATGTAACACTTTATATATTCATTATAAACCTTTTGCTCACTTGATGTCATTTCATGAGAATTTTCAAGGCACTGAAATATTTTTCAAAAGGCAGCAGAGAGGGGTGCCTGGGTGGTTCAGTGGTTGGGCATCTGCCTCTGGCTCAAGGTGTGATCCCAGGGTCTTGGGAGCGAGTTTCCCGCAGGGAGCCTGCTTCTCCCTCTGCCTGTGTCTCTGCCTCTCTATGTCTCTCACAAATTAAAAAAAAAAAAAAAAAGGCAGCAGACGATGACTCTGTGGCATCCAGCCTTGGAAGTAATATAATTTATTCAGCCATTTCCCTGTTGATCCCATTTAGCTTGATTCTAGTTTTACACTATTATAAATAATACCGTGATGATAATCATTGCACATAAATCTCTGCTATGTGTGTAATTATTTCCCTTGGATGGATTGCTATTAAGTGGAATTACTAAGTCACAAGGTGTGCATGTTTTAAGGCTCTTATTATATATCATTATATTACCCTAAAGAGATACCGCTCCATTATATTTCTCTTCCAATTTGCCAGTTTATGTCCACAGCCTAGTTCCCCCCCTCCAAGGAAGTTCATCTCTTCTTTATTTGTAAGAGCTTTTTAATATATACTGAAAATATTAGCTGTTTATTTTATTTTGTTAGAGATTTTCTACTTCTCCATTTGAGGGGGCGGTGGGGAGATAGCTCAAGCAGGGGGAAGAGCAGAGGGAGAGGGAGGAGCAGACTCCCTGATGAGCAGGGAGCCTGATGAGGGACTTGATGCCAGAGCCCTGAGATCATGACCTGAGCCGCAGATGGACACTTCCACTGACTGAGCCAATCAAGTGCTCCAAAAATATTAAGTGTTTATAAAAAATGTTTAATTACAGTAAAATAGGCACAACATAAAATTTACCATCTCAGCCATTTCTGAGTGTACGGTTAGGTGTGTTCGTATTGCTGTGCACTCATCACTGACATCCAACCCCAGAACTTCCCCATCTTATAAAACCAAAACATTGTATGAGTAACCATGCATTTTCTCTATCCCCTCCTTCCTGGCAACCACCACCCTCCTCTCCTCTCTGTCTCTATGGACCCGACAGCTCTAGAGACCGCGTAGAAATGGAATCATACAGTATTTGCCTTAGAGGGTAGCTTATTTCACTCAGCATAAACGTGCTCAAGGTTTAACTATGCTGTACCACATGTCAGAATTTCCAGCCTTTTTAAGGCTGAATAATATCCCATTCTATGAATATATTACATTTTCTTTTTTTTAAAAAAAGACATTATTTACTTATTCATGAGAAACACACAGAGAGAGGCAGAGACACAGGCAGAGGAAGAAGCAGGCTCCTTATGGGGAGTCTGTTGTGGGACTTGATCCCAGGACCCCGGGATCACGCCCTGAGCCAAAGGCAGATGCTCAACCATTGAGCCACCGAGGCGTCTCAGGTTTTCTTTCATTTCACAATGACTTGCCTCTTCTCTTACATTAATTTTTCCCAGATAGACTTCAGACATACGCATCTGCTTTTTATTTTATTTCTTTTTATTTTTTCAATGCACCAGCTTTTTAGTTCCCATATGGATGATTCACATTTGAATTGTTTTAAAATCACAGGTACATTAGGGTGAGGACAATTAACATTTTCAAAACATCTCATGTAAGCACTATTTCTACTTATTTTTAGTTTTTAAATATTTTTTATTTTTATTTTTTTAAGATTTTTTTAAAGTTTTTTTTTTTTTTTGAGAGAGAGAGAATGAGGGAGGAGCAGAGGGAGAAGGAGAGAGAGAATCACAAGCAGATTCCCCACTGAGCACAGAGCCCGATATAGGCCTTGATCCCATGACCCCAATATCCATGACCTGAGCCAAAATCAAGTCAGACACTTAACCAACTGAGCCACCCAGGTGTTCCTCTACTTATTTTTAAATAAAAATGAGTTTAATTTAACTTATTTTGTTTTAAGCTATCATGGCACCTAAAATTTGGATCCCCACCGGGGCAAAGATTGGAAGTTCAAAGTTAATCTCACCCAGCACCCCATTGAGTGAGTCAATAAATGAATATGGGTTCAAGTCCATCTGCACGGATTGGCTTTTGACCCCAGGGGATCACTGGATAGTTAGTGGGAGGCATCTGGCTGGAGGCAAAAGCAGTTGGGGAGGTTTTGCTCATCCTCTTGCTGGCCCTTACTCTTGTTGGCCCTTCCCTGGTCTCATAACAACTCAGCACTTCCTTTAGGTGCAGATAAAGCAGGAAGTCCCATGACTCAGAACTTGAGATTATTAAAATGTGTACACAGACAGACTGGTTTTGTTCACTAATTAATTTGTTCATTAATTAATTCAACACATAATTAACGAGCACGGCGGGTGCCGTGGGTACTCAGAGATGGGTTCGGGTCACAGCCAGCCAGATTCAGGGGCCTCTCCCCTCTGCACTTGATGAGAACAGACCACGAGCCACATGTGACCAATCACCTGGGGAGATGGCCAGGTGGCTGCTCTAGACTGTTGAGCACAGTATTATTTCTACTTCTTGCCACTGAGCTGAAATCCTTGGCCATCACGTCCAACTTCCTTGGGTCCAGCTCTCTTGAACATGACCTCTACTCCCCTTCCTGCTGATGCTTCCACAAATTCCACTTTCTTGCAATATAAATACGTCTTTATGTCCTCATGGCAGCTCGATGCTGCCAGAAGACCGCAGGCTTTGGGATAAAATAATGTTTCTTTGGAACCTTTCCTATTTATGTTACTAGCTGTGTAGTTTGGGACAAATTATCTAAAACGAAGGCAGATTTTCTTTTTCTTAGGTGCCATATGGGAACAACGAATCTACCCTTCGTGAGGCTGTTTCAAAGATTCTATTAAATGAGATTTTATGGAAAGCATGCCACCAAGTGCCACATCAGAGGTGATGAGCATCTTTATAAACAGCCGGCCTTCCCTATGGGTCAGAGGTTCTCCTCGACCTAGAGATTTATCACACTTCTCCTGGGTTTGGCCTGACTTCCCCTTACAGTGAGAACCATTCTTTTTACTTAAATCGCTCCTTTAGAAGAGGTCGGGGGCCTTCAGCTTCTTGTCAGCTGTTGCACTGAGTTTATTAGTGGAATAAGTGTCTCCAGGCCGGCTGCTGAGATGAATATGCTCTGCTTCCTTCCTGGCAAACATAGTGTGGCTTTACTTCCCTCATTGCTCACCGGGCAGCCAGGGCCAGCTCTGATGCTACAACTTCATTAGAGACAGAGCTTAAGCTTCTGCTTTGATGCCTTTCTTCTTTCCAGTCTTTACACCAAATCCCTTCTCCCTGCCTCCTCTGCCGCTCCAGGGTGCATTCCCTCTTTCCGAAGGAAGCCTGCTGGGCTGCTCATTATCACGAGGTCAGCTCTCCTGAAGTGACATCCTAAGTCTCTGCAGAAGAATGGCAGGGACGGGGCAGTGCACGTGAAGGAAGGGCAATAACTGGGCTTGGAGGTGGGTGGTGGGTGGTGGGTGGTAGCAGACTCACCTGCCCTTCCTGGGTGCTGGGAGCTTGACACCTCACTTTCTCTTTCCTGATCTGTTTGCTCGTTTGCCTAATGGCAGGTCTCTTTGTGGCCTTGCAGCCCTGATGGTCTTTGGATTGTAAGCTCAGTTAAATCTGGGATACTAAGAAATAGTTGCCTCCTTTTGGGGTCGGTATAATTGGGGGACAAATGAGAATCCATTTAGTGCAAAAGTTAAAAGCATGTTTTTTTTTTAAGTTTTTAAAAGATTTATCTATTTATTTATTGAGAGAGAGAGAGAAAGAAAGAAAACGCTAGCATATGAATGGGAGGAAAGGCAGGGGGAGAGGGAGAAGCAGATTCCCTATGGAGCAGGGAGCCCGATGCGGGGCTCAAACCCAGGATGCTGGGATTATGACCTGAGCCCAAGGCAGACACCTAACCGACTAAACCATCTGGGGGTCCCTAATGCATGGGTTTTTAAAATTGATATCTAACAGAAATCGTAAAATACAGAACATTCACCAACCTTCAGTATATAAGTCAATGATGTCTCACGTGATTATGTTATCTCTTGTCTACCCGCCCAACTGTCCCTAACCACCTGTCCCCCATAAAAACGCAGAATATTTTCATGACCCTGTAAGAGTCCCTAGACTCCTTCCCAGTCTGTATTTAACCCCTAAAGGTAACCACTCTTCTGACCTCTGTCATCATCAAATGGCTTTGTCTGTTCTTCAGGAGTCTTTTTCAAAAGAATTTGGTCTTGGGCTTCAGCTTTGTGCTGCAGCACGTTCTAGCTTATGTCTGGCTTTTCATTTAACATCATCTTTATGAGAGTCATCTGTGTTGTTATACTGGCCAGTAGGTCCTGCCTTGTATAGTATTCATTTCATGAATATTCCACAGTATATTAATATTCCACAATATATTATTTATTCAAGCTGTTTGTTGGGCATTCTGAATACTTCCATTTTTTTTTATTACTCTTTTAAAGTAAAGCTGCAGTAGATCTTGCACATCTCTGATCATGGATTCTGATTCTTTTCTGGGGTAAATACTTATGTATGGAATTGTTGGGGTGTAGAGCAGGAGTCCTTTACCTTCAGAAGAAACTACCAAAAAGTTCTGGAGGCGTGTTTTTTTTTTTTTTGAAGATTTTATTTATTTGAGAGAGAGACAGAGGGAGAGGAAGAAGCAGACTTCCCACTGAGCAGGGAGCCTGATACAGGACTCGATCCCAGGACCCTAAGATCATGACCTGAGCCAAAGGCAGATGCTTCACCAACTGAGCCACCCAGGTGCATCCACCAAAAAGTTTTTTAAGGTGTTTTATCATTTTCTATCCACACCAACAACGTGTGCGAGAGTTTATTTGCTCCATATCCTCAGCAACATTTGGTGTGTTGTGTCTTTTGAACGTAAGCCACTCTGGCAGATGTGTGGTAGTATCATATTATGGTCCAAAGCATCTATTTTTCTGTTAAATTATAAACAAACAAACAAACAAACAAAAAACCATTTTAAGACCTAGGTCATCCCCCAAGGAGATATACGAATAGGAAGAAGAACCCTCAACACTCTGAGATTCAGTTTCCTCCACTGCAAAATGGTGGGAAATGGGCCATGATTGACACAGAAGATGGGGGGTCAAGGGAGAGTGTTGTGTCTAGCATTCAGAGGGTCAGGAAAATTTGAAGTGGGAATGAATGAATGAGCCTGTCGACTGAGAGAAAGTGGTGTTTGAGAAGGAGGGGGCGTGGTTTCAGGAGCTAAGTCCTTGAGAAGGTGGAGAGGCATGGATGTTAAAGTTATTTCACTTACTAGCAGGGAAGACAGAGAGAGGGGATGGGTGAGATCTGTAAATCACACCTTCTTTTCTCACTGTTCCAATTTCTCCTTGGAGTATGAGTCAAGGTCAAGTTGAAGGGTATAGGGAGCAGGTATGGAAGGTTCCAGGAGCCAGGAGAAACCCAGGAAGGATGTTCAGAAAGTGGAAGAGTAAACATTGCAGGAAAAGAGAGCAGAATTGCCTAAGGGTTTGAGGTGCCATCTGAGAATTTGGGTTATTCATCCTAAGAGAGACTGGTCATAATAATGGCAAACAGAGTGGCAAACATATCCCAGGCACTGTCCTGGATTCTTTTTATAATATGGTAAGTATTCATTAATTTGATTATCACAAAACCCTCCTTTAGTACGATTACTAGGCTCATTTTACAGATGAGGAAATGAGGGTTCAGAGAGTTCAGGTAATTTGCCTAAAGTCCTACAGTGACAAAATGGCAGCTGGTCAGCTCTCTTCACTGGTGGTTTTGCTGGGTGAGCACAGTGGGCAAGGTTGGAGGTCAGGGTGATAATAAGGATGGACCATGGCATCTGAGCAAGTTAAGGAGGGAAGAAGGCCCAGGATGGTGATGGATGGTGTATCAGTCGGAGTCTGGCAGGAAACAGATGGCACTCTTAAAAGGGGTAATTTGAGAACATTTTAGCATGAGTGTCATTAAAAAGAAAGAGGTAGGGTTTAAGGAATTTATAAGGAGTGGCATAGGTTTTGGGCAAATGGCAGCGCAGACCAGCCCACTGCGGGGCTGAAGGGCCAACGGAGAGGTCCTACCACCCCACCTACAAAATCCAGACTTGGGGACCCACGCAGGAGGAACAGGACCTGCAGGGAAGGTACATAGCCAGGCAGTCCTGAGGAAGGTCATGGCCTCTGCCTCAACCCCCCACTGAATGGAGAAGACCAAGTGCCTGAGGACAGAGGGCAGGGTAGGAACAGGAGTGTGGCAGAGGAGCAGGACATGTGGCCCTTGTGAGTGGACCATGGGACTGGGTCGTGGGTACACACTAGTAAATTGACCATACCAAATGGAAACATGGAACATTGGAGGCATGTTCAACAGCTTGCCTCTTGGATGTATCCACTCCCATCCCTACCCTGTCCTTGAGAGTCATGGGTTTGAGCAGGGGAAGGTGGCAGGAGCTCACCCCCAGGAGGGGGTGGTGTTGGGAGGAAGTTCATGCGGATAATTTCCCATCTCTGCACCTCCTCTAGCTCTCTGTTCTCTTCACAGGAGTCTGTCTCATCCTACCCCCCAAAATCTGGCAAGAGAGTTTACTAGAGACTGATCAGAGTATGTCAAGCTCCCAGTGAGGCCACCCCTCTCCCCACCACGTCTATCACTATCATGGCTTCCCTGGATCTTTCCATGGGACCCAGAGCGGGCAGTCTTGCTTTGTCCATAGAAGGACACCTCTGAGTGGAGTCGCACATGATGTTAGCTCCATAAACTTTGAGGTGACGCTATGCCCTATGCCTAAAGTTCACCATTTTGTTTCTTATCTCCTATTTTGCCAAGCTGTGTTATTCATTGTGGTGACAAATGCCTAACCCAGATCAGTGTGAGAAAGCCCCGAATTTGAATATGAACCTTCTCTCTCTCTCATCAATAGTTTCTCGCAGATATAGAATAGTCCATGAATTAAATTGCCTTCCCCATAGGAGCTGAAGCCTGACGAAAGATTACAGCCTCTAAAATTCTTCCCTCTCCCATATTTTTTGTTGTGCTGTCTTAGTCAGAAGGGTCTCTCTTAGGTGTTTTGGGAGAGGTAGGGCCCTAGGGCAGCTGCAGGAAGCATGGCTTTCCTAGAAGCATGATAGAATGAATGGAAGCCCCAGTGTGTACGGTGACAGAGAATTTAGGTTCTGTCCTAAATCACAGGCCAGCCACTCTGATTGTGTATATTCAACCTCTCTGCGGCTGTTTATTCATCTGCAAAGTGGAGATAATATTTTCCTCAAATATTTCCCTCTTGATAATAAAAGGCATTCATTGCCAATGTCTCTGTGTAAAGGAGCACAATAAAATAAGATGGTAGAGCTTTTCAGCATTATTTCATTTATCCTCACTAGTTTGGATGCACTCATAGGAAGCTCAGTGGGTTTTTTTTTAATTTTATTTATTTATTTATGAGAGACACACAGAAAGAGGCAGAGACATAGGCAGAGGGAGAAGCAGGCTCCCAGAGGGGAGCCTGATGTGAGACCTGATCTCAGGACCCCGGGATCACGCCCTGAGCCGAAGGCAGATGCTCAACCACTGAGCCACCCAGGTGTCCCTCAGTGGGTTTTTTTGTACAGGATGAGGAGAGGTCAAGAAACAAGAGAAGAAAGGGGGTCTCAGATGCCCCCCACCCCGGGCTACCCCACTGTAAATCTGCACTAATGTCCTCAGACTTGGTGACCAAGGAGAAACTTCCATCACTGTGGAGAGCACCTCCATCCTTTCTTCCACTTAAATTCTTCAGGACTCTTGGCCAGGGTCCTGCTCTCAGGAATGAGCCAGAACTGAAATGGGGATCGCAGTTAGAGCCGGGGATTTGGTTAGACTCTGGGCTTTTTTCCAAGGGGATTATAGCCAGCGCATCCAAGGAGAAACTAAATGGTGCGCTGGGGTCCCCTGAAATAGAAACCAACCTCTGTACCGTTTCCGGGGGCAGGGAGGAGGCTGTGGGCTGCTTGGTACGTTAGGGAAAGCCCTGATGTGGGAAGATGCAGAGTGTGGTCATAGCCCTTAGCCAGTGACCTTGGGCTATCTGTTTTCCCTCCCCAGCACTAGTTTCCTCGTCTGCAAATATCGAGGCTGGAAAAGGTGCCCTTGAGAAGTCCTTCCGTTGGAACATTCTCTGATTCTATCTCAATGGCGGGGAGTGGTGGGGGTGGGGGGGAGAGGGTTTAGCCCTCTCCAAATCTCTGAAGATTAATGTCACCATCAAGTAATCCTCTCTCTCATCCCCTTGGGAAATAATTAGGATGCACTAGAGGTGTGGTTTTCAGACTTTTATATTTGAGCCACGTAATGCTTTCTGAAACAAGGCATCTTACCCCAAAGCCAGCATGATATACAGGAGGCCGCAGCAGAGCTCCCCTCTTGCAGTGGATAAGGTTGACCTAGAGTTTGCCCTTGGCCGCAGCTGGAGACCTTTATAGAGGACATCTTCATGTTTTTGTTGTTTGTTTGTTTTGGTTTCAAGCACAAAGTGCCAGTTTTCCTAAATCCAAACCAACAAAACTGATGGTTCAAAGGACATTAATTTGAATCAGAAGGGGCTGCTTTAGGAGTGACCTTCTGGAGGATTGGCCTTCAGTGCGGTGGTTATCAAGATGTATTTCTAGGTTATGCTCCCCACCCTACCCTGCTTGTGATGAGATGTGATGAGAGCCTCTGCTTTCTTCAAGCAGAATGATAGGATGAAGAGTGCCATCTTGAAAGTCAAGAGTTGAGGTTTAGTATCTGAAATTATCAACCTGTGTGACCTTGAGAATGCCTCTACTCACCCTCTCTGGGTTCGTATTTCCTTCTTTGTCAAGTGAGAGTGTCGGGCAGGGGGGTTCCCAAAACAACCAGGATTGCGGATCCTGGGTCCTCACAGCTGGGGACCCATGGCCTCCACCAGGTGGGCTACGTACCTGGTGGCCATCCCCAGGTCTCCCAGCTACAGAGTCTGCAGAGGGGAGACGCCAGAGGGCAGATCTGTGGCACTGCCAAAGTACTTGCCAACAGCTCTGTTAACTCCACAGACTCTGGAGGAGACTGTCCCCATGCGCTTGTGTGAGCAAGCACTAGAATTGACACATAAAATAAAGCATTCCTGGTAGCTGCTCTCTCGAGATTTTTCGCCTAGTAAATAGTCATTGTCAGTGCAATCTGCAATTAGACCTGGCCTGCCCCCAGTTTACCTCAGTGGAGCGAGCTCAGAGCTGCCTCATTCGCTTAGCAAAAAGTGAGAGCATGGTGGAACAGAGGCCCTCCTGGCTCCCAGCCCACTCCCCTTTGTGGAGTGGGTGTGAGCTCTTGCGTACAAGAAGGAGCTTTGGGGTGTCTCTGAGAAAGAGCCCTCAGGCAAGATTGCAGAGTCCAGGCTCTGTCCAGCTCCTTCTACTCTTGACTCCTTCTGGCCTGAGGTCAGCTCAGGGCGGACTCCGCAGAGATCCCTGCATGAGAAAGAGGAAAGACTATAGTCTTTATGTGACTAGCAGCTCCCATTTATTGAGGCTTACTGGTGTACAGTATTAGGCGAAATGATTTATACCCAGGATCTCATCTAATCCTTACCACCCTCCTGCCAGGTGGGTATTAGAATCTGTGTTTGATAAATGCCTTGTCATTTACACAAGGAGACAGTGGCCCCTCTCACTTCCTGGCCCTTGTATTTCTTTTTATAAAATGACATTTATTAGAGATTTTTTCCCACCCATGTAAAGAAGTACAAAAAAGAAAAACAAAGAATGGCCCATGATCCCACTCCCTAATCCCAGATGAACTGTGTAAATAGTACAAAAATAAAAAAAATACCACATATACGTGTGTAGAAAGTTCCAACAGTAGAACAAGTAATAAAACTCCAAGGTGAACACCTCCCTTCCTTCATCCCAGGACCTCTCCCCAAGGGAAAGAACGTTTTAGTAGTTTGTGGGCATAATTACTTGCAGAAAAAAAAAATATCGTTCATATAAACCACTCTACTCTCTAATATATCCTCCCTGTATTATTTTCATTCTTGTTTGTACAAAAAGGTTCCTACTGAAACACTGATCTGCACCTTGCTTTTTTTTTTTTTTTTTTTTTTTAATCTTCTCTTGGAGATCCTCCTACATCTGCACATGAATTCTGACATCATCTTTGTAACAGCTGCATGGTTTTCCACCACAGGCATGGATTCTGGTTTTCTTAATCAGCTGCCCATTGCCAGAAACTACTATAGTTAATGCCATATTGTCCGGCCTGGTTCATGTATTACGGGGAGACTTGAAGACATATGTGGAGGGTGCATTCCTAGCAGTGAGATGCCAAATCAAAGGCTTGTCCTTCACATAAACACCACTACTTTATGCTCTCCACCAGCAGCAATGACAGAACCCCTCCTCCTGGCTTTGGGTGTCATGCACTACTTAAATTTTGCCAAGTTATTTCATATTTTGTAAAGATTTACTTATTTATTTTTTTGAGGCAGGGAGGGGGAGGGGCAGAGGGGGGGGAGAGAGATAATCTCAAGCAGACTCACTGAGCGTGGAGCTCAACGCAGGGCTTGATCTCACAACCCTGAGATCATGACCTGAGCTGAAACCAACAGTCAGTCGCTTAACTGTCTGAGCCACCCAGGCGTCCCCAAATCAACTAGTTTTTTAGAGAGGTCCTTTATTTTTTGACTTGCATTTCCTTAATTGTGACTCAAGGTTAATCATATTTTTTTTTACATATACCCTGGCCTTCAAAATTTTTTTTTCTTTTTTTTTCCCGAGGGATAGAATTACCTATTCATATCCTAGGTGCATTTTTTCCAGGGTGTTATTGGTAGTAGTATAATTGAGCTTTTTCTGAACAAAGGGAAAAGTCCTTTCTCACGTGTATTGGAAATATTTTCCCAGAGTTTATCATGTGTTTTGATTTCTGTCTGTGTCACATTTTTTTGCACCGAGAAGTTCAGCAGTGAAGTGGCTGTATCGCAGGGCCTTAGCACCATTTCGGCTTTTCAGAGACCAGCTCCCTGTCTGTTCTGAGCACATGCTGTGCATTTCAAGCAGGCTCTAAAGATGGAGCGCTGTTTCTCTGACCACGGAGGCTACTTTTGGTTTTATTTCATCACGATAATGCACTTTGGTCACTCCGTCTGCGTACCAGATTTTCCAGGGCAGATCCAGCACCACTTAACTTTATTTCTGTCAAAAAAAGCCAATTCGTTAAATGATACAAATGTGTAATCTAACTTACCAATCTTTTCTTAATGAATTTTGGGATTTGGGTACTGCTTGCAAATTATAAATAAATACATCTGTGATTTTTGAAATTCTATAGTTTTATTTCTTGCTGGACAGACATTGTCATCGGGCACCTCGCCCTTCCCCCCAAGGAGAACTTGTGGGGTTTATTTTATTTATTTTTTATTGTTAAAGATTTTATTTATTTATTCATGATAGACACACAGAGAGAGAGGCAGAGACATAGGCAAAGGGAGAAGCAGGCTCCCTGCGGGGAGCCCAATGTGGGACTTGATCCCAGGACCTTGGGATCACGCCCTGAGCCAAAGACAGATGCTCAACCACTGAGCCACCCAGGTGTCCCGAACTTGTGGGTATTTTAGTCTCTGAGTTCTTAAAACTGGAGATTCTTTGATTCCTTTCTTGTTGAGGAACAATTTGGTGGTGAATAAAATATTTGGGTTATAGTGACTTAACTAAAAACTAGCTATCTATCCATCCATCCATCCTTCTTTCCATCCACCCACCCATTCATCCATCCTTCTACTTATCCATCCATCATCTATGCATTCATCTATCATCTAATAAAATAAAGAATTCTTTAGCAATGAATTATGTCCCCAGCTACCCAATGTAGGAAAGAAAATATAGAAGCACCTCATCTACTCTTCCTTCCTCAATTACATTTCACTCCCTACCTCGAGAAATATCTGTTTTGAAGTATTTATCATTCCCTGAATCTCTTTGTGCTCATACTACATATGCACATATCCTGAAACAGTATAGAGTGTTGCACTGCATGTTTCATAACTCTTTCTATGTGATGGCATCCTGTTTTTCCTCGCTTTGCTTAGTATACTCAACATTATAACAGACGGTCCTCCAAGTTGCTACTCAGAGCTCTGGTTCATTCCAGTTGGACTGTAGCATAGGATTACGTCATAGGAGTATAGCACTATTTATCACTTGTTCTCTTGGTTAGGAATATTGAGCCCCTTCCACTTGTCTTTATTACAAACAATACTCATATGAACATGCTCATGGGTATCTCCTTATGCTCGTGTGTGAGGATTTATCTCCCTGAAGGGGGGGATTTGCTGGTTCAATCAAATATCCGTCTTCAACTTTCCAAAGCAGTTGTACAATCTACACTCCCAGCAGAAGTGTTCAAGGGTTCTTGTTCCCGCTTATCCGTGACACTAGTGTCAGGCATTTTTACTCTTCCCAGTCTGCTGGGTATGAAATGATATCTCATTATGGCTTTAATTTGAATTTCCCTGATTACTTGTGAGATTGAACACCACTTTATGTGTATCGGCCCTTTGGGTCTTCTCTGCTGCAACCGCCTGTTCATCTCTTTGGCCTGCATTTTCCATTGTGTTTTTTTTTTCACCTGCTTATTAATTTGGAATTCTTTATGAGGCTTAGTTATTAATGAAAATATATGTTTCAAGCCTTTGATTTGCAGTTTCACGACTGCTTTCGACCCCTCGCTTTTTAAGAATGCTCACTTGTTTCCTCTTTAGTCTGTACCTTTTGCTCCTTGTTTCAAAATCCTTCCCTACTTTGGGATCATTAATGGAATGGCCTTTATTCTTTTTCTGGAAATATAAGGTTTAGTTTTTCACACTTAGGTCTTCAGCCCACTTTGAACATGTGGTTTTTGTGTTTGTGTTTGTTATTGTTTTTTTGTATTTCTCTGCGTATGTATATGTATTTCCCCAATCATTCTACCTCTATTAGATGTTAAGTCTGATATTTTTCTCCTCCTGTGGAACTTCTTTTCTCTTCTTCCTTCTTTCCATTATCTTTAGTACCTTTTGGCAGAATGGAATCAAAACATCTCTACTCCAAACTGTTAGCAAGCTTCGAATTATTCTGAATGCCTTCTATATGTATTAACTCATTTAATCTCAACAACCAATGAAATGGGTATTATTGTTTCTCTTTTGCATCTGAGGAAACAGACATGCAGAGAGGTTTGAATCTTCTTGTCATCTTGCTTCCAGAGGGTGTGTTCTGTGAGCAGTATCTGTCTCTATGGAAATAAAAGTCTCAAAATTCTTCAAAAGGTTGCTTCACTTTTTTCCCCCCACCTTTTAAAAAAAAAAGATTTGATTTATTTATTCATGAGAGACACACAGAGAGAAGCAGAGACATAGGCAGAGGGAGAAGCAGGCCCCCCGTGGGGAGCCTGATACGGGGTCCCAACCCAGGACCCCGGGGTCACAACCTAAGCCCAAGGCAGACACTCAACCGCTGAACCACCCAGGTGCCCCATTTCCCCAACTTTTTAAAGAGTTTCATGAAAATGGCATCTTCCTTTAATTTTATATTTTAATTAATTTGTTATTTCCTTTATATTTTTAAAAGACGTTTCATCAGAGTATATCTAGATTTTGGTCACTTCTAATGCAGAGTGTGATGCTTGATCTTGCCTTTTGATCTGAAGACTAAAGTCTTCCCATCTGCTCAGAAGAAAAGAAAATTAACTTTTAATCGTTGTTTCTGAATGATCCCTTCTGTCTCTTCTGGGAATACTGTTGGAAATTGATGGAAGTGCCTAGAATCGTTCTCTCCATCTCCTCTCCCATCGTTTCTGTCTCTTTGTCCTCTTTGCCACCGAGTACCTGTCACTGAGAGAGTATCTCTTTCATTAGGATTTACTGTACTGATTTCCTTCAGGATGCAGTCCGCTGGCCATATTTGCAACCCAGGACAGCTGTCCTGGTCAGTTTCTTTTCCTCCCTTGGGTATTGATCTAATTTCACAGATGCCAATCACTCTTAAATGTTACTGAAATCACCATTCAGATATTATGTTTCCCCTTCCTGTTTCTTGCAGCACATTTCCTAACAGAGAAACTCCCTGTAGTCACTCAAAGTTGCTGCCCTAACTAGAGCCACCAGCATGGCACGACTCAGAACTCAGCCTCAGACCTCTCTTGAGCTTTCTCCTGCCAGAGGGCCAGTTGAACTTGAACCTTAGTGCTGCCCCTGTGACTTTCAGACTTCAGGATGCTGGTGATGGTGAGAGAGCCAATGGCAGAATTAAAAGTAGCGAATCCAGCCAGGGGCTGCATCACACCGTTAGGGTTCAGCAGGTGGTAGCAGGTGCACTCTGCAGCCAGAAACCATTCTCGTTCCTGGCAGGGCTGTGCGTTTGTCTGCACCACAACATGGGTGTGCTCATGCTGCTCAGCAAGGGTGCTTGCAAAGCTCTCGCCTACCTCTGCCAGGCTCTCTGCTGGACGTGTGGCTCTTTCTCTGGAAATACTCTTTCTCTTGATCCGAGTACTGTTTGGCTTCCTGTCTCGATGGCAGGCAGGAGGGCATAGACTTATGGTGGTGGCTGCAGACGGAGAAGGACATGGTTCTTTGTGTTATGTCTAAAGATGTCTGGATACTCATTCATCACACATCTCTTCAGCTGCTGGACTGTACACATCCTCAGGGAAGAGAAGAGACATTGACTCCCTCTGTTCACCCCATCCACCTGCACAGGGCTTTGCTTTTACCGATCCTTCCTCTCATCCTGCCAAACTAATTGTTCCTCTGGAGACAGAATGTGAATCCTTCTGGATCTTGACCTCCTAACCTTGGCCTTGTATCCAGCTGAAGGGAGATCTGTCAGTTGTTCTAACACATTTGTTCATAGAGTGTGGCTCCTGGACCTGTGGCCATCGGCAGCATCACCTGGGAACTTGTCAGTCGTGGAACTTACCTCTGACCTAGTATATCAGGAATTCCGGGGCTGGGGTCTAGTAATCTGGGTGCCTTCATGTGAGTCTGAGGTGCTCAAATTTGAGGACCACAGCTCCAGCAAAAGCTGAAGCTATCACCCTAACTTCTCCCACTCAGCGTCATGGGCAGCTTTCCCAACAAGCATCTTGAGAGATGCCTTTGAGAAATGTAAGCGCTCTGGGAGACGTGGGGCTCATTGACAGGTCCTTAGACTTGGTTTTCATGCTTACTTTTCATTTCATGTAACTCAGTATTTTCCAAGCTGATTCGACTATAGAATTCTTTTTTAAAAAAGATTTTATTTATTTATTCATAGACACACACAGAGGGGCAGAGACACAGACAGAGGGAGAAGCAGGCTCCCTGCAGGGAGCCCGATGTGGGACTCGATCCCAGGACCCTGGAGTCACGCCCTGAGCCCAAGGCAGGTGCTCAACCGCTGAGCCATCCAGGTGCCCCTGTCACCTGCTCTTGTTCCTGACACCTCAGCATATCTTGCCTTTACTCAACGCAGAGCCTCAATGTTGAAGCTCGACTTCCTTTGTGCCCCAACTTCTACGAACTTATTCATCACCATAGACTGCTCCTGAATCAGTAGTGTTTCCACCAGGTTCAAGGGTCAGAGAAGAGTCGCAACTCTGCCATTGTGACCATCCAGACCGTGGAGTGAAGTGGCTGGTGTCAGAGTTGTACAAATATTGGGCGAGGGGTGCCCTCTGGAGCCAGGGTTATGGCTGACCAGCTCCACAAACATGGGAGCGTGGCTTTTTCTCAAAGCTCTTGTGGGGAGTAAGGAGCCTGGGGTGCAGGATGGAAGCTCTTGTGGGGAGTAAGGAGCCTGGGGTGCAGGAAGCCACGGTTTGAAGGGAGAAGAACTGGAAGCTAGCATCAACTGTTGTCTTCTTTTGGCTTCCATTTTTCCATTGGTAAATGGGGGCATAATAAGATAGTAGGCAACTATCTTGGTGATTAAATTTTAAGAAAATGGTACATGTGAAAAATCTCTTAACCCGCACTATGCTACAAAATGTTCACTACTGCGATATCAACAAAACAAACCAACCCTGAGGCTGTGTTTTCAGAGGCACTGCCTGGCATGTAGTAGGTGATCAGAAAACTTGAGTCACTCATTAGACAAGCAGAGCCTTGGAGGCCTAGGCTACTGCTCAGTCCCAAGGGACATTGTTCCAGCTGACAGATAAGAATGATTTGTAAGTGGCACAGGCACTGTTTTATGTTTCATCGTCCTTGGTATTGATTCGTGTATCAAAAATTTTATTTATAAAAGAGCACAAAAATAAACCAGCCCAAATTCTGCAGGATGCATCACCGGTTCTGAATTAATGAGGTCCAAATTTATGACACTTTGGAACTGTCACTTCCTGGTCCTGCTCTGCCATCATTGGGGGCGGGGTAGGGAGAAAGTGACCATGTCATACAGGACAGAGGTCCCTCTCTCTTTGCAGTGCACAACCCACCCTCCCGACCCCTGCATCCCTAAAGAAGATGCATTTCTCCAGGTACTGGAGACGGTTTCTGGAGCTGTGACGTGGCTTGGGGTAGGGGCAGAGTCCTTTTAACTCCAGTAATTCTATTCTGTCAAATTCTGGGTTGTGACCACAGTATTTTATAACAATAGGGCTCATCATAGCAGGTTGTACGCCCTGAGGAGTGGGTATGGAGGGCACAACAGAAGTGATGGCAAAATCCTCTCAAGTTGTTGTGCTCGGACAGTTCTCAGAGTTTGGTCCCTGGACCTGACAGCATCAGCATTACCAGGTGACTTGATAGAAATGCAAAATCATGAGCCCCGTCCTAGATCTCCTGAATCAGAAACTCTGAGAGTGGGTCCAGCAGTCCATGTCAACATACCCTCCTGGCTTTTCTTTTCTTTGTTAAAGATTTTGTTTATTTATTTGAGAGACAGAATGAGCAAGAGAGAGCAGACCACCAGCCAGGGGATGGGCAAAGGGAGAAGAAGGAGCAGACTCCCAACTGAGCAGGGACCCCGATGTGGGACTTGATCCCAGGACCCTGGGATCATGAGCCAAGCCGAAGGCAGGTGCTTAAACAACTGAGCTGTCCAGGGGCCCAGCCTCCCATCCTGGCCTTGCTGATGCACACTCCGGTTTGAGGACTCTTGGTGTTGGAGAAGAAGGAAGGAATCAGGCCAGCCAGATTCTACTCATCAGAGGGAGGGCTCTGGAGCTCAAAACTTAGATAGTGGGTGGTACCAAGCACCCCCGAGGGTCCAACAGATGTTCATTGAACCAACTGAACAAACTGAACTTAGATTATCTCTCCATTTACCCCAGGGCAGTGGTTCTCTTTTCTGGTGGCACATTAGAATCAGCTAGAGAGCTTCTTTAAAATGTCATTGCCTAAGCCCAGACCTCAATGAATGGAATCAGAATCCCCGGAGTCATGTCTGGACATTCACATTTTTAAAAGCTTCCAGTTGGTTCCAACATGCACCTAGATTTGAGCTCTACTAATGCAGAGGGCACCCTTTTAAGAAAAAATGTGTTTAGGCTGTCTTTATATTTACCCTGCGTTTTTTTATTAGAAATTTATCTTATTTATATTATGAAAGAAAAAAACTTGGAAAATATGGAACCATTGAAAAGAGAGAAGAAATAAGACTCAGGTTCTAATTGTCTGAAGGCAGTTGGCAGTATCAGTTGTGTTTTCTTTCAGTTTTTTTTTTTTTTTAAAGCTCTGGTTTGACTTTTTTACAGCATTGTGATCATATATAATATAGCATTGAGAGAAAGGGGATGGAGGGCCAGAGCCAGGGGGGTAAAAGGAATCTCGAGCAGATCCCACATTAGTGCAGAGCCCAGAATGGGGCTCAGTCTCACGACCCTGAGATCATGACCTGAGCCAAAACCAAAGAGTTGTATGCTCAACTGACTGAGCCACCCAGGCACCTCATTTTCTGTCCACATTTTAACTTAACCTTGCATCTTGGGTAGTTGTGCACACTGTCTTACTTCTAAGTAGCTTTTAACGTGCTCCTGTAGCAACATGACGAAAATATGACTTGTCTTCATTTTCCTGTCTCTACCTCAGGATGACATCATGGAGTCCTTTTTTCTTTCCCATACCTGTATTTCAAGAGCATTGCGGAATCCTGTTTGGAATGTCAGAAGCAGAATAATACTCTCTTTTCGTTTTTAATTTCTTCTCCCAGGAGCCCCATGCACCTGCACGTTTTCTCAGCCCAGCCCCACAGGTAGACAGCTGCGTGAGACCGACAAGGGATAAGGTCTTATTACAGAAAGTCAAGAGGGGAAAGCAGGAAATATTTGCCTGGTGTTTTACAACCACCGTCCTGTCCCTCTTCATTGGCTGATGCCAGATCTCTCTGAAGCCACGAGGCTGTGTTTCCACGGGGTGTGGTGGGACTCATAAACTGTCATAGAGAGCAGCCCTGACCAGACAGACAGACCCCAGCCTAATGCTCTGGAAAGAAAGAAAACAAATGAGCGAGGCCAGAAGGAGCAACAGGGGAAAAGCTAGGCCAATGGACAGGATGGTGGGGCAAATCCACTGATGTTCTGGTGCACTCGGTCAGAAATGCCAAAATCAAGCCACGTGGACTCCTGTCCCTCTGCTTTCCGTGTATCCTTCCTATAACTTTTGTCTTTGTTGTGCAATTATATATATATATGTATATATATATATGTATATATACACATATACATACACATGTATATATACCCACATGTACTTGTATATATACTTGATATATATATAGTTTTTATATATACTGTGTGTATATTTGAAATATATATTATATATGTTTATAAAATAATATATATATTTTTTTCTTGATGGCGTCTACCTGCTGCCTCCGCTGCTGGTTTGAAACTGACTTCCTACTGGGTGAGCTGGAGCTGCAGGGCTTGCTTTGCTCTTGCTGCCATGGGTCTGCCAGGTAACTCTGCCCCATCTTCTTGCAGGACATTATGGGAAGGATGCTTACCGAAGTGGAGGACCTGATCTCCATAACTTCATCTCATCTGGATTTGTCACATTAGGAAGAGGACACACGAAGGGTACAGTGGAAACCATTTTTTACTAAAACACACAGGTTGCCTAGGGAGCCCCGATCTGAAATGTGAAGATGATGGTGGAGGCCAGAGGCTTGTCCGGGACAGGGGAAAAGCAGGGGTGGTTCTGTGGCAGCTTATCCTGGTAACGTACGTGGCTCCTGACAGGAGGGACCAGCAGGTCACAGGTGTGCCTTTAGAGGACTATAGACTTGCACGAGACATCCCTCCTGCCCCGCCCCTGGTGTGGAGCGGGACCCCAAGGCCAGGGCTCCTGCGGGAGGGACCACAGGCAGCGTGGTGGGAAACTACCAGCGGATGTGACACCATTGGAAAACTGTTTGCTCTCCTCTTGGCTCTTACCCGTTTTCCTTTTTAAACCACATTTTATAAATTGATGTCAATGTTCTGTACTGTGGGTTTTGAAGCCAGCGTGCTGCATGTCGAGAGTTTCAGTGTCCTAAGTGTGTCTATGTAAACTCTTGGGTGGAGACGCAAAGGTAGAGGTCACGCAGACCTTCAAGCCTCAAGATGAACGCTCACGTGGCATTTCTGCTGAGCTGCTTTATGACCTAGCTGACAGCTTGCAGAGCATCTGTGCAGGGGGTATGGAATCCTCGATTCTGTCTTTTGTTTAAAGAGTCCTCCTAGTGTTGTGAGCATCCTGTCATATCAAGAGTAACCGGATCCCTGACTCCTCTGATTACCTTCCTAACACCTGTGTACTGTTATAGATCAACTGTGAATTCTGTTGTAGGGATGCTGTATCCCTGTCTTCCTCTGAAATATGTGTCTGTTTTAAGTGTGAGCGAACAAGGACCTTTGCAATTTTTTCTTACATTCCATGCAACTACTTTTTAAATTCCCTATGTGATGTTTGTTCATCCTATAGAGAAAAAAAAATCTGTATCTGTGTATGTATTTTCTGTTGTGTCTCTTTGTGTCTAAATAAAGTTTATTGAGGATACAGGTGGCATTTGTGGCTACTCGAAGTTGCAGATATCAAATTGGGACCAGAAGGGGAATTGGGCTGCACGGTTAACCAGCAAAAGACACGCTCTTAGTCATACCCCTGTTAGCTCAAAGCTAGGACAGCCAGCCCCCACGTCATCTGCTCTGTGATGATTACCTCTCACTGACGCAACTAATGAAACAGATCTGAAACATCACGTTTTAAAACAATAACAAATAAATGTATTATCTTGCATAGTTTGGGTGGGTTAGGAATTCGGGAGCAGCTGAGCTCAATGCTTCTGGGTTGGAGTCTCTCAGGAGGTTCCAGTCAACATTCCAGCAGGGGCTGCATCATCTGAAGGCTCAAGTGGGGTGGAGGACCTGCTTTCAAGATCATCCACACACATCATGCTGGCTGTTGGCAGCAAGCCTCAGTTCCTCCCCCACCACGTTTGCTCCACAGGCTACTTGTGTGTCCTCATGGTATGGTGGCCGGGCTTCCCCAGAGTGGATGATCCAAGAAAAAGAAAGAAGGAAGCCCAAATGTCTTTTATGACTAAGCATTTTCTCAATATCTTATTGGTGACATGAGCCAGATATCTTCCAGATGGATGGGAACTACACAAAGGGGAAGCATCAGGTGCCAGAGATCCTGGAGGCCATCTTGGAGGTTGGCTACACCACACTGTTACAACCCATGGGGCAGAGCTACAGATCTGACTTTTTCAAACAGAACATGGAAGCTCTTTTTTTTTTCAAAACTTTTTGATTTATTTTTTCATGAGAGACACACAGAGAGAGGCAGAGACATAGGCAGAGAGAGAAGCAAGCTCCCTGGGGGAGCCCAAGCAGGACTCAATCCCAGGACCCTGGGGTCATGACCTGAGCCAAAGGCAGATGCTCAACCACTGAACCACCCAGGTGTCCCAGAACATGGCAGCTCTTACCAAGCCTTCCCAACTGCAGTGGTTTCCCACCCATACCCTGGACCCTTATAGGTGATCCAACCTGAAACACCAAACAGCTCAATCTAAAGAACTTTATATATATATATATATATATATATATATATATATTTATATTTATATATATTTATATTTATATTTATATTTATATATATAAAAGAACTCTTCAAATGTTATGGTTTTGAGTTCATATGCTCATTCAACAAATATTTCATGAGGCCTGCTAGATGCCAAGCAATATTCAGAAGTAAACAAAATGGACTCTGCTTCTGCAACACTCCCATTCTTCTGGGGGAAGCAGACGAAATAAATCCTTGACGACACAAGCATGGGGAAAACCCCAAGCAGGTGCAGGGCAGGGAATGCTGTGGCAGGAAGCCGCTCTTGTCGGGAAAGGCAGCATGGGGGAGGCGGTAATTGGGCAGAGACCTGCATCCCAGGCAGAGGCGATAGGAAGGCGGCCCTGAGGTAGAAGCTTTATTGCAGCATCGAGAAATAGGAAGGGGGCTAGTGTGAATAGCACAAGATATTTCCTATAGGGTAGGAAAGCACAGGAGTAGGAGGACCTGGGACCAGAGCTGGAGGGGAGCCAGATCAGGCATTTATCTGACGGTGGACACCAGGTTGCTTCCAAACAGACTAGACCCCCATCAGAGCAACATAAAGGCAACTCTCTGTCCTTGATTGTCCTCTGGGTTGCTTTCATCCGGGAGGCTCTACCCTGCCTCGGGTGTAGGGCTTTGCTGTGTCTGCTACTGAGTTCCTAGATCTTAGCTTGTCCAAGTCTCCTGCAGCCTTCCTGCGATCACATGGGACCCCAGTCATCACCCTCACAGGATCCCGCTGATCATTCCCTTCCTATCAAGGTCTCTGAAACGTCCTCTCCCCTCCAGGGATATACCTTGTGTGTATTTTCCTATTTAGATAATAACTAGAGTTTCATGAGTGGGGAAACTGGAGCTGGGGGAGGAGCTTTGGAAACAGGGATCTCTTTCCAATATGAGGACTCGTTCTCCCTGCACAGTCTGGATCTCAGGACAAGGGCTCAGCTCCATCCTGCCTTCTTTCAGAGCAACCGAGTTCAGCTCTGAGTAGTACCTATAAGCACAGCGGCCCCGTGGAAACACTTGGGAAGGTAACTCCCTACAGGCATCGAACATGGGGCCATGTTCATCACCTGGGTTTTATGCTCTTCCTTTTTTTTTTTCTATGTATTTCTTTTGGCTTCCCCTCTACTCTGCTACCTCTACCTTTATCCCTGTTTTCTCTTCTTCCTACATTGGCTTGAGGCCTTCTGGTGGCACCTGGCCACTGTATAGCCCCCACTTGCAACACTTGGAACCAACAGGGTAGCAAACTCCTGCTTTAGAAGGTCATACCATTGCCCTGCCTTGCATCATCCAAATTTGAATATATTTCTATCAGACTGTGATATCTGAGAATTGTGCATTGATGGCCCCTATTCTAGACAGTGCATCTATGGATGCTTGGAGGCCTCCAACCCTCTCTACCATTTCAAAGGCCCCAGAGGCATCATGGGGAGAGAGCCGCACTCTAGCTTCATTGGTGGCTTGTTCAAATTCAGAGAGTTGAGGGTGAGGATGCTTTAGAATGAGATCCACAGAGAGTAGGATGCTTTAGAATGAGATCCATGGGTACACAGGCAATTAAAACTTCTGACACAAAGCCTACACCAGGGGCTGTTTTTTGATTAATGGGATTGTGAAGGTGAGACATTAAAGAACAGAAATTCTGACCTTGGGGGCTTTGTAACCACAAAAGCCCCCTGTTCCATCCCTATCCTGTTATGAAACCCCATATTTTAGCTTAGGAGGCCACCCAGCCATTGGTCAGCCTCCCAGGGGGCATAGCACTGCCTTAAGCTCACAGGTACCAGACTTTGTACTGATGCCCCCTTTTCAGGACTAACTGAATGATGTGCTCCACTTTCTATAATTCTTACTTTTTCCCTTATTTTCTCCAAGGAGTTAACTGTCCACTACTCTGATTTCTTCCTTTTACTTCCTGCTTACTCACCCCTTAGGCTAAGTGGAAGTCAAGGTCAAGGAAGATGTTATTAGAGTGACCAATAGTTTAGCCCAAGTTCCCCCTACACCATTACCTCTGTTCTTTAGACAGAATCACCCAGACCCATGTAGGACCCCAGAGGAGTCTGGAGGAAAGCAGAGTATCCCCCTAGCTGCCACAATGAAAACCCAATGATAAAAGTTCCTATTTGCTGAATATTTACTATGCACCAGCACTTTGACGTATGCTGTCTTATTTTCACCTTTATGATGATCCCATGGGAGAGCTCTCATTATCCTCATTTTGCTGGAGAAAAACTCAAAGTAGAGCAGTTGAGTAATTTGCACAGATGAACGTCAAATAGTTACTTTTATTCTAAATCCAGACCTATTTCCGAAGATCATGCTCCCAACCACTGCACATCCTTCCTCTTGGACAAGGAAGGGGCCAGAGCAGCGATGGGCAATGATTCCACAGGAGGGGCCCATGGCAAGCTCTCCATGGCCAGTGGCTGTTCTTATTAGATGCACACATTTTGGAGGATGTGAAAATCACACAAAAAGATGGACCAGGAATAGTACACCACTCGCAGATGAGCACTCGGCTGTCCTTCTAGAAAGGACGTGTAGGGACACCTGGGTGGTTCAGTGGTTAAGTGTCTGCCTTAGGCTCAGGGCATGATCCTGGAGTCCTGGGATCGAGTCCCACATCGAACTCCCTGCATGGAGCCTGCTTCTCCCTCTGCCTGTGTCTCTACCTGTGTGTGTGTGTGTCTCTCTCATGAATAAATAAATAAAATCTTGAGAAAAAAAAAAGAAAGAAAGAAAGAAAGGACGTGTAGTCTTCTAAGATCAATTTTCAGGATCTGTCCAAAGGAACACACTTACAGGGACCCTATTCTACTTCAGCATTTTGGTTAAAATGTCAGTCGGGCTGCCCGTTTTTGAGTCTGGTCAAAAGAGCTACAAAGAATTCTGTCCAGAATCCTCCATGTGTCAGTAACATGGATCCAAATGATCTCTACCAAGGTGTCCCAGGCCGGGCCAGGGAAGGTCCTTTTGGGCCGCCATGGCAGCAACGCGTGTGTGCTCACTGAGGCTGTCTCCTGCACTTGGGCAGTTTGCATGGTGAAAGTGATGTGCTGGTTCCTGTCTGCTTCTCCTCTGATGTTTCTGTTTACCAGGTCCTTTCCATCATGCCAGGAGCCGGATAGAGGGATGTGTGTGCATGTGTGTGTATGAGAGAGTGAGTAAGTTTGGAACAGAGGGGGATCCCTACAGACTTTGCTAAAAGGTAGGAGCTCCAAAGTAACGGCCCCTCTGTAAGAGGCAGACACTTTGCTCACCTGGTCATTCATGCCTTCAGGGTAGCGCATATGAGGAGCACCTGCTCTGTGCCAGACACTGTACTAGCCACTGAAGATACAGCAGACACACTTACAGGCCAGTGAGAAGTGATCGAAAGAAGGAAATACGTGAAGCATGTCAGGTAGGGTTCGAAGCTATGGAACAAAACAGGACACAGAAAGGGAGGGAGATGGCAGTTCATAAAAGCACCACAAGGCTTCAGAGAGAAGTGCCATTTGGGCACAGACTGAAGGAGGTAAGAGGTTTGGGGGAGGGGTCTCCCAGGCCACACAGGGCCAGGGCGGGCCATTTAAGGATCTGGTTGCCTTTCTGGGCAAGATGGAAGACCAAATGGTTTTGGCCTGAGACATTAGGAAGCTGGAAGTGTGCGGGAGGGATAGGGTTTAGGCAGAGGTTGGGAGTGATGTGAATCCAGGCTGGTTCCCTATTAAGTTGTAGATGCTTATTTCAATCAAAGCATCCATGCAGAAATGTCAGGTTCAAGAAAGAAGTTCAGGCTGAGGATATACAGGTGGGGGTTTGTGATGGGTGAACCTAGGAGGCGACACGAGGTCAGCTGGGGAGAGTGTCACTTCCCACACTTCCCTAGTGAGCAAGGCTCTAGGAGGGAGCCACTGGGCACCCAACATGCAGAGCATAGCCTGGAAGCAAGCAATTTAGGGCAGTGTGGGACCTTGGAAATCGAGTGGAAAACAGAACAAGAGTGCCCAAGGGGGACCGTGATCAACTGGGTAAGCCATAGAGTGGTCCAATGAGCTGAAGCCTGAGCAGCGACTACTGGGTACCACCTGGTAACATAGAGGTCATTGGTGAGCTTGGCAGGAGCAGTTGGAGGGAAGAGGCGCATGTGTATCTGATGAAGGCAAGAGAGAATGAATGATGCCTGGGCTGTGCTGTTATGCGATTGGGGCGGACTGGGTGATGAGAAGAGCAGGCGTCATTACGCTATCCTTTCTGGGGGGATGCGTTTGAAATGTCCCATGATAAAAAGCTATAAACGATTCTTTAAAATAAGAGAATGGGAGAAAAAGGATAGACTGCAGGTATGGACAACCCTCTAGAGTTTTAATGTGAAGCAGGGCTGGAGGGAAGTGTGATGGGAAGAGAGTTGTGTTTTGTTTTAAGACTGGAGAAGTCACGGTGCATTTGCATGCTGATTTGAATGGTCCAGTAGAGAAGGGGAAATTGATGATGTATGTGGGTTGGGGAGCGTGGTATTTCAGAGGTGGTGTCCTTGATGAGCAAGAGCAGATCGGATCCACCACGTAGATGGTAGATCTTAGCCAGGAGCAAAATCCGCCAGAGAAATCCACCACAAATGGAAGGCAGAACATTTGGCCCCAGGTACATGCAGGTGGGCATATGCCATTGGTGCTCAGTGATTTGGAGAAGCAAGATCATTAGTTGTGAGCGAGGATGAAGGTAGTCGACCAACCCACTTTGCCCCAGATGATCCAGTTTTAGCACAGAAAAGCCTGTGTCCTAAGAAGCCCCTCAGTCGTGGACAAATGCGCAAGCTTTGTCACCCTAATGAGGACATTTGAGAAACCCCAGTCAGTGTGGCTTCAGAGCATCTTCCATACCCATCTCCAGGGCCCAGAGATGCAGACTGAGGATGCTGCTGGCTGGGGCTGGCCTCTGCATGGCTTCCAGGTGCTCAGAGGACTTGGGACATCCCCAAAATCAGCTAGGAGACATAGACAAGACCAGAGTGCCAGAAGCTGCTGCCATTCCAGGCCCTGCAGAAAGATCCTGAGCAGATCTCATTCTGTCTGAATGATGCTACCTGGAGACCGGGCTGGCTATGGTTAGCACCACTGCCCAGCCAGACTCTCCATGGGGTCTGAGGCAGAGGTAAGGCAGAAGCGTATAGGCTATAGGCTGCACACAGAAGAGGTAGGAGCATTAGAGAAGACCTGAGATCAGAGCTGGAAGTGACCATCCTGATGCCAGTTTGGGAGTCTCAGCAATGAGGGCCATGGTGGGGGATGGCACCCCAGCTGCAAGTCCCCAGATATAAGGACGAAGACCAGTGATCCAGAGGGATGGGGTTGGGCCAGTGGACCTGTCCCTTGAGCATGCGATGAAGCCAGGGATGAGGTCCTAATATACAGAAGGCCTGCAAGTGTTAGCCAGTGAAGGGCCTGGATGAAGGTCCTACCAGGAATAAGGGGCCAGGGCAGGGGAGAGAGAGGACCAGAGCCTTGTGGTCAGTGTGGTAACTGAGAAGTAGAGCGTAAGAGGTGGGAGACCTTTAGGTCATTACAGGGCCCAAGGGATAACATGGGAGTGGCTCTGAACAAAGCAGAGGGACCAGTGAAAACTGAGCTGAGGGGCAGACCTCCACTTATCCAGGGCCCCATGGCTGTAGACAGTATACCCTGGGTGCTGCTACGGTTGCCTGTGGTACCCAGGGCTCGAAATGAGGTCTTCGATTCTAGAAAAGGAAGAAGGGACAGTCAGGCCACCCCCCACACACACACCAGGGTTTGAGCAAAAAGCCTTCAGACCATCCTGTGGATTGTGACAAGGGGGCACCCCTGAACCATTTGACTAAAGAAATCCAGCTTTATTATTTTCATAGTCTAGGATCTGGAGGAGTGAGTGGGCTTCCCTAAGCCAAGGTGTTGGAAGGCTGGACTCCAGATAAAGCACAGAGCTCAGAAGGCATCTGGTCTCCATGGCAACACAGAGCCTGGGAAGTACAATAAGAGCTAGAGGAGGCTGGGTCTGGCCTGCCTGAGACTGGTCTCTGAGAAGCCCATGTGCCACCTGGGAGCCTTCTTCCCTATACTTTCTCCAGAGGCCAGGGTGGGTGAGAAGAAGTGGGAGCCAGGCAGGGAGGAGCTCTTGGCTTCTGGGTCTGAGTCAAGCTGTCTCTGGATCCTTCTGCTCTGTACCGTGGGACAGTGCCCTTTGCTTCCTCTCTGCCTGTTCCCTCCCGATGAATGGCTAATAGCGAGAGCCAGCCTTTGACTGTGTTGTGCGCGGCCTCATCCGGTGGCATTTCACGTGATTCAGTCCCGCACACACAGGCTGAACCTAGGCCTCACGCTTAGGAAAACACGCAGCATCAGTGCGATTCCCTACTTTGTTGCATGGCGTCTACCTCACGTAGTTGTTAATTGCTTAATGTTGACTGCGCCAGAAGCAGGGATAGGTCTGCATGAAGGGTGAAGGTCATCCTCGCCTGGTGAATCCATTGCTCAGCATCACTGCTGATCCAGCAAGGAGAAATAAAGCAGAACCAAACCAGGACCATACCCTGGGGAGTTATCAACTGGATGCTTCCATTTGTGAATTCACCATGAAACCCCCTTTTGTATGTTGGTCCAGCGAACAGGAACACCCATGACCTCTCCCGTCCCTCAGGAACCAGAAAGGGTGTTACGTCCCTTTGGTGGCAGTTAGACCTTGCAGATGGAGCCGAGGAGCATGGTACCCACCAGAGCCAACTTCCTGAGCCATCCAAGGGTCCACTTCTAAGGTAGAACCATCCTGTTTGCCATCAGGAGGCCCACTTGGAGCCTCTTAAGAATGTCAGTTCACAAGTGGACCGTCCTTTTAGATTCATCTCGTTCTAAGGGCAGTGCTTGGGTTGAAACAGCACATGCTGACAGGTCATGTGGCATCTAAGCTGTCATCCAGCTCATGCTACCTTGGTAAATCATGGTGTTGAGAAAAAAATCCCGGTTAATACTTGTCTGTGGGCCTGCTATCTTGGGTCAGCTGGGCTGGTGTAAGGAGAGGAGAGGCGACACAGGGCAAAAAAGGGGGTCAGGATACACTGGGAAATTGCCTTGGGACATTTTGACTCACCTATAGGGCACATGGATGTTCTACTTAGAAGACGAGGAGCCCAGATACAGGTGGATGTCCCGTAGTCTCCAGCAGGGAGGCAAGAGAGATGTCTTGTCCGTACATTGAAATCAGGGAAGCATCAGTCCTCAGTTTTTGCCAGCCTGATTCCTTTTCTGCTCAGCCGGTAGGGAGGCCCAAAGGAAGCCTGGAGCACCCCCGAATCTCAGTGGTCCGTTGAAGTTCCCTGGGAGACGGTAGAGGGTCAAGTTCTTTGGTTTTCCCAGAGGTTGGCATGCTCAGCCAGAGGTCTGGGCTCCTCTGGGCTCTCTGCTTGTTTTGTATTTGCTTGCCAGCGCCAGATCTGAGTTTTCTCTTGCCATGATCCATGGCCCACGTTGACCTCAGCAGCAGGTTTGTGGCCAGTGCACCCTCTTCCTGGCACTGGTCTTGGCACCGACTAGTCATCCAACTTGGGAATCTCCCCTTCTCAGGAGCCAGCCCTTGGCATTGGCTTTCCCTCCTTCTCCACTGCTCATTGCCAAGAGTCTCAGGAACCCTGACAGCTAAGCTATGGGGCTTTCGGGTCTGGGAAGGTTCTGGGAGTGCCATCCCTATGCCAAGCGGGAGTCTGTGGCCAGGAGGCAGCCTCTCAATCCACAGTTGCCAGGGTTTCATGGTGGACAGAATAGTGATGACCTCTGTTCTCAGGGCACCAGTCTCTGGCACGTAACCATATAATTCTATGACTCAGCTTCTGGGCAGATTACAGACGTAGCAGGATGATGGCATGCCAGCCCTTCCTGCCCAGACTCACGGCCTCAGCCTCAGTGTTACCGACCTCCAGGTAGTGATGTAAACCTCCCTCGTTAACAAGGAATGTAGTGAGAAGAAGAGGGCCACTCATGTCAGACAGGCTCATTTACGAGCGGCAGCTTCCCCACCTGCTAGGCATGTGACCTTGACCTCTATGACATTCATCTCCAAGATCAGGTAATAGTGCCAGCTGCCCCACAGGGCTCTGTGCAGATCGTGTGAGATAACACACTCCAGAGCTCTAAGCACTCAAGCAGGGGTTAGCTCTTCATATTGTCAGTGGCTTAAAATGCTGAAGAATCTTACCCCTCAGGGGATAACGTTAGGGCCAGCGCATTGGCATCTCCTAGGAACTCTTTTGAAACACAGACTCTTGGGCTCCACCCTGAGCCTACTGCATCTTGCAGATTCAGACTCGAGTGACCTGTCCCAGATGTCAGCATCAGACTCGAGTGACCTGTCCCAGATGTCAGCATCACAGGGCTTTGTCCATTTCAGTGAAGCTTAGTTCTCAGGTTGGGCCAAGATGAGTATAATAGTGCCTGGCTTCTGGAAATTTCGACTCTGCCAAAAGGGAAGTGCCATAAAATAGATCCCAAGGAGAGTTGGGGGGAGGGCAGGATTTAAGGGAGGAAAACCTTTTCTCTGAGTGAAGGAGTCCTGACCGGCCCTTCTATAAGACATGGGAGTTGGGATGGTCCTCGCAGAGCGGGAAGACTGTGACAAGCCAAGAGTGGGGCAGGCAGTGGTGCCCCTCAGAACAGAGGCAGGGAGATGGAAATGCCAGTGTGACAGGGCACAGGACCGCTTTAGTGGGGTACAGGGAAGTGATGGGGGCCATGAGAATGACATGGGGGCTGGAAATGACACTTGAGAGGTAGATTGGAGGCAGTGCCCTAAACCCTGCCAGGGACAAAATACAGGTTGAGGTCAGAATTCCAGCTGGTTATCCTCACCCATCTTATCCTATCCCTTTCTACTCTTCTGTCTTTGAGAATAAAACTAAAGCCAGGGGCGCCTGGGTGGCTCAGTCAGTTAAGCATCCGGTTCTTGATTTTTCGGCTCAGACCCTGATCTCAGAATCAAGCTCTGCATCAGGCTCTGTGCTCAGCACGGGGTCTGATTGAATTCTCTCTCCCTCCCATTTGCCCCTCTCCTCTCTCTCCCTCTCCCTCTCTCTCTCTCAAATAGATAGATAGATAGATAAATAAATAAATAAATAAATACATAAATAA
This sequence comes from Canis lupus familiaris, assembly GCF_011100685.1. Taxonomy (NCBI): domain Eukaryota; kingdom Metazoa; phylum Chordata; class Mammalia; order Carnivora; family Canidae; genus Canis; species Canis lupus. The sequence goes on from NC_049226.1 coordinate 35,779,678, forward strand.
ATACATAAATAAATAAATAAATAAATAGGAACACCTGGATGGCTCCGTGGTTAAGCGTCTGCCTTTGGCTCAGGGCATGACCCCAGGGTCCTGGAATCAAGTCCCGCATCGGGTTCCCTGCAGGGAACCTGCTTCTGCCTCTGCCTGTGTCTCTGCCTCTCTATCTGTGTCTTTTATGAATAAAGTCTTAAAAATAGATAGATAGATAGATAGATAGATAGATAGATAGATAGATAAATAAATAAATAAATAAATAAAATTAGAAAAAAAAAAGAATAAAACTCAGCAAAACAGCACACACCAAGCAGGCCCCCGTGTGACACTGACTCCCTGGGTAGAGATGGACGCAGCAAACTTAGAGTCCACTCCCTGCCTCTATTTCTCCAACTGAGAGCATCCTCCCTGTGCATCAGTCGCGGTGTAGCAGACAGCAGAGCTGAGGGAATCAGAGGAGAGCTCCTGGAGCCAGTGTTCCATGGAGATTCCGCTCCCCCTGCTCCATCCCATCCGTGGGTTTGCCGACTTCAAGCCCTGCAAGTCTCCCTGTATCAGGCCTGTGTCCTCGAGCAAGCCAGAGTGTTGAAGGCTCGTCAGGTCCCTTGTTCTCTGATACTCGGGGGTGATCTCAGGAACAGACCCCTCCTGATGTGAACCACAGCACCGAGTCAGGCAGTTGGCTTTCTCCCCCAGGAGACCTTTGACGTGGAACACCCCTGCGTGTTCCCAGAGTGGCTGGATCTCCTGCCCACACTCCACAGTACATTTAGGAAGACCCCCAGGATACATGCGTGATGTTAGAGGGAGATAATTTTTTTTTCCCCGAGGTTAACTGCAGATGGTTCGTGGCTCCTACCTGAATGCCCTTCCACTGGCAATGCATCAACGTGCAACTGGGTTCACGGGGGCCAAAGCTTATAAAGTATTCATTCCTCGAATAGGATGGCTGTCAGACGCTTGCTCTCATCATCTGCTTGCCAATGAATCCTTTCGCTTTTGCCCTGGGAGAGTAATTCTGGGGGAGCATAATGGTTTTTGGGTTTTTTGTTAAGAGCACTTGAACACAGATGCCCGAGCCCCACATCCATTCAACTGAAATATGGACACCAGCTGCGCCCAGATTGAATCGTGGCAGATTTGACAGAAACTTACGTTTGTGCAGATGAAGGCCAGGGGCCCTCAGCCAGTAGCACCCCTGGCTTCTCAGGGGCTTAAGTAGAAGAATTCTGCGTGCTGTCCTCAGGATCTCTCCTGCCTCACCACTCACACCCAAGTGCATTGCCATTCCATTCTGCTCTTATCTCCTGGCCTTGCCCACTGCTTGCTTCCTCCTCCACCTCCTCCTCCTTCTTTTTCTTCTTCTTCTATTTTTAAGATTTTACTTATTTATTTTGAAAGAGAGAGCATGTGCGTGTGCATTTTGCCAGGGGAGGGGCAAAGGAGAGGGAGAGAGAGGATCTCAAGCCGACTCTGCACGGAGCTCAGAGCCCATGTGGGGCTCTATCCCACAACCATGAGATCATGACGTGAGCTGAAATCAAGAGTTGGATGCTTGGGATGTCTGGGTGGCTCAGTGGTGGAGCATCTGCCTTTGCTCAGGTTGTGACCCTGGGGTCCTGGGATCGAGTCCTGTGTCAGGCTCCCCACAGGGAGCCTGCTTCTCTTTCTGCCTGTGTCTGTGCCTCTCTCTGTGTCTCTCATGAATAAATAAATAAAATCTTTAAAAAAAGAAAAGAGTTGGATGCTTAACCAACTGAGCCCCCCCAGGTATCCCTGCTTGCTCCCCTCTTCACCCAGCATCTCGATCCATGACTCCCTCCCTTCCCATTTAGACAACTCTCAAAGACCTCGCAGGTGGAGATCCGTTCTTGCCCCGCACATCCTGTCCTCTGCTGAGCAGCCAGGGTGATCTTATTCTAACCTCATTTGATCCTAAATATACCTAACCTGACCTGAAGCTCAGACCTCTTGTCACTCTTTGCTTTATAAAACTTCAAAGGCCCTCTACTGGAGCCGGAGTCTTAAATATTAACCCTGACGCTTCCAAACAGCACTTCTGCATCATAAAAAAAAAAAAAAAAAAAAAAAAAAAGAGTTCAGTGGCACGTGGGTGGCTCCATCTGTTGAGCGTCTGACTCTTGATTTCGGCTCAGATGGTGATCTCAGTGTCGTGGGATCGAGCCCTGCATCCAGCTCTTCGCTGGGCTTACGATTCTCTCTCTCCCTCTTCCTCTGCCCATCCCCCACTCCCTTCCTCTCTTAAAAAAAAATCCTGAGTTCAAAACTCCTCTTAAAAGACAATTTGTGTTTATCCTTCCTTACTTCCTCTGTCCATCTATTGACACCGTGACTCAAGAACAAACACATGATATGTGAGGATGGCACTGTCTGGTCCCCGTGTACTGCTTTTCACTGCTCTCTAATCAGAATTGGGCTCTTTCCTGTTCTTCCCTCTCTAGGGTCTTTGCACAGATGATTCCTCTGTCTGGAAAGTTCTCCTATGGCCCATATCAGACCAATCTACTCATTGTTCAGGTCTCTGCTGGAATCTCCCTTCTTTTTTTTTTTTTTTTTTTTTAATTTATTTTTTTATTGGTGTTCAATTTACTAACATACAGAATAACACCCAGTGCCCGTCACCCATTCATCTCCCTTCTGCAGGTTAGACTTCTTGGCCATCGAATGGAACTCAGACCTTCTATTATATTTTCCAGTTTCACTCTTTATATTTCCTTCCCTGTATCCTTCAAACAGTTTTTTTTTTAAATTTGTATAGTTCCCTGCCTGATAGTTGTCTTTGCCATTAACCACACGAGGAGGCACCATGTCTGGAGATGTTTACTGTGTGTTCTTCACGGCTAACACAGTGTCTGGCACGACACTATTGGTGTTCAGTGGATAATGTGAACGAATGAATGAGTGAATGGATGGTTGAATGAATGAATTGAAACAACACTAAAGTGGAAGTTGAGAGACCTGATTTGTTGCAAGTGAATGTGTTCTTGGGAAAATACCTTCACCTCTCTGGCTCTGTGTCTCTCTATTGGTAAACTTTTCTACAAGATAGCTTTTAGTCCTGATATTTCGGGACTTGTGTGTGTGCTAAAACTCAAGGTAGGCAGTTTCCTGTGACCCAAGTCCTCTCCAGAGCTGTTCTCTGCACCCTTAGACCTCTACAAGAATTGATATCTCTTCATTTCTTTGTATCATGGTACTCTTTACAGCTGCAATCATATGTGTTTTATTTTTATTGTTTAAAGATTTTATTTATTTGAAAGAGAGAGCACAGAGGGAGAAAGAGAAGGAGATTCCCTGCTGAGCAGGGAGCCTGATGCAGGGCTGGATCCCAGGACCCTGAGATCATGACCTGAGCCACAGGCAGGTGCTTAACTGACTGAGCCACCCAGGTGCCCCTCACATGAATTTTTAAATAAAGGAGAAGGAGGAGAAGGAGAAGGAGAAGGAGAAGGAGAAGGAGAAGGAGAAGGAGAAGGAGAAGGAGAAGAAGGAGAAGGAGAAGGAGAAAAGAAGAAAAGAAGAAAAGAAGAAGAAGAAGAAGAAGAAGAAGAAGAAGAAGAAGAAGGAAAGAAGGAGAAGAAGAATACAATATAGTCACCATTTTTCATCTTATTTTTTAAACTTAATACAGCTTGGATATCATTCAATACCTGCACATACAGATCTAGATCAGCCTCCTCCCACCCCCACCAATGGCTGCTTAAGAATCCATCCTATTATAACATCATTTTTATAAAATCAATATACTAATTGCTTTTTTACTGCCGCCTTTTTATCCTTTAAATGTTTTTATCTAGAAATAATTTCAGATTTACATAAAAGTATCAAAAATAGTGCAAAAATTCCTGTATACCCTCCAAATCCTCCAAATTTTAATATTTTATTGCATTTGCTTTATCATTCTATGTGTATATATATATATATATATATATACACAACATGTCGTGTATACATTTAACATCTTTAACATCATATGATGCGTATATATAGCATCACATATATACATTTATATTTTTTTCCAAAAATACATATATGTAGGTCTTTAAAAAATATTTGGGAATAAGTTGGAGATATGATGGCCTTCTACCCCTGAATACTTAAGTATGTAATTCCTAAAATCAAAAACTTTCTCTGACATATCCATCGTATGATTATCAAAACAGAAGATTGATGTTGATGGAATACAATTAACTAGTCTGCAGCTTTTATTTCAGTGCACCACCCCTGTCCTTTACAGCAAAGGAGAAACGTTTTCCCTGGTCCAGGGTCAGATATTATTAGGTTTATTTCTAAGTATCTGAACACTTTGGTTGCTGTTTGTCACTGGGTTTTCTCTAGCATTATGACCTCTGGTTGCATTTGCGTATATAAAGGCCTTTGATTTTTTTGGTGTGTTAATTATATATCCTGCTGCCTTAGTGATTTATTGTGTTGTTTGAATTATTTTTATCATTAACATTCCAGATAAACTATTATGTCAGATGCAGATAGAGGTACTATTGCTTCTCCTTTACCCTTATGCCTCTAATTGATTTACCTTTCCTGATTGTGTTAGCTTAATAGTAGAGCATTGAATACTAGTGGTGCTAGAAGGCAGCCTTGCTTCGTTTCAATGTTAGAGAAAATGCTTTCCCATTAAGATACTGTCTTCAGGACCAAGGTAGGTAGGTAGAAGATGGATGGATAGATGGATAGATAATTGGTTCAGATTAATTCATGTTAAAAGCATCCCTTGATTCCTGGGGCACCTGGGTAGCTTGGTAGGTTGAGCGTCATACTCTTGGTTTCAGCTCAGGTCATGACCTCAGGGATTGAGCCCTGCGTCAGCCTCTGCACTCAGCAGGGCATCTGCTTGAGGATTATTTCCCTCTGCTCCTCCCCTGCTCGCTCGCTCACTCGCTCGCACGCTCTCTCTTTCTCTAAAATAAATAAATAAATCTTTTTCTTAAAAAAAGTATCCCTTGATTCCTCTTGAGTTTCTTTTTTAAATCAAGAATAGGCATTGAATTTTGTTAAAGTTTTTTTTCATCATTTATGGAGATACAATCTTAGATTATTCCCCTAAATCTATTAATGTAGTATATAATATTGACAGAATTCCTAACATTGACTCAGTCTTGCATAGAATAGATAAATAGAATAAATAAATAAATAAATAGAATAAATCCCACTTGGTCATATATTATCTTCCAAATATGATATCGGATTCTGTTTGTTAATATTTCATGTAGTATTTTCCTATCACTATTCATGAATGATGTTTGTAGTTTTCTTTCTTGTACTGTCTTTATGTGTCTTTTAGTTTCATCATTACTAAAGCAAATACCACTGGCTTTTCTTTTTAGAGATATTATTTATTTATTCATAAGAGACACAGAGAGAGACAGAAACAGACAGAGGAAGAAGTTCCCTCTGGGGAGCCTCATGCAGGACTCGATCCCAGGTCCCAGGATCATGCCCTGAGGTGAAGGCAGTCAGTCACTCAACTACTGAGCCACCCAGGTGCCCCTATCACTGGCTTTGTTAAAGGAATTGGGAATTACCTTTCCTTTTCAATGCTCTGGAGCTATGTGTATAGCATTAGGACTGTGTCGGCTTTGAAGATTTGAAAGAATTAATCCTAGTGCACCCGAACCTAGCTTATTAGTAATGTTTTCTACAAGGTAGTATTTTTTCCTATTTAATTTATTTTTAAAATCTTGGTATCTAAGTTGGTTATTACGTGGGGTTCTTCTGGTTTTTTGGTTTTTTATTTTTGCTAGTAGTTACCTTTGTACTTAATTGTTCAATGCTTCTTAGTCCCATGTGTTCAAATGTAACTTTTTAAAAAAAATCTGGTTTCTTAGTTTTTTTATTGATATTCTTTAACTTCTGCCTTTTGCCTATGCAACAATCAGTATGTTTATTCTACTTTCTTCTCCCAATTTTTGGTTGTCACATAAATACCACTTGTACATTAGTCCTGTACCCTCTTACCCACCTGAGTTTTAACCTTTTAGTTTGACAAAGGTCTCTCTCTCTCTCTCTTTCTCTCTCCCCCACCTCTCTCTCTCTTCCTCTGAAGTTTAACCAGTCATCACTTGGTTGGATGAAGTTCATCTTCCAATAGATTGCCTAAGGGCTCATGAATACAGAATTCCCTAAGTCTCTATTCCTTGAAACTTGTTCTGTAGCCTTGATGGTTGAACAAAAGTTTGGTTGTAAAATTCTAGGTTCGCCCTTTGTTTCCTTGAGTCTATGAAAATGGTGTTCTATTGTTGCCTTTGTACACTATTGTATACTATTTTTTGAGAAGTCTAATGAAAGTTCGATTCTGACTTTGTAAGCTATTTGATCTTTATGCTTGAGAGGCTTGAGCAATTTTTTCTTTATCTTTGAAGTCTGTTAGTTTTACCTTGGCACCAGAGGTGATCATTCGTCCATTTCCCAGGTACCTTTCGGCTCTTTCAGTATGTACCACCAGAACTTCTTTTAATTTAAAGGTAGTCTTAGTGAATTATGTTTTTATACATTAGTTTTCTTGCCCAGTTTTGTCTTTCTTCTTAAGGGACCCTAATTATAGGTCTGCTATGTTTTCTCTCCTGTCCTCCAGTGCACCACTTTCTAATTCTCATTGCTTTCATCAGTTCATTAATGTGGCTGTGTTTTTACCTTTCCTCAGTACCTTTGGTAAGTTTTATTTATTTATTTATTTTTTGGTAAGTTTTATTTTGATTCCGTTCTCTCTTTGGCCTCTTGCATTTTAGTCTTCAATTTGTCTTTTTCTTCTATCTCTTTTTTTTTAAAATTTTTTATTGGTGTTCAATTTACTAACATACAGAATAACCCCCAGTGCCCGTCACCCATTCACTCCCACCCCCCGCCCTCCTCCCCTTCTACCACCCGTAGTTCGTTTCCCAGAGTTAGCAGTCTTTACATTCTGTCTCCCTTTCTGATATTTCCCACACATTTCTTCTCCCTTCCCTTATATTCCCTTTCACTATTATTTATATTCCCCAAATGAATGAGAACATATAATGTTTGTCCTTCTCCGACTGACTTACTTCACTCAGCATAATACCCTCCAGTTCCATCCACGTTGAAGCAAATGGTGGGTATTTGTCATTTCTAATAGCTGAGTAATATTCCATTGTATACATAAACCACATCTTCTTTATCCATTCATCTTTCGTTGGACACCGAGGCTCCTTCCACAGTTTGGCTATCGTGGCCATTGCTGCTATAAACATCGGGGTGCAGGTGTCCCGGCGTTTCACTGCATCTGTATCTTTGGGGTAAATCCCCAATAGTGCAATTGCTGGGTTGTAGGGCAGGTCTATTTTTAACTCTTTGAGGAACCTCCACACAGTTTTCCAGAGTGGCTGCACCAGTTCACATTCCCACCAACAGTGTAAGAGGGTTCCCTTTTCTCCGCATCCCCTCCAACATTTGTTGTTTCCTGCCTTGTTAATTTGCCCCATTCTCACCGGTGTGAGGTGGTATCTCATTGTGGTTTTGATTTGTATTTCCCTGATGGCAAGTGATGCAGAGCATTTTCTCATATGCATGTTGGCCATGTCTGTGTCTTCCTCTGTGAGATTTCTCTTCATGTCTTTTGCCCATTTCATGATTGGATTGTATTCTCTTTCATTTTTTTCTGTTTATTTTTAATTTTTGAATTTCTCTTCCAAGGTATTTTTATGACTACAAATATGTATTTAAGACTGTTTAATTCATTTTAGCATGTTGTGTTCAGAATTTCTTCACAATTTCTTTTGGGTAGAGTTGGAAGAAAATTATTGCCAGTAGGGGTGTTTGGATTCTCATTTTGGTTTTTAAAGATTTGTATGTATTTTTTAAAAAAATTTTATTTATTATTTATCATAGTCACACAGAGAGAGAGAGAGAGGCAGAGACACAGGCAGAGGGAGGAGGGGAGCCCGATGTGGGATTCAATCCCGGGTCTCCAGGATCGCGCCCTGGGCCAAAGGCAGGCGCCAAACCGCTGCGCCACCCAGGGATCCCAACTTGTATGTATTTATTAATGTTTTTCTACCCATTTCTTTGATACAGCGCAGTGTAGAAGATTCCTATTTTAATGGTAACCTTTTCTATCAATATAGAAAGTACAGTTTCTCTAATTGGCATTATTATTATGGAGAATCTTATTTCCTTTGTCTTACAGGACCCCATTCCCCATCCCTGGGCTTCTTTTTGCCTTTACTAGCCAATCTCCAAAGGGCTTCTCTGTCTTCCTTTTGAGCTTCTTCTTGTCTAAAAACAATGCTATAGAGAACTGCTATGTTGATTTACACGTAGTTACTACTCTGACCTACCAGGACACTTTTCAGTGTTTTCATACCTGGAGTGAACTTTCTTATTCCAACAGTAGTTTTAGAATGTTCTTAGGCCTGCTGCAATCTCCTCTCTTCTCTCTTCCACATATTTTATTCCAGATTCTTTTTGTTCTCCATAGGGCTCATAGCAGGAATGGAAGGACAACTTTCTGAGATTTGTTATATTTTCTTAAAAGTAATTTAAAATGGGGGCATTTTCTGTTTTCTGGCTGTGCTGAGCACATCTCTAGAAATAACAGGGCTGGTATTAAGGCCAGATCTGTGTGATTGTAAAACTTTTAGTTGTGTTATACAACAGAAAGATGGACAGGGTTCATGGAATGTACAGGTGCATGGATAAAGCTACACAAGTGAGCAGCATCTTATTGATCAGCCACAGTGCTCAGCCTCTTTTTGCTGCTGACTCTGGAAAGCCCTACCTGGTGATTATGAATTTACTAATTGTATGTAGGGCTAAATATTATGTCATTGACAGCAATGAAATTATGTCATCACCCCTGTCCTCAGTGGTTGAACTGAGGTTGATTATAAAATTCATTTTACTAGTGTGGCAGTTACAGGAGAACAGGAATTAGAACTTTGTGGGGGGGGTGGGGGGGGAAGAGATTTATTTATTTATTTGAGAGAGAGTCTGCATGTGTGTACATGTGAGTGGAAGGAAGGGGCAGAGAGAGAGGGAGAGAAAGAATCTCAAGCAGACTCTGGACCGACTGAGGAGCTACACACAGGGCTTGATTTCACAACACTAAGATCATGAACTTAGCTGAAATCAAGAGTTGAATGCTCAGCCCTCTGAGCCACCCAGATGGCCCAGATTCAGAATAACGTTTATGGCAATGTTGGGCTGCATGGAAGGTGAGACATTTAAGCAGATGATGACGCAACTCTCAGGCAAAGAACTAGCTTAAACGCCACTGTCAGAGGTCTCTGATACAAAACCAATCTCCAGATCTAAGAACTTCTCTTAGTTTCCATTCCTTCTTCTTTTTTGCCTTTTCTCCAGAATCTGATACTATGGACTTCCCACTCTTACTTGAAAATCATCTCTCATGACGCTAGACTAGAGCTTCTTTTGCTCATGCCTTTTTTTGCCTCCTTCTCCGTGTATACTTACCCTTCCCTCACCCCACAAACCTGCACATTTTCCAAATGCGGTATTGACCCTCTATTTTTCTCTTTCTTAAAACTTTCCCATAAAGGATGTCCTAATGTGCATGACTCCTGGCACCATTCCTAGCCAAATATCCCAAAGCCCTTCTCTTTGCCTTTTTTTAAAAGATTTTATTTATTTATTCATGAGAGACACAGAGAGAGGCAGAAACACAGGCAGAGGGAGAAGCAGGCTCCCTGTGGGGAGCCCGATGCAGGACTCGATCCCAGGACCCCAGGATCACGCCCTGAGCTGAAGGCAGATTCTCAACCACTGAGCCACCCAGGTGCCCAACATGTACAGTTTTTGAGATACAGTTCTCACCTCTCCTATTTCTGTGCTTTCTGGCCCCAGGCCCCTTTCCCTCGCCTAGTGGGGGGTGTTCTGTGCCTCTTAGATCTCATGAGAGAATACACCTTCACAGTCTTCACTCAGAGTTGTTTTATCCAATTAAAACTCTGTCCTTCTCAGCTAATGTGGGAGGGGAAGAGGAGCAGGGAAAAGTGACCCACCAGCTCTTACATGCCCCACCTCTATGAAGGTCTAGTGACTTCCGCTCATTTGCCATTGGTCCACACAAGTGGCCAAGCTTCAGGATAGCAAAGATGTATTCTTGCAGTGGGATGGAAGGAGAGTCAGGCCAGTTAGTAGATAGTATGGGATGTGTCACTTCTGGGTGGAAACTGTAGGCCACGACTCTAAGGAGCTGAGGTGAGCATCAGTAAGGGAATAAGTGAAGGTGTCAATGGGAAGGTACAGATTCTTCCCTTAAGTCAAGGTCATACAGATATTTGGAGTGCTGGTAATTGCACCCCATGGAGATAACTGTGGTGTCCTGCCTCACAGCGTCCTACCCTTAACCTCGAGCCCCGAAGCAGCTCTCTCATGGAGAGGAAGGTTTGCAAGAGAACTCATCCCATGAAGCTTGGGGTCCCAGAGAGGGAGGCCCCTGAGAGCCCACGCTTCTTGGTGGTCATGTTAACACAACTGGGGCTTCATAAAATGCTCTACGTGAAGTTCACACTTAATGGAATCACTCAGAGAACAATCACTCTCAAGACTCAGATTTCACTGGATAAAGTTCAGGAGCTGTCAGGGAACAGAATAGGGTCCGTGCAGGTCCCTGCACCCTTTGTCTCTTCCCATGGGCAGACACTTCCCAGGAGCCACCTGGATGCACAAAATACCAAGAATCTGATTAGATTACCTTTCTTGCAACTGGCAGGTTTGGGGACTCCTTCTGGAAGTTTCTGTAGTGGAGCATGACGAAACCAGCCATCCCTGATACTGACAACAGGGCTTCTTGAGAGAGGGGTCAGAGACTCAGTGCCCTCCCGGCCACCCCATGCGGTTCTGGAAAGGCCCAGGCAGAGTGTACCTGCCAGAGTTGGGACTGCGGTTCGGGTGGATGTGGGCGTAGGGTGGCTGAGACAGGTGCTGGTGCTCAGCCAGCCTCGTCTCCATTTTGACTAATTGGTTTCTCTTTTGTTTTATGGGACTTGACAGCCCTGGTTGTGGCTTTTTGTGGTTGACTACCCCCGGAGTACCTAATTACAGAGGAGATTTTTAAAAGCAACAATGAACACATTTTCTAAATATGTTCTCTGTCCGATCCCTCCCTGGGTAATTGGACGCAGAGAGAAAGGAGGGGGAGAGTGGTATTCCCAGAGGCCTCCTGTCAGGCCTAGGCAGGTCCCACTGGGGCCACTCAGGGCCACAGTCACCTGGAAACCCCAAGGCAGGGATGGCAAGGAGGGTGCCCCGGCCTTGAGGCCACACCTCAAGCACATGAGGCTCTGACACCTGCCTTCTCCCTGACGGCTGAGGCACCCCACCCCCTGAGAGCTAGGTAGGAAATTATACACTTCAGCCAAAGAAGCGAGGTGTTCTGTCAAAAGAAAAAATAAAAATATCGAGCAGCTTCTAGAAAGATCAAAGCCAGACTCAGTAAAAAGCTCCTGGCACAGGTGATTCTGAGACTCATTTCTTTGTTCTTTTGGATGAGAAAGAAGGGTAGTTGCCCTAGGAACAGTGTCCTTACCCATCCACCCATGTGTTCACGTGTTCATTCTGTGCATTTGACCCCCTGCTAGACAGTGGAATGGTCTATCGCCAAGAACCTACCTGGGCAAGGAGGGGCCCCAGGGCATCTGGAGCAGGGTCCTGATCTGGCCCCCCACCAAAAACCAGAAGGAGCCTAGGGACATACCTCTGTAGCCCAGCGCTATGCTGGCTCGGATACCACTGTGCTTCCAACTGCCTCTCTGCAGAGGAAGAGGAAAGAAAATGCCTATAGTTAACTGGCCTGGCTATCTCCTTATGTCTGGCTAGCCACCTCCATCTGCCCTCTCACTGCTTAGAAAGGCCTGGAACTCTCTACCAATTACAAGCTGCAGGCAGACGCTGAGGGGCGGCAGAGTGAGGCATGAATCACAGGGACCTCTCAACTGGAGAGATGTTCTCATAACAGCCAAGGGATGCTCAAAGATGCACAGTAATGCCCTGTTGCACTGCACACACACACACACACACAAACACACAAACACACACGAGCACAAGGAGATTTAACCTCTTTGCCTCTCACCTATCCTTTCCGGAGACTTACATGGAAGTTGTGAGTCATTTTACAGCACAAGAATGACCTCACCTTTGGGCTCACTTTTTTTTTTCTCCATCTGTTCCCAAGACAATCAGAAGGGACTGTGCAGGCCTTCCACGAAAACCTTCCCACTAATGTTCAGACGCAGGTTCTGATCCAGAGACCTGGGGGGGGGGGGGGCGTGACACAGCATTGCTGACAAGTCCCGGGGGGTTGGCACTAGTCCAAGGACAAACTCGAGATACCAAAGTTATAGAGTTAGGGTTCTGACACGGAGTGCACGTGAGACTAATTGGGGGAGCTTTTAAATATCCCGTTGCCCAGGCTGAACCCTGACCAACAAATTCATAGTTCCTGGGGCTGGGACCCGCACATCGTAATTTCTACATCTTTCTGCGTGATACATTTACACAGCCCCGGTTGAGATCCACTGGTCCAGGAGCTGTTTCTTAGCATAGTGGGTCTGTTTCCTAGCATAGTGGGCTCGTGTTCAGCTGCTTAGCTCCCATCCCAACCCTGGACCTGCTACCTACTCTCCAAAATATTTATTTTCCAACCAGCTGGGCACTGCATATTTTTTCCAGATAGCTAGACAATACATATTATCATCACAGAAGAGCTTTTTGAAATGTATCCTTTTCTACAGATAACCAGTAGCAATATAAGCAAAGACTGTACATCCAGTACACTCTCTTTGCATAGAAAATTAATTCTCGATTGTCAGTTAATGGTTTATTGGCTTCTCTCCGTCTCCTGGAGAAGACTGTGTTGTACATTTACACAACTGTGCAGTACATAGACACGCTAGGTGGATGGGGTTAACCTCTTACACAATCCCTCCACTTTTGACTTCCCATCATTTTAGACTCCTTGGTTCTTCCTTAAGAATCCTAAAGAATTGGGACCCCTGGGTGGCTCAGTGGTTGAGCGTCTGCCTCTGGCTCAGGTCATGATACCGAGGTCCTGGGATGTGGGTCCCCACATGGGGCTCCCTGCAGGGAGCCTGCTTCTCCCTCTGCCTGTATCTCTGCCTCTCTTTCTGTGTTTCTCATGAATAAATAAATAAAATCTTTAAAAAAAAAAAAAGAACCCTAAGGAACTAGAATCTTGATTCCCTACATCTTCTACCTTCTTCAATGTCATCTGTGTTTCTGAATTTTGGTACACAATGCCTTTGCCCACCTTGTTGGCATGGCTGGCTCCTACCTGTTTTTCAGCTCTTTCTAGGCTTTGGGAGGACCACACCTCCCCACACCAAGATAGGCACTGCAATTCTAGGCACCTCTGTGCTCTCCCAGCAGTCCATGGCGATGCCTGTTATAATCCTCAGTATATTGTGCAGTATTTGCTGGTTTTCTAATCTGCTTCTCCCATCAGACACTGAGCTGCTTGAGAGTGGGAGTGGCGTGCCCACCTCTCAATGTACACCATCTTGCACAATGCTCATAACATAGCAGAGGCTCAAACAACATTTATTGAATAAACCAATAGTTCCTCTCCTCTTCCGCACCCCCCCCCCGGTTTTTCTATTGGGTTACATAAAATGTACAGAAACTGATCTGCTTTAGCATGATTCTGACTGGCATATTTGCTCAAACCAGTCCATACTCAACAAGAGTATAATTGGAATACCCAGTCCTTCCAAAACCCTGCCAATCATTCTGCTGTGTAAATAGGCACAGGTGATTGGTTCTAATCAAAGTCATTAGGGTGGTTCTGGAATGATCCTGCTGCCATATGTAGATAATTATGGCAGAAGTCTAAATTTTGGATGCTAGCCAATCCAAATAGCATTAGCATGAAGAATTTGCATAGAACAAAAGGAGAAGGATGGCACAGTATTTGGACATAAATAATAATGACTAGTATTTATATAGCATTTTCTATGTGCCAGGCATCCTCTAAGTGGTTTACATATATTAACTCATTTACTCAACAGAACAGCCCCATGAGAGGAGTACTGTTAGTATCTCGGTTTTAGAGGTGGGTAAACTAAGGCTCTGGGAGGGTAGGTAACTTGGCCAAGACGATACAGCTGGTAAATGGAGAGTCTCCACTGGAACCAGGTAGACTAGCTTCGTTTCTGCGCTCTTCACTGCTATACTGCCCTAGCTTCGTTTCTGCGCTCTTCACTGCTATACTGCCCTAGAGGGTGGGATTCTTCTAGAATAGAACTTCAATCATATATCTCAGTATGACTCTCTTAACATACTCCACAGTTCATGTGTTAGTAAACAAGGAACCTAACTTGATTTCTGGGAACAGAATAGACCATCAGGTCTTCCATCCTATTAGAGCAGCAGTCCCCAAATCTTAGGTATACCCAGTTGACTTTTTTTTTCTCTCTCTCTCCCTCTCAAATACGCGCGCGCACACACACAGACATACCCATCTGTCAGGAAGTAGAGACTTAGGAACCTTCAGTGGGCAACTTATCTATAAATGCAAATTAAACACTTTTTTTCACAGTGAGAACAGTGCCGTTTTCCTAGAATTTTATTTCCTTTGGATAGAAGAATGGCAAGCCAGAATCAGGATTTTGGTTTCAGGCTGGTGGTTTCTGAGTCTCACACACTCCTGTTAATGATATCTCTGTGTGTCCTTACTTAATGGTTCTTTTGGGGTCATCCAGGAAGCTAAGGCCCCCTCCTTTGCCCTCTGGGGTGCATCCAATCCCCTTCCCCCATGAAGAAAATGAGAGTGAGGGATCGTTAGCACACAGCCAAGGACCTTCCTGTGAAATGAACTTACCCTCATTCCTGGAGTTTCTGCACCTTTTGTGAGAACCATTTTCTTGGTGATGTCACATTTGAAAAATTAGGACTTGGAGTCAATCTTTTTGCACGACTATTTCTTCCAAGATGTGGTCTCCCCAACGTCTGTAAACAAGTATGACGCGATGTGCTCAGACCAAGTAGACATACTGTCTCTTTCCATCTCTGAAGTTAGTGGAGAGTGTAGGAGCTGATATTTTGAACAAAGTTCTCCATAGCAGACCCTGCTGCGAAAGAAACACGCAGCCAGGTAAGGACTTTACGATAGATAGCTTCCATCTTCTCTGTACCTTTTATCCCACGTGGGAAACCATTAGAACTTAATTTAAAAAGAAAAAAGCATCAGTATCTTGAAAGCAGCAGTTCTCAAAGTGTAGCCCAGACAAGCAGCATCTGCATTACCTGGAAACTTGGTGGAATGCACATTCTTGGGTTCTAGTCGAGACTTCCTGAGTCAGAGACTCTGGGGTGTGGATTTGAAATGTGTGTCCTAATAAGCCCTCCAGGGAGTTCAGACACACCCTTAGGTTTGAGAACCACTGTTATAAAGAACTAGCATAGGGGCACTTGGGTGGCTTAGTGGTTGAGCGTTTGCCTTCGGCTCAGAGTGTGATCCCGGGGTCCTGGATCAAGTCCCTCATCAAGTCCCTGCAGGGAGCCTGCTTCTCCCTCTGCCTATGTCTCTGCCTCTCCTTATGTGTCTCGTGAATAAATAAATAAAATCTTTTATAAAAAAGAGAACTAGGATATAAAATTAAATTATGCTTCTTAAGATACAATCTCACCCAAGAAGATGGGTGCAAGGGATATGTTATTCAAGTATCATGCCCTCAAAGGATATGTCTCAGCTGATGTGTTAGCTAGGAATGAAATTCTTTACCAGGCACGAAGTCAAATTGTAAGGAGCTTGACACAAGCCCCCGGGAAATTGAAGCCATTCATTTATTACTGACCCCAGAAAAACACTTCCCCAGTGTACAAACCATTATTTGCCCATTGATCAAGGCAGGTGGGATGTGGTTGGAGGCTGATGATTAATTCAGATGATTCTTACTTGGAAGAGCTCAGCTGTCTTCCTTGCTATGATATTAAAACCGAAGATTCTGAAAGTTAATTCAACCAGTGACTTTAATCATCCAGGGTGATAGGCTGCACTGAGAGACTAAAGACTGGGGCCTTGGTCACATTCCAATGTTATTGCTTTTAACTGGGGCCATGGCAAGACTCACAGAGCAAATGGAACAAGCACAGTGTGATCTTTAAAATTAGTTACAAAGATCAAAACATTAAAAAAAAAAAAGCTGGAGTGATTTTTCTGAGCATAAAAATGTATTCTTTCAGAAAGAATTAATTTGATAAAATTACTCATTAGACCCATGTATCGTTGTGTCATTATAGTTGCAGTGTCTAAAATAACTTTAACTTTCTGAAGAAGCTGGTATAAAATCTAAAAGTTAAATATCCAATTAGGTCACGCAGTAACCAACTTGCCTTTCCAATACCAATCTGTGGGGAATACTAGTTATGATTACCCTCTGTTGGTTTGAGAAAGGAGCTCTTGGAGTATCATCCCAACCATGTTTGGATGACATCATAAAGGCTCAGAGTTCCCCCCACCCCATGACACCACCACAAATGACCTGGGTAGACCAATGGTTGTGACCTAATGCATTGCTTTTAATACATATATCTTTGATCATCTTCCTTTCTCTGAGTCCAGAGGGCATCAAGATGAAAGGTTTATATAGCGTTGGAAAGAGAGTGGTAAGAAGTCCTAGGCTCACAGAATTCTTTAGGTTGGTAGAAGAGTTCAGCTCTCCTTATCCCCTTCTGTTGGCATAGCCTCAAGCTGTGGGTTAAGACCCAGGAGTTTTAATCTTCCAGAGGTTCAAGAACTCTCCTTGATTCTTAGACCTTCTTTTAAACCAGCCTTGACTCCCTGACATTACAGTCCACAGTGGCAGCTGTTACCAAGAAGGAGTAACTTAAGTTGGCTCTGACCTCACCTTTGCAGCATGAATATCCCTGATCAACACCATCATAGAAGAGGCTGGATGACTTTGCCCAGTTCCCTGAAGCAATATCCATCCACAAACATCACATCGTGCCCATAGGTCCTTCACCTTTGTCTTTTTGAGACTCATAATGACTCTACAAGTTAGGTACAAATGAAGAAAAGGAAGCTCAGAGAGACTGAGCACCTTGTCCAACCTTGCACAGTTCCCAAAGGGCAGAGCTGGTATTTGAGCTCAGGTCCAGTTAGCTTTAGGGTTATGGGAAGGTCTAACTCTAAACCCCGTGGCCTGTTTGAAAGTGGGTCACCCCAATACACTACCTTTCAATAATAACCCTGCTGATTATGTAGAAGTTTCCTAAGTAGAATAAAATTAGTCTTTCCTGGTGCATCTGTTAGGTCCTAGATGCCCCAAGCATGCACTACACCAGTCTGACTGGCTCTAGCCCTAGTTCTGGAGGTAGTAATGGTCAAAGTATGGCCTTTGGACCTATTCCATCAACACTACCTATGAACAGGTTGGAAAAGCACCTTATCAAACCCCATCTGAGACCTCCTGATCAGAAACTCTAGGGATAGGGCCTGGGATTCTGGGTTTCTGCAAGTCATCCACATAGTTCTCCTGCATTGGCCGGGTCTGAGAACCACCGGTCTCACCTCTCCATCTTGGAGGGAACAACACCTATTTCCTCTTTGACCTTGTCAGGTGACTAGCATTCATTTTATTCTGGGTGCTTTAAGTTTTATTTACCACACACATGCCCCATAGGATCCCAATGGGTGTGTTCAAGTGTCTCCAGGCTTTCTGAGATGTGGGGACTTAAAAAAAAATAGGAAGAAGCAGAAAAATTCTACCTCTCCCTTCTGTTTTCTCTAATGAATGCCCACCACATTATGATTTCCCTTTGAAAAGGGCACGTGGTTTTCTTAGTTTCCTTTACCCCCACAAGGATATTTAAAGAAGTTAAGAAAAAGGTTGTCTCTAAATATGTGAGGCTGTTGCTTCTTAACAGCAACTTGTAGTGGAAAGATGAGCTTTGGAGACCTATGGAACTGTGGGTAAATAGCCTTCCTACTTTCCTGGCTTTGAGACTTTGAGAAAGAATCCGTTCAAATCTCTGAACTTCCCCCACCCCTACCATATTTTGATGTTAAGAAAATCATGCCACATAGGGCTGTTGTGGGAATTGTATGATGTAGGAGGTGCCCAGCACAGCACCTGACATATTGTAGGTATTAAATAAATAACAACCATTAATATTATTGAGAGTGAAATTGGTCTTATTTCCTCAGGAATAGAGTATGGAAGCCTCTGGAAAAATGTGGTGTATGGCCTTCAGGAAAAATATAATGTATTAAAACTATAATTCTGTTTAAGCTCTCCTGCATGTTTTTGAGTTTTGAAAGGAAATCATGTCTTGAAGATCTAGACTTCTGAAAACTGGCTCTATGGCTTGATGTCCTGTCCATTCTGGCAGTCCCACCACTGAGTATTGTGTCCATCCCCTTTGTCCTTATGCATACCTCACAGGAGCAATGTGGAAAGCACTAGAAAAGAGGACTTTGACCAGTGGGTGAAAGCAGTAAGTAGGCAGGTTACCGGATAGCTGGATGTCACTTTCTAACAATTAGGGGGAGACTCCATGGAACGAGGAGCCTGCCACAGATGTCCTGAGTGGGGTTTATTGGAGGTAGGTAGGATAGGTTATTTCCACATCCTTCCCAACTATGAGAGCCTTCGGAATAGGATTCCCATCCGCCTGGCTCCCTCCACTAGCAGGTGTGCAGATAAGCCCAAGTGCCTATTCAAATGATTGAGTGAAAGAATGAATGAATAAGTGAATGAGTGAATTAGTGGCTTCCCTTTGATTCTGCACCCCCAGGCCACTGTACCATTCTACACCTGCCATCACTGACTGTCCTAACTCCACTCGGACTTTGAGTAACACACTCTTCTGGTTGCAATTATGTTGAGTGCAAGTAACAGCAAACCAGCCCTTATACTAAAAGGAGTTGATTTACCTGCCAAAAAAAGAAGCCTCTTCTTCCCCTCAGGGCTGCTTGATGGCTGGAAAGTTCCAGCTGTCACATGGTCCTCGCATTCTTACAGAAGAGCAAGGATGGAGAAGAGTATTGCCAGCTCATACCCACTTCTGCTTCTGAACCACTTCTCTGCTGCTGGACAGACCATCACACCAGGACATTAGCAACAACCATTCATTGGACTCATGTCTATGTGGGGAGGCAGTTGGGGCAGGCTCGACTGGGCAGGGGTTTTCTTTGTGGGGTTTCCTAGTGTGTCAGCAGGGTGGATCAGCCTCTGGAGGATCAGCACCTGGCCACCTGCTCGTCATCCTTCCACTGGCTCACCTGGGCTGGTCCTGCCCGCCCCCCCTGCAGCATTTCCAGGAGAGGGCAGAAGCACCCTAAGCCTCTTGAGCCCGGGCCTCGGGACCATCACTTTGTGTCATCTGCTGGCCAGAGCAAATCTGGCAGTCAGAAGCTGGAAAAAAACAGATCCCCGCCCTCCTGATAGGAGTCACTGCAAAGTCACAAAGCCCAGAGATATGCTCCTCAGGGGGGGCTGGAGAGGGGAGGCCATTCATCTAGGGCAGAGTCATTAGCCAAAACTGAAACTGGCAACTTGCCTTCTTCCTTCCTGCCTCTCTCCTCCCTCTCCCCCCTTCTCTTTCTTTTTTTGTAGGCTTTACCAGACCCTGTAATAATGACGAGCCAGGGAAAAGGGCGTGCTGGGAGAGAGTGCTGGGATAAAGCACTTTGCGGTACCCACCGTATCATTTAACCCCCATCCTTGACTTTGCTAATAAAGTTCTTTTCGGACCAGCATCCCTATTAGACTGTCAGAAACCACAGCCTCAGTGAATTTCTACTGACATACCCCTTGAAGCAGTTCATTTTGGCCCAGGCAGCCCTCAAACCCTGTTCCTGTTGAGCTGTTAAAGGAGGAGGAGTGATAACAGACAATATGCCTCTTTTCTTTCTGCTACTACCCCCTCCCTGCCATTGAAATGTCAGCGCTAATTCTTGCAAAGTATCTGTGAGTACAGAAGGGCCACCTCGCTTCCCTGCTGTGTTGGTAGCTCTCCCTAGAAACATACTCTGTGATAAGGTATGAAAGGAGACCTTCAAAACCCTGCATATAATAATACTTCTCCCTAAGGATATTTATTTGAAAGCCAAATGATTTGTAAATAGCATATAGGTAAATAATCATCTGGATACAGGAACTTGCTGGCTACATTGGCATTTCAGGGATATTATATATGTACATATATATACATACACATATAGATGTCTATACACGTGTATACACATGTGTATACACATATATATGTATGTATACATGTATACACACGCATACACTTATACATACCATATGTATATACATATATACATATACATGCATGCACTATATATGTATATATACATATATGCACATGTATACACACTATAGGTGTACCTATATATACATGTATACACACTATATAAGTACACATATGCACACTTATACACACTATATGTGTACATATACACATATACACATGTCTACACGCATACACTTATACACACTATATATATACACATATATACACACGTACACACACATACACTTATACACACACTCTGAAGATAAAGAAGGCTGTTATTCACAAAGAAAAAAAACTTAATAATAAGTTCATGATCTGAAGTTCATAAAATAATAGCATTTCTTGTGCACTTATTATGTGCCTGGTCAGGGGCGACGTATTTGGCACAATTTGATTTAATTTTCAAACTCTCTAACCAAGTAAGAAATATCCCCATGCTTCCATCTGATGAGTATGAGACATTGGTCTACCAGATTGTTTTTCAAGATGATGCCTGGAGAATCAGGATTCAGTTTCATCTCTGTCTGGCCACGAGCCCTTGCTCCTAACCGTGAGAACACACCCTGTTCTACTTATTTATAATCCATGCTGCAAAGGTAATTATGAGTAAGCCTAGAAAAGAATTCATGCTTCCTAAGTATCAGCTGACAGTCTTGGACTGATCGAGCCTGGGCCTGTGTGAGAGCTGAAACACTCAAAATTCAAACAAACATGTAAGTTACACAGGACTCCAATGACCACGGTGTTGTTCAGTGAAGGAGAATTTATTACTGAAGCCGGATGATTATCAATAATTGTACAAGGTGTAAACAAGATCGTTATTAATGAAGCCTTCCATTAGCGATGTCATTTTTGCATATCAATCTACATTTATAGGTCAGGAGTTTGTGGTGGGTTTTGCTATTAATTTATTGTTTGTTTTTTGTCCCTGTGCTACAGTTTTGGTCATCCAACAGATTAGTGTTTCCCAAGCCGTGTTGTACAGAATATTACTTTTATGATATGTTTGTAGGTGTCCCATGAGCAAAAAGGGTACCACAGTCAAATAAATTTATAAAAGGTAGGGCTCATTGACATTGAAAGTTTGTTGCTTTACTGCACAATTTATCAGAGCCTTTTGGATAGTGCAGTCTGGATCATGGCCCTCTGAGATGGCAGTACAGTCCACTTTGTTGGCTGCACGTACTACGTACTGGATGATGGGAAGTACAGTTTGGTTGTGAGTCAGTCTGATCTCGTTGTGGTTGGTCAGAGTTCATAAAGGAGAGTAGACCTAGTAGAGATCTCCAATCCCACTCATGCATACCATGTCTCATATGTTTTTAAATTACTTTCTTCCCATCCTTCTAAAAATTCTTCTCAAATCATTTTCTCCCCATCCTTCCAAAGATTCTTTTCAATTTGAATGAAAATGGCTTTGCTTTTAGAGATTTAGGACTTGTAGAGGCATCCAGCTGGCTCATTTGGAAGAGCAGGTGACTTTTGATCTTGGGGGTGTGAGTTCGAGCCCAACATGGGGTATAGCAATTACTGAAATAAATGGAGATTTTGGATTTCCCATGTCTGTTTACCTAAAGAAACATAATTTATGTGTTAGCTTTTGAAGACCAAAGAGCATTGATTTGGCTCTTTGTGTATGTTGATTATGGACAAAGGTGTGCTATATCCTTGCTTGGATATCACTTCATGTTTTTGGTGCCAGAAAGAAAATTTTCTTTCAAGAAAGAATATTGAACTAGGGGAGGAAACAGCTATTTCTGGAGGGATTATCTTGTGTGAGTCCTTCTAATGTCTGACTTAACCCTTTCACAAACCCTGGAAGTAGGTCTTTGTGTCTCCACTTTGCAGCTATAAAAGCTGCATCTCAGAGATACCAAACTATTTAAGCTTATGCAGATGATAAGCCTAAGAGTTAGGATTTGTTTTTTTTTTAATTTTTTTAAATTTTTATTTATTTATGATAGAGAGAGAGAGAGAGAGAGAGGCAGAGACACAGGCAGAGGGAGAAGCAGGCTCCATGCACCGGGAGCCCGACGTGGGATTCGATCCCGGGTCTCCAGGATCGCGCCCTGGGCCAAAGGCAGGCGCTAAACCTCTGCGCCACCCAGGGTTCCCTCATATCATCTTTTATGAAAGTCAACTGCTGGCAACTTGGTCACAGTAGGAATAGAACTTCTAGAATTTGAGCTAAAGTGTGGGTCTTTGTGGAAGTAAAATAACAGATCTAAGTCAGGTTGTATATTCCCATCTGAATAAATTCAGCATCTATTATTTGATCAGCGAGGAGATCTAGGAATTAGCTTGGTTATTTTTAAGGGAAAGGCAACAAGGGGAAAGACTCAAGAAACAAATATCAACATGCCCTCCCCTATCTTGTGAGCAGGGGTACAGGTGGTATACAGACACATGCGCCCTCCTTAATCCTCCAAATTGAAAACAAGCAAGCAAATGCCTTCCAAATGTAGGAAATAGGACTGAGTATGTCACTAATATCTCCAAAAAAAAAAAAAAAAGAGTGAAATATGTTACGGTTCTTTATGCTCTGTGACAATGCTTTTTTTCTTTCTTTTAAATCCTTATGAAGATTTTTTTTTAAACTCTGTAAATGTCTTGGTGTCCCAGTGACGATGGTCCATGATTTGTACCATCTCTCCTTGGCCAGGATCCACTCTCTCAATGTCTCATCAGGGTGGATATTTTATTAGTATCACTCCTGCGGCGCCTGGGAGGCACAGTTGGTGGAGCATCTGGCTCTTGGTTTCGGCTCAGGTCATGATCTCAAGGTCATGAGCTCGAACCCCATGTCGGGTTCCACACTCAGCGTGGAGTCTGCTTGGCATTCTCTCCCTCTGCCCCTCCCCCAGCACTCGCATGCTCTCTCTCTCACTCTCTCTCTCTCTATCAAATAATAAATAAATAAATCTTGATTAGTATCATTATTTTTAGTTCTGTCTCACTGTATGAGAGACTTCTCTGTTGAACATTTTCTCCCATGTTCCCGTCTCAGCCCTCCCTTATTACTTTGCCCTCCCATCCTGCCCTGCAACACACACACACACACACACACACACACACACACACACACACACTTTGGCTTGATTCCTAGCTTCACCACTTAACAGCTGTGTGATGCTTGGCAAGTCTCTTAACATCTTGGAGGCTATTTCCTTATATACCAATGAGAAGTAATAACTTCTCTGCCCACATCACTTTGCAAACTATAATGTGCTATCTAAATATAAGTTTGTTGTTGTGATTATTACTACCTTGTGCCCACTTTTCCTGCTAGAGCATAAGCATGTCCCTGGTCAAGGTTGTCAGTCATTTCGCTCCTTGAAAAGTCTGATGAAGAAAGAAGTGCATCTCTCTCACACCCTGTCTACCTACTGTTGCCACCGCATTCTAAAGTTTATGATGGATTTGTTCTTTTCCCTTTTTAACTACTTGAGTGTTGTTTATCTGGTCAGTGGAGAGCATTTTATTTCTATTCCATTTTCATCTGCTCAGCGGTTGCTACTAATTGGGGTGCCACCCGTCTTTCCATTTCTCTGCTCACCTGGCTTTTCTGCCGTCTTACCGGGAGATGGGAGGCTGCCAGGAATGTCCAGCGATGTGATTAAGTCACATTTTTTAACAAGGAGAGAGGGCAGGAAGGTCAGGAACTAAGAAAGATGTACCATTAGGACAATTTTCAAGGTATTGGGATAATTTCAGAGCAGATTCTCCATTGCAATCATCAATTCATTTAATAGATGTGGTTAGATCACTATTATGGTCAGATGACCTCAAGCGTTTGAACCATTAGGGATTTGGGGCAAGGTGGAGATGTTTTTGTGTGGCTGTTGAAAGCACCATGAACAAATCTGAATTCTTCAAACGGCCAAGAGACCTCTTACTTCTATGCCAAAACCACCTGTAGAAAAAAAGAGTACCAAAATAGTAACCTATAAATATAATGAAACAAAAACATTGTTTTGGAGAGAGGGGGTATAGAGGAACATTGGGCTGGAATTCAGATGTGCTTTTATCTTACATTTCTGCCACCTTCTCCCTGGTGGAGATCCAGGGAGATCTCCCTGATATTAAACAGCAATAATAATTGTAAAGCACGCTTCATATTGGAGCCCTCCTTGACGTTCATCTAATTTTTATCTGGCCATGCACAGTTCCACTGGTGACCTAAAGCAACCACATGAAATCCAAATGGGCACAAGTCTTGCCCCATCAGGACAATTCCAAGCCAACCATTGACCCCCGCAACCAGCATTTGTTCCCATACACATAAGAGGGGTAACGAGGCATTCGCATAAGGTTATTCTGAAGATGAAATATGATCATGGGGCTGAACATGCTTTGCAGAGTCCACAGGATTACAAAGCAGTTTGTGGGATTTTAAGAACAAGGGAGGAGTCTTTGAACCTTCTACTTGTAGGGTTTTGGCTGAAGGCAGCAGGAAGTAAGCCTGTAAGTTAACTAGAAAAGGAGCATATTGGAGTGATACCACGTAGTTCACAGGCTGAATAGCAACGCTGAAGATCCAGGCTAAGAAACTATCCAGGAATCACTGGAAAGTGGGGGGCAGGGGCTGCAGCTGTAACATGCCACTAGGAGAGCATGGTTGGCATGGCTCTTGTCACAACTGGACCGATTGCCACTGGCCCCAGAACGAGCTGATACTGCCACCACCCAAAGCAAAGTCTCTTGCCTTACAGCATTGTAGTAGGAGGCAAGGTTCTGTCTCTCGCCTCTCCTGGGATTTCTCCACACACAGGAATAGTGTTCCGAAGTTAATTTCAGGCATGTTATGTTAAATAACCTGCTGAGAGTCTACAGATTATTGCTGGCAGGGCTAAATCCCATGTCTCTGCATTCCTCATCTCCTAGGCCTTCTCACCATCTTATGTTTTCTCCTATAAAGGTGTCCAGTCTTTTAATGAATATCGAATCTCTCCCTATGTCAGGCATTGTCATGGGATTCCTCTGGCTCTCCAATTTTAAGATTCTACGATTAAATGTTTCCATGTAGCATTTTCCTGGTGATAAAGCACTATGTTAAGGACATTGTTTTCACAATGAAATTTTAGAGAGCCTCCAATTTAAAATGAAGATTACTATCAGAAGTATCCTGCAGATTCAGCAGAGAGGCATGGCTGGAAAAGATAATTTTCTCAACAAAAAGAAGGGGGAAATAACAGCACCAGGGGGATTTCTCAGGTGCCATCAATGTCCACTGTTAAACTTTATTATATAAGCCAAAGGAGGGGTTGTACAAGTCAAGGACGTGCAGCCCATAGCATGAATCTAGAAGAGGGCTTGCCCGGCTCTTATACTGCAAGCTATTTCTGCACACCCTCTCCACTTTGCCCGTGTCCAGTACCAAGATACAATATGGTCACGGGGTAGAAAGACTGAGAGACTGTTCAAGGCTGATATCCATAAAAACAAAATAAAACAAAAACAATGGAAGGAATGTACCTTTTTCTCAGAGAGGCTTTCTACCTTCCCCCAGTTTTTGCCTGGTTGGATAGAGGGGCCACAGGTTCCATAA
Source organism: Canis lupus familiaris (assembly GCF_011100685.1). Taxonomy (NCBI): domain Eukaryota; kingdom Metazoa; phylum Chordata; class Mammalia; order Carnivora; family Canidae; genus Canis; species Canis lupus. Next base: position 35,805,503 of record NC_049226.1, read on the forward strand.
GATGGCAAGCATGTATCTCAGTCTGAATTCCCTAGAAAAATGGAGCTGAAGGCATATTCTTAGGTGTTAACAGTATACAGGGGAGTCCAACTCTAGCGACGAGGGGTGGAGGGTGGTCATTGGGAGTGTGGAAAAAACAAAAGTGACTCTGGAAAGGCAGGAAAGCACATTTGAGGGGTTATATCGCAGCTTTTAGAATAAGCACAGCGGGTTGCTTGGTCTCTCTTTAGGGAGGCCACCTGAAACCACTGCAAACTTTAATAATCCATCTTGAAGGAGAAAGAGAGAATAATTTTTATGCTAGCTGTGGTCTCTCTTTGGTCATAGTTGTCCCAGGAGGCATCAGCTCTCCTGCATTTGGGAGTTTACCTCCTCAGCCCTCCAATAGCCACCTAGGAAGCCAGATCTCTGGCACCTAGGAAAGCAGTATCCATGGCACAAGCCACCAAACTCAGACCAAGCCCGTGATGGAAGCAAGCCATTGGCACTCCCCATCTCTTCACCTGAAGCCTCACTGGAAGGCCAGCTGGACAGGACATTGCCGCATAGTGTCTCATGCCTTGGTAGCAGCAGGATAGCTGAGGAAGTAGAGCCAAGAGGTATGCACATCCAGGCACATGACATGCCTATGAGTGAGATGAGGGACCTAGAGCAAGCACTGCAGAGACCATAGTAAGCTAAGCCAGTGGCACACCACAAAGGTGGACACAGAGACAGATATTTTTTTCCCACCTCCAAGAGTGCAGTTGGGCCAAGAGATCTTCACAGACGCTCAAAAATACCATCAGTGGAAAGACATGGCCAAGGGTATCCAGAGAGGTTACACTGGGTTACGTACACTAAGATAACCTCACACTATGCATACTAAAAGTTTCTGGATGAAATACAAATAAAGTGCATGGCTGAATTTGAAAGAAGGGGAAGTCCATGCTTCCAGAGAGAAATTAAAACCTTATTAGTAAATGTATGGACTGGTTTCGCAGTTACTCTTGGGAGGTGGAAAAGAGTGCTTTTCTTATGCCAGTAATCTATGGGATTTAAATTTTTTTCTTCCACACAGAAAAAGGACCCCAAACCTTAAGCCTGAGCAAAGTGGGAATCATAGAATCAGGGACCTCAAAGGACTGTATCCATATTATACCTAAATATATATATACCCATCATCACAGGGCAGTAACAAGGAAGCTTTTCTCTCATTGTCTGCATCTGGTTGGGAAAAAAAAGTTTTTTCTGCAAAATCAAAACCAGAATGCATTTCTTAGAGGTCTGAAGTCTGATTTTATATTGCTGGGCAGTTATAGAGAACCACCAGGGTGAAACTACATCATAAAACAGAAAAACTGGGGTGCCTGGGAGGCTCAGTTAAGTGTCTGACTCTTGATTTCAGCTCAGGTCATGATCTCAGGGTCATGAGATTGAGTCGTGTTGGGCTCCATGCTCAGTGGGGAGTCTGCTTGAGATTCTCTCTCTCCCCTCCTTCGACCCCACCCCTTGAACCCTCTCTAAAATAAATAATCTTTTAAAAAATAAAACAGAAAAACTGATCCTGAGACAGTGATACAACTAGAGTGCTCAGTATAGGCAAAAACAGAAATATAGGGAAAGGCAAGCCTTGAGATTTCTGAAGGAAGAAGGAACATCCCATAAAAGATCAGCTCACCATACAGCCAAGCTATCCAATAATTTGACTTCCAGAACCTGAACAGAACAATCTGGAAAAGTATGTAAAAAGTGTCCTTAAAATAATTGAAAATATAAAGAAAAAGGATTTATTTTATTCATAAAAAATTAAGATTTTATAAAAAAAGAACAGGTAACTTTGAAAAAGAATCAAGTACAAAACTTCTAGATGTGGAAAAATCACAATTGAAATTTAAAAACCCAGTGTTGAAGTTAAATAATAGATCAAATACCACCAAAGGGAGAATTAGTAGATCGGAAATCATTTCAAGAAATTATACAGAATGCTGAGTAGAGACAAAAGTATGCAAAGAGAGAATTAGGCTAAATAGTTTAAAATCTGTAAATCCCACATATAACTAATATGTTATATGTTACAGAAGGAAAAGATAACAGAGAAAATATGGGAGAAACAGTTTTTGAATGGATAATGATAAAATGTTTTCCACCATTGATAAATGACTTAAATCCATGGATTTGAGAAACAAATTGAACTTCAAGCAAGTGAGATAATCAAAACTCTAAACTTAGGTCACATTTAAAGCAGATAGAAGGGACTCCTGAGTGGCTTAGTGGTTGAGCATCTGCCTTTGGCTCAGGTCGTGATCCCTGGGGTCCTGGGATTGAGACCCATATCGGGGCCCCCACAGGGAGCCTGCTTCTCCCTCTGCCTGTGTCTCTGCCTCTCTCTGTGTGTCTCATGAATAAATAAAATCTTTAAAAAAATAAAGCAGATAGAAATTAATGACAGGTTCCTTACCCAGAGAAAAACTTGAACTAGCAGAAGACTTCTCAATATTTATAATTACACCAGGCAACGCTGTGACGAAACACTATCGCCATCAGTTTGTCTATAACCAGCTAAGTCACTCAGGAGGTGAGACAAAATAAATACAGTTTTGCACAAATAAAGACGAAGGAATCTACCTCCATCAACCTTAATAATACTAAGTGAGAAAGGCAAGGTTCAACAGGATATGTAGAATATTTTTGACATAAAATTATGAAGCCCAACAATGAAGTATCTACTCTTTTTGTATTTCTTCTTACATTTAGAATACAAAGCAATGTAGGGGAGTAACAGCTACATTTGAGATCATCATTACTTCTAGATGGGGTGGAAGGGAAGCAGAAGGAATGAGAAAGGGAATCTGTATCAAAAGAAAAGAATCTACATCCACTAGGAGACAAAAGGAAGGAAAGGAGAAACAGAGGGAGGAAGAAAGAGAAGTGGGTCACCTTGGTAAGCTCTTGAAAGGGATTGGAAACATACTCACCCTTGTAAACAATGGGTCCATTCCGGTCTAAATGGGAAGAGGTGATGGAGGCATCTGTGTGGCTCAGTCAGTTAAGCATCCAACTCTTGATTTCAGCTCAGTTCATGATCTCAGGGCTGTGAGGTCGAGCCCTGTGTCAGGCCCTGCACTCAGCAGGGAACCTGCTTAAGATCCTCTCTCTCCCTCTCCCTCTGCCCCTCCCCTGCCATTTGTGAGCTCACGCTTTCTCTCTCTCTCTCTCTCTCTCTCTCTCTCTCTCTCAAATTAGGTAAATAAATAAATGGGAAGAGGTGAAAAAGAGAGCTAGATGTTAAATCTGGATCTTGCCCTTGCTTCTGCTAACTGAGCAACTATGTGGACACATGCACAGACATCCCTGCTCTGACTCTGTTTCCTCATCTTTTAATCAATGGGGTCAGAGCTGTCACTCGACGAGATCCTTTCCATTTCCAGCATTCTTTTGTTCTGCTTCCTTTGACTTTTCAGATGGCCACATTTTAGGGCATAAAAATGGTTTTCACTAAATGCAGCTGTATCAGTGAGAATTCCTTTGTCTTCAAGTGACAGAGCATTCAATCCAAACTGGTGTAGGGACAGTGACAAATTATTGGTTTGTGTAAGATGAAAAACTCAGGGCTAGGTCTAGCTTGAGGCACAACTAGATCTGGAGCTCAAAAATACTACCATGTGCCCCAGGTTTGTTTTTTTTCTTTTTAATCTTCCATAGTGGGTCTTTAGTTACATTGGCTTCATTCTCAGGCGTCACGTGGTAGGCCAGATGGTGGTTGTAGCCAGATGGTGACAGCAGCTCCAGCCCTTAAATCCTCTAAGTTTTCTGTTCTGCAAGGAAAGCAAAATCGCTTTCCCCGAAGCCCCAGTGAAAACACTCATTGTGTCTCATTAGCTCTGATAGAGTTCTGAGCCCAACATGGAGCCAGTCATTGTAGACAGGGTTGTGGGTTATGTACTGATCTACTTGAGGTGAATGAGCTCCCACTATGGGATGGGCGCAGCTTCACTTCAGCCACATGGATGGGGAGTGGCGGAGGATGCCAGTTCCTGAGTGGGAACCAGGATGTGGTCACCAGAAGGAGGAAGATGACTATCAGATGGTAAATCAAATGTCCCCTACAACCTGCAAAATTACAGGAGTGGTTTCCCAGTGAGGACAGTCTTAAGAATGTTAAGTCTCGTATATACAGAACGACAAAGGTAAGAGAGAAACCTGAAAAGTGTGGACCATTCGAAGCACAGAAAGGGGCCACGCGAGGACAAATGTGTACTGGCTTTCAGACTCCAGTATTCATAAAGTAGACAGAGAGGCTTCTTTGGCTTGAAAGATGGAGTCTAGTGAGTTCTAAGTAGAATGACAGAATTAGAATTTTTGGGAGAGCATGACATCTTACTAACTGGGGAGCTCTGTATACCTCTGAAGAATGGCACCGTGTAGGACGAGGAACAACTTTGCAACAACAACAACTCTTCCTCTGGCAGAAGAAGGACCCTGGAGTCTGTAAATCCTTTCTCTTCACCACACTGCAAGAAAAACATTATATCCATCTTTGAACCATTCTCAAAGCTTTGTAAACCTAAAATAGATCCACCTTAATAATTAGAAATAAAAATAGGTATGTTTGTACATAATGGTTACACAAGAAACATTTGCTGTCTGTGATTCCCATAGAGCCTTAGTGACCATGGACATGCGGGAGAGTAACAAATTGGGTCTGGGGAGGCACTTCCCTATCCCTCCCTCCTTATCTGTTGGTCTAGATATTCCAGATTCTTTGCCTTCATCTTTTTGTCTGCTCTAGCTTCCTCTCACACATTCCTGGTGTCCAGAAAACAACCCACAGAAACCACTGCAGTCCCTCCCATGTCAACCCTGCTGCAGCTATAAGGATTTTACCAGAAGCAGCTTGGTGCTCTGTTATGAATTCGGAATGTGTTCAAGAGCCCTGTAAAAAAAAAAAAAAAAAAATTCTTCAGGTTACTTTTCAGTCAAAACATCCAGAGGAACCCCTCTCTCATTAGCTTTCTCCTGTCAGCTCCCATGACACCCTCAAAGATGCAGGGCCAAGTCCCAACCCACCCTAGGCCTCACTGTTCAGAGTGAAGCATCTTCAAGTTGATGGGCTAATTAGTTAAGCCATCCATCCATCAGTCATTCCCCAAATACTTCTGAACAACCTGCCTCTCACGAGTTGTGTTCATGACCTAACTGATGGGGATTCATGTGAGAAAGGACTCCCTTTGCATCAGAAGTGCGTGGTCCAAGGGCCAATAGGAGGGGAAGAGAACAGAGAACCCCAGCCCACCACATGAGTGAAGCAAGATAAAATCCTCCTGTGCAGTGTCCTGCCATCTTGGGTCAGGGAGAGGGAGCAGCACATACAGTTGGGCTGACCTGGGGCCATTCCTGGCCTGGCTGTTCTTAGTTTCCTGCCTTGGATTGAGTGTAAACGCAGAGACTAGTGACAGCATAGTATAGCAGTTCATCAAATACTAAATATTCCACCTGTCAAGTGAGGCATGAAGTCTGTAATTGAGGTAGCTAACCTCGATGGAGTACATTCTCCTCTCCCAGCCTCTATGCTGTGCTCTTTACGTGTAATACTTCGTTTTGCCTTCAGAAAACCCTGAGTGCTATTTTATCCTCCTTTTACCCTTAAAGAACATTGGGACAACATTCCCAAAGGCACACAGTTAATAAGTAGGGGGACTGATCCTGATGCCAGGTGATCTGGCTCCAGAATTGGATTTTATCCTGATAAAGCAGCACACTGTCTCCTGATAAAAGAACTGCAAAAGGAGGTAGGAAAACAGCGATGTACTCAATCCTTTGAAATAGCTAAGGCAAAATTAATCAGTTCTAAGGAAGTCTGCGGTCAAGGGAGGCACCCGTGTATTGTAAAACAGCCCACTGTGAGTATGGCTAGGCAGGGTTTAATGACAAAACTGTCCCTGCTTGAAAGAAGGGAGACTGAGGGTGGGGACAGGCTGGTGGCAGCAAGATTGTCTCTGCAAGCAGGAGATATATTCTATGCATTCATGGCTTCTCCACCTAGCAGAATGCTAGGTTTGTATTAGCTATCTATTGCTGTGTAACAAATGATTCCCAAACTCCGTGACTTAAAACAGCACACACTGATTTTCCTCACAGTTGCTGCGGGTCAGAAATCCATGCGTGGCTTTCCCATGTGTCTCTAGTTAAAGGTTTCCCACAAGAATGAATCACAGGGTTGGCTGAGGTTACAGTCAGCCTGAGGCCCAATGGGTGGACGACCCAATTCTGAGTTCAATCAGCATTTGTTGGCAGGATTCAGTGCCTTGGGGACTGTTGTCTGGATGCCACCGTCTAGTCCTTGCCACCTGGGCCGCTCCCAACAGCAGGACAGCTTGCTTCATCAGAGCAGTCAAGAGAGAGGGTGACAGAAGTGATGCCCATCACTTCTCCACGTCCCTGAGCCTGGCTCACATTCAAGAGGAGGTTGATCCCACAAGGGGATTGATACTGGGGGTGAGAATCATGGGATTCATGTCAGAGGCTGCATCCTATGGAGTTCAAAGCCCATCTGCCCAATTGAACTTTGTCCATCAAAATGCAAATACATCTCATAGGAACTGGGGGGAGGGAATCAATAAAATTAAGTTATTATCTATGTTTGCCCTTTAAGGTGAAAGTGATTATTAAATCATGTCCTTCAAGATGGTTACCCATGTTTAGGGATTCGAATAGGAAAAGGAGGGAAGGGGGCTAATAGTTATTTGTGCCCTGTTGAATGAATCTGAGTGAAGCTTACAGACTTCTAGAATTTGCTTATGATCACACAGTGAGGAAGGGATGAGGTTACAACTGCAATTGGTTCTTGTCTCTAAAAGCTCATTTTTCCATTCAGCATAGTCATGAGCCTATTGGTTGAGTGTCTCCAGTTTGGTCCACTCCTGGCCCATCAGAGAACCGTACTTTATACTACTCTTGTGATTGGGCGGGGCCAGGAGACCAGTTCTGGCACATGTGTTGTGAGTAGCAGTGTCTTACTTCCAGGCTCGAGTGTTTGATTACAAGACCCCTCTTTTCCCTCTGCTGTGGCGCCAGCAGTTTGAGTCCCTGCGAGGCAGATGTACAGACTCTCTAGTGCCACCCCTTTACCAACCCACAGTAGCTATGTAGCATGCACGAGGAATAAACCTGTGTTTTGGGAGATGCCTGGGTGGCTCAGTGGTTGAGCATCTGCCTTTGGCTCGGGGTGTGATTTCTCAGGGTCCTGGGATCGAGTCCTGCATCGGGCTCCCTGCAAGGAGCCTGCATCCCCCTCTACCTATGTCTGCGTGTCTTTCATGAATAAATGAATAAAATCTTTAAAACAAAACAAAACAAAAACTTGTATCATCGGGAGTCACTGAGCTTTGGAGGGGATGCGATTCAAACCCTCCTTACCGATGTGTCTTTGGACAGAAGATGAAGGAGCAGAGAGGAAGAGGGTGTGGAGGCTGCCCCTAGAGGGGCCGTGGTTCTGGCTTACAGCCGGCTAGTGTGAGGGCATGGCAGGCACTCACCTTCACCTCAGTTACCTGGGCCCCACAGTGCCTGCATCCTGGCAGCCTTCTATTTCTGAGCACAACTGGCTAAAATCAGGACCAGAGGGAGCAACGGCATGACTCACATGCAGGGTAAGAACCCCGCCACCTCATTCGCTCTGGACTCTCCTTGCTTTGGAACAGCAAAGAGCACGAACAGAGCCCAAGCAGTGTTATCCCTTTCTGAGCCTGATCTGACACACACAGCTCAGCAAGAGGCTTTTGAAAGAAGCTTAAGTGGAGCAGCATCCTTGTCACCGAGGAGCCTTGGTGGCTGGAGTGGGTATTTGCTAAGCTAGTTTCTGCTCAGCTGGGGACTGGTAGACCCAAGGTTGCGTGTCAAGGTTTGGAACAATTTAGGGAGGGTCCCAAGCATAGATTAGTATGCATCACAAACGTCATGGCCCCATTGCGCTCTTCCACTGGGAGGTGCGGTTGGCTTCTCTTATGCTGCCTGGGTCTCCAACACAGTAGCTGGTTCCTCTGGCTGTGGGCACCTCTCTTCTGCCTTCCATACCTTGAGGAGTTGCAGCCTGGCTTAAAGCTGCTCACTTGCACAAATCCTGGATGGACGTGGGTCCCTTGGTAGGCTGCCGTGTCCACGTAGATGACAGCAGGACCCCCCTTGTGGCTCTTCCCTGTTAACGGACACCTCCCCCCCTTTACATAAGGTTGTGTGGCTACATCAGACTTTGCTCAAAGATCAGAGTATATCAAGTGAGTCAGAGAAGTAGCACATTAAGTTATGTACTGAGTCTAGTTTTCTCTTGGTCCAAGGGAAAAGCATCCTTCCTAAGGGAGGAACATTTTGCACAGTATGGGTTCCTAATTTTGCCTCTTTGTTTTCAAGTGTAAGATTATTTTAGGAGTTATTTCTTCTTTAAGCTTCCACCCTGTGAATTTCTTCAGGAGACCCCACAGCCGGATTGATGTTACCCGAGAGCTATTCCCTCTTCTGCTCCATGCAGCGGCAAATTTCCTTAAGCCCAAATTATTCAGTCTACAGACACACCAGAGCTTGGGGCTGGGACTCTAGCATCATCTTCCAAGGTGGATTTAGGTACTTTAACTAAACAAGCAAACAAACAAACAACCAGAGTAGCTCCTCCTTGGCCTCATCTACATTGTCAGTTTCCATCCATGATCCATTTGAAGAACTGCTTCTGTTGACAAATTCAATTGAAACATCACTACCATGTCCAACCACTCTTGCTCCTCCTTTGATAGATGGAGCAAACTGGTTTGAAATGCCTTGCCACCCAGAGTGCCCTTCAGGAACTCTGGGATCCTAAAAGCAGATTTGCTTGTAAGAAAGAACAAAATGATCGAAGTTCTTTCATGAGGATGGACATTAAAGGTCAGAGAAGAGAGGATGAATAAAGGTTCTGTGGTGGTGAAAGGATGGTCCATTGAGAAGATGCTGAAAGAATGGGAAGTTAAGCTAGATTCCTGTGACTTCACACCTGTGCAGAGGGTGGGCTCTGCTGTTGGCTGTGGGCAGTGCGCCTGGGATCAGAGGCAAGGTGGATGCCTGCTCAGAGACAGTGCAAAGGGAACCCTTAGGTAGACATCCCAAATGTACAGTTATCTGTAAGTTCTGGTTTGCTGCCCAATGTTCATGTTGAGCCTACCTCACAGAGAATCCTGTATGAGAGGCTAAAGTCTAATGAACCACAGGCCTGGATACCACCTGAACCCTAGAGTCACCGCATCTGAAATACATATTATCTACAGAAAATTGTGTCTATTACAGTGGTTTAGCTTCAAGCAAGGAAAACCCACCTTGCCTAACCTAAGTAGAGAAGGAATTTATTGGAAGGACATCGGGTAGGTAATAAAAACAGATGAGAGAAACCCAATCATCAACTGATGGATGGATAAATTAAATGTACTATATCCATACAACGGAATTGTATCCAGTTACAAAAGGAGTGGAAGGTTGATCCATGTTACAATAGGGAACAGAGTTTAAAAACATGATGCAAAGTGAAAAAAGCCAGTGGCAGAAGACCACATTTTGAGTGATTCCATTCATAAGAAATGTCCAAAAGAGGCAAATCTGTAGAGACAGAACATAGGGTAGTGCATGCCTACGGCTGGAGGGCTCGGGAGAAATGGAGAGTGATTGCAAATGGGTACAGAGTTTCTTTTTTGCAATGATGAAAATGTTCTAAAATTGATTGTGGTGATGGTTGCAGAATTCTGTGAATATACGAAAAATCAAGGAGTTGTATATTGCAAATGGGTGAATTATATAGTATGTGAATTATATTTCAATAAGGCTGTAATATATTTTTTAAAAGATTATATTTAGAAAACCTTTTAAAAAATATAAAAGAGGAGGATGGAGATCCTGGCTGAGAAATACTCAAGACTCAAGACCCCCTAGAGGGTGCCTCCCATGGACTGAATGACCTTCAGCCATTCTTGTCCTTATGTTCACTTACTCCACTCAAAACACAAGCTCAAGAGAGCATAGTTTTTAAAAGATATTTTAAAATGTATTTATTCATGAGAGACATACAGAGAGAGGCAGAGACACAGGCAGAGGGAGAAGCAGGCTCCCTGCAGGGAACCCAATGCAGGACTCGATCCCAGGACTGCGGGGTCACAACCTGACCCAAAGGCAAATGCTCAACCACTGAGCTACCCAGGGGCCCCTCTTTCACAGATTTTAAAGATTGAAACAGTTGGAGGCTGTTGAAGAGGGATTATTATGGAGTGAATGCGTCCTTCCAAATTCACACATCAAAGTCCAAACCCTCAGTGTCATGATACTTTTTGTGAGGCTCTGGGAAGATGTTTAGGGTTAGATGAGGTCATGAGGGTGGGACCCTAGTCTTATAAGGGTTAGCACCCTTAATAAGACATGAGAGAACTCATTCTGTCTCTTTCCTGTGTGTACTGAAAAGAGGTCACATGAGCACACAGCAAGATGGCAGCCACCTACAAGCCAAGTGAAGAGGCCTTAGGATATGACACCTACCTTGCTGGAAGGTAGGCTTTCCCTTGTGAGAAATAAATCCTTGTTATTCAAGCCTCAGACTTATACAGGCACTGAGTCACACCTATTTTAGACTTTGGAAGAAACTAATGGAGTTGTAAGATTTAACTTTCAACTTAGTTGTTACCATCGTTGGAAATCTGGCCTTTCCAACCATGAGATCAAACTCACAGATGGCTATTGGTGTAATGACCACCACCCAACTAAAGCTAACAGTCCTGGGAGAAAATTCACCTCCTGTGTACAATACACATGTGGCTACAGAGTGGCTACCTTTGATTTTTCCCCTGAAAGGAGGGTCTTGGCTTCGGGGAGGTTATTCCAAGGAAGCAATAGTGAGGGGCAGGAAGACAAGAGAAGAAAAGAGAACAGCTAATAGAGGGTTGCACTGTCAGGTGCTACTGCAGACGGCAGGGGGTTGATTAAGATGACATCTCTGCAAAGTACCCAGAATTGTCAACTGAAAGGATGAGGCTGCTGGGTGACCTATCCACTGGCTTTTATCTCCTGTTGGCCAAGGATTGTCCCAGAACCATGTACCCCCCCACCCTTCCAGGCTGCCATTGGGCGAAAACTAAGAATTCCTAGGGGCTTGGAGACTTAGCATGAGTCTACACTTGCGAGGAACTATCCTCCATAACTGTGCCTGAAACCAGAGGTAGAATGTCACAAGTGTCAGCTGCCCTGGCTTAGCATTTTTCTTTTGTGGTAACACATTTCCTTTGTTCTACATCTTCAGTTCAAGCTGATGGTGATAGACTTTTCTAATCCATGAGCATACTTGGCATGGCAGGATGGATTTCTTCGTTGGCCAAATAGGTGGATTCACCAAATGAGTCCTTTTCTCCTGGCCCCAGATGCACTCCACTCCATGTGCTTGCCTGTTGTTTTAAACACCGGTGTGTCACATTATCTCCCTTACTCACTTTCTGATTGTGTGAGTGAGTCCTTAAACCTCCAGGTCCTTAGGAGCAGGTGGATGTGGTTTGCAGAGCAACCAACAGGGCCTTGACAGTGGCTCTGAGATATTGGAGCTGACACTGCTGAAGGTGGGGCTGGTGATGATAAGATTGGAAATTGCCATAAATGACTCTTGTCATTTGTTAAGTGATGTCACTTATTATGGTGACGTTTGAACCTTGCAGGTTGGGCCAGGGTGGATGAAGATTCCTGCCATACTTACTTGCCACCTTTTCTGCAAAGTTTTCTCACCATGCACTGCTCCCTAAGGGCATCCCTGCATCGCCAATCTCCATGGTCTTTGTTTAATTACTAGCTAATTCATTAATAAGTGATGTGTTTTGGCCTAAGCATTATTTTCACCAACTGTTTTGTCCCTCACCATTCTCTAGACATCAAGGGATGTTTAAAAACCTAGAGTGTGTTGGGATGCCTGGGTGGCTCAGTTGGTTGAGCATCTGACCCTTGACTTCGGCTCAGATCATGATCTCAGGGTGGTGAGATCGAGTCCAGCATTGGACTCTGTACCTGGTAGGGAGTCTGCTTGAGATTCTCTCTCCTTCTCCCTCTGCTCCTCCCCCTGCTCATATGCGTACTCTATCTCTAAAATAAAGAATAAATCTTCTTAAAAATTAATAAAAAGAAACTAGGCTGTGCCATTAGTAACTATATTAAGTCTGCTCGGGCTGCCATAACAAAATTGCAAACACTGGTGGTTTAAACAAAAATTAATTTGCTTACAATTCTAGAGTCTGGAAAGCCAAGATCAAGGCGCCAGCTGGATAGGATGGGTGTCTGGTTAGAGCTCTCTTCCTGGCGGGCGGTCAGCAGTCTTCTGGCTCTGTCCTCACGTGGCCTCTCCTCTGTGGATGTACCCAGGGAGAGAAAGGGCTCTGGTGTCTCTTCCTCTTCCTATATGGAAGTCGGGTGCCTGCCCCACCCTATGACCTCATTCAGCCTATATTACCTCCTTCCAAGTAAAGCTCCTTCTCCAGATATAGTCACATTGGTCCCTGAAAGTGAGTCAAATCTAGCCCATTGTTTTCCAACAAGATTAATAGCCTCTTTGAAATAGAATTAGTTTGTTACATATGCTTATGACTAAGGACCGAATTATGTCACCGCAGAAGTCCTATATGGTCAGCTAACCCTGAGCTGAGGATTCAAGGCCAGGTGAGGGAAGCAGGGAAGGAAATATGAAAATCTCAGCAAAGTCTCAAGGACTGGTCTCACAGGGACCCTGGGGTGTTCATTACTCCTAGAGCAGTGCTGGCCTGGAGGCTGGGCTTTGCTACTTCTGGACCTGGCAGTGGTTGGCTAAGGGCTTGGTTGGGGCTGGAGGGGCGTGTAAATTTTCAGACATTTCCAGTCCTCTGCACCCAAGAAAATCCTTCCAAGAAGAGAGGTGAGTATGTCCGTTGGAGGCAAGAACAGGCTTCGCATGGGGGACAGGTGCACAGGAGGCGTGGAGGGGACCCAAGGGGTCCAGGTGGACCGTCGGCAGTGCCCGATGCTGAGCTCCAAGAAGAGTACAGAGCACCTCAGGGTGGACACACTGCCAGCGGAGGAGCCAGTGTTCTGGGCAGCGGCACTCCTGACCACGCCCGGCTGAAGGCACACGTTGTTTGCTTGCTTTTCTCCTTCCCAAAGAGAACACAGGCAACGCTAGGAGTCAGCAGTGGCGAGCCACAGACTTCATGCGTACACACTCCCAAGACTAGAGGCCTCTTAGATCCCCAGAAAATTAAAGAAAATTGTGCGCAATGGAGTCCCGCATACCCGTGCTGGATCCTGAATCTCCCAACTTGCTAATTGTGTGGCTTTAGACAAGAGACATTGTCACATGGGCTGAGTCACCGGGTCCAGCTAATCCTGAATGTCATCTATAGGATGGGTGTGACATAAATAAAGCTGCGGGGAAATTATCCTGCACCTACCTAGGAGCATTCAACAAGCACGAGTTCCTCCTTCCACCCTCGGCTTCACTCCCTTCTGAGCAATCGCTTCTGGAAACAGCTGAAGGCAACTCTGCCTCCTTCTGTCTCTCTTTTGGTTTCAAGTTTTTTGCTCCCTGGGGAGAAAGGGTTTTATGGTCTGATGACAGCTGGAAAGCCTTCCAGATTTTCTGGTTCTTTACTGAGAAGATAGATTCACCTTATTTGGTGATTCAGACATTCTTGTACTTTGCTGAAGGGAAGGGAAAGACAGCGGGGCAGAGGATGGTGAGGCGTGCATCCCAACTGCACAGGAGACAGCTAGATGGCCCTCTCTCACTCACTCACTCATTCATTCATTCATTCTTTCATTCCATATTTATCAAGTACCTGCTTAGTGCTGAGCAAGAAACCAGAAAGACCAGGACTGGGGTCCTGCCCTACAGACATTTCTCTCATTGAGGAGCTATGAAAAAGAGAAAAAGAGGTGCAGAGCTACAAGGCTGACCGGTGGGAACTCGAAGCTAGTGTTTGCTATGTCACAATTTGCACTGAACTCTGGTCAACAGCTACTACGGTCCAGTGACTTCTGTGGGGTTCTCTGAGAGGAGGAGGGATACGGGAGAAGGATACGATTTGTAGCAAGTGAGCCCACCAGCCCTTGGTCCCTGCTGGCCAGTGCCCCCACCCTTCCCCTGCCTTCTCTGGGCATTCTAGCAGCTCTGGTGCAAATGCAGGAGCAGGGTGGCCTGGTAGAGAACACGGCTCTGGATTTGGATCTTAATGGCCTTGGGGCAATTGATGTATATGGTACTGGCTCACCTCCCTCCTGCAGGTTGCAATAAGCTGGCTGTCTAAGCAGCGGTTTGCTCAGTGATGCTGGGTGTGGGTAACACGGAGCAGATGCCTGAGATAGGGCAGCAGCCCCCCAGTGAATGGTGGTTCCTTGGTTAATCTTAAGGCCACTCCTGCTGCTGCCTCTGCTGTCCTAGCTATTTCCGAGACCCAGATGTTGCTCTACTGCAAGCCTGGGAGGGAGGAGGCTGGATAGGATGCTCAGGTCTGGAGATACAGGGCCACTCAGTGGGAAAGGATAGAAGGGGAAAGACTCGGTGATGTCCAGAGGTCAGCAGCAGAAAATGAGAGAGGAGGAGAGCCCACCACCACCTTCTCACCAAGCTTCCACTGCTTCTGATGAATGCAGGTGTTCCTCCCTCCCTGAGATCCTCCCCAGGTCCTCTGCTGGCAGGAGCCCAGATTCAAGGTTCTTGAGGAGCCTCTCACAGGCTACCTTGCTTGAAATACCTCACGCTACCCCTGAGAGGCAGAGCTCAAAAGAGATCATAGTGATGGAAGGTGTGAGGGTCTCTCCTGCCAAAGAGGTATCAGAAATCCTTTAAAAATGGGCCTACCTAGAACCGTCGGAGACAGGAACATCTTTGGGACTCTGGCAGACAAAAGGTTTGAAACTACCTAAGCTGCACTCAGGTGAGGCAGGCCACCTCACCAGGAGTCAGGTGTTCATCCGTGGATGAGCCAGAGCTCGAGCCCACGGAGACCCCAGGGAGGGGCGGCATTACAGATTTTGAGTCACTTCTGATTTGAGTCTCCAGGAATAGTAAAGAACAGGAAAAACAAACAAACAAAAAACCGAACACCTAAAGTTACTCTCCAAAATACTCTGCAGAGTGGATGTGTACATGGTGGAGTGGTGGGATGCCCAAAGTGTCATCGTGAACTTGAATTTCAACCCCAAAATATATTCACGGCCACCCTCCATCCGTATGTGAGACATTTCTCCCTACGTTAAGCTGGCATATATCCAGCACCCTGCCACCTGTTCACACTACCTCCTTTGGGTGGACTGTGACAGCTGTGGCTGGTCCCCCGATGAATGCCACAGGCCCGGCACTGGAGGACACAGACTAGAAACTTCTAAGGGAGGCTTCTGCGGGCCGCGAGCAGGCCTGAGGCCAGCTCACCTTTGCAGAACCACAGAACACTGGAGGCCTTTTGTTCCTAACAAGGACTCCTTGGAGGTGGACCAGGGACAAAGCCAGAATGCAGAAACTGCAGAAACTTCTAGAAGGTCTCCCTGGGTATGTGTGGGGTGGGGGGGCCTTTCTTCCCCTGTTTGCCCCCTTTCTGGGCCTAGAGTGTCATCTCCAGCACCATCATAACCCTCAGAACCTTGGTACCAGGCTTCGGGGCTGCCCACCAGCATTTTGGCATTGGAAGCTCAGAACACTGCCAGGTCTCCGTACAGCTTTCCCTGTTTTATAGCTAAAGAGATGGAGAGTCACGTCCAGGTCACATGGATGGGGCCTGACCTCGGGGCAGCCAGCAAGGAATCATCCTGCCCTGGAGCAGCCTGGACCTGCCTCACTAGAACCTGCCTTCCAGCAGAGTCTCTCACGTTTCTGGCTCTTTCCTTGCCCATGTGTCCCCTGCTTCCCGCTGGAAACCTCGCTGTCCCCAGAGCTCTGCTCCTGAGACACTAGCAGAAGAAACACCACCATGGAGAGCAGAGGCTCTGAGTCTTGAGTTCTTGTAGCAGCTCAGCCTTCATCAGCTGCGTGACCTTTGCAGATGTACTTAACCTCTCTGAGCCTCGTTTTCTGCACCTGCCAATGGGGCCACTGACAATACCACCCTCAGAAAGACAGTCTTTGGGGTTAAATAAAATAAGACATAAAATGTTTAGCCCGGTGTTGCGCATGTGCGCGCACGCGCGCGCGCGCACACACACACACACACACACACACACAGGTCACTGGTACTGCCCATGCTAAAAGAGTCCAGGAATGGGAGTTGGGCTTTGGATGGGACCCTCCAATAGACAGAGCTCCCACACCCCCACCCCAGGGGTGCTGGGACGGGGCCCCGGGGACAGGAGTCTGCGGGGTACTGTGGGTCCCAGGCAGCGTGGCAGTGCCAGGATCAGATGAACCGAGTGTCCAGTGTAATAATGTGTCACCTGTCACCTGCAGCCTGTCTTTCAGCCGGGCTCCTGCTCATTAGCACTTTCACCCACGTGCCTGCAAGGAAGGGGGTGGGAGCAGAGGTAGGGCAACATCCTGTCCCATCCTGGCACTTCTTGGGGGGAAAAGAAAGCCAATAACTAGCTCAAGGTCAGGTTGAAGTTGGAGGACTTGAGATTACGCCGAACTCTGCGCACTCCCTCCTCCACAGTCTTAGGTATTTGAGCAGAGGCTGCATTTGGCAGCTTGGAAACATGTGCTTGGCCCAACCTAAGAAGCTGTGTCTTCAGGAGTCTTGAAGGACACCCTGGGATATGAAGAGTTTCCTTCTGCTTGCAAGTGTCTGAGCCCCCCAGATAAGGGCTGCAGCTCTTGGCACAAAGCACGCAGCCAGGAGTTTGCACCCCTTCAGCTCCACCCATTTATTATGTCTGCTTTGACTTGCCCATCTCAGAAATGGGCAGCCAGTGTGATGCCCTTTGCCCGGAGAGGGGGATCACATATTCGTAGGCATTCATCACTCAGCATCACTCTGCAAATGCTTACTGAGCCTTACACTGTGTAGGTACCAGGCACGGCTAACAATGGGAGCATTAGAACTAATAATACTGCCCCTCCTCTCACTGGTAGTAATAGTTAATATGAGCTAGCTGGGGCACCAGGGTGGCTCAGTGGTTGAGCATCTGCCTTCAGCTCAGGGCGTGATCCCAGGGTCCTGGGATCTAGTCCCGCATCAGGCTCCCAGCAAGGAGCCTGCTTCTCCCTCTCCTTGTGTCTCTGCCTCTCTCCCTGTGTCTCTCACGAATAAATAAATAAAGTCTTTAAAACAAAATATGAGCTAGCTATTCGCTAAGTGGTTGCTCGGTGTGTCAGGCCTCCCATCCTACCCTTATAAGGTGGAGGCTATTATTATGTCTATTTTATAGGAAAAGAAACCAAAGCACATAAAGTGTATGCAGCTTGCCTGGTAGTCTGGGGCGATTCTCAGCCATGATAACAATTGCAACGAAATATTATTTGTGCTGCAACAGAAGCAATAATAGGATAAAATTGTTGAGACCTGAAAGAATGTCAGTTCAGGTAGGTAGGGGAGGGTCAGGTCAAGAAAGGTCACGAGGTCCGAAACACTTGAACCAGACAGGGAAGCGCATTTTCCTTCTGTAAAGGATCTGTGACATCGTACCCCATACGGGACAAGTAAAAAATGGGAAATAAAAGGGAGTAGAAAAGTCTAGATCAGAAAAGGAAGGAGAATCTCTTTCACAGTCAGTGCCGAGAGCGATGGGCATCTCTCGGGACAACTGACACAAGCGCCCCAAGAGCCGGGGGCAAGAGCAAGCCCTACCACAAGAAGCGGAAGCATGAGCTGGGACGTCCCGTGGCCAATACTAAGATTGGCCCCCACCACATACACACAATTCAAGTCCGGGGAGGCAATAAGAAGTATCGAGCCTTGAGGCTAGATGTGGGGAACCTCTCCTGGGGCTCGGAGTGTTGTACACACAAAACAAGGATTATCGATGTTGTCTATAATGCATCCGACAATGAACTGGTCCGCACCAAGACCCTGGTGAAGAACTGTATCGTGCACATTGACAGCACACTGTACTGACAGTGATACGAGTCCCACTGTGCACTGCCCCTGGGACGCAGGAAGGGGGCCAAGCTGACACCCGAGGAGGAAGAGATTTTAAATAAAAAAATCATCAAAGAAAATTCAGAAGTATGATGAAAGGAAAAAGAATTCCAAAATCAGCAGTCTTCTGGAGGAGCAGTTCCAGCAGGGCAAGCTTCTCGCATGCATCGCTTCGAGACCAAGGCAGTGTGGCCGTGCAGATGGCTATGTGCTAGAGGGCAGGGAGCTGGAGTTCTATCTCAGGAAAATCAAAGCCCCAGAAAGGCAAATAAATCTTCTCTCTTCGGTCATGTAATAAAGGTGTTTATTGTTCAAAAAAGAAAAAAGAAAAGAAAAGAAAAGGAAGAAGAAAATTAAGTTTTTGTCTCTTTTTTCCTGTAACCATATTTCATGAAAATAGCCATAAAGAATTTTCTTTTTCTGTTACCATATTTCATGAAAACGGCCCATGGGTAATACAGTACACAGGAACGCCGTCTCAAGGGGTTATGGAAGCAATCCCCGTGACACTGCTGGTCCTCCAGAGCAGTCCAAACAGAGGGAGGTCTGCAGGGGATCCCTCGTTACCTGGGAGCCAGGAGGGATGGGTGCTGTGGATGCAGATGCTCTGGACCCAAACAAAACAAAAATCACAATGATGATAAAAACAAAAACAAAAACTGAACTCCAAATCTAAAGTTACCACAAGAGAAGCTTCTAGCTGCAGGCGTAAATCTGGGTGGAGCTTCTCAAACACAGCCCTAGGAGGCTTACGCCAAGGGAAGAAGCAGCAGAGGTTTACAATTCTCAGGAGAAATAAGAGGCAGTCAGAAAGCAGTTGATATAATAATATAATACTGCCCCTCCCCTCACTGGTAGTAATAGTTAATACAAGCTAGCTGGGGCACCGGGTGGCTCAGTGAGGGGAAGGGTGTATATATATATACACACATCTGGTTATTTGGAAGATAGAGCCTTACCAGTTCCACGGAGGAGTCCGTGACTTTCTTGGTATCCAATTCTAAGATCACTTCATTGCATGGTGCAGCTGAGTTATTAGAAGGCAGGGTGTGACAGTTTTATAGAAAATGCAAGTGTTGAGAGGTGGTTTTATTTTTTTTTAAGATTTTATTTATTTATTTGGGAGAGAGAGAGAGAGCACAAGCAGGGGGAGAGGGAGAAGCAGGCTCTCTACTGAGCAGGGAGGCCCTCGTGGGGCTCAATCCCAGGACCCTAGGATCATGACCTGAGCCAAAGGCAGACGCTTCACCAACTGAGCCACCCAGGCCCCCCTGCAGAGGTGATTTTAAAACAACTTTTAAAAAATGGTCTTTAATAAAGCTGAAAGTGTAATGCTTAAAAAAAAAAAAAAAAAAAAAAAAACAACTCAGTGGAAGTATTTAGGAGAGAATCAGCATAGTCTTTAACTGTCCTGAAGTAAGAGCTGTAGTTGCATGCAAAAGAATCGCTACACACACTCACACACACACCTTTGCAAAATAACTCTGATTAATTTGATAGTAATATGTTTTAGCGATGCAGATATGCCAGTGTTCGTCTAATATATTAAATCCTAATTACACGACAGTGTTGCTTTGTGTTTGGTTTTGTCCTCGGCCATGGGACATTTACTGTTTGTAAAAATTCAGGTGCACTCATGAAATAGT
The DNA here is from genome assembly GCF_011100685.1 of Canis lupus familiaris. Taxonomy (NCBI): domain Eukaryota; kingdom Metazoa; phylum Chordata; class Mammalia; order Carnivora; family Canidae; genus Canis; species Canis lupus. Next base: position 35,825,202 of record NC_049226.1, read on the forward strand.
GCTTGAGTGCCTACTGTGTGCCAGGCACGAGGCTAAGTGCTGGTGGTGCAGAGGTATGAGAGCACTGTCCTTGATCTCGAAGAGCCCAAGGGCTCGGGGAGCTGGTACCGATAGATTGACAAGGAGGGCTATAACATGGTAAGCAGTGGAAGTCTACAATTTTTTTTTTTTTTAGATTTTATTTATGTATTCGTGAGAGACACAGAAAGAGAGGCAGAGACACAGGCAGAAGGAGAAGCAGGCTCCCTGCAGAGAGCCCAGTGCAGGACTCAAATCCGGGACCCCAGGATCACCACCTGAGCCCAAGGCAGATGCTCAACCACTGAGCCACCCAGGTGCCCCCAGACCAAGCTTCTTAAGGGAGATGACCAATGGGGTGAGGTTTGAAAGATGGGCAGGCTTTGGTCAAGCTGAGGAAAGGCGGGGAAGCAGGGAGAGTGATGCATGCAGAGGCAAGAGCATGAGCGTAGGCCAAAGCATTGTGCTTGGATGGAACCATGCATCAGCAGACTGGTGGTGGCCACACGAATCTGGCCACTTGATAAAAATGCATAGAAAAATACACACATGCACACCCTCCATCCACACTGGGACTGTTTTCGAAGACAAAGACTTGAAGCCTTGAGAGGTACCTAGACCCAGCAGCAGCCCCCAATTCCAGCATGTTCATGTTAATTACTGTGCCTCTGACCTTTAGAATATAACATTCCTAATCCAGTTCCCCAACACTCCTCCCCAGAAAGGCCACTGTCAGCAAAAACATTCTCAGGCAAATATTGAATGAGAAGAAATTACAGCAGACGGGTGAAGCTGAAATCCATATGTGGGCAGAAGTGTGGGAGATGTAGTGCCCTGTTGTGTCCAGTCTAGGAAGCAGGCCAGTGTTCTCTTCCTTTTGTCTAGATGTTTCTGACCGGCAGCCTGATCCAGCCTCTCCTGACCCAGCTTCCCTGATGTGGTGCTCAGGATGTTTCTCATCTTGTGTTTGCTGTTGTGATCTCATGCAAATCACTTGAGTTCTGAACTGCGGGTTCCTGGTCTGAAAACAAGACTAATAGGTGCCTGCTAGTCTCCTATAGCTGAGGGAGACTCCAGTGAGATCTGGCTTCTGGAATCTTCTTGCTTCTTCCAGGTGACTCTCCGAAGAAGCAGGTGCTTCCAGTCTTGACAATGGGATCTTGCTCCTGTGGAGACTCTATAGGAGTCTTGGAGCCCAGTCTTCTCTCAAACCAGGCACCATCGTGCTTTTTCCAAAGGAAGTGAAGCCATTCGGTTTGCCTCCGTAACAATGACCTGTTTTCAGATGTAAATAAGGCCACAGGCATGATAAACAATACACATTTCAGCACAGACACACACACACAAAAATGGTGTCAAGGTGACATTTGGAACCAGAGTGACCTACAGCATTTACAGCTTTCTGAGGAGAAGGCCTCTCAGTAAAAGGCAATATCCTCAGAAATTTAGGGCTGGGCTAATTCAGCCAATGTGGGGCAATTGTCTCGTTCCCAGAATACTCTGGAGAAAGTGGTGTAATCTGTGGGAATAATGAACAGTTGAATATTTCAGCTTAATGGCTGCTGACCTCAGAGAAGACCCCCCACTGCTCCCCCAAACAGGCTGAATGGAACCTGGGAATGAAGCCACCTTCCTTGAGTTAACACAAATCTCTTAATGCCAGACTCATTAACAGCTCGCCCCACTCCAGCCTCTGCAGGGTTGGTTTTGTGGGTTGGATTTTTCTTTTTTTTTTTTTTCCTCCCTCTAAACCTTTCCAGAGAGGAGGCAGGCATTTCATATTTCTTCGTATTTGGTATCCTGGCTCGTTTGACAGATTTCCTCCTCAGTCCTCTGTGATGGATTCCCAAAAGTCACTTTGGCAACATGTCCTCCAATGAGTTTTCCTTCTTCCCCTTTTCTTGCACTCTGAATCCACGTGTTTCACGGCTGGCACGTTCTGCTGCCGATGGACGTGGCCTGTGGTGGGCGAGGGGGCACGTTGGGATGTTGCAGAGCTGATAAACCAGCAGAAGGCTTATCAAACAAGAATAGCCAGGGGCAGTGAACTCGGGCAGCCCTGTGATTCTGGTGACTGTCACTTTCCAATGACACTTCATGTTCTCTGATGTGACTGTTGTTGGAGTTGGTGTGCCAGGGCACACAATGCAACTCTAATAACTGCCTCATTCATAAGCGACCTGGGAGCAGAAGGAAAAAAAAAGAGTAGCAGAAGGGGGACCTCATAATTTATGGCATCCCTCCTAAGCAACGGGGACCTTGCCTACAGTATTTTATTTAGTGCCTGAAAGTACTCTTTGATTGTCCTAGTAAAGAGATGAGGAGAGGGGGAGCTCCCAAAAGATGAGTCCTCTCAGGGCAGCGAGACTCTGCCTCCACCAAAACACACTCTGCACGTCATGCCTGAGCCTTCTTCTGACTGTCTTGAATTCTGTGACTGGAGTCTCTGCTTTGTGTCCCACCAGGATTACTGTTTTGGGGGACACTGTGCAATATACAAAAACAAGATTCCTTCTACTGAGAAGTTTATAGTCAGGCTCTTTGGAAAGAGAAAAGAGGGCATGTGGGTGGCTCAGTGGAAAGAGAGAGGATATACAGGAAGAGAAGTGACAGCTAGTGTTTACTGCGTCCCTGCCTGCGTCCCTGCCTGCGTCTTGAATGTCAGGCACTTTTCCTGTATTATTTTGTCCAGATTACACAATGATCCCTTCTGGTAGGAATTAGGCATTAGCATCTATATATATATATATATATATATATATATATATATTTTTTTTTTTTTTTTTTTTTCGTGAGAAAACGGGAACTCAGGGTTAGGTCACTTCCCAAATGTTGTATAGCTAATGCCTGGCTGGACCCGGGCTTCTTGTTAGTTAAACTGTGATGCCTAAGGATGGCAGAATTAATTAAACCAAGCACCAAAGCCCCCTTAGGCCACAAGAAGATAGTGGTTGAGACTTTTTGGAGGGGATGAGATCGGATGTGGGGTAGACAGGGGGAGAAATAGACTGGACATTTCATGAGGGGGCACCTGGCTGGCTCAGTTGGTAGAGCATGCAACTCTTGATCTTGAGGTTGTGAGTTCGAACCCCACGTTGGGTGGAGAGATTACTTAAAAATAAAATCTTTTTTTTTTTTTTAAGATTTTGCTTATTTATTCATGAGAGACACAGAGAGAGAGGCTGAGACACAGGCAGAGGGAGAAGCAGGCTCCATGCAGGAAGCCCAATGCAGGACTCAATCTCAAGGCCCTAGGATCATGACCTGAGCCAAAGGCAGACACTCAACTGCTGAGCCACTCAGGCATCCTAAAAATAAAATCTTTAAAAAAAAAGGAAAGAAAGGCATGAGTAAAGCCTACATCTGTTATGTACTAGTCACCTTAAATGGTCAAAGTCTCTAAAAGGACTCTTAGAACAGTTTTATTACTGGGTAAGGAGGTAACACAGCAATAGCTGGAGAAGGATATGCATTTAAAGGGACTTGCGGGTCTCAAGTACAGGCTAACACACAGGAAGCCCATTACCCCCAGGTCTTGAAGCACCACTAGCGCACATGCAAAACATCCAGGTGCCAGGAAGCCCAAGTCTGTTCATGGTGGGGGCCTCTCTATAGTGAGCCAGTCATATAGGTGCACCGTACTATGTGACCAGCCTTAGCCATTGAAACCACACGTCTACCCCCAGCCTGTACTAAAGACAGTTACCAATTATAATTCCAATTATTATTACTAAACAATGCTGGCAGGCTAATGCATCCTTATCCACAATAGCTCACGGGCCCCTGGTTAGAGAACATCATTAACCTTTAGTGAACACATCCCACAGTGTTGGCCGAGGGTCAGTAGCTCTGGAGAGAAGCATGTGTTCAATCCAGGGCCATGATGTTAACCCATACATGAGAGGTGGAAACGCCCACGGGCAGTAGAGTGACCATCCAGGAGATGGGCCAGATGTGGCACTAAGGCTGGGCAACCCGAAGCTGGTCTGAGATGCACTGACCATTGCAGGCCCCTGATGAGCAACGAGCTGGGTGAAAGCTGAGTTTCCTTGAGCTCATGGCCTCTAAGAAGAGGCAAGACTGGATCCAAGGATGTGTTAGTGGGCTCTGATAGCAACGATCCAGTCATATGGTCTCGAGTCAAGGTGGTAAGAAGTGGGACATAGAGAAAAGGTGACAGATCATGAAGTTTCACTTATGGGATAGAACAGAGTCATCAAAAATCTTAGGTGTTGGTGAGGGAAAGCATGACAGTGGCAGGTGGCAGAAAGCAGGGTGTTTGGAAACAACTGGGTGGAGAGAAGGATTATTTTAGTTTAGGACGAAGTCCAAAATGTATATGGGCACTGAGGTAGACGATCTGTAGGAAGTTGAGGGAGAAGTTAAGAACAGAAACAGAGGCCTGGGAAGACTTCATTACAGCGATCAGGGTAAAGAAACGGTGGGTCTTGTGGGAGGAGGGAGTGGGGGTGGAAAGACCACAGAAGAGGAGACAAAATGGGAAGGAGGAGCATCTTAGTCTCCTCCGGCTGCTGTAACAAAGTGCCACACGCTGTGGCGTGAACTACAGATTTCTTGAGTCATTGTTCTAGAAGTCTCCAGACCTGGGCTCCTTCTGAGGCTCTGAGGGAAGATCGGATCCCTACCTGTGTCTTAGTTTCTGGTGACCGCCAGCTGTCTCATCCTTCCTTGGCTTGTAGACATGCCACAGGCCTCTCTGCCTCCCTCCTCCCTTGGTCTTCTCTCCAATGACTCTCTTCCTTCTTAGGAGGCACCCATCATGTTGGACCAAGGACCCACCCTACTGCATGATGACCTTGTCTTAACTAATTACACCCCTACAACCCTCCTTCCAGATCAGCTAACGGGTGTCCAGGCTTCAACATGTCTTTTGAGGGGAGCAGAATTCATCCACAACGAAGAGTATTACAATAAAAGTCAACCAAGAACTAAAATATAGGGAGACAAGGGGACCACACTCCGAGAGGAGAAATTTGGAGAAAGGATCATTGTCGAAGTGGTTGTAGAAATCTGCTGCAATGCCCGATGCTTTTCTGCCGGATAGACTAGGAGCCCCATAAGACCTGAGTGATGTTGGGGGAGACAAAAAAATAGGCAAGACTGTGGGGCCAGCCTCTTTCCTCCTCATTCTCCCCACCTATCCCTCCTCCCCCTCCTCACTCTCTCCTCTTCTTCCTCTTCCTTCCCTCCCTCTCCCCTCTTCCTCCCTCTCCTCTTCCCCCTCCTCTTCCTCTCCTATCCTCTCCTCTTCCTCCTTCTCTCCTCTTCTACTCCTCCCTGTTGACTCCCTGTCCTCCTCCCCTCCGCCCCCTCCTCATCCTCTTGTCTTCTTCCTCCTCCCCTCTTCCTCCCTCTCCTCCCCCTTGTACCTCTCCTCATGCTCTCCTTTTCTTCCTCCTCTCCTCCTCTCCTCCTCCCTTCCCCCTTCTCCTCCCCCTCCTCATCCTCTCTTCTTCCTCTTCCTGCCCCCCCTTCCTTCTCCTCTTCTTCTTCCTCTCCCTCTCCTCATCCTCTCATCTTCTTCCTCCTCCTCCCATCCTCCTCCCTATTCTGCTCCTCTTCTCTACTTCCTCCCTCTCCTCCTCCCCCATCCCCTCTCTTCCTTCTCCACTTCCTCCCCACCCTCAGTCTGGCTCTAGGTCTCCCGGAAACACTGAATTTTCCAGGGACCTGAGAGCACAGGCTGGCCTCAGCATTCATTTCCTCCCAGCCCTTCCTTTCCTCTGGTGATGACTCCCGAATCTATGCTAATAATATTGGCGAGGGCCAGAGATCCTCAGAGGCAGCCCCAAGCAGAGGGAGACCTGGCATGGGGGGCAGCAGATGACCAGCTGGGGACACCCAAAGCTCACTTGCCAGGCAGGCTGACCCTACGGGGGTGGCGGCCACAGAGCAGAGCAGACCCTCAGTGACAGGGAGCTGGGGCAGCAGCTTCAGGGAGGTCAGGTTCTGCTGTGTCCCCAGCCCTCACTCCTGCCCCCGATTCCTCCCCATCAAACAGTTCACTCTCCCCTCCCATAGACCCTCAGAGGGACAGAGGAGCTCCCTTGCTGCCCAGCCAACCTGCCTTGGAGCTTCATTCTGACCTGACTCTAAACCAGAAGTTTCAGCATTGAGCCATAGCTTCCCGTCTCCCTGCTGCTGCCACCATCCTCCTCACCTCCAAACGTAGTACAGCCACACACAGAAGTTTCCGTTTCTGCCCCCTTGCTTTTTTTTTCTTTTCCCTTTTCTATTCCAAAACACGTGTCAAGTGTATTTTTAAATTTACATGCGTTGAAATTGGCTTTCAGTGGAGGCGTTGCTGGAAACCTACTCCACGATAAGAGGGAAGGGACGATTAAGTCACACAGCAGTGAGGATGACCCTCGAAGGCATTCTGTGGAGGGGGAGAGGCCAGGCTCCAAAGGTTCATACTCACAATTCCTCTAATAGGACATTCTGGAAAAGTTGAAGCTGCAGGGACACAGGGCAGATCAATGACTGCCAGGGCTTAAGGGTTCATATGAATCCCGGTGTGTTTTATGCTGATTTGCCCACTGAAGACCATTTAGGCTATAAGTCTTTATTTGGACAGGTTTTCATTTCTCCTGGATAAATACCTAGGCGTGAGATTCCTGGGTCATCTGGTATATTTCTTTTCTTTTCTTTTTTTTTTTTTTAAGATTTTATTTATTTATTTATGAGAGACAGAGAGAGAGAGAGAGACAGAGAAAGAGACAGAGACAGAGGCAGAGGGAGAAGCAGGCTCCCTGTGGGAAGCCCGATGTGGGACTCGATCCCAAGACCCACTGAGCCACCCAGGTCGTATATTTCTGGTATATTTTTGTTTAATTTTGTAAGTCAAGCCAGTAACTTCTTTCGGCTGGTAGAAATTAATAATTAGCCGAACTGTTTTCCCGAGTGGCTGCCATCCATTTGACATTTGAAGCCAAAACCTAGAAATGGTTCATATCACTGTCTCTCCTGAGGTCCCACGCTCACCTCCTTGGTGAGTCTTTCGCGTCCACACTGTAGCTTCCAAGGGCCCACGTCTGTCCATTTTTGCTGCCACCACCTTGACAGAAGTCACTGTTAGGTCTTGCAGAGCGGCCCACTCAGGTCCCACATTCTCTCTGCCCTCTCCCCCTACCACCCATTCCCCATAGAGTGGCCAAGGTGATTCTTTTAAGACATTTCTCTGATCAGATGACTCCCCTAGCTCAAGCCTGCCATCAGCAACCCACTGCACTGGGGATGTCCCATTACACTTTGCCTTCAGAGGTCCTGGTGATCTGGCCTCCTTGCCTACATCTCCCCCCATGCACTCCCTCTATTGCAGTGGGCTGGCTTCTCTGAGTTCCAGACGACCCAAGAGCTCGCCCACCTCAGGACCTGCGCACACACTGCCCCTGTGTGCAATGCTCTTCTCGGAATCCAGCTTCTTTGCACCCTAGTTCAAATGATACCTTCTCAGAGAGCCTTCGTTTCCTTTGTGGCACTTATATGACAGATTGGTTACTTTTGTATCAAATTATAAAAATATCTCTTTTTTAAATTGTATAATTAATTCTATGAATCATAGAAATATTTCTACTTAAAAACCAGTTTACCCATTTGTGATCTCTGTCTTTCCAACAAAAACAGGTGCACTCCCCCTTTTTTAAAGATTTTATTTATTTATTCATAAGAGATGTAGGGAGAAGCAGGCTCCCTGCAGGGAGCCCAATGTGGGACTCGATCCCAAGACCCTGGGATCACACCTTAAGCCGAAGGCAGACGCTCAACCACTGAGCCACCCGGGTGCCCCTAGGCTCTCCTTTAAAGCAGGGAAGCTCATCCCAGCTGTCACTAGCACCTAGGACAGTTCATGGCACATAGTAGGTGATTTAAGACTCTTCAGTGATTGGATAGATGAATAAATGCAAGGATGGCAGCCTATACTGGTGACTTTACTAAAAAGCGAAGGCAGGGGAGCTTGTGGAGATTCGATCTGGGATGACATAGGTTTAGAACCAAATGGGTCTAGGCGCAGAAAACCCCTGCTGCGGTGCCTGGTGCACCCCAGGAACAAGCCGAAAGTCTCAGGTTAAAAAGTGGTATAGGGGAACAAACCAGTGAGAAGGGAGCTTCCACTCTCTCAAGGAGGTCGAATGTCTTCATTCCTTCGGCAGACACTCCCTGAGTCTGCGTGAAGGGAAGTGCGTGCACAAGCAGAGGCATCTTGGTGAACAACATTCCTCACGAGAACAGAGCATGGAAGCTTCACAGCTTGCTCCGAATCAGCCCAGAAATTATGGTTCTTGGGACACCTGGGGGGCTCAGTGGTTGAGCATCTGCCTCTTTCTCAGGGCATGATCCCAGGGTCCTGGGATCGAGTTCTGCATTGGACTCCCCGCAGGGAGTCTGCTTCTCCCTCTGCCTGTGTCTCTGCCTCTCTGTGTGTGTGTGTGTCTCTCATGAATAAATAAATAAAATATATTTTTTAAAAAGGAGCGATGGTTCTTCCCCAACCCCGGACAGCCTCACCTTCCACGGAAACCATGAGAGAGAGCTCCCATTCTGTTCTGGAAGGGTGAACCCCCGCAGCAGAGCACTGTGCATGGTCCTATGTGTGTCTCCAACCATGTACCACTTAGGGAGCCTTCTAGTCATCAGAAAGCTGCTATACGTTCCTCTGCACTCAACACAGTAAACCTCATTTGAAGATAATCTGCGGATCCCCTTCGTCTTAGAGCTAGCTGACCCCACTGTCTCCTGCTGAGCACACAGGAGTGCTGGTTGACAGAGAGATCCAAACACAGAAGGGCCTTCCCTCCCGCCTGCTCACCTCCTCCAGTCTCTAAGACTCTCCCAAGTCTCTTCCCCCTCGGCTAACAATCTCCAACTGGCATGATCCAAAAACCCTTCATAAACATAAACCCATCACTTCACCTTTTCAGTGGTGTTCTTTTTAAAAAAAATAATCATTATTTTTAAAAGATTTTATTTATTTATTTATTTATTTATTTATTTATTTATTTATTTATTTATAACAGACAGAGAGAGAGAGAGAAGGGAAGGAGGGGCAGAGGGAGAGGGAGAAGCAGACTCCTTGCTGAAAGCCCAGGACCCCGAGATCATGACCTGAGCTGAAGGCAGACGCTTAACCCGACAGAGCCACCCAGGCATTCCTCCAGTGGTTATCTTTACTATACCAGTCAGGAAGATGTGATGGTATATGCAGGAGGCATTTACTAAATGGACATTTTTAAAAAGCAGATGAGTGGGAGACAGAACACTGGAAAGAAGAAAGAGAAGATGTAAATGGCATCATGGACCTTGAGAGAACCACTCCCAGAGTGTCATCACATAGGGTCACCCACAGAGGCACCTGCCAATGGGCACCTGCTCGCTGCTGGCCACGGCCCCATGAACACCATCCTTCTTTACAAACCTCAGTGAGCAGAGCGGATCTCAGCCTGGATCCTGCCACAAACTCAGACGAGCCTCTTCCCCTTCTCTGGCTCCTGGTGTCTACATCCCTAAAATGATGAGTGGACAAGACAGTTGGTCTTCACACATTTTATTTCATCGCCCTGGAGCCATGAGGGCTCTGATGAAATTGTCCTCAGAAGCCAGTCCTCAAAGCGAATCGCCTTGAGGATGTACTACTGTGGGAAGTTGGTCCCCACCAGGGTCATGCTGTATCCCTCACTTGCAGTTAAGGCCAGCAAGAGACGGGGTGTGCCTTTAATGTTTTCTTGGGTGCTCTATCTCTGTGATTTTATAAGAACCTGCGAAGCAGGAAAACACCCCCCGATGACCGTAGACAGTTGCACACAAGTGGAAATAATAAAACCCATAATCCCACAGTACAGCCTGGCTGTTGAACTGAGCACTGTGCTCAGGTCTTTCTAGTGGACCCTCAGCTCCTGCCAGCTGTCAATCACCTGCTTCTCTGCCATGAAGCTTCTAGCCCTTTGCTTCCACCTACAATCCCATCCATTTCTCTGCTGTGCCATATGTCCCCTCGATATTGGGAGATTCATAGAAGAAATCAGTTCCCCTGTCTGTTCTAGCTCCATCAAGGGCCTCTCTACAAATCTCTGCCTAATTGAGTATTCATGGTGGACAACTGAATATTTATGATGCCAAAAAAAAAAAAAAACGCTCCATAGGGCCCTGTCTTCTCCCCTCGTCTGCGTGCGGTCTTTGTAATGCACGCAGCCTTCCCTGGTCTGTGGCAGCTGTCCCTTTCACTCATCCCCTATTGCAGTCTCTGTCACTCATCCCTCAGCCATGCACTCCTCCCCTGGGGCTGTTAATCCCACTCAGCAATCCTGCCTTAGTCCACAGGGAGTCTTCCAGAAGAGCCTTTTCTGAATTACACCCCCACCCGTGCAGACCACAGTCACAGCCCTTGTACTGAGGCTTGACAAGTGCAACATCCTCAACAAGACAATGAGGCGTTCATTGGGCCCGTAGCATGCGTTAAGAATTGTCATAAGTTCTTTGCAAGTCTTACCTTGAGTCAAACCAGTGGATTTCTCCAGGGTAATACCAGAACTTTCTCAGGCGTTGTCTCGTGTGTAAGATGGAAAAAATACCTGCCCATCACGTTCTTCCCTAGATGAAATAGTGAGAGGTGGTTGGCCTTGCTAATAAGCTCGTCAGTGGGCCTGGTAAGCAGCCCCCCGCCTCCCGCATTGCAGGCGTTTTGCTTTCCCTCCTCTGTCAGGGAATAAAGAAATATGAATGGCCCAGGAGTGAGCTCTGCACCCCACAGAAACAGACACCAAGGAGGAGCTGTTATTTCTGTGGCGTGCCTGTTGAGCATAGCCGACCGTGCACTAACGAGGATGGATGAGGCTGTGTGCTGGAAAGATCTGTATTCCCAGAGGACGCCGCACCAGGGATGCAAGCAGTCGCCGCAACCTTCAGACTGGACCAAGTCCCCTTGTGTAGGGCTAAAACTATCTTTGTGTCTTTTCTGTTTTTAGATTTATTTATTTTTTAGAAAAAGAGGGAGAGAGAGAATTCTTAAGCAGACTCCCCACTAAGTGTGGAGCCTTCTGCAGGGCTTGATCTCAAGACCCTAAGGTCATGACCTGAACTGAAATCAAGAGTTGGCTGCCCAACAGACTGAGCCACCCAGTTGCATCCACTGGTGAATCTGCTCCATATGTGATGCCTTTTCTTGGCCCACCCTGCTCTCCCAAGAAACAGGATGGCACAACACCACTCCTTGACTTAGCCAGGCTCCATGCACATCTACCATCTACCCTCTGGGTAGCCTTGAGCTGGTCCCCCAACTTCTCTGAGCCCTGACGTCCCACTTGACAGATAGGCATAATCCTGCCCACATTGTTGGGTTGTTGTGGGAACTCAGTGGAGTCGTGGTGCCGAAGACACTGTGAATACCAGGCGAATTCCAATTGTTCATCCGTCACGAAGCCTTACCCTGTCCTACATGGAATTAATCTTGTATTCCTCTGGACTGCCTCCCGAATATTAACGTGTCCTTCTCACCGCGTCTGTCCCCACCTGCCCTGGATTTTGAGGGGTTATGTGCATGTGTCCATTTGCCTGCTAAACATAATCTCAACAGGATGTGGATCTTACTCACCTCCACATTCACCCCCGTGGGTGCACAATGCCTGGCATGTGGTAGATGCTCAGTAAATGCTCAGTGAATGATGGAATGAAAGCCCTCTCTGCCTGGGCTCAGCCTGTGTGTTATCTCTTCTGTGCTACTCAGGATGTGGAGATAAGAGAGAGGGGTTTCTCTTAGGGGTCCACACAACCTAGTCTGGGGGACGGGCTCCTGTTGTACAAGCTGGTGATGCAAGTGAGACATAATGGGAGCAGGAGAGTCTGGATATGAAATACAGAGCTCAACTCGTTCCTTCTCATCATCTGCCTGCATTCAGCCACAGAACCCTTCGAGGGAACTGGACGGAGTCTTTGAAGCAATTGTTTCTTGTCTCTGAAATTGCTTCCTGGTCTTCTGGGCCAGTCTCCCCGAAATGGCTGCAGAGAGCCCCAGCTGTTTAATATCCAGCCTGCTGCTGGGAGTGATTGCTCATCAGATCCCAGAACCCGGATGAGTTCAAGAGGGACCATGGACAGCCCCGGTCCTGCAGGTCTCAGACAAATGGCTGCCCAGTGGATTGGCCAGCATTAAGCAACAAACATGATTAAAGCCCAGAAAATAGGACCCGGGAGGAGAGGATGAGCCATCTGTTTGATATATTGTGCGGGAGAACAAATAACAATGTGCAAGTCTGCGGACATTTTCTGCAAGAAGGATGGCGATGCCCAGTTCAATCAGGCCCGAAAAGGAAGCAAAGAACACCAACTGCCACACGAGGGATTTTGTCCAGACGTATTAAGGCAGAACTTGTCCACTGCCTGGCAGTTGGGGACATTTACACTCTGGGACGGTCTTCCAGAAGCAGCTTCTGGAATCCGATCTGCTCGGTAAAAACGATGGATCCAAGTCTAGCAGAGAAACCCAACAACTCTTGCACCTGGGGCTAAGAGAGAGAGAGAGAAGTTTTAAATGTCTCCCTTTGGAGTATTTCCAGGACTCTTTGACAACTCACCAGACAAGGTGTGTGAGGAAGAGGAGCCAGAGAGACCACCAAAACATCTAGGCTTGCTCAAGGCCAAGCCCCCGTCCTTGACAAGGGCTCTGCTCTGGCCCCCAGAGCGTGCTTGAGCCCTCATAGAGCTGACCAGCCCATGACTCTCTAAATCATCTGATGACAAAAAGCCATAATTAATGGATTCTCACTGCAATAACAAGAGTGCTTGCAACATAGAGGGGCTTCTTTTCTCAGCATAGAATTTTATCAGTTAATTCACAAGTGAATATCTAATGGTTTCCGTCTTCACCAGAACCCTTGGTATATCCAAAAAGCACGTGTTGCACCTGTTAAAAATAGAAATATTTATGAGTTAGAAAACATCATCTTTTGGGGCACCTAGGTGGTTTAGCAGTTGCGTGTCTGCCTTTAGCTTAGGTCGCAATCCTGAGGTTCTGGGATCAAATCCTGCATTGGCGTTCCCACAGGGAGCCTGCTTCTCCCTCTTCCTGCGACTCTGCCTCTCTCTCTTTGTCTCTCATGAATAAACAAATAAAACCTAAAAAAAAAAATCCACCAAAAAACATCATCTTTTGATATACAGTTCGGTAGAAAACACTCTTGTTTTAAAAGGTACTTAGGATGTGTTTCATAGGGAGGTATAAGCAGTAAGACATGTAGAGATGGAAATATTTGTGGCAAAGGAAGAAGTTTTTATACTCACAGATATCTAGAAGCAGAAGGCACAGCAGGCCATGCAAGGCCATAGGGGAAGCACCAGGGCTGGTCAGGAGGCACGGGGGACCTGAGGGGAGGGGGCCCGGGGACATGGGTAAGAGTCTTTATCATAGTTTCAGCCAGAAAGGGAAGGCAGGGTAATCAGGTTTAGGACTGGCTGGTTTGAATAACCCCAGTGGGCTCTGACTCTTAGCTGGTTTCTGGTCCTTGAGTAATTAAGGCACGTGGACTGTGATCCGGGGTATAGGAGACCCACAGAGGAGATGGGGAGGAAAGGGGTGGCGGGCTTTGCTTATGAACCTGCTCAGCCAGGCTGTGAATGTGAAGAGCACCAAGAATACAGAAGATAAGAAAGTTTAGTTAGTACAACTCTACCTCTGAAAGTGAAAATAAGGACACGGTTTACAATTGTGTTGATGTTTGTGGACCACTGGAAATTAATGAGCTTTAAGAAAATGCAAAAATATATCAGGCAAAGCCATGCTAAGGAGAAAAAAAGAAAGAGACCAGTAAGTTTAGAGAAAAGCTACCACAACGACAGGGAACAGAGACTAAAGTTTGTTGGTGCCTCCTCCTCCCTCCTTTTTCTATTCTGCCCTGGGTGGGGAGGACAGAGTCCTTGGGATTCTCTGCTCTGTAAAGCATGCTCTAGAGGCTGAATGGCTTATCTAGCTATGATGCAGGCTGAGGATACTACCAGGATGGGGCTTCTCCCCACGATGGCCCAAGAGGTCCGTCTGTGTTCCAAGATCACAAATTCCAGTCTTAACCCAGCTGCCAGTGGGTGATACTCTTAGCAGTATCCACTCTCGGCCACCACCACTCTCAGTGCCAATGGTCAGACAACCCTCGATGAGGGCTTCCATTTACTTCCCACCTTTCAAAGACAACGAATAGACCTGACAATGTAGTGTCAACTACAACACCCGGCGTTAGGTATTGTGCTAGATGTTGGGGATACAGCAGTGCACGTTGGATACGTGGGTCATGCCCTTGTGTTGGGCAACGATACAGGATAAGTCAAAAAATCAATGAGTTCATTACACATTGCGTGCATGTGATGACAGGATAACAGGGACATGTGGAGGAGAATAAGGTGGAGCTCTTTGGAGGGATCACGATTGTCTTCTCCACTGGGAGAGGAGATTAGGAGCCTGAGTGAGGCATAGGAGGGGCCATCTGCATAGGTAGAATGAGACATACAAGGCCTCCAAGGAGAGGAGAACATGATTAATTCTAGGAACAGAACTCCAAGGAGGAGAACATCAAGGAATTTGGACTTTATCCCAAGGGGCAGTGGAAGAGTTTGAATCCGTGGACACAACGTGAATTAAAGTGATGTTTTTTGAAAGATCACTTTGGCAGCTCTCTGGGGACCAAATTCCAGGGAGGCGAGTTGGGGAGCAGAAAAATCCATCAATGAAGAGGCAGCTGGATGGTGAAATTGAGATTGAGTAGGGTGCCTTGGGCAGCAGGTGGAATCACAGGGTACTTTGGAGTGCCAGAACCAGCAGTGGAGTAGGGCCATGGAGGAGGAGAAGAGGGGAAAGCATTGTTGCAATCTTTCAGGCTTCCAGATTCAGATCTGGCCGGTCCCGCCATTTCTGAGATGGTAAAGAAGATGCCAGGGGTCAGTTGTTTTTGATATCATCATTCAAATAATCATTTTGGTCTCTAGTAAACAAGCTTGTCAGCAGCTCAGATCTCAGGAAGGGTGCTGTTGACATCCACAACTCGGTTTGGCCTCAAGATACCTCATTCTCCCTGCCTGGGCATCAGTGTCTTAACTTCTTGACTCAAGAGCGAGGTTTCTTAACCTTGACACTATGGACATTGTGGGGAGGGATAACTCTTGGTCATGGGAGTTTGTCCTGTGTGTTGGAGCGTTAGTGGCATCCCTGGCCCTCACCGAAGAGAGGCCAGTAGCCTTCTCTCCCCCCAGTTATGACCATCATAAATGTCTCCAGTCATGACAGATGTCCCCTTGGGGACAAAGTGGATCCTGCTTCAGGGCTTCTGCTCCAGAAGCAGAGGAGCTGAGATGAGGATGTAAAAGTTCACCTAGGAAGGACAGGCCACCTGCTAGGAGCATGGGGAGCTCTCTAACCTGCCTGACTCTTGAACTGCAGCATGTTCCAGCGCTACTAGGCTGATGGCAATCCAGAGTTGGATAAAAGCCTCACTCAGCAGCAAACACACACACCGAAATAAATACAAAGCACTCATGCCAGGTGCTGCCCCACGGTTTTCTCAGGTAATCCTCTAGACCGCCCGTCCTACCTGCAGGAAAGCAGAGGCTGATACAGGCTGAGTTGCATGCCTGTGGCAGTGAGGTCACTAAGTGGCAGAGGCAGAGTTTGAACTCAGGTCTTTAGTGCCAGATCCTGTATTCTTTCTTTGGTATCACAGTTACCTTCCTTCCCTGGAGACTTGTGAAGCATCTGTGCCTGAGAGTGCCATGGCCTCAGAGAGGGGGAAGGCCAGAGCCGTGACTCTCATGTCACCAGAGACTCCTGTTCTTCTACTTTGATCCTCCAGGCCTGTGGGGACTTGTTGCTGAGAGTCCTTTGCCACCCTCTGTAGAGAGCCTCTGGGTGCTGCACTTCACTGCGCACTACCACCTCCCCAACCCCCCAGGACTCCCACCAGCAGGCTCACCAATGTTCTTAGCTTAGATCTCCCACAAATGCATGGCTACATCATTAATTTTTATTTTATTTTATTTTATTTTATTTTATTTTATTTTATTTTATTTTATTTTATTTTATTTTATTTATTTATGACAGGCACACAGTGAGAGAGAGAGAGAGGCAGAGACACAGGCAGAGGGAGAAGCAGGCTCCATGCACCGGGAGCCCGAAGTGGGATTCGATCCTGGGTCTCCAGGATCGCGCCCTGGGCCAAAGGCAGGCGCTAAACCGCTGCGCCACCCAGGGATCCCTGGCTACATCATTAGTGCAGGACACCAACCTCTCAGGTGAACAAAACAAGCTTTCTTCAGACTCCTAAAGCCTGTGTCTCTTCTTAATAAGATCAAAAGCAGGCATGCTCCCCATTCTTACAGTGTCCCAACCTTAGTGCAAGATTCTCAAGCATAGGGGGGATCCCTGTGTGGCTCAGTGGTTTAGCCCCTGCCTTTGGCCCAGGGCATGATCCTGAAGTCCTGGGATCAAGTCCCATGTCGGGCTTCCTACATGGAGCCTGCTTCTCCCTCTGCCTGTGTCTCTGCCTCTCTCTCTCTGTCTCTCATGAATAAATAAATAAAAATCTTAAAAAAAAAAAAGATTCCCAAGCATACTCTTCTCCCCAGATACACAGATTACCACCTCCCTGGGAATCCTGGGCCACAGTCCTAGAGGTTCTGTGTAGAGGCTCCTGGGTTCCATCCCCCCAAGGGATGTGGTGGGATGAATGGGTTTCCTCCACTCCATAACAGTGATCTTCAATCTGTCCAGCCTAGGAGCCACGTCATAGTGGCAGAGAGCTAGTCTTGAGTTCCTTGAGAATTCTATGATACTATTTAGTATTTTGCATTGTTCCCAACAGATTCCCTTGCATGCAGTCTGTAAATGTTTGCTAAATTAGTAGATGGATGGAAAGATGGAAGGATGGGTGAATACTTGGGTAGGTGGATGGATGGATGGATGGATGGATGAATGGGTGGATGGATGGAATGGGTGGATGGATGGATAGATGGATTGATGAAACGTTGAATGGATGAATGGAAAAGAGGAGGAAGGAAAGAAGCTAAGAGTGGAGGAAGGGAGGGAAGATTAAGAGATCTTCAACTTTAGGTCACGTACTCCACTAAAGCTCACCTTCCCATTCAGAAAATTTCATATAATTCATGCAATCAAGAGTTTTTGGTTTTTGATGAAACACCAGTGGGGCAATATATAGGTTTTTTTTAAAGAAATGTATTTAGTAATCAGCATATTATATACTCCAGGTAGGATGAAGAGTGAAACAGTAAATTTAGATGCTATTCTTGTAGAGCTGGTCATAGCCATGAGTAGTCTAATGATATACCCATGATCTGTAAATCTGCCCTATGAAAATGACACCATCATTCCCTTTTCCTAGGGATTGTTTAGGAGCAGTATCCCAGCCAGAACAGCCCATGAGGACCTTGACGGATATCAAGCATATAGCAAACACTCAAGAAATAATAGCTGTCATTCTTCATGCCACTAAATGACTCCTTTAAATAGTGCAAACCCTTCACGAATCTTTTAAAGGGGTTTTATTTAAAAAAAAACACACAGAACATAAAGAAAACAAAATTGCCTCAAATCCCACCATTTATGATGATTACAGAAAGGAGTAGGAATGGCGGCCTCTTCTCCATGCCAACCCCCCATGACTTAGGTGCCTTTTACAGAATCTTTTCCAGCATTTTGCTGTGCTTTATTGCATGCCTACTTGAGTATATACATACATATCTTTTTTCTTTTAAGTGGGCTCCACGCTGGGTGTGGAGCCCAATGTGGGGCTTGAACTCACGACCCTGAGATCAAAACCTGAGCTGAGATTAAGTCGGATGCTCAACCAACTGAGCCATGATTTCCATAATGGTCTGGGACTTGCTTCACTTGATCCTATGACATGGAGAATGTTCTTTTTCAGCTCACTCAGATCTACCATTTTCTTATTTTAATAACTGCATAGTACTTCATGGTACAAATGTGCCATCATTTATTCAACCAGCCGATGGACATTTAGGTTGTAGCCTTATGCACTTTTGGCATAAGGATGGGGAAAATCTTTGGCTTGTACGTTCTGTACATATACATGCGTCGGGCACCTATAAAGTGATATAATTAAAGATGGTGCAAAGGGTTTTCTTTACATTTATATTACACTCAAAGCCATGTGATCTATAGATTTTATGGGGTTCACCTCCTATTTGGAGGAACTATCATCATTAATATCATGCTTGGCCCAACTCCCACACCCACCTAGCCCATCCCTCAAGAGAACATGTTTCTCACAGATTTGGGGGCCAGGGCACAAAGACTCCATTTCCCATCCTGCTGGAGTGAGCTTCCAGTCTTATCACTCAGGAAAGGTATGGTACCTCCCCCTGGTCATAGCTTGTTCCCTGGAGAAGAAAGCCAAGGAACCCAGAAGGCTCAATGTCCCATAGTTGGGGAAGGAATGCTAACAACCAGACCCACAAGGAACCAGCTTGACTGTTGTGCAGGTCGTCTGTTTGAAGGAATCCAAAAGCCACTGCTTGGTGTTTTCTATTTTTCTAACATAGTTTCCACTGTCCTTGTTATTCACCAAAAAGACTGAACCTCTCAGGCCATCTCTCATAGTCTTCATCCATTTGGCCTCCAACTGTTCCCAATTCATCTCCTGCAAGATCTGGCCCAATAGTCCACTCCCCATCTTCCCAACAAGAGTCCTTCCCACGTCCAGCTGCCTGACCCCAGCAGGCATTTGGGTCTTACTTAGCACAGGAAGACAGTACAATTGTGTCTGTCTTTTAAATTATTTTAATATTTGGGGATCCCTGGGTGGCGCAGCGGTTTGGCGCCTGCCTTTGGCCCAGGGCGCGATCCTGGAGACCCGGGATCGAATCCCACATCGGGCTCCCGGTGCATGGAGCCTGCTTCTCCCTCTGCCTGTGTCTCTGCCTCTCTCTCTCTCACTGTGTGCCTATCATAAATAAATTTAAAAAAAATAAATAAATAAATAAATTATTTTAATATTTATTGTGTCTCTCATATTCAGCCTTGCATTGCTGCTGTTCACACAGATATATATACATATGTATATATATGGCATATGTCCTATGTTAAATTATCAGGTCCTGGAGGACAAGAATAAGGCCCCATAAAGCATTTTTTACTATCTACTGTCTCCTACATGTAATAAGCACCTAATGCATATTTTTAAACATTGCACTAAGTTAAGGACATGATTTACAGCTGCAATGTTTACTTTTTGAGGAGTGTTTTCTGGTTTCCCCAAATCAGTATCTAGTTGACAGGCCTTCTGCATTGTGCAGAAGAGATGATAAGAGCAGGCAGGCTTCCTAAGACATGCCACTCAGTCTTCTCAGCCTCCAGTATGGGCAGTGCTGCTGTAGGGATGGGGGGGAAGAGCGGGTATGGTATCCAGCTAAGGGGAGGGAAGGGGCATTTTGTGGGATCCAGGAAGTCGACATATGGGCGGGATGCAGAAACCCATCACTTGGACCTGGCCAGCAATTTTCTCAGCTTCCCAGCTGAGCTGTCCTAGCCACCTGCCCCCAGGGGATCTGGAAGCTTCTCTGTGATGCTGGAGTCACACCCGCCCTGGCTTCTCCTGGTTCAGCCCCATTGCCTAGGCACCCCCAGAGCCAGCATACTCTCTCTTCTCTGCCCGAGTCCTGGGCCCCTGCTCTGATGCTGAGCTTCATGCTGGGTCATGCAGCCATGATTATCTGAAGGCAGCCCCGTGTCTCTACAGTTCCCACAACCACTCCTGGGCCTGGCATCCCATGCAAACGTGATCTCCACACCTCCTCTCTGAGAAGAGAGCGTTCACAAAGGGTCCTGCTGTTTTGTTGCTGTCAGTTCTAATGACAGAGACCTTGCCTCCACTACCACCTCAAACCCAGCGCTTAAAAATTCGCCCCAAAAAAGGTTCTCATGAAACAGAGCTCTGGGGAACATGAGGGTCATGGAGTCAAGAACTGATGTAGGACCCCGCACATCCTTAAACTCCCCCAGCCAGAGAGGTCTTCATCCGAGGGGGCGATCAGGGAAGGAATCCCAGGATTTAATTCCTTTAATCAATTCAATTAAATTCCTTTAATTTAATTACATTTAATTTAATTCCCAAGTCAGGGAACTTGACGAAGGAGGAAATATTCCGGGAGGAGGGAAGTTGCCCTTTAGGTTGGTGGCAGCTCCCAGCACCCCCAAACCAGACGTACCTACCCTGAAGTGACCCACTCAGTTACAGGTATTGCCACTGTTTGGTTCCCAAGGGTCTGTAGCCACGGAGAGAGGAAACTGGATGGCCCTGTGGGCTCGGATAATCACATGGGCACCCCAGACCTGCTCACTCACCTGAGCATTTCAGCGGGACATTGCCTTCGGGTGGGAAGTCAGGCAGCCAGCTGTGCGCTGGGGCCCAGTTCTTGCCAAGGGCATGTCAAGGGCAAAGGACACACTTGGAAATGAACAGCCTGAGTTTCCGATGCCGCCTCTGCTTTATACTAGTGCTCTGTGCTTGGACAAGTCATTTCCCCGGATGCCAATGACTCGTCAATAAAATGGGCAGGACTGCACATTGGTCCCACCTGGCTCTCTAATCTCGGGACCTGCCTTTCTGCAGGACAGTCCAGTCATCAGACCCACCGGTCGGGGATACTGGTGGGGATGGATGATGGAGAGGACAGGATTTGTGTGTTAGTTCTCCTGCCCCTCTGCCCTCGTGCCCACACAGGGATATGCAGGTGGAATTCAGCTGGAAGAAAGGAAGCCACGTTAAGCTACCTGGTACTGAGCCAGAACGTCCAGGGAATCAGGACTCAGCACACTCTACCTCCATATGCACCAGAACCCTGCCGTTCACCCACCTGCCTGACTTCTTGAAAGAGTTAGCTTTTTCCTGGCTCTCATGGGGCAGTGTGATATTACTTCCCTATGGCCACTGTAACGAATTACCATAAACTTAGTGGCTTAAAACAACACAAATTATTATCTTACAGTTCTGGTTGTTCAAAGTCCACAGTAGGTCTCCATGGGCTAAAATCAAGATTCCGGCAAGGCATCAGTTCCTTTCAGAGGCTCTATGGGAACAATCCCTTCCCTTGCCTTTTCCAGCTTCCAGAAGCTGCCTGCACACCCTGACTTGTGACCAGACGACTGCAAGCTCTGTTTCATTCTCTGAGTCTGACCTTCCAGCTTCCCTGAATGAGGACCCTGTGATTAAACTGGGTCCACCTCGGGTGCCTGGAATAATCTCCCCATGTCAAAGTCCTTAATCACATCTGTGAAGTTCCTATTTGCCATGCAAAGTAATACCATATTCACGGCTGTTTGTGGGGGGGCATCCTTAGGGGACCACTGTGCAACCTGTCACAGGGGTGTGTTTGCACTGTATCACCCTACAGTTTACATCACGTGCTGGTATGTCAGACATCCTGACTGTACATCCTCTGACTCTTCTGAAAATTTGGAGTTAGGAGGGTAAAATATAAACAGAGAGCAGGAAGCAGTTTGTTTCTTTTTTAAAAAAGGTTTTACTTCTTTATTTGAGAGAGAGGGGAAATGAGTGGGGGAGGGGCAGAGAGAAAAGCAGACTCCCTGCTGGGCAGAGAGGTGGATGTGGGACTGGATCCCAAGACCCTGAGATCATGACCTGAGCCAAAAGCAGACACTTAGCAGAGTGAGCCACCCAGATGCCCCAGGAAACAGTTTCTAAATGGATGTCAGATCATGGATCCTAGGAACTTCCTGACCACTACCCTCCATAGGGGTATACTCACAGCACCCCCCATCTCCCCTGGGCTGGCCTTCTACAGCCTGGCTTGTCCCTCCTCCTTCCTGCTGACTCTTGACTCCTTTATGGAAATTAGGCATTCACCCCATCTCTCCCCCCTCGGGCTATTTTTTTCCCCTTTCCTAAAGATCCTTAAATACCTGATAAACAAAGGATCATGTCTTTGGATCCTCTTCCTGCTGAGTTTTGACAATCTTATGAGGGCACCACTGCCTAGATGTATTTGCAAGCTGTTCAGAGTTAGTTTCTGTGGGCATGATGATTTTATTCCTCTCCCCATTCATTCGTTCATTCATTCATTCAGTGTTTATTAAGCATCTACTAAGTGCAGGTGCTACTCTTGGCCTCAGGTTGTAATGAACAATTTAGGGATGGTCTCTAGCCTCAGATGGTCACACACACACACACACACACACACACACACACACACACATAGGTGTTTGAATTCAAATACAGACCACCCTTTCCTCAGCTTGTAGATTTCAAAGATCGCTTCTAATTTTTGTCACCTTGGCTGTGTTGTGGCAATGGTCCTCAAAGACTCCTCCGGTCCCCCTGTTATCTATTAGATGACAAAAAGATGGCAGAGGACTTTGTCATACATCAGTGAAAAGCAGCCAGAGGAAGGTGGGGCAGGAAAGGACCTGTCCCCAACGTTGGGGCAGCCAAATGTGATGCAATTCTGAGCTTCCTGCAGGACCAGAAAAGGGGGAGGACCTGGGCTCCGTCCTAGGTGGTCCTTACTTCTTGGGGGAGTGGGGATATGAAATGGATTAGGGGCCTCTTCTTGGAGCTCCTGTTGATGTAAGAGGAAAACAGTGTCCGTGTTGTGCATTGCGAGGGCTTAGTTGGGCAGAATAGGTACAGTGTAAGTGCCCGAAAGCTGGGCTTGCTTTGGATAAGCCTCCATTCAGATAATGGAGAGCCGAGTATTCACTTTTCCCACTAGACCCTCCCATGTGTGCAGCAAACATCCTTGTTCCTGTTAGATACAGCTTCTAAAACCTTTAAAGCTTTCAAAAGCTCCTTGATATTAGCAGTTGGTTTATTCTTTACCCCGAAAGCTTATGGAAGCATAAAATTTTAAAGCTCGAAGGGACCTGTGAGAACAGATGCATTATTTAATTTATATTTTTAATTTTCCCAGTTCAGCAAATCAGGGGGAGATGAGTTTACAACTCCGTTTCCCTCTGTTCCCTGGTCTGCTCCCATGCACAGCCCTCTGGCTCCCCAGGCCGGCTCTCTCCTCAAAAGCTGTTGCTTGCTTTCCTGAAACGTGTCCACAGGAGTGCCCCGGGTTCCCTGTCCTGTGTGTGATTGGAGTGCAGGGGAGTCTCTGTCTGTTCAGGTACTTTAGCTGGCTTCCAGAAGGATGGGCCACACGCAGACAGGACCCTCATATCATGTGAGTCAGGGATGGGATTCACAGGATGCAGGATGCATGCAAACACATACAGGAGAGTGGGTTACTGTGCCTGATTCTAGTAGGACAGTGAGAACTCAGGAGGGCTGCAGGCTCATTCTCGTCTCCGGAGAGGGGGGACCCCTATTACCCCAGGGTCATTCCCAGAGGAATGCTGGAATAGCACCTAGATTTGTCGGGCCAGTCCAAGCCTGATCTGCAAAAGGCAGAGCTAAAGTTCCATCATTCATCTTCCAAGGAGACGGGGCAGTGTGATATCATGAGCTGCAACCACAAACTACCCATTCCCTCCTCCCCTGAGGCTCCTGTCTGGAATGCTGGTTATTGTCATGGGAAGAGAGTAGGGTCACCCCTATGCCAGCTGTGAAGGACTTTACTATATACATGGGCCCACTGAAGTTCAGAATTTACCTGGCCCCAGTAGTCCCAGGATCCCATCCTGAGCCTGCTTGGGTTTGGGAGCTGAGAGTGCATTTGACTGTGGGAGCCAACCTTCTGGAGTCAAGAGCCAGGACTGGGCTTGGATGTCTGTCACTGCCCCCTGACTGAGTCTTGGTTCATACTTACCAGGCCAGGATGTCCTTCCTTTCCAAACCTCCCTGAACAGGAAAGGCTGTTCCCAAGGCCCCAGTGAGCATTTTCTCCTGATGGAGATATTATAGCTTCTACCATTTCCTCTCAAGGCAACTCTTGGGGCCCCAGTGCCCCCCCTCCAGGATGAAGCAAGCTTCTGGCATGGGTAGGAGTCTCCCCTGTGGTAAGCAGAATAATGGTCCCATGGATGTCCGCATCCTAGTCTCTGAAACCTGTGCATATGGTATTTACATGACAAGGAGGATTTAAAAGATGGGAAAATTATCCTGGATTACCCAGGTGGGTTTAATGTAATCCCAAGGGTCCTTATAATCAGGAGGCAGGAGGGAGCATGTCCAATAGCAAGGTCGGGAGGTGCTAACTGGCTAGCTTTGAAGGTGTTGGGTGGGGCCCAAGCCAAGTACGGAGGCAGTCTCTTAGGGTCAGGGTACAGACTCTCCCGTAGAGCTTCCAGAAGGAACACAGCCCTGAAACATCTTGATTTAATCCAGAGAGACCCATTTCCGACTTCTGAGCTTCAGAACAATAAGGTAATAGGTTGATGTTGTTGGAAGCCACTGAGCTTGTGCTTGTTTGTTACAGCAGCAAGAGGAAACTAATACGCACACACCCCTAAGCAGGAGGAAACCAGATCAGGTGTTGAGAGTGTCCTGCCACATTTGGGTAAGGATCACCTGATCACACAGGCCTCACCCATGGGAGGTGTCCTCAGAATCTCTGGAGCTCTACCCTCCTCCTCTTGTCCCTGATGGCCCTGCAGAGCCTCGGCTCCAGATTGAGTGGTTGCTTTTTCTGCCTGGCCTCAGCACCAGACCTCCAGGCTCTGGCTGAACCTCTCCCTGTGGCCGTCAAGCCGCTGACTGTGGTTAAAGCCTCTGTTCACACAGCTGGACCACCTCAAGGCATCTCTCTGTTCTCTGCTCAGAGTTCTGTGTTCCGAGTGGCCGATTATGAGCACCCAGCAACTAGGAGGTGGGGGTGTCTCTCGGGAGGGTTCCTTCGAGAACTCAGTCCCCAGAGGATCTGTGGAAACTTCCTTTTAAGAAGAGTGTTGCCCTCCAGGGGACCCAGAGGCCACCGCCAACGCCCTCAGTTTGGCTTCTCTTCCACAAGGATGATGACCCAGGCTCCTTAAGACCGGCCACAAGCCAGCCTTCCAATGAGCAGGCATCCCCTCCTCATTCTCCACCAACAGCAGATGAAATGAGAGGAAAATGAGTAAAAAGGCAGATCTGGGCGGGGGAGACAGCGATCCACTTCAGTAATCAGTGAAATCACAGCATGGCATTGAAGGAAGATGTGCGTGGGTGGAAGGGTGGGCAGAGAACAGTCTTCTGTTTGACCGTGACAGGTGTGCAATGTCCCCTCATGCTTCTCTCTCCTGGCAGGAAGCAAATGGCACTGGGTTCCACAAGGGTGAGTGTGGTTAGGGGTTCTAACAAGGGTTAGTGCAATCAGGGGCACCTGGTGGCTTAGTCAGTGAAGCGTCTGCCTTCAGCTCAAGTCATGATCTCAGGTCCTGGGATTGAGTCCCGTGTCAGGGTCCCTGCTCAGTTGGGAGCCTGCTTCTTCCTCTCCATCTTCTGCTCCTCCTCCCTACTCATGCTCTCTCTCACTGTCTCTCTCTCTCTCTCTCTCTCAAATAAATCTTTAAAACTAAAAAGAGGGATAGCGCAGTCCTAGGGTGGTGGCACTGGCAGGGAGCTGTTGCAATCCCTGACATAGAGCGGTGAGGGGAAGGTGGGTTCCAGAAGTCAGAGAAGGTATAGGAAGGCCACCTATAGGAGCTGGAGCCCACCTGCAGTGACCCACACAGGCATAAACTGGGAGAAATATATCTCCAACTGACTATCCTGCTCTCCTCACCCATCTCCTGCTGGTGATCCCCACTGGATAGCCCAATGGAAACCAGAGTAGTGGAGGATTTGGGGTCCACAGAGGGGAGCCCCTGAGAGTGAATCTGCAGAGCTTGCAGAAGATAGCAGCATGCTTACTCTGCTCCAGCCAGATGTTCTGTTTTCTTTTCTCTCACGTGATGGCCTTCCTGTCACCTCTCATGGCTCCACTCTGGGTCTTCTCCTCGGTAGGTGGCGGGGGGAGCTTTCCCTGACCTCTGGATCTGAAGGAACCACCCCTGCACCCATGGAAGCTTCTGCATCATTTACCACAGTCTGCAATCATCCTGTGGGTTGGTCACTTCTGTGCCAAACTGGGGACTCCTCAGTGTGTTTGACCCACTGAAATGAAAGCCTGATGAGGGGACCTTTTATTTTCTCTCTCTCAGTCACACCCATAGCAACTAGCGCTAAGCCTGGCAGGTATTCCCACTCAAATACTTGCTGGATGGATCAGCAGACTGACATTTATTGAATAAATGGGTGGGAACTGTCAATAATGAATAGGACTTTATCCAGGTGATGGGCCATCATCATAGACATGTCAGGAGAGGCTGAACTTGGCCGGGTTCACCCTGGAGTCACAGGGCTGTGGTCCACTAGGCTCTCCCCTGATTCTGGGGAGCCACCTAGGCGTCCCTAAAAAAATGATTTTAAAAATATTCAGAAACATATTAATATGTCATTTATTTTCACTGAAATAGAAGAGGCCATTCACTTAATAAAATATGAGATAAAGCAGATAAGCATGTCTCAGTCTGTCATCTTATTATGATGTCATCTTATTATGATGACAGACTGGGACATTTTTTAAGGCCTTGATAGGTTAAGGAAAGGAGATAAAGAGCAAATGTCACCGCTGGAAATGTCAAGGAGCAAACACATTCCACAAGAAACAGCCAAAGGAATATGAAAGGTGAGCCAGAAATGCTGTCCAGGTGCTGAAGCAAAAAGAAGCCACATATGGAGGTGGCCAGAAAACACGTATTTGGAACCTGAGTTCAAAGACTAAAAATCCACATGTCCGTAAAGGGAGTTCTTGAAGGAGAGAAAAGGAGATTCATTTGTTGTTGTTTATTACATGAGTTGAATTACAAGGATAAAATAGGAGAAAGTAAAAGAATTTCTCTGAATTTATTTTTTTAAGATTTTATTTATTAGAAAGAATTTTAAATTATTTGTTTTATTTATTTATTTTTTTATTTATTTATTAGAGAGAATTTAAAATTTTAAATATTTTATTTATATGCAAGAGAGAGCAAAAGAGCATGAAGTTGGGGAGGGACAGAGGGAAAAGTTACCGCTGAACAGGGAGCCCGATGTAGGACTCGATCCCAGGATCTGGGATCATGACCTGAGCCGAAGGCAGATGCTTCACTGACTGAGCCACTGAGGCACCCCCAAATTTCTTTGTTTTTTTTTTTTTTTTTTTTTTTTTTTTTTTTTTTTTTTTTTTTTTTTTTTTATTTTATTTTTTTATTTTTTTTTATTGGTGTTCAATTTACTAACATACAGAATAACACCCAGTGCCCGTCACCCATTCACTCCCACCCCCCGCCCTCCTCCCCTTCTACCACCCCTAGTTCGTTTCCCAGAGTTAGCAGTCTTTATGTTCTGTCTCCCTTTCTGATATTTCCCACACATTTCTTCTCCCTTCCCTTATTTTCCCTTTCACTATTATTTATATTCCCCAAATGAATGAGAACATATAATGTTTGTCCTTCTCCGACTGACTTACTTCACTCAGCATAATACCCTCCAGTTCCATCCACGTTGAAGCAAATGGTGGGTATTTGTCATTTCTAATAGCTGAGTAATATTCCATTGTATACATAAACCACATCTTCTTTATCCATTCATCTTTCGTTGGACACCGAGGCTCCTTCCACAGTTTGGCTATCGTGGCCATTGCTGCTAGAAACATCAAATTTCTTTGAATTTAGAGAGATGGGAATGAGTGGATGGGATGAGACCCCTCTAGGAAAATTAAGTGAAAATATGCAACACAAAGACATATACCGATGCTTTATTTTCCTTTTAGTTTGAAAATTAAAGAAAGGATTCAACAAGTGTCTAGGCAGGGGAAAAACAAAGACAAAAGAAACACAAGAAAAAAAAAGCTATCTACAAAGGATCACCAGTTAGATTTGCCACAGACATCTCCATGATGCAGATGATGTGAATTCCAGGAGAGAATAGCTACAAAGCCAAACAGAGACAGAGAGATAGAGAAAGACAAAGACAGGGAGAGACAGTCAGAGACATGAGAGAAAGAGAGAGAGAGAGGGAGAGGCCAGCCCCACACTCAGGGGAGGGAAATGTTTTGTTGCAAAAACACACCAACCCACCAAGGTATTGTTTGCTTGTCCAGACAATACAGAGGCTCCCTCAGATTTGTAGAGATTCCGCAAATGCATACCTGACAACCGAAAAAAAAAAAAAATGAGTCATAGAGTTCCCAAGACAGGACACTGGGCTCAAGGACCCTGGATACTAGTCACAAGTCCAGATCTAAATAATGATTGTCAGTGCAGTCACAAAACAATGTAAATACGATCCTTGAAAGGAAAATAAGGGAGGGACACTGTAAGGATAATCATTGGTCAATAATCAGGGGGCTAAATATTTGAAAGCCCTTAACAGGTAAGTCTGGGAGGGAAGGGAAGGAAATGTAAATACTTGGTAACATCTTCCTCCCATATGTATATGTCATCGAGGATAGTTTTGTTATGGATTTTGATAATATAAAAGACTTGGGCTTGACAATATTTCTCAAGTCGAAAGTAATTATTATAGGATGAAAATTAACATTTTAGGGGAGAAACCAAAACATGGTCTTATAAAACTAATGCTAGGAAATAAACAATCAAGGAAACATAGAAACCAAAACCAAAAACAAAAAAGAAACAAACAAAAAAAAAAAACCCAAACAATAAAAAATGAAATATGCAGAAATAAGAACAAACAAATCAAATCTGAGATAAAGATAAATGGATTTAACTCCTCTGTTAAAATACAGGCTTTCAAGAAATAATGGATCCAAAAATAAAACTTTGCTTTATGTTACCTAGAAGAAATACACCTACAGCTTAATTACTTGTAAAAAAAATTTTTTTTAAGAGCTAGACAGAAAAATACCAAGTGATACAAATAACTACAAAAATTTTTTTTTAAAGGGAGTCGTGTGTAGGGTTCCAAACCACTTCTAGGGTGGACTCATTTTTTTATTGACCAAGTAAATAATCCACATGGAGAGCTAGTGGACCTCTCTCTTTGTGCACATAATAACATCACAGCAAGGGTGCCTGGGTGGCTCAATCTGTTATACGCCTGACTCTTGATTTCAGCCCAGCTCGTGATCTCAGGGTGGTGAGTTTAAGCCCTGAGTCAGGCTTAGTGCTCAGCATGGAATCTGCTTAGGATTCTTTCTCCCCCTCTCCCTCCGCCCCTTCCCCACCTGTGCATGTACACATGCGCACACTCTCTCTCATCTCTCCAAAATAAGTAAATAAGTAATAACAGCACATCAAAATATATAAAGCCAAGGTAGTTGGAATTGAAGAGAAATTTTGACAGAAATAATAAGGAGGAACATTTCTCAAATGAGGCCATCGTGATCTGCATAAATATTTAATAGTTCAATATTGACATCACTAACCTACAAAGAAGTCAAAATATTTTCTTTTCCTGTGACCACGGGATATTTACAAAATTGGACCATACGTTGGCCTCTGAAGAAAATGTCAGTGAGTTGACCAAACAAAAATGAATGAGAACGAGGAAGTCCCTTATTTGTATCGGAATGTAGGAAGATACAATTAGAGAAATCTTTGGAAGTTAGCAGGGCTTAACTGATGAAGATTTTTTAAAAATTCACAAAGCAGACGCAATTAGAGGAATTGACTCTAGAATTGTGACTTCACCAGAATACACATAAAATATATGAAGCGGATGTCCATGTTAATGAGAAGTCACTAGAGAGAAGGACACAGGTACACAAAGGTAGGGGCGCCTGGGTGGCTCCATCAGTTAAGCATCTGCCTTCAGCTCAGGTCACGATCCCAGGGTCTTGAGATTGAGCCCCACGTTGGGCTCTCTGCCCATGGGGTAGTCTGCTTCTCCCTCTCCCTCTGCTCCTCGTGCTTGCTCTCTTTCTTTGAAATACATAAACTATTTTTTAAACAAATACACCTAAGTGGGGTGTGAAATAGGGTAAGAAACCACAGATACAGAAACTAAAATCTCTTATGCACACAGAGAGAGCAACTTTCTAGGCAACCAAATATTACCAAAATTGACTTGTTAAGAATATTTAAAAGCTTTAATTGGTGAAAAATCATGGAAAAAATTGAAAAACTTATCAATGAATTGCCCACACACACACCCCCCC
Source organism: Canis lupus familiaris (assembly GCF_011100685.1). NCBI lineage: Eukaryota > Metazoa > Chordata > Mammalia > Carnivora > Canidae > Canis > Canis lupus. The sequence goes on from NC_049226.1 coordinate 35,855,331, forward strand.
GCCCACAAGGAAACTGAGCAGAGATAAATTTGCAGGCAGTATTGGAACCTCAGGCCACATACTGTCATCGAAGTGAATCCATCAGCATGCTGCTTTTCCAATCAAAAGAGTTGGCTATGTTACCCTCATACTATCAGCCTCTTCTCCATCGTGGCTCCGGGTTAGCATACCTTAGGTCTCCCACTATTGAACAAAAGGGGGAGACCCTTCTCCCTGATGTTCTTCTGTAGGTACAAGCACATAATTATCTTCCTTTCCCCCACGTTTTTAAAAGAGAGTGTTTTCATTATCAGGATAGGTTGGACAGACGGGAAAGGTGCCTGGACGAGACTCGTTTTCACAGAGAGGCATAGGGAGGACCAGGGCAAGCTGTGGCCCAAGAAGGGAAGGGCCCCTGAGCTGCCACATGGAGGGGTGCACCTGCTGGGGAAAGGTTCTCTCTTTCAAGAAGCCAGGAACCATCTGATGGGCCATGAGAGTGGAGGACGCTGTGTGTGTGCACAGGGGCTGGGCACACTCAGCATCCAGGCCGTCGGTGGGGAAGGCCTCTCCCTTAATCATCACCCGCCGGCTCTGTGTTTGCCAAGCCCGTGGCATAGGGTCCCAGGAAATGCGCGGAATCTACAGACACACAGATAGCCCGGAGCTTGGGGCCCTTGCACATGGCCTTGGCGCCCTGGGCAACCCTTCCTCAGCTGGATGAGAAGCAAGGGGGCGTTTTGGGGAGATTATTACGGTAATCCAATAATCGTAATCGTGACCTAGGAGAACAAGGGGAATCAGGTTGGCCCCAGTCCTCGGGGAAGACCGGGAGCCAGGGAAAGAGAGAGAGAGAGAGAGAGAGAGAGAGAGAGAGAGGCGGTAGAGAGACTTTGCCAGGGAGCAGAGATGCTTTGCCAGCACTTTTTCTAAAACGCTCCTTCTAAATGACTCTGGATTTGTGTTTTTCATTCAGACTGGATGTGCTAAGGCATTTTCATTTTGCTCCAGCTCCCTCCCACCCTACCTTCCCAGCAAATTCCATCCCGGCACTGTTGATTTCTGTCTTGCGACCATTATGGAAATCTGGCTTCATTTCTCCTCCTAATTTATGATCTTGTTAACATGCCCGCATGCCAGATGGTCCTGTTCTTCAGGTTGCGAGTTAATGAGATAAACAAAAACTGCTGTAAGAAGCAAACAGGGGGAGGGTTGGTTTTTTTTCTTCTTCTTCCTTGAATGGGCTTCTCTGCGTTCCTCCAAATGTGCTTCAAGGCCTCTGCCACCAGCTCCCTGGGATTCTAAGCAGGTGAACAGCGCCCCATGGCACTCAAGTGGTCACTGAGAGGTGAGCCGGTCCTTTCCTGTGGCTCTGGAATTCTACTCTGGAATTCTGTCCCAGGAAGAGATGGGGTCTCAGTATCACTGGCCTCTGGAGTCTGCCATAGTGCTTGAGGAAGCCTACCTGTCCTTCCTTCTGTGGGACTGTTTGCTCACCCCCAGCGCTGCACCTAACACGTTGTACTGTGATTGTTGATTCTTCTTTCTTCCTACTCCGTTGTAAGCATCCTGGGGCCAGAGACTATGGCTTTTGCCCCTGAACCTGGAATGCCTAGCACAAGGCCAGACACCTAGTTGGCGAATATTCAACAAATGATTAGGAAACATCCCCGAGGTAAATACGCAAGGAGGTGAATGGATAAATACACAGTACAGAGTGGTGTGTGTCAATAAGACAGGCTGCCAGACACCCCAGCCCCGAGCGGGGGCTGGGCCACGTGATCTTTAAGGACCCTTTCCATGCCAGGAGAGACAGCACCCAAGGTGAGACCCTTATCGGACCCACTGAGGTAGAACTTTCCATCATTCTTCATTCACCCTTCAGTCTGGCATCTGGGCTTTGGGAGGAATCTCAGGGGGCCATCTTTTATAACCTGCTTGTCTTTATCAGCTGTCCACATACCATCCTGGGAAGGTAGCGATCCCACCCCCAATATGGAAGGGAGGCAGACTGGCGTCACTAAGTTAACGCTGGTAAACTGAGGCAATCCGCACAATTGGCGTTTATAGCTCAGCAGTCTGCCAGCTAGGCCTGCCGGCCACATCCAGTACCATCTGCTTTTGTAAATAAAGTTTTGTTAGAACATAACCCTGCTGTTTTGGTAATGTATTGTCCATGGTTGCTTTCGGATCACAGTGGCCAAGTTGGACTTTGTGAAAGGGAACATATGTAGTCTACACAGCCTAAAATATTTACTCTCTAGCCTTTTGCAGACAAAGAGCCTGAATTTAGGGAAAACACAGGAAGCCCTGTGTGCACATGTGTATGGGTTTGCAAAAGTACAGATGGACCATCGCCTTATCTCCCACCAGGAGGCACCAAGAGCCATGGCAGTAGATGAATGAATGATGAGTGGAGCTTCCAGGTGTAGCAGTTCTTCCGCTCGGTTGCCCAGAGGATATGACAGTCACTGGGCCAGTCGAAGTCTGTAAGTTAGGTTGGAAATTATAAATGTTCACTGTTTGTAAAACAACCTGGCTTGCTGGTTGATCACCGTCCACCATGATCAGGGCCCCCAGGGCATGTGGTGGGATTTGGTTGGTAGGATGTGGGGCAAGGGGAGAGCTGGTTGTGTTCTTGTTCTAATGCCACCATCCAGGTACGCAGGAAATATCACCCCAGTGTAGACAGCAGGAAGGAAAAGCAGGCCCCTGCGCTAATTCACTCCTGAGATTAGGCTTGAGCCAGAAGAACCGGATGATAGAATTCCAAATAATAGGATTAGCCCAGGCAGAGTGCACTAATGCCCCCGACTCTTTCTAAGGCTAGAAACATTTCAATTTAGCACTCAGTTGATGCCAGGACCCTTTTGTAAATACCCTGTCTGCCGGTCTCTTTAGGATTCCAGCTTGCAATGAAATTAGCTTGTATTGCCCCCTCCCGGGAGCCTGGAGTCTGGTCTTAGGGATGTGACCCTTCTTGACAGCAGGCACTGGTCATAACTTTCCATCAGGCCAGCTGCCTTATGGGCCATAAAATGCCTCTCAGTGAACAGAAGAAGCCCAACCAGATGTTGGCCCATGTTGCCTTAGGTTCAAAAGTTATTCAGATCTCATTCAGACTAAAGGGTGAAAGTCTATCTTTGGATCGGTTTGGGTTTTGATCAGGGCATTGGCACCCAAGAACCCAGTCAAAACTATCTCCTATGGAGAAAAACCTTCCTGATGTTAATTCTGCCCAAAGCCAGCCCTGGGAGCCCTCAGCTGTCTGGACAGACCATGAGAAGCCCCACACATTGCCGAACAGGATCCAGCGACTAGCCTTATGGAAATCTTAGTGCTATTTGCAATTAAGAATGTTTGGCGATAAGAATGGTCTGAATCATTGCCTTTACTGGTGGGGAGGATCCTTCAACACCACCTTGTTCAACGTCCTCATATCAGAGAGCTGAGATGGGTACCTGCAGCCAAACTTAGAATTCCTGATTCCTAAGCCACGCTGCCTCTTTGCGTTACTGAGAACGCTCGCATCTTCAGAAGCCCACCTCAAACTGAGAGTGGGGAAAAAAAGTATATGAATGGGTGGCCTCATTTTACTGAAAATGCTTGGGGTATGGACTTCAGGCATAGCTGGATCCAGGTGTGCAGCTGGTGTCGTCAGCAACCTATCTCTGTCCATCTCTCTGCTGTGCTCTGTTCAGTGCCGGCATTGTTTTCACACGAGCTCCCTCACATCCTTCCAGGCTGGCACTTCCCACAGAGAAAGAATGTGTTCCAAGCAATGTGTTCAGAAGTCCCAGGCCTGATGCTCATTGTCGCTGATTAGCCTCACTTGATTGTGTGGCTGCCCCTGAGCCTGTTGCTGCTGCTGAGGGGATGTTATATTCATGGCCCCTCCTGACGCCACGTGGACAGAGAAGGGGAAATGGGTCGTTCCTCAGAGAAGAACAAGGGACTCGTGGTTTCTCTTCCAGAGGAAGAGATGGGAGGTGCTTGGAAGCAAGAGTGAGTGGGTATTCATGCTGCTCGAGTCGGTCTCTGGAGCTGCTTGATGTTCCTAATTTGGGTGTGTCCATCCTCCTGGCTTGCATCCTTCCCACGCAGGTCTTTTCCTTGCTCACCCTTGCCTTAGCTGAGCCTCCTCTAAAAGCTTTCCTACTCACCCCAGCATAGCCCTGAGCTCTGTGATCCCTTCATTGATTCCCTAAATCATCGCCTCCATTTAGGGAGCAGTCCGCTCCAGACCACTTGTTCGTCTCTTAGCTACCCTGACTTTTAGGGAAATTTTTCTGTTCATGCTTGTTGTCGTGGCTTTTTCCCCCCTCTTTCTTTCTCCCACCCTGATTGCTGAGTCTCTTCCTCCATTTAAATGATTTTTCACACATCTCCCAATCTAATCAACCAAGTTTCTGGAGTGCTCTTATCCATCATCGCTTAAAATGAACTCTCCCTTGAGTATATAGGTTTAGTCCTATTTGCATATAATAATAACATAGTGTGGTCCTTAAGTACGTTTTCCGTAATGGGATGTGATACTTTATAGTTTATATCTCATTTGTTCTTCACATTAATCCCCATAAAGGAAGCAATGGCCCCATTTGTCAAATGGAAAAGAAAACAAAAACAAAAACAAAAACAAAACAAAAAATGCCACTTTAGAAAGCCTCAGTGTGCTGAAGGTTGGCGCTAGGAAGCAGGGTGGGTGGGGAGGTGGCAGGGTTGGGACTCAACCACTGAGGCTGGTGGGCTTCTGTTTCAATCACACAGATGCCTAAGTGAGCTGGGCATAGACCGTGGCTCTCTAATCGGGGCCATGGTGCTGCCCTGGGGACATCTGGCAATGCCTGGAGACTTTGATTGACCTAACTGGGGGTGGGGGGGGGCGGTACGGGAGGAAAGGGGCCAGTTTACTGAAGGAAAACCAGAGGTGCTGCTAAACGTCCCATAACACACAGCACAGTGCCCCCCCCCCCGCCCAGCCACCCCCGTACACAACAGAGTCATCTGGCCCCCAAATGTCACTAGCGCTGAGCTTAGATGCCCCAGCTCAGGAGTCTCCAGAGAGAAGTGTTTCCATCTGTAACCCTCTAATGGTCTTCCCTTCTGTCCTCAGCCACGTGCAAACAAGACCAGCCATTACATTATTTCGTCTTCATCAGAAGGGGTGGGACATGCACAGGCCTGAGTGGAGGAGTCGTCTTTCCACCATCCATTCTGGTTTTCCCACGATGGGAGCATGCCCCGGCTTTGGCCTGTGCTGGCAGAGACAAGGGGTGGCCGCCTAGCTGTAGTGCCGTGGGGTCCCCCGGAGAGAGTAGGAGGCAGAGGGGAGGGGGTAATTGTGACTTTAGGGGGGGTGGGGAGGAACAGATACAGAGAGGAGGAAGAGCTAAGGAAGGAGGATGGAGAGCCTGGGGAGGACGCCTGGACTTGGCTGGCACGAGAGCATCCCAGGTCAGAGAGGAGCGAGGCCGGGGCCTCCCTGCTGCCTCTGCAAGCTTCAGGGAGTGTGATTTTAATGGGAGTCTAATTAAGTCAGAAGCAGTTCCCATTATTCACACTCTGCTCCAGTGGTTTCTGAGCCCACACACCCCGCCACACTCTGGAGAGGCTCCATCAGTGGTGACTCTGGATCTGTATTCGCTGCAGAAGGAAGTGGGGGAGTGGTGGTGGTGGGGCGGCCTGGCTCCCGGCCGTTGGCAGGCAGACCTGGACTCAGCGGCCTGCCTTCCTGACCTTTCCCGTCTCGTTTCCCCTAGACCCAGATTGTGCGGGGTTGGTAGCGGGGTAGGGGGTGCAAGAGGAGTGTCCGTTGATGAATTTGTGTGTGGCTGAGAAGTGGCAGGAGGATGTTCCTCTGCAGGAAAAGGATCAGGTCTGATGACCTCATCCAGCCAGCTGAGGCCCAATGAAAAGAAAGGGCATTGCCCAGTAGCTTTGTAACGTGTGCAGCATACTGAGCCTGGGCCTCCCTGGGGGGAGATGCAGGCCAAGTGCAGATGCAAGACTCAAACTCAGGCCTCGGGCCAGATGCCGGCCTGTGAGCACAGAAGGAGAGCCTCCAGGACCCCTGGTTTCTTTGGGGTCCCGTTAGCTCAGGGCCACTGTCTCACTGTTAGGGGAGAGTCTCCCCAGCATCAAGACTCTCTAGGAAAGAACCAGGCTAGGGGTTGAGGGCAGTGGGGACCTAGGGACAGACTCAGCCCCATAACTTACTGAGCCGCCTGGAGGGAGAGGCCTGTCACCTATAGAAGGAACCACGAACCCTTGCATGGAATAACGGTTGTATGTGGGGATTTTGCCAGGAGTTGGGTGTAGCCAGGGAGAGAAGTTTGAGTAAATGGAGCCCAGGCAGCATCCCTTCTGATTGGGATATGAAGGAGTGATGGGAGGAAGGGCTGGGAGGCCCCACCGACCAAGCCCACGCCAACTCAAAGATTGAGGTCTCATTTTGTGAGGTTCAAGGGAAACTCTGGAAGGTTTTGAGAAGTGAAGTGTGATGTGATTAGAGTCCAATCACTCCATCTGGGAGAGGGGTGTGTGTGGGGAGAGGGTGGGGGTCCTGCCTGGAGTTCCATGTTCTTTTTGGGGCCTTTCCAAGAATGCCCAATCAAAGATGGGTGAGAAATACGGGGTGCTGAAAGGTCACAGAATGTTCCAAATGCTTAACTTCTTCCTCAATCGAGGTCCAGTTGTACCAATGGCTACAACAGCATTGGATGAACGACCCTAACCTTGACTCACAGAAACCGTGACAATGATGATGGGCAAGCTGCCAAAGCTTTGATGGGTCCCTAGAAGGTGGTCTGGCTTAGGAATCAGAAAGTCTGCGGGTTTAAACCTCTCACAGGTGTATTTCAAAGCCTCAGCTGTCATCCCTAAAACTGGGTGGTTGTAGGGAGGAAATGCAGGCAAGTGTCTAGCATGGAGCATGGTGCGTGGTCAATGCTTGGTAAATGTTCGTCTCCTCTCTGCCCCGTTTCCCCCTTGCAACATACCACTCTGTGCATTAGGCCTTGGACCCTTCCCTGATCCTCCGAGCACTAACATTTATTAAACTTTTCCATGAGCACCAAATATGTTCAGAAAGCTTTGACTAATGAGCATTGTGAGTTCGGGGGACCCACCCCCACCAATGCCTCATCAATACAGCAGGGTCGGCTCCTTCTCATGGTGGCTACTTGGCTGGCCAGCCAAACATGATTCCTGGAAGGAGATAAAGCACCTGCTTCTTGCCTGGCACCTCTCCGCTCCCCAGCACACACACTTTCCACCCGCCCAAACTCCTGTGGTTTAAGAGAAGCCACAGCTTCTTCACCTCTGACCCATCAGTGGGGGGCCCAGGCACAGGGTACCATATAGATAGGCACTGAAGCTACAGCAGTAAGTTAGGGCTGGATGTGCCCAGGCTCACTGACCTCCAAGCACCTAGGCTCTTCCCCCAACCCTACACAGCTCCGAAGTGCAAGGGTCTCTCAGAAACCCTGGCCTTGGGGCGCTTCAGTCAGAACGGGAAAGGAAATAAATGCTTCACTACACAGAAAAGTAATTGTAACATTCCATGTATTGCATTCTGTGCCTTGTATTTTTTTCTTGCTTGTTCTTTTTTTTTTTCTCATTTGAGTCTAATTTCTCATCTGAGTCAAAAATTATTTCATCAGAGAGGTGGTGATTAAATCTGATAATTAGGAAAAATACGAATTAGGTAGTCAGGCTGCACACACATGAGGCAGTCCTCACTTGTTGGAGACCGGGGATCAGCCAGGGGCCATCTCGGGCACATGGGGGTCACAGTCCACTTGCTGAACAAGACTGGGGGTCTCTACCCCCCTCAGGGGGGCAGGAGGAGGGGATTTTTCTTCCTTCACCCCCATTAGCTCCCATGTCCCACCCTCTTCCTGTTAGAATCCACTGCTCAGGGGTGCCTGGGTGGTTCAGTCAGTTAAGCGTCTGCCTTCAGCTCAGGTCATGATCTCGGGGTCCTGGATCGAGCCCCACATCGGGCTCCCAGCTCAGCAGGGATCTGCTTCTTCCTCTGCCTTGCCCGCCACTCCTTCTGCTTGTACTCTCTCTCTCTCTCTCTCTCTCTCTCTCTCTCTGTGTCAAATGGATAAATGGCGTCTTTAATAATAATAATAATAATAATAATAATAATAATAATAATCCACTGTTCAGACTCCCAATCCTATTTCCCACCTCACTCTATGATTATTTGGTGTTCTTACCCGGATCCTCTGCTGCAGTGAAGCACCATCCAAACCTAATCCTTGGTCCCCTGTCTGCTTCTGAAATCACCGGTCACTTAAGAGCGAAGGTGTCTGTAGGTAAAAATGCACCACCCCTGCACACCCACAGGACTTCCAGTGAACAGGGAGCTTCAGAAGGTGACAGGGAACTTAAGTTTTCTCCAAGTGTGGTCTATGGAGCTCTTGCATTGGGGTTTCCAGGGGAAACTGCTGAGAATAATGGAATAAGCTCAGCTGGAATGAAGTGAACACATCAAAGAATCGAAGAAAGATAGGGCTAGAAGATCAGTTTGGAGCCACTGGGGTTGGGGGAGCTTTTGTATGCCTGGCTGAGGGGTTGATACTTAGTTTGGTAGGAAATGGGGACCCATAGTAGGATAAGATTCTGACACCCAGTTCAACTCAGTTCTGACACTTGCCCTGAAGGTAGCATCAGATCCCACAGGTTAGGGGTTCAGTCCCACAAGACTTTGCCCCACATACCACAGAAGCCAGTTGCAAACCCAGGTTGTTACCTGTGCTGCTGACCAGGTGGCTATAGATTGGAGACTCCATCTACCCCTTTCCGTGCATTCGGTCCATTTATTAGAGCAGTTTGGAACTCAGAGAAGCACCTTCCTTCCTACATTACCAATTTATTGTGAGAGGAGATAACTCAGGAACAGCTGGACGGAAGAGAGGCACAGGGCCAAGTATGGGGAAACAGTGCAGGGTCCCTGTGCCCCTCCCTGAGCCTGCCACTCTACCAGCACCTCCATGTCCTCACTAACCCAGAAGCAATCTGAATCCAGTCCTTTTGGGTTCCTATGGAGGCTTCATGACACATAGGCATGATTGATTAAATCATTGGCCAGTGGTGACTCAACTCAATCTCTAGCCCCTCTGCCCCTCCCAGGAGGTCAGAGGATGGGACTGGAGATTCCAACCCTCTAGTCCCATGGTCTGTTCTCCAGGCAGCCAACCCCCATCTTGAGGTGAGGTCCAAAAGTCACCTCTCTAACATAACAACAGACACCCTGACCACTGTCAGGAGTTAGGAAATTCCAAAGGTTTTAGGAGCTCTGTGCTGGAAAGAGGAATGAAAACCAAATGTATATATTTCTTACTATAAATCACCATATTACACAAGGACACAGATGAAGCTGAGCATAACTAGCAGTGATGTCAAGCAGATTCCTCAGGCTAAGCCAGTGGCTCTTAAACATGGTTGTGCATTAGAATCACCTGGGAAGCTCTCAGAACACTTGGTTCTTGGGTTGAAGTCTGGATCAATTATAATAATATGTCTGGAGCTGGAAGCCAGTCATTAATATTGTTCAAAGCACCCAATATGCAGCCAAATGGAGGATCATGGGGTTGACGATGACCTACCTTCTGATCGGGTGAACAACCATTTTGGGTTTGCCCAGGAATGAGAGGTACCTTGGATCATGGGGAATTCAGGACTAAAACCAGGAAAATCTGGGCAAAGCAGAATGACTTGATTGCCCTGCCTCTAGTAGACTTTGTGGAGCCCTGTCTGGGAGAAATCCAACCCCAGGGTGAAAGCCTCTTGTCCATTGTCAAGTCTATCAAGTGCATTGTCTTGGAATCAGAGCAAGCCAGGTTCCATCATTCATAAGCTATGTTACCTTGGGAAGGCTGACTTCTCTACCAGGCACTTCAGTTCCTTTTCTCTCTCCTTCCTCCCCATCTTCCCTTGGGGGTCATAGAATGAGCTGCATTCTGTGGGTGGTGTGCTCCAGCACATGGTGTCAACTGGAACCAACTTCCACAGAGGCCAAGAGAACTGGGGACTCTTGGCAGGTTTCCAGAGAAGGGTAGGGGCTGGGGGGAGAGAGATAAGATAGGCTTGCCCATGCCAGGGTCATGGCTGGCCTGGGTGTCTGCACAAAGAATGCATGCCCTCCTCCTTCCACCTCCTTTCAGTGCTGATTGGCAGACTTTAGTACAGAGGGGCCTTGTATCCAGGATCTTCCCTCAAGGCTCCTCTCAAGGCAACTGCCTACATCTTCATCCCCTAGGTATGCCCCTGGCCTGGCCATATTGTATGAAGACTGCAGACTGCCAGGGCTCAGCCATTGTCTGCTGTCCCTGACACAGGCACAGCCACCGCACCATCCCTCCAAGAATTAAGTGAGCATGTTGGCTCATATGTTTTTGGTTTGCATTCTCCCCATCCCTTTAGTTTTAAACCATCAGGGGGTTGATTTATCTATAAAATGTGTAACAGTTGTGCTCTTCTGGCTGCGGCCCAGACTTTTAAATCACACAGTTAAAGCTGATGGAAAGTAGTATCAATTATTAAGGGAGGCTGCATCTGGTAGATTCCCAGAGACCTTTCCCAGGGCCCCTCTTTCTTGTCTGGTCCTCCCCCAAACTAAGCCAGAAGAAGACCAGAAGCTCCAACTGAAAGTCCACCTGTTCATCTGTTCGTCCATCCATCCATCCATCCACCCATCCACCCATCCTCCATCCTCCCATTCATCCTCCCATCCATCCTTCCATCATCCACCCACTCATCTTTCCATTCATTCATCCATTCTTTCATCTTCCCATCCATCCAGCCATCCATTCTCTCATCCATCCTTCCATTCATCCATCTTCCATCTTCCCATTCATTCATCTATCCTTTCATCCTGCCATCTTATCCATTCATCCATCCTCCATCTTCCCATTCATTCCTCCATCTGTCCATTCTCTCATTCATCCATCTATATCCATTCATCCTCCCCTTCATCCATCTATCCATCATCCATCCATCCATTTATCCATCCATCTATTCCACAACTATTTATTGATGGCCTACTGTGAACCAGAAGTGATATGGTGCCTGCTGTCCTGGTACTTACACTCTACTTGCAAGAAAATTTAAGATTCTCCAGGCAAAATCTCCTGGGAACTGACAGGCCTTCCCTATGTGCCAACCCGGTGAGATTTCCAGATCCCCAGAAGGGTGCCTCTTCTCTTACCACTGTTTTTACCCCAACCAGTCTTCTGCTACCTGAAACTCCTTTAACACCCTTCATCATAGATGAGGCTTAAAGCAACCTCTCCAAGAGTTACTGTCTTGATTTGGATTCACCATAGAGTAAAATTAACAGAAATTACTAGCCCAGGCATGCCTGGGTGGCTCAGCTGTTGAGCATCTGCCTTTGGCTCAGGGCATGATCCCGGGATCCTGGGATTGAGTCCTACATCAGGCTCCCTGTGGGAAGCCTGCTTTTCCCTCTGCCTCTCTCTCTCTGTGTCTCTCATGAATAAATAAACAAAATCTAGAAAAAAAGAAATTACTAGCCCAGGTTGTAAACTCAAGTGACTACAGGGCCAGGTGGAAAACAATACAAAGTGGTGAGGATCATGGCAAACTGGAAACCACAGTCCCATTTAAAGAAGCCAACCAATTATTGATCTCTCTCCAATTATCTCCATGTGGGAATACAGATCCCATGGGACTGCATCTTCTCATTTTTCAAGAGAAATCAGGAATCCAGATTTTGTATATAATTTTTAAAACAATGAAGACTAAAGAAATACTGGTGAGGGCAAGATTCAATTTGCATGCCACCTCCCCTAACTGTAGACACTAAAGTATGGATTCTAGCCCGGTCCTAGGCCAAGCCCCTTTAGAGTCTCTTCTCAGGACCAACTCTGATAGGGGATGCCCTGAGGACTTGGCCTGGAGAGAGGAGAAGAGAGAAGAGCATCATGGGCAGGAGAAGTAGATGAAGGAAAAGGAGCCTGCACTAACAGACCAGCCTGCCGCATGTTCTGAGATTGCTTCTAGAAATTCTTAATTCTTGTGCCTCAGCTGTCATTTTCACGTGCCCTGATTTTCATGAAGTATGATTTGTGGGTTAAAATAATCACTCTGGCTGTTGTGAGGAGAAAGGCAGGCTGTGGACATATCCAAATGAACAGGACAATTGTTGGATAGGCTACTGCAGTGGTCCAAGCAAGAGCCGAGCAGCTGAGCACTATGGCTAAGAAGCATCAGCCCAGGATGCTGGACTGCATGTGGACAGAGAAGGCTCCCCAGACACTTTGGGCTGCTGGCCTTGCATATGGCAGTGTGTTGGTCGAACCACCAGGGAAGTGCTCCTTCAGGAACCAATCACCTCTTATCAAATGTTTATCCAAAAATCTTCCCCTTGGTTCTGAAGCTGGCCACAAATTGTCATCAGCCATGTTCCCCACAACCTTGAGCTTTTCACCTCATCAGACTTCTCCCTCCCCCTTTCTCATCCCTGCAGCTACCTTATTTCTTGTTTCCTTCTTTCCACGGGGCCTTCCTCTTCACCTTCTTCCCACATCTCTTCCTCACTACCGGGCTCCGGCCCATGCAGCACTACCTTTGAGTGTTGTTAAAGCCCATTTCTCCACTGGGGACCTGCGCTCCTAGCCTGGATTTCGAGGAGCAAGTATTGGACTTTATTTCTTTATATATTAATCCCCAGCTCCCAGGAGATGCTTAATAAAGACAGCATTTGCTGAAGGAAGTGTGGAAGGGAATAGGGACGATGGGTAGGGAACTCTTACTGATTCTAGCCTAGCAGCCCATCACTCACCTCTTCCTCTTCTTCCTCTCCTATACAAGTGGAAATCCACAGGTGGGTCATACTGAGGACACTGGAGTTCTCACACAAACTAGAAAGTTGTCTTCTGTGCTTAAGGCTCAGCCCAAGGGGTGCATCTTGTCAAGCTTTCCTTGGGCTGGTCCCCCGCACCATCCCATCCCTCAGACCTCAACATAACCATGCCTCATCCTTTCTCATCTTCAATGAGAATCAGTTAGGGAGTGTAATTAGGGAAAGAAAAAGAAACAAAGGAGGAAGGGGGAAGGGAGGAGGGAGTGGATGGAGCCTGGCCTGTGGGACCAGACAGACCCCAGTTGGAATTCCAGCTGAACCACGTCATGACCCATGTGACCTTATAGGAGCTGCTCTTCCCCTCTGTGCCTGTGTCCTCACATTTATAAGAGATCTTTATAGGGGCTTCTGGGTGGTTCAGTCAGTTTAGCATCTGACTCTTCGTTTCAGGTCAGGTCATGATCTCAGGGTCATGGGATCGAGGCCCATGTCAGGCTCCACACTCAGGACAGAGTCTGCTTGAGATTCTCGCTCCCTCTGCTCCTCCCACTTATGCTCTCTCTCTAAAGTAAATAAATAAATATTTTTTTAAAAGATATTTATAAGAAGATGGTCCATGAGGCTCCTGTTGGTTCATTTTCAATGCCTATATTTTTCTAGCAGGGCTAAAGAGTGGAGATGGGTCTGAGGGCCGGGGGAGCAGCGTCTGGATAGAGAAGGGCCTTTGATCTTAGTGTCACTGAGATTCTTGATGAATCCCAATCCCCCCTCCACCACCCCCACCCCCCGTTGTCCCCTCAAATCAGCCTGACCGTCAGCTCTCCTGGCCTCATTATCTCTGTGGTCAACTACCTGCTTCTTTTCTCCAAGCCCGGCCTTTGAGACCATTCTAGAAAAGTCTTTGAGGTTCCCCAGACCTTTTGCCCTTAGATGTAATAAGACTCTGCATATTGTGGTCATTGTCAAAGATATTAACAGCAATGGCCGAATTTTAATTGGCGGATGCTTATCAGCTGACACTCGCTCTGTGTCCCATGAGGGAATGCATACCCGACGGATGTAGCCAGCACCCTGTGCCTCTGAGCTGCGTTCTCTGTGCATCTGCATGCCCTGTCAGCCCCTCTGTACCCCTTCTGTTCGCACGTATGCCCTCTGCAACCTTCTGGTACCTACCTCGCTGTGTATTTAACCTTGTGCCAATGTTCCCGGTGCAATAAAAGCAGAACCAAACGAACACGGTGACTTCTGGCGATTTTTAAACCTCATGGGAAAACTCCTTTACATGGGATGGAGGCATGTGTTCTTTTTACCCAAAGGCAATGGGTTGGACAGAAGTTCCCAATGACCCTGGAAGGTCCGTGAGCCTCTTGGCACCTATGCCCGAGGTTGGCAGGTAAGAAGGGGGCTCATGTACGAAGGAAGAAGAGGGGAGGAAGTCTGACTTCACAGGCCTGGCAGGTGTATGTGTGTTGTGCACGAAATCTCAAAGTGCAGAGCAGAAAATGAGGTGGCTGTTGGCACTCGGAGCTTCCTGGTACTGGTGGAAGGTCCATGGCCTCTCGCCTTCAGTGGACTTTTTAGACCACTCTGCAGAATTTCACCTGGAGAAATGCTCTTCCATCATGAAGAGGAGGCTGTCTGTCCCCCCTACTTTACTGTCCCTTCCCTGATCATAAAAGCCCAAGGAATTTCTTTTCTTTTAAGATTTTATTTATTTATTCATGAGAGACACAGAGACATAGGCAGAGGGAGAAGCAGGTTCCACGCAGGAAGCCTGATGTGGGACTCAATCCCGGGTCTCCAGGATCACTCCCTGAGCCAAAGGTAGACGCTCAACCACTGATCCACCCAGGCATCCTAAACCCAAGGAATTTCACTCATTTAAGACAGACCTGTCCCAAGGTTTTGATGTAGTCCTGCTGTTAAGGAGTGAAGCCAGCCTTCCTGGCCTAGGTCTGTTAGTGGTTAAGGAATGCTCCCTTGGACATCCCTATGTCTACCCTGCCACTGGCCCCCAGTCATGACCACCATAGGTGATGTTCACTGGTGGGTGCTCCATTCAAGATGGAAGACATGGCGTCTGGAGGGCTTGTCCCTTCTCTGCTTCCTCCCTGGCTATGCGCTTTTATGGCTTCCTTTTTATTCATCTGCCAGATACCGATTGATTGAGTCACCAGGCACTGGTGTACTGTATGTACCAGGCACTCTTTTTAGGTAGCTGTGTACAAGCATGAACAAGATAAATATGATCCCTCCCCTCAAAGGGTCTATCCTCCAGTGGGAGGGACAGACTATGAGTAAGCACACAAATAACACAGATGCAAGTTGTGATGAGGGTCCCAAGGCAACAGGGAACAAATGGGTGACATGGCTTAGGCTCTGGATACGGAGTCAGGGAAACCCTCCCGAGGAAGGAAAATGTGTGCTTGGAGCTAGGTGACAGAAGAGAATCAGCCTTGAGAATGCCAGGCAGAGGAACGCCATGGACACATGCTCTCAGGTGGGGATGGAGTGGCCGTGCTCAAACTACAAAAATGGGTGTGCTTGGCTGGAGACATGCGTGAGAGAGAACAGAAGGAGCAGGGCTCAGAGGGGAAGACGAGGCCCAAGGAGATGGGATGCCATAAGCCATGCTGAAGAGCGTAGGTGTTATTCTGAGCACAAGCAGAGCCGATCCTCTGGATATGGGCCCTTTAAGGCACAACCTACATGTTGTTTGAGAAACCAGATGGGAGGTGCGATGGGAGAATAATCGAGGATGACTCCATGCTGGGGGCTGAACCAACTGGATGAAAAATGGAAGCCCTTGAGTTCATCCATCCCCTTTTCTCCCCAGTCCTGAGCATCCCCAACACATGGCCCATGTCCGCTCCAGCCTTCCCATTGATCCCTACCATCCTCTTCCCACTCTCCCCACCCCAAAACATGAACTGGGATTCCCAATGCCCTTCCCTCTGTCTCCCCTGCAGTCTGCCTGGCTCCTTGCCTCTCTGAGGGACTCTCCTTTGCAGGTGATCAGATCACACTAAGTCTCAATGAAGCACTCATTTGTCTGAGCATCACATTAAAAGAGTCTAACTCAATCATCCTCATTTATAGGAATAATGAGCACTGGGGACAAGATTTGATACCTGAATGGGATAATAGCACCATCTTAAAATCCTCCCAGGGAGGTCTGACGGCATAAAGCATTGACTGACTCTCAAAGGCTGGGGAGACGGGGAGGGGGGGCAGGGTTGGGATTCAGACTCCATGCCTACACAAACTCAGTTTCTCAGAGAATCTGGATCAAAGATGGTGTGTGAAAGCCAAGGTCTGTAACTGGAAGTGTTTACACACCCCAAGCATGCACAGAAGATGCTTGGCCACTGTGAGGAGAGGCTTTTCCTCAGGCTTTACCTTCCAACCCCATTAGCGGGAAATGTAGTCTGATTCACTCAAAAGGCACACACCCGTGGTCAGCTATGGCATTGCACACGGCCATACCCGCACAGTCATACCTTCACCATCTCTAAAGTATTTTGGCTTCTGCCATCTGGTTGGAGGCTCCCCACAAGTGTGTGTGGCTGACGGGGACAGAGAGCTGTGGAAATGCCCCAGAGGCTGCCCAACTTCCTGGGAGTGTGAGCAGAGCAAGCACTGTTTCACACCTGTGGGGAGCTGCTTGCTGGCTCCACAGAGATGTCCTTCCTCTCCCCTTGGGTACCCACTGCCTGCCTGGAGACTCTGCCCCTCAAGGTCATTCAGGATGCCCTACAAGAGACCAGAGCAAGTGCATTAATGCCCAGCACATGACAGTGAGAAGCACTGGGCTAGACTTTCCCCATAGGGAATGGAGTGATTTAGTGGGGAGGTGTCCCACTCTGGGGTGGAAGACAGGAAGCCAGTGTGGCAGGAGGCAGAAATCAGGATGAGGAGGGAGGGAGCACAGCTTCTTAATGTTCTACGGTCCGAGGGATGCTTTGTGTGCATTGCTCTAGGTGGAGGAACAAATTGATCACTTATGCCTTGGGGGGAAAAGAAGCTCTGAAAGCAGGAATCTGTGAAGGAAGCGGCAGACATGGGGTAGGACGCCGGAGAGGAGAGAAGGGGAGTCTGTGTGGAGTGAGAGGCACATAAGGGGGGAGTTGGGGAGGGAAGCCACGCTGCCTGTGTGCAGCTTGCACAGAGCAGAGCCCTCAAGGGACACAGGGGAACTGGGGATCCCTGTCCCCCAGCCACATCACGCACTGCCCCTTCCCCAAAACTCGCTCCTCTGATTCTTTCTTGAAACCACAGATGAGACACCACCTTCTCCAGGAAGCCTTCCCTGAGGCATACCTTCCCTACAGGGTCCCGGTTCCCCAACGAGGCCACTGTAGCATAACCTGCCCACCCCCTAACCTGGGTGCCTGAGTGGTCAGTGAGTCCTGGAAGCAGGCGGCAGGTGGGGTGGGGTGGGGGAGGAGAAGCATCAGCTTCTGCTCTAGCTTTAGTTCAAGGCTTTCCTGGGTTGGACAAGAATTTTCCCAAGCAGCACCAGCCGCCTGGTCTACCTTGCTGAGCGATGGGGTTGGCCCACAGCCCATGAATGTGTAGGTAGCACTCTAAGCCCAAAATCCTGGGATCCACCAGAGGGGTGAGTATAATCCTTGCTCAGCCTGCCTGGTTCCTGTACAGAGGTTCAGAATGTGTCCAACGGGGACCCCTGTTTTCACATATGGACCAGAGTAGAAACAGTACAAACATTTAGGAGATGGAGGTTTCAACCAGAGTTGAAACCAGATCCCACAGCTTACCAGCCACCTTGGGTTGGGATGAATACTTTCTATCTCCCAACTGAGTGCAGATAGCAGGATCTAGCTGGTGTGCTAGGATGCACTAAGCAGAGGGCCTGGCCCCTGCAAACAGCACCCCACATAGCAGGCATTATCATGCTTGTCATTGTTGGAGTTGGTGCTAAGGGTCAGGTTCTAGAACATTCTGCCAGAATTTCCTGCCCCAGTTCTGCCATCTTCTAAAAACACGTCACCTCAGACAAGTTCATTTCCTGCCTCGGGCCTCGGTATTGTCATCTGTTAAATGGCGGAAGAGCCCACCATCCCCCAACCCTCACGCCTTCTTCTAGGGCCCGGAGTATGAAATGAGATAGTGCACCAACAGCACTTAGAAACCAGCCTTGGTGCTCTGCGAAGGTTCTGGTAAATGTTCCGTTAGCACTGTCATGCTTGTTATCGTTGAGCCCAATGTTACTTAAACTTTCAGAGCTATATAAAATTAGGTCACAAGACAGCAAAATGATGCAATCTAACACTCTAGTGCACGATCCCCTCATTGATTGTAAATTCATAAGCCCATCCCGAGCGCCTTCGGCATGCAGAGCACCATGCAGGTGCGGAGCATAGACCAGACTCCTGCTTTAACCAGACACAGACGCTGCTTCTCCGCTGGTAACATCCAGTCCAGTCCTGGATATGCAGATAAGCCAGAGGCACAAGGATGAAGGCTTTGGGGTGCAGTAAGCAGAACACTGCCCCGGGAACCAAGAGACGCAAATTATTGTTTTTTTAAGGTTTTATTTATTTATTCATGAAAGACACAACAGAGAGAGGCAGAGACACAGGCAGAGGGAGAAGCAGGCTCCCTCTAGGGATCCTGATGCGGGGACCCCAGAATCACGACCTGAGTTGAAGGCAGATGCTCAACCACTGAGCCACCCAGGTGCCCCAAGGAATTGTTTTTTAAGAAGCTTTTAGATGATGGAGTGGGTGCCCAGGGCAGACCTCTCTGCTTGCTTGGCCCGTCTCTGCCTCCAGGTCCAGCTGCTCAGCCTCAGCTCTTGGGATGGTTCTGTGCGACCTCAGACTCCCTTATAAGGACAGCATCCATCCCATGTGCATCTTTGGGCTTTACATAAACGTCTTATGGGATGTGGCCAATGCCCAGAGACACAAGAGAGGTCAGCCCCCAGGGCTCACAGTCAGCCAGTGTGGGACGAGAGCCAGCTCACGAGTGCTCTGGCAGCTCTTGCCTCCATGCACGAGGCCCGGAGGACCCTGCACATTTCTCAGGAGGGCCCTGTGCGCAGCACATGTCCTGCAGCCTCCATGCACACATCCCTAAATACAAGGTTTGTTTCCCTTCCTTACCTCGATCCTAGAGGCTATCCCCTAAATGAACAGTGTGCACCCACGTCCTTGGCTCTGCGCTTTTGGTGGTGGTGGTGGGGGGTTGCCGAGATGAAGGAGGGCTGGTCCTTCAGGTAGCACAGGGGGCTGCGAAGGTGGCACAGGGAGCTGCGAAGGTGGCACATGGATCTCTATGGACCTCTTTAGAGACTGCGGAGGGTGGTGGTGTCTCCACTAGGGACTGTGAAGTCAGCAGGAAGACCCGGAATTCCCTCAAATCCTTCTACTTGTATGTCAAGGGGAAGGGGGGTGTGATATTGCCAGGAAAACCCTTAAAAGGTACTTCCCATAACCACTAAGACTCTGCATTTCTTGGATGCCACAGTAGAATTTCTCACCTTAGGTTGAGTTCCTTAGAAGCTGAGGCTGAGATGGGATTCTTGGGTCAAGAGTTTTCTTGGGAGGCATTTTTTTGTTTTGTTTTGTTTTGTTTTGTTTTTCAAGGGAAAGGAGGTAAGGAAGGAGACCAGGACAGGGGAAGAAAGCTGAGCAAGGGTATGGGCTCAGCTGGAGAAGGGCCTCCATCTGGCCCCACAGAGAACCCGGGAGCACAGAGTGTGGAGTGTTGATCATACCTTGAGACACAGGGATGGGCGTGGTATACATCTTGTCATTCAGACATTGGCTAAAGGCTGCCTTCGCCCCAGCATTTCCCTAACATCAGGGGTCCAGATCCCGACCAGAGAAACCATCCCAGGAGCTGGGGGGTACATGCATCAGCTCAGCAAAGAAGTCTCCATTGATGAAGCTTCCATTGCATTGCCCTTAGTCAGGAGCTCCTGGTCTATGAGGAAGATCCTATTTCCTTCCAATTCTTCATGACACAGAGACTTATGTTCTGACTGTATGCTTTGAAACTCCCCTTGTCCAGAGCTCTCTGTGTAATCTTTCATCTCTCCAACTGAGAGAGCTCAGGGGAGTGCCAGGGATTCTCTCCAAATATGGATTTTTAAGTATTACGACATCATCTCAGTCGTTAGCATGAAGATGCTTGTAAGTACCCCATCATTTCCTCTAGGATTCCCCACTGATAATTCCGAATCTTTTTATAAGCTGAGCATTTTCTTAAGCATCGCACTGTCTCAGAAGTGAGGCCTCAACCTTTACTGTAACGATCTCTGATGAAAAACTCTGGAAGTATCTGCCCCACCAGCCCAGGTGTCGGCAGCAGATGCCAAGATTCCTTGTAGAGTACCTCAGGGTCTAATTCCACACCATCTTCAGATCTCCAGTTTAAGACTCTAGGCCCCGGTTCCAGTTCTGCTACTCACCAGCCAATGACCCTAGACAACAGTCAACCTCCTGTGAGCTCATTCATGGGGATGGAATAAGATTAGGTTCCAGATGAAGGTAACAGTGGTTTATCCCAACCAGGTATTCAGGGATATGCTGGTGAACTGGCTTGGGGAGTTGGAGGGGGGATACCATGGAGAGAGAGCCCTGATATTCACATTTGCTGGTGTAAATATTCCCATTATGATAGCTGTCCAACTACCTGTGGCTGAACAACCAGCTTGCAAAATTCCTCAATATTTGAAAATCTGCTCAAGGGAGCTGGTGGGAAGCCTGCATCCTACCACTAAACCTATCAAAATGGTGGCTCCTGGTACCTGCCTATGCTTGTTGGTCAAATGTCTCAGGAAAGACATCACTGGGATTATTCCCAGCCAAGGGCTAGTCTCTGTGTCTAAAAGAGGGTGTTAAAAGGTTCTTGGTCTGATGCTTGTTCTAAACTTTCGTACTTGATGATAAAAATCTCCACTTGTGGTACGGCCAAGACCAACCCAAACTCAACACCTTCCGGTGAAGGCATTACCCTCAAAAACAGTGCTGAGATGTCCCCAGTCTTTGAGTTTGGGAAACCTGCTACTCCTGACAAAAGTCTAGAAGCCAGAAGGAGAAACTGGTATGGAGGATTGAGGAGGTAATTCTGTATTTAGTGAGTTTCACTGTGTAGGTAGCCATAAGATGATTGACGATGTAGCCTGCACCCTAGCGCTATAAACCAGACACAACTGCCTTTACCTTTAGTGTGCTTTCCACCCTTTCAATCTTGCTGTAGACAGCAGCCTCTGGTCCACCTTCCCCCAAAATGATCCGCCTACACCAATGACCTTGGGGCAGGCAGTGTCCTATTCCATGGGGATGTGCAAAGTAAGGTTTCAAAGTCCACCTCAGACCTAGCTGTGTGCCAAAGCTCCCCTGACCCACACCAGCTCCCCTGGCTCCTCTTTATACCCTCTTCCTATAATATGCTGAGAATTTCAGCTCCACCCTTAGGCATGCATCCTGACTCACCTCAATCCCAGCAGCCCCCAGATCCACCCTTCATTAACCGTCATGCCCCTGCACTCCGTGGGGTCTCCTCCTTGCCAGAGAGTTTATCAAAGTATTTCCTCCAACCCTGTGAATGGGTGTCCCTCCCCACCCCTGAACTTCATTCTTGAGGATTCTGTTCTGTTTCCAGGGCTGCAGGTACACAGTCTAGAATGTGCACACGATGGTGGCGTGTGCTGTCCATGGTCAAGAACGTGGAGTCTAAGCCCAGAGTTCACGGTCTGAAATCCCCACCCTCGACCATTGTCGCACATTAATTATGTGACCGATTTTATCTCTGCACCTCATTTACCTCTTTGTAAAATGGAGATGTTGATATTGTGAGGACAGAAGGAATTAGTAGATGGAAGACGCTTAGAACAGGGTTTAGGGGCCCCTGGGTGGCTCAGTGTTTGGGCATCTTCCTTCAGCTCAGGTCATGATCCTGGGGTCCTGGGATTGAATCCCCGCAGGGAGTCTGCTTCGCCCTCTGCCTGTGTCTCTGCCTCTCTCTGTGTGTCTCTCATGAATAAAAAAAAAAAAAAAAAAGAGAGAGAGAGAGAGAGAGAGAAAGAGAGAGCCAGCGTTTTTGGCACATGATGACATTAGCTCTCACTATGATTGGTAGAAGCCAACAATGAGAAAGAGATGGGCTCTTAAGTGAGTACTTTTTAAAGGGAAACAGGCTGAAGACAGAGGGTTGCTGGGCTGTGATTTGGTGAGTCAGGAAATACACATGCGCACAAATACACACACACTGTAATCTGTATGGGCTCATTTCACTTAAAATTTATGATCACAAATCTCAAACTGGGGTCCAACCTCCCCAACGATCCTATTATTTTTCACTAACAAGCTTTCTTTGCCAGTCTGAAACAGCCATCCTCTGCCTGGGGGGCACATTAGAATCATCTAGGGAGCTAAACTATAGCTAACTACAGGGTTAGTGATACTAAATGTAAACTAAACTGTGGTTGAAAACGATGTCGCTTTTCAACTAAACTATGGTCAAGACTATAGAGCCCAGGACCCACCCGAGACCCAGGACGTCACAACCACCACACGAGGGCAGGGGGCAGGGCTGTGAATCTCTTGCAGGTTCTGCAGGTGCCTCTTAACACGCAGCCAGGATGGAGAAATGTTCCTTTAAGGTGATCATTTGCTACCTTCTCCCTCCTCTAAACTCCCCCCCCCCCCCCCCCCCCCGCCATCTTTGGGCTCTCAGCTGATAAACTTGGCTTGATACTTCAGGGGGAAATTTGAAGCCATTCGAGGGAGACTTCTTATCTTCCCGCTGTCAACGCTGCTAAAGTGGCTGCATCCGGAGCCAAGTCTTCTCCCTTCTCTTCAACAGAGGAAGGTCCAGCCACTTCCAATAGCCCAAGTCCAGCTTCCCCACTCATGCATTGTCACAGAGCCTGGTCACTCCTCCCCCCTGCCTCCGCCCCCCTGCTCCTGCCATGTCCCTCTTTCTGCTCAGCATTTCTGTGAATCACTGCTGGTGGCATGCGGATATGCTCTGGTTTCTCTCAGCTTGGGGAACAGCCACCACCGCAATGAAACACACCCCATCTTAACTGCACATCTCACCCCTCCCCAGCTTCCACCCCTGTTACTGTGCTCAACAGGTGTCTATGCACCATGGGTGCCCAGCGTGATTCCTAACAGTCCAGGATGGGACACGACCAAGTGTCTGTTGATGGAAGACCACAAAAGCTTTTTTTAAAAATAAGATTTTATTTATTTATTCATGAGAGATGCAGAGAGAGAGAGAGACAGAGACATATACAGAGGGAGAAGCAGACTCCATGCAGGGAGCCTAATGTGGGACTTGATCCCAGGACCCCAGGATCATACCCTGAGCCGAAGACAGGCACTCAACCACTGAGCCACCCAGATGCCCAGACCACAAAAGGCATTTGACAGGTGCTTCCACATGGCTGAGCCTGGAGGATATTATGCTGAGTAAATTAGCCAGTCCCGAGAGGACCAATACTGTGTGGCCCCACTGTAAAATCCATAGAGACAGAATGTAGAAAGGTGGTTGCCTGGGGCTGGGGCAGAGGAAGGAATGGAGAGTTATTTACTTGGTACAGAATTTCAGTTTGGGGAAAACAAAAAGGACTCCAGGGATGGAGGGTGGTGACAGAACACCATGAATGCACATCTGGCCACTGAACAGTGCTCTTGAACATGGTTAAGATGGCATGTTGTATGTCATGCATATTCGCCGCAGTTACAAATCATAAGAGTAATAGTTGTGCACACCTGCTCTCCGCACTCTGATCTCCAGTGAGGTCCTCAACTCACAACCACACTGGCGCTGCTTCCCTGACCTGCTCTGGCCAAGGTCATGTTGACATACATGATTGCAGATGCAGTTCTCAGGAAGTGAGCTGCATGCTTCAGCGACGTGAAGCTCTCCCTCTGAGATGCCCTGCTTGTCTGGTTTCCATGACACCACGCTCTCCTGTTTTCTTCTCCTGATTGCCCTCTCAGTGTCAGGCCCTGGCATTTGGGGATGAAGGCCAAGGGTTCCTCAGTTGTCCCCTGGACCTTCTCTCTCCTAGTGGATACACTCCTTTCTCCAGGGGAACTCGTCTCGGTGTTTCCCTTCAACCCCAGACCGGTCAACCCCACTGCCTGCTTGACATCACCATCTCAGCGTTCTGAAGGCACCTCGCACTCAATGAGTTCACAAGAGCACACTAGAATGGCATCTGCCATTCGTCTCCACCTCAGCGAAGGTCAAGCTGTTCAGATCGGAGTGGCATGCCTCACTTCCTCATCCATATCTAATGCATCAGCAAATCCTCATCTCCCCTTCAAACTCGCATCTTGAATCGTTCCACTTGTCCCCATGCCCCCTACCTCGTTGGTACCAGTTGATGTCTTCTCTGAGCGGGGCTATGGTAGTAGTCTTCTCACTGCACCAGAAGCCTGATTCTTCTCCAACCTCATCTCAAGCCTCTCTGCTCCTTGCCCTCAACCTCTGAGCTCTAGCCACAGGTGTCATTTCAGCTTCTCAATTGTGCTTGCGCTAAGGTTGGTTTGACTCTTTCCTGCCCCAGGGCTTTTGTGCACACACACACACACACACATACATACACACAACATACATACTTCCTTCCGCTTTCCTCCTCCTCACCCCATGTCCATTTCCATGGCTGGCCCTTCTCATCCTTAAGACCGCTGCATAAATATCACTTCCTCAGAGAGCCGCACCTTCCTTAATCAGCCTAACTAAATAAACACCACCTTCTGTTGTCATCCATCCCTTATGTCTCGTTATCTTCTTAGAATTTGTCACCATTAGTAATTATTTATGTTTGTTAACTCCTTCTTATCTGTCACTGTCAATAAATCCCAAATCCCACGAGTACAAGCTCTGCATCTCCTTGATTCACCACTGTGTTCTAGAGACCCCCTGGTAGGGTCCACCTGGGACATGCACGGTACACTCGATAAATCCTTAGATGACAGATTGGGGTACGAGGTCCTCATGGGACACGATGTCTTAGCTGTAAAGCTTGGGTTTAGATTAAGACTTTTCTGGTCACCTTCTGGAAGTTTGCAACCCTGAATTTTCCCTATTTTTATTAACAAAAATTGAATTCTTTATTAATAGTCTGCTGAGCTCAAGCGATAGGAATGGGTGGATTATATTACCCTTCAGAGCAGGTTTTTAAGGATCAGAATTAAATATATATTGTGTGCTTTAAAGCAAGATTTTTGTTTTAAAAAGTAAAAAACAAGTATGGATTTGGTATCTTTGTTTCCCAAATCCCTCACATCACCTTATCCTCATTCTTAGTTTAGGCAAAATCCTCTTGGGATTTGAGGCTTCTGTCAGCCTGACTTCAAAAATATTTGCAGCTGATATTTGAGTTACTGACTACAAACTTGTAGTGATTCTTTCTTGCAAAGGCTGCTTTTTAAAAAGTAGTTATGGAGAAAGTGGGCAGACATTAGCTCTTCTCTCCTTGCTTGTCTTTTGTCTCTTTGAAGAGAATAGGAGAGGAGGAACGAAGAGGGAGTGAGAGAGAGAGAGAGAGAGATGTGGCTTTTACATTGAGTATTAAAAAAAAAAAACTCAAGATCAGAAATGGCATCTGTCTCATTAGTAGATGGCATATTTCACATTATTCAGCCTGTGTTTCTGATCTCACATTCCGGTGGAGTATTTGCAACAAGGACTTCTGTATCCTGAACTGCATGCCATAATGCTTTACATAGAGGCTTCCAGAAGCTTCTTTGCCTTATCAAGTTCCCAGACATGCCTTGAGATCGCAGATTGCCTCAAATTCCCTGTTTTCAGAGCCATTTTCCAAAACAAGTCGTATCCTTTGCTTGAACAGGATTTTCTTTCTTTCTTTCTTTCTTTCTTTCTTTCTTTCTTTCTTTCTTTCTCTTTCTTTCTTTCTTTCTTTCTTTCTTTCTCTTTCTTTCTTTCTTTCTTTCTTTCTTTCTTTCTTTCTTTCTTTCTTTCTTTCTTTCTTTCTTTCTTTCTTTTTCTTTCGAATATTCTTACCAACGTTTAAACACAGCCTCTCAGCACATGTTTACACTGGTTTCATCCAGGATATTGATGCTGAGCACTCTCTGAGCCTCTAAAAAAGTCAGATGATGAGTTTTCTGGGCACCACCAACTGAGCCTGTCAGTTAGCAAGCCCAGATGGTGGGCATCGGCACGTTCTAGAACTGAGTAGGGAGGTTTGCAAGATTAGAAAGAAAAAGAAGAAGGATCAAAAAGGTAGAAAAGCATCCTGTTTGCTCCGGTTGTATTTGCTGCCGCTGCACAAGGGTTGTGGCTTCTCTGTGTTCATTTCTGGCAATTTATTCCTCCCGTCGTCTGTAGGAGGTTTCAAGTCTGCAAAGGGAGTCTGGCAAGACACTTCAGGTCTAGCTGAATAAGAATGCCAAAGGATCGCTCCAGAAGCGGGCAGATGCCTCCCTTGTGAGCTAGGGAGATAAAGGTGCCTAGCACCCATGGGGGATGGCGGGAGGTGGTGGCACCTGCTCAGAGCTGGAGCAAGAAGTCCAAATTGTGGCTTGGAGTTTGGCCACCAGCTAAGGGTCAGGCTGACTCTAATTGTGCTAATTATGGCCATGTGATGTTGTGTGCGCGCCTGCTTTGAAAGCGGGATGCTTAGATTTTTTTAATACAGATTTTATTTATTTATTCATGAGAGACACACAGAGAGAGAGGCAGAGACACAGGCAGAGGGAGAAGCAGGCTCCCCGTGGGGAGCCCGATGCGGAACTCGATCCCAGGACCCCGGGATCACGCCCTGAGCCCAAGGCAGATGCTCAACCTCTGAAAAACCCAGGTGCCCCGGGATGCTTAGATATTTAAAGTGGGCTCCAGTTTACCTGCTTTGTTCTCCAACCAGTTACTTACTGGATGTGTGTGTGTGTGTGTGTGTGTGTGTGTGTGTGTGTGGTGGTGGTGGTGGTGGTACCAGTAAGCAGCTCCAGTCATGAACCCTTTGAAAAGAATATGCAGACCTTTCAGCTTGAACACACGATGGGGTCACACTTGTGCCATTTGGTTCACAGGGTCCCAAACTCCTGAGAAACAGACGGGATCCTTTCTCTTCAGTTATGAAATAGCAACAGTTGAAATCATCAGACAGTAGCCTGTGGCAAAGTGGGGCAGAAAAATAAGTATTCTAGAAAGACAAGTTGGTTTTTTTTCTTTTCCTTCTGTAGGCTAATATGGTCCAGAATTTTAAAAAAGAGTGTCCTAGACAGACAAAAAGAGGCAGACAGACTTTTTGGACAACAGATGAGTGTAACAGATTTTAAGATACAAGATAATTCTCTGGGTAGTGGGCTTATAGGCAGTTTTTATTTTACATTAATTTTTTTAGTGCTTTGCAGCATTCCTTCTATGATCTGAATTTCGTTTTTGACTCTCTCCCCTTTTTTGTATATTTTTTTATTGGAGTTCAATTTGCCAACATATGGTATAACACCCAGTGCTCATCCCGTCAAATGCCCCCCTCAGGGCCTGTCACCCCGTCACCCCAACCCCCCGCCCACCTCCCCTTCCACTACCCCTTGTTCGTTGCCCAGGGTTAGGAGTCTCTCATGTTTTGTCACCCTCTCTAATTTTTCCCACCCATTTTCTCTCCTTTACCCTATAATCCTTTTCACTATTTTTTATATTCCCCGATGAGTGAAACCATATAATGATTGTCCTTCTCCGACTGACTTACTTCACTCAGCATAATACCCTCCAGTTCCAACCATGTCCCCCTTTTAAAAGAAAAGGGGTTAGAGATGGTTTAGCTCTCTATTGCTTTTAAATCACCATCTTGCGGGCACCTGGGTGGTTCAGTGGTTGAGCATCTGCCTTTGGCTCAGGGCATGATCCTGGGGTCCTGGGATCGAGTCTTGCATCAGGCTCCCCGCAGAGAGCCTGCTTCTCCCTCTGCCTGTGTCTCTGCCTCTCTGTGTGTGTCTCTAATGAATAAATAAATAATATTCAAAAAAAATCACTGTCTTGCAAAGTAACCTTGGAATGAGAGG
Source organism: Canis lupus familiaris (assembly GCF_011100685.1). Taxonomy (NCBI): domain Eukaryota; kingdom Metazoa; phylum Chordata; class Mammalia; order Carnivora; family Canidae; genus Canis; species Canis lupus. The sequence continues at coordinate 35,883,162 of NC_049226.1, forward strand.
TGGAAGGTTCTCTCATGTCTAACACATGCAAAGACCAGCAGGTGTGTGCCATAACTACTTTCCTTGGATTTTTGTTCTCTACATATTGTTCACCTTGTCTCAGAGGGAATTGAGTGTTGCAAAAGCAGAAATGGGAAGTAAGAGAATGTCAGAGAAAGTAAGACAAAAGCAGGGGACGAGTAAAGGCAGGAACGAGGGTAAACCATACAGTGTGAACTGCCTACATGTTTGATCTGGTCATCCCAGCAGCCAGCCAGAGAAACAGAATCTTCCGGGGCATGCAATTCAGAATGTCTGTAGGATAGAATTATGTCCATCAGCCAAGAGAGATATGCTTATTGGTGTCAGGATCAAGCTAAATTCTCCCAGTGTTTTCCTGCAAGGGCATGTTGTGATGTAATAAACGAGATTATCTTAAATGATGGGTTTCACGGGGCTGATTCACGTAACCACCTTCAGTAGACGGAGGGTATCAGAGCTGAGCTGCTGTCAGTAAACGTATGTGGCCGCAGCATGACACTGTGCCGTGAGCTCCCTGCTGTCTGCTGATTCGGCCCAGATGCGGTTTCAAACACCAGGATGAGTCGATGGCTCATATATTTTCCCTCCAACTCTCCCTGGACATGGTTTCTTTCAAGCAAACTATTGATAAATATTGCATGGTAGTGAGAGACTACTACTTCTGGCAGTGCAGTTACTCGGCATCATGTAATAGGCAATGCATCCAAAAGTTTGCATCTTCTTGTGAAAACTTGGGATCCTGGCAAGGATGCTAGCCTCGTTTATAACAGCCCTGAGTCAAAGATGTGCCCACAGACTGTCCCCAGGGACATCCTTGTTTTCCACCTGTTCCACGCAGGTACAGGGGTGGGCGGCCAGAGCATCATGCTTGTATCTCACATAGCAGGGGAAGAGGCCATTTCAGCCTGCAAAGTTTTGGGAACACATTCAGCCACGTCCTCGCCCCAGGCAAAGTAAAACTCTCAACACAGAGTTTCTGGTTTGAACATTGCCACATCATGGTACTTTTCAGGGATAAACAATTCAGAAAATGAATAAGATAAATTCGTCTGAGGGGCCTGGGTGGTGAAGTCGGTTGAGTGTCGGACTCTTGATTTAGGTTCAGGTCATGATCCTAGGGTGATCAGATCAAGCCCTGAGGTGGGCTCTGAGCTCAGCAGGGAATCAGCTGGAGATTCTATCTCTCTCCCTCTGCTCCTCCCCTCACTCACTCTCTCAAATAAATAAATAAAATCTTTTTAAAAAAGATAATTTATATGAGATTTAGGTAAAATGGATAAGGATTAGGAACAACCTGCCAAAAATAATAACATTAGAAGGTGACTTATGTCAGGGGTTGGTAAATATTTTTTGTAAAGGGCCAAAGAGTTAATATTTAGGTTTTGCAGGCCTTTTGTCGTCTCTTACAACTACTCAAGTTTACCATTCCAGCATGAAAGAGGCATAGATAATATATACGTGAGTAATGTGGCTGCATTCTCATAAAACTTTATTTCTGAAAGAAGTAGCGGGTCAGATTTGGCCCGCAGACCATCGTTTGCCAACTCTGGATCTCTGTCATTCTTTCCAGCAAAGTACCTTTAAAAGACCAATTTTCCCATCAGGCAATTCCTAATTTAATAATCTAATAGATAAACAGTGTAAAAAATGTATTCAGTATAAAAAGGATGATCATCCTTCTCATCCCTGTATGGGTGAAAATACATGTGTACAGGTGATCTAGCTATAGACTCAGAGTAGTAACAGGACAAAATTCAAACCAACTTAACTGGAGATTTTTTTACTGACTCCTATAGTAATATTACAGTACGGTTTTTATATTTCCATCTGAACCAAGACTTTGTGTGAAACCCCAAGGCCTGACACTTAACTGATTTCTGCCCATAAGCCCATCAAATTCATATGTAGTCTATTAGTTTTCTGTATGGATTTCCTCACAGAACAGGAAGACACATTCCAGAGGTCATGATGGACTGGCCAAGAGTAGCATCCACCATTCTTCATATGAATCTTTGGCCTGGGAAACTCAAATCTACTACGGCTGCTCAAGTGAGAAGCTGGCTTAGCCTTTGGGTAAAATGTCCAGGAAAGGGATAGGTCTGTAACATGGGGTGGTAAAGAGCTGCCCTCCTGGAAGATGGGATTCACTTTCCCCCTGGTCCAGGCAGGTGGAATCTCACCTGGAGCGCTCATGAAGATCAAGCAGCTAGTGAGAAGCAGAGCCCATCTTGCAGAGTGGTCCCCACGCAGCCCTGGAAGCAAACACTTTTTCTGAATGAGCCGATTCTAAATTCTTTGTAAAACTCAGCTGTACAATGAGGAATCATCACCAGACTCTAACTAAAAAGGAGCCTGAGGTGAAACATCAGGGCAGTTGCCCGCATTTAGAAAGACAGGTGGGTGCCTGCTGTCATTCGGGATATAAGCATCCCTGGGTTACTTGCACCCTCAAATTGGACCACTTTATCTGATCTAGTTGCCAGATCTCTCTGCAAGCTTCTAGGTTTATTTGGTAACTATAAATTGCTGGTTCATCAGTTTGTTTCATTTGGTTTTTAAGGTGCAGAACTTTAAAAAAAATTTAAATATGATGAAGTCCCAGGGAGTTACTTCCACAGTGTTTTTTGGTAAGTCATAACACTCCCTAAGTTATTTTTAGCCACTTGATAGTATTTCCCAAAACCAGGCACTTCGAGCCACTGTCACAAAAAAAAATTATTGTAAATAGATGTTATTATATAAAAATAGACAGAATCTCTACAAAGAAGACAACAAATATTTACTAAGGCGCATAATAAAGGATTTAAATAAAGGGGGATGGGTCTATAGACCATGTCCCTGAATGGGAAGATTTTCAATTACCCTCTAAGTTAATCTATAAATATAATAATGCAATTCTAAGCTAAAATCTAAATTTGTTCATTTTAGGAAATACTAGTAACACATGAGACTTACCATGTACATACCTACACATGTGAAAAAGCAGATGGACATTTGCGCTGCTAGATCTTTAGCGATTTAAAAGAAAAATGTAATGATTTGGACGTGTGAGCGGTACCAGAAAAAGCAGCATGGATTCGCATGTGTGATGATTTGGGGTCGACAGGGAAAGCACCGAGACATAGACAGTTGTTGGGGGGCACAGGGGTGAGAGTAAAGAACATTCTGCACTTAGATGCACAGGGGGAGAATCTGGGGGCAGGACAGGGACTTTCAGAAGCACCCAGCTGGGGTCCAAGTCCCAAGGAGATGCCCTCAGGCCACAGAACCCACTGCCAGCAGCCTGGTGGGGACCTGCTTTACCTGATCTAGCTCAGCTGTCCTTTTCTTTCCTATTCTTCTGTTGCTTGATATTTTGTAGGCTAGATCCCCAGTCAAAACCTTGATTTCGCCTCCTTGTATCAAACCACTTGGAAACCATGGCATCATTTCTGGCTGTGAGTTCACCCTACAGACCTTTCGCAGGGCAGCCCTTCCTCACTATCGTTGATCTAAATAGTCTGTGTGCTTAGCCGCTGCCAAACTCCTCGGCTTCCTTGGTGGGTAATTTATTCGGGGATAGGATTAAGATGTATTTGCATAAAAGTGAGGAAAGCCTGCATTAGGCTCAATAGTGAACCACTTTAAAATAAATTAAATTCTTATCTCGTGACATAACACACTATATTCCATGTATAGTGAAGATTAAAATGCCAGAAGTGAAACCCTAAAAGAACAGGAGACACGATATTTGTGTCCATCTTGAGCATGTCCAAGCACCGGGGCCCAGGGTCTTGCTCAACGACTGCTTTCCCAATGGTTAAGTTAATAAGTTGCCAGAGAGACAAAACTGTAGAGGAAAAATACAGATAAGCTTGACTACATTAGAATTTGATGTGAGTTGAAAAAAATGAAATGAAAAGACAAATGATTAAAAAAAAAAAATCAGAGGGAGTGAATGGGTGACGGGCACTGGGTGTTATTCTGTATGTTAGTAAATTGAACACCAATAAAAAAAAAAAAAAAATCAGAGAGTGTGGGGCACCTGGCAGGCCCAGTCATGGAGCATGCGACTCTTGATCCCGGGGTTGTGAGTTTGAGCCCCACATTAGGTATAGAAATTACTTAAAAAATACAATATTCAGAGGCACCTGTGGGCTCAGGGGTTGAGTGTCTGGGGATCAAGTCCTGCATCGGGCTCCCCGAAGGGAGTGTGCTTCTCCCTCTGCCTGTGTCTCTGACTCTCTCTTTGTGTCTCCCATGAGCAAAGAAATAAAATCTTAAAAAAAAATTAAAACCATTGAAGTGGAATTAACTTTAATATCTGACCACAGGAAAGTGGTTAACGAAACAAGTTTACCAATGACAATAATGACACCTCTGTATGGCTGAGTGCTCAGCTACCATTTAGGATCAGCACAGAAGCCTTGGTGATTGACTTTGACAAATAGTCACAGTACTGTATCCGTGCAAAATCAGGACAGCTTATGCAGCATTATCCCATTTTTTTCTGGAGGGGGTAAAAATACACGTCTTTCTTTCATTCTTTTTTATTTTCTCACCTTCCAACAATTGCATGCATCCATTGTATAGTTTTTAGAGAATTAGAGGCAGTCACAACCTGAGCCGTTTTCAGAGGGGAGACGGAGATGCTCCTAGAGATTTCAGGAGCCTGTAACTGAGCACGCAAGTACACAGCTGCCTTCAGGCCCTCCTGCTTTATCACACTTGACGGGACATTTCAGCACACCGTAGTAGAAGGTCCAGCCCCATCCCTGGCGTGTCTGTTGTCAAGGCCAGTCATTTATTTAAGATGTTCTTTGCTGAAGGCTTCCCATACTCAGGAGGCAAAGAAGCCATGTGAGGATTTCTCGCAAACAAAGCGAGGATGCTTTTCATGGCAAGGGAGCTGAACTCTGATGACGGCAGACTTTTCTCAGCCTAACAAGGGAACCTGCTTCACGGTGGAATTGGACGCCAGGTGGGGAATTTATTAATTATCCTTTCTACCCCCCTGGGGTTATATCAGCTGGTGGCTGTTATTTGACTGCGTTCTTCGTACGGTCAGGATTCCCAGGAGACCAGCGAAGCCTTTTCAGTTGTCTTAGTAACTGATGTGAGTAGCATGTGCCGGTGACAAGATCGGCCGTGAAGCACCAGTGAACAAGCAGCAGCTCATATCTGGTTAGTGAGGGTTAAGACGGTGGCGGTACAGCCAGAGGTGTGGGTTCACCAGCCTTTGTCTTGGCCAGTAGGCAAGGCACTGCCCTGCGCCTCGGTTTTCTCGTCTCTGAAAGGGGGATAATGCAAGTTCTTCCCTCTCCCCTTCCCCATGGCACATATATCCCAACTGTCAGCCCACAGTAATTTCCAGGGTATTATCTGAACTATCAGAGGGATTAATACTCCACTGGGCATGCAGTACCTGCAAATGGGTGTGTTGGTACAGGTGACTGGCCTTTCTGGAAGAAGCAGAGGACAGGACGCAGCATCTCTTCCTCGCCTTTTGCTTAGAGCCCCGGGGCACCCTCTTAGGGATCCGAGAGATTGCGTGAGAGACAGCATTTTGGGTTGTAGTTGTCATCTCAGCAGAGCTCTGTCTTCTCTCCTTGAGGCGTGGAGGCCAAGTGCCAGCAGGAAGGAGTCCCCCAATGAAGAAATGGGATCAAGTATTTACCGCCCCTCCTTACATCTTCTACGTGGCCCTCTTTGCTCATGAAACATGAGCACCGTAAATTGTGGACACCTCAGTTTGCAAGGAATCTGAGAGATGGTTCAGCTTCCCTGACTTCCCACCTGCATTTCCACAGTACGTTCCTTAGTCCCTTGGCTGTAATTAAGTGCCATCGACCAAGTGGCTTACAAACAGCAGAGGTTTGCTTCTCACGGCTCTGGAGGCTGGGAGTGCAAGACCACCGAAAGCACAGTCGGGTCCTGGTGTGAGCCCCCTCCCTGGGTGCAGGTTGCCAACTTCTCCTTGTCTGTCACCTGACAGAAAGTGGGCTATGGGCTCCCTGGGGTCTCCTTTAGTGAGTCACTAATCTCATTTATGAGGGTCCACCCTCATGACCTCATCGCCTTCCAAAGGTCCCTCCTTTATGTACCATCACACTGGGGGGTAAGAATCCAACAAGTGCATTTCGAGGGGATGCCAACTTTAGCACCCAACATGTCCAAACTGGTTTTCTTTCTAGTCTTCCCCACTGATCAGTCCTTAGGAAATAAAGCTTTTGTCATCTCACCCTCCTGTCTGGGAATCAACAGCTTTTCAGGGAGTCTCCCATCTGCCATTAAAAACTGTCCTGACCTGGGGCACCTGGGTGGCTCAGTGGTTGAGCATCTGCCTTGGACTCAGTGGGTGAGCATCTATCTGCCTTTGGCTCAGGGTGTGATCCTGGGCTTCTGGGATCGAGTCCCACATCGGGTTCCCCACAGGGAGCCTGCTTCTCCCTCTGCCTGTGTCTCTGCCTCTCTCTGTCTCTCGTGAATAAATAAGTAAAATCTTTTTTTAATAAATGTAAAAACTGCCCTAATCTCATTCCAGCCACCTGTATCGCTGCCTTCCCCAGCGCTCATTCTCCGTCTGATCTGAACCATCTGTGCTGCCAGCCCCTCCCCCACTGATTGACCTCAACCCTCCTTTACATGCAAGAAGTGCCTTTCTCTGATTTTCTATCCTCCCAGTCCAAAATCACATCTCTTTTAGAACCTGTTTAAGATGTACCTTCCTTATGAAGCCTTCCCTAATTATACTCTATGAAAATCTTCCAGATATTTTGTGTACCCTCTGCAATCATACATGTATTATCTCATTCAGAAACATTTATTGGGCACCTACTGTCCAAAACTAAGGTTGTCTTAGTGTCAGATCTGCCTTCACATCTCCCTGGGTGCCCAGCACAGTGGACCCATTCATCCATCCAGTAGATGGTTATTGAGTGAAAGCTCTATGTTTGTTAACTTGGGAGATATGAAGATGAATGGTCTATTGCTTGCCATCACGAGGACCCAGTGTGTTATAAGATACTAGGCGTGTACCTGTGTCTTGGATAACACAACGTAGAAAGCAGTAAAGCCCCACCCCCCACCCCCAAGAAACTACAGAGTGTAGGAAAGTTCACAGTGGGGACGATCGCTGGCAGCTGAGGGGTTGGCGAAGGCTGCAGGGAGGGGGGTCATCTTTCAGCTGGTCTTCAGGATGGATAAGAACTGAGCAAGTTGCCAACAGGGAGAAGGAATCAGAGTTCTGGGATTCCAACCGGTTGGAACTCAGTGGAGAGCCCAGCAAGAGGCTGTGTGCAGGGACTATTCTAGGAAGGTCCTGGGCAGGAAAGTAGGCGTGAGACAGCAGAGGACCGCTAGCCTACAATGTTCTCTAGAGGGTTATGACTCATTGCCTGGAAGCAGGGCTCTGCACGATGGTCCCCAGCAGGAGTGCACTCCCTGCCTGAACGCCAGGTCTCCTGTGTCCCCAGCAGTGTGGCTGGCTTCTGCGGAGTTACACGCACTGATTGGATGGTGGCTTTTTTGGTGAACGACAGAAGGGCTGCAATGGGAAGCCAGAAGGTTGCCATCGCTGGGGAAAGGCGAGGGCAAGGAAGGGCTGCGTTGCTCTCGGCTGAGTCGGGGACAGCCTTCCTAGAGCCACATGGGGCAGGTGTAAGGACAGGTCCTGTAGATCAGAAATTGCGTGAGATTTGTCTCGTAAGTATCAGCCATTCATTACCAGTGTGTAAATCCAAAGAACCAAGATTCCCCCTAGAAACTCAATCTCACTTTGATGGCTGTAGAAGAGTTCGTATTTGCACATTCTAGCAAAATGGCACCGTGTTTGGAGCCTTTACACGTGGATTTGAATCCAGGTTCAGCCACTTACTTTCTGTGAAATCTTGGGCAACCGAGTGTAATCTATAAAATGTAAATGACCTCACAGAATTTTTGTGAGGTTTCAGGGCCATGATACTTGTAAATTACTTAGCATACTAAGTGTCTAACACAAGAAATAGTAGCAGACAGGAAAAAAAAATTATCTTTGCCCAAACACAGAAAAACTCCATTTGTGTTGAGATAGCAATGCACGTGGTTCCTAGGGCCAGGTACCGGGCTTAGAGTGTCTTCCTGTGGGTATTGTAATGTCCAGAACAAATGTGAAGGTTAAAAATGGACCCAGATCACCAAAAAAAAAAAAAAAATCCACTTCTTAAAGAAAAATATGATACTATGTCAGATATACTCATGGCTCATAGTAGTTACAGGATGGATACAGATCCTCTGGTAACCTACTTTTCATTTAGGATATTTTGGGGTTTCCCAAAAGACTGCATGCCCTCTAAATACCAATCGTCCTTCTGTTCTAGTTATTTCAACTAGAGTCACCTTTTGGGATATTGGGCTACTTTGTGTCACCTGGTAGATGGGTTAGGTGCATAGACCAAGCACTACTGGAGGGCAGTTGTAGGAAGGGGTGCCTGTGGGTGGGGGCGAGGAGAGTCTGGGATTTGCCAGAGACTCTCACCACACATCCCTTTCTGAGGGAACATCAGAGGTCTGAAACCTCTTTTTTTTATTTATTGATGAGAGATACAGAGAGAGAGGCAGAGACACAGGCAGAGGGAGAAGCAGGCTCCCTGCGGGGAGCCTGATGTGGGACTCGATCCCAGGACCCCAGGATCACTGACCTGAGCCAAAGGCAGATGCTCAACCACTGAGCCACGCAGGTGCCCCAAGTCTGAAACCTCTTTAAAGAACACACCTGATGTGCCAGCTTGGCCCACTGTCAGAGGCCAAGGCTACCCCACCATCTCCCAGATCCCCCCCATCACATCCCTAGCACTTATATCTCATCCCACTCCCAGGTATTTCCAGGGCATTCCAAGGTTGACTTTCCACGGGTATGATTTAAAATAGCTCTCAGGGATTTGCTTGAGTCATTATTGCCAGGAGTATGATTAGTCCCCTGAAACAGAAGGGACAGTAAATACTCCTCTTGTGGTGATTACAATAACCACCAGCAGAACAAACACAACTCGGGTGCCTCCAGGCTCAAGTGAGCCGAAGCTGTCCTGAAGAAGTGGATCACGGCAGGTGGCAGGCAGCTCTCCTAGGGAAACCTAAAGTTTGTCCTTTTAAGTGAAGCTGGGAGAAGACATGTTGTTTTCCTGTGTGGGCATGACAACTCAGGCTGACTTGAAAATTAAAATCCCTGCTCGAAGTGGGGAGGTGTTCACACAAAGCCAGACTCCCACGTGTAGGACCCAGGGGACCCTGTGCCAAAGCTTCTGAAGCAACGGAAGATGGAGACATGGAGGAGGAGTGTAAATGGAGAGGAGCACAAGAATCTATGACCTCACAATGTCATTGGCAACTGGCCAGGAAGCCTGGGAGTAGTACCACCTTCTGACACCATGAATCACAGGCCTGCCCTCCTACTTTAACCTCTTCATACCACCAAGATTAAAAGAATGATGTTGCATTAGAAGGGCAACTAATCCTCAAGAAGTGAAAGCATGGGCTGGATTTGAGGTAGGGAAGCAGGGGTGTCTTACTCCACACACACTTAACACTGAGACACATCTAAAATATTACAACCCTCAAACCTGGCCATAGGCCCAGAAAATCTGCCACTCTGAGCATGAAGGAGAGGGTGAAAAACAAGAACATAGAAAGTAGGACAGGCAATCAAGTATCATCACCATGGCCTCTTGCCCATTTTCTTCTGCCTCAAGACTTGATTCATTTACTCATCCATTCATCATCCAGAAAAAAAAAAAAAAAGAAAAGAAAAGAAAAAAGAAAACCCGCACAAGTGCCTCCAAGGAGCCCAGCCCAGAGAGAATTTGGTGAAGGTAAATACGAAAGACGTGTGATTGATCCCCACCTCCAGAAATTTCCAATGTATTCATAGTTGGGGAGAAGCGCCTCCCACACAGAAGTGTTCAGTCATCTTTGAAAAAGTGAATGAAAGAGAAGGGAAAAGGCAAAATTACATGTGATGGAGCAAATGGTGATGGTAATAAATTTATCAGTTATCAGAAGGGCAAGGATCTCACTCATGGAAGGGCCTGAGGATGACTTTGGGAAGATGACACTAGCATTTTATCTTCAAGGATTGGAAGGGTTTGAAGGGAGGTAAGGAGAGGGAGACCAGTCCCGGTGGAAGATGTTTCTGAGCAGAGCACTGAAGTGGTGATGGGTGCTGGGGACAGCACGTAAGCGGTCCTAGACCACACACGCCTTTGAAAATGCAGTGACATGGGACAGCATTCCTCAGGGGGGAGGATCCCCAATTCCAGCTGCAGAAGTATCACCGGGATGCTTTTGAAATGCTAATTCCTGGAACTGGTCTTAGATCAACTAAATCATAATTCATGGGGTGGGGAGAAGGGCCCAGAAGTTTTTAATGAATTCCTTGGGTGAATCTTTAGGACATTCTTTTAAAAAATATGCTCCAGAGGCATCTAAGTTTTAACCTATTGGTAGTTTGTGATTTTGCATGCTAATGGCAAGGGTGACATTAGCATTTAAGAATGATTCATCTGGCTGGAGTGTACAAAGCGGACCCCCAGGACCAGAGACTGGAACCTGGAAGGAAATCAGGAGGTTATCCTAGCAATTCCAGCATGTGGCGATGGGACCCAAGACCTGAGAATCTAGAACCAATGTGCGTGTTACCTCTGTTTTATTTCAAGATCCCCATGGATGGAGCCATCGCTTATGACTTTGGGTATTATCAGTCCTCTACAAACCTTTCTGTGACTCACTGCGACAGAAGTTCCTTTTGCTACATCTGCCACTGAATTGTCCCCAAGGAGGTCCAACACCTTATCATCCTTCTCTTCCCCTGACTCCCCTTCCAGACACACACACACACACACACACACACACACACACACACGAGCGAACACACAGGCACATGAGTGTGTGTGCACACATACATGCCCTCGATTTATTGATTCCGCAGAGGAAACTGGCCAAGTCCCCTTGCTGTTAAACCAGTCCCCAGTGTGAGGACACCCACTGTCAGCAACAGCACCTTCATGGCTGCAGAGGTGAGGGGGGACGATCTGACTCTAAGAGGCCAGTTAACTGCCCGTGGTCCACATGCCCACAGCAGGTGGGGAGTGGAGGGCCCCGCCCTACTTCTCTGCTCCCTTCCAGCAGCCTTGGCACCCAGATGGAGATTGTTTTGTCACTTTATAGTCTTGTCAGCGCATCGATCGATGAGTCCTGAGCGCTAATTAATTGTTATGTTATCCAGCTCAATCCATCAGGAGGCTGATGGACCTGACTGGGCACTGTGCCAAGGCCCAGGACTCCCTGAAGGGAGAGGGGGAGGGGGAGACAGGTGATTGAGGGAGTGGAGATGCAATCCGTTGATAAGTCCAGGGAGAGACAGGGATGCCAAATCTAGCAGACCGTGTGCACCTTGCCGTGGAGAGGAGCTCCAGGCAAAATCTCGGGATCATTAGCCTTCCTATTCTTTGTACATCATGAGTTCTGCCTTCCTTCTGCATCAATACCTAGCTACCCACACACCCCAAAACTCCATCCATTACCTAGAACACCATCTGCCCAAACCTCCAAAGACCATCTTTTAAAATAAAGAATATTTTATTTATTTATTTATTTGAGAGAGAGAAAGAGCCAGCACACAAGCAGGGGGAGCAGCAGATAGAGGGAGAGGGAGAAGCAGACTCTTTGCTGAGCAGGGAGCCTGATGCGAGACTTGATCCCAGGACCCTGGGATCATGACCTGAGCTGAAGGGAGATCCTTAACAGACTGAGCCACCCAAGTGCCCCTGAAAGACCATCTTCAGAATGAACTTAAAGCATTTGTCAGAGTGAGTTAATAAGTCTATGCTGGAAAGTTTTTCTATTTGACCCTCCATATCGACTCCATACCCTAGTCAGTCTTCTGGGTGCTAGCCTTTATGGATTGCTTTGTGGGGCTATCTTGCTCCATGGATGTCAGTTGGCTTTAGTAAATGGGGAGTACTGGAAAGATAAAAGAATGGAAGAGAATGACAATGGGGTACCTGTTTCCTACACTACCTCTTGGTACATTCATGGGCCCTTGACTGTAGCTCTCAACCAAAGCTCAGGGAGCCCCGTCCACACAACTTCCCTCCCACTTTGGGTTCCAGAGCCACTTCCCTATTTCACTACTCAGACCCACTTTGAATAAAGCCCCTCACTTTTCCTCATCCAAGGTACCACACTATTCCTTATGGGTTCCCTATGTTCTGCTCATATCTTTGCAAATAGTCCTTTATTAAAGTCCCCCTAAATACCCAACTGGATGTGTATCTGTTTCCTGTCTGTACCCTAACTGTGTTAGGTGAAAAAAAATTCTCCATGTCAAGTAATTAATAAGATGGATGATTTATGACTAGACTTTTCATCTCCCTTTGTCATGCCTGGTGAATATCCAAAAGGAAAGATGCAGTCTGTAAGATCCAAAGCTGCTTTGATCCAGAACCATTCTCCATTCTCTCCCCACCCCCAGAATTCAGAGGATGTATTTCAGGAAAGCCTGATACACACTGACAGCCAAGTGCAGCCAGCAAAGAGGGGCAGAGCAACCAGAAAATCACAGCTCCTTGGAACCTCTGCTGGAGAACACAAGAGTTTTTAAATAATGTGAAAGCTTTCTGATAATGATATGTCGTGAAAAAAATAAAGCCTATGACCTAGTCCTTTCTCTGCCACCAATTTCATGACACTGGGCAGATCACTTCACTTCTCTGGGCCTCTTGTGTCACCTGTAAAATGAAGTAGCCAAATTTGATCCATTGATTTTTACACTTTTAAAGACTGCAACTGTTCAAGTGAAATTGTAGGTAGAAGACCAATATAGAAGACAGATGGAAACCATGCTGCTCTGGATGAGGCAAGGGTCGAGGGTAGGGGAGTAGTGATGGGTAGGCAGTGCTAAAACACCACCCACTAGGCTCTATTCTTTTTTTTTTTTTTAAGATTTTTATTTATTTGAGAGCGAGAGGGAGCATAAGCAGGGGGCAGAGGGAGAGGGAGAAGCAGACTCCCCACTGAGTCGGGAACCTGATGCAGGGCTTGATCCCAGGACCCCAAGATAATGACCTGAGTTGAAGACAGTTGCTTAACCAACTGAGCCACTCAGGTACCCTTAGACTCTATTTTTAAACAGGAGCCCTTGAGGTGCCTCCAAGGAATCCACAAGATTTTCGGGAGCCAGTTTTGGGAATACTGTCATGGAGGTACTCAGTGGGTGCCAGCTCTGATGCGAACACAAGATGGTCTTCACATGGAATCACCATTGCCCAGTCCCCACCCAGTGGAGGTGGAGAGCCATTGAGCTTGCACTCAAGGCAAAGCTAGCAAAAAGCCCCCTGTGGAATCTTTCTCTATTTCCGATAATGTCTCAGCTAATAACAAGTAATTCCCTTGATCCCAAGGTAAAGGAACTTTGGAACCTATTAAGTGCTCCTAGGATGTGTCTTCTATACCAAAAAATGAGTTTTTCCAGCCAATATTCTAATTATTAAAGTGTGTGTGTATGAAATCTGGACACAGGTCTCACTTTCCCTGGATACAAAATGTTTAGTCTAAAATGTGTTTGGGATTTTACTAATACTGAAAGACTCTAAAGCATCTTCATGCTCCCAAGAGACTGAGGACCCAGTCAGACTCCCCTTTCCTCCTGATCTCCATCCTGGCATCTCTTTGAGCACTGAGGTCTTAGGCTACTTGAGAGACTACATCAGCCTGGCTGAGAAACAGGGAGTTGGGGAGAGTATGTCAAGCATCTAGGGGAAGCTGGCCGTGGCCCGTTGAGACCATTAACAAATCCTGTCCCCATAAAGTAACTATGAAGCTGGACAGAACTGATAAAAGCAGCCATTTCAGGGGCATCTGGGTGGCTCAGGGGTTGAGCATCTGCCTTCGGCTCAGGGAGTGATCCCGGGGTTCTGGGATCAAGTCCTGCATCTGGCTCCCTGCAAGGAGCCTGCTTCTCCCTCTGCCTGTGTCTCTGCCTCTCTCTGTGTCTCTCATGAATAAATAAATAAAATCTTTAAAAAAAAAGCCATTTCAGTACTCTGGACAATCAAAAAGCTTACAACATCTGAAAAGCATTTGTGCTTGAAAAACTGATGAACTTACGGTAGGAGTGAAGAGTTTATGACAGTCTTGGGATTCTCCTGGCCTCCCCCCAGATCAGACTGCACAGATTTCACCAAGATGGAGACGGCTGTGAGTATTGGCACCTGTGCTACTGTCAGGTCAAAAGGGACTCACTGGATTTGGGGTGTTGGGTGACACCCCAGCCCTCCCTACAAAAGAGAACCAATACAATTAATGGCTGACTCTCATCTAAAGTAATGGAGGCCAGAGGTAGTTGGGAAGTCCCATTCAAAGTGCTGAAAACACCTGTCAGCCAAGAAGTCTATAATAGCAAAATTAACCTTCAAAAATGAAGGTGCAATGAAGACATTCTCAGGTAAGCAAAGATGAAGAAAATTCTCTGATAGCACATCTGACTGACAAGAAATGCTGAAGAAAAAAATAAATAAATAAATGCTGAAGAAACTTAACAGCCTGAAAAAAAAGTATATACTAGACAGTAATTCAAATTCACTGGAAGAAATGAAAAACACCAGAAATGATAAATGCATTATTAATGTGATAAACTCCATACATATTTTTCTCATTTCTTCTCTTAACTTTTTGAAAAGATATAGAATTTTGTATATCAATAACTTGAATACTAATCATTGGGTATAACATATACACATATATATGGAGGAATGTCAGAAACTCTCACTATCCTACCTGAAGTTCGGCAGTTCTTAAATAACAAGTGCTTCTCAGATTGTTGTATACTTTTTGATCAATTTTCAGAGTATTGGATAGATAGATGATAGATAGATAGATAGATAGATAGATAGATAGATAGATAGATAGATGCTAGATAGATATAGAGAGATAATATATATGACAATGACAGTATAAGGGAGGGTGATTCATTGGAGCAATATTGGGGCAAAGTTCCCATATGCTTTTGGGAGTAAATTAGTCCTGAAGATTGTAATAAGTGAAGGAGCATATTGTAACCCCTAGAGCAATAGCTAAGAAAATAACTTTTAAAATATAGTAAAATTGTCAAAGGAATTTAAGTGACACCATATAAATAGACATACCATGCTCATGGATGGAAAGATCAGCAGAGTGAGCCTATCAATTCTCCCAAAATAATATACATATTTAACAAAATTCTTATCAATGTCCTCACAAGAGTCTTTGTAGGTATAGCCAGTATTATTCTAAAATTTATATGGAAACATATTATTCTAAAATTTATATGGAAACATAAAGGAGCTAGAATAGATAAAATAACTGTTAAAAGGAGAACTAAGCTGGAAGGGATCAGTCTACTCAATTTCAAGAAATATACAGCTACATTGATCTAGACTATTTGTATTCATAGAGAATATAGTCAATGGCATTGTGATAGTGTTGTATGGTGACAGATGGGAGCTATGCTTGCAGTGAGCACAGCATAACATATAGAGTTGTCAAATCACTATGTTGTACACCTGAAACTAATGTACCATTATGTGTCAACTATGCTTCAATAAAAACAAAAGACTGTTCCTGAAAATGAAAACAAAGAGATAGTTTAGTATTGGCAGAGAAAGGACATGTAGATCAATGAAACAGAATAGAAAACCTAGACATGGACTCAAACAAATATATCCAACTGGGTTTTTTTTTTTTTTTTGACACATATCCAAAAGCAACTAAATGGAGGAGAGAGCCTTTTCAAGAAATGACGCCAAAGTAATTGGCCATTAGAAAGAAAAGAAGAAAAAAAAAAAGAAAGAAAGAAAAGAAGAGGGGAAAAAAAAAGTCCTCGACTTAAACCTAAATCTCACACTTTGTATAAAAAATTAACTCAAAATGGAGCACCTGGGTGGCTCAGTTGGTTAAGCATCAGACTCTTGATTTCAGCTCAGGTCGTGATGTCAAGGTCATGAGATCAAGCCCTGTGTCAGGCTCTGTGTGGACACGGAGTCGGCTAGGATTCTCTCACCCCCTCTCCCTTTGCCCCTCCCTGCCAACTCTCTCTTTCTTAAAATAAGTAAGTAAATAAATAAATAATAATAACTCAAAGTGGATCACAGACTTAAATGTAAAACATAAAACATCTAGAGGGAAAAAAACAGAAGAAAATAAAAAATCTTCAGGACCTAGGGCTTGGAAAAGAGATTTAGACTTGACACTGAAAGCACAATCTCTAAAAGAAAAAAAAACCTGATAAATTAGATTTCATCAAAATTAAAACTTTTGTTCTGCAAAAGATTGTTAAAAAGGATGACATAGTTTGTCTTAGCTATGGGCTGGGAGGCGATATTTACAAGCCACATATCCTACCAGTAATGATTATCTAGGATATAAAAAGAAGTCTCCACATTTAATAGGAAAAATGTAAACAATCTGATTAGAAATGGGCAAAAGTAATCAAGAGACATTTCACTGAAGAAGATGTACAGATGAAAAATAACCACATGAAAAGATGTTTAACATCATTAGCCATTAGGGAAATGCAAATTATAGCCACAATGAGATATCACTATACAGCTATCAAAGCTAACTAAAAATGACTAAAATAAAAAATTGTGGCAACACCAAATGCTCACAAAGATGTGGATAAACTGGATCACTCATTCATTACTGGTGGGAATTTAAAATGGTACAGCCAATCTGGAAGACAGTTTAGCACATTCTCTAAAAGATTAAACATATAACTACCACATAATCCAGTGGTTGTGTTCCTAGGCATTTATCCTAGAAAATTAAGACACGTTGACACAAAAATCTGCACATGAATGTTTCTAGTAACTCTCTTTGGAATATAACAAAACTGAGAACAACCCAGATGTCCTTCAAAAGAAGAATAGTTAAGCTGTGTTACTGAGATCATAGGATATTTACTACTCAGCAATAAAAAATACTGAGCTATTGATACATGAAATGACCTGGTGGATCTCTGGGAATTATGCTTGATGAAAAGAATCCTATCTCGAAGGCTACATACTGTAAGATCCCATATATATAATATTCTTGAAATTATAAAAGTATAGAAATGATGGACAGGTTAATGGTGACCAGGGGTTAGTGAGGGGGTGGGTACAGGAAAGAAGAGGGTATGTCTATAGAAGAGCCATAAGAAGCCCTCCTTCTAGTGATGGCAATGTTCTGTGCCCTGACTGCATCAGTGTCAATATTCTGGTTTTGATACAGCCTATGGTTTTGTAAAATGTGACCACTGAGGAAGTTGGCTAAAGGGTATACAAGATATCTGTATTCTTTCTTTTAGTTGCATGTGAATCTATAATTTCAAAATTAAAAAAATTTTTCATCATAGAAAATGATACAATGAAGGCAACATTTATCTCAGCTGGAGCTGCCAGCCCTTACCTATAGCCATTGCATGTGGCCTGGACTTGTTTACAGCATGGTGGCTGAGATCCAAGGTTGATTGTGCCTCAAGAGAGACAGGTGAAAAAAAAGAGAGAGAGAGAGAGAGACAGGTGAGAGCCATATGACCTTTGGCAACCTAGCTTGGAAGTCATACAGTATTCTATTGCATTGTGCTCACTAACGTAATCATGGAGGCCTTCCAGTTTCAAGGCGATGAAGAGGATACTCCCTCTAATGGGGGACTGGGAATGTTCTGGGACTAGAACCGTGGCTGTTTTTGTAAAATATAATGTGCCACAGTCTCTAAAGGCTGACCTTCTCTCTTCCAAGTCTATGAGACTGCCCGTAGCTACATAGTTTACATGCCATGGGTCCAGCCATGCAGAGACCAAACCTCCCTTATAATTCCTAATTTCTGGAAAAAGAGCTCTAATTGGCCTAGGCTGAGCATGACAGTCACACCTGGTCAAATCAACCATGACCTAGAATTTGGCCTCTATTAACATACAACTATAGCCAGAAGGTAGGGAGCCACAATAGAAGGAGGGGCACCTGGATGGCTCAGTTGGTTAAGCGTCTGACTCTTGGTTTCAGCTCAGGTCATGATCTCGGGGTCCTGGGATCAAGCCCTGAGTTGGGGTCTGCGCTCAGTGGAGAGTCTGCTTGAGGATTTTTTCTCTCTCTCTCCCTCTGCCCCTCCTCACCACTCACTCTTACTTGCTCTCTCTCTCTCTCAAATGAATAAATCTTAAAAAAATGAAGAAGAAAGGAGGACAGCTTTCTAAGCAAGAGGACTTGTTTCTAGCTCTCAAAGCAGTCTGCAAAGTGTCAAAGCAAGTATGGCAGATTTTCTTTAAAAAACTATGTGCTCTGTCAAGAGACAAGTATAAAACAACATGACACAGAAAGGTTAGATATAAAAGGATAGGCAAAGTTTATCAGGCAAATGCAAACAAAAGAGCTGGGTTGGCAATATAAACATCAGATCGTGAGGACTTAAAGGTGGAAAAAAAAGGCATTACATAGGATAGAAAGGATTATTTCACATTGATAAAGAGGACAGCCACAAAGAAGATGTAAGCAACATGAGCGTCTTTGTGCTGAATAATGTGGCTTGGGAGCACATAAAACCAATCCCATGACAAATACCAAGAGAAAATGACAGGAACACAAAATAGTGGGAGACCCTAACACATACACATACCTCCTTCTTTGACAGAATAAGTAGGCAATGAGTGAATTGGTATAGAGAAGAACTGAATGATGTATTTCATGTGTCTGATTGAATAGATATATGCCCATTTTGTACCCTCCAAAAAGAAAATATACCTCTTCTCTAAGTACGCACGAAACATTTACAAAAATCGATCCTATGGTATCCTACAGAGGAAATATCAATAAATTCCCCAAAGCAGAAAGTGTACAGGCCCTGTTCTCTGACCACAATACAATAAGACGGGGCCAGGGGCACCTAGGTGGTTCAATGGTTGAGTATATGCCTCAAGTCATGATCCTGGGGTCCTGGAATCAAGTCCTGCATTGGGCTCCCCACAGGAACCTGCTTCTCCCTCTGCCTCTCTCTGTGTCACTCATGAATAAATAAAATCTTAAAAAAAAGAGAGAAAAAAAATAAAAGAAAATTAAGGGCCAAAGCTCAAACCAACAAACCCAAACACTTCAAAATGTAACAACACTCTACTAAAGAACTCTTGGGTCAGAGGGAAAATGAAGGCTGCAATTACAGATCATTTAGGACATTGCAACAATAAGAACATTGTGTATCGACACTCACAAGAAAATGCCAAAGACAAATCAGAGCTAAAGACCATATTAACAGAAGAGAGGAAAAGTAAATGGACCAAAGATTCGAGCCCAGAAATGAGAAAACAAAAACCAACCAAACCAAAGAAAATTAGGAGGGTAGAAATGAACAAGGCCAAAAGCATAAAGATTTGAAGACAAAAGAAAAAGAAAGAAAGAGAAAGAAAGAAAGAAGAAAGAAAGAAAGAAAGAAAGAAAGAAAGAAAGAAAGAAAGAAAGAAAGAAAGAAGAAAAGAATTGATATGTATATGTATAAGGGGTATTATTCTTGGGAAAAGAATAATAATATGAATAAATCACTGATCTAGAAAACAGTAACATAGAAAATTAAGAGTAAGAAAAGAGTTGGAATTTCATGTACATAGGATTTTTTTGGGGGGGGATGTTATAGTTTTAAACTAATAAAGTTTCAAATATCCGATGGATATATTTAAGAAGAACAGAAATTACAAGTTGAATTTAGAGTTGGAAAACTGAATGGGTAAATATGCAAAGAAAATGTTGCCGAGTGTGAGAAGCAGTGTGCATAATGGTTAAGGATGTGGGCTTTTGAGCCATCTCGCCTGGGTGTGCACCCCGGCTTCACCTGTTAAGCCAATTATTTGACTTCTGCAAAATTCAGTTTCCCTAACTCTAAATTCCCTAACTCTAAATTGGATATAAGATGGATACAACAGGGTTGCCTGGGTGGCTCAGCAGTTTAGCACCTGCCTTTGGCCCAGGATGTGATCCTGGAGTCCCGGAATGGAGTCCCACATCAGACTCCCTGCATGAAGCCTGCTTCTCCCTCTGCCTATGTCTCTGTCTCTGTCTCTCTCTCTGTCTCTCTCTATCTCTCATGAATAAATAAATAAAATCTTTATTAAAAAATGGATACAACATCCATCTCCCAATTTTTTTGTTGTGCGGTCAATGAAACAATAAATCATCATCCTACTATGGTACTAACAGAAAAGTTCCCCCCAAAGACACCAGACATATTTATTATTGCATTCCTCCAAACTTCCAAAGAACAGGTATCTCAAGTGCTATATTAATAGTTTCAGGGCACACAGAAAAATGGAATGTTATACAGCTGGCTTAACAAAACCATTATCTGGATGCACTAACTTGATGCACAAGAAAAAGACAAACTTTATGAGTATGTATGAACTAAATAAGACATATGCAAGGGGCGCCTGGGTGGCACATTTGATTAAGCATTGGAATCTTGGTTTTGGCTGAGGTCATGATCTCAGGGTTGTGAGAGTGAGCCCCGCCCCTCCAGCTGCATGCTTACCACGGTGGGGGTGGGGTCTGCTTGAGATTCTCTTTCTCCCTTCCCTCACTGGCAGGTACTCTCTGTCTCTCTCTCTCTCAAATAAATAAATAAATCTTCAAAAATTTATAAGTAAAATATATACAAATAGAATCCAGTGTTTTAATGAAAGACTATGACACCAAAATCAAATAAGAGAATTCCCAGGAAGAGACGAATGGCTCAGTAGGAGGAAATCTGTCAGTCTGTCAATCCATTTCATCACTTGGCTGGGCAGTTTACAGTGTGTTGACCTAGAAAGACTGCTTTTCATTAGTTGCCAAAGGAAATAAGACATGGCAGGGATTGGTGTTCAAGGTTGTTTGGTGTAACATTACTGAACTTTAAAACATTCTAAATATACAATAATAGGGGAATGTTTAACTACATCTATGAAATAAACATATTATGCTTAAGTTCTAGCTATATACTATAGACTATTCTAAAGAAAGGACTATTGTGAAACCATATAAAATATTTCAAGGAGGGATGCCTGGGTGGCTCAGCAGTTGAGCGTCTGCCTTTGGCTCAGGTCGTGATCCCAGGGTCCTGGGATCGAGTCCCGCATTGGGCTCCCTGCGTGGAGCCTGCTTCTCCCTCTGCCTGTGTCTCTGCCTCTCTCTGTGACTCTCATGAATTAAAAAGAAAATCTAAAAAAAATATTTCAAGGAATATTTCAAAATGTGAAAATATATTCAAGGTAGATTGTCCATTAAGTATAAAGGAAACAGATTAAAAGTAGTATATTTGGGACACTTACATCTGTGGAAACTGTATGTATTTATCTATGTGTGTATATCTACATATACATATGAACATTTAAGTTCTTTTTATTTGCTATTATAAAGATGCTGCAATGACTAACCTCATACATTGGTTATTTTGCACAAATAGGATCAAATCATCGTATTTTTCTCCAATTTTAGAGCTGACAGCTGATTCTCACTTGTGCAAAATGACAAATGCAAAAGGTAATTCATTGTTATATTGTGTGTGTGTGTGTGTGTGTGTGTCTGAATGTAAACATACACATAGTAATTTACAAGGGGAGAGAAACAAAAGAAAATATAACAAAGTGTCATGGTGGTTAGTTTAAGACAGTTTTAATTTTCTTCTTTGTGATTTAAATTTCTTTCCTTAATTGAATGTTAGCAAAACATTCAAAGTACTGATTCAAACAAAAGGAAAAGCATTGCATTTGTAAACAAAATATCTAAATGCAAGACCTCTATCCTACTTGCAAACTCATCTGTAAAGAAAAAGTATCAGGACCACCTCAAATGAGATATTTAAAGTTTTTTTTTTTTTTTTTACCATTTGGAAATTGGTGGCCCAGTAACATAGATTCAGATCAAAATCAGTATGAATATTAGTTTTCAAAAATTTATGTGTGTAGCACAAAACACAGAGCACAGCTGGTGACCAAGAATGACTAACTGAACCTGAATCGATGCCGCTTTCTTTTTATATGTATGTATAAATGTATTTTTTATTGGTGTTCAATTTGCCAACATATTCGATGCCGCTTTCTTCGGTGGCACCTAGATTCTAAAATGGAAGATTAGAAGTGTTCCTATTTGTGCAAAATAACAAATGTATGATGCTATTCATCGCAGCATATTTATAGTAGCAAAGAAAAGGAACTTAAATGTTCATATGTATATGTACATATACTCTCCACCATTCCACCTGGGCTCTTCCATTTGTTGCAACTATCTCTCTGATGCTGCCATATTGCCTAAAAACAAATAAACCAAAATAAATAAATAAATAAATAACAGAAAGCAGTGACACCGGTTTTCTCCTTGCCTCTGGAAGACAAGCAAAAAGGGAAATATATATATTCTTTATCTCCCTTCCTGGATTCTCTCCTCTTGCTTAAATTCAGGTCTGGTGTAGAATTGATACAACCTTTGGAAAAAGTTTTTCCCCTGGATGTAACTTCATAATCTGTCTTGGGAGGAAAGAATACTGTGATGTGAGAAATTCTGGCTTGCTGCTCAAACCCACGCCCCCATTGGATGGTGTCCATGACTATTTAAAGAGGACGGTCTGAACCAAAGGAATGATGTCATGATGATTCCATGGGTAGGGGAAATTTTGCCTAGTAGGAGTACCCAGTGTCTTGGAAATGGACAGGAACTAGAGCTAAGAAGAATCTGGATGAAAAGATAGATCATGGGCCTGGGTTTCGGAGGTGGCTTAAGAACAGGATTTGGGGTCTCAGAGATGGTAGGTAAAGGGAGGGAAATGATGGACCATGACTGGGGTTCTACATTGCAAGCCCATGAAACAGCCAGACAGAGGCTTGACCATTGGACAATAAAACGATGAGAATGCTCAGGTCAATTTGGGACATGGTGGTTTGGGCTAAGGGCAGGAATTTCAACGCATGTCCCTAAGCTGTTTATAATTGAACCCTACAGACCAGATGGACCTGGAACGAGAGGTGTACATTTGAGAACTATCAGTTTGGGCAAGAAGGTAGAGCCTTTGTGAAACACCAGTATGTCGAAAATATGAGAAGAAAGAGGATCTGGTGAGGGAGCTGAATATTGAGCAGCCAGAGGCTTCAATGCCAGGGGTAGAAAAGATGGTTTCAAAAGCAATACGTAAGGAAACAGAAGCAGATCTTTGAGCCTCCAGAGGATGGCATGACTGCAAATCATGGTTTAGATAAACTAAAGCAAGGACTTCATGCCTCCTTTTCCCCTTGTTTTAGTTGAAATCAGATGCAAAAAATATAATGTTGAAGTAAAAACACAGGGCCGAAGAGTGCTTTTGTGGCAAAATCACACCTGCATTCAGTTTTAGGAGCCCTCAGAATGCCTTGGAACTCTGGGCTTTGGCAACTGGGACTCTATTAATTTTGTGACTTGTTCAATCCATGTGGACTTTGCATTTATAACAAAAATAAATGCTTTCAAAATGTTGGGCTGTGTCATTTAGAGGCACAGAGCCTAGAACCCAGGGCTTGTGATCCCAAGCAGTGGACAGTTCACATCAGCTTGCCCCATCTTGGGCTGCACTCAGACATGTGTAAACAAAGGCTCAGGACAAACCAAAGCCCCATAAAGGGCATTCTCTTTCTGGCTAACCCCACCCTAAAACACTCCTCCCCCTAAAATGATCTACTTCCCCTACCCAGTTCCCCACCCCATGCGTATTTACTTGCCAAATGCCCCTTAGTCTCCAACCTTCTTCTCCACCCACCTCCGCTCCCAACAAACCTCTGTTGCCGGTCAACCAGAGGTACAGATGTGGGTGGGTCTCCATGGTGACAGAGAAGGAGAGAGATGCCAGTAGCAGGGGAAGGTTCTATGCGCCCAACACACTGCCTCCTGCCCTTCACATTTCCAGGGCATCAAAGGGCCCAGGCTTTGCAGAAGGGCTTCCTTGGACTCAGAGAAGCCTAGTAGAGGTCAAGAGAGTTGTGTGGGAGAGACAATGGAATGCCTGAACTTTTCTTTAAACTTCTCTTTTCTATGATTTCCAGGTGATCATCAGTATAACCACCCGATTTTAAGCAGTGCTGCCCAGACCCCTACACATGGTGAGAGACGGCTGTGGGCACTTCACAGTCCATCCCCATTCTTACTGGCTCCATCCTGATGACTGATGTCCATCAGGCATCAGACATATGGTCATGATTCACTGAAGCCCAGGAGATGCAAGGAGCCCATGATGGCTCAGTCCCATGCTTAGACCGTTGTCCCCTCATGTCCCACCTCTGGAACTGGAGTGATCTTCCACTGTGAAAGGGAAGGAGTGAGACCCTTCCCTACCCCATTCTCATGTGTGATCCAGATCACTTCTTGCAGTCATAAATTCCATATGTTCACAGCAAGGGGTGAGCACTCTCCTTTGCCCAGTGCTGCTCGTGGTACCATTTACTAATAGCATGTGACTTGGCATACATTCTATCAATCCACCCCAGGCCAGTTAAGGTTTGCTAACAGTCAAAACCAAACTGGGGGACCTGAGCGGTAGCCCCTTGGCAGGGTGAGGAAGCAGCAGGTTGTAGAATTTAGGAGCAGGAGCATGGCTCCAAAGGTTTACAAAACCACGCTTCCTTCTCATAACCTCCTCCTGCCAGATTGCAACTTTAACATCTGGAACTGCAGAGGAAAACTATTTTTGGTACCTGCTTGAAACTTGGTATAACATAAGACAGCCATGTAAATTACGAGCTATCAGTCATCCTTCTGTCTTTGCTCTGAAGGAGTGAAAACATCATTAAATTTTAGTGAGAAAGAAACTCAAAGATAAAATCTGCAGCTCGCTTGGCAGAGAGATTGACCACTCTCCTGGGAGATCATGCTCTGCGTCAGCATTGAGGTGTTGAGCATCATAATTAGGACAGAACTGGACTATTCTCATGGCCCCCCCCTCTAGGACTAGGCTCCTAGTGGAAATTTGTGATGAAAGCGATAGTTTAATAAGCCATTTCCGGTTGCGGGATCTGGGATAAACCAGAACTGGAAGACATTGTAGATCAGTTAAGAAGCAGCAGGTTACCAGCAATGATGTGGACGATAGGAAAAGACAGAAGGTTCAGATATGAAACGTGGTGGAGTAGTGACTCGCTGAATATGGCTGATGAGAGTCAACTGTGAATAAAATGCCAAGCTATGATCAATGAGAAGAGTGGGGGTTCTTTGGGACGCAATCTGAAGAGGTAGGAAGGCAGCTAGGGCATAGAGGAGAGGAAGCTGTCAACGGTGAATTTGGATCTGGACCTCTAAAGCTGGAGGGGACCATAGGGTAGTTAAGAAAAATGACTCAGCAGGCAGCTAGAAATGCAGACATGCAGTCTGGAGTCAGGTTACGGCTGAAGATGTAAGTTATGCTTTGGAAGCAGGAACAGATGCCCTGGGAGTTGGGGGGGGGCCCATTTTGTGTGAGAAGGCTGAAAGAGAAAAGCAGAAGGCAGAAGCCGAGAGCCTGGGGGATGCCCATGGTGATGACGCAGCAGCAGGAAGAGGAGCCAGAAGAGGCAAGCGAGGAGTGCTCTGCTTGCTCCTGAACATTCTGGAAGGATAAGTAGCAGCTGGTTTTCTCCAGAAGTGGCCAACACAAGCACAGCCTCCTGAGGACAGAAGGAAGAGCCATTCTTCCCTGTTCCTCTCCCTGTCTTCTTTTTCCACCTGTTACAAGGAGCTGAGGGTAGATAGATCTAGTCCCTGACCTTGAGCAACTCACAGCCTGGTAGAAGCAGAGTTTTCTCTGTATCTGTTTCTTGGAGGCTACACTTTCCCCCAGGAGCTAGCAGAGTGACTATTAAAGGGGAATGTGTCCTGTGTCAACTTGATTAACCAAAGAGCATTAATTGGATCCTTATTAAGGGCCAAACACTATGGAGGCATCAGACCAATTAGAAAGCAAGTTTTTGCTGTCAAGGATATGGCCATCTTTGGCGATCAACAAGACTGGCTCAAGTCAAATGATTAGAGATCACATAGGCACTCAACTGGGTGGGATTGCCTGGAAAAGCAATAGGGGCTTGAAGACCAGATATCACCACGGGCTGAGAAGATGTGACATTGCCATAGCGAAGAGTCTTGAGCGAAGAGAGAATTTGGACAGAAGATGAGTAAGGAAGGGCATGGCACTAGGAGAGAGCGCATGAACAAGAAGACAGGGGTAGTCATGGTGGAGGCAGAAGACAAAAAAGAGCTGGCCTTGGCTCAGCAGCATGAGCTGAAGAACAGTGGGGAGGGCGAAGTGGGGGTTGGTAAGAGCATCCAGAAATGTTGCGTTTGGATGCAGGTGACCTGAGCTGTGCCCTCAGTGGGAATATGATACCAACAGGGAGAGGGGAGCATCATCCTCCCCAGCATCACCAAAAGTGAAGAAACGAGAGCTAGGGGACTAGTGGCTGTTACCCAGCTCCGATAGCAGTGCTCCCAGCTTCCTGCCCACTCCACTTCCTGGCATCTGTCCCGATCCATGCCAGGGAGGCTCTTCTGTACAGCATGTTCTGATCTCTCGGGGATGTAGAGCGTCCCTCACCCCCTCACATATGTACCAAGCTGGCATGAACACCAGCTTATTGGCTGGGCTCCCCTAGCTTCATCTCCAGTATTTGGGGGGACCAGTGAAGGCAGGAAGGATAGAGAAGCTGGGAGTTCCCTGTAGCAAGGCTGCCCTTGGACCGAGTCTAGCGGTGCTCCTCGTTGTCTCCTACTTCACAGAATCCCTGACTTCCAGAGTTTGGCATTCTCTTTGCCAAGAGGCAGGGGAGCCACAGCCTGGCCCTTCTTGGGGGTCCCAAACCAAAGAGGAGGGAGGGACAATGAGAGAGCCACCTGCCTGCCTCATATTGGGGAATGGTACCACTGTTTCTCCAGCAGTACCTGTTGACATCTTGCTGACACACAGCAAGTCAATCAAGCAGCAAGGCCTGCTTGCTTCCTTCCTTCTCAACCACTCCCTTGCCCATACCTGCATCTCCTCTCTTGCCCCAACCACAGAGCCCAGCTCAGCTCATTCACCTCATTATTCATCCACCTCATCACCTGCACATCTTCTCTTCCACTACTCCCCCCCGTCCTCCCCCCCCTCCAGTCTGGCATTGAATACACTCCCTTCTCTCTCTTCAGATTTTGGAATCTCAGGGTTCTAGCTCAAGGGAAGGAGGGAGAAAAAGGAAATTATGTGCTAAGCATTTTGTCTACATTCTTTCCTCCAGTGGCTCAGAGATAGCCAAGGGGCCTTCAGGGGGAGGGCTTGGAGGAGGAAGAAATGGCTCTGGAGCTCACAGTGACTTGTGGGGCTCAGGGCTTGGGGAGGTCTAAGGCAGAAGCGGTGATGTGAGGGATAGAATGACATCATGGGCCATGTGGGATGGAGTCTCAGTGGAGCTGGGGTCCTAGACCCAGGTCTATGGGTCTGTGGACAAGACCAGTCACTCTACCTATTTCAAATTCAGATTTTTCTGAACCTGAGAGCTAGGAGGTAAAAGATGGAACTTTCACACCAAAGTAGACAATTTTATGACCCCCCTCAGCTCTATCAGGCATACGTCTTCATCAGATACAGAGGAGTTTGCCATTAAAGGAAGGGCAACTCCCCAGCATGGCTAAAACAGCACCTGCCACTAGGCTTGTAGACAACTGGAACTGGGTATGAGGGAAACTGAGTCACCAGCACCACCTGTGTTCTAGCACAGTGGCGGGGGGGCCAGGAAAGCAGGATGAGGAGAGATAGAATCTGGACCTTCCTTGGCCCTGCCTGCCCTTTGTCCTGGCTAATGCCATGCACCCCTCCCTTCTTTTGCAGAGAAGCCACGGATGAACAACATCCTGACATCGGCCACGGAGCCCTATGACCTCTCTTTCTCCCGCTCCTTCCAGAACTTGGCCCACCTACCCCCATCCTATGAGTCAGCAGTGAAGACCCACCCCAGCAAATATTCATCCCTGAAGAGGCTAAGTAAGTGGGGGTTTCTCGGGCTTGGGCTTTGCCTCTGGGCCCTCTGTGGCATCATCCTATGTTTTTCTCTCCTGCTCTGCACCTGAGGGGACAGACGTGGAGTGCTGAGAATAAAGAATGAGGTATAGCTTGGAAGAAGAGGATGGGAAGCCCCTGTGTTTGTTCTTTATGGTGGCCTGAATCCATCTGCCTACAAATCGAATAGAAGCCACAGAATCTTGGAATCACTTTCCCATAGGACAGAGGCCACGGAATCCTCGGATCCACTTTCCCATAGGACAGAGGCCACAGAATCCTCGGATCCACTTCCCCATAGGATAGAGGCCACAGAACCCTTGGATCCACTTTCCCATAGGACAGAGGCCACAGAATCCTCAGATCCACTTTCCTATAGAATACAGGCCACGGAATCCTTGGATTGATCTACTTACCCATAGGACAGAGGCCATGGAATTCTCAAATCTACTTTTCTGTGAGAGTCAGCACTTCAACACATGTACCCATTTACCTGCAAGAGAAAGCCCTTCTCCAGCCTCAGCCAGCACCTGCCACCTTCAAACAGTGAGCCTTCGTCAAGCTCTAGCTTATCTTGGAGTGGAGGCTACCAGTCCCATAGCTTTCTCTGAGACCACACACACACACACACACACACACACACACCAGAGACTTCCCTTTGAAGGGCCCAGAAACTAGCTCCCTCCCTAACCCAGCCAACACTGTCTTAAGAACCTGAGATTCCAGACTCCCATGCATGCACCTCATTTCATCGAGTGCATTTTGTGCAGTAACCTCGGCTCTGCTATGTGAATCTAAGAAGACTCTGGACATGGGTGGGTTTGAGACCCATTAAAATGTCAAGAAGGTACATGGCCAGAGAGCTCTTTTTTCCTAGCTTTCTGACCCTTGGACCTTCTGCCTCCATGTCCCCATGGGTCTATTTTAATGACCACCCAACTGCGGGGCTGAGCCTTTGCTTGACCTTGATGCTACAGGGTAACCTACCCTGATGGAGTTCATCCCGTGGATCTACTCAGCCACTTCCATGGTGAAATAGTGAATTTCTGTGGCTAGAAGTGGGGGTCCCTGATGATCTGAGGAATCTGGTGAATGGTGGGGAAGAAGGAGGCAAGGTTTACCCACCCGTGATCCTCTGGGAAAAGTGTGGAGCAGTCAGCATCTCCACATCCTGCAGAGATTTTGAGGATGGTAGGAAGCCTCATTCCTGAAATTTGGGGCAAAGCAGGCAGGTGTGTGTCCGAGGTAAGTTCAAGGGTATAGCAGTCCGTGTGAGCGTGGGAGGGCCTCCTGGATGGACAGAGGGCAGAGCATTGAATGTGGTCCACAGAGAGGATGGCTCTGGCCTGCTCATATTGTGGGCACATGTGAAGTGGTTGTAGGCTTGATTCTGTGTGAGTGGGGCTGAGGCCTGTGCAACTGTTTCCTATGCACTGGCTGTTGCTTCAGAGGAGGTGTTACTATGTTCCTAAGTTACCAGCTAAGCATTTCCACAAGTGCCTCCTGGTTGGAGCATCTTACTTGACTGTAGCAGGAGTCTGGCTCTGCAACCCAGCTTCCTTGGAGAGAGGCTCCAAATCTCATTGGAAGGCCACCAGCTGCTTCTTGAGTGTTTTAGCTGGAGCCGTTCTGTTTCAGGACCGTGGTATGGTTGACATAGCTCTGGAGCAGGATTTCAGGGGCTCGGCCTTGCCATCAACTCTGCCCCGAGCTCTCTGGGGACCTTCTGGGGGCACCTGCGTCCCTGGAAACTGAAAGCGACCCTGAGCCAGGGGCATTAGCATTGCCGGGGAGCTGGTGAGAGGTGCAGCCTCTCAGGTCCGCTCCAGGCCAGGAGGTCTGAATCGGAATCTGCATTTAAGGAGACCTCTGGGGACTGGTTCTGCACATTTGGTGGAGAAGCACTCCACCTGTCGGGGCTCCAGAGTTGGGGGTTAGTCCTCGTGTCACCTCAACTGACTTCTCACTGTCTCTCTCTCTCTCCTCTCTCTCTCTCCAGCTGACAAGGAAGCTGATGAGTATTACATGAGGAGGCGGCACCTGCCTGACCTGGCCGCCCGTGGCACCCTGCCCCTCAATGTCATCCAGATGTCCCAGCAGAAGCCCTTACCCCGCGAGCGACCCCGCCGGCCCATCCGGGCCATGTCGCAGGACAGGGTTCTGTCCCCAGAGCGGGGCCTGCCGGACGACTTCGGCTTGCCCTACGACCGCATCCTGTCCGACGAGCAGCTGCTGTCCACGGAGCGCCTGCACTCCCAGGACCCGCTGCTGTCCCCGGAGCGGACGGCCTTCCCCGAGCAGTCCCTGTCGCGGGCCATCTCGCACACGGACGTCTTTGTGTCCACGCCCGTGCTGGACCGGTACCGCATGACCAAGATGCACTCCCATCCCAGTGCCTCCAGTAACTCCTATGCCACCCTGGGCAAGAGCCAGACGGCCGCCAAGCGCCAGGCCTTCGCCTCCCGCAGACACAACACGGTGGAGCAGCTGCACTACATCCCGGGCCACCACACCTGCTACACAGCCAGCAAGACGGAAGTCACCGTGTGACTGGCGGGGCGGGGCCGCGGGGAGGGGGCGGGGCCGCGGGGAGGGGAGGGGCCGCGGGGAGGGGCGGGGCCGCGGGGAGGGGGCGGGGCCTCCCCTCCGCGGGAGGTGGGGGTGGGCCGCCGCCTCTGCCCAGAAAGCCATACTCCGGGGGACACAGCCCGGTGGCCTGCCTGGCACAGCACCCTCGGACCTGGGATCTCGAGCGAGCTCTCTCACTCTTCCGGAAGCATCGAGGGGAGTGAGGAGACAGACGGGCTAGGCCCCAGTCCCACCTCCCCACCCGCCCCAACCACCCCACCCCCAGCACCACTCTCTCCCTTTCAGCCCCACGTCCCCCCCTCCCCACCCACCCCCGGGGGCTCAGCTGCGGGTTCCGTCAGCCAAGAGACCCTGGCCTGACCTCGGTCCGAAGCCGCCTGGGTTTGGACTGGCCAGCAGGTGCAGTCGATGGGCTGACCGACTAGGCTACTTGGTCTCATTCATTTACCTACAACCGCGTCACAGAAATCTTCTAGTGCCTACAAACTGCCTGCTCGCTCTCTCAGAGCCAGGGAGCTGCTGTGTCCATAAGCACAATAACGTTCTCTTCTGCCTGCTGGAAATCTCTGGTCCCCACTGAATGGCCCTTCCTTCGTGGACCCCCTCTGGCCCGCCCCCCTTCCCGGGGCCCCTCCCCCAAGACCCAGGATAGGGAGGGCTTCCCTTTCTTCAGCTGCCTCCCCAGTGTTGGGAACCCCGCCCGGGTCGAGCTGGCTGCCCCACCTGCAGACGCCCCAGCCCCGACCCCCGCCCCCCTCCCGCAAAGCTCTCTGGGGCTTTGCTCTAGCCCACCCAGAGGAGAGTCACAGTGGGGTGCAGGGACTTTTGGGGTGCCCTCCCCGGCAACCTATTTCCACACTTCCTCCAGGCCTCTAGGTCTGAACTGTGACCCGACACTCAGGCCTGCCTTCCCCTCCTTTGCTCTGCTCCCTAGAGGCGTCTGCCCAAGGCCAGAGAGCGGAGGGTGGGGAGGGCCACTGTGATGCCCTGGGCCTCAGGGGCTCGTCATTCCCATCACCCCAGGCTCTCTGCCTGTCTCCCACTGCACAGGTCAGGCAGGCTGAGGCAGAGGCTTCTAGAGAGGGTGGCTCAGGCCCAGCTGAGGAGGACCCGAGGCAGTGGTCCTGCGCCTTGCCCATCCCTCTCTCCCCACCACTGCCCACCTGCTTGGCTCCTTCTCTGTTCAATGCTCGCTCTCTCTGCCTCCTCCCCCCTGCATTTCCATTACTCAGACCAGTGCCTCCTCTGGAACAAAGCAACAGAGACCCATTAGCAAGCACAGATAGTGGTACTTACTCCAGGCTATGGGTCTAGGGGTTAACTGGGCAGCTCCCCATCCCTCCCCTGCAGGGGGCACTTGGGCACCAGGCAGATCCAAGCCTTCAGCTCTGTCGGGAGGCCACCCCTGCCAGTCCACCTCAGCCTCTTTTCTGCCTCTAACCTGGGCAGTGGGCAGTGGGCAGGGTGTAACAGCCCCCTGGAGAGTGAACAGTGAGCTAAGCAGCATCCACCTCCCCAAGACCAGAGCCTGGGGGGAGAGAAGGGGCTCCCCCATTCTCAGGGCCAGGGCACTTCCTTGGGCTGGGGCTAGGGGAATCAGCCCCAGACTGTTGGGTAAAAGGTATGATACAAAAAAAAAAAAAAAAGTGACTGTCACCACACTCAGACTCCAAGCAATGACCGTAACCTGGGATTTTAGGTTCCCCTGGTTCTGCATACGGCATGTATGGTCCTTTAAAAAGGAGGTCAGGCAGGGGGAACGCCCCAGTGTCAGCCCTGGGAATTTTTAATCTCACCAAGTCTACAATCCACAGAAAACTCAATCGACTGAGTCCTCTAACTTATTTCAAGAATTCCAAAGCTCTTGTCTCCCCCTCAAGGCTCATCACGAGGGGATTAAGCTGGGGGTGACAGACACAGATCTCAGCTTCTGCCCTGGGATAGCACTGGAACCGGGAGGCTGTGAGGACAGGGATCACTCTGCTTTCCTCCTCTACAAACACATAAACCTTCTCAAGGGCTGGTCCCCAAGGGTTTATGAGAGTTTGGAAACCAATCTACACGGAGCAGTTGGCCACTCCCGGAAACAAGGTGTGTCTCTCACAGCTGGTCCCCCCCAAACCCTATGCCCTCCAATCCAGCCTCTCCTCGAAGGCTGCCTGTTGGTACGGAGGGGAAAGGGTGACAATCCCCTCCCCAGGTGTCTGCACACACATACACCGTGAACCACAAACCCGATCTCACCCTGAGGTCTGAAGCATCTTCTTGGCACCAAGTTCTCCAGGCGTCAGGATGATGCTTCTCTACTGCCCTGTCTGTCTGTCTGTCGGTCTGTCTGTCTCAGGGGCTGTCTGATAGGTTGATTCCAAAGTGTTTCCCATCTCAGCCTTATTGTCGTCCAGTTTAAAACCTCTGGTGTCAGTCAGATCAGAAAATTCTACCCAACGCTTAAATGCTTACTTTGTTTAAATGATTCTTCTGCTTCACACTTGGGGAAGGAAGGAAGAAGGACGGAAGGAAGGAAGCAAGGAAGGAAGGAAGGAAGGAAGCAAGGAAGGAAGGAAGGAAGCAAGGAAGGAAAAAAAATGAAGTCTACAAACATGCTCTAATGCAGTTCTTCATTTCAAAACCCATAAAATTATGTCTCAATAGGGATACAGAAATATCTCATTTGTTCAGTTGTCCCGCCCACGCTCAGAGAACAAGCAAAGCCACATGACCAGACAAGTTCACACAGTGGAGAAGAGAAGGTTCTGGGCGGGAATCCAGATATCATGACTCCCAGCCCCATCAGGCTGGTGGCCACTAGCACACATAGAGGGGCCACCCCATCCTCACAACGAAAGCCCTCCTTTCCCGGCAAGGGCAGCCCAGGGCCCTGAATTTCCCTCTGCTTGTTTCGCTCTTTCTGTGTGTCTCCACTGCTCTGATGAGAATGGATGGGGCTCTACACAGGCCCTCTCCTCCCCTGAAGAATCTCATGGGTCTCCTCACGGGTCTCCTCCTCTGATGGCAGTGAAGACCTCCCGATCTCTCATGCCCCTCCACCTTCCCTGTCTTACTTCTTCCAGTTAACTCTTGGCTTCATAAGTTCATAAGTCACAAAGGCTTTCCCAGGAATTCCTTTATCCCCCCTAGCTGGGGTTCTACCCTTGGGGCTTCCCAGCATCTTGGATGATGGGTCTGCCTTCTAGAAAGTTCCAGAGTTTCCCTTAATCCTAACTTCTCCTCTCTTTCCACTCTCACACCCAGAAACTCTTGTTTTAACCTTAATCTTCTATGCCGGTTCAGTCTTTCCTTCCTCTCATCTCCCTGGCCCTGTCCTCTTCCTCCACGTACACCTTCCATCTCTAATTTGTTTTTCTCTATCCTGCTATAGTCCATAATTCTAAAACTTAGAGTCCTCAGTGAAAACAAGCAAAGAAGGAGACATTCTTCAAGACTTCTGCTTGCCTCCTTAGTTTATCCTTGACCTCCTGTCCCTATAAGATGATGCCTGGGCCATGCAGCCAAAAGCTCTACCCCTCTGATCTTTGGGAGGGTAGGGAGAGAAGCTGGCCTGTCAGAGATGTCATGGTTGGAAGGTCAGCTTTGGTTCCTGCAGCTGGCAAGTCCCCTGAAGCTCCTGCCCAACCTGCCATGAGCCCAAAGGCTCCTGCTCTGGCCAAAGATTCATATCCTTGATGGCTCTCGGCCACTGTGCCACCTTGCTTACGCCTGTCCTGCTTGTGTGTGTCACAGATTTCCCCTTTGTGTCAAAAGATGGGAGAGCATCATGACTCTCCAAGCATGGAGAAATATCCATTCTAATCGCCCTGCCACCAAACAATCCATTTTTCTTCCCAGATACTTTGCCACCAGCCTTTCATCCTCAGATTCCATCCACAGGCAACCGTGGATTTGACTCAAGGTCATCTGAAGGGGCTTCTGATGACCTGGACCCTAGCAGCACCTGCTCTGAGAAGGGTTGACATGTTACCTCCCACAGACATTCCTCCACCATCCTCCCCAAAACTGGGAAATTTTGCTCTGGAGTATTTTCAAGGAAGCTTGTCGGGTTTTAATGAAGTATTTTTCAGGGTTCAAATGTTATTTTTTATAAATGCAGCATTTTAATGACAGATTCAATATGAAAGATATGTCTTCCTGGGCTCTATATTTAATTTCAGAAGGCAGCATATTACAGGAGGAAAAAGCACAGGGCTGAGGCTCTTGGAGACATGGCTTTGGCCCTGGCTTTGTCTCCATCTTGCCGTGTGACCAAGGATGAGTCACGATCTCTCTCAGTGCCTCAGTTTCTCATCCGTAAAACGAGGGGCTTTGACTAGATGAGCGCTGATGCTTCATCCAGCTCTTATATTCTAGGGCCTTCATTCCACATTGGCACCCCCTTCTTTTCTTCACATTTCTCCCCACCGCAACTGAGCTGCACAAACCTCATTATGCCTGCCCCATGGTGGCATCCTCAGATGCTCTAGGCAGTCACCAGACTCCTCACTAGAGCCTGAGGTGGGATCCATGGTCTCAGCCACCCAGGATGCCCTCATATCTGCAGGTGGAAGGGCCTACCCATTCAGTAGGTTACCAACAGAGTTCTTCATGAAAGCCCTCTCACAGAGACACGTCTAATTCATCCTGGGTGTCTGTGTCATTAGGGAATTCTGAGTTGGAAGTGTTCATTTTAATGTGGTCCTTGAAGCTGGAGGGAGGCGGTTCTGATTTCAGAGAGAGGACAGGCTGGAGGAGAAGGGTCCAGAGCATGGCCCATAGGAGTGTAAAGTCTGTATTTGAGGACAGCTTGGAAATGCATGTCAAGCCACAGAGGAGAATACATGGCAAAAGCTCTGTGTTCAAATGGATGTTACTCTATCTCACTCCAGAACCTGTGTCCTGAAGACCGAGTCTGGACACCAGGCTCCATCCCAACTGGAGGAGGGGGAGGCGTCAACCCCTGGGCTGCTAGGAGGTGGACGCTCACCCCAGGCTAGGAGTTTTCTAGTCCCTCCTCATGACACTACCGTCCTCCTGGTGAAAGCTTGAGAACTAAGAGGACAAGTCTGCATCATCAAACCCGTCTTGTAAATCAGCAAACACATCAAACTTCCCATCAGGAAGAGAAACGACGTTGTATGTTTCCTTAAAACTCTCCCTCCTGAGGGAGAGGAAGACCCCATGCTCCCCTTTGCTGCCCACTCCTGCTGTACCCCCTGCAATGCCACTCCATGGGAGGACTCATTCATTGGCTTCGTAGTGGCAAATATTCCTCTAGTTCTGTAACTCAACTAGACATTTTGTAGTAAAGAATTCTTGAAATTCTCGAATAAAAAGCAATTCTTACTGTAATATTTTTAGTTTGGGGACACAATTTCCTAAGGGGGGGATTAATGAACATTTATATGCATTAGCCCAATTTATGGATTCCGTGTTTATTATATGGTAGTACTGACGAAAAGTACCTTTCTATCTGTACCTTTGCACAGTTTCTCTGTTCCTCGTAAGGAAGCTTCATGATGAGCAGTGCTCTTGCACCTGCTGTTTCTGTACAGATCTCATCATTCCACTTACTTGTCAAAGCACATTCTATATGTACTGTAAACAGGTATCACTTTAGTAAGATTTAGTCTTAAGGATTTTTTCCACTTTTGTCAGTAACAGATATTTATGGATTAAAAAAAAATAAAGCCGTTTCAACATAACCTGTGTCTCTTAAAGTAGCCACATGCTTACTTTTATAAACATAGAACCAAAATGGAGGGATGTAGACCACTGGAGAGGGGGGGAAGCAGGGATTGGCTGCATATGAGGGACCTGTATTAGGGTGATGCCCACAATTGTATAAATGTACTAAAAATCACCAAACTCTACATTTACAATGGGTGGATTTTATGATATTCAAATTAAGCCTTAATAATGCTTTTAAAAACAACGAACCGAGAAATGTAGGTAGGTAGGCCGAGGATCAGTGCCAATGGACAAGGTATAGGAATTCAAAGCAGAATTTGAAGTTATAACTTTGTATCCATATTTATCTACTCTGGCACTATTGTTCTTAGACATTAGGTCTTAGTTTGACTTTACAGTTAATTCCTGTAGTTAGCATAGGTGGTTAGAGTACTGATGGTTGAATATCTGTGCCATTTAAACCAAACAATCAAGTTGCACCATGAAAACTGATTAGATTTGGAGTCTTGCTCAAAACCCTCTTTCTCTGGACTCGCTTTTTCATATTATTTTCTTTGGCACATATTCACTGTTGCTGCTAAGGTCATCTGTTGTTCTGTGTTTCTGAATTTCCATCATAACCTAGATACTGGTGGGCTCAGGTTCAGCAAACAAAGTGTTGCCAAACAGGACATGGTCTTTGGCCGACTTCAACACCTCCAATAGCTCCTAGACCCTACAGCGAGTTATAGTCTCTTTCCAACTGCCTGACTCCTTTGTAATTAAAACCTTTCTCGTTGGATGTGTGGAGTTTATATTCAAAAATCCTTCTGGGGCACCTGGGTGGCTCAGTTGGTTAAATGTCTGCCTTTGGCTCAGGTCATGATCCCAGGGTCCTGGGATTGAGCCCAGTGTCGGGCTCCCTGTTTAGTGGGGAATCTTTTTCTGCAACCCCCACCCCTGCTCCCAAATAAATATTTTAAAAATAAAAATCTTTCTATTATCTCCTACAAATGGATTCCTCACCTAAAACGAAGTCACAAACTTGTTTATTATTCTAATACTTAATAACACATAACCACACATATTCTGAGGTGTCCTTCGCTCACTATAACAATCATTATTACAGTCACTCTATGATGACCAAAGCAAATACACATACACGTATAATATTCATGATGGAAAGGAAACCCAAGGAGCACCTGGGTGGCTCAGCAGTTAAGTGTCTGCCTTTGGCTCAGGTCATGATTCCAGAGTCCTGGGATTGAGTCCTGCATTGGGCTTCCCACAGGGATCCTGCTTCTCCCTCTACCTGTGCCTCTGCATCTCTGTGTGTGTCTTTCATGAATAAATAAATAAAATCTTAAAGAAAGAAAGAAGAAAGAAAGAAAGAAAGAAAGAAAGAAAGAAAGAAAGAAAGAAAGAAAGAAAGAAAGAAAGAAAAGAAACCCAAGCAAAAACACAATTCTGAATTGGAGAATTTTTTTTAAAAGAAGTATAATTACAATGCTTACACATACCTATAACAACTAAATTAGACAAGCAACATGTCCCCTAATATAAAAATCTAAGAAGGTCTTTTTTTAATTGAACAGGTTAGAATAAGGTGTAATCAATATAAAAATGGCCAAGAGGTATGGATCAGAGTTCTGAATATGCTTTAAATGGTATTTCTAAAATACTTTAAAAGATTCTCCTCTTAAATAGCTTAAATATCCCTCTTTAAATACCATTAACTCTGGTAATTTGTTCAATGTTTTCTCTTTGATTCTTGGAGGTAAACCTCAATTTAGCTTATCCCTATTGTCACTAATTTCAAATCGGTTAAGATCTGAATAAATAAGGTGAAACTATACCATCAACAACAAGCCAAAGCCAGAGAAGACTCATGCTGGGATTCCTGGAATGCCAGGAGTCTTAGATAGCTTTTAGTCACTTTGGACACTGATCCTTCCCCTCCCTGGTTGAGCATGAGAAGGAAGGCCCAAACCTCTAAGAAGGAGTAAGAAAGATTTTTCCTTCAAGATTCTAAGAAAAGGAAGGACGCTCACTGGACTGCAGTGTGTTAGGAGTGGACAAATTAGGAAAAGTAGAGGTTGGGAATGAGTGCTTTGAAAGTTCCAGAAGGAGGGATCAGTAACTTGCTGTTATTCAGAGGAAGTAGGAGAGGCCACTATCTGTACCATCACCTGCCACCATGGCAGGGGAGGAAGAGAGCTTGGGAGGGCCTGGCAGGGACAATGAAAGGACAGCCAAGATGGGACACTTATCACTTCTGCTCAGAGCTTCTTGGTCAGATCTGGCAACACAGTCCCACTATGCTACAAGGGAGCCAGGAAGTGTGATCTGATGATATTCCAGACAGATGGGGAGCAGGAAACATCCAGCAAGTGGCATTGATGACCTCCATAGTTGCCACATGCTGAGAGCAAAAGACTGGGAGTTTACAGAGGCAAAAACCCCCTTTTCATTTCCTGCTCTCTGCAAATAGACTCTCTATTCCTTCTGTATGTGGTTCCCTTCACACATGGTCACACCTGACTGAAATGACATCCTCGGCAGTTATGTCTATACAATATCCTTGGCCCCACCCCCATGGTTAGCTGACACAATGTTTTTGTGCCCCAGTTCCAAAACTC
This sequence comes from Canis lupus familiaris, assembly GCF_011100685.1. Lineage (NCBI taxonomy): Eukaryota > Metazoa > Chordata > Mammalia > Carnivora > Canidae > Canis > Canis lupus. The sequence continues at coordinate 35,922,078 of NC_049226.1, forward strand.
CTGAGAGAAAACCTGAAAGTCTCTGCTATGACTCCCCTTATATATCAGTCATTTATTGCCACATGATAACACCCCCTAAATTTAATAGCATCAACAACAGTAATCATTTATTGTTGTAATCTCTCACGATTCTGAGAGTAGGCTGGGCTCAGCCAGACAGTCCTCACTCAAGATCCCTTATAGGATTGCAGTCCAGTGGTAGCTAGGCTGGAACTAATCTTCAAAGCTTTCTTTCTCATTCACATGTCCAGCTATAAATGCTGGTTCTTGGTTGGGACCTCAACAGGGGCTATTCACTGGAATGCTTACATGTGTCCTCTGCACATGGCCTGGGCTTCCTTATCACATGGTGGCTGGATTCTAAGAGCAAGTATCTTGAGATAGGAGAAAGAGAGAGAATGTGCACAAAAGGGAGATATTGAGAGTGAGCCAGGTGAAATCTGTATGTGCTGTAGTCTCAGAAGTCACATAGTGACTGGACATTTTCCAGGTAGAAGAGTTATGAAGTGCTAGCCAGGTTCAAGGGGTTCTATGGTCTAAAGGGAGCATAGCAAGCTTACATCATAAGAAAAGCATGTTGATGGAAGATATTGCTAATGGCCATCCTTGGAAAAGGCAACCTGTCACACTTGGGGCCAAATATCTATCCCTGGTCCCATAGCCATGGTCAGAGAAACCTGGATCACATAATCTGAAATGGCTACAATCATCTGCCCCTGGAGTTGTAGGCAGTTTCTAGAAGATGAAATGTAGGCTAGGCCTAGACATAGAGCAGCTTCTTTACAGTGGGATATCCCTTCAGTGTCGAGAAAGCATCCCACAATGCATGTACATTTTAGCTCCACCCTCAGGGCCCCAGAGAAGGCAGCAAACAAGTTAGACTAACAGTGGATTCTGTGAAATCACATTAAAATATGTCCCTACAATTTTACATAATCAGGGTGATGATTTTAAACTGCATTGGGTTCCTTGTCTTTCCTTTTATCCCCACTATCTTCCCCACCAGACCATACATCAACAGTCACCCTCCATCTACTCTGCCCCTAGGGAAAAGGTAGAGAGACTAGAAAAAGAAATCTTTGTTCAACCTTGACTTTCAAAATTGACTTTTATCAAGCTCACAGTAGCAAAAATTCTTGTGTAATTGCAAGCGCAACATAGTGGAAAGGAAGTGTTTTCTTTGATTTTGCAGGCTGACCTCTGAGTATCAATGACCTAAGCTTGATTAGGAACCTGAATAGACTATGTATGGGATTTGGTGGAGGAGTACTTCCCTACTATGCAGGAAAGAGAGAAATATCTTCCTTTCCTGGAGGAGAAATTCAGGGAGAATCAGAGAAGTGAGTAAGACATAGATATCTCTGAGAAAGTCCCATTACCATGGGGTGGCCTAGTAAGACTGGGAAGGGAGGGAGGTGGAAAACAGAATCCTCTGGATAAGTTGGAGGATCTGGGAGCAGTTGGGTGTCTGCTTAGCTTCCTGCCGGGAACTCCAAGAGGAACATTTTTGATGAATGTTTTATGCCAACATATGCCTGGTCTGGCAGCATGGAAATGGTAGCAAGATAGGTCTACAGAGAGTGAACCCTTTCCCTACCTTGAACCCCAGGCCCCCAGCCCCTAAGTGATCCCCAGAAGACAATGTGTGTCCTGGGTAGGAATTTGAAAGATATTTCTGAAGACTGAGTATCCCAGGGCTCACAACAACAGATAGCCACCATTACAGAGAAATGAAGAGGAGGGCTGCCTGGGTGGCTCAGCAGTTTAGTGTCGCCTTTAGTCCAGGGGGTGATCCCGGAGACCTAGGATTGAGTCCCACATCGGACTCCCTGCATGAAGCCTGCTTCTCCCTCTCTGCCTGTGTTTCTGCCTCTCTCTCTCTTTCTCTGTTTCTCAAGAGTAAAATTTAAAAAAAAAGAAAGAAAGAAGAAAAAAAAAGAAGAAGAAGAAGAAAGAAAGAAAGAAAGAAAGAAAGAAAGAAAGAAAGAAAGAAAGAAAGAAAAACAAAAAGAAATGAAGACGAGCAAAAGCTGCATATCTGAGTTATGGTGATACATTTTATTTATTTTTTTAAAGATTTTATTTATTTATTTATTTATTTATTTATTTATTTATTTATTTATTAGAGACAGAGAGAGAGAGGCAGAGACACAGTCGGAGGGAGAAGCAGGCTCCATGCAGGGAGCCTGATGTGGGACTTAATCCTGGGTCTCCAGGATCTGGCCCTGGGCTGAAGGTGGCGCTAAACCCCTGAGTACCTGGGCTGCCCATGGTGATACATTTTAAAGCTGGTACTTGAGACCCAACATCTTCCAAGACTGGTCTCAAGTCTTTAATCTCAGGACCTCTTTACACACTTAAAAATTATTGAAGATCCCAAAGAGTTTTGTTTTGGTTAAAAATTGTCGAGGGGGCACCTGGGTGGCTCAGTGGTTGAGCATCTGCCTTTGGCTCAGGTCATGATCCTGGGGTCCTGGGATCTAGGCCTGCATCGGCCGCCTTCAGGGAGCCTGCTTCTCCCTCTGCCTGTGTCTCCGCCTCTCTCTCTGGGTCTCTCATGAATAAATAAATAAAATCTTTTAAAAAATAAAAATAAAAATTATTGAGGATGCCCAAAGAGATTTCCTTGAGTGCAACATATCTATACACACTTTTTGTGTTAGAAATTTAAATGGAGACCATTTGAAAATTTATCGATTAAATCATTTAATAAACCCATGATGTGTTTCTTTTTTAAGATTTTATTTATTTATTCATGAGAGACACAGAGAGAGAGGCAGAGACATAGGGAGAGGGAGAAGCAGGCTCCTCACAGGGAGCTCAATGTAGAACTTAATTCTGGAACTCTGGAATCATGCAATGAGCCAAAGGCAGATGCTCAACTGCTGAGCAACCCAGGCATCCCCCAATGATATGTTAATAAAGAATATATTTTTTATCAGAAATAACTGTATTTTCAAAAAAAATAGAAGAGTGGAATTATTTTACCTTTTTTTTTTTTTTTTTTTGCAGATTTTGTTAACATCCAGCTTATTGGAAGGTAACTAGGTCTTGATGCCTATTAGTCGGTTGCATTATCACACCTGTATACCTTCCCCCAGACCCAGAGGAAACCTCAGAAACAGGGAGGAGAAAGAGAAGCATCAACAGGGGAGACAGAGACAAAGCCACCCTTTCCCACTGACACTGGACAGCCCAAAGTAAGCCTGACCAGAACCTAAAGCCAGGCTTTAGTTTCCCATTTATTTGGAATTGTTATTATAAGGGTGTGGGCATATTATTAAAGTTTGTGTTTTTTTAAGCAAACTCAACACCCAACATAGGGCTCAAACTTACAACTCTGAGGTCAAGAGTTGCATGCTCTCCTGACTGAACCAGCCAAGTGCCTCGGAAGTGGGCATATTATTAAGCTAACAAGTTACCAAATGACTTCTCATTTTCTGAGAATAATCTGAAAAGCAGGGGGTGAGAGGAAGGAGTAAAGTTTGCTAATGCAATGGCAAGATTTGCTCGCTTTACATAATGGTTATAAAGATAAACACATCATTATTAGGCAGCCATAAGGAAGGATGAGCTCCTGCCATTTGCCACAACATGGAGAGACCTAGAGGGTATTACGCTAAGTGAAATGTGACTGAAAAAGAAATAATCATAGGATTCCACTCGTATGTGGAGCATTAGAAAACAAATGAACAAACCAAAAGCAGAATCAGACCTATGAATATGAAGAACTGGTGGTGGCCACAGGGGTGGGGGGAGATGGGCAAAATGAGTGAAGAGGAGTGGGTGATCCAGGCTTCTAGTTATGGGACAAATAAGTCATGGGGATAAAAAGCACAGAATATGGAATAGTTGTTGATACTGAAATAGTACACTTGCAGTGAGCACAACTAACATATGGAGTTGTTCATTGACAACATCATACACCGGACAATCAGGTAGCTTCATGTGTCAACTACACTCAAATAATTTAAAGATTTTATTTATTTATTCATGAGAGACACACAGACAGAGGGACAGACACAGGCAGAGGGAGAAACAGGCTCCCTGTGGGGAGCCCAATGTGGGACTTGATCCCAGGACCCCGAGATCACGACTTGAGCTAAAGGCAGACGCTCAGCCCCTGAGCTACCCAGGTGCCCCTCAAATAATTTTTTTAAAAAGATAAGCACACCATGCATGGGACCTTTACAAAATACCCCAGATTAAGGAAAAGGGAACATTCAAAAAAGGAAATTCAAAAAAGGATCCTAAAATTGTTGGAATGGGAAATTATGCGACATCCTGGCTAGACTCCAAGAAGACTGGGCTTTTATGCATCAGGAGCAGAAAAGCTTAGAGAAAGACAGGATGGAAATGGGTAAAGGATAATCTGAAAAGCAGGGAGTGGGAGGAAGGAATAAAGTTTGCTAATGAGATGGCAGGATTTGCTTGCTTTACATAATGGTTATAAAGATAAACACATCGTTATTACCATTATTAAGCAGCCATAAGGAAGGATGAGGTCCTGCCATTCGCCACAACATGGATGGACCTAGAGGGTATTAAATTACACTAAGTGAAATTAGTCAGGCTGAAAAAGACAAATAATCATAACCTCCCACCCCCACCCCACAGCACCTCCTGGTAATAGACTCCAACCACACGCCAGCCACTGGTGTAGACACATGACTCGGACAATTATACAGACGAATTAAAGTCCTTTTCCTTCATTTTCAAATGGAAACTTACAAAGAGAAATCGTCTTCCTTCTCAGGAAATGGACCTTAATGACAGGCATCTGGGGCTCCCAGTGAGCTTGTCCCACGTCCCACAGGGAGAGAATGAAGGCAGTAGAAAAAATGGTGATGATAGTGAACATTAATTCAAAGCTCACTATGCACGAGGTGCTGTTCCAAAGCTGTGTGAGCGAACTTATACTGTCTTCACTCTTCCTGGCAGGGACTGCTGCTTGCCCCCATTAGCACTCTAAGGGCAAGGAGAAGCCATTGAGGGGCTATAGGAAGCAGTGTGAGGGCAAAATCCCAGCTCTGCTTCAGAGCAATCCCTGGAGCTCTACTATAGAGAATGCATTGGAGAAATTCACGCTAACGGCAAGGAGGCCAGCGAGCAGCATGGGGGTCTTGTGCCCAGAGAGCCACCTAATCAGAACTTTAGCCCCATCCTTAAAATTTTAGTTATGTAGCATAACGTAGTGGTCACTTCAGGATTCTGAGCAATTTTCTGGTGATCAAAAAAAATCCCACTGAATAATCCATATCATGATGTGTTCAAAAAGATATGTAGGCTAATAAATGCTCGAGCAGTAGACAATATTTGCCTTTCTATTTGTCTTCCATGCAGGACTGTGATTATTCTGGATATACTATGCCTTAGAAAATCCGAATTGTGTGTATGTATAAAATGGGTAGGTAAGTGAATATTTGAACAAGTCAGTTATGTTATCACTAGGGGTGGGACTTTGACTTGCAGTGATTTCTTTATAGGTGCTCACTTTTTTGATCATTTCTAATTTTCTATAATGAGCATATATTACTTTTATATCTAGAAAATCATAAGCATATGCAATGTTATAAATGCCATAAGATCATTTTATGTATAAATATATATGTGTGTGTGTATACAGCAAAACAAGTGGAAGAAAGTTACCCCAAATTATTAACAACAGTGGTGGTGACTCTAGGCAATTTTTAAATTTCCTTTTACTTTTATGCATTTTGCCAATTTTCTTTAATGAGCATGCATTACTTTTTAAAATGGGAAACATAGAATTTATGGTTCTAATTTTTAAAAGAAGTAGGGCTAGAGGGCTCATTATTTTTAAAAAATATCTTTTTTTAATTTGGAGCACCTAGGCAGCATAGTTGGTTAAGCGTCTGACTCTTGGTTTTTGGCTCAGGTTGTGATCTCAGGGTTGTGAGACTGAGACCCAAGACTCTGTACTCAGCATGGAGTCTGCTTGAGATTCTCTTTCCTTCCCTCTCCTCTCCCACTCATGCTTATGTTCGCTCTCTCATTCTCTTTCAAATAAATAAAATTTATTTAAAAATTTTTTAATTAATTAATTTAAGGTAGGCCCCACCCCCAGTGTGGGGCTTGAATTCATGACCCTGAGATCAAGAGCCACATGCTTAACCAACTGCAAATGTAGCCATTCTGCAGCAGAACTCCATTCATGAAGGGATGCTCCAATCATCATACAGAGGTTGGTTTAGATTGGGTAGACTCAGACTTGAATAGGAGTACAGCTGCATACCCACCTTACAGGGCAGTGTGCCATCAGCCTGCTCTGACTTTTGCCCCTCTTTCTTTTTTTTTTTTTTTTTTAAGATTTTATTTATTTATTCAGAGACACACAGAGAGAGAGGGGCGGAGACACAGGCAGAGGGAGAAGCAGGCTCCATGCAGGGAGACCAATGTGGGACTCGATCCTGGGTCTCCAGGATCACACCCCAGGCTGCAGGCGGTGCCAAACCGCTGCACCACCGGGGCTGCCCCCCTCTTTCTTTCCTTTCCAGGACAGTATGTGTATCACTCTCTAATACGCAGAGAATGTATTAGTTCCATTTGTAATGAGGGAATTGGTTGAAGCAGGGGCCAGAGGGATGAATGAGTGGTAGCTGTTCCCCTTGGAGAGGGCACGCTGGTCTGCCCAGCCCCTGTCACTCCCTGCTATATCTCTTATGAGACAAGTACTCTTGCCTATGAGGAGACACAATTTCTAGGGTATGTTTACTCTTAGCCTAACATTATGTATGTTCATTGCATTAAGAGGTAGTGAGGGGGTAGTGAGGACAATGCCAACTCTGAGAGCATAAGCCCCATCTCAAGGTGAGGGGGTGGGTGCTACACCTCTCACTTGCAGCCAATCATTACAGTGTGGAAATGCCAGCCCAGAGTGGCCTATCTTTTTATATTTTTAAAGGATAAAAGTACACAGATTTTAAAATGATGACAACTAATTCATTTAAAAATTAAATGCTCCCTTGGGACGCCTGGATGGCTCAGTGGTTGAGTATCTGCCTTTGGCTCAGGGTGTGATCCCGGGGTCCTGGGATTGCATCCCACACTGGGTTGCCCTAAGGGAGCCTGTTTCTCTCTCTGCCTCTCTCTCTGTGTCTCTCATGAATAAATAAATAAAATCTTTAAAAATAAATAAATAAACACCTTCCTTGGACATTGAAAACTAGGAAGGTAATCCCACTTCCTGGTAAGTCATAGGACATAGGTTTTTATACTAAAAGGTGCTGGCTACGTAAGGGGTTATTGAACAGTATAAGCAGAGTATAATCTATATACACCTCAGACAAAGTCTACTTCCCTGAGCTAGCCTTGAGATGGCATTGTGCTTATTTCCACGATGCCCTCCTTACAGGTCAGCAAAACTCCCAAAGATTCTGAGCTGGACTAGTCTTTGTTCTCACTATGCAGCAGCTCTGAGACCCCTGGGAAGCTGTGTCACCAAGAGAAAGTCAGTGTAGCAGTAAATTAAAATCATGTCAAACTACAGCAGAAAGAGAAAGATGAAACACCAAATCCCAAACATCTAAATCTCTCCCTCAAACCTTCACTTCTCACCACAGATTCTCAGGCAGGAATATATGCAACAAGAGCAAAGTAGAGAGGTATGTATGATTGTCGAGGGCCACGTGGAATTTTCATGAACTTAGAGCACCCTGGAGATTCTTTTTTATTTTTTAAAGATTTTATTTATTTATTCATGATAGACATAGAGAGAGAGAGAGAGAGAGAGAGAGGCAGAGACAGAGGCAGAGGCAGAGGCAGAGGGAGAAGCAGGCTCAGTGCCAGGATCCTGACGTGGGACTCGATCCTGGAACTCCAGGATCGCACCCTGGGCCAAACGCAGGCATCAAACCGCTGAGCCACCCAGGGATCCCCTACCCTGGAGATTCTTTTTTTTTCTCTAGTTAAGAGCTGGGGGAAGAAAAGAGGGAGAGACTCTTCCTAAGTCCAGGGTTTAATCAGAGTGTCAGATGTCTTAGACCAAATCAATTTTGGTTCAAGGCCAGCTCCAGGTCAACTTCTATCAACCACGAAGAAGCTCTCAAAGGACAAAAAGCCCAAATGGAGAAAAAGATGGCTTGTCCTTCTTTTAGAAAAAAAAACAAAAAAACAAAAAAAACGCTCCATCCCCATCTTGCTTATCCAACCCTGTGAACAAATATGCCTCAAAAGTATGTGGGTTGGGCAGTGGTGTTGGAGGGAAGATGGGGGAGCATGGTATAGACAGCCATGGTGGCATTGAGCTGGGCGGCCCCTCTCTCCACTGGAAGAAATCACTGCCCTTTTGATTTCCCTGGGTGTGTGAAGAAAGGGTGTCCCTGGGGTTCACTTTGGACTAGACTAAATACTATGTTGGAAGTTTTATCAATCAAAATCAGAGGCCTTCCTCTTTGGATTCAGGGTACGCAAAGAGGAAGAGAGGTAGCCCGGGGAGTTACTGTGAGCTTCTGCTCTCTTGGAGACCAGACATTTTCCTGTCTTCCCTGGTATCTTAAGGGCTCCACTCAAGCCTATGGACAATCAGTGGGCACTGGTATCCTTTCCATGGAATGAAAGCAATAGGTCAGAGAAGTTCCCCAGGTTCTCTGCTCCTTCCTTGGCTGCCTTGCCAGATCTCTTCTGACCCCTCTGAGGCCCAGTCAAGTGAGCAGCTCACCCTTCAAAGCCATGTGATCGTGTCTTTGATCCTGCTCTCAGAATCGGACGACACAGGTCAAGCTAAGACAGGGGAAGTTGGGTTTGCCTCTAGGCCACACCAGGCCCACCCATCATTCTCTTCTGTTTCCCCACAGAAGTTAAGCTTAGCTCCAGCTCCCCATAAGCTCATCAGAGAGGGCTGCATGATTTGCTCCTGAAAACTCATGTGGAGGAAATCTGCCCACTAAGGCCAATAGGCAACATAGGAGAGTGCTAAGGGCTTTGGCTGTGGAAGCCAGGCCACTGCTCTCTGAGACCTTATATTTAAACTCTTCACGCTGCAGACAACTCATCTGCAAAGATGAGATTTCAGTTGTGCTTAAGTCATAGGGTTTTGTGAGGACGAGATAAGTTAATACATGTAAAGCACATAAAACAGTGCTGAGCACAGAGTAAGCTCTCAGTAAATGTTAGAAGAGGTTGTGACTTATTTTAATATACTGAGTGTGTGTGTGTGGAGGAGGAGGGATTAACTATATAAATTTCCTCCTGTCTCAGACAGTGACTAACTCCCTTGTTACAGCAAGCTCTGAATAAAGAGCCTCTGCTTTTTCTCTTTTAGGTGGTCTTTATTTCCAGAGTCTCAGAGATTTGGGGTTGTTTCTCTCAGCAGGTAGCATTATCTACTTGGAAAAATACAGGTCCCAGCCCTTGTGAGGCCAGATGTCTGGAAGACTTCCTTTATCCAAGGTGGAGGACTGTGAGGAGTCCTCCATAGAGTCTGCGTCTCAAACCTCAGCATGCACTGGAATCATCTGGAAGTCCTCTGAAACACACTGCTAAGCCACACTCCCAGAGCTTCCTTTTGGGTGGAGCTGAGTCAGGGATGAAGAATCTGCCTTTCTAACATGCTCCCAGGTGCTGCTGATGGCCTGGGGTCACACTTTGAGAACCACTGGCCCAACCTAGAGCAAACCAGGCCTAATCATCCCACTCTGGGGTTTATATAGGGCTGGGGTCAGCCTCCCACTTGAGGGCTGTTGCTCTTTCTTTTACTTCAACCTTGGCCTCAGTATCTACAGGGCCCTCAAGGGGCAAGAGGCAAGGGTGGCCTCTTTGAGAGTGTGTCTATCATCCCTCCAGACTCTTGGAAATAAGAATGTCTGAAGGAACCAAGAGAGAAAAAGAGGTGGAAGCCGAGGAATGGATGAGAAGGGGGTGGCGGGTGGGGAGTGGGCTGGAAAAGAGATAGAGATCTAGAAACACAGAGAATCAAAAGTGATGGTAGAGAGGGGGGAGTTAGCTCTCCCATGCCCTTAGCCCTGTAGAAGGAAGGGTTCCCCAGAAAACAATGGTTCTCAGCTCTGGCAACACCCTGGAATCACCTGGAGATATTTCAACATGTCCCAAGGCTGAGGCCCTGTCCCCCAGATACTGCTTCAGTGACCCCAGGGTGGGCCTGGGCATTGGGACTTCTAAAAATCCCCTGGTGACTGTGACATGTGGCTGCAGCTGAGAAGCCCTGGAAGAGAAGACAGGTACACTCATCTCCGACCCCTGGAAGGTCCCCTTGTGGACCGTACCCCTTATCTCCTGGGTGTAAGCTGGTCCATCTGGTTCTGCATCTCTGGTTAGGAAGCAAGGGGCAGGGCTGGAGCTCCAAAGACAGAGAGACACTGAGAAGGAGCTGAGATCTCCCACTTTCCTGGAGGTAAGCAGAAAGAATCTGGAAAGTTCTCTCTGATCTGAGAGACAATGGCTATTAGGCAAGGCATCAAGGATCTTTTCTCTTCTTCCCAACCCCAGGGGCCCCTGAAGAACAGCAGCCAGTGTTCATCACGATGCTTTCTCCCCCTCCTCCCCATCCCACCTGACCCCCACTGACCAGTTCAGAGAGGAGCACAATCTTTCAGAGGTTTGATAAGACATGCATTATTACTTGGTTCACTCATGCAGTCAGGACGGAGCATGCATCTCACAAATTTACGATCCCGTTTCCATGGGAAGGGTTGGCTCCCTCAAGCTTCTCAGAAGTGTGATTTCTTCCAGAATCTAGAGTATCATATCCAAGAACTAAAGTTCATGCCAAGACCCAAGAACTCCCACAATCACACAAAAGAGATTGCTGAGAAGGTGTGTTTTCTGCAGCTTTCCTTGTTCTGCCCCCACCGACTATATCCTGGGTGGAAAATGTACAGTTACACCCTTTAGATGATTATGATTAATGTGTAGGATTCATTTTTTTTAATGAAGAGCTTCATCAACTCTTCATAGTGCATTTTTGTGGGACAATTATGGGTGAGAAGCAAACGAGGATTGCTATTGTTTCGCTCATTTAATTGAGCAAGTATTTCTCTCATCCTTCTGGGAATTAAACACTGAAGGGTGGACAAACACAGGGAAATCCATGCATATTAATTTCTGGTGTATTGCCTTCATTCAAAAGCAGGGCAGAAATCAAGAGCTAGGCCTGTGCTGTGGTTTATAGAGAGGGTGAAGTTTCGCCCTTCACATCTCCTATAGACACTGTTCTGATGGGATCACGAGCCCAGTGCCACACTGATGGGGGTGGAGAGGGGACAGAAAGGTCTGGTTAGTTTGGTCATACACTTCAGTTTTAGGGCTGGATACTGAACCCTACCAGGAGCACCTCGACTGGGGTTAGGGTAGAAGGCGGTTCATGGGTGGAGGTATTTTCCCCAAAGAAAACGTGGTAACAGTTTCTAGAAGAAGGGTGAATGAATGGATGCAGGGGTAAAAACACAAACAAAACCGATGTCCATCAAACCACCTTTCTGCCGACTTTTGAATAACTGGCTGAGTGCGGTGTAGAGATTGACTAGATTCAGAAAGTAGACAGCCTCTAGCATTGCCCTTTTGGATTGTCACTAAATGGCTTGTTCTCTCTGAAGACAACACGATAGCCCATCCATCACTGCATCCCCAAGGCACGCAGAATAAATGATGGGCAAATGCATTCCTGCTCTCAGAAGTGTAAGATCACTACCTCCACAGCCCCCAGAACAGGCTGGGTCATGGAGAGAAAAAGAATGCAGTTAGAACCATTAATAGCCAGGGGCCCCTGGGTGGTTCAGTGGTTGAACATCCATCTTCAGCTCAGGTTGTGATCCTGGGGTCCTGGGATTGAGGCTGCATCAGGCTCCCTGCAGGGAGCCTGTTTCTCCCTCTGCCTGTGTCTCTGCTGCTTTCTCTCTGTCTCTCATGAATAAATAAATAAAATCTTTAAAAAAAGAGCCATCAATAGCCATTAATGAGAAAGCACATTATGTTGTTTAAAATTATATCTAGCTAGGGACATTTAATGTAACCTCTCCCAACTTCTCACTAGAATAACTAGAATAAGAGAACAGGAAAAAAGAATTCTCCTCACTTTCACAGCTGTGACTGAAGATTTGCCTGATTCCACAATCTGGAAAGATGGACTTTTTACTCTAAAATATATGGAAACCACCAAACCCATTCTGATTTTGACTTTGAGACTAAGACAACTTTATGCCTTCTCCACATTGAGTTCCTGCCAACTAAAAGACCTGAAAGTAGCTAATCTAAACTAGAGGTTGGCCAGGTCGCCTGGGTGGCTCAGGCAGTTAAACACTTGCCTTCACTCAGCTCTAGGTCCTGATCCTGGGTCCCGGGATGGAGCCCCAAATCAGGCTTCCTGCTTAGTGGGGAGTTTGCTTCTCTCTCTGCCCCTCACTGGCCTTGTGCTCTCACTCTCTCTCAAATAAATAAATTATTTTTTAAAAATCAATAAAAATAAACTAGAGGTTGGTCAATTTGTTTCCAGAGAGAGGTAAATATTTTAGTGACTTTTTAAAAAAGATTTTATTTATTTATTCATGAGAGACCCAGAGAGAGAGGCAGAGACACAGGCAAGAGTGAGAAGCAGGCTCCATGCAGGGAGCCCGATGTGGGACTCGATCCCAGGACCCCAGGATCATGCCCTGAGCCGAAGGCAGACGCTCAACCACTGAGCCACCCAGGTTCCCCAGTATTTTAGGTTTTGTGGGCTATTCTATCTGTGTAGACTTGAACAATTCAACTCCACCCTTGTAGTGTAGGAAAAAAGTCACATAGAGGCAGAGACACAGGCAGAGGGAGAAGCGGGCTCCCCATGAGGAGCCCAACACGGGACTCGATCCCAGGACCCCAGTACCATGACCTGAGCCACTGAGCCACCCAGGTGCCCCTCCAATTGATTTAAATTTGCAAAAATTAGGCGCTGGGTTGGATTTGGCCCACAGGCTATAGTTTACCAACCTGTGACAGTAACCATGTGACGTGACCAATATTTTACCCCCTTATAGCATACAGTTTAATCTTACCACACACTTTCTATTCTCATCATCTTTCTACCCTCAGAAACAGAAACTCTTATTAAAAGATGGCCCTGGAGGAGATTGGATTCTGGGAGGTGTGTAGCCGCAGGCAGGAAATAGTCTTTAAATACGATAAAAGTACCTTCTCCGTGGTTATGAAACTATGACGATTTCTCTGATCCTCCAGCTACAATCTTCCAGACCTTCCCCACTTCACTTCCTTGCTCTTCCCACAGTCATGGAAGGTCTGATTTCATTTCTTTCTGGCTTTTTTTTTTTTTTTTTTTTTTAGAGATTTCATTTATTTATTCAAGAGAGAGAGGCAGAGACATAGGCAGAGGGAGAAGCAGGTTCCCCACGGAGAGCTCAATGCGGGACTCGATCCCAGGACCCCAGGATCATGCCCCAAAGGCAGACACTCAACCATTGAGCCACCCAGGTGCCCCTAAGGTCTGATTTCTATAAGAAACTCCTAATTTCCATAAATCTTGGAGTGGCTCTGACCAAGCCCAGACTCATTCGTCCCTATGCCCTGTCAGTAGAAAACTGTCTTGCCAGTTCATGGTTATCCAATCACTTGATGTCTGTATAAGCTAGTCAGGATTCTTTCCTTTTACCCTCTTCTGGGGAGGGCTGGAAGATCCCAGAGGAACTTAAGTATCCTCTGGTCATCAGGAGAGGATCTACAACTGTCCTATGTCCTCACCGAGATATAAACCATCTGGTATAGTTGGCCCTGGTAACCATGCACTGTCATTCACCAAGCCTCTAAGTGATACAGGTACATAGACTTCGTCCTTCTCAGCTAAGCCCCAGGCGGACCCTTCAAGCATTTCTATGCTCTTCTTAGCCATCCAACAAATATCTTGGGAACTATCCACCTCTGTCCCCTGAACATGCTAAGGCAAGGCAGCATCGAAAGTCTGCTATCTGCTTACTCTCCTTAGACCCTGCTCTCATCCATTGCTGCACTAACACCAGGGGTTCCCTGGGAAGCCAGGGTCAAGTGCCCCCTTCTCCTGCACACCCTAGTATTTCTGTAGTAGCTCTCATGTCCTGTCCCCTTCCTCGGACTCTCCTGAAAGGCTTAATAATTCTACAGATTATCTAAGTTATCCTCCACTTTGCTTCCGTGGCTCTCCTTCCCATTATGTGTCCTCACTAGGAAATGTGCTTATTATCCATCTACAGGTTAGCACATATGTTCTAGCCTCTCAGTCTCCAGACTGTGTGCCCTGTGTTCTCAAAACTGACTCCTGCAATTAAAACAAACGAGCAATACCACACAAACCTTTTTTCCCTCTTAAGTGCTTAGCTCTTACAATCAAAGAAAAGAAATAGCATGGCTTTCAAGACTATTGTCTCTGTTGTGTGTTTGAAAACTATTCAGATATTCAATAGACTGTTTGAAGCTGTATCCACACTCCCCTGAGGCATTAAATGTCACTAACTCAGTGAGTTGAGAGCCACAGGACAACATCAAAACATATAGGAATAAAAAATAAAAAATAAAAAAAAACCTCAATTAGTATTTCAAAATGTATCCCTTACTTGTAATTTTGAGCACACTTTATCAGTTTACATTACCAGAGAAGCCGACCAGAAAGTGCAAGTAGAAAATAGGTAATAATCAAAGATTCCATAGAACACTTTACTACTGCGAAGAAACCCATCATTATGAGAACTGAAAGCACTCTCACAATTTAGGTAAAAATCAAATCAATGGGACTTTAGTTATATCCTAAAACATTTTTTTTTCTTTAAATCACAGAACTAAAAAGGGAAGAAAAAAAACTGCCTTAAACAATTATGTAGTTTCAAAATGTTACCTACCAAGGAACAAAAATCAGGCTGGCTTCAGACTTCTCTTCAACACTAAATTTCAAAAAAGGGATTTCTACAGAGGTTTGAGGGAAAATAGATATTGCCCTAAATGATATACCTACTTAGTCCTGGGCTGGAGACAGATTTGGCAGCTATTAGCATAAAGGGAGGAATTTTTACTTGGGATGAAGAAGTTCATGCAAGGATAGATTTTTTTTTTAAGATTTTATTTATTTATTTATTTATTTATTTATTTATTTATTAATGCAATTTTTTTAAATTTTTATGATAGAGAGAGAGAGAGAGGCAGAGAGAGAAGCAGGCTCCATGCCCCGGGAGCCCGACGTGGGACTCAATCCCCGGTCTCCAGGATCGTGCCCTGGGCCAAAGGCAGGCGCCAAACCGCTGTGCCACCCAGGGATCCCCAAGATTTTATTTATTTATTCATGAGAGACACACAGAGGCAGAGGGAAAAGCAGGCTTCCTGCAGGTAGCCTGATGTGGGACCGGATCCAAGGACCCCAGGATCACCCCCTGAGCTGAAAGCAGATGCTCAACCCCTGAGCCACCCAGGTACCCCCATGAGGTTGTATTTAAAATGCAATCATGTTTATTTGTATGGATCTTTCTACATAACTATTTTTGGGCACAACATTCCGAGTACAAGAAACGGCATGCCCCTTTTTATTTTTTTAGTTATGAAGTATTTCATACATACACAAGAATGTATAGGATACATAAGTATGGTTTAAGAAGAATGAATAGTAAAAGGAAAACCCATAAGCCAGGTGAAGAAATAAACCATTACCAGGGACAGGAAAGACCCCTGTGTGTCTCCCACCATCCCACACCCCTTCCACTTCTGAGCAGCAATCAAAATCTGAATCTTATGATAATAGTTCCCTGACTTTTCTCCAGATTACTTGGTGTGTATGCCTGTCTAACAAAATATTGTTTGTTTGGTTTGGTTTAAAACTTCTAAGAAACATAATACAAGATACATTTATCTGCAACTTACCTTTTTGTTTAACATTATGCTTTTGAAACCCATCTGTGTTAATATACGCAGCTACAGCTCATTTCCTCTTCACGGCTGTATAGTATTTTATTAGATGAATGGCATACACCACAATTTATCTATCTGTTCTATCACTGGTAAACAGTCTGTTTCCCATGATTTTGCTCTTATAAACAATTAATATTCTATACATGCCTCCAGAATGGAGTTCTGGGTAGCTTGAGTTTTCCTTTGGCACATGTTTCCGATATATCTGCCCATTTGCATCAGACTTCTTCATTTAGTGGCATCTAAGATGGCTGCAAGGAGACTACTCTACCAACACATGCACGCTCTTTCATTCAAAACTTCATCATGGGGTGCCTGGGTGGCTCAGTTGGTTAAGCATCCAACTCCTGATTTCAGCTCAAGTCATGATCTCAGGGTCCTGAGTTGGACTCTGTGCTAGCATGGAGTCTGCTCGTCCCTCTCCTACTCTCTCTCAAATAAATAAATAAAATAAAATTTCATTATTGTTTTGAATACTTGATATGAAATGGTTGATGTAGATTCAATATCCATTAGCAGCATCATGAGAAATTTCAACATTGTGTTTGTCCATGAAGAAAAGGACCGTTAGATTCTGTAAACATAATGTCAACTGCTAAATTTTGAAAGATTGTAAAGGCTTTACATTTTGCATTGTGCTTGGTTGTGTGAACAAAATCTTGCCAATGATGACTGTCTAGAATTTAAAGAGATCATTATTAAAAAGTGTTGAATAGGGATTGCACAAAGTAAAAAAAAAATCTGCTATGAAGAAAAACTTATGCTCATAGAAGGAAGTTTCAGTTTCTAATTTAAAAAAATGGAAATAAAGGCACCTGGGTGGTACAGTCAGTTAAGCCTTTAACTCTTGGTTTTGGATCAGGTCCTGATCTCACAGTTGTGAGACTGAGCCCCAGGTCGGGCTCCACACTCAGCGCAGAGTCTGCTTAAAACTCTCTCCTCTGTCCCTCCCTACTTCTAAAATAAATAAATAATTTTTTTTTTAAAAAGGGAAATAATTTCATCTGAATAGTTTTACAAATTCAGTATTGTCTTTAATACTCTCTGTAGCAGCCAGCCTCTTGGCTGGCACCAATAATTCTTGTCCCCTGATATTCACATCCTGGTCCACTTCCCTCTCAAACTGAATAGGGTGAATCTGTGTATGAGGACTATTGCAGAAATGACGGTGTGTCCTTCCAAGGCTAGGCTGTGAGGGACATTGTGGCCTCTGTCTTGCCTGCTCCCTCTTAGATCACTTGGTCTAGGGGAAGCCAACCATAATGTTATGAAGACATCAAGTACCCAATGGCTCTGACTCCCAGCCATGGGAGCAAGCCATCTCGAAGTGGCTCCTCCAGACCTGGTCAAGCCTTTAGATGATGCAGCCCCTGGTGACATCTTGTGATGTGAAGAAACATTGTGAAAGATCCCGAGCCAGCACCACCCAGATAAGCGGCACCCAAATTCCTAAGTCATCATAAACTATGTTACATAATAAGTGTTATTAAGCTGCTAACTTGTCATGTCATTTGTTACCCAGTAATAGATAGCTAACACATTTGTTATTTTACTTCCCTTACTGTAATTATACAATATAAACTTGATGTCAGTTGCTTTCAAAAAACCCCATTTAACTGTCCCCCCACTTCCTTCTAAAATTAAGATAAAGGTGTGTTTTTAGAGGGAAAAAAGGGAAAGCTGGGATTGCCAGTGTTCAGGAGCCTTCTCTCTCAGATACACATCCTCAAGTCATCTCTATCGGTTCCTGGGTTTCTATTTTTATGTATATTGGGGCAAAGGACAATAGGATGAAAGGCAAAATAAGCCACGGTTGGGGTAGTAGAAACTTTATTTGAAGGGTTTACAGGAAGTTAATGGCTCTGATTTCACTCGCTCTATAAAACATGATCAGGATTCACACATTTAGGGCAGCCAGGGTGGCTCAGCAGTTTATTGCCACCTTCAGCCCAGGGTGTGATCCTGGAGACCTGGGATCGAGTCCCTGAACGGAGCCTGCTTCTCCCTCTGCCTGTGTCTCTGCCTCTCTCTCTCTTTCTGTATCTCTCATGAATAAATACATAAAATCTTTTAAAAAATAAATTATATCATGCTTTCCTCTATGCAAAAATAAAAACTCTACAAAACTATGATATGTGTAAGAAGCCTCCAACACTTCTATCTTTCCCTGATGGTTTTTTTGCAATGACAATCATCATATTCATCTTAAAATTATTTAAGTGTGGGCTGCCTGGGTGGCTCAGTCAGTTGAGTGTCCGACTCTTGTTTTTGGCTCAAGTCATGATCTCAGGGGCCTGGGATAGAGCCCTGAGTCAGGCTCTGTGCTCAGTGGGAAGTCTGCTTGGATTCACTCTCTCCCTGTCCCTCTGCCCCTCCCCCTACTCATGTGTGCTCACTCTCTCTCTTGCAAATAAATTAAATGTTTAAAATAAAAAATAAACTCATTTTAGTGCCTCTGCTTTGTCCCTTTACTCACAGTTGGTCTTCCTACTGTTTAACAATGATAAAACACTCTTTACAAACATAAAGATTCATTTTCTATTGTGAACATTTTTCATCATAGCACCTCCTGTGCCCTGGTTATTATGAAGTCAATCATTTTACTTTCTAGCTACCAACTTTTCCTGAGGGGTTCTTGTTAGCTGAGTTCCCTTTGATAACTGCTTATTCTGTTAATGTTCTTTTGAAGCCTGTTACAACATTCTTTCTTCTTCTTCTTCTTCTTTTTTTTTTTTTTTTTACCAGAAATTCTGCAGTTTCTGATTGATTAAAATCAGGGTGGTAGGGCAAGGGGAGAGCTCATTTCAGACCTGCAGCTCTCATGCTGCCAGGCTGTCCCTGTCCGTGTCCCATTCTCCCCTTACATGATGCAAAGGGCCAAGCTATTTATATTCCTATAATGAAGAGGGATTCAGCAGGTGACAAATAATAATTTCTGAAGTCAGGAAAGGTGCTTCACCTCATTCTTTTTTGAAGATAAGATCCAGGTATCTCGCAGACTCTGAACATCCTGCATATTTAAAAGCAATTTTAGGGAGTCCTGAGTGACTCAGTGGTTGAGCATCTGCGTTTGGCTCAGGTTGTGATCCCGGGGTCCTGGGATGGAGTCCCGCATTGGGCTCCCTGCAGAAAGCCTGCTTCCCCCTCTGTCTATGTCTCTGCCTCTCTCTATGTATCTCTCATGAATAAATAAATATTTAAAAAATAAATAAACACACTTTCATGCATCTAAGAATTGATTGGAGCCATACTCATGTAAATCACAGTAATCTCAGAGTTTGAGTCCCCATGTGTCAGATTGAGCGCACACTCAAGGCACGAACAAAACAGGACACTAAAAAAAAAAAAAAAAAAAACACAAGATTTTATTTATTTACTCATCAGAGACACAGGCAGAGGGAGAAACAGGCTCCACGCCGGGAGCCCGACGTGGGACTCGATCCCGCGTCTCCAGGATCGCACCCTGGGCTGAAGGCGGCGCTAAACCGCTGAGCCACCAGGGCTGCCCACCTTTTATTTATTATCTTTTAAAGATTTTATTTATTTATTCATGAGAGACAGAAAGAGAGAGAGAGAGAGAGAGAGAGAGGCAGAGACACAGGCTGAGGGAGAAGCAGGCTCCATGCAGGGAGCCCGACGTGGGACTCGATCCCGCGACTCCAGATCACACCCCTGGCCAAAGGCGGCGCCAAACCGCTGGGCCACCGGGGCTGCCCCCCCCCCACCTTTTTTTTAAATTATGGATATGGAAATTCTGAAACTGAGCTAAAACTAAACTATAATTTAATAGTAAATAGTAAATTAAATAGAAAACTCAGTTCTATGGAAGACTCCTAACTCTGAAACGAACTAGGGGTGGTGGAAGGGGAGGAGGGCGGGGTGGGGGGGGTGACTGGGTGATGGGCACTGAGGTGGGCACTTGACGGGATGAGCACTGGGTGTTATTCTGTATGTTGGCAAATTGAACACCAATAAAAAATAAATGTATTATAAAAAAAAAAAGAAAGAAAACTCAATTCTTCGGCCACACCAGCATATTTCAAAATGCTCGGTAGCCCCATCCACGGCCTTTTAAAGTATTGAAGTTCACACAGAAAAGCAACAAAACTTCCTTGAATCCGCTTACGTCTGTTTTACGATTTGATCCTGTTTTCAAGTGTGAATTGCACAATTTGGGGAGTAGGTGGGAGAACCATCATATTTTCAGCGTCTGGAGTCCTCTGAGGAATTTACTCTGACCTTCGGCAGCAAGGCCCTTAGCAGCATTCACACCCCGCGCTGCCCTCCACGCACCCCGTCAATAAACCATCGATTGTCCGGGAGGGTCCCGGGTGAGCACCTGCAGCCCAGAGACCCGGCATCAAATAGGAGCCGCGGCCCGTTTCCTAGCAACAGCGACGCGACCCCGCCCCCTGGCCTCGGCGTCGCTCTCCTACCGTGCGGCCGCGAGGGGGCGGGGCCAGGAGTCTCTTGCCCAATAGGAGGGGGGCGGAGGCGGAGTCCCGGCCGCGTCCGCGTCGCCAGGGAAACGGCGGCGTCGGCGGGAGTCGGCGCGCGATGCCGGGCGCGGAGGAGCGGGCGGCGCGGGCTGCCGAGAGCGGCGACCCGGGGCGCGGCGCCGCCGACCCGCGCCTGCGACTCCTGGGGGCCTACGTGGCCCGGAGCCTGCGGCCGGCCGCCGGAGTCTGGGAGCGCTGCGCGGGCACGTCCGAGGCGGAGCGGCTGCTGCACGCCTTCCTGGGCCGCGAGGCTGCGGGGGGCCCGCGGCCGCCGCTGCTGCTGGTGGTGCGGCCCGGGCCCGGGGGCCTGGCGGTGCGGCCCGGGCTGGACACGGGGCCCGAGGCCGGCCCGCCTCGCGCCAAGGGGCTCTTCTTCCTGCGCACCGGGCCCGAGCCGCCGGGGCCCCGCAGCCTCCGCGGCGCCGTGCTGTGCGGGGACCTGCCCGCCGCCCCCCTGCAGCACCTGGCCGCGATGTTCTCCGAGGTGAGGGTGGGCGGGTGACCCCGCGGCCCCGGAGCGGGCGGGGGCTGAGGGGGCGGGGCAGGGAGGGGTGTGGCCGAGGGGGCGGGGCCGGGGGCGGGGCCGGAGGGGATGGGGCTGCGGGGCCGGAGGGCGGGGCACGGCCGGAGGGGATGCGGAGGAAGAAGCCCGGGCACCCTGAGAAGTGCGAGGGAGCTGGAGCAAGCTGCGGAGGGGCTCAGGCTCGTGTCAGTCTTGGTCTGGGCACAAGCCAAAGTCAGGGGGAGGCCAGACTGAAGTTGCCTGCTGGATCCTGACCACTTTTTTTTTTTTAATTTATTTTTTATTGGTGTTCAATTTACTAACATACAGAATAACCCCCAGTGCCCGTCACCCATTCACTCCCACCCCCCGCCCTTCTCCCCTTCTACCACCCCTAGTTCGTTTCCCAGAGTTAGCAGTCTTTACGTCGGAGAAGGACAAACATTATATGTTCTCATTCATTTGGGGAATATAAATAATAGTGAAAGGGAATATAAGGGAAGGGAGAAGAAATGTGTGGGAAATATCAGAAAGGGAGACAGAACGTAAAGACTGCTAACCCTGACCACTTTTTAAGGCGCAGTATCTCTTAACCCCCTCTGTGGGCCGAGACTAGGGAAGACAGGTCGTGGCGAACAACAGGGCATCTCAGTGGGGTGAGTAAGGCAGCGGAGGGAAAAGGCCATCGACACACAGTGCCTACCCACAGAGGGGACTCAAAGGCGAAGGGGGTTTGGTTTTGATTTCATCTCATCCCTAAACCACACATCCATGAACCCAGTTGTCAGCCCTGTGCCAAGATGAGAAGTTGGGGCATCCGGTTGGAAATGTCCAACAGGCGTTTGGAGCCGTCCACCCGGAGCTGAGGGAGGAAGGTCTCCGGAGACGTGGGTTATACATCCTTCTAGAACACCGCAGCCAGAGCTTGGAGAGTACAGGAGGTTTCAGAGAGGGTGCTCTGCAGAGGCAAGATTCTTGGGACATTTAGAACTTTCTGGACTGGGAGTAAATTTCCCTGTAAGTTGAGTGTGTGTGTTTCTGGAGGCTTGATGCACTGGATCCTGCAGCTTGTAAAACAAATACTAATGGGGTACCAGTTATATGATATTTTGTGTGATGGAGGCTCTCAGGAATACCAAACAAAGAGAAGATGAGATCCCACCCATGCAGTTAATCCTCTTTTAATAAATATTTAAAACTCCTGTGACTGGGGTGGAGCTAGAACTCACATGACCTTGGCTGCAGTACTGGAGCTAGGTCCTTAGGCTCTCTGCTGGGCCAGATATGCTTTATCAGAAAGCTCTGGAGAGGGAGAATTTCAGGGAAGGGGCATGCATGACAGTCACCCCTTGGAGGGGCCCCGAGAAGCCAGGTTTCTCAGGAGACAGGGATGTATTTCAATCTTTTTAACAACCGGAATGGCTTTACTGCCGTGCATCGTCTGAACACCATCACTGCAGAGGTCCAAGCTTGGATCAAATCCCGCGCATGAATGATGATGATAGAAGGAAGTGCCATTGTGTTCAGAGGAGAGACATGTGTGTGGTTGGAGAGCCAGTGTTGAACCGGCTCCTGAACAAGAGGAAGGATCAGGGGACATAGACATCAAGGTAACTTTCAAGGCACTAGGAGCAGATTGCACAACGGTTTGGATGTGGAACTACACTTAGTACGTGTGGGGGACAGCGGGCCTATCTCAGAGTTGTGTCCCACCAAGGAAATGTATCCAGCAAGCCAAAGTAATTTTGAAATAGTTCAAACTCTCAAGTGCTCCAGAATTTTCATGGGTGTATCAAAAGAGACTGGAAACAAATCAAATGTTTATCTATCGAGGACTGGGTGAATGAATTAGGGTCTATCTATAGTTAAAAGGAATGATTGCTATGGAAGGAGTTCTTAAGTTAATTTGTATTTATTGTGGCAAATAAAAACCCACAGGAGATAAAATTCACTCTCCCAATAATTTCCAAGTGTACAGTACAATATCTCCAACCACACACACTGTTGGCCAGCAAGTCCCCAGGAACTCCCACCATCCGGCATGACTTAGTCTAAACCCACCAAACAATTCCCTCACTCTGCCTCTCCTGAGGCCCCAGCACCCACGATTCCACTTTCTGTTCCTATGAACTTGATAGCTCTGCTTTCCTCATATAAATGGAATCATGCAATATGTGTCTTTTTGTAACTGCCTTATTTCATTTAGCATGATGTCCCCGAGGTTCATCCACGATTGTAGCATGGATGAATTATGATGTAGAATTATTTTCCTTCTTAAGGCTGAGTACTATTCCACTGTACGAATACACCGCCCTTTCTTTATCCATTCATCCATGGATGGATGTGTAGGTTGCTTTCACCTCTTGGCTGTTGTAAATAGTGCTGCCATTTAAGATAATTTTTTTTTAAGGTGTAGAACTATAGTATGCTACCATTTCTGCTAAAAAGAGAAGAGAGGGAGGATGGAAAGAAGGAAGGAGCATTCATTAACAGAGTAATCCACAGGCCTGAGAAACTAGGAAGCTGAGGTACAAGGTACACTTATATTTTTTTTAAGATGTATTTATTTATTTTAGAGAGAATTTCAAACAGACTCCCTTTGAGCATGGAGCCCAATGCAGGACTCAATCCCAGGACCCTGGGATTATGATCTGAGCCTAAACCAAGAGTCAGATGCTCAACTGACTGAACCATCCAGGGACCCCAAAAATTATTTTTGGAATAGCTTCAGGCCTTAGCATTTCTCAAAGCCTGTAGCAGCATCTCCCATCTACTTCCTTACACATCCAGAAGCTGATCCTGTACTGTTTCAGCTCCCTGTTCACCTCCCATCCCCTAAGCCCCTCCTACCCTCCCCTTCCTGCCCACTCTCCCCTCTCTGTGGACCAGCCTGGCCCCTGGCTGCATGCTCCCCTCTTCCTCCCACACCCCGCAGAGTGACACTCAAGCTAGAGGAGCCCACATGGCTGAGAAAAGCCCTCCGCTGTTGGGGGTGGTGGTGGTTGATGTCAGCAAGAGGAAGAAAGCTATAAATTTCAGCATCATTTTGTTACCCTAGTACAGGGTCTTAAAAAAAAAATGCATCCAAGAAATGTTTCTCGGAATTGACAGAACTTAGTAAGTAGTTCCCTGCTGCCTGTCTTCGTCCTCCCAGCCACACCACTCACTGCTGCCAGGTGACTTTCTTTGAGCTCTGAGACTTGGATGCTATTTTGAAATTCTGTGTATTTAGAGAGGGAGCATGGGACGTGGGATCTGATGGGCCTGGGTTTGAATCCTGGTTCTGGAAAATGCATGTGTCACGTGACCTCTGGGGTCAGGGTCTAACTATCTTGCAGGAGTGTCATGAAATTTAGAAATAATATATTAGGATACTTGCAATAGTGTACTAGGTTGTAGGCATGCCCTAAGGGACAGGAATTATTGTCACTTGACTTCCTACTTGAAAGCGTCCTCACTTCTCTAACCCATCCTCATCATCTTGCCCATCCCTGCTCTCCCTGGAGGAGAGCTATATTTCCCCCCAGCCCTTCCATCTCTGAGCCGGGAGCTGGGACAGGTGTCCTCGCTCCCCCTTACTGCTTCTAGATTCATGTTGAAAAACCTCAGTTTGGATCATATGTCACCAGACGAAGCCACCCTGTCCCCTCATTGCTGTGTCATATACTGATGACACTGCCCCCGGCTCATAGTGACTCTTTCCAACATCTCTCCTGCCTTAACACATGGCGACTTCAGTAGACGCATGAATGATCCTTCCAATAAGCAGGCCTCTGGGATCCTTGAACCTTCCTCCCCTGGTGATCTTGTCCCCCTCCCTCCCTTCCCCAACCCTTCCTGTGGCCATTCCCAGACCTTACATTACTAACCCCCTCCCTTGTGATCCAATTTCACCCACCTCTTTCTCTGACCACTACTCTCATCTTTCAGCTCACTCCCCACAACGACCCACTACTGCAATCCCTGTTGGGGTCTCCATCCATCCATCCTGCCACCTTCCCGCTGTCTGACTCAGTACCCATGCGCTTTCCCCCACCCAGCTTGGGTGCATCATCATCATTCCCTTGCCTAAGCTTCTGACTCACTGGCCTCTGCTTGTTTTGTCATATTCATTTGGCAAAACCATACTTCTGATGAAAGCCAACCCTCTGTCTGTTCCATATACCCGCATCCGTGAAGTCAGTGGGGCTGAGAAAAACCAACATATTCCACTTAAAATTCATGGCCCTGAACCTGTAATAGGCCTTTTATGCTTCCCAGCTGACACCTCAAACTTCCAATTATCTTCTTGCTTTTCTAGATCACTTTTACACACTTTCTTTTCTTCCCCCTCAAATGTCCAAAATTTCTATCTGCCTCACTCTGACATTTTTGCTTCTTACTTGGATTTTAAAAATGGAAATAATAGAAGAAAACTTCCATAAATGCTTCCCTGCATCCCATCTGCCAAATATCCATACTCATCCTGCTCTGCCATCCCATCCATTGCTACAGGTGGACTGTCTGCTGTCATCTGATGGCAACCTCAAGACTTAAAACTGCCACTTTGGCTCTGAATCCCGTCTGTTCTGACCTCCTTAAAGAGGTCATACCAACAATTCTTTCCTCACTCCTATATTCTTTTTTTTCCCTTTTCTACTAGGTAAATCCCGATCCTCCCACCAGCCATCATCCCATTTCTGTGATCCCCTCTACAGCAAAATGTCTAGAACATGTGTCTGTTCCTGCTGTGCCCCCTTCCTTTCCTGTTTTAGCTGACAGTCATCCTCATATTGCATGGAAGAGAAAGTAAAGACCTTGTCAGCATTGCCAGTGACTTCCACTTGACTAAATGGCATGACCCTTTACTAGTCCTCTTCCTGTTTGACCTGTGAACAGCATTCAGCAGGGCTCCTGATGACCCACTCCTCCTGGAAGTCCCTTTCTTCACTTGGTTTTCAGGACGCCAGTCTTCTGGGTTTCCTCCTTTCCATTGATGGTACTCCCTCTTCCTCCCAACTCCCTCACCTTGGAGAGCCCTTGGGCTCACTCCTTGGACACCCTGCCTTCTTTATGTGACCTCAGTTCCTTGGGAGCGCTCATTCACCTGCAGAGTTTCACAGACCATCTGTATCTGACATCTACGGCATTTGTCATCTCCAGCCTTTGCTTCTCTGAAATCCCAACTACCTACTCAATGTCTCCATTTAGAAGTCCAACAGATGCATCAAATCCTAATGTGTCAAAAACACATTCCTGGTCTCCCTTCAAGAATGTACTCTACCCTGTTCTTCCCCACATAAGTTCATGGCAGCTCCATTCTTCCTCAAGCCCCAAACCTGGGAGTCATCCTGATGCCTCTTTTTGCTCTCACAACCCCACAGCTGATCCATTAAGAAATCGATTGGAGGGATGCCTAGGTGGCTCAGGGTTAAGCGCCTGCCTTCAGCCCAGGGTGTGATCCCAGAGTCCAGGATCGAGTCCCACATCAGGCTCCCTGCATGGAGCCTGCTTCTCCCTCAGCCTGTATCTCTGCCTCTCTCTCTGTGTGTCTCATGAATAAATAAATAAAATCTTAAAAAAAAAAAAAAAAGAATCCGATTGGCTGAGCCTTCAAAATGTATGTAGAACCAAACCCTCTCTTACTATCTCCTCCATTCCCCTAGGTGCCAAGCCATTGTCCTTGTATTATAGCATGGACTTGCCAACCCATCCCCCTTTTCACTTTTGCCCCCTACAGTCTATTCTTAGCACATAAGCTGGAGCACTTCTACTAAAAAATGTGTCCGACCATTTCTCTCCCTTTGCTCAGAACCGCAAAGTGATTTCCATTCATCTGCGAGTAAAAAATCAAAATCCCATAGACAGGGCTGCATGTGGTCTTGTCCCCTTTTACTGACCTCTACTCTTTTTGCTCATCCAGTTCCAGTTTCACAAACCTCCCTACTCCTTGATCACACTAGGCAGGGCTCCCACCTCACAGCCTTTGCACTGGCTGTTCCTTCTATCTACAATATACTTCCCCCAAGGATCTGCATAGCACTCTCCCTATCCTCCCATCTTTGTTTAGTTACTTGTCACTTGATTTATCATTATAATCGGTCTAGCCCACACTCTTGGTCCTCCTCACCTGCTTTATTTATTTCTTTTTTTAAATATTTTCGAAACATTTTACTTATTTGTTTTCATGAGAAACACGGAGAGAGGCAGAAACATTGGCAGAGGGAGAAGCAGGCTCCCTGTGGGGGGAGCCTGATGCGGGACTCAATTCCAGGACTCCGGAATCGCAACCTGAGCCAAAGGCAGACGTTCAACCACTGAGCCACCCAGGCATCCCTTTTTACTTTATTTTTGCAGAATGTTTTGTTTATTGACTCTCCCCTAAAATATAAACTTTGTGAGATCAGGAATCCTTATCTGTTTTCTTCACTGATATACCTTCACAGCACCTAGAGCACTACCAACACACGGTAGATGCTCAACAAATACTCATTGAATAAATGAATGAGTACCTTTTTGTCTCAGAAATAGTTCATATTCATTATTTTTCTACCACTCAAAGCCCTCAAAAATCCATTCTGAGCCCACTTCCCACTTTTTCTTCCTATATGCCAGAACCTCCAGAGGATGGTGGCTATAAAAAGACCAGATAAGGGGCGCCTGGGTGGTACAGTTGGTTAAGTATCTGACTCTTGGTTTCAGTTTAGGTCATGATCTCAGGGTCATGAGGTCAAGCCCAGGGTCAGGCTCTGCACTCAGCATAGAGTCTGCTTGAGAGTCTCTCTCCCTCTCCTTTTGCTCCTTCCACTCATGTCCTTTCTCTCTCTCTCTCAAATAAATAATTTTTTTTAAAGACCAGATAAGAAATGGCTCCTGCCTTTGAGATCCTAGGAATATTCTTCATTCTTTCTCTCCTGTTAGGTCTTCTGCCTTGGGTCCGAGAGCATCTTTTCTTATCACGAATGAGTAGAGCTCAATTTGTAACATTTCATTTGTTGGTACTCTCTGCCCACCTGTCCTTGTAAATTCTCAGTTCAGCGATTGTTTCCAGAATCACCAAGCAAGAGTCAACCTCTTAGATTTCCCCTGCTGGGTCCAGGTGCTCTGTTTTGTAGCCACATGGACTTCTTGGTCATATATAGGACCCAACCAGTCAAATGAGTCTTTATTTTCATTATTTACTCAATTTTTACATTTCCTGGGGTTTTTTTCCTGCTATTCTTTCCATTAACTGTGAGATTTGACAGGCAGCATTTCCTAGTAAGTTATATTAACTACGACTTTTTAAATGGCAAGTGATCAAAACCTCCATTTAAAGTAGCTCAGGAGATTCAAGAGCAGCTTGATTCAAGAGCTCGAATGATGTCATAGGACTTGGTCTTTCTCCATCTAAGAACTGCCCCTTCCCTGTATTGACCCTATTCCAAGGTCCCTATGGTAGCAAGATGACCACAATTGTTCCAGACTAGGAGAAGAGAGAAAGTCCTCTTCACTAAAAAGTTCAGATGACAGACTTTGGTCTGGCTTTCACTGGCTCAGATTTGTTCATGTCCCCCATCTGGATCTAGAAATGAGTACTTCCCCAACCCACCAAAAAAACAAAAACAAAAACAAAACCCAGAAGAACCATACCAGATGACCAAAATCAACTAGTGTTTGCCCTATAGGTAGGATGCCCCGTCATACCACCTGGTGACAGATGGGCATCCTTACTTACATTTGTCCTATACTTTGCCTCGAGCCCCTGCGATGGTTTCAATCCCTTTCATTCACCCTGAAAATGAGGGAAGGGCTCCCTCCCAAGAGTTCTGGAAGTAGCTGAGCACACCACGCCGGACACAGGAGGCTGACAGCAGTTTATAAGTCACACATAGCCACAGCACAGAGGAGGGTGCTGTGTCACTCAGGGGGTGTGCTTGGGAATGCAGTTAACCATCAGAAGCTTTGGGAGATGAGCTTGGTGGGATCCAGAGGGTGGGAGTGCACTGGCTCCTGTGGGAAGATGGGATCAGCTTGTGTGAGGCAATCCGCTGGCTGGCAGGGACCCTGTCATTTTACCAGATATCAAGGCACTACATCCTGTTGGTTCTTAATAGTAGACCCCACAGGGGATCCCTGGGTGGCTCAGTGGTTTGGCGCCTGCCTTCGAACCAGGGAGTGATCCTGGAGTTCTGGGATCAAGTCCCATGTCAGGATCCCTTAGTGGAGCCTGCTTCTCCCTCTGCCTGTGTCTCTGCCTCCCTCTCTCTGTGTGTCTCTCATGAATAAATAATAAAATAAAATATATTTTTTAAAATAGTAGGCCCCACAGCACGGGGGCCTGCAAAACGGTTTCTGGGCCTTTCTTTCTTTTCTTCTTTTTAAGATTTTTTCTTTTTAATTCATTCATGAGAGACACAGAGAGAGAGGCAGAGACACAGGCAGAGGGAGAAACAGGCTCCCTGCAAGGAGCCCGATGTGGGACTCAATCTCAGGACCCCAGGGATCATGCCCCAAGCCAAAGGCAGATGCTCAACCACTGAGCCACCCAGGCATCCCCATCTGGGCCTATCTCAATAGTCTTTCATTAAGGTGTCAGAAGAAGGATGCCCACCCTTGTTGCCCATGCACCTCTGTCTCAGGTGGTTATCCCCATTTTGGCCAATGAGAAGAATCACCTGGACTGGCCCCACGTGCTCCGTCAGGATGTCCAGCGGCACGCCCACAGCCTCCAGTGTGACCTCCTGGTTATCCTCGAGCAAGTGAAGGGGAAAACTTTGCTTCCTCTCCCACTGGGCGCAGCAAAACTGGAGTTTGAGGCTTCTCCCAGCGGGACCATGTAAGTAGCGCCAGCCTGGCCATCTGGGCCTCTGAGACAGGGGAGATGCTGGTTTATCTCCATGTTTCCTTTATGACCTTTCTATTCCAGTCTCCACACCTCGAATTGTTTCACATACAAGCCCACTGTCTGCTCTGTCTGCCAACATCCCCAGACTGTGTTTCTTGCAGATTACCACACTTGCCCCGGTCCCCCTGCCCAGAGTGTCTGAAGGCTATCATGGCAACGTGGCCTTTTTTTCTGCGCAGAATTATTTTAGGCCCGAGAGCAGCCACACTGATTTCACTATTTTGCTTATCAGGACAGTGTCTCATCCTTGGCAAAGACCCAGGTCCAGCCTGGGAGACGGTCGTGCCTCTTCCCAGCATTTACGCAGCACATAATGTCACAGAACTAACTCTGAGATTCCACACCCTGCTCCCCCAGCAGCTGGAGATTTCCATCAGGTCTTGGGGATTTTTTTTCCCAAATAGAAACAAATCTGGCTTTGTCGAGACTTGAAGTCCATGTCTCCTGCGCCTGGGTAGGCATTAAAACCCCAGCCTCTTTGCCTCTTCTCCTTTTAGGGGAGGAGATAGCTTTATTTCTGTCCCATAGAGATTTGTTTTTCCTTTTCTTTGAAACCAGCCTGTATTATATAAATTTTATATATATATATATATATATAAAATTATAAATTAATCTTCTATCCAGCACGTCTGTGGCAATAGGTCACCTTCCTGCATGAGCACAGTCGGCCCTTTTGCCAGTATTTTGCAAGTGTATTACTGTCATCACTTATATTTTCAGGGGCTGTGATTGGATCTTGAGGAAAAAGTAACGCATGGGATGCTAGTGTACTTTATAATGAGTTTTCGCTATTGGAAGTAATTTGCTACATATATAATTTGAAGCAATTTCCCAGTTAACTAGAAAACGTAACACGGTTTAATAAAAATATTCAATTTTTGAAATAAATAAATTCAAATTACCCTTTTCCTGTTCCTTTTATATTTTAACATAATAACATTCAGCGTGTGTGTGTATATAATCATTACTGGGTTGGTCTCGCTTTGTTCAAATTTGATAATTTCCCAGAAGGCTGGATCGTTATTTCAGGGCGGTATCTTCTCCTCTCAATACCTTCCATAATCGCTTCTGCTGTATCATCGCTCAGCAAATATGAATTTAATTAAATTAAGCGAAGGTGGGTATCTGGCATGAAAATGCGGGTGATAGATTCTCTTTCTGGGTCACTTGTGTCTTGGGTTCTTGGCATGAACAGCTGTCCATGAAGGCTTTGTGGAAAGACCACCAAAATGCGTTCTGGATGTTTAATCCCTTCTGAAACACCTCGAGGTTTCTTCACTTAGTGATTTTTGAAAAGCTCTATGAGGGGGAATGCTGACTCCCCCAGCCTTCTGGAAAAGTGAGGATATAATGAAATCACCCATGGGCTGCAGACAGCTGATTCTGTGCCTCGTGGAGGATGGAGCCTACCTCCTCGTGCTGCAAAAACTAAGGGATGCAAAGAAAAAGGCAGAACTAAGACCCAGTGAGAGAATTGGCAGAGAGGTCAATGCGGCTCAGGTCAATGTGGCTCAGTGTGGAGACCAGCTTTCTCCTAGGACGAGTTGATCTACTAAGGATCGCGCTGCTTTATCAAGTAGGAAGCTGGGTGACATTGGTGACACTCAAGCAAGGGGTGGATGGTCACCCGAATATTTTCTGTCCAGTGTATTCCTTTTTTTAAAAAAACATTTTAAAAAAGATTTTATTTATTTATTCATTCATGAGCGATACAGGCAGAGAGAGAAGCAGGCTCCATGGAGGGAGCCAGATGTGGGACCCAATCCTGGGTCCCCAGGATCACACCCTGGGCTGAAGGTGGCGCCAAACCGCTGAGCCACCCAGGCTGCCCTATTCCTTTTTTTTTTTTTTTAAGATTTTATTTATTTATTCATAAGAGACACACCGAGAGAGGCAGAGACATAGGCAGAGGGAGAAGCAGGCTCCATGCAGGAGCCCGATGTGGGACTCGATCCCAGGACCCAGGATCATACCCTGAGCTGAAGACATGCTCAACCACAGAGCCACCCAAGTGCTGCAGTCCAGTGTATTCCTGCACTGACAGAAAGGCCCAGTTGGATTAGACTCCAAGATATTGGTGAATCCTCAAACCTTGAAATAATCATGTATACATGTCTGACGAGAGAGGATCCAAATTTTTTTTTTTTATTGACCCCCACATCAGAGGCTGTCAACCAATAAAAGTTGAGAATACCCAGACTAGGTCAGATTTCCCACCGATTTTTTAAAGCCTTGGACTTTTGTTTGGGGGACACCTGGAGTTATTTCCAGTATCCTAGGAGATTCATTGTGTCTTTCACAGCTTGGATTGCACAGATAAGTCCATCATCTACGCCCTCGAGTCGGCCGTGATTCAGTGGAGCCGCCAAGTCCAAGTGGTGCTCAAGAGAGAGTCGGGCCAGGCACTCCTGCAAGGGGAGAGCCCCACCCCTAAGGTGGAGTTGGAGTTCTGGAAGAGCAGGTAGGCACATGCTCAGACCCTGGGGCGTAGCTGTCTTACAGAGGACCAGTGGCCTGAGGTGGGGGGTAAGGGGCAGCCCCTGATCTGGTCCCACCCCCAGGTGCTCCTTGTCCCCCCTGGAGTGGGTAGGCAGCATTGACTGTTTAGGTCAATATGGGTTTCCTGTGCCCTGGAGGATGCACACTTCCCCTGGGTTTCAATAGACTTCCCTCCTTTCTTGAGCTATTTCCTCAAAGGCTCCTTCAACCCGATGTAAACTTTTTAAAAAAAATTTTTTGTAAAGATTTTATTTATTCATGAGACACAGAGAGACAGAGAGAGACAGAGACAGAGAGAGAGAGAGGAACAGACACAGGCAGAGGGAGAAGCAGGCTCCATGCAGGGAGCCTGACATGGGACTGGATCCTGGTCTCCAGGCTCACACCCTGGGCTGAAGGTGGTGCTAAACCGCTGAGCCACCTGGGCTGCCCAACCCAATGTAAAATTAATGAACTCCCTTTCATGGTTTGCTTCTGCTCATCTGCTACCTCCTCCTTGGACCAGTCAAAGCTGTGTGCACACGCTTTTTGTCAGGATCCAGAGGAAGAGAGGGGCCTTGGCAGTGGGCTGCCAGCAGAATGGCCTTTCCTGAATCCCTGGCGATCACTAGCAGGGCTGGAAAGCCCATCCCCTCCAGTGTCCCAGACCCACAGGATTCCAGAAAGGCCCGACCATTGATTCTGGTCTTCCCCTCCCTTGCTTCCACTCTTCTATTTATCATCGTGCTGCACGTTGAATGGAGAGAGTCCGTGTCATAGGACCATGCCCAGATGCCCCATCCTCTGGTCCCATCTCTGACCATTCTTCTGACCTGCTACGGGTCCATCTCCGGCAGCTGTGTTCTGACACCTCTCTCACCCCACCCTGCACCTTACTGCAAGAGCTAATGACTTCCAGCTGCCACCCTCCTGAACCACCAGATGGTCAGAGCAGGGTTCCCCACTGCTACCTCCTGGAGCTGCCCCTTTGAACCTGCTCAAACCTTCCCAATTCAGGTTTTGCCCTCACTGTTCTGGGAACAGATGCCCTCTTCCATGGCTCTGGAGCCAGCTTCTGTGGAAGCAGCTGGAAGCAGGGCTCTCTCTGTCTATCTGAGTGTCTCTGTCATCATGGCATGCCCCGGGTTCCCAGAGGTCCATCTGGACTCACCCTTCTCCATGGTGTTGTAGGTCTGAGGATCTGGAATACATTTATAATCAACTGAGAATGATAGAAGTGAGGGGCATGGCCAGGCTCCTGGACAAGCTTCAGAGCAGCTACTTTGCAGCTTTCCAAGCCATGTTCAGAGACGTCCAAGCAGGTGAGAACCAGCAAGTATGTTCATAAATACATCGGAGTCAAATTTCTCATGGAGTGCTGCATTATCTGCTCTCTCTGATTTCCACAGCTCACGGTTCTTCAAACCGGCCAACCTGACACCATATAGCTTGGTGGCAGGAACGCCAAGTCCAGAAACAGGAAAGCAGCTACCTTGGACTCAGTTTGCATTGCCAGTGCTTTGTGACCTTGGCAAAGTCACCTAACCTCTCTGGGCATTAGCGTGTAACCATGGCTGTGGTGCTCACACTTCCCACGCAGGTGTCCCTGGGAGGCTGTGGGATGAGATAGTGGAAGCACCTTATTGACTGTAGTGTGCTGTCCCCATGCACGCTGGAGTCTCACTTCCAGAATTTGGGCCCCTCTAGTCCTAGCTCCTCGAGAAGTCTCTGTTCCATTTCTAGCTCCATTCTGCTTTTTCTCTTCCTGCTTTTGGATGGGACTGCAATTTTCCTGGCCGTCAGAGCCCCAGACAAGATCAGCCCTTGTCAAAATTGCAAAGCCAACAAAGTCTATAATTAGAAGTAGGTAAATTTTTTCCAGGGCTCCCTCACCCCTCTCCCCTTGTCCGTGCACTTTGCTTCTTTCCCTTCTCCTATCAAACTTTCTCCAGCCCTTGGCATTGGAGGTCAGAATGTGCTTTTGAAGATGTTCGCGATGTCATGGAATTTAAGCTTAATCCAAACAGTGATTTTTCGAACATTTTTTCCCCATCACAACTCTTTCTCACAGTACAATCTTCCATGTAAGTTCAAAATAGAAAACTAATCAAGGTACATTTGCTCTGTGAAAGAGGGGTGTGTCCTGCGTCCAGAGCCCGTTGGTGGGTCCCCTGCCCCACCATCTCTTTGTCATGGCGTGGGGCTTGGAAACCCCTCAGCTGTAGAAATAAAGGTTCCAGGTGGGGTTCCTGATGTGTCCTGAACAACAGAGGTGATCTGCATAACAGGCTAGTCTTCGAGGTCCTTTTGGGCCTAAGACGTTATCATAGGCATGGCTCCACCAAATCCCTCTTAGGATCCCTGTTTATTGCTTCACTGGGAGATTTTGTGCCCCAAAGGAAAACCAACAGTTTTTCCTAATTTATAAGTCAGCTCAAATGGGACAGGTGTCCCCAAAAGTGTGTGTGAACCACTACTGGTGTGACAGATGGCTGCGAGAGACGTATGGACAGGTATATTTTGAAACTGTGTTAAAGGGTGACTGTTTTTGGCAAGTGATATTACCTGTTTTCCATTCAGAGTAGTGATTTGAAGTCTTCACATTGTATGATTTTATTCAGGTTAAAATGTGAGTCAACTTAGAAGCACAAAGTAAGTAATATTATGGGATGTGCAGGCATGACACCTGTCATAAAAGAGTCATGCAGATGGCTGGAATGTGAAGCTCTGAAATAAAGCTTCATGCAGGGAAAGTATATTTGCGAGTTGGTTATTTAGAACCCCGAATATATTTTTCACATTAATAGATTAATAGACTGTAATCATTTTCATTGATTGACAGTCATGAAAGATTTGGTTTCCCAGGAGGACTTCAGAAAGCTCTTTGCAGTGGAGTCTTAACACTGGTTATGATAGAAATGAGAAACAATACCATAATAATAATAACAGATGAACACTACAGTAAAATTAGAAATCCTTGAAATGTATAACTGAATTCCGATGAGGCAAGGAAAGGAATTTTTTTTGAGAGAGAGAAAGAGCAAGAGCTAGCAGGGCAGAGGGGCAGAGGGAGAGAGAGAGAATATCAAACAGACTCCTTGCTGAGCACAGAGCCAGATGTGGGGGGCTTAATCTCATGACCTTCAGATCATGACCTTGAGCTGAAACCAAGAGTCAAGAGTCAGATGCTTAAATGACTGAGCCACCCAGGTGCCCCAAATGAATTTTGATTATAGGAGTTAGGCAAAGGCTTGGTTCGAAATTTTGCTGGGGTGGGGCACCTGGGTGGCTCAGTGGTTGAGCATCTGCCTTTGGATCAGGGCGTGATCCCAGGGTCCTGGGATCGAGTCCCGCATTGGGCTCCCTGCAGGGAGCCTGCTTCTCCCTCTGCCTGTGTCTCTGCCTCCCTTTGTGTGTCTCTCATGAATAAATACATAAAATCTTTTTTTAAAAAAAATAAATTTTGATGAGGTTTCTTGAGAATAAAAAGATCTTAGAGGGGCACCTGGCTGGCTCAGTTGGTGGCCCTTGCAACTCTTGACCTCAGGGTAGGTGCAGACTTAAAAATAACAACTTAAAATTGCTTTTAAAAAGATTTTAGAGGCTGGTAATTGGTCTTCTCATTTCTAATTTAATTTCAGAGCATCTGTCTCTCTCGATCCTAGAAAGACCCACTATGTGTGTTACTCGTATTGGTCATGATCAGGGTAGTTGTTTGGCTCACTGGT
This sequence comes from Canis lupus familiaris, assembly GCF_011100685.1. Taxonomy (NCBI): domain Eukaryota; kingdom Metazoa; phylum Chordata; class Mammalia; order Carnivora; family Canidae; genus Canis; species Canis lupus. Next base: position 35,958,042 of record NC_049226.1, read on the forward strand.
GGACTGGAGAGAGGGAAAGGAAAAGAAATAGTCCTGGATTGGTGGGCATGAATTGGAGAACAGTGGGAAGGAAAGAAGGAGGTCAAAAAGGTGGAGGAAACAGTGTGGGAACAAAATGGTTAGAAGTGAATCAGGCAGTAAAGACCCTTGGGCCACAGGGAAGCAATAGGTCCCTGCACGAGACGGACCTGCTGGCCCCCAGGGGGCAGGGCTGGCATAGTACAGCCTGGCTGCCAATCAACATGTGTAGGTCAGTGTCCAGTGGTGGGCAGGAGCCAGCTGGGACTGGCCTGCAGTTTTTTGTGAGAGCCTGCTGTATGCAACTTTTACCAACTTCCCACTCCCAACGCTCAGAGAAGTCCAGTTGGTAGCTAGAAATCAGACCTGGTGGGCAATATCTATATCCCAGAAACTGGCAAATGCTACATGTCATAAAGGCTTTTGTCCCCAAAGAGCCTGTTGTCAACGAATGACCAGCAAAGCACTTGGCATCCCCATGCAACTGGCTGTTCATATTTATAGTTTTTAAGAAGTGGGACCCTAACTTTGTTCATGTCTTTTTTCACCTGCCTTAGGAGCCAGTTTGAGATAGCACCCTGGACTGGGTGAGCCAGCCCTCAACCACTGTGTCTTTATTTTTTTATTTCTTTTTAAAGATTTTATGTATTTATTCATGAGAGACACACAGAGAGAAATGCAGAGACACAGGCAGAGGGAGAAGCAGGCTCCCTGCAGGGAGCTCGATGCAGAACTCGATCCCAGGACCCTGGGATTATAACCTGAGCCAAAGGCAGACACTCAACCATTGAGCCACCCAGGTGCCCCTGTTCAGCCTATTTCTGAGGTTAGAGAGGTTGAACATGCCCTGAGGTCCTGCCACAGGGAAATGGTAGGGGCAGCATTTGAAGGCAGGTCTTCCTGACTCTAACGCTTGTCCTTCGTCACCTACTTCGTGGTCTCGGACCTAGCAGCAGCAGAGGATCTTCTGCACATCGGGCACCCAACTGGGGCTAGCAGAGCCAAGCAGAAGTCCAGATGCAGGACTTTTGTAAGAGATGCTTCTAGGACCATTATTTCAGCCGCCCAGAAATCATAGCCACTGCTCCACAGATCCTTTGCTCCCAGGCACCAGGGCTCCACTGGGTGGGTATGAGCCCCAAGCAGGGAGGGTGACCCCCTGCCATTCCTCCCAGCCCTGGCAGAGGCCCAGGACATCCGAATACACCTGATGCCACTCTCCCACCACCTGGAGATCCTCGAGAGCCTGGAGTTTCCCGAGGTGAAGCCACAGCTGCAGCCTCTGCTCCACGTGGTCTGTCTCATCTGGGCTACATGCGCATCCTACCGCTCTCCGGGGCGGCTCACCGTGCTGCTCCAAGAGATCTGCAACCTCCTCATCCAGCAGGTCAGGCATCCGGGACTCCTGGCAGCCTTCCCCAGGGGGTAGGAGGTGTTGCTGGCTGGCACCAGGTCGCAGGGAGGAGTAAAGGGTTCGTATTTTTTTCAGGGCAGGGAAATAATGATGGTCCAAAGGATTATCACACTTCAGTTATTTTACCGTCACTGCCAATAAGCCACAAAGACATTTTCAATGGTTCAGGAATACGTGGGAGGACCAGTCTTCCTTTCTCCTTTGCCCACGACCCAGGGTCAGGCAAAGGATGGGTGTGGTGGGTTTCAACCTCTGTGATCTGTGCCCACGGTCGGTGGCAAAGCCCAATAGGTAAGAATGCTGCCTCTAGGGCCAGGCGTCCTTGGTGCCAAATTCTGCATCACCACCTGTTAGCTGTGTGTGCCTGGGCAGGTTACTGACCTGCTCTGTGTAATGGCAAAAAAGAAGAGGACCTATCTCAAAAGCTGGCAAGCTGCAACCAATGTGCTCATGCCCTCCACGTGCTAGTCTGTGACTGTGAGCTACACAGAGACAGCTTCGTGGACCACACACTTCACCCTCCTCCTTCTTAGGGACTCTGTTGCAACTCCAGCCAGCACAGCATAAACCTCAAGGGGTCTATCTGTAAACAGAACTAGGGACCTTAGTGAGGCTTGGGGGAATCTGCCTCCTAAATTAGCTTCAATTACCTCTAAGGAGCTGTGACCCTCAGAAAACAATGAACATATATAAAGAGTGATTGGTAACAACTAACCTCTATTGGAGCACATTGTAGCCTGTGACATTCAAGATCTTGGCCACTTTCAGATGAACCCTGTGAGATGGGCAGGGAGAGCCTTATTAATTCATTATTAATATTTAAAGATGTGAGCTAAGGCTCGAGGAGGTTAACTGAGTCACCAAGGATCACCCAAACCAGCTGTGTGACTCCTAGACCAGCACCCTTCCATCATTGCGTGTTTGTCAGCCAAGACTCTTATGGATGAAAGGATAAGAAAATCCAACCCAAAGTAGCAACAGCAAAAAGATAACTTATGGGTTTGTGTACCTCAAAAGCCCAAAGTAAGGCTGGCTCCACCCTGGCTGACAGGAAGACCTCAGGTAATGTCACAGGGATGTGTTATTTCTGCCCCACCTGTGGTGGTGACGGCAGCTGCCGTGAAGCTTCAGCTTCATAACCTCCTAGGTTCAAGGCTCTTGGGGACAGGTTCAAAGAATTCTTGCTTTTGAATTGCTTTACTGTAGAAAGAATGCATACCCAGCCCCAGCCGGCCCAACCAAGGTCACCTCCGGGCTAGTCCTGGACAGTTCAGCTCAAGCCCAGGTCCCAGCCCACCTGTGGAACTGAGGGCGAATTCAGGGGTTTCCTACAGTATGCTTCTGAAAAGTGCTGCTTGGACAATTTTTCAGTTTGGAGTTGGGGGGGAGGGGTGGGATGGACAGAAATCGTAGGGTGTCCTGCACCCATGCCTGCTAAACGCCCATAATCTGTTTGCTCTGTAGGCGTCTAATTATCTCAGCCCAGAGGGCCTCCTGAGAGGCGAGGTGGAGGAGAGCCAGAGAAAACTGCAAGTGGCGATGGACACGTTAAACTTCTTCAAGCAGGTGTTCCAGGACAGGAGGGAGAATCTGCATACTTACTTTAAAGAGAACCAGAAAGTCCAGGAGTGGGATTTCCAGTCGGCTTTGGTCTTTGTGCGATTGGATGGCTTCCTGGGGCGGCTGGTCATGGTGCAGGTGGGTGCTGCGGGAGTAAGCAATGAGGGGGATGAATGGGGGAGACCCGGGGGTGGACAGACACTGAATCAGGAAATGTCACTGGGTAGGGGGTTTCTATTAAATGCCACGATAAAAGTGAAATCTGTGTGTGACCTGGTAGAGGAGGAAAGAGGGGCTCCCTACCCCAGAGGGGCTCTGAGAAAGTGGGGAGCGCACGAGGAAATAAATTTTGAAACTCCAGTAGGACTTCTCCACAGAAAGGAGCGGGGGAGGGCATGGAGACAGAGAAAACTGAATAATTGAGAAAGCCAGAAGCCGGATCTTACAAGAGGCACCCCTTCAATCCTTTGCCAGATCCTGGGGAGTACAAAGGGTTGACCTCTAGCTTTGCCCAAATGTCCCCTCTTCTCATCCCTTCCTCTCTGGGGCAACCACTCCCCCTGCTGTTCGGCCCAGGCCCAGGTGTGCCCGGCCCCAGGCCACCAAGGTGGAATCAGGGCCACCACCCCCTTGCACAGGCTCTCAGGACTGCGGGCAGGGCCTTGGCCCCGGGCACACATGCTAATGATGTGACTTTGCATATAGACAGCTAGTCTAACATTAGGGCATCTAATCTGCTGGGCGTCGGTAAACACAAGCAGTGCTGGCCTCCAGTCTCTCCGGAGTCATTACCCTCACAAGGCTGCTCCTGCTTTCTGAATCAAGGGCACGGATGCATACAAAGCAGTTGCCCCAGTTTAACTAGAGGATGGCTTGAATGTCACCACATCACGTCCTCCTGCCCTTTCTCTCCCCGTCTCCTGTCCTTGGCTCTGGCTTACCTCCCCACTCTCAGGTCAGATCCCACCTCCTCTGTCTTCATCCTTTCTTCCTACCTCTCCCCCTTCCCCTTCTCTCTTCTTTCTTTCTTTTCTTTCTTGCCTTCCTCTTGTTAATTCTTCCTGTTTTGTTTTCCTCACCTCTGTATTCAGCCCGTATTTCTATTCCTTTTCCTATGGCTGCCCCTACCCTGCCTTAGCATTTCCTCTCCTCCTCCCTGTTTCTCATCTCCATTTCCAGAATGCTAGCTCTGACGCATCCCCTTGCCCTCTGGCTCCCCCATTGCTCCCCTACTCGGCTCAGTGCAGAGGCTGCGGGGCTATTTTTCTTCTGGGAGTATATTTCATGTGGCCCCATGTATTTCTGTGATCAATGCCTGTTTGAAATGGGATTAATCTGCTCCTCTCCAGCAAGAATTACTAGAAATCTCACCTTCTTCGTCTTGCCGTTCTAATACGTGGCCACCGAGACATTGGTGGCGGCAATGAACAAATAACACGAGGCTGCATTAATAAAATGACATCCGTACCCTCACCCTTCTGTGTGGCTATGTCCAGGGTTATGTTGTAAAAGGGCTGGCTTTTCCCCTCCATGGTTCCCTTAGATTTTTCCCCCCTCTGATTTGTACTGCTTTTCTCTTCGCTCTTTTGCACGAGAAAGTTTTATTGTGCAGATGGACTCTTCCCTCTGGGCACCCGCTAAAGCAAGAGTGGGGGCAGGGCGAGGACGGGGCTGCAGGGCTGGAAGTTGCTGAGCGGAGTCTGCAGGTCGGAGCGCAGAATGATTATGTTCTCAGATTACCATCCAACCCCCCTTCTCCTCCCCTCCTTCCTTCCCTTTCCCCTCTCCTCCTCCCTTCCTCCCCCTTTGCCTCCTCCCCTTCCTCCTCCCTCTACTTCCCTTGCCCTCCCTCCTCTCCCTCCTCCCCCTCACCAGGATACAGCAAATCTCTTATAGAGCCAACCCTAGGGGAGGGAAGGGAAGAATAGGAAAATCAAGAACTAACATGTTTGGCAGCCTACCTCCAGCCAGAGCTAAGTACCAATGCCCTCACCAAGTGTGACGCATAAATTCACTTGCCCAGTCACACCGCGCAGGGAGCTGTGGTTGGGATTTGTAGCCAGGGGCATGTTGTCTTTCCAGCAGGGAGTCTGAAGGTCCCTGTCCCTCTGTCCTGCTTCCTTCCTTGTGTTGAGAGGGTTTCAGACTGATCTTGTGCTTTTCTTCTGCCCTCATTCGCTTGATTCTGCCCTTTGGGACCCTATTTCTACCACCTGATCCCCACATCTTTTTTTCTAAATAAGTCATTTGGGTCAAATTATAACCCCCCTTCCATGAGAGGGCCTTATTTATTTGACTTTAGGACTTCCTAAGGAAATCCCAAAAGTATATGCCAGCTTTGCAATTTGAACAGTCAAAATTCAAAGGGCTAAAGAGGGGTTCAGCTGCCTCTTGATTCCATCCCTCACCGTACCTTCCTGTTGGGTGCTCCAGTGCACACTCATGCGCACACACACACACACCATGTGAATACACACCACAATACATGCACATACCCCAAACACTCACCCCCATGCATATACGCACTCACACTGTATGCATACATATCACGTGCATACACACCCCAAACCCACACATACACCACGTGCATACATGCTCCCACGTATAGCATGCACGCCCCCCCCCCCACACACACACACCCTCCACACATTTCATTTTTGTGCTGTGGCCACAGAGATGCCGCAGACCCCCTGTTTGTGTTTCTGCCTGCAGCCTCTTCCTTCCGAGCAATGTCCTAAGCAGCTTGGAGAGAACCCTCATTTCTTTCATTATAAAATTGCTGTAAAGCTGTGATTCACTTGGAGACAAAATGATTTCCTGCTGAGGCTTTATGCGAGGTGATTAGCAGGGAGAGAGGTAATCAGCTGACCTAATATGCACCGAGTTTCCTCGCTCCTTCTACCATCTGCAGCCCTCTGCCGCCTGCCTTCATCCCCAGCCTAATTGGGGCGGCTTCCCTTTCAGCCAGGCCCGAGCCTGGGACCGCGCAGGAGACCATTAGCCGCAGAAGGTCAGCCACTGTCGAAAGGTAAAGAAAACAGACTTTTACCCAACGACCTTTTGAGATTCTCCTCTATGAATGCCTGCTTTGTGCTCTCCCTTAATGAATTCTGAAGACATTTCTTTTAAGATCGGGTGGCGTGACCTCTCCTTCCAAAACGGGCCTGTGTTTGCGGGGTTGGTCTTCATCCCCATGGATGACTCCACACCTCACAGGCCACAGCGCAGATGGAGCCCTCCCCCTCCCCCCTATTCAGCTTTGCTCAGTTGTTCCTAGGAATGGGACCCAGTCTGCCAGCTGCCTGCCTGGGACCCCAGGCTCTTTGGGGGATCCGGCTGGGAGGGGGCAGCTGTCTATCCAGCCGTTAGACCTCTCCTGCCCACCAACCTGTTCTAGTGACATCAGCGTGATGGTAAATCATGACAGTGGCCCCACATATTGAAGCCACACCAGCACATTCGCTGTGACACGCGGTGGCCCAGGGCAAGTCAGGTGGTAGCCCACCACGTGGTGTGCACGCACGTGGAAGGGAGGTTTATTTAGGAAGGCGAAGTGTGTTGCTTTATATGTAGCTGGGAAATGGCAGACCAGGGTGGTAGGGCCCAGGGCCTTTGGGCCCTTGGTCCCAAGCTTGTGAACTTTATGTGTCTACTGGCCTGAAGAGCAAAAATGGATATTTCTTCAATGTCATTGAAGCCTCACATGGGCCTTAATGGCCTTTTATCTGTGTTGTGAGGACCTCTAGATAAACAACGAAAGGAACTGACATTCAAATCATGTTAAGAATCAAAGCTGTATACATAAACCACATTCTGTATGTTGGTAAATTGAACACCAATAAAAAATAAATTTATTATAAAAAAAGCTATTAAATGAAAAAAAAAAAAAGAATCAAAGCTGTAGTCGCCATCGTTACGATGAATCTGTTTCGACAGTGGGAGGCAATTCCGCCTGATTCCGCCTGATTCAGGAACCTGCTCTACAGTGCCTCTGATGTCTGACTTCTACTAAAATCCGTGCCCTGATGGAGAGCTCACTACCTATCTCAACGCCCATTCTACAGTTGGGCATTTCTAGGTGTTAGACGGTGCTGCTTTCTTAGGTGGAACCTCATGACGTTGCCATTTCGTATAACCCAACATGGTCAAATACAAGATGCAATCTACAAATTGAGGTCAAATCCACTTTTTTGCCCTGTCCCCTCTTTTGCCTGGTTTGTGCCCGCCGCCTAGGACCGTGCTAGCTTCTGCCTTGCACTCGACCCAGGCCCTTCAAACATTTAAAAGCACAGTTCCATTGTGCTATGTAATGAATGCTCTTCTCTTGTCTAATTTTTCTTATTTTTTCCAGTTGCTCCTGAGTTGCTGGTTCATAGGTTCTCTGCCCACCTGTCATCTTCTCCTGGAGGTGCTGTAGCTCAGTGCAAGCTTACAGATTGTATAGTTTTTCTTTTTCTCTTTTTAAAGATTTTATTTATTTATTCACGAGATACACAGAGAGAGAGAGGCAGAGACACAGGCAGAGGGAAAAGCAGGCTCCCTGCAGGGAGCCCGATGTGGGACTCGATCCCAGGACCCTGGGGTCATGCCCTGAGGCAAAGGCAGACACTCAACCCCTGAGCCACCCAGGTGTCCCTAGTTTTTCATTCAACAAATATTTCTTCAGCGTTGAGGATTCTTCCAGGGTCTGAAGGTACCGTGGTACCTCTGGGGCCCCAAGACCATGCTTCAAGTATTCTTGAGAATAAAACAGTGCCACAAAACACAGTCTCGTTTTCCGATGTAATCACGCATATCGAGATGCATCTGTCTTTTAACGTGGTTAGAGAGTCTTTGCCTCAAAAACTGAAATTGACTTCCACGGAATTAGGAAAGATAAGTACCCAGGTGACATTCCACCACACAAATCCCTTTCTCCTATCACACTGATTACAACTAAACACTTTTTGAATGATTTGATTTACTATTTAAGTCAATTTCATTTAAATCAAATTCATTTCTGTTTTCCTCCATGTATATGAAGTCAAAACGGGTTTTTAAGTAAAGATTGCCCCATTTCCCACTGTCAGAGATAAGACCGCCAGTCTGGGTGTGTGTCTTCCTTCCCCCTGGCTGGTTCTCTCCTCTTTTTCATGCCTGACCCTGAGCATAGCCGACCACAAAGGTTGTCAGATGGGCTGCCCCAGGATGCAAGGGGCCCTCCTAGCAACATGGGGCAAACCAGCCCCACTTCGCACTTCCTGGTGCCTCTGTCACTGTTGCTGGACTTGGTGTCCCAGCAATAGAAAGGAGACGGGCAGGCTTTCACTAGGCTGATGGGTCAGCCCTTGGCGGTGGCCCCTGGCAGCAAGGATTTCCTGGAATGGAACCAGGACCCGCTGGGTCTTCTGCATTGTGACGTAGTGTTCCCTCTACCTGCCCTTCAGACTCTCTCAGGGTAGAAGGTAGAAGGCCTCCTACCCCCACTCCCGAGGGTCCACACCAAATGCTTGCCAAAACCACCCAAAGGTCATGATTATTTTCTTCTCTCCTGTTAAAGACATACACGCCTAGATGGGAAGTTGTAATGTGGAGAAAGTCGATTTGCAGGTTCTGTGCTTTCAGATGGGTGGGTCCTCGTGAGAGAAAAACCCAGTCTGTCCTGTTAGCAAGGAGGACTCCTGTCCGATGAAGTGGCTTCTGGGGACTTGGGAGGGTCCACCTGTCACTTAATTCTGAGCACGGCCGGGACACTGCACATCAACGACTACAGTGACAGTAATCCACACTTACTGCATATTAGGTGTGTGCCAGGCACTGGCCTAAATCCTAAGCCAGCACTGACTTATTTCACTTATTTCACTCCCGCTGTTATTATCCTGTTAACGGATGAAGAAACCCAACACAGAAATGTCAAGTAATTGCCCACCGTCCCCCAGCTGTCCACATGGTGTCTCGTGCTGCTGACTCTTGCAAAAGAACCCTGCACGGGACTTTTCTCAGCAGGAGTGGTTGCTGGGAATGTTGGTGTCTACCTCTTGGTTTGTCCTCAGAACTATTTGGAGGACCCACTTTCCATCAATATGCCCTATGATAGCTGTCCTTTTAGAACCAGACAGCCTGTTCCGTTTGAAATTGATTTTTTTAAAAATTGGAAGTAAAGCCACCAATCATGCAAATAATGTTGTTATATTTTATTATTTATCCAAGAACCCGGAAAGAGGCTGAAGTATAAATTTGATTTTTTTTTGTTTGTGTGAATCTTATTTACGTGTCCTTTCTCTTGGCTGTGTGAGTTTCACCAGGAGTTATTTATACCAACCCAATCTAATAATAAGGTCCCGATACTAATCAGCCTTCGTATTTTCCTAAGCAACCACCACCCCCGTGGTTTCTAGCACTTCCTGTACTAATGTGTTATCTACTGCTGTTCCTGTTGTTATTATTTTTATTTTATTTCTAAACATTTTATTTATTTCAGAGAGAAATAGAGAGAGTACAAGCAGGGAGAGGGGGAGAGGGAGAAGCAGGCTCCCCACTGATGGGAGCCCAAAGCAAGACTCAATCCCAGGACCCTGAGATCATGACCCGCACTGAAGGCAGATGCTTAACTCACTGAGCCACACACAGATGCCCTTCTTGTTACTGTTTTAACTATTTTGTGACTTGCTCCCTACAGGATCTCCTGAAGACAATCCTGGATTTCCACAAACTGGGAAAGCTTGAGTTTAGTGGAATCCGAGGAAACGCCCTGAGTCAGCAGGTCCAACAAATGCATGGTGAATTTCAAGAGCTGTACAGGGTCTTCGAAGAGTCTTCCTATGACTGCTTGGACCCCCAGAGCACGGTGAGGCTTGGAAAGGCAGACTTGGGAGCTGCTTCTTTCTCAGATGGCCCCGGGGCAGTAAGGTCTGGGTGTTTGCTTACATTTTCCCTGTGTATTTCCTTAGGCCCTGTGACCCCAGGGGTTTTCACAGAGACCACTCGCAGTTATTCTAGGTCAGGAGAAAGATCAGGAGGGGTCTTTTCTAACTGCTGATGGTACCCAGGGTTTCCGAGCCGCTGAGATGAGCATGGGATGACAGTGGAGGCGGGTGCAGACCTGCAGATGGCAAAGCTATTGGCTTGGAGTGGGGAGTGCTCCGGGGAGGCCAGGCACATCCGGACAGAATTTCATCAGTGGCTTGGAGAGGGGTGAGCCAAGCAGGAGCTGAGTTGTTCTGAGCTCAAGAGGGTCCTCAAGAGGAGGAAAGGGCCAGAGTTGCAGTTTCCAGCTGCCCAGGAGCCCACATGTCACCTGTAGCCCTGGGAAATCTGAGACTTGTGAGTCCGAGCTTGAAAGGGGGGGGGGGGGAAGCAGAAGGGTCAGTACAGAAACAGGGAATGGAATGCCCCGAGAAGGGAATAGCTGAATCATGGGAGAAGAAGGAATTGCAAGAGTATTGGGGGGAAGAGGAGAAAGAAATTGAGCAGAAATCTGCTCTGAGCACCTTCAGACAGTGGGAGATGCGTTGGCCAAACATAGAAGATGGCACTTTCTAAAAATTCCACGAGTCTGAAGTAGGAAAAAAATTGGGGGAGGGCAGGTAACAAAACAGCATATATACTGTGTGTTTCCCCACCAGATGATAAAATTAAGAACACACCAAATCCTACTATAGTGTTAATGTGGTTGGGTTTGAGAGGAGGAAAATGCTGTGCTTTTCTATTCTTGTCTTTTCTTAAGAGTATGCATCAGTGTTGTGCAGCAGGAATAACAGATAATAGTGATGGCACAGATTAGAGATTTGAGTTAACAGAGTTTCTTTGAAAATTGGTGCAACCTAAGAAAGAGAACACACTTTGGACTGCCCAGTAAAATAAAATAATTGAGAAACTCGTGTGCCTAAGTTCAAAATATGTGTCTATTCATCATGGATCTGAAATTTACATTTAACTGGGTATCTTCTATGTACCTTTGCTTGCTAAATTTGGCAACCTTGGAAACAATGGCTAGCTGCCTCTTAACCAATTAAAGCATACTTAGAAGAAATAGTGGGTATTAGCTTAATTAGCTAGCTTTCCTCCTAGTGGCCAGATTAGTTTATTTACACTAAAAAAAAAAAAAAAAAGGATTTTGACTTGGGGGAGGAGGGAAAGTAGGTGGTCAGAACAGAAGAGCCTCATTGCTGGGGCTGCCGCTGCTGAGGTAGACTTTGGAGTGACATGAGCTGGCCCTGGACTTCAGGAGGTCATAGAGGGGCCCAGAAAGGGAGTGACCAACCTCCCATCCCACTCGCTTTACCATTTTGCCTTGTGCCTAAGAAAACAAATACTGCAATAATAGGGTCACTGTCTGTGTGGGTAGGTGATGTTTAGAAAATTAAAATAAGGGCTCCTGGGTAGCTCCTGGGTAGCTCAGTGGTTGAGCGTCTGCCTTTGGCTTAGGTCGTGATCCTGGGGTCCTGGGATGGAGTCCTGCATGGGTCTGCCTGCAGGGAGCCCACTTCTCCCTCTGCCTGTGTCTCTGCCTCTCTCTGTGTGTCTCTCATGAATAAATAAATAAAATTTTTTTATAAAAAGAAAAAATAAATCCTTGGTGTAGCCACTTTAAGTATAAAGCTTGTCAGAAAGAGCACAGTGGGATTGGCCTTGAGGAAATCATTGTCTTATGACCCTGTGACGTCTCTTTAGGAATTTGAAAATGACGTGTCTGAATTTAACCAGAGAGTAGAAGATCTTGACCGAAGACTGGGGACTGTGTTCAGCCAAGCCTTCGATGATGCCCCTGGTTTGGAGCATGCCTTTAAGGTTTGTGCAGTAGGTCGGGGTACTCTTGCTGGGCTCTATCCTCACACCCCCACCCTCAGTGGTGGAGGGCAAGGATCCTCTTCCCACTGTTTTGTTCCCATGGAGAGTAATTATTCCCGTCAATCTTGCAGAGAGGTACTGTGGGCGAACCAGGGCAAGGGACTGGGGTGGGGGTGGGGGGTTGGGACTAGGCTTCCCGGGTTGATAATTAATGATTTTCTAGAAACACAGCAATGGCGGTACCTGGGTGGCTCAGTGGTTGAGCATCTGCCTTCGGCTCAGGTTGTGATCCCAGGGTCCTGGGATCGAGTCCCACATCGGGCTCCCTGCATGGAGCCTGCTTCTCCCTCTGCCTGTGTCTCTGCCTCTCTCTCTGGGTCTCTCATCAATAAATAAATAAATAATCTTAAAGAAAACAAAAGAAACACAGTGACCTAAAAATACTTTTCAGGAGAGTTACTCTGGAGGGGCTGGGCTGGCTTAGGCAGAAGAGCATGCAACTCTTCTTTTTTTAATTTTAATTTGATTTTATTGAAATTCAAGTTAATCTATAGTGTATTATTAGTTTCAGATGTAGAATTTAGTGATTCGTCAGTTGCATGTGACATCCAGTGCTCATTATAAGTTCCTCCTTCATGCCCATCACCCAGTTACCCCATCCCTCACCCCCCCTCCAGTGACCCTAATTGTTTCTTATAGTTAAGTCTCTTGTGGTTTGTCTCCTTCTCTGTTTTTATCTTACTTCATTTTTCCTTCCCTTCCTCTATGTTCACTTGTTTTGTTTCTTAAATTCCACATATGAGTGAAATCACATGATAATTGTCTTTCTCTGACTTATTTCACTGAGCATAATAAGCTCTCTGGCTCATCCACATTGTTGCAAATGGCAAGATTTCATTCTTTCTAATGGCTGAGTAACATTCTGTTATATATATATATATATATATATATATATATATATATATATAAAATAGTATATAATGATATATACACACATTTTTTGTGTATATATCCATTTTTCCATTGATGGACATCTAAGATCTGGGCTATTTCCATATTTTGGCTATTGTGGACATTACTGCTATAAACACTGGGGTGCAGATGCTCTTTGAATCACTACTTCTGTATCCTTTGGATAAATACCTAGTAGTGCAATTGCTGGGTTGTAGGGTAGCTCTATTTTTAATTTCTTGAGGACCCTCCATACTGTTTTCCAGAGTGGCTGTACCAGCTTGCATTCCCACCAACAGTATTAGAGGGTTCCCCTTTCTCCACATCCTTTCCAACATTTATTGTTTCCCGTCTTGTTAATTTTCACCATTCTCACTGGTGTGAGGTGGGATCTCATTGTGGTTTTGATGTGTATTTCCCTGATTAGAGTGATGTGAAGCATTTTTTTCCCCCTGTGTCTGTTGGCCAGGTGTATGTCTTCTTTGGAGAAACATCTGTTCATGTCTTCTGCCCATTTCTTAACTAGATTTTTGTTTTTTGAGTGTTGAGTTTGATGAGTTCTTTATAGAGTTTCAATACTAGCCCTTTGTCATTTGCAAATACCTTCTCCCATTCTGTAGGTTGTCTTTTAGTTTTGTTGTTTCCTTTGCTGTGCAGAAGCTTTTTATCTTGATGAAGTCCCGCATAGTTGATTTTTGCTTTTGTTTCCCTTGCCTCTGGAGACATGTCTAGTTAAAAGTTGCTGCAATTGAGGTCAAAGAGGTTGCTAGGTTCTCCTCTAGGATTTTAATGAATTCCTGTCTCATATTTAGGTCTTTCATCCATTTTGAGTTTATCTTTGTGTATGGTATAAGGGAATGGTCCAGTTTTATTCTTCTCCATGTGACTGTCCAATTTTCCCCACACCATTTATTGAAGAGACTATCTCTTTTCCGTTGGATATTCTTTCCTGCTTTGCTGAAAATTGGTTGATCATAGAGTTGACGGTCCATTTCTGGGTTCTTCATTCTCTTCCATTGATCTATGTGTCTGTTTTTGTGCCATGCAGTGTTGATGATTACACCTTTGTTTTGTTTTTTTAAAGATTTTATTTATTTATTCATGAGAGACACAGGGAGAGAGGCAGAGATACAGGCAGAGGGAAAAACAGGCTCCTCCTTGCGGGAGCCCTAAGTGGGACTCAATCCCGAGACCAGGATTATGCCCTGAGCCCAAGGCAGATGCTCAGCCACTGAGCCACCCAGGTGCCCTGATGATTACAGCTTTTTAATAGAGTTTCAAGTCTGGAATTGTGATGCCTCCAGCTTTGGTTTTCTTTCTCAACATCCCTTTGGATATTTAGGGTCTTTTCTGATTCCATACAAATTTTTAGAATAGTTTGTTTGAGCTCTGAAAAATGCTGGTGTTATTTTGCCAGAGATTGCATTGAATGTGTATGTTACTTTGGGTAGTATAGATATTTTAACAATATTTGTTCTTCCAATCCATGAACATGGAATGTTTTTCCATTTCTTTGTGTCTTCCTCAATTTCTTTCATAAGTGTTCTATAGTTTTCAGCGTATATTTCATTTACTCCTTTGGTTAGGTTTATTCCCAGATATCTTATGGGTTTTGATGCAATTATAAGTGGAATCGATTCTTTGATTTCTCTTTCTGCTGCTTCATTGCTGATGTATAGAAATGCAGCAGCAGACTTCCATGCATTGATTTTATATCCTAAATTTGCTGAATTCCTATATCCGTTTTAGCAATTTTTTGGTGGAGTCTTCCAGCTTTTCTACGTAGAGTGTTATATTGTCTCTGAAGAGTGAAAGTTTGACTTCTTCTTTGCTTTTTGGATGCCTCTTATTTATTTTTTTGTTGTTATTGCCTGATTGCTGAGGCTAGGACTTCCAGTACTATGTTGAGCAACAGTGATGAGAGTGAACACCTCTATCATGTTCCTGACCTCAGGGGAAAAGCTCTCAGTTTTTCCCCATTGAGGATGATATTAGCTGTGGGTCTTTTGTGGGTCTTTTGTACGTGACTTTTATGATGTTGAGGTATGTGCCCTCTATCCTTACTTTGTTGTGTTTTTTTTTTTTTATCAAGAAAGGATGCTGTATTTTGTCAAATGCTTTTTCTGCATCTATTGAGAAGATCAGATGGTTCTTGCCCTTTCTTTTATTAATGTGATGTATCACATTAATTGATTTGCAGATGTTGAACTACCCTTGAAGCCCAGAAATAAACCCCACTCTGGTCATGGTGAATAATTCTTTTAATGTACTGTTGGATCTGATTACCTAGTATCTTGTTTAGAATTTTTGCATCCATGTTCATCAGGGACGTTGGTCTATAATTCTCCTTTTTAGTGGGGTCTTTGGCTTTAGAATCAAGATAATGTTAGCCACCTAGAATGAGTTCGGAAGTTTTCCTTCCATCTATATTTTTTGGAACAGCTTCAGAAAAATAGATATTAATTCTTCTTTAAATGTTTGGTAGAATTCCCCTGGGGAGCCATTTAGCCCTGGACTCTTGTTTGTTGGATTTTTGACTACTGATTCAATTTCTTTGCTAGTTATGGGTCTGTTCAGATTTTCTATTTCTTCTTGTTTCAGTTGTGGTAGTTTATATGTTTCTAGGAATTTATTTATTTCTTCCAGATTGCCTAATTTGTTGGCATATAATAGCTCATAATATTCTCTTAAAATTGTTTGTATTTCTACAGTGTTGGTGTGATCTCTCCTCTTCCATTTGTGATTTTATTTTTTTGGGTCCATTCTCTCTTCTTTTTGACATGTCTGGCTAGGTGTTTATCAATCTCGTTAATTCTTTCAAAGAACCAGCTCCTAGTTCTGTTGATCCATTCCACTGTTTTTGTAATTTCTATATCATTGATTTCTTCACTAATCTTTATTATTTCCCTTCTTCTGCTGGACTTAGGCTTTATTTGCTGTTCTTTTTCCAGCTCCTTTGAGTGTAAGGTTAGGTTGTATATTTGAGACTTCTCTTGTTTCTTGAGGAAGGCCTGTATTACAGAGTACTTCCCTCTTAGGAACAGCCTTTGCTGCATCCCAAAGGTTTTGGACTGTCGTGTTTTTATTTTCACTTGCCCCTATGTGTTTTTTAAATTCTTCTTTAACTTCTTTGTCGACCCATTCATTCTTTATTAGGATGCTCTTTAACCTCCATGTATTTGTGGTCCTTCCAAATTTCTTCTTGTGGTTGACTTCAAGTTTAATAGTGTTGTGGTCTGAAAATTTGCATGGTATGATCTCAGTCTTTTTGTACTATTGAGTCCTGATTTGTGACCTGGTATGTGGTCTACTCTGGAGAATGTTCCAAGTGCATTTGAGAAGAATGTGTGTTCTGCTGCTTTAGGACAAAATGTTCTGAATATTATCTGTGAAGTCCCATCTGGTCCAGTGTGTCTTTCAAAGGCCTTGTTTCCCTGTTGATCTTCTCTTTGGATGATTTGTCTGTTGCTATGAGTAGAGTGTTAAAGTCCCCTACTATTATTGTATTATCATCAATGAGTTTCTTTAAGTTTGTTATTAATTGATTTATATATTTGGCTGCGCCCAAGTTAGATATTTGTTTACATAAATATTTACAATTGTTAGATCTTCTTATTGGATGGACCCATTTATTATGATATAGTGTCCTTCTTCATCTCTTATTATAGTCTTTGGTTTAAAATCTAGTTTGATATAAGTATGGCCACTCTGGCTTTCTTTTGATGTCCATAAGCCTGATCAGTGGTTCTCCACCCCCTCATTTTCAATCTGGATGTGTCTTTGGGTCTAGAAGGGATCTCTTGTAAACATATCAATGGGTCTTGTTTTTTTTTTTTAATCTATTCTGATATCTTGTGTCTTTTGATTAGAGAATTTAGTCCACTTTCATTCACAATAATTATTGAAAGATATGAATTTAGTGCCATTATATTACCTGTAAAGTTGCTGTTTCTGCAGATCTTCTCTGTTCCTTTCTAGCCTTTGTTATTTTTGGTCTTTCTTTCCCACAGAAGAGCATGAGACTCTTGATCTTGGGGTTATGGGTTCAAGCCTCACACTGAGTGTAGAGATTACTTAAATAAATAAATAAACTTTTTTAAAAAAGAATTTATTCTGGAATGCTCTCTCTGGGCCTTATCAATACAATGGCCATTAGAAGTGGAGAAGCCTGCTATGGTCCCCACCCTGAATCCATGGCTCTGCTGTACCCTGCTATTTAACCAGTGCTGCATGGTTGACTGAAGCTGGAGAAAACCCTACGTAACTGGTTATAGCAGTCAGCTACTAGCAACTAGAATAAGAAGACTCTACCTTTGCCCTGTATAACAGGGAAGGAGCAAAATGGAACAAGAATAGGGAGGAGGCTTAGGATGATGAGTAGACAAATGGCTGCACACTGAGAATTCTGAGTCATAAGACATGACACTTTCATAGCATGTGATCGATCTTTTATTAACTACAAAGGAACTTACTCTGTAAAGGCTTAAGAATTAGATCCAGGACTGATCAGTGGCAGTTACCAGGAAGCAGATTTTGGCTCAGTGGAGGAGAGAGATTTCTGTGAAAGCTATTGAAAGGTGAAATGGACTTCTTGAGAAGGTGAAGTGGACTTCTTTGAGAAGTGGGTAAGTTTCCAGTCATCAGAAATATCCTCAGGTAGCCTCGATGACCACTGGGACAGTTGTAGAAGAGGCTCAAACCTCAGATGGATGAGTCTGTGCTATTCCAGGTTATCAGGTAACCCAGCATGCCAGGCTTCATTAGCCATCAAGTATAGATATGTATGACCTTTAATAAATAGTGTGGCTCCCTAATTCATAGGGGAGCACTAGTAGGATTCCTCTCCAAGCATTTGAACTCATTTCAGAAATTAGTTCCAGAATTCTCTCTGAAACTTTGTTCTTGCTCCCACCCTCAAATTTTAGCCTTCCACATTCTCCCCGACACCCACTTAACTGTTTTATCTTGTCTCCGTCTTCACCCTCCACCTTTGTTTTCAGTCTTTTTTTTAATGGAGAACTTCACCTCTCTGATATCCTTAGTTTTCTCTTTGTTTGGTCTTTTATTCAGGTTCTCTCAACACATGAGGGTTCAGTGGGTAATTCAGGACTCCTCATTTAGAAGCAAAGGAGAAGAGCACCTGGGTGGCTCAGTCATTTAAGCATCTGCCTTTGGATCAGGTCATGATCTCAGGGTCCTGGGATCGAGCCTCACATCGGGCTCCACACTCAGTGGGGAGTCTGCTTTTCCCTCTGCCCCTCCCCGCTGCTCATGTGTTCCTTCTCTCTCACTCTGTCAAATAAATAAGTAAAATTAAAAAAAAACAACAACCATGAATACCCACCTATTCATAATTACTGATAGAGTCACAATAACAATTTTGACCCTCTTTTGTTGGCAGACATATGAAAGAAAAGCCAGGAAACAAGATGTATGTGACTTTAGAAAGGTTGAAACTGTGACTTCTTCTTCTCTCTCTGCCTCCTTTGCAGCTGCTAGACATAGCAGGGAAACTTCTGGAAAGACCGCTGGTGGCACAGGATGCCTCTGAAAAATACCTGCTGCTCATCCACATGTTCATCAAAGACTTGGATACAGTGAGGGCAATCTACAGTCAGCGTGTCCAGGAAGAGGCCGAACTTGGTAGGTTTGCTGCCAGCGGATATGAATGGGGCAGTTGTGATGCCTGGAAGGGTGCAACTCACTCCTCTTGTATCTGTTAAATGGCCAAGATGGACCCATGATATCCTCCTGGAAAAGAAAGCAAGACATTCTTGCTTGGCATCTCAGACCATCTTGGGTAATTGTAGAATTCACTGAACTGAGCATTTCCCTGTCTCTGGGGCTGAGATTGGCCCAGAGCAGTCAAGTCCTAACTGCTTCTGGTTGAGACCCGAGCATAATGTACCAGTTGACCCTTGGTCATTGCTGCCATACTGCTTAGTCTCTGACATACCACAATAACATGCCCCAGAAAAGTTTCTGATCCCCTCCAACACTATATCAGCCATGCCTTTGGAGGGAGGAGCTGTCAGGCGCCCGACCAAGGGTGCTATCATACCAAGGTGTGATTTTTCCATTCTTTAAAAAAGATTTTACTTATTTATCCATGAGAGACACAGAGAGAGGCAGAAACATAGGCAGAGGGAGAAGCAGGCTCCCTGTGGGGAGCCTGATATAGGACTCAATCCCAGGATCCCAGGACATAATGTGATGTTAGTGGCTTAAATAAAACAACACCCATCTTTTGGCTCATAATTCTGTAGGTCAGAGCCCAGCTTGATGGAGCTTTTTTCCCATTCTGAGTGCTCAGGGTTGAAATCAAAGTGTCAGTCAGGCCAAATTCTCATCAGGAGGCTTTGGGGGAGAAAATCCACCTTCCAGCTTATTTTGTTGGGGGAATTCAGTTCTTTGTGACAGTAGGCCTGAGATTTGCAATTCCTTGATGGCTGCCAGCTGGGGGGACCATTTAGTGACCAGATATGTGGCAAGGCTGTGTGGCTGCCTCCATCCTCAAGCCAGTAGTGGCACCCCGAATCCTTCTTATGCTTGCTTCCCATCCCTGACTTCTGTTTCCTGCAACCAGAGAAATAGTCTGCTTTTAGAGGACTCACCTGATGAAGTCAGGCCCACCCAGGATCATTTCCCTTTTGCCATCTAACATAACATTGTCACAGGAGTGATTTCTCATTGTAGCCAGGTTCCTCACACACTAATAAGAAGAGGATTATGTATGCATGAGGGTCGTTGGTGTCATCATAGAATTTTGCCTATCGTGGAGGCTAGGGAGAAAGTAACTGTAATAGATCTGTGTTGAGTGTAAGACAACAGGGAGTGGTGAGGTCTGTGGCAAAATAAAGGCAGAGACAGCTATTTAGCTCTGGTTGCTAGTTAGAAGCAGTGGCTTGTTCTCACCAAATCTTTCAGCTGAGGAAGGAAGGAAGGAAGGAAGGAAGGAAGGAAGGAAGGAAGGAAGGAAGGAAGGAAGGAGAAAAGAAAGGAAGGAAGGATGAAATCAAGAAATCTATCTAATACTTGTTCAACCATGACAACTAATTATGAGCCAGGAAGCCAATTTTATGGGCCAAAGTCAGACTATCCAGACTGTGCCAACTCTGGTCTTGTGGCTCACAGTCCATGCAGCCAGTCTTATTCATAATTGCAGTGAATTCTCCTAGAAATCCTGGAAATTAAGCAGGGAAGATATTATCCCCACTTTATAGGTGAAAAAAACCTGAGACCCAGAGAGATTAAGTTCTCTGTTGAAGGTCATGTTTTCAACCCTGAATGTACAATGGAACTTCTCCCAATGAGATCAAGACCTGAGCTGAGATCACAAGTCAGACGTTTAACCAACTGAGCCACCTAGGTGCTCCCTTTCACTCTGGTATTACATACATTTAAAAGTATGAGTGACCAGGCCCTGCCCAGACCAATTAAATCAGAAAGGTGAAGGCAGGGTCCAAGCATCAGTATTTTTTTTTAAGATTTTATTTATTTATTTGACAGAGAGAGAGTGAGAGAGAGAGCTCAAGTGGGAGAGGGAGAAGCAGGCTCCCCACTGAGCAGGAAGCCAGATGCAGGACTCCATCCTAGGACCCTGGCATAATGCCCTGAGCAAAGGCAGGCGCCCAAGCACTGAGCCACCCAGGTGCTCCTAAGCATCAGTAGTTTTAAGGAGCCCCCAGGGGCTACTGCTGTGCGGCAGGTGGAAAGTCAGTGGCGTGGAGTCAGACAGCCAGTGAGCAGCAGAGCCGGGCTGGGAACACCTGTCCTCCGCCCCCATGCAGTGTTCTGCCCAAGGTCACTCCTTGCTCACACGGTGATCTCCCCGGAGCCCCCATCTCAGTGTGAGCCCAGGGTGACATTAGCACATGGAGACAGGACTGGGGAGGTAACTGGGGGGAGGTGTTCCTGGGCGGGGCCTGGCTCATTTGGGCTGTGCTGTGCCCCGCCAGGGTTCTCCTCCACGCACAAGAACATGCCAGCCATGGCCGGGGGTCTCCACTGGGCGCAGGAGCTGAGGCAGCGCATCCAGGGTCCCTCCACCAACTTCAGACGCCTTGCACATCCGTGAGTAACTGGTCCCTGAGAGGCAGTTTTGTCTTGGGCTTTAGCTCCTGCTCTGGATTTTGAGTGTTGGAGACACGCAACTCACTTACCTTGGGCCTGAAAATCCTCTTCATCTCTCTCCAGCATCTCAGCCCGCTTGGGCTGTTTATACAGAATATCGGAGATGGTCCTCACAGCTCTGGAGGCTGAGAAGTTCCCAGATTTCAATGCAGGCAGATTCGGTGTCTGAGGAGGGCCCGCCCTCCTCAGTGTCTTCTCACTGGTCCTCATAGGATAGGAGGTGCAGGGGACCCCGGTGGGGCCTCTTCTTATTCCCTGCAAATCCCTTCGTGAGGACTCCACTCTCTTGGCCTGGTTAGGCCCTCTGAAAGGCCCTGCCTCCTAATCCTATCCCATTGCACGTTAGGATTTCAACATGTGAATTTTGGGGTAAGAGGGCACAAACATTCCGTAGAGAGATTGATACATTTGGACCGATTGGAGGCCCCTTGGTGTTAAATGAAGCTTAAAGGATGGCCAGCTGCCTCTTCTTGCTCCATGAGATTTGTTTCTATAGGTACGTTAGTTAGGGGCTTTCAAGCAGTGGGGCTCGACCAACATATCTCCTCTGACACAGTGTTGCCTGGCTCCTAAGGTTGCTGGAAAATAATGAAGCCCAGAGTTTCCTACAGCATGGTGCAAGGACTTTGCCTATTAGAGTACCTTGGGCTCCTGTTAAATGCTGATTCCCAGGCTTCGTCTCCCACTGCACAGAATCCGAATCTATGAACCTGCTTCCTTAGCAGGCTCCCTCCTGCAGTTCCAACAGTTGACCAGGTTTGGAAACCATTGGCCTACCACTCAGCTGAACCTAGAAGCCAAGCCAGGTCAAGGCACCTTGGCAGCTAGATGCGAGGGAGAGCTGTCTGCAGGATCTGTTCAGGATGCTTCAAGGAAGGGCAGTCTTTCAGTGACCCCTCTTTTGTTCTTTTTTTTTTTTTTTAAATATTTTATTTTTTTCAAGAGAGAGACACACACACACACACACACAGAGGCAGAGACATAGGCAGAGGGCAAAGCAGTTTCCCTGTGGGGAGCCCGATGTAGGACTTGATGCCAGGATTCTGGGATCATGCCCTGAGCTGAAGACAGATGCTCAGCCACTGAGCCACCCTCGTCTTTCAAATCTTCTTTCTAAAGAACCTCGTGGAGGGCTCTCAGCTTTGGCAAACCAAACAGAAAAATTAGCGTTGAGACACGGGCTTTACAGGTGTTCTGGCCTTAGGTGGGGGCGTTAGAGCCCCTCTGGCCCAGGTGGTAAGACTGAAGTCTTTCAGAGGCTGCTGGGAAGATGATGCAAGACAGCCAGGATGTGGTCCAGCAGGGGTCCCCACACCCCATCCAGGGCTGCCCAGCAGGAAAGCAGGCTCAGTGTGAATAATCTCCTGACTCCAAGAGAAGCTGAAAATCACGATGTGTATGAAAGTGGCCAACTTCAGAATTAGCAAGTACCTCACCTTTCCCCAAACTCCACACAGGTCAAATACACAGGCCTGCTGATCTGGTCTGAGCTAGCTGAGCTCTTTGTTTTGCAGAGGAAGAAACTCAGAGAAGCAAATGAGGTGATAGGCCTACAGCCCCAGAGAGAGCCCAGAAGGAACTGGAACATTCCAGGGCTCAGGAGTCCCAGCCCAGAGCCCTTTCCAGGGAGTCCCCAGCCACAGAGGCTTGGCCCCAAGTACTGCTGAGCCCCCATCTTCTTAACCTGCCCGTGGATGTGGGCTGTCCCAGGGGAGGGGCATGATCTTGGGCAAGGGGCTCTCTGGCTGCAGCTGTTCCCCAAGAGGGAGGCAGCTGCGCTTTGTCAGCAGCCAGCATCGATGGCCAAGGGAGATGGGAAGTGGTAAGAGGGCCTGGGCCTGGAGGGGGGATCTGATTGACATTCCAAAGCGTCCTCTCCAGCTCCCCCCAAAAGTCCCCTTTGTTTAAAAATGAATTCACGTTTGTACTGTACCCTATATTATACAGCTGATTTAAGCCCAGATTTTTTTTTTTTTTCTACAAAGTTTTAGTTTCCATTTGGTCCAGGGCTTGGGCGAGGGCTCCAGGGTGGTTAAAAGCTGCCTAGTAGCTGCAGGGAGAGGTAGGCTCCTGCCGAAGTCCTGACACCACGGGGATGCCAGAGGGGTCCGGGAGGCAAGTCTCGTCCTGCTGGAGAGTGAGCCAGCCTTTGGCACAGGAGGAGCCACCTGCCCAGCCCAGTCTGGGTGCATCAAGTGCCCACCATCTTCTTGAGTTTCACCTGCTCCTCTAGGAAGTTGTTCTTCAGGACTCACGAGGAGCGGAGAGGAAGTCTGATGGGCAGAGCCCAGGGCCAGCAGACCCAGAGGGACCTGGTTCAGGTTCTCGTCCACCTCCCTGGCAGCCTCCACGGCACCACAGGTTTTACCCTTCCCATCGGGGATGGCTCCTGCGTGTTCTAGAAGAGGCGCAGCTAAGGCGTGGCTTTTGCAACTTCAAGAGATGCTGGACACTCTTGAGCATTCTTGGCCAAGTAGCAGAAGTGGCCCAGCTCTCCAGAGCTACATCACTGCAGTAGACATAGAAGCCTGGAAGGAGGGAGGCGAAGGAGGTCTGCAGGTGCAGGCTGACCACGTGGAGTACTTCTGATGAACCCGGGAGCTTGTGGTTGGTGCTGGCGGGTCTGCAGGCAGGAGGTGGCTGAGAGGATGGTTCAAAGTTTGCGGCTGGGCAAGAGGTAGGAGGGTGGTGGGGAGGCCGGAAGGAGGTGTGGCGCGGGGTCTGTTCCCTGCACACACTGCTGAAGCAGAAGATAGATCTTGGGCGGGGGGCACAGGGCCCACTACCTAGACAGAGTTTTTATGGTGCTGTAATGCATTCCCTTCCTTATGATTTTCTTACCGTTTTTTTCTCTTTACTTTATCATAAGAATGCACTATATAAGGCAATAATGTAGGAAATATGTGTTCATTGACTCTTTACATTATAGGAAGGCTTCCAGTCAACAGTAGTTAAGTTTTTAGGGAGTTACAGTTAACATGCGGATTTCTGCTGGCATGGGGGTTGGTGTCTCTGAAGCACCCCTCTCCCCAACAGGTTGTTGAAGGTCAACTGTATATACAAACTGGCTACTTTCCTTACCACGAAGAGAAGTAGAACCTATGGGAAGTATGCACTTACTCCTGTGACCTATCAAACTTTCAGGCAACCGGCACGGGGCCCAGTGTGAAAAACCGCTCTCCCCTCTGGCCTCATTCTCCAAGAAACAAAACTGAGATCTAGGGTTAGGAGGTTTGCAGAAGTCCCACAGCTCGTGAGGGGAAGACTGGGATGGGGGGAGGGAGGGCACCCACCTAGTCCGAAGCCCTTTCCACGTCTCTTTGCTGCCTCGACAGGTGCATCTGCTCATTCACCAGGAAAGGGAACTAAGCAAGTAGAGGGGGGAAAACCTACCAGGAAATCCAATGCTTACTCTGCGTACCTGAGGGTTTATACCGTAAGCTCAAGAGACCTGATGAAGAAACCTTGTTGGTAAAGACCAAGTGGGTGTTTTAAAGTCTTTGCAAAAAGCTGCCTCACTTTGCCGGCAGAACACACACAAAACAGACCCTCCAACACAGTTCGTGTGAAGGCTCTGAAAGTGGCAGCTGCTTCAATTCTCCTGGAGGCTGGTCTCTTCATTTTGGGTTGCAGAGGAGCATCGAAACCAGGTAGTGGTGTGGGTAATGGGCCTCCAGCTGGACTCAGCTTCTGTTCCTCTGTGGCTCCCAGCATCCCCGCCGGAGCCTCTGAGTGTGTGTTGTGTGTGTATGCACATGTGTGCATCGGTGTGCTCACATTTGGGGGCACAAGAGGTGAGAGAGGAACCTTGTATAGACATGTCAATGAGTAGGAGGTCTTGTCATCACGTGTCCTAGAAGGATTTCAGGGAAGGAGAAAGATACACATACATGTTATATATGTATGTTTATAACATACACATGTATGTGCATACACTACTATATATGTATATACACACATATATAAAACATTGTTTAATGTTATATAGTTTTGTTATGAGGCATAATGTTATATGCAGTTTTTTTCCCCGAAATACAGAAAGCTGCATCTAGAATTTTCTTCTCATATCTCAGTTTCCCTTTTATTTAGATTTTGGAAGGACTTCGCTTCCTCACACTGGACTGGCTGGGCTAGGGGTGGGGGGTAGCTGTGTCCTGCTCTCCCTGCACCCCCCCCCCCGGGGCGGGGGGCGGGGGGGGGGGGGGGTGTGGTGAGGCGAGCATTTCAGGAACTGCAGCTGCCCTCTGGTGGCCGGTGGGTGATGTTCTTGAGGAAGGAGGTAGGCTCCTTTAGGGGCCTTTGGAAACCCGCCCCCAAAACCATTCAGTCTCTTTCCAGGCTGCAGTTTGTTACTTAGATGGTTATGTTGGCTTCTTCTAAACTGGTGCCGTTTCTTGTTCTCTTTTGTGGGGACAGTTGCATGGAATCTGCCGAAGGAAAGCGAATGACCCAGAAATATGAAGATATGCTCTCGTTGCTGGAAAAGTAAGTGGCTTCTGGGGTTGCATTGTTCTGCAAATGGCACGCCCCCCACCCTGTGAGGCCTTTTGTGGCTCCGGGTTTGTGCAGCAAAAACCCGGAGGCCCCCCTCCCCCCCCCCAACACACACACACACACACACACACACACACACACACACACACACACGGCTGCCAAATGCCACTCTCTGTCTTATGATGTAACTGCAATGCCTGTGATTACAGCGCTTCTGGGGTCACCAACCCAGGGTCTGGGGAGGAGATGCAGCTCCGTTCTAGTTACAGACACTTTCCAGGCTGGTTTTGTGAGGAGCGTGAACTTGGCAGAGCTGGAGGAAGTAGGGCGCTCCTCATGGCGTGGGGCTCAGTGTCACGGAAAATCACAGCAGCTGCTCGCTGAGCAGAAAGCAACAGTTGGTGCTGCAGAAAGAGGAGATGAGTTTTATAAATATGTCCTGTGTCCTCTGACACAGAAATGGTAAGAATGACAATTTGCCATTTGCATGGGCTCAGAGCTGTTCCTGCTCTAAAGCCACAGTTAAGTCTTCTGTGGGTACAGGTTCTACTGCCCCATGGTTAGCAAATCCCAGATCCGATGATGCTGGCACATCCTCTGGCTGGGGGGCCTCTTAGGGTCTCCCCCCAACTCTCATCTCTTCCTCGTGGCTTTTGCCTCCCTCTCCAGCCTTGACCTCTGCCCCCTGTGGTCTCAGGTGTCCCCAGATCACAGTCCACCCTTTCCTACCTCTGCCCAGGGCTGTGCTGTTGTTTCTACTGGGAGCATTCATTTCCCTTTCACTGTCCTACCTCTCCTGGTCCTCTGACACTCCATCAAAGCTCAGTGTGGCCCCTCTTCCATGAAGCCTTCCTAGTGTTCTTCTCATCATGCACTCACCCCTGCCATGAGAGGCCTCATGCCCGGTACATCTCTCCAGGATTGTACTCCTGTATTTTCTGCTTACCTGTGCTCCAACACATTAGCTGCATTTACCATGGGGTGTTATTCCCCATGTTATCCCTCAAGCCCAACACATGGTAGGCATCCAGTCAGTGTTTAATGACTGAGCAAGGGACGTCTTGAGCTGCATGAAGATTAGCATGAGAGCAAATCTTAGCCAGTAAGTTCTTCCAGGATTTAATGAGAGTGGTCACAACTCCCCTTCTGCCCTGAAAAGATTGCTTGGAGCCTTTCTTTCTGCTCTCCTGTCATTTAAGCTGTGCCACCTTTCGAAATGAGGTGCTACCTGCAGGTGATGTGTCTGGCTGAGTTATTGACTTAAGAATGGATTCAGGAAGGGGCACCTGGGTGGCCCCAAGTGTCTGCCTTTGGCTCAGGTCATAATCTTAGGATCCTGAGTGAATGCTGTGTCAGGCTCCCTGCTCAGCGGAGAATCTGCTTCTCCCTCTCCCTCTGCTCTTCCCAACCCCTCCACTCATGCTTTCTTTCTTGCTCCCTTTTAAATAAATAAACAAAAATCTAAAAAAGAAAAGAAAAAAGAATGGATTCAGGTATTTTACCAATAATATCTTCAGCTCATGATATACACATGTGTATGTACGTACTTAGATACCTGGGTTGCATATTTGTTAAGATATCTCTGTCTTCAATTGGTCGTTGCTGGGTGCTGGAAGGGTGCATAACAGGTGGCTGTTGTCTCTGGTTCTCACAGGTACGAGGCAAGACTTTATGAGGACTGGTGTCAGACAGTGTCAGAGAAGTCCCAATACAACCTTTCCCGGCCACTTCTGAAACGTGACCCTGAGACAAAGCAGATCACTGTCAACTTTAGCCCCCAGGTAAATCAGGGGGCAGAAAATTCCTTTTGGGCTCCTCAAGAGACTCATTGAACTCCACTGATCTCCAAGGCAAAGGGGCTTTTTATAAGAATATAGAAGGTGCTGAAAAGAATTTCTACCCTGGATCTCCTCCCGGGGAATGAATCCTGAGGTGTGGTGTTTTCTTAGGTTGTCTAATGTCCACATTATTCTCCATGATTGGCCAATAAATTTGCATTGATTTTGCACAACAGAATATAATTGAAAAAAAACATTTTTTTTACCTTTCATTTGTGTGGTAATAGCTTTATTATGAACTTGGCTTCAGGCACAAAGTTAGACTGGCAGTTACACTCAAGATGAACTCATCTGCAAGTTTCAATATCCTCTTCTAAATATGCACTGTTTGAAATTCCAGAAGGTATATCTATACAGGAATAGATATTACTACCCATCCTTAGACAGAGGGGGTGACAGCATTACCTTTTAGTACCAAACAGAGTTGACTGTGCCTGCCTTGAATGCATGCTCCACATGAAGGCTGTTGACTAGACATGAGAAGGCCAACCAAATATAAGATCCAGTTCCTGCCCTCAAGGAACCCACCAGCTAGTTGGGAGCTGGAACCTCAACATGTAGAGATGTATCTTTATTAGATCATATATGATAAATCACACTGGAGTAGCTTTGGAAATAAAACTCTAGATTACGGATACTCAACTGAGGCAATTTTGTCCCCCTGGAAGTAATTTGCGTTGCTAAACATGGACTGAATGCCAATGGTGTAGGGTGAGTAGATTCTAAGGATGCTGCTAAACTTCCTACAACATGCAGGATGGCACCCCACAAACAGGAGATTTTGTCTGAAAATGTCAGTAGTACTGAGATTGAGAGATGCTGCTCTAGCTGATCAGAAAAGCAGAAAGTCCTTATGGACTATGGCAGCATGGAGAGCGTAAAGCTGGAGAAACATGAAAATCAAAAGCCAGCCCGCATCAGGAAGCATATGGGGAAAAAAAATGTTAAAAGTATAGGCTACAAGGAGCTAAAAGCCCTTGCCTACTCCTGTCTCAGTGGCATGTTCTCCAGGAATGCAGCAATAGAGAGCCAGAAACTGAGCTGAAGTAGTTGTAGGAACTCAGCAGCCCTCAGGATGGTATGGGGGATGGACCACTCCTCTTCTGTATACTCCAGAGCAAGTACTCTCTCTGCCCCAATGCACAGCATGTAGTGGGTGCTTTATAGGTGTTTGTAGGTAATAGGAGGCAAGGGGGGAGAGGAAAGAAGGGAAAAATGGGGAGAGGGAATTAATACCTGAATTATAAAGTGAGTTAAGGGGAGACAACCAAACATACAAGTCAAGGAAGAGCTGCAAACATCCCTTAGCTCCTGCTTGGAGCAATGTGACAATGGCAGTCCTAATAAGGATGAATAGAAACACACATATTCTAGAGGGACATGATCAGATTTGCCCCTTTGTGGCCATTATAGGAATTATATGGGTGAAAAATATTTTTTTTATAAATTATTTCTTTAAATTATTTTAAATTCCCTATCATTGGACATTTACATTATCTTCTAGTTTTATCAATCTGTATTTCATTGACTGTAGGATGCACTTTTTTTAAAACATCTTAGCATCTCTAAAAATGGCATGTGTTTATAGTTTAACATGCCATATTTTTTTTTCTTTCTTCCATAGTTGGATATGAAATAATGGTGAATCTTACTATTGAAGGCATCTTACAATGAAATAAAATACAGTAATAAATATTAAATATATATAAATTAAATATGAAAATATATAATAAAAATAAAACAAAATATAATATATAATATATAAAAATATAACATAGTAAAAATAAAATATATTATAAATGTATGTACATTTATAATATTTCAACATTGTTTTAGTTTATATCTGACCACTAGCAAAGTAGAACTTTCTCATGTGTTCATTGGCCAGTTATAGTTCTTCTTTTACAAATTGCTTATTCATGTCTTTCTCCCATTTTGGAGTGGAAATACTCTCTTTTCCTCTGAATTTGTTAGAATATTTGGGAAATATTTGTCAGCTATTACAAAATCTGTTGCATATGTGTTTTGTTTTGTTTTTGTTTTTTACCAGTTGAGGTGTGCCATTTTATTATGTGAATGATATTTCATACTTATAAATTTTATCTTTTATTTCCTATTGTATGTTTAGAAGGGCCTTCTCCACCTCAATATTATATAAGTAGCCTCCAGGCTTTAATTGTTTTTGTTTTCAGTTTTTACATTTAAATTTTTAATATCTACCTTGAGCTGATTTCAAAATAAACTAGGAGGCCTAGGTCCTGCCAAATGGTTAGCATTTGCCTAAACCCTGAGGAGAATTGGCTGGGCAGTAGTGAAGCACTGGTCTGGAACCACTGCAAGGGGAGCTAGGAGCCCAGATGTCCCTGCAGAGGTCAGGAAAGGGGAGTGGAAGGAGAGGGGGGCAGAATCTATGGCCTGGTATCTGTTTTGTCGCACCTACCTATATATACTAGTCCTCATAGGTTCAGAGGTAAAAGGATAAATAAAAGGGGGTGGGGCATCGGGGTGGCTCAGTCAGTTAAGCATCTAACTCTTGATTTCTGCTCAGGTCATAATCTCAGGGTTGTGGGATCAATCCCTGCATCAGGCTCTGCATATAGTGCAGAGTCTGCTTATTCTTCTCCCTCTGCTCCTCCCTGACTCTCTCTCTCTCTGTCTCTCTTTCAATTAAAATTAAAAAGTATAAACAAAGAATGAAGACCAGGATGCCTAAAAACCCAGATGAAAGCTCCTTTTTCCATTGGACCACATCTGCTTGGCCTCTCATTTGTGTACTTCCACTCAACGTAGCACCCACAGATGTTCCGAGAGGTGCGGGTACTTCCATTTCTCATATGTTAAGACACAAAGATACACCAATGCAGGCTTATGGAAGTGAAGGGCTATTTCAGATGATCATATC
Source organism: Canis lupus familiaris (assembly GCF_011100685.1). Classification (NCBI taxonomy): domain Eukaryota; kingdom Metazoa; phylum Chordata; class Mammalia; order Carnivora; family Canidae; genus Canis; species Canis lupus. The sequence goes on from NC_049226.1 coordinate 35,988,121, forward strand.
TGATGATCCCAAGTTGTACAATGGGGCATCGCCTCTCAATTGTCAGTGTCTCTTGTGCTTGTGACCTGGTTGGGGAGACTACCAGGAGTCTGAGTTCGAGGCTTCTCAGGCACGGGGCTGGCCCAGACCAGGTGATTCCCCTCCCGCACTCCTTCGCTCCTCCATGGGAACTAACAGACTCTGTCAGCACGAACCCATCATTGTGTCAGTCATATACCCAAAAGCATCAAGGTAGCCCTGTTTTGTCTCTGAGGCCACCTTTCTGCAGTTGCTCTTTGGGGTTTACGCACTCGATGATTGTTGCTGCCTCTGAGTCCTCTTCCTTCTGCCTAAAACTCAAATTTCCTTCTCTAGATTTGCAAAAGAGGTAGAAGCAAAAGTTAAGAAGGGCCCCATAAGGAGCTTGGGGGCCCCGGGATTTTCCTATCTTTGACTGGTGATTGCTGTTTTTCATGGCCACTGACCACAGCCACATAATGTGGATTCTCCTTTCCAGCTGATTTCCGTGCTGAAGGAAATGAGTTATCTTGAACCCAGGCAGAAGCAGCATGTTCCTGAGACAGCAGCAGTCTTGTTCTCCTCCAGGGAATTCTATCGGCAGCTTGTGGCTAAGTTGGAGCTGATGGCAAATTGGTACAATAAAATTGTGAAAACTCTTATAGAGGTGGAATTTCCCTTAGTGGAGGAAGAGCTGCAGGGTATCGACCTCCACCTAAGAGCTGCAGAGGAGACTCTGAGCTGGAAAACAGAAGGTAACAGGGCACCGCCTGGAATCCAGGGGAGGGAGGGAGGTCAGGGGTTAAGATCCTGATAAAGTTGATAGAACCATGAATGATCCCCCTCCAGTCTGGTTTTTGTTTGAAACACAAGCCTACCCTCTCAGACACACACTCAAAGCAGAGAAGACAAGAAGGGTAGTATTCCTTTTCTTCCTTCTCTTTTGGATATGATTGGTAGATTTAGAAAATCTTGCCACCATGTGCTGCAGGAGGCTCAGAGGTCGCATGACACCTCCCGTGGTCTCCAGCATATGTTGGGCACACTGTGAATGAGGGCTTTTACTATATTATGAGTTACTTTTCTTCACTAGACTGTAGACATCTTTTTTTATTTATTTGAGAGTTACTCATTTGAGAGACAGTGTGAGTAGCGGGAAGGGTAGAGGGTTCAAGAAGAGAATCTCAAGTGGACTCCCTGCTGAGCATGGAGCCCAGTGGGGGACTCAATCCCATGACCCATCATGACCTGAGCTAAAATCAAGAGTCAGATGCTTAACTGACTGAGCCACCCAGGCACCCCTAAACTTTAGACCTCTTAAATGAGGGTACTATGCATTTAATTCTCATATATCCTCTAATTCAGTACTAATTTCATTGATGGATTAACATTTGTAGGATACTGTGTGATGGACTCGGGGGGAATATGGGATATGAGGTGTATGAGACATGGCTCCTACCCTCAAAGAGCTCACACTTAGTTGGGACCACAGACATGTACAACTGTAAATTGTGCAAGACAGGCTGTGATAAAAAGCTATCATAGAGTTAAAAATAAAGCATGAGGAATCACAGGGGAGGGAGATTAATTTTCCCTTGAACTCAAAAGAGTTGAAGTTTCAAAAGAAAGTTATGGTCAACTCAGAAGTCTTAGAATGTCATAGTGAGTTAGAACTGTATGTTATATACAAGAGGGAACAGCATTTTCAACATTTAATAAAGCAAAAGTGCTTAGAAAAATAAGGTTCATTAACCCAAATGAAATCATCATGGTGTACTGGTTATGCCCCAGCAACTGTGCCAACTTTTGTGCACTGGTTTGGTAAGCATTACCTCTTTGTTTCTTTCCCTCCTTTATGAGGGTTATGATAAGCATGGGCTGTTCAACCTACCCAGGTAAAAGTCTTTTAAAACCTACAAATATTAAATCCTTACCTTTTCTAGCAATTAGACCTTTAGCTATTTCTATTAATTTTGTTTCTTTGGGGGCACAGGCATCTGGGATTATGTCATTCAAATCACTGATAGCATCCGTGATCTCGAACAAAGAATTCAGAAGGCTAAAGACAATGTGGAAGAGATTCAAAACATCATTAAAACATGGGTGTCTCCAATATTTAAAAGAAAAGATGGAAAAAGGGAATGCCTTCTTTCCATGGATGATCAGCATGATCAGCTGGAAAAATACTACAATCTCATCAAAGAATCTGGACTTCAGATTCATGCCCTTGTTCAGGTAATAACCAGCCTCTCAGATATACATACCATTGGCCAAGGGGGAGCATCCGGAAGTGTGTTTGGGTGCAAGAAGTGATTTGAAAACTAAGACAATCAACAGAGGTTGTGCCTTCTACCTTCAGGGATGCTAACAGATAGGGAGAGAGGAAAGGCACATTCTGGTATCAGTATGTCAAAATTAATACTGTCTTAATGGTGATCCCGCATGACTTAAGTCCCACACCAAACCTCAAGGAGAGAGAAGGCCATGCCCAGTACCAAACCCTAAATTATCTTCTATACTAACCAGCCCCGACTTGCTCCACACAGCCCATGTGAACCCCCAGCAGCACCTCCGTAACCTGGCTCTATACGCCTGAGGAGATGAAAGATGACCGTGGCCTCTCTACCTGCCTTTGTAAAGAGAATAAACAGTGCGGGCGGCTGTACTTCCTGCAGGAAGGCTCTGCCCTGTGTTATGATCAGGGCAGCTTCGTGTCTGCCATCAAAGACCAGACCATGGAAGGGAGCTATAAGTGGCCACCAGCTTCAGCTCTACTCCAGCTGCCCTACATGGGCCAGTTCTGGCAGGTTGATCTCACGCACAAAATCAGTAATGAGTCACAGATGCTATCTGGGATTGTCTATGGTTTGAAGCAAGCAACGTATTGTACTTTTGACTTTGTTAATTTTATTTATCTGCTTTCTAGTTCATTGATTTCTATTCTTTGTTCTTTATCCTTTCTTTCCTTAATTTGGGGTCATGATGCTCACCTATTCATGGGGACAGCCTCCAAGGACAGAAACTTAGGGTATAGATTTTGAGCCTTTCTTCTTCTTTTTGAATACAAGCATTTGACATAATTTTCCCTATGAGCTCTGCTCTAGTTGCATTCCAGAAATTTTGTGCACCTCATTTCCATTGTCATTCAGTCTTAATTTTTTTTTTTTTTTTTTTGCTTGTGACTCATGCTCTAACTCAGTGGTTGTTTAGAAGTGCATTGTTTGATTTTCACTTGTTTGGGGCTCTTCTGGCTAGCTTGATGAAATTGGCATCGAGTTCAGTCCAATTGTGTTCAGAGAAAATACTCTCTAAGATCTGAATTATTTGGAATACACCAATACTTGTTCCAACACCTAGAATACTATCCACCTTATTGCATGTTCCTTGTCCACTTGACAATTTGTTTATTCTTCCATTGTTGGGTATAGTGTCCCATAAATACCAGTTAGTTCAAAGTGGTTGATAGTATTGTGCAGATCTTCTGGATGGTTTCTGAGTTTTTTGCCCCTTTAGTCTCCCAATTACTGAAGATAGAGGGTTAAAATCTCTGCCTGTGACTCTGGATGATTTGTCTAAGACTTTAGTGTGGTCAGAGCTTTCATCAAGTGTTTGATGCTCCTTTGTTTCTTTTTCAAAATAATTTGTTTATTTGGAGGGGGAGGGGCAGAGGAAGAGGGAGAGTGGGAGGGTCTTAAGCAGACTCTGTGCTGAGCTGGATCCCTATGTGGGGCTTGATCTCATGACCCTGAGATCAGGACCTGAGTTGAAACCAAGAGTCAGACACTTCACCGACTGAGCCATCCAAGTGTCCCTGGACACTTTTTTAGTACGAACACACTTATAATTATTTGAACTTCCTGAGGAATTGACTACTTCATTCTTATGAAATTGACTTTTTATTTCTCATAATACTCCCTTGACCTGTTAATACTGTAGTCTTGCCTTCCAGATTCACCATTCCTACTTTGCACTGCCCATCTTCCCACCCTTTTACACTCAACCTGTTGGTTTCTTTGGAATCAAATTTCTTCTCTTGTAGACAATATAGTAGAGACTTACATCCCTAACAACTCTGCCTATTAACTGGAATGTTTAGACTATTACATTTAATGTAATTATGCTGTGATTGGATTTACCTAACCATCTCGCCATTTCCTATTTGCTTCATGTCTGTTTTGCTTTTCTGTTCTTCCCTTCCTACCATCTTGTTGTTAACTATTTTAAAAATATTCTATTCTACTTTTTTTAAGATTATTTATTTATTCATTCATTCATACATTCATGAGAGACAGAGAGAGGCAGAAACATAGAAAAGGGAGAAGCAGGCTCCTTGCAGGGAGCCCAATGCAGGACTCAATCCCCAGACCCTGGGATCACAACTAGAGCGAAAGGCAGACGCTCAACCACTGAGCCACCCAGGTGTTCCTATACTAATTTCTCAATTGGCATTCCATCATGTTGCATAGTCATCCCATCCATTTACAGTGGTCATTCTGGACTTTAGTATGTTTCAACTTAGAGTTTTGCTGTGAAATATAGGAACCTAGCCACCCTATGGTTCAGTTCAAGCCCCCCTGCAACTTTTGTACTGTTGAGTGTACATGCGTGTTAAGTAAATCCCACAATAAATCCCAGGCCTTGCAGAGTATTATATGTTTTTGTTTTAGAAACTCAAGAAAAAGGGGCACCTGGGTGGCTCAGTCGGTTAAGTGACCAACTCTTGATTTCAGCTCAGGTCAGGATCTCAGGGTCCTGGGTTGGAGCTCCAAGTCAGGCTCTATGCTCAACAGGAAGCCTGCTTTAGAATTCTCTCCCTCTCTCCCTGTCCCTCCCCCACTCTCTCTCTCTCTCTTTAAAATAAATAAATAAATCTTTTAAAAAATAAAAAAAAAAAACTCAAGAAAAGGTATTTATAGTATTTTATATTCACCCACATACTCCCCATTTCCAAACTTGTTTTTTCTTTTCTGAAAAGCTGACTTCCCACTTGTGGTCGTTTCTCTGCAGCCTGAAGAACTCCCTTTAGCTTTTCTTACAGATCCAGTTTGCCAATGACACATTCTCTCAGTTTTTGTTTCTCTGAAATGTCCTTATTTCACTTTTTTTTTTGAAGGATAGTTTCATTGGATATAGAAATCAGCATAGACAGTTTTATTTCTCTTACAAAAATTATTTCCTTGTCTCCTCCTCCCCTCCAATGTTTCTGAGAAGCCAGCCCTAATTTGTTTCTTTGTTCCTCTATATGTAATGTATTGTTTCTCTCAGACTGCTTTTAATAGATTCTTTTTTTCTAGTCTTTGTGTTTTTGTTTGTTTGTTTGTTTTCTGTCTCACTGAGATGTGCCTGAATCAGTTTGCTTTCTGTTCACCCAGCTCAGAGTTTGTGAGCTTTTTGAACCTATTTTTCATCAAATTTGAGGAGTTTTTAAATCAAATTATGACATTCTTGACTGCTAATTCCAACATCTATTTTATTTTCGGAGTCTTTTTTTTTTAATGTTGATGTGACAACAGTTTATTTTTCTCTCACATAAGATAAGTCTGAGGAAGATACATTCCAGGATTGGTAGGGCAGTTATTTGCTAAGTCTGTTCTTGGTGATTATTTCCTCTCTTAGTTAAATATCATGCTTTCCTGCTTCTTTGTATGTCTAGTAATTTTTTATGCTATGTTCTAGTCATATTGGATACCGCTTTAGAACTGAGTTGTTATTTCCTTTAAAGAGGTTGTGTTGTTTGGCAGACAATGCCATGTTACCAGGCAAGGGTAGGAGGGAGGGAAGGAGAGGGGGAGGGAACACACATGTGCCCCTTTATGTTTATGTTTTCTTTTTTCTCTCTTTTTTTTTAAAGATTTTATTTTATTTATTCATGAGAGAAAGAGAGAGAGAGAGGCAGAGACTTAGGCAGAGGGAGAAGCAGGCTCTCTGAAGGAGCCTGATGTAGGACTCAACTACTCAACCTACTGGTGGATCAGCTTGTTCCTGTAGAGGCTCAATTTTAAGCTTTGTGAGGGTGGTTCTAAGGAGGCCTTACTCTAGGGCAGTTCTAACCTCCAAAGCATAGTGTTTCTGGGGTCTTGGCACGATTCCTAGGTTATCTATAAAGTCTTTCATAATTTTTTTAAAGATTTTATTTACTTATTTGAGAGAGAGAGCACAAGCAGAGGGAGCGGGAGAGGGAGAAGGGGACTCCCCCCTGAGCAGGGAGCCTAATGCAGCACTTGATCCCAAGACCATGGGATCATGACCTGAGCTGAAGGCAGAGGCTTAACCAACTGAACCACCCGGGCACCCCTATTATTTCTGATAGAATCACAAACATTGTCCAGTGTTGTATGACCACATGATCTCTGTGCAGCTTACCACAACTGTTCTCTGCCAAGCCTTACAGAATCTGTTTTAAGGATATACAGCTTAATATTCAAAGATTCAAGGAGACTGCACAGTCTCCATAGTCCTGAACACTCTAGTCGCTGGGTTTTTTGTTTGTTTGTTTGTTTTGTTTTGTTTTGTTTTCTGCCCAGCAGGAAGGATGCTATCATCATGGTCCACTTCCCTGAGCTGAGGTTTGGAAAGTGCCTCCAGGTAGAAAGCTAGGTGGTTGTGAAGCTCACCATGAGGATTTCCCTTCCCTAAAGGATCACATCACTGTGCTCTTGTTCTTTAGCTGCCCCGGAAGAATTGTTCTTCTATCCAATCCTATAGTTGTGTGTAGCAGAAGGGTAGGTCTGATCTCATTGCTGTCTTGGCTACAATCAGAAACTTGACCCACTTATTCTTAGTTCACAGAAATTCCAACATTTTTGCTCCTTAGACCATCACTGATCTAAGGTGAAAAGTCAAAATATGGAGATAGCCATCTACGAGTGTGACATTAGGGGGGAGATAAAACAATGATACAGGCAGTCATAAAAACTAAATGTCTTAAAAAATAAAGAAGCAAACAGACCTACGCACTTAATAACATCCGAGAGCAACTCTATACTGTCACCATGCTATGATTTGCATGATGATAGGCTTTAAATCATTGAGAAAATCTTATATCTGCTGAGGAAACAAAGGGGTATATAATGCATTTTAGAAATTTTAGAGTTTTGTCACATAAAGACAGGATCATGAGATTCTTTTTTTTTAATCTAGGGGGGGTTTATACATGGTAATGTCTGTAGAGGTAATTTATGAGTGGCCTAAAAAATTACTTCTGCAAAGTAGTTACCACTTTCTTTGAAGATATGGGATAAATGGAAAGTTGATGTCAGAAGGCTTGATAATGAAAATGGTGATGAGTAAGTGGGATGTGTGTGTGTCCATGCCATGTTACCAGATGAGGGTAGTAGGGAGGGAGGGAGAGGGGGAGGGGACACACATGTGTCCCTTTATGTGTATGTTTTCTTTTTTTCTCTTTTTTAAAATATTTTATTTTATTTATTTATTCATTAGAGACAGAGAGAGAGAGAGAGAGAGAGGCAGAGACATGGGCAGAGGGAGAAGCAGGCTCTCTGAAGGAGCCTGATGTAGGACTCAAATTTGGACCCCGGGATCATACCCTGAATCAAAGGCAGGTGCTCAACCGCTGAGCCACCCAGGTGTCCCTTTTCTCTCTCTTCAGAAAGGGAAAGAAGAGGAGAGGAAGAGGGAGTGGGAAAGAAAGAATCTTAGGCAGGTTCCATGCCTAGGACAGAACCCAATGTGGGGCTCGATCTCAACCCAAAGATCATGACCTGAGCTGAAGTCAAGAGTCAGATGCTCAACCAGCTGAGTCATCCAGGGGTCCCCTAGGTATACGCATCTTCTAAGTCACTCAATATGATGGTTTTTAATAGTAAATGCCCCAAACAAAACACTCCAGCTCATTTCTAAAGACTAGCTTGGAAAGACTATACTTGTTTGAACCCCGAATTTCTTACATGCCTTGAATCCTAAAGCCCTTTCCCCATAGTGTCCCTTCCTCTCTCTGCCCTAACTTCTGCCTTGATATAGCTTCTTCCACAGCACATCCATCAACACTTATAAATCACACCCTGTGGCCCATTTTTCCTGGGAAAGTGGTCTGTCACCATCCTCTTTTCTTGGGGATGGGATGAGACTCTATATTCCCTTCATGGATCAACTCTGTTCCTTTCAATCAGTGGTCATACCCATTAGACAGAATGGACTTGATATATGTGTAATAGCAAACTTTTCACAAGAATGCTTTTTTTCCCCCCACAGTGTTATTTTTATTCCCATTAATGACAATTAGACCAGGCTTTCCATATTATTAAACATGGTTTAAATCCATTCTTCTTTCTTTTGTAGGAAAACCTAGGTCTGTTTGTGGCAGACCCAACCTCTAATATCTGGAAGACTTACGTTAACTACATCGATGAGATGTTGCTGGATGGGTTTTTTCTTGCTATTGAGTGCTCCCTCAAGTACCTCCTGGAAAACACTGGTATTTACTGGCTTATGGATGTGCATTATCCCTGAGAAGATAATAATACCACCTGTTGAATAACAGTGGAGTGTGACCAAGTGCCTAGTGACTTTTCCCAAAATGTTGTGGATATTTTATGAATTGTATATAGTAAAATAGCCAAGGTGTTGAGTTTCTAAATTGTTGCCAGAGGAAAGATGTCTCTCTGTCTAAAACTCAGGTGGTACGCCAGGCTCTAAGATAGTGAGGCCCATAGCAACAGCAAAAACATAAATGCCAATTTAATCTAAATAAAGTTTCAGTAAAGAGGATGAAGCCCAGTTAGTAATGGCGGCTTCATCCAGACTTGGTTCATGGCAATGAGAGGGGGACATTCTGTGCCTTCAAGCCTAATGTTCTCTATTTCTAAAGCCTTTTGAGAACACAGGGAGGTTGTAGTCGCCAGGTTAACAGAAGTTTTTCTGTGTGGAAAAAAGAGTCAGGCAAGCTGTGGATGAGGTCACTGTCACAAGGAACAGGAATGCTAAGAAGGTCATGGGCATTCTCTGGAGCTGTTTAAAAAAATAGCTTTAAATTGTGCTGGATAAACCGAGTTGAGGTACACAGGGCCGACCTTGGCTAGTAAGTGATGGGATGGAAAGAACAGAAGGGTTCAGGCAAAATTTGAATTAAATCTTCACATTCTGGTAGATTCTGAGGAGTTTAGTAAGCATTGCATTGAAGAATTCATCAAAATGGAAAGGCAGGGTGAATAGTTGGAAGCCAGAGGATGAAGGTGGGGATGAGACTTTAAGACGTCAAGTCCAACCTGAGAGAAGAAAGAAAATCCAGTGGTAAAATGGGTAGGTCAAGATCCATGTCCAGATACCCAGCCCCAATAAGAGGCTATGTGCAGGCGCCTGGGCTGAGAATAGAGGGAAGCAAGGCTCAGTGCTGGGTGTAGTGAAAGTGGGCAAACCCCACGTGGTCTCGGTAGATGGGGTCACTGAGATCAGAGGCATGGTCTTTGTTTTCAAGGTTGAAGGGTGCTCCAAATCAAGGAGATTAGGCAGCAGGAAACAGGCTCAGGGGTAGTTGGTGTGGTGGGGATCACATTCTAGAGCCTGGATTCAAGTAGCCAGTGGGGCAGGAAGATTGGAGAACTGGCTCCTAGGGAGCAGTGCCAACAGTGTCCACCTTGGAGAACCAACCAAACCTCCTCAAGGGTAGGAGGTTCAGGGGGCCTCAGACCTCTCTAGAAGATTCAGAACGATGCCCCAGCACACTTGGCTTGGGCTGAACTCACTGTCACCTCTCAGAATGCAAACCCTGCCCAGGGTAGATGCTACCCCCTCTAGCAGAATTGCTCTTCCCCCTCTTAACTCCCAAGGTGACCGACTTGACCCAGGTGGTGGAACCACCAAGATAATCTGGTTTGTGTGGTAATGATGACGTCATTGCCTCGAACATAGGGATTAGGTTCCCACGGGAGCACAGGGAACAGAAATCTCACATAGTCCGAATGGTCTCATGAGTCTTCTATATCCTATAAACTGTATGCAACCCGATCTATTAAATGATCAGTATCTCATACAGAGAGTAATGCAGAATATAGCAGGAGCACATATGCAAAGCCTAATATTATAGGTGGTTTAAAAAACTATTCTATGAGAGTAGTGTAGTTTCTGTTCATTCCCTTAAGTTAAATATGCACTTAATGGGACACATCTTAATCTAGTAATGCAGATTTATCATTCCCACAATTTTGAAGGCAAGGCTCTCGTCTTACATATCTTTGAGGATCCCACAGTTATTTCGGTTTGGGGTGAATGACGAAGCTACGGTAACCAAAACTCCATCAATAATGTGGCTTACATGACAAAGAGATCTAGCTCCTAAGTTCTAGGCTAAGGAGAGTGCTTCAGGTTAGTGGACAGGTTCCCACCATGCTGTGGTTCCACCACATTCTAGGGCCTTGTCTTCATTTCTGTGGTTGAGTTGGGTCCCACCAACACATCCAGGCTCTCATCCATGAGCAGGGGAAAAAGAGCGAGCATACAGATGGGTCCCCTGCTGTCTCAAGGGCCACAGCCCAGAAGTGACAGCCATCACTATTCTCCATGTTCCACTGGTGAGCCAGTCCTCTTGCCTACCTAACCAAGAGCAGGGCTGGGAAAGGCAGCCACATGGCCACTCTTACCGCAGCCTCTAGGGAGGAACGAGGGTAACGGATTCGAATGGGTTTCCACCACCCACAGCATCCAGCACATCACGGTCTCCCAAATATTGCCATAGTCAAGGAGACCTATGAAGATAAGCGGTTATTAATAAAAGTTTAAGCACCAATCTTGTACTTGCAACATCTTGCTCCCTGTTATATTTTGATTTAAATTCAGCGAGGCAAGTTAGTCTAGCAAGTAATCAGGGATCTGTTAATTATTTATACAGTTTTTAATTTTTTATCACTATAGAGCTACAGAATTAAAAGACGTTCTGTCTTCCTGGAAGATCAGAACGGGCAGGATGGTAACTTGTTTTTGTTTTTCCTGCCAACGCCAACTACTGACAAGGGCGCCACAGGTCGCCTAGTGGCTACCAGTGGAATTGCAGGCGTTGTGTCTCAGGAGAAATTAGCTGTTTCTAAGAAATTAGCTTGGCAAAATCAACCTGTTCTCAACCAGAGGCCATACTGCGCCCCCCTTCGCTCCCCTGACCCAGGCATTTGGGAATGTGGAAGGGGACTGGCTTGGGCTGAGCAGTCCCTGGGATGTGTTCTCCGAGGACAGGAGGGTAAATGTCCTGCAATGCCCAGGACAGGCCTGCGCAAGAATTGGCCTATTCGAAATGTCAGTGGCTCCCCTGTTGATAAACACTGAGAGACCGTTACCCTCACCTTTTCTGGGGGGTTAGCAAATTTTGTATTTCTATTTTCCTATGCCCAAAAAGCTTATAGCAGGGAAAGAAGTGTTCTGAGGGCCTTCAAAATGGGTACTGCCTTTTGCCCATTTTAACCATTCTTTGTTTTGTGTGTATGCGTCCCTTGTTCTTCAGAATGCAGGACAGGACTCACTCCGATATTTGAAGCACACCTGAGCTTAGCCATACCAGAATTAGTTTTCTCTCCCTCCCTGGAGTATGGAGTGAAGGGTGGCTTCTATGACGCTATTGAGGGGCTTATTACTAGCATTTTTGGAGTATCGTCTTTGATGCCACGGCTCTCCCCACACACTGGCTCGCCCCACTACCAGGTACTGAGTGTATTCAACTGCCCTGCCTCCCAGCCCAATCTGCAAACTTATTGCCGAGTGCGGATGTAACCTGTGTGTTGTCTTGCTCCGCCCCCGCCCCCACCAGGCTGACATAGAGGGCATGGCCCACTTGGCGAGCATGAGGACCAAGCTTCTGGACAGGGTTCAGGGTATGATGGCCCTCTGCTGTGGCTATCGGGACACCTTCAGCCAATATTCCTACCTCTATGTGGAGGACCGGAAGGAGATTCTGAGCCAGTTTCTGTTGTATGGGCATGTCCTCACCCCCGAGGAGATGGAAGCCCATGCAGAAGATGGCATCCCAGAGAATCCTCCTCTCCTCCATCAGTTTAAAGCACAGATTGACTCCTATGAAAAGCTCTATGAAGAAGTGTGTAGACTGGAGCCCATCAAAACGTTTGATAGCTGGATGAAAATTGATGTCCGGCCTCTTAAAGCATCTCTGCTAAATATAATTAAGAGGTGGAGCCTCATGTTCAAACAGCATCTTGTTGACTATGTCACTGACAGGTAATAGTGTTGTTCTAGTTTCTTCCAGCATCCCAAGTAGTTGCGGGGGGGGGGGGGGCACCATGTTTTTCATCCCTTTCATATTCTTCCCCAAGGGGTTCAGTGGTTGAATTAAAAATTAAAACAGCTGGCTGAGGTTCCAGGCCCTTAGACACAGTGATAACTTTAGTCCTGCCCTTCCCTCGGTTTACCAGACATGGCCTCTTTTTGTTTTATTTTCCATTTGGTGCCCAGGGTGTGAAAAGCACTCAGTAAGTGGTAAATAACGTTCTATGCAATAATGGCAGATCCGAGCTCCCTTTGCAACCCTGGCTGTGAAATCTCTTTAAGCCTGGGAAGCGAAGGGGGTCTAATGGACCTCTTAGATTTTATTTCTGCCACTTGCTCCTTGTCTCAGATTATCCAGCTGTGCAATGTGGAAGTCACTAAATCCTCACACTCCCAGTGCCTGTCTCTGCCACTCTAGCTATGGACAGACTGGATCTGCAATGGTCTGTTCCCCTGTGTACCTCGACTATCCAGTGCCAGGCTCTCCCATCCAGAGCATTGGTCTCTGGGTAAATAGGTTGATGTATGGTCCCCCAGTCACTTCCCCTTTGCCTGTCCCCACAGATCTGCCACTGTCAGAGTCTCAACTACAGGGGCGCCTGAGTGGCTCAATTGGTTGAGCATCTGCCTTCAGCTCAGGTCATGATCCCAGGGTCCTGAGAAAGAGCCCTGCATTAGGCTCCCTTCTCCACAGGGGGCCTGTTTCTCCCTCTCCTGCTCCGCCTGCTTGTGCTCTCTCTTTATGTCAAATAAATAAAATCTTAAAAAAAAAAATCTCAACTACCACCTCCACCCAGAAGTCACGATCCCTCTATACAGCCGTAAGCTTTTGGTGTGTCAGCTGTGGGCACAGGGGAGCCAACCTGACCCCTTCCTTGAGTTTGGGGGGTAGTCTTACTTAATGCTACAGCTGCCTTGCTCAGTGATCTAGTACTAGGAGCAGAAAGGAAATGGCCCCCATCAAGGATGTGTTTATCTGCAGATGAATTCCAAGATACTTGGTAAGAGTGTGATGGTCCTCCACTCTAGGAAACTCCAGGCAAGTGTTGTGGGATATTTTAAAGGGATTTGCCCGGTGTTCTTTAAGAAGGGGCCAATTTTCCACATTCACAAAAACTTTGGTTCACTGAGGACCTGAGAAGCAATGAAGGGAAGTACTGGTTGGAGGCAGGGCAGAAACAGAGATGTCTCTGAATGTAGCTGCTCCATGGTCCCTCTCCATCGGCAAGTCTGCCATCCAAGGACACAGAGACATGTTTCAAAATGTCAGTCTTACTATTATTTACGTGTGGTATGGCCAACTGAGAGACTTGATGGAAAATGACTGCCATTGGAAAGGTATTTGGTTATAATCATAGATTCTAAGACAATGAGACACATTGTGTGCCACACGGGGAGGCAGTAGGGGTCAAACAGGCAGAAGGAATGATGAGAAAAACGAGGGCAAGAACCTTTATTGTGGTTTCCATGGAACAGAATAGTTAAGAGAGGGTCAGCAGGATTAGGATTGGCTCTTTTGAATGATTCTAACAGGCTCTGGGGCCAGGGGGACTATCTCTAGTTTTTTGGTTTGTGGCCCTGGAGTGATTAGAGCAAATGAATAGTGGTCTGTGGAGTGTGGGAGCCAGATGGAGGAGGTGTTGGAGACAGGAATTCTGGCTTGATTGGTTTGCATATGAAAAGCATGCGCAAAGACAAGTCACTTACCACCTTTAGGAACTGGTCAGCCAGCCATGGGAGAGGAGGCAGTCCCTCCAGGGTGGGTAAGACCCCAAAGGCCAGCATCAGAGTACATGGTTGATTCAAGATGTAGTGATGACAGCGACCAGGTGCCTCTTACCAGGCACAGCTTCGTAAGATCCTCGCAGGCCGGCGAAACAGCATAAACGTGCAGAATTCTCATCCTTTGACCCCATTTCCTTATCCCTGAAGGGAGACAATGACCGGGTTCCTCTAAGGTGCCTTCCAATCACATCAGGTTAGTGGTATCTCACTGTGGTCCATATTTGGTATTCCTCTGATCATGAATAAAGTGGCTCCTCTTTTTATGTTTCTGGTGACTTTGTGTTTCTTCTGTGCCCTTACAGAGCTCTTGCCCACTTTTTATCAGATTTTATTTTTTCCTTTGTGATATTTAGAATTTTTTTTTTGATATTTGATATATACTCAGTCTAATCCTGTGCTAGTTGTATATATTGCAGATACAGCCTCCCATTGTGTGGCCTTTCCACCGCATTTACGCTATGTTTGCACATCACGTAGCCAAATGTGTTCATCTTTTTCTTTTTCCCTTATGTTGCATTCTTTTGTCTTAAAAAAATCCCTTTCTGCCTTGAGGTCCTAATGATGTTCTCCTATACCCTTTCCTAAAAGGTTTATAGTTGTATCTTTCTCATTATGTAGCCATTTGTTTGCCACTGCGTTGTATGACAAAGTCCTAGTTGTCTGGTCATAAATCCCGATATCTGGCAGGTAAAGTCCTCGCCTTGTTCATTGTCATTAAGACTGCCTCCACAATTCTTGGCCCTTGTTATTTTACATAAATTTAAAAATCCATTTGTAGGAGAAAAACATGTGTTGGGATTTTTATTATATTGCAATGACTATAGCTCAATTTGAGGACAGTGGTCATCCTGATCACTGAGTGTACCTTCCCACGAACAGGTCATCTTTCCATTTCTCTATGCACTTTATTTATTTACTTTTTAAAAAAGATTTATTTATTTATTTACGATAGAGAGAGAGAGAGAGAGAGAGGCAGAGACACAGGCAGAGGGAGAAGCAGGCTCCATGCCCGGAGCCCGACGTGGGACTCGATCCCAGGACTCCAGCATTGTGCCCTGGGCCAAAGGCAGGCACTAAACCGCTGAGCCACCCAGGATCCCCTCTCTATGCACTTTAATGTCTTTCGATGAAATTTTGTCATCATTACCTTTAAAATAATTCTTGTGTCTTTACGATTTATTCCGAGGTATTTCAATTTTAGGCTTCTAGCATAAACTATATTTTAAAATTGTATTTTCTGTGGAATGGAATTGATTTCTGTTTATTGATTTTGTATCAAGCATCTCTGCTAAATTAACTTATTAATTGCAATAATTTATCTGTGCACTCTTGTATTTGCTATTACATAGTCATCATCTTCAAATTTATAATAGTTTTATTTCTTCCTTCTGAGTGTTGTTGATAGGTTTTATTTTTAAATGCATTTTATCACTATTTTTTTCTTGCTACATTGGCTAGGTCTTGCAATTTAATGTTGGATAAAGTGGTAAAAACAGGTGCTCTTATCCTGTCTGATCTTAAAGGGGATATTACAACATTTTACCACTAAGCATATTTGTTGTTGTGAGTTTTTTAAAAAAGATTTTAAATATTTACTAGAGAGAGAGAGAGAGCAGGAGAAGGAGCAGAAGGAGAGGGACAAGCAGACTCCATGCTAAGCATGGAGCCTGATGTAGGGCTTGACCCCATGACCCTGAAATCATGACCTGAGCCAAAACCAAGAGTCTCAGAAGCTTAACTGTTGAGGCACCCAGGCGCCCCCCGTTGCTATGAGTTTTTATGGTTTCTATATATGCAATTAAACAGGTTCCCTTCTTTTTTTTAAGTTTATTTATTTACTTTTTGTAATCTCTACACCCAAGGTGGGGCTTGAACTCACAACCCACCTGAGATCAAGAGTCACATGATCTTCCAACTGAGCCAGTCAGGGGCCCCTCAAGAAATTCCTTTCTATTCCTAGTTTGTTACGGGGACGTAGCAAACAGATAGAGCATTTTATGAAGGACTTTTTCTAACTCTGCTAAGATAATTCTCATTTTTTTGCATCGAAATTAAGTTAGTATACTGGTTATTAAGTTAATATACTGGTGAATATACTGGTTTCTAATATTAAGCCAACTGAGTGTTACTGAGAAAAGCCCAACAAAGTATTATCTTTTCCAATATATCCACTGATTAATTTTGTTTGCAAATACATTGTTTATTGCTGATGTATCTCTCTTTGCAACTGAGATTGGCCTTCACTTTTCTTTTGTCATACTTTCTCTGATCTTGTTCTGTGGTTTTGCTAGTTTCATAAAATGAGTTAGGAAGTAATCCTTCCTGTTTATTCTCTGGAAGAGTTAGGGTAAGATTGGAATTCTCTGATCCTTGAAGATTTGATTTAAATCTCCTATTGAACATCTGGGCTTGGTATTTTCTTTCTGATGAGATTTTTACCTATAATTTCTCTAATGGTTGTAGAGTTATTAAGATTTTCTATTCCTTCTTAAGTCATAGTTGTCTGGGAACATATCCACTTCATGTAATTCTTTATTGTCATAAAATTCATAATATTATCTGTTTACTCTCCTCAGAATCTATGATTATGTTGCTCTTCTCATTTCTATTCATTTCTATTTGTGCTTTCTATGATTAATCTTGCCGGGATTTACGAAGAGCCATCTTATAAATCCATTGATCCTCTTTATTATAATTTAATTTCTGTTTCAATAGTTTATTCTTTTATGTTTATTATGTCCATCTGTTTCCTTAGATTTATTTTTTCTTCTTGGCTAAGTTAAGATTGATACTTTGCTTATTTACTTTGAGCCATCTTTGTTAATGTAACAATTAAATTTATGAGTTCCCTTCTCAGTACAGTTTTACCTATATCTCACAGGTCTTAGCATGTGATATTTCCATTATAATTTAGTTCTAGGGATCCCTGGGTGGCGCAGCGGTTTGGCGCCTGCCTTTGGCCCAGGGCGCGATCCTGGAGACCTGGGATCGAATCCCACATCGAGCTCCTGGTGCATGGAGCCTGCTTCTCCCTCTGCCTATGTCTCTGCCTCTCTCTCTTTCTCTCTTTGTGACTATCATAAATAAATAAAAATTTTAAAAAATTATAATTTAGTTCTAAGTATTTTTAATACCCATGATGATGTGTTTATATGTATTTAATATTTCCAAACATTGGATTCTTCTAGTGATATTTTTTAAGGTTTTTTTCTTAAAGATTTTATTTATTTATTTATTTGACAGATAGATAGCACAAGTAGGGAGAGCGGCAGGAAGAGGGAGAGGGAGAAGCAGACTCACCACCAAGCAGGGAGACTGACTCAGGGCTTGATCCCAGAATCCCAAGATCATGACCTGAGCAGAAGGCAGATGCTTAACTGACTGAACCCCTCAGGAGCCTGCTTTTAAAAGGTTTTAATTTTAATTCCTGTACAGTTAACATACAGTGTTAGTTTCAGATGTACAATATAGTGATTTGACAATTCTATGCCTTAGTGCTCATCATGACAAATGCTCTACTTAATCCCCATCACCGATCTCACCCATTCCCCCACCCACCCTTTTCCCTCTGGTGACCATCAGTTTGTCCTCTCTAGTTAAGAGTCAGTTTCTTGGTTTGTCTGTTTGTTTTCCTTACTTTGTTTGTTTTGTTTCTTAAATTTCACATATGAATGAAATCATCTAGTATTTGTCTTTCTCTGACCTATTTGGGCATTATACTACCTAGCTCTATCCATGTTGTTGCAAATGGCAAGATTTCATTATTTTTTTATGGCTAAGTAATATTCCATTATATACATATACCAACCACATCTTCTTTATCCATTCATCTATCAGTGGACATTTAGGCTACTTCCATAGTTTGGCTATTGTAAATAATGCTGTCATAAACATACAGGTGCATATATTCTTTTAAATTAGTATTTCTTATTTTGGGGGTCAATACCCAGTAGTGTGACTGCTGGGTCACAGGATAGTTCTACTTTTAAGTTTTTGAGGATCCTCCATACTGTTTTCCACAGTGGCTGCACCAGTTTGCATTCTCACCAACACTGCAAGTGCATTCCCCTTTCTCCACATCCTTGTCAGCACTGTTGTTGTTTGTGTTGTTGATTTTAGCCATTTTGACTGGTGTAAAGTGGAATCTCATTACGGTTTTGATTTGTATTTCCCTCACGATGAGTGATGTTGAGCATCTTTTCATGTATCTCTTGGCCATTTGGTTGTCTTCTCTGGAGAAATGTCTGTTCATGTCTTCTGCCCATTTTTTTTTTTAAGATTTTATTTATTTATTCACAAGAGACACAGAGAGAGAGAGAGAGAGAGAGAGAAAGAGGCAGAGACACAGGCAGAGGGAGAAGCAGGCTCCATGTAGGGAGCCTGACATGGGACTCGATCCCGTGTCTCCAGGATCAGGCCCTGGGCTGAAGGCGGCGCTAAACCGCTGAGCCACCCGGGCTGCCCCTTCTGCCCATTTTTAATTGGATTATTTGTTTCTAGGGTGTTGAGTTGTACAACTTCTTTATATATTTTGGATACTAACCCTTTATCACATATATCCTTTGCAAATATTTTCTTCCATTCTGTAGGTTGTCTTTTAGTTTTGTTGATTGTTTCCTTTACTCTGCAGAAGCTTTTTATTTTGATATAGTCCCAATAGTTTTTTTTCTTTTGTTTTCCTTGCCTCAGAAGACATAGCTAGAAAATGTTGCTAAAGCTGATATCAGAGAAATTACTGCTTGTGTTCTCTTCTAGGACTTTTATAGTTTCAGGTCTCACATTTAGAGCTTTAATCCATTTTGAGTTTATTTTTGTGTATGGTGTAAGAAAGTGGTCCAGTTTCCCCAACATCATTTGTTGAACATTTTCCTATTGCATATTCTTGACTCTTTTGTCAAAAATTGACCATATAATCTTGAGTTTGTTTCTGGACTTTCTATCCTGTTCCATTGATGTATGTGTCTGTTTTTGTGCCAGTACCATACTGTTTTGAGTACTACAGCTTTATAGGTTATTTTGAAATCTGGGATTCTGATACCTCCAGCTTTTGTTTTTCTTTTTCAAGATTATTTTGGCTATTCAGGCTCTTTTGTGGTTCCATACAAATTTTGGAATTATTTGTTCCAATTCTTTGAAAAATGCTGTTGGTATTTTGATAGGGATTGCATTAAATCTGTAGATTGCTTTGGGTACCATGGGCATCTTAACAATACTGTTCTTCCAGTTTTTGATCATGTAATATCTATTTGTCTATGTCTATTTCTATTGCTTCATTATTTGTAGAAATGCAGTGGATTTCTGTACATTCATTTTGTAACCTACAGCCTTATGGAATTTGCTGTATCAGTTCTAGTAGTTTTTTGGTGGCGAGTTTACAATTTTCTATAGCTAGTATCATGTCAGATGCAAATAGTGAAAGTTTTACTTCTTCCTTACCATTTGGATGCCTTTTATTTAATTATTCTCATGATTGCTGTGGCTAGGACTTACAGTGCTGTGTTGAATAAAAGTGGTGAGAGTGGACATCTTTGTCTTTTTCCTGACCTTAGGGGAAAAGCTCTCAGTGTTTCCCCATTAAATATGAGGTTTGCTGTGGGTTTTCATATATGGCCTTTATTATGCTGAGAGATATTCTCTCTAAACATACTTTGTTGAGTGTTTTTATCATGAATGGATATTGCACTTTGTTAAATGCTTTTTCTTCAACTGTTGAAGGTTCTTATCCTTTCTCTCATTTTTTAAAAAAGATTTATTTATTTATTTATTTATTTATTTATTTATTTATTTATTTGAGAGATGGAGAGAGAGACAGAGAGACCGACCAAGTGCATGCATGGGGGAATGGGGTGGGTAGTGGGGGAGAGGAAAAGAGAGAATCTCAAGCAGACTTCCCACTGAGCATGGAGCCCGATGCAGGGCTCAGTCTCGCAACTCTGAGATCACAACCTGAGCGGAAACCAAGAGTCAGATGCTTAATTGACTGTGCCACCCAGGTTCCCCTTATCCTTTCTCTTATTAATGTAATGTATCACACTGATTGATTTACAATTATTGAACCACGCTTGCATCCTGGGAATAAATCCTGCTTGATCATGGTGAGTGATTTTCTTTTAATGTATTGTTGAATTTGGTTTAAAAGCATTTTGTTGAGGATTTTTGCATCTAAGTTCATCAGAGACATTGGCCTTTACTTCCCTTTTTTTGTGGTGTCTTTAATCTGATTTTGGTATTAGGGTAATGCAGGTCTCATAGATGAATTTGGTACTCTTTCTTCTATTTTTTGGAATGGTTTGAGAATAGGTATTCATGCTTCTTTAAGCATTTGGTAGAATTTACCTGTGAAGCCATCTGGTCCAGGACTTTTGTTTGTTGGAAGTTTTTTGATTACTGATTCAATTTCATTGCTGGTAATTGGTCTGTTCAAATTTTCTATTCTTGTTTCAGTTTTGGTAGGTTACGTGTTTCTAGGAACTTATCCATTTCTTCTAGGTTGTACAATTTCTTGGCATATAGTTTTTCATAATATTCTCTTATAATTGTTCATAATTCTGTGGTGTCCATTGTTATTTCTCCTCTTTCATTTCTGATTTTGCTTATTTGAGTTCTCTCTCTCTTTCTCTTTGATGAGTGGCTAAAGGTTCATCAATTTTAAAAAAATCAGGTCTTAGTTTCATTGATCTGTTCTATTGTGTGTGTTTTTTAAGTTTCCATTTATTTCTTCTCTAATCTTTACTATTTCCTTCTTTCTACTGTTTTTGGGGTTTTGTTTGTTCTTTTTCTAGCTCCTTTTGGTATAGGGTGGTTTGAGTTTTGCCTTGCTTCTCATAGTATTGCCATAAACTTCCCTCTTAGGACAGCTTGTGCTATATCCCAAAGATTTGGAACATTGTGTTTTCATTTTTGTTTATCTCCATGGGTTTTTGGATTTCCTCTTTGATTTCTTGGTTGACTCTTTCATTGCTTAGTAGCATGTTACTTAACCTCCATGTATTTATGCCCTTTCCAGATTTTTTTTCTTGTGGTAGATTTCTAATTTCATAGTATTGTGGTCAGAAAAGATATGTGGAATGACTTTGATTTTGAATTTGTTTAGACTTGTTTTGTTCCCTAATATGTGATCTGTTCTGAAGAATGTTCCAAGTGCACTTGAAAAGAACATGTATTCTGTTTTAGGATAAAATGTTCTGACTCTATTTGTTGAATCCACCTGATCCAATGTATCTTTCAAAGTCACTGTTTTCTTGTTGATGCTCTGTTTGGATGATCTATCTGTTGTTATAAGTGGGATGTTAAAGGTCCCTGTTATTATTATTATTTGACTATAGCTAATTTACTTTATGTTTGTTATTAACTGCTTTAAGTATTTGGGTGCTCCCATGTTGGCTGCATAGTGTTTACAACTGTTAAATCTTCTTGTTGGATTGTCTCCTGAATGATTATCTAATGTCCTTCTTTGTCTTTTGTTATAGTCTTTGTTTCAAAATCTATTTTGTACAATATAAGTATTCCTACCCCAGCTTTCTTTTTTTTATTTTTTTAATAATAAATTTATTTTTTATTGGTGTTCAATTTACCAACGTACAGAATAACACCCAGTGCTCATCCCGTCAAGTGCCCCCCTCAGTGCCCGTCACCCATTCACCCTCACCGCCCGCCCTCCTCCCCTTCCATCACCCCTTGTTCGTTTCCCAGAGTTAGGAGTCTTTATGTTCTGTCTCCTTTTCTGATATTTCCCAAACATTTCTTCTCCCTTTCCTTATATTCCCTTACACTGTTATTTATATTCCCCAAATGAATGAGAACATACAATGTTTGTCCTTCTCCGATTGACTTACTTCACTCAGCATAATACCTTCCAGTTCCATCCACGTTGAAGCAAATGGTGGGTATTTGTCGTTTCTAATGGCTGAGTAATATTCCATTGTATACATAAACCACATCTTCTTTATCCATTCATCTTTTGATGGACACCGAGGCTCCTTCCACAGTTTGGCTATTGTGGACATTGCTGCTATAAACATCGGGGTGCAGGTGTCCCGGCATTTCATTGCATCTGAATCTTTGGGGTGCAATTGCTGGGTCAGTGCAATTGCTGGGTCGTAGGGCAGGTCTATTTTTAACTCTTTGAGGAACCTCCACACAGTTTTCCAGAGTGGCTGCACCAGTTCACATTCCCACCAACAGTGTAAGAAGGTTCCCTTTTCTCCACATCCTCTCCAACATTTGTGGTTTCCTGCCTTGTTAATTTTCCCCATTCTCACTGGTGTGAGGTGGTATCTCATTGTGGTTTTGATTTGTATTTCCCTGATGGCAAGTGATGCAGAGCATTTTCTCATGTGCATGTTGGCCCTGTCTATGTCTTCCTCTGTGAGATTTCTGTTCGTGTCTTTTGCCCATTTCATGATTGGATTGTTTGTTTCTTTGGTGTTGAGTTTAATAAGTTCTTTATAGATCTTGGAAACTAGCCCTTTATCTGCTACCCCAGCTTTCTTTTCACATCCCTTTGCATGATAAATGCTTCTCCATTCCTTTGTTTTCAGGCTGCATGGGCCTTTAGGTCTGAAATGAGTCTGTTGTAGGCAGCATAGAGATGGATCTTGTTTTTGTTTTTTGTTTTTGTTTTTTTAATCCTTTCCATCACCCCATGCCCTTTGATTGGAGCATTTAGTCCATTTGACATTGAAAGTAATTATTGATATGTATGTATTTGTTGCCATTTTGTTACTTGTTTTATGGATGTTTTTGTAGTGCTTCTCTGTTTCTTCTCTCTTCTCTCATGACAAGTGGGCTTTTTATAATGATATACTTGGATTCCTTTCTCTTCATTTTTTTGCATATTTATTACTGGTTTTTATTTGTGGTTACCATTAGGTTTGTATATAACATCTTTTACATATGGCACTCTATATTAAGTTGATGGCCACTTATTTTTGAACCTAATCTTTATTCCTCTTCCCTCCACATTTTAGGTATATGGTGTCATACTTTACATCCTTTTATTTTGTGCGTCCCTTGACTGTTTTTTTTACAGATATGCTTACTTTTACTGTGTTTGTGCTTCCTTCTTTCTTTAGTCTTTCTTATGATCTTTCCTTTCCACTCAGAGTCCCCTTTAACTTTTCTTATAGGGCAGGTTTAGTGGTCATAATTTCCTTTAATGCTTGTTTGTTTGAGAAACTCTGTCTCCCCTTTTATTCTGAATGGAAGCCTTGCTGGATTCTTGGCTGCAGATTTTTTCCTTTCAGCGTTTTGAATGTATCTTTCTACTCCCTTCTGGCCTACAAAGTTTCTTCTTAAAAATCAACTCATAGCCTTATGAGGTTTCCCTGTATGTAACTTCCTTCTTTTCTCTTGCTGCTTTTAAAATTCTTTCTTTATCACTACTTTCTGCCATCTCAATTTCCATGTGTCTTGGTGTGAACTTCCTTGGGTTGATTTTATTGGGGAATCTCTGTGCCTCCTGGATCTGAATTTTTGTTTCCTTCTCTAGATTCAGGAAGTTTTCAGCTATTAAATCTTCAAATAAATTTTCTATCCCTTTTCTTTGTCTTCTCCTTCTAAGGTCCCTGTAATGCACATGTTATTACACTTGATGTTGTCACTAAGTTCCCTAAGCCTATTCTCATTTTATGTATTTTTTTTTCCTATCACCTGCTCAACTTGATGACTTTCCACTCCTCTGTCCTGTAGGTTGTTGTTTTATTCTTCTGCTTCATCTAGTCTGCTGTTTATTCAATATAGTATATTTTTAACTTCATTTATTGCATTCCTCATCTCTGATTGGTTCTTTTTTATCTCATTGTTAAGGGTCTTTCTGATGTCTTCTGCTCTTTTCTCAAGTCCACTGAGTACCTTTGTGATCATTTAAATTCCCTATCAGGCATATTACTTATCTCAGGTTCACTTAGGTCTTTTGCTGTGGTTTTGTCCTGTTCTTTCATTTGGGACATATTTCTCTGTCTCTTCTTCTTATCTAATGATCTGTGTTTCTCTGTGTTAGGGCAGATAGCTATGTCTCCAGCACTTGAAAATAGTGGCCTTATGGGGAAGAGGTCCTGTAGTGCCCTGTAGTGTGCAGTGTCCTCTGTTCACCAGAACATGATGCTTCAGGGTGTCTCCTATGTGTGATGTATGTGCCTTGCTATTGTGGCTGAGCTGCTTTTTCCTTCAGTCCATTCATCTGCTCTGACTCTTTGCCTGTTGTGGACAGGGTTTGGTCCCTGTGGTGTCAGTGGGCCAATCTTGGGATCTCTTGGGCTTGAGTCAAGTCAGATCAGGCATTTGCTAGAGATGCAGTAGCACCAAACTGCATTGTGCTTTCCCTGTGTTGTCCCCTGAGAATCTTCTTGATGGGCAGGGCCTTCAGTCAGACCCAATGTCTTCCTCCATCCCACTGCTGGGGCCACAGTCTGACTGGTGTGTGTGGTTATCCTTCCCTCTCTGGTATGCGTGGTTATCCTTCCCTCTGGTGTGTGTGGCTATCCTTCCCTCTCTCTAGGGCAGAAGTCACTTTGGAGTGTTGCTGACCACTGTATGGGCTGCTTGCATACTGCCAGGCCCGTGGCATCACCTTGTATGGGCTCTGGGCAAGAGCATATTAGAGAGGATAGTAACCAAAGCA
The DNA here is from genome assembly GCF_011100685.1 of Canis lupus familiaris. Taxonomy (NCBI): domain Eukaryota; kingdom Metazoa; phylum Chordata; class Mammalia; order Carnivora; family Canidae; genus Canis; species Canis lupus. Next base: position 36,012,746 of record NC_049226.1, read on the forward strand.
CAGCATGGTGGTGGCAGTGCACTGGCACAACTGCGATAGCAAATTTTGCACCTTATAATTCCTCTGGGCGAGGGGCTCTGTGGTGCCGACTAAGGTGGGCTGTCCAGAGAGATGGACTGTGGGAAGCACAGCATGAGGGTGGGACAGCAGTTCTAGCAAGTTAGGTAGCAAGTCCTGCAGGTCACTATGTGTTCATGCTGGGGGTAGGGGGAGGGACGTGGCACCTGCCAGATCCTTTGTTTCTGGAGGAATCACCCAGCAATTTCTATCCCTCTAGAACATGCTCTGAGATTAGTAAATAACTCTCCCTCCTACATGCTCCAGGCACCTTTCAAAGTGCTGCTTCCCTACTGTATCTCCATGGGCTTTTTGTTGTGTTGTCTCTTTATAGGCAGATACTCCATTTCCTCTTGGCTTCCCTTCTCTCCCACAGCCAAGCCCACAGATTTTTAAAAATTCCAGGTGTTAAGTCCCACTGGTTGTAAGAACTCACAACATTCAGCCCTTCTGGTTTTCAAAGGCAAACGTTGTGGGGATTCATTTTCCCTGGGTGGGTTCCCTGGTGTGGGAGGTCTGTTTCTCTCCCTCCTTTGTGCCCTTGGTTGCCTCCCTCCCATGGCTGGTTGGGGAAGTTCATTTAATTTTGACCTTGTCTCCACCCTTCCTACCCTCTTTTCTGTGGCCTCTTCTCTACATTTAGTTGTGGAGTCTATCCTGCCAGTCTTCGGGTGATTTCTGACATGAGTGCCATCTGGTTGTATCATGGAACGAAGTGAGCCTAGGGTCCTCCTCCTCTGCCATCTTCCTGGGAAGTCCTTCCAGTTATATTTTGTTATGAATTTTTAACAATTGCATTGCGGTCAGAGAAGGTGATATATATAATAAGCTTCTGTAATTTATTGAAGTTTGTTTTAAACTGGACAGTATGGTCAACTTTGTAAATGTTCTGTGCACATCTAAAGAGAATATGTATTCTAGAACTGTTGGGGGAGGAGGAATGTTCTGTGCAGGACTATTTGATCAAACTTGTTAATTATTTTTTTCAAATCTGTATCCTCATTGTCTTCTTTTTCTGCTTAGTTTATTTATTATTGAAATAGCTATATTAAAAATCTTCTACTTTGGCACACCTGGGTGGCTCAGTTAGTGAAGTATCCAACTCTTGATCTCAACTCAGGTCTTAATCTCAGGGTCATGAGTTCAAGCCCTGCATTGGGCTCCACATTGGGCATGGAACCTCCTTAAAATAAAAAGCTTAAAAAAAAAAAAACCCTTCCACTTTAATGGTAGATTGTCAATTCACCTTGTAATTCTGTCCCTTTTTGCTTCATATATTTTAAGGTTATGTTAAATGAGCATACAGAGTTTGACTTTTTTATATCTTCCTGACAAATTAGAACTTTCAGCCACACATAAAAATCTTCTTTATTACTAGCTATATTTCTTATATTAAAGTCTGTTTTGTCTTATATTAATATAACTAAACCAATTTCCTTTGTATGATATTAGCTTGGTATCTCTCATTTTATCCTTTGGCTTTTAATCTTTCTGTGCCTTCATATTAGGTAAGATTTTTTAATAATTGGCATAGAACTGAATGTTTTATTCACCTTAATATATCTTTTAATTGGGGAGTTTTGTTCATTAATATATATTCTGCTACCATTTTATTATATATTTTCTATTCTTTTTTTTTTTCCTTCATTTTCTTGCCTCCTTTTGGGTTTAATTTTATGAGGTTTTTATTATTATTATTATTCCAGTTCTTCCCCTTCTGCTAATTTGGATGTTATATGATCTAGATCTACTGTTAGGTCTACTGGTTACCACAGCTGTTTTAATAAGCATCTTTAAATGAATTAGTTGGTTTTGTTACTCTCCTCACAACTAATACAAAGATTTTAGAGTACTTTGATCTCAACTATTCATTCATCAAATTATATTCTTATTCCCAGTAATTTCAGTTGTTTTCTCTTATTTATTTAAACACCACAAATTCCACTTCATTTTATACACTTGGTGTTTATTTAAATTTATTTAAATTTAATTAAATTTACCAACATTTTTGCTCTTTGCTTTTTTCTACTCCCTGAGTTATGTTCATTAGAAGTTCCATCATTTTGAGTCTATTGATGAAACTCTCATTCTTTCTTGCCTGAAAAGGTGTGTATTTTCCCCTTAGTTCTTGGGGGGAAATGGTTTTGTAGAAGGGGGAATTCTAGGATAACAGCTATATTCTGTGAGTTTATTGAAAGCATTGTTCTTCCATGTCCTGGATGCCAGTTTGGCTTCTGAGCAGTCAGCCGTTAGTCTGGGGCTTGGGGGGCTTTTTGATTTTTGCTTTGGTTTGGTCAAACTCTACCTTTGCTCTGAAGCTGATAAGCTATTTTTGAGATTTTTATTTCCTTTTTGGTAAAGGTATCAAAAAGAAGTATCTTGAGGGTTTCCTTTTTTCTTTTTCTTTATTTTAGATTTTCTTTATTTGAGAGAGATTTAGATCTCTTTAGATTTTCTTTATTTGAAAGAGAGAGAGCATGAGTGGAGTGGGAGGAACAGAGGGAGAGGAGCAGCAGAGGGAGAGGGAGAAGCAGGAACAGGGAGCTCATGGAGTTGTTTTCTAGGATCTGGAGATGATGACCTGAGCTAAAGGCAGATGCCTAAGTGATTGAGTCACCAGGTGCCCTCCTTGAGGGTTTCTTTATATTAATTCCACCGGAATTTTTTTTAGTTTTCTTGAACTTACATTGTCTTTCAGCAATTCCAGAAAATTCTCAGCCAAGATCTCAGAGATTGCATCTTGCCCATCCTCTCTTCTGAGCTCTTAGTAAGCGTATGTAAGATTTTTTTCACTATCATCCACCTATTTAACAAATTTCTTAGTTTACAACTGTCTACACTGCAGTTTGGATAACTTCTCCACTTTTATCATACAGTGGTCTGATTCCCTCAGCTTTGTTTAAATCTCCTGTTTAATCCATTCATTGGGCTTTAAATTTTAATGTATACATTCCAGTTTTAGACCTATTTGGTTATTTTAGAATTCTGCTTGTTCATTTTTGTATTTTCTTGTTCTTTGCTCAAATATTGAGGCTTCCCTTTTAATCATGTTTTTGAGTTTTAGACAACGTATGTTAGAGGATGATCTTAAGACAACTTCTGATTTGTCAATTTGAAAATATTTTGTTTCTCCTTGCCATAGATTAAAGGTAACATAAAGACCTACCCCAATGATTAGCTTCTTTCTCCTGGAATTGCCCATCAATGTAGCACAGTATGATAGTTTTTGAATTGCTAAAACACATATTAGAGGCTTTTGCTATGGTTCTCTTCGCAAAGTAATGCCATTACAGCCTGTAATTTCCAGTAAGTTTTGCCACTTCTCAGAATCTACCTTCTCCGAGAGCAAAGGAACATGCAGAAACACAGGTTCTGGGTATATTTGGAGAGCCTCTAAAATTGCCTCTATTCCTGACTCAAGCAATGCTGAATTTATATTTGAACTTAAAGTTGGGTCAGGGGCAGTGGCTGTGACCTACTGAGACTGTAAGAGCTTATTTAGGCTTCTGAAGGGGATTCCTAAAGAGAGCGTTTCTGTCTTAACTGATATATTGTGCTCAGAAGGTTCAAGTTATTTTTCCTCATCAGTCTGAATTGAAGTCTGAGAAACTATAGGGAAGGCACTTTTTCCTGCTATATGGGTCACAAACAAGTAAGCAAGACACTTAACAGGAGCCCTTGTTTTTAAAAATATATTAAATATTGCTACTTTATATTCTGAGTATCCAATATTTGAAATCTCTGCAGGTTTAATTTCATGGATTCTGCTGGCTCCTACTCATGGTGACTTTTCCTTGTGCATTTCATGACTTTTGGTTGTAAAAATCATATTCCTTGGAATTTTGTCTGTGGGAATCCTTTGAGGATTGGATTCTAGTCTGCATTCCTCCATTTGTTTCTGCCTGTCATCAAGGGACCCTCCCAACCCCAGACCACTTGCATTTCCACTTGCAGGGGTCCACCTGTGCCCAGGCTAAAGCAGAAAGTTTCCATACTTGCCCTTTCTTTGCAGTGAATTTATTTCTTGTTCTGCCCTTATGGTGTCACAGTTTCACACTTGGCTTCTTAACAGCCTCCTCACTTCATGTAGGCCCCAGGCAGCATCACCAGTTCCCCACATCCGATGAGGCAATCCAAATAGCAGCTCATAGTCTTCAAGGTTCAGTAGAAACCATCATAGAAAGCCTGCTTTAGAGTGCCTGGGTGGCTCAGTTGGTTAAGCATCTGCCTTTGGCTCAGGTCATGATCTCAGGGTTCTGGGATTGAGTCCCCACATTGGGCTCCCTACTCCATGGGGAGTCCACTTCTCCCTCTCCCCTTGCTTGTGCGTGCTCTCTCTGTGTGTCAAGTAAGTAAATAAAATTTTAAAAAAAGAAGACTACTTGAACCTTTCTTAGTGCTTGCTTCAGCCTGGTAAGATTCCTTAATTTCATGCCAATTTAGTGACACATTTTTAAATGTTGTTGAAATATATGTTTAAGCATTTTTTTCAAAGATTTTATTTATTTATGAGAGTCACAGAGAAAGAGGCAGAGACATAGGCAGAGGGTATAAGCAGGCTCCTCCTCCTGAGGCAGGACTTGATCCCAGAACTCCAGGATCATGCCCTGAGCCAAAGGCAGATGCTTAACCACTGAGCCACCCAGGTGCCCCATGTTTAAGCAGTTTTGTTGTTTCAGCAGAAGGGTTATTTATCCATATTATTGTGTGCATTGTACAGCTAGAAACAAAAGTCTCCAGCTTCTTCTCCAGGTTACTCTGCAGTTAGGCTTTTCCTAGACCATTCCACCAAAACCATTCTCATCAAGAACACCAGTGATGGTCACATGGCCGAATTCTGTAGTGGTCATCATCTTCATCTTACTCGTACCCCTCAGTGGAATTTGGCAGCTGATTATTCCGTCTTCCCCAAACAACTTCTCCCTGTGGCTTTCAGGATACCTCGCCTTTGCTGTTTTGCTTCTGTCTCACTGGATCCATCGTCTTGATCTCTGGCTGGGCTCCTCTCCTCTTCTAAATGGCAAGATATTAACATTCCTGATACCTCAATCCTGAACTTTCTCTCTACATTCCTGTTCCAGGTGATATCAGCCCAACATTAAATATGTCTGTGTGCCAATAACTACCCAATTTATATTTTCAGCCTCATCTCTCCAGAGCTCAAGACTTCCATTCAACTGACTGATGGATATCTCCCCTAGGTGTCTGGTATCTGTGAGGTGTCTTACACATAATATATTTAAAACTTTTACCTCTTCTTCTTTCTCCCTCCAAAAAACCCATGGTTTTCCCCATATCCTTATATGGATGGCATCATCATTGACCCCATCATCAGGAGCTGTTAAGGATTTCTCTCGTCCCCTCACTTCTCTCCTCCAATCCATCAGCAGGCCTTGTAGTGTCTCCTTGTGAAATTATCTTAAACCTGACCACTCCTCATGTCCACCTTCCAGGCCAAAGTCAATATCATCATCTTTTGTCACTCAGATCACCATTAGAGTCCCTAAATGCCCTCCTGGCTTCCATTCTTATCTCTCCACTTCCAATGCCACCATCATCATCACCTCCTCAAGCTACAGAGCTTTTGAAAATATAAGTTAAATCATGCCATTCTCCTATTCAGAATGTTATGTTTAGAACACAACCTGAACTCATTACCCTGGGAACAAGACCTTGCAGTGTCTGGCCCATGTTGATTCTCTCATCTCCCTTCTCTCTATGCTTCCTCCTGTTCCTCATATGCTTCTGCCCTCTGACCTTTCCCCTGTCCCTCAAACACATCAGACTGAACTTAGGTTCTACTCATCCTGTGCTTTCTGCCTCAACAGCTCTTCTCCCATTTCTTTCTTTGGCTCATTCCTTCCCATAATTTCTACTTCTGTTCAAATATCACCTCAGTAGAAAGGCCTTCACTGACCACTGCAAGAAAATAGGACTTTCCATAGTCTCTGTCCCCTTACAGCATTCAACACCAGGTGAAACTACACAATTGATTTCATCGATTTGTTTCAATTTGTTTCCTATTTATTTTTCCCATTAGAATGTACACTTGATAAGGGCAGAGCCTTTATTTCTCTCATTTTGCATTCTATCTTCAGCACCTGGAAGCATGGTTGGGCTCAAATACTTGTTATGTTAATATAGCTATTTTATGTAATAGATGCTCAATAAATATTTCTGAAATAAAGACTGAATGTTACTTTATGCCCACTAGAACCAGTGAGACAGAAATGATTTTACCAATCATATAGGTGAGGAGACTGAGATGCAGAGGTGCTAAATGAGTTGGCCATCTAATAAGTGTCCAAATTAAACCCAAGTGTGGTATGACTTTAGAGGCCATAATATTTTTTTATTTTCAATTTTTTTCTTTTAAGATTTTATGTATTTATGGGAGAGAGGGAGAGAGCGAGAGAGAGCATGAGCAGAGGGAGAGGGAGAAGCAGATGCTCATTGAGTGGGGATCCTTCTGTAGGCCTGATCCCAGGACCCTGGGATCATGACCTGAGCCAAAGGCAGACACTTAACCAACTGACCCACCAAGGTGCCCTAAAAGTTCACTTTGAAATACTGTCAGACTTAGCAAAAGAAGTTGCAAAAATAGTTCAGAGTTCACTTATACCTTCACTGAGCTTTCCCAGTAATACCATCTTGTATAACCGTAATGCAGTTATCAAAACTGGAAAGTTAATATTGGTAGACAACTAGTAACTGATGAACAGACCTTACTCACATTTTGCCTATTGTCCCAGTAACACATCCCATCTCCTGAGTCTCCTCCAGCACAGGGGTCCTTGTCTCTGTCTTTGTAACTGGCCATTCTGAAGAGGACCATATTCTCACCATCAGGGGCTCGGCTACACAGAGTGCTGGACACATGGGAAGTTTTCCACAGTAATAGCTGTTATTATTAGGGAAATAAATCTTCCTTTTGAGCAGTGGAAGGGAAAATGCTTCTTCACATTCTGTTTGTTCTGCTTAGCCTGGCTGACCTTGAAGTGTTTATAAAAAACAGCGAGAGCGGCATGCTCAAGAAAGTTGAAAAAGGAGATTTCGAAGGACTGGTTGAGGTTATGGGACACCTTATGGCCCTGAAAGAAAGGCAGAGCAGCACTGATGAGATGTTTGAACCCTTAAAGCAGACTATTGAATTGCTGAAGACCTACGAACAAGAATTGCCAGAAATGGTGTTTAAGCAACTGGAGGTCAGTACGAAGTTTGTTTTCTGAATAAAAGAAATGGAGGGAAAGTTTCTGGGTTGGGTGAGGTGAGGTCAGGTAAATGAGAAACAGGGCTTGGTGAGGCCCCAAGGCTCGTGTTTTTAAACTCTCTGTGTGACAGATATGTGCCCTCTGGTACATTCTGGAAACTCTGTAAACATGAAGCAGTCCGATGCCAGAGGTAGATGGGACAATTGATGTGGATGAAGTGTTTTGGGTTTAATTGCCTTTAGGGATGAGCCAAGTTTTTTATTCAGAGAAAAAAAAAAGCAAGTCTGAGAGATATTAAGATGGACTAAGGAGATGTGAGGCATAAAAGAAAATAATCAAGTGCTCTGAGAAAATAGAAGGGCACAGGTTACCAGGTTCAAGGTGGAGGGCAGGAAGAACATGGTGCATTCAGAAGGAGGTGATAGGCAGGCCCGCAGGCGACCAGGGAGACAGGTCAGGGGAGGGGAGCTGCAGGGAATAGGCACACAGTGCCATGACATCACATCTGGTACCCGAATGTCATGTCTACTTCAGTGCCATGATATGACATCATGGCCTTGTAGTAGACATGAAAACATCCGGGTACCATCCAGCCTCAGGTCTGCGGGGAGAGAGAGCACGGTGTGGATCTAACCACAGGGAGGTCTTCATCATAGGAGCTGCCTGAGAAGTGGAGCAACGCGAAAAAGGTGGCAGTCACCGTGAGACAGCAGGTGGCCCCGCTGCAGGCAAATGAAGTGGCCGTCCTCCGCCAGAGGTGCTCAGCCTTTGACATCAAACAACAGCAGTTCCGGGAGCAGTTCTGCAGGGAAGCCCCCTTCAGGTATGGGCCTACGTTGCTGGCGCTGCTTCCTTTCTTTTAAACATGGCGACGCTTGGCTTTATAGAGGGTCTTTCAATTGAATTATTGAGTTCTTTTAGCAGATAAAGACTAGCTAAGTCTTCCCTCCCATTTGAGTCTGTTGGTTAGCACCTGGTGCTGACGTGGACAGAATCCCATCCTGGCCTCTACAAGATGACACCTTGCCTTAGAAACAGAAGTCTGGAAGCTCTGTGTCTTCAAGTTTATAAAGGGGCTGTGTGTGATCAAATCACAAGGTTTTTTACAAAGTTGTTCATATTCTAAATTCTCACAGACCTGTGTTCCTTTGGTTTTAAAAAAGTGCCTAGTAGAATTTGGAAATAGTTTTGAGGCACTTTGGAAGCCTGAGGGAAGGATTCGAGGTGATGGATTTCTTTCTCATAGTAATGCTCCCCGCTTGTGATAAGGGTCGGTCTTTTTTTTTTTTTTTTAAAGATTTTATTTATTTATTCATGAGAGACACAGAGAGAGAGAGGCAGAGACACAAGCAGAAGGAGAAGCAGGCTCTCTGCAGGGAGCCTGATGCGGGACTCGAACCCAGGACCCCAGGATCACACCCTGAGCCGAAGGTAGATACTCAACTACTGAGCCACCCAGGCATCCCGGGGGATCGGTCTTTACTTAAAATAACTATAGGACCAGGCAGCACCATTCACATGTGTCCCCGTTGCACACACACATGAGTTTAGCTCAAATCCTTCCTTGGAGAAGTGTACTGGGGTCTGCACATGATCCACTGCTCAGGACCAGGGGCTCCAACCAGAACAAGCTGGTTCTCAGGGTCCCATGTCTGCTGATGTGCCAGCTGAGATGGGTACTCTCCCTCACTCCAGTTCCATGGCTGGCTTTCTGCTTCCCTAGCTGAGCTTCCTGCTGGGTCTTCCTCAACAGTTTAAAACAGACAAGCTTAGAAAACTCCGAAATGGAAAACACCCTACGTAATTGTTTATTTTGATTGTAATATTTTAATTGTTAAGGGTACTTACCCATAAAAAATAGTACTACATGGGGAAACAACACGTCAGAGCAACAAATAAAGCTGAAAACCAATGTCGTGCCTTAGTTCCCTCATCTGTAAAATGAGGTTAATAACAGTATCCATCTCGTAAGGTTGTTGATAGAATTAAAGAAATAATTTTTTGCAAGTGTCTACTGTAGTATCTAACTAGGATGCCTACCCACCCCACTTTCCCCTTGGCTATTCTGGTTTTAGCCCTGAAAGTCACACTTTCAGGGAAGCCCCTGTTTCAGGCAAATTGGAACGTTGGTCACCCATCATGGCACATAGGAAGGACCTACCTGTTCTTATTAGTCACTCACCAAACATTTATTCAGCAGCTCCTATCTCCCAATTACTGTACTTGGGGCTTGAGAGAACAACAGGAGTGGGTTAAGAGGCAGGGAAGGGCAGATGGGTAAGCTCTGTGTAAGGTGGAAGTGTGTGTATCACATGAGACACCAAAGCAGTGGGCTCCATGTTGGCTGCACATGAAGATCACCTGGGGTGCTTCTAAAATTTTCAACACCCAGCCTGTCTCACAGACTAACTAAATCAGATTCTCTGGGGACAAGACCTGGCAGTAGTAGTTCGTAAAGCTCCTCAGGTGATTCCAGTGGGCAGCCAAGTTTGAGACTTGCTGCCCAAGGGGGAAGTAACTGGTTCTCTTTCAAGCAATCAAGCCAGGGCATGTAATTCCAAATGAGTCTGTATCCCTTTAGAATAATTGCCTTTGGAGCTATGCCCTTGTTCCAAGGAAATATCTATTGCTCTAGACATTGGCTTAACTCCTTTTGGGACTGTTCTTTTGGAGTCTGAGACATATTTTTTTTTTTACTCTCCTTTGGACATGCAATTGAATTTTTAGAAATTCAACACCAATCATGCAGAGCCAAAGCTGGGGAGGAAGGTGGGTTATCAAGCTGAGTAATACTGCCTAGTGTTAAATATCACACCAACGGCAACAGCCATGAAAGCAATGACATTAATATATTTGCGTCAACTGTCCCTTAAAATTTTTTTCCAAAAAAGGAACACCAGAGATACTGGGGGAAATATTTTCCTGAAGGGATTTCTGATAACTACTTGACAGCAAATGACACGCATTCACTGGTGTGATTTTGTGTGTCTGTTGGAAACATGATGTCCCTCCTTCATAGTTATACCCTGTATGTGTATTGATCAGCTGGTGGTGTTTTTTGAATGTGCTAGCTGGTTGTTTTTACTTTCTTAGCACTTGTATCTGCTGGCTGGGAGGATATTGCTTCTCTTAGCTGGGTTTTCCAAATTCGCATCTGTTAATTTGACATGCAGATGAATCTTTGCAAGAGAATACTTTGAAAAGAACTGCTCACAGCAGCGTGGAAAGCCAAACATCACTTCAATTGTGATGTGTTTCTCTTCTTGTCAAGAAAACATCAGGGCTACAGCGGAATTGGGTATTGAGTGCTGAAGGGAACCTTAGTGTGAATCAACTCATTCCTTGTTTTGTTTCTTAGTTTGGTGTATATGGATATGTATGCTTGACATTTTAAGGCACTGTGTGTGTAGCAAAGGATTTTAATCCTGGTTCCTTTTAGATCCTTTGTGAATTTCTAAAATGCAGACCCTGGCACATTCCTCTGTGAGTGCAAATTTCCGTTCCTGATTATAATGTGGGTAAAGCTCACGTTGATCTTGTCTTTGAGGAGGGAAAGGAAAGTGAGTGTCTCATTAGGCTCTTGCAGCCTGTCAGGTGCTGGGTGATGTCCCCTTGCTTGGGTTGAGGTTCTTCATGTTCAAGAGTTATCTCTTTCAGAGTTCTTAATTCTGAGCTGTATCAGCATATTCCTAGCTGAGCTCCTCACTTCACAGTAATTGGCTAAATTGTCACACTCAAGATTTTCTGGACCTTCCAGAACTCTTAAAGTTGGAGAGGAATTCTCCCCTTTGGATGAAAGGAATGCTCCAGGCTCCTAGTGGCATTCTCTGGCTCAGTGTTCCTGACCTTGAATGCAGTCTTCCTGACCTTGAGAAATGATGCCATGACATCCAGTCATTTTCCCCACATCAAGACCAAGGTTACCCAGGGGTCGCTTAGCCAAAGCACTTGATGTCAGTGAGCTCCAGCTCAGTGAAGACCATCAGTGTATTCAGCTGGCTGGCAACCAGAACCTGTGAATAGTTGACAGAGCTTTCATGAAGACACCTTCCATTTGGGTACTATCTTAGTGACAGCTAGAGAAAGCAAGGCTTTCCAGGTAGCCCAGTGCAGCAGACATGAGGAAAGACAAACCTCTGCCTCCCTTGAGCAGTACGTGTTGTCTCTTCAGCAGCCAGAGTAAAGGACATTATGAGTCCCCAAATCTCCCATGGACATATCGGTGCCCTAAAACACATCATTAGTTCAGCTTGACCCTGTTCTTCCAGTCAATCTGACTCCTTCACTTGATTCAGGCTTCCAATGGAGTCACCGAAAAATGATGTTAAGCATTAGGATATTAAGATAATACGTATTCCCTGAAGTCAGGAATGATTTCAACCATGAGTACTCAGATGAGGTCATTGGGTGGCCAATTGGAAGGTCCCCTGAGGAGGCAGTTCAAACCTGTAGGAGATGGTGCTTGAGCCAATGGGAAAATGCAAATTAGCCATTTGGAAAAAGACGAGTGGGAGGGGAGGGTATTCTGGGCAAACGAAACAAAATAGCCAAAGGCACAGAAGAGTGAGGATGTAAGAAACAGTTGAACAGCAGAATGTGTTGTGCCTGCTGGGATGCAGGACTAACATGGGAGTGAGAATGGAGTGGGTCACGCCTCCAGGTCTTGGCCATGATCAGCCACTGAGGAGCCTAAGCATGAGGACAATGTAGTGTAAACACCACTGTCCTGTGGCTGCGAAGAACTGGATGGAGCAAGACCCACTCAAGGCCAGGTGCCCCATGGGGAGATGGCAGCAGCCTGGGCGAGAAGCAGTAGCCCTGGACTACAGGCAGTGGCTATGACAATGGAGAGAGAATGGATCTGGGAGAGATTTAGGAGGGGAGTTGGCAGGATTGATTGAATGTGAGAGGTGAGCAGGTCAGGTCTAAGTCAGTCATTTTTCCGAGATCACACGCATGGGTACCATATTTCCATTTCTCTCAGTTATATTCATCCAGACTTGCCTGACGTTTCTCTTTTAGATTAAAATACTTTTGCATTATTATTTCAATTTTAAAGACTTACTACACCCCCTTCCCTCCTATTGCTTTCTTGTTCTTCTGTACTATTCCCCTAGGGTTTGGAGAACTGCTTCCAGTTTATTAGGCACATTAATCAGGTCTGTGCATATCCTGACAAGGTGCACTAGAGTTTTAAAATGGGAAGAGGGTTACCTGCCCTTATGCCTAGGGATTCTTTTCACCTCTTAGGCCAAATTAACTTTTATGTGTGCTCAGCTCCAGGAAATGAAGGTCCACAAATTTGAACTATAAACAAAAATTATGCCACAAGGTAGATGAAGTTTCCAATAGGTTTGACAAATGGTCACCTCTTCCAGATATTTGAGGAACCTGTATTGATTTAAGGCTGTTCACATGTGCTAAGGAAAGAATGGTGGGAAAGACCACTTATTTTCTTCTGCGTACACTCCAAACGCTCTAAGAGCTCACATCTTACCCATATGTTATCCCTGAATTATCCCCCATTAATGAATTAAACAGAATGTGGGCTTTTAGAGTTTGTCTGGTAGATCTTGTACAGCAAGGGGTGAAATTCACTTTCCAAGTCACTCCAGTCTGGATAAAAAGTAGAACCTACATACCCTGACAATTAGTCTTTGGAAATGAAGAATAAATAGAAGGACTACTTGTGCATGTACACACACAAGCTTTCCTTCTGGACCACTTGCCATGGAGATATTATATTTCTTTCCTTCTGGTTCTTTTTCCATTGTTCTCATAGAGGAGAAAGCTCCTTGCCTATAGAGACAAAGGATCCTCTTCAGCTCCGAGGACTTCACCCTTCTGTTCCATTCTGGAACACTTGGGAGTGAGAGAACAGAGAAGATGTGCCATGATGTTCAGTCTTGTTCTCCTAAGATATAAATGCACAACCATAGCACACAAGCCAAAAACTATTTAGATGAAACAAGCAGAATCAAACATAGCAAGCATCAAAGTTAATCTGACACTAATTTAATGGTATGCATAACTGTTATTGTGTTGCATGGTAATTAGGCTTAAGTGGCGAGCAGTTCAGGTAAATGACTTTAATTAGGATTACTTTCCATCCGTCAAGTCAAATATTTCTAAAGACAACTGAGAGAAGAGGCAGTTCAAGAAAAGGACTTTGTATTCCTCCTCCCGTCCAAATCCCTCTACCCAACCAACATACACATCCATACATATACACACATGTGGGCGCGCACACACTTGTCATAGACTGGAGGACATGACCAATGCTCAAGGCACTCACTTCCTCTCAGCTTTCCCCTTAATTATGAACCCCATGATGTACTATTCTGATTTTATTTTTTTAATTAATTAATTTGAGAGAGTATGGGCAGGAGGGGTAGAGGGGGAGGGAGAGAGACTCTCAAGCAAGACTCCATGCTGAGTGTGGAGCCTGTCCCAGGGCTCGATCTCATGACTCTGAGATCACAGTCTGAGCCAAAACCAAGAGTCAGATCCTTAACTGACTGTACCACCCAGGCACTCCTGCCCTGTTCTGATTTTAGAGGAACACGGTATTCACCCTGAAGTCGTGATGCCCCAACATCTAGTCCTCCAAGCACACAGAAAGAAGATTGCTGATGGGGAGAAGGGAGTTTAGGAGAAGAAAATGAGAGGTTCCTTGAATACCTCGATTCTGCATACTCCTGGCCAAAGAAGTGTTATCTGCCCACGTGGATTCCTTTGCATGTTGAGTTCTTTATTCTTTTTTTAATTTTTAAGCAATCTCTCTACCGAGCATGGGGCTCAAGCTCTTGACCCCCGAGATAAGAGTCTCATGCTCTATAGACTAAGCTAGCCAGGAGAGCTCCTCCTGTTGGAGGAGAAGCTATGCCAGGCCCTCAGGTCTGGAGGTAGCACCATAAAGTGGGTAAGGGTCAGGGGCAGTGGGTACATGCCATGAGCACTGGAGACAAGAGGGTGAAGAAGTGTGAGCAAGAACCATAAAGCTATATACAGTGCCTAGAGCAGTCGGGTCCAGAATGAGAGGCCCCGAGGAGGTGGAGGGGTGACTTAAGAAGATGAAGAGCCTGACTTGAGGGACTAGGTAAGGGCCTTGTGCTTGATCTTGGAGGTTCCCTACCCATGGTTCCCAAACTGGAAAGTGCTGTTGCTGGAAGGTCATGGAGGCCACCAGCACAGCATGAGCTTCACCACAGTCAAGGACACCAACCTGGCACATTGAAACCACCCAAAGAGCTTGAAGAAAATGTCTTTGCCTGGGTCTCACCTCTGAAGAGTCTGATTTAATTGGACTGGGGAGCAGCCTGGGCATAGAGATTGTTCAGAGCTTCCAGGCCATTCTCCTATGCCACCCAGACTGAGAACTGGTGCCCCAGAGGGAGTAATCCCAGATCAGGTTGAGGGCTGGGCTTCTAAGTGCCAGCTATCTCACTTAGAGACCACCTACAACTTGTAGCTTCTGGCCAGAGCTGTGACTTTATAGCACCGACAGGAACATGACAGTGCTCTCTTGTGTCAGGCACTCTAGAGGCCAACAAGTGGAAGCAGAGTCTAAAAGAATCTCAGACAGATGGGTGGTCCCCTCTACACTTGGATGAGGGGGGCAGGGGGTGGTGGAAAATGAAAGAAGTCCTTTTACCTTCTCAGATGTGAAGAAAAGATCCAAGAGTGGTGCTCCCCTGGAATTGCCTTTTCTCCAGCTGGCTCTGCTCACCCCACTCCAACCTGCCCTAAGTGCCTTTTCTTCCAAGGCTTTGCTGACAACTACTGCCTGTGCTAAAACACTAAGCATTTAAAGATTTGAACTGGTGTTACTTTGGTGATTCCCGGACATGAGCCCCTGGGTGCCGTACTCACAAAGGAACACGTTGTGTTTTGTAGGTTTGATAGCATTGACCCTCATCAAGTTCTGGATGCCAGGCACACAGAGATCCAGCAGCTGGAATCTACCATGGCCTCCATTTCTGAGGTTGCCAGCTTGTTTGAGGTCAACGTTCCCGACTATAAGCAGCTGAAGCAGTGCAGGAAGGAGGTGTGCCAGCTGAAGGAGCTCTGGGACACCATTGGGATGGTGACCTCCAGCATCCGAGCCTGGGAGACCACCCTGTGGAAGGAGGTCAACATAGAGGTCCTGGACGGGGAGTGTAAACGGTTTGCCAGGCACATTCGGAACCTGGACAAGGAGGTCAGGGCCTGGGACGCGTTCACGGGCCTGGAGAGCATGGTGTTGAATACCCTGACCTCCCTGAGGGCGGTCGCCGAGCTGCAGAACCCAGCTGTCCGGGAGCGGCACTGGAGGCAGCTGATGCGGGCCACGGGTGTGAGCTTCACCATGGGCGAGGGTGCCACCCTGGCACACCTCCTACAGCTCCGGCTGCACCACTTTGAGGACGAGGTCCGGGACATTGTGGACAAAGCCATGAAAGAGATGGCCATGGAGAAGACCCTGAAGGAGCTGCAGACCACCTGGGCTGGCATGGAATTCCAGTATGAGCCCCACCCGCGGACCGGCGTCCCCCAGCTGCAGTCGGACGAGGACCTCATCGAGGTTCTGGAGGATAACCAAGGGCAGCTACAGAACCTAATGATGTCCAAGCACATTGCCTTCTTCTTGGAGGAAGTGTCCAGCTGGCAGAAGCAGCTGTCCACGGCTCATGCCGTCATCTCCACCTGGTTCGACGTGCAGCGCACATGGTCGCATCTGGAGAGTATATTCATCGGCTCCGAAGATATCCGGGCTCAGCTGCCCCAGGTACCTGCCCAGGAGATCCTGCTCTCTCTGTCCCCTTAGGCGAGTCGAGGGAGCAGCTCCCAGATCCCACGTCCTCTAGACCTTTCCTCACCAGCTCGCCATTGGCTTCACTCAGAGGCACCTCCCATGACCATGGGCCTGCCAGGCCACCAAAAGTCAGGTGGAGGGAACTGGAGAAGGTGAAATGCTCACCAGTTTGCCCTGGACGGGTTGGGGAAAAAGGAGAACCTGGTTTTTTGGTTGGTTTGGTTTTGGGTTTTTTTTTAAGATTTTATTTATTTTATTAAGATTTTATTTATTTATTTATTTATTTATGAGAGACACACAGAGAGAGGCAGAGACACAGGTAGAGGGAGAAGCAGGCTCCCTGCGGGGAGCCTGATGTGGGGCTTGATCCCAGGACCCCAGGATCATGCCCTGAGCCAAAGGCAGATGCTCAGCCACTGAGCCACCCAGGTGCCCCAAGGTCTTGTTTTCAATGCTTTCAAAAGAAAGGAAGCAGGAACTGCTGGCTACCGCAGTTTGGGATAAGCTGCTCCTGAGTTGGTCCCCAGATAATTAGAATGCAGCCAGTGGCTGGAAGAGAGCCTTGTTTCCGGGCAAAGGCAGGTTCCTTCTCTGCAGGGAGCCACTCTGTACACTTCTGGCCTGTGCCACGTGCTCAACACCAGTCTCTGCTCAATCCTAACCAATGAATTTCTCGAAAATATGCATTCTTCTCATTACTACCTTCCCTGTGGTTGATTGCCCCTTCTAATTGGTCCTGATTAATGTGCCATTAGCTTACCCACCTCTTGGTGGACTCTAATTCATTAAAAAAATTTTTTCTTTTTATTTTATCATACTTTTTTATTTTGCAGACATTTTTCTAGTCTCCCTTGGGCACATTGAGTTCTCTGCTTCCAAATTAGTTTGCTTCCAAAATGTCACACGTCATTCAGGCCCCACTTAAAAGTTAAAGCGCATTCCATCAAAACGTTATTTTTCTAGCTCATTCCACAAAAGCGTATTTCATGCCCTAATGCAGATTACTGGTTGTACATCTGCATTAGGGATGAAAAATAGCCGGAAACAATTTTGATAGAGATGTTGTCATTAGGCCAAATTGAACAAGCTCAATTTTTTTTTTTTTAGATTTTATTTATTTATTCATGAGAGACACACAGAGAGAGGCAGAGACACAGACAGAGGGAGAAGCAGGCTCCCTGCAGGGAGCCCAATATGGGACTTGATCCCAGGACTCTGGGATCACAACCAGAGCCGAAGACAGATGCTCAACCACTGAGCCACCCAGGCACCCTAAACAAGCCAGATTTTATTTCTCTCCAGCACTAGTGATTGAAGAAGAGCAGGTTTAATTAGGAGGTGAGGGCAGAAGAGGAGACTCTAAAGGAGGCTTTTGAGAACTTTCAGCCACACATCAGAAGGAATCGGTATCATTAACTTCTCAACAGTTGTGCAGGTTGGCGTATGAAATATGGGGATGCGTTTATTTATCCTTGTATTAACAGTACAATAACAGAGGCAATTTAAAAATGTAATAAAATCGGTCATAATCTTACACCCTAACTAGTAACTATTTTCACTCAATGTGAATGTCTCCCAATTTGGCCTCACATATATATGCATTTTTACATAATTGCTCTCTGTGTAATTATTATTTTCTTTCCAGCTCTTCTCATCGGAGCATTTATGTTCCATATTTCCAACACATCTATAACCTTGATACTTTCTCATCTTTCCCTGGGATGAAATACCTCATTGAGTAATCATAATTTACCCTGCTGTCCTATTTTTAAATCTTCTTGGGAGAGGGACATCGATTGCAGAGGTTTATAGCAGACTGGGGCAGGGTGGTGGAGGCTTGTAGCTGTGGGACCTTGGGCAAGTTACTTAACCTCTCTGTGCCCTGGTTTCCTCCTATAAATTGGGACAAATACCAGTACCCACGTTAGGGATGTAATTAAACAATGCACACAGCACTTACTGTTATGATTGTTGTCATATAATAATAATACCACGAGTTCTCACCAGGTGCCAGGTTTGGGGCTAAAGCCTGCATATGTTATTATCTCGGGCATTCCAATGATGCTGTTGAGTGGTTGTGTGTTTAAGGGAAATGATGATACCTAATTAATTAATCTGATATGATATTTGCTGAAGAACATCTTACTTTAGTTACATCAACTTTTGCGCGTTCCAGGGCAAACACTGGATCCACTGTCCACCTGGTGCAGAAAATATGTGTTTTATGCCAGTGGTTTTCAAGGCGTGGTCCCTGGACCCTGAGCTTCATAAGGGATCCTCAAGGTCAGGACTGTCTTAGTAATAACGTGAAGATGTTATTTGTCTTTTTCACTCTCATTTTTACGTGCACACAACAGGGCAGTTTTCCAGAGGTTACCTAACATCATGGCAGATTGAATGCAGAGCAGAAAAGAAAATCTGGTCATGTTCTAAGTCAGACATTAAATTTTTTTGCAGGGAAAAAGTGATACAAGGCCACTTTTCTCTCTAAATTATTTTGTTGTGAAAATACAATTATTTTGCATAAGAACATGTTGTGTTACCATTGTTATTTTTTAAATGAATCAACAGAGGCGCCTGGGTGGCTCAGTTGGTTAAGCATACGACTTTTTATTTCAGCTCAGGTCATGATCTCAGGGTCGTGGGATTGAGTCCCATGTCGGATTGAGTCCCAGGCTCCATGCTCAACAGGAAGTCTGCTAGAGATTCTCTCTCTCTCTCTCCCTCTCAAAATAAATAAATAGATATTTAAAAACTAAAATAAATTAATTAACAAATATTTTTAAAATTTCTCCACTTGAGCTTCCAGCGGAGGCATGCATAGAGATTACCTACATACACAAAAGCTCTTTGCACTCCACAGTGATTTTTCAAAACACAAAGGGGTTTTACAACCAAAATGTTCAGGAACCACTCTTTCAAGCTAAGGATATTTCCTTAACTTTTTGGACATCCCCAGAACTGGTTTCTGCTTCTGACTTGCTGCACGAGGGATCTTCTTCAAGTCCAAGAAAGTAATAGTTAATTTTTCCTCATGTTTTTATTTCAGGATTCTAAACGATTTGAAGGCATTGACCTTGACTTTAAAGAACTAGCTTATGATGCCCAGAAGACTCCCAATGTAGTGGAAGCCACCAACAAACCAGGTCTTTATGAAAAACTGGAAGATCTTCAGAGCAGGTGAAGATCTGCTGGCTGCTGCCCCTTTTTGTACCAGGGAGTGAGATGTTTTCTTCTTCCTATTCTGTCTCCAAGATCCTTACTTTCTTTGACTGTCCAAGTGAGCGAGTATGTGTGTTTGTGTGTTTTGATCTGCTTGTATATTAGATAATGTGGGGTATTAGGTGTTTATTTGGGTGGACATGCACTAGTATCTACATTTGCAAATACCTGTGCTTCTTGCACTGATTTTGCATTCCATATCCTGCAGCTGTCTACATTTAGGTCATATCTATGCACGACAGGGGGGTGTGGGTCTAAGCAAACCTAATTAGGAAATGCTGTGTCTCTGCTCTCAGGTTATACCTGTGTGAGAAGGCCCTGGCGGAGTACCTGGATACCAAAAGGCTTGTCTTCCCTAGGTTTTACTTTCTGTCCTCTTCTGACCTGTTAGACATCCTCTCCAATGGCACAGCTCCGCAACAGGTGAGCTGAGGGAGTGTTCATGGAAACGTCTAGAAGAACTGATGGGCTTCCAGTGGGGAGGGTTTCAGGTTCCCCGTTATGCCCACCACTATGTTTCTCAAGGTGTCAGCCAGCCCAACAGTGGCTACTATCCCCTGAAGGGGAAGCTGTGAAAATGGAGGGGGCGTTAAGCCTTTACAGAGAACGCCTTTGATCTGATTCTAAAGAGAGGTCCAGTACGTTCCTGTCCAAAGTTAAAGCTAAAATTTCCATGGGAGAGAAGACTGAGGGTTGTATTAACTCGACATTTAGGGATTTATGTGGAAAGAGTGTATATGAGGAGCTCAAAACTGAGGGTTCTAGCCATTTTATTGGCCATGTAGTCTTCGGTGTCCCTTCTCTTTGACAAACTTCCTTCACCTGTAAAAGAACCACTGTACTATAAGCATTTTTTTGTCCTTCTTAAAGTAACTAATTGAAGCACTATTGACATTTGGTGTTGTAGACAGTGGTTCTCAAACTTGAGTCACCGGGCCTCTCAGGTGCCTCAGAATCACTTGGAAGGCTTATAAAAATGCAGATTTATGTAGGTCTGGGTGGAGCTGGAGAATTTGCACTTCTCAGGATTTCCCAGGTGATGCTGCTGGTCTAGGGACCACACTTTGAGAATGACTGTCCTGGACCAAAGGTCTGAGTCTCCCCAGTGACCAGTGGGAGGGAGGGAGGTATGATGTCTGCATTGTGTGCTCCTGTAGCTCTCCTTACTTCTCACTCTAATAAGACTTCAAGATTTGTTTCCAGTTCTTTACTTGTCCTGTGAGGCTATCCAGTCAAAGCACCACATTCAGAAGTTACTTAGATGCATCTATTCTCCTGTTCAGTGTGATTTCATTATTCATTTGAAGTGTAGTCAACTTCATTTATTTCTCTTTGTTTTGAGTTTTGGGGGTTTGTTCCCATCCTTGTTGATTGGATTGTTTGAATATGTTGAATTCTAAAAGTCAAACTTATGCAAAAAAGTATGTGGGAAGGGCCACTCCTATTCTTCCCACCCACTCTCTGTAGGTCACCAGTCCCACTAGTTTCTGGTTTTTCTTTCCAAAAATGAGCAGATGAGCATTTACGTTTGCACACATCTATTTTATTTACCCTCCTTTCTCACACAAAAGGTAGTGTGGTCTGTAGACTTGAATGCAGTTTTTCTATGCAGTAATGTATCCTGGAAATCACTCCATGTCAATTTAAAGATATCATTTTTTTAATACACCTGCATTACACACCATGGACTACACTACTGTTTGGCCAAAGGTAGTTTATACTATTTCACAATTGCAAATAATGCGACATTGAATAGCCTTGGGTTTAGTATTGTTGGAGGTCTGTCTTCCAGGTAAATTCCTAGAGGTGGGATTTCTGGGTCAAAGGGTAAGTGCTATGTGGTCGATTAGATAATGCCCTATTTCCCTCTATAGAAGTTCTAGGCTTTGAGATCACCACCAACAATGGATGCGAGCTTCCCCAACAGAGCCAAAATATGGCTCCCATGCATTAGCTTTCTGTCTTTGTCATTAACCCTCCAACTTACCGAATTTATGTTTTGGGTGTGTTGATGAGTAGCAAGTACTAAAGACAGATTATCCCTAGAGTTAAAGCCCCATTTCTGTTTTATGATCACAGAGTAGCCCAGGTATGGTGGAGTTGAAACAGTTATCACACTAACATTCTGTTTTGTAACTATACATTCATTAATTCCATGCATAGGAAAAGTCAGATTGTTGCCAGACCCTTTATACATGACTGTACTCATTCTAAATATTTTTTATTTCTCACTTGATTTGAGTAAATCCTTAAATAGCTCCCCCCTCCTCACCAACCTGAGAGATGAAGCATGGTAGGCTAATCCCCAATTCTTTCTGTATCTGGGACTCTCAGCAGTTTTTACAGGTGAGTGATTGAATGAGTTTGGAATTCACGGGTCACAGCAGTTTCTCCTCGGATCCCCTCAGATGTAGCTCTGAGACATCATCTGAAGTCTACCTGCTACCCGCACCGCCCCCCTCCCGCCCTGCCACAAACCCTTCTAGGTAGCCTTCTTTCTTTCTATTCGGATCTCTGTAGAGATCAAAATTTAAATTTTAGAAAGTTTGCATACATTTATATACTTGCTTTGTTCATTTTCCCAACACATGATGAGTTTTTTTTCCAATCTGAAAACCAGGCCTTTCATCTTGGAAAAGTTTTCTTTCTGGGTGCTTTAAAATAATATTTCTATCCCACTTATCTGGATTTTTTCCCCTTCAGGTTCATCATATTTCTGTAAGTTGACATCCTATATTCTCTGTGCTATATACATTTCCCTCACATATTCATATATATTTGTGTACATTCATACAGATTTTCCTCTCTTACCCCTCTCCTTGGAATTCTTCCATAGGTTCTCAAGCTCATCTGCCATATTGAATTCATTTGTGTCAATTTGATCCTTTAGTATTTTTGTTTCCTTGTGTTATTTCCTTCCACTACCAATTCATCTTCATCTCATATTTTGTAGGGTTCATATTTCTTTCATTTAATTGAAAATAAGATGGCATTTTTCATAATTACTTCTGTTTCCTTTATTAAAGCTTCTCTCTCCCTCTCTCTCCCCCACCCTTCATCCCTCCCTCCTCTCTCCCTCTGTCTCTCAGATAAAGAAGGATCCATCCCATCAAGATACTCATCCCAGGTCCTGTGGGTGGGATCTCCTCAAGCACCCTCACAGTTTACTTCAACACATGTAGATTTCTCCTCTCCTAAACTAGAGAGCTGGTTGTTATAGATTTAGGATTACAATTCAGGGTAGTAGTAGCTGAAGGCCCTATATTACAAAAAGCTCTACCAAAGAGCAACTAACTTTTTTTTTTTTTCCCCTTTCCAACCTGCCATCTCCCTCACCTCAGGACCATGGTGTGGCTCTCTGGCAACCCTCCTACTGGTATTACTATTAAGGGCCTCTGTATCATGAGATAACATGAAAGGTGAGAAGTCCTGGTGTGGCCAGTCTTTCTGATGGGGGTGAGCATGTTTGCCTTCCTTTAGATCTTCCAGATATAGGTCTGCTGCACTGAGGGGTTCCAACAGCTGGTGACTTCTTCTACTGGCCACTGTCACCACTGACCTTCTGCAGGCTATCGTCTGCCCATCTACTGCTTCATTAATTTATGAATTAATCATTTTTTTTTCTCCAGGTTGTTCCTATTTAGATCAACTAGACATTAATCAAACTTCTGTAGCTTCACTGGATTGTGGCTAGTATGGGATGCCCACTCATTTTACATTCCTTTGTCCACTTCTACCCAATTCAGTTGGTTCTGACCTCATACCACCATTGTCCCACGCTTCCCTCCAAATGTTTGGTATCCAAATCTCTAATGGCTGTCCACAGTAGACCTCCAAACAGTACTACTGAGCCTCTTCCTGACACATCCTCCAATCCTTTGGCCTCATTTCCCTTCGTAGGTCCAGTGCCATCTTTCCAAACTCTTCGACAACATGGCCAAGATGCAGTTCCAGTTGGACACCAGTGAAAAACCAACCAAGATAAGTCTCGGCATGTACAGCAAGGAAGGAGAATATGTGGCCTTCAGCGAGCCCTGTGACTGCAGCGGTCAGGTGGAGTCAAAGTCCTGTTCCCTCCTTCCCTCATCCAGGTTCCCTCCCAAGTGTCTGTATCCAGATAGAGGTAGTCTCAACCTTTAGAATGGCCATTTCCTCCTTGGGCCAGACCTGCTGTCTGTGCCCTGGGCCTGCCAGCCTCTCTTGACTTGAACCAACATTGGGAGAAGCTCCTACTACTTGCTCTCCTCTCTCCCACAAGGACACATGTCAATATCCATGTATCTTTCTTAACCAGAGACCTATGCAGGGAGGAATAAAACGTGCATAAACAACTACCCAAGTCAACAAGAAAAGGATTTTGAAATGATGAGCAGCACCAGGAGACTTTAACATGACAACCCCTGGGCCACCCCACAGGGGAGTCTGGCACACTAACATCTTTCCCTGGAGAAAATGCTCTTTGAAATCAACCATTTTCCCCGAGATGTCATTTCTCTGTACAAATACAGCTCAGGGTCCTCCTGCAGCCCTACCCCTGGGAAAGCCAAATGCCATCCCGTTCCAAGAACTACTACTTCCAAGTCTCCCGTGTGAAATTCGAGCAGCACAAAACATGGGATGATTCCCTCTTTAAACTTCCCTCCTATTCTTTCCCATCACCACTAAAGTATAAGCCCTTCTTTGTTGTTTATCCTAAGTGATCCTACAAAGCATTGTCCCTGGGGTTTCTAGTCTAGTCCAAAATTATACCTGGAGGAAAAATCTTTTTACAGTATTCTACCTTTATCTACATGTCTCTTGGAAAGTAAATCTAATTCCAGGAAATGAACACACATTCTCAGTTTTATGAGAAGGACCCTGGAGTTTGATTCCAGATCTGTCCATTTATAGACCAAAAAGGATTTAGTGGGATCCCTGGGTGGCGCAGCGGTTTGGCGCCTGCCTTTGGCCCAGGGCGCGATCCTGGAGACCCGGGATCGAATCCCACATCGGGCTCCCGGTGCATGGAGCCTGCTTCTCCCTCTGCCTGTGTCTCTGCCTCTCTCTCTCTCTGTGACTATCATGAATAAATAAATAAAATCTTTAAAAAAAAAAAAAAACAAAAAGGATTTAGTTGGAAAAGATAACATTGGCTTACTCCTCCATCCTTGGGGTGGACAAGATCATGAGAACCCAGTGACTTCTTGACCTTGCTCAACCCAGATTAAGCCTTCCTTGAATAAATTTCCCCTCAACCTGCTACTGTGTCCAGTGTGTTCCAAATGGGCCTGTCCACCTGTTGTTAACTGAGCCTGACTCACACTGATCACTGTCCTGGGTTTAGAAACAAAATATCTCCCTCTGCCTTCTGGCAGCCATTGGGGTTGTACATTTTCTTCACTCCCTCGGGGTGAGTGATACTTTCTTCCTCAGAGTACAGCATCTCACCCAGAGTTCTTCTTTCAGGTAGAAATATGGTTGAACCGTGTGCTTGCCCATATGAGGGCCACAGTGAGGCATGGGATGACTGAAGGTGTGGTTGCCTATGAAGAAAAGCCAAGGGAACAGTGGCTCTTTGACTATCCAGCTCAGGTATTCTAACCAGGACTGTTGTGGGCTGCCACCTTTTGCTACACCCTCTCCCTCGGGGGTCTCCTTGCCTTCAGGGGACACCAGGCCTCAAACTCACTAAGTCCTTCAGTTAGGAGAGCCTGCTCGAGCATGAGGGAACAGGGGAATTGTCAGCCATGACCTACTCTAGCCATTACCTTGGAAAATCAAGGGTTGTCCATTTTTACCCTCACTGGCTACAGCAGGGGGAAAATGTAAACCATTCAACTCATTGAACCAGTCTGCCAAGATCTTTGCTGAGCACAGGAGACCTCCAACAGGGAATGATACATCATAAGACATCATAACTCGGCCCCACTGAAGCTTACCAACTGCTGTGGGAAGTCAGTTGCTTACAAATGAGACCTGGTCCTCTGGGAGCACATAGCTAGCTGGGGGCAGAGTGGGGGGTGGGGGAGCGGTGCCCCCCACCTGAGGATACGACATGTAAGCTGAGATTTGAAGTAGGAGCAAAGAAGTTAAAGATGGAGGGAACAAGCACTCAGACATGGGGAGGACTATGCACAGAGGCTCAGAAGCAAGGAAAAGCATCCTGTGGTTAGGGAACCAAGTGTGATTGCAGCAAGATGAAGGGGGGTGGAGTGAGAGGCAGCAGGTAGGTCCCGCAGAGGAAACTCGAAGCCAGTTCTCATCTCACAAGGGAGTCTGACTTGCTTCTGAGATGGATCTGAATACTTTCCAGGCTTCTCAGGAGGGCGATGAGAGAAAGGCATGAACTAATGAGACTTGTTTAAATGACTCTGGCTGCACTGTACCCTTCTGCCTTCCCTGTTAGGGGCACAAGGCTGGTATATTTGGGGGTTGCAGATATCTGCTCATAATTGAAGCCATAGGAGTAGAGAGGACCACCCCTGGAAAATATGTAGCCTGAGATGAGGATGTAGAGCAAATCTGAGCATCATCAAAGATAGGTTTGACAAGGAGGAGCCTGTAAAGCAAGGTGAGAAACAGTGGCTTTTATATAGAAGGAAAACCATGAGATGGCCATAATGAAACCAAAAAAGAAACTGTCAGTAGTGGGTGAGAGTCAGTCATGCCATGCATTCAGATATTAGGCAAAATAAAGAAGCTGAGGCATGTCCATGAACTTGGCATGACCATTTCAGTGGAGTGCCAGGTGGTGTCATGTTGTAGGGGGGCGGAGATGGGAGAAGGTGGGAAAATGTTGGCAGTGAGTGCAGACAAACAGAAGACATGAGAAGTAAGTCGGTAGTGCTGAAGGGAAGAAGTATTCTTTTAACTGTGCAGTTGGCATGTCATATTCATACCATCCCAACAAGATCACAGCACAGGCAGGATTGTGTGTCTGTACCCAAAGGCAAAATAGGATAAATTAGAGAATGTTGCATTAACATGATGGGTTTCTCTATTTCACAAGAGGAATACTTCCTCTCAGGATTCCTTCTTTACCTGAATCACAATTTTGAGGCAAGAAAATGTGTTGCCTTCTGCTGTTGTGACAGATCTCTAGAGCAATGTCTCCCAAACCAAATGATAAGACAGATGATCAATGTATCTAAATTCTCCACCATGAATAATCACAATTATGCGTTTTCCATACTAAGCTGCTCATCCAACAGAAGAAATGTTCATTCGAATCCCTTTTTCCATGTATTTATTTTGAATCTCTGAAAAACACAAATCCCGTTGACCATGTTGAATTTTGCTGTAATTTGCCTGATTCTCAAGAGCAGGCTTTTCAAGGTTTTAGGTTTTAAGAACCAAAAAATAGATGTAGCAAAAGTGTTATGGACAAGCAAAAAATATGCTACAAGTGATCATCGGTGGCTCACAAAGCTAGAACACTCAGATCACAAGAAGTCCAAGAAGAACAAAACAGAGACCAAGAGCTGTTGAGATGTTCAGTCAATGTATTGTTGACCTCCAAAGCACAGGAAAGGTGCTTTGCCTGGGGAGTAAAAAATTGAAAGATCAGCATAGCAATTTCTAAAACCAAGTGACATTGACCAAAGTGGCTCTTTGGTTGTTTTCATACAAGCGATTCATTTTTTTTCAAGAGTAGAAAGTGCTTTCCCCACTTGGAACCACTTCACATCTCCAAGGAGATAGAAGCAAGTGGCTCACTTAGTCAATGCTGGTGGAAGAGGGAGAGAGGGGGCTTATGTCACCCATACAATTACATTCTGATTCTCGCCGTGTGATGGATGAGTGAGCTGGTTTTGGAGACGGGTCCTGGTGATGGCTTTACAAAGTGACTCTTGTTGCCACAGGTGGCCCTGACTTGCACTCAGATCTGGTGGACCACAGAGGTGGGCATTGCCTTTGCCAGGCTGGAGGAAGGCTACGAGAACGCCATGAAGGACTATTTCAAGAAGCAAGTGGCCCAGCTCAAAACCCTTATCACCATGCTAATTGGGCAGCTCTCCAAAGGGGACCGGCAAAAGATCATGACCATATGCACCATTGATGTGCATGCCCGGGATGTGGTGGCCAAGATGATTGCTCAGAAGGTGAGTCCCAAACACGCAGGAATGTCCCTCTTTGTGGGCAGCTACACCATTAATGATGGGATAAGGGAAAAGCTCATTACAGCTCAAGTGTGGGGGTCCCACACGCTGCACTGGCCAGAGAGCTGGGAGAGAGGGTCATGGTGGCTGCACCCAGAGAATGAGTTGTAATCAGAGCAGCTTTCTGATTACACCATGCTGTGGTGGGTGCAGCATCTACTCTTGACTAGTAGACAACACCCAGCTTGTCCAGAGCCCCGTGTGTCTTGTGGCCAATCCCTTCTGGACAGGGATTCACACCCACCACCCCCACTCTGCATTCTCTCTTTAGGTGGACAGTGCTC
The DNA here is from genome assembly GCF_011100685.1 of Canis lupus familiaris. Lineage (NCBI taxonomy): Eukaryota > Metazoa > Chordata > Mammalia > Carnivora > Canidae > Canis > Canis lupus. The sequence goes on from NC_049226.1 coordinate 36,040,452, forward strand.
AGTCCTTCCTCTGGCTGTCCCAGCTGCGGCATCGTTGGGATGATGAGGCCAAACACTGCTTTGCCAACATCTGTGATGCACAGTTTCTCTACTGCTATGAGTACCTGGGAAATACACCTCGCCTGGTGATCACACCTCTGACAGACAGGTGAACATGAGTGTCAGCCCCTCGCAGAGAACCCAACTGTGGTCTGGCTCAAGCCATTCAGGGTCAAGGCCACTGTCATTTGCTACTTGTCCACAGAGCTGTCAGCGGGGAGGAGGGCAGATCACACAAAACATGTAAAAATAAAACTGAAAAGATGTAGGGCAGGGCCCTTCTTAGAATGAACCCCAGAGCAAATCAGCAGACTGTGATTTTTTTTTTTGAGGATTTACTAGGGAGTCATATAAACTTGGATTTTCACATCAGCTCTAAATGCATACCAGCTCTTCAACCTTGAAACACTTGACCTAATTCTTGTTCTTAATTTTCTCATCTGTGGAATGGAGATAGTAACTCACACCTCGCATGGGGTTTGTAAGGACAAAAGACAATAATGCTCATAAGGAGTTCAGTATATAGTAAGTGCTCCATAAATGATCCTATTACTATTTTCCTATCAATTGATTGGCACATTTACTGAGCAGCTCTTACTCTGGGAGTCAGATAAAAGCCAGGTAGTCCCTGTTGTGAAAGAGCGTACAATTTTTGGAGAACCATAGCCTCTGTCATTCATATTAATTTACAAATGAATTTGTACCAGTCACTGAACTGGCCATGGGGCATGCAAAGGTGATTAAAACATTTCCTGCCCTTCGGCTCTAATTCCAGTGAGGGAAATAAGACATCTGTAGATAAATATTTAAATAGCACAAGAGGGAAAACTCCCAGGGCTATAGTGCAAAATAGGACTCAAAGCCATTTGCTTTAGATTTCCAAGCAAATGATTTAGCCATGAGTGCTCCAAGCACCAGGGATCCCACCCAACACGGGAAGAAGAGAACTGGAAATATACCTGGGAACGGGTGGTATCTGATCTGGACCTGGAAGGAAGTGTAGGATCGCAACAGCCTTTCAGTAGGTTGTAGAATGGCTGCCAGGGCGTCCGTGAACTTGTACAGAAATCTGTGAGCCTGTCACTGTCTCTGGTGTGAGGATCTACCAGCATCCATTACTTGTTACTGTGGTCTGGGATCCCCAGAAGCTGCAGAGCTGCTGCTAAGCATTCTGGAAAATGGAATTTTACGTGCAAAGGAGAATCTGAGACCTGTTCCTGGAAGGGGGGTACACTCTTGACTTAGGGGGTATGTAGCTGGTCATAAGCCTGGGAAGGTGGGTAAGAGTCAGACGATAAAGTGTGCAGTGTACCTTTTTTCTTCAGTAAGTAGTGATAAACCCTTGAAAACTTTTCATTGGAGTAAAACGATGAAAACTGTATTTTATGGAGATTTATCTGACAGCACAGCTTGGGCAAAGGAGAGAGAGAGGACAGGATATTTTAATTCTGTTGAGATTTCTGTAAATTCTACTAACAGAGCATCCCCTTTCCCTTATAATTCCATTGAGCACTAAATCCCTTCTTCTCTGAAATGAGTTGCATACCTGAATGGCTGGCTCACTCTAAACGAGTGACTTGCAGGGACACCTGGGTGGCTCAGTGGTTGAGTGTCTGCTTTTGGCTCAGGTTGTGATCCTGGGGTCCTGGGATTGAGTCCCACATCGGGCTCTCCACAGGGAGCCTGCTTCTGTCTCTGCCTGTGTCCCTGCCTCTCTCTGTGTCTCTCATTAATAAATAAATAAAATATTTTAAAAAATGAGTGACTTGTAGATAGCAAAGACATTGTCACAAATTGTGATGGTCAGAATGGCTACATAGAATTGGTGCCAGCTTCTATTTAATTTTCTCTGGCCTGTTTTAAGTGTTGCCACCTACATCCTGGTCTGATCCTCGGATATATTTCCAAGGAACAGTGAATGGAATAACGGTGCTCATGAAATGAATTTGGGATGTGGGAAAATCCCAGCATCATCTAGAGAGGGAAACTTCATGATTCATTTCTCCCCCCAACCCCCATGCTGTTCATTTCTTTCATTCGTTTTCCCGCCCAGTCTGGAATGAGACCCTCTCAAACCTTTCCATGGTAACTCTTGCATTTGTCTTTTGTGTGTGTATGGGAGCCTGCAGAGGTCACATCACTGTCTCCAGTCAGTGCACTTGGACTAAAATCTGAATTCACCACAGGACCTAGCAACTCCTGCCAATCACCCGACACCTTTGCCCCAGCACCCCAGCCCCACTGGCCACCTCTCTGTTCCTTAATCCCCTTAAATTAGAGCCTTCTACACATGAGGTTCCCTCTGCCTGGAATGCCTTCCTCATGCTCACCATTCCATTGTCACCTTCTCATCTTTCGTTCTGTCCTCAGTTCCGAGGACACCTGCCATGACCGCTCTCTCTAAAATCCAGCCTCACCCACACCACACATGCACTTTCTTCCTAACATTTCTCTGTTTACTTTCTTCCTAACATTTCCTGCATTCTGCAAAGCCCTTGCTTGCTTGCTTGTTGGCTGTATCCCCTCTGGAATATAAGTTCTTTGCAGTCAAGGAGCTTTGTCTGCCTTGTTTGTTGCTGTGTCACCAGCACCTCGTAGACCTTCTGTTGAATGAATGAGTAGTTGTTGAATATTGAAGACCCAGATGGTGAGAACAGACAGAATCAAAGAGAAGGTTGACTCAGAAGAGGGATCCACACAGGCCCCGGTGCTGTGGCTCCCAAAGAAGGAGGAACAGCATCTCTGTCTTCTGCTCTGACCTAGGGACCAACACCCCTCTCTGTCCCAGCTGAGGGAAAAAGGCAGATGATGTCTGTTCAGAGGGAGATGCTATTTTCTCTGCTGCTGGTACAGTGTTGGCAACTACATCCTGGGGTGAGGGGGGATTGGGCATCTTAGACTAAGTTAGTTGTACTTGGCCTTCACGTGGATCAGTCCATTAGAGGCACTCATTTAGTGTGGATCAAAGGAAAAGTTTTCCTCAAGCTTCATTCAGAGTTGACCCTCTCCTGTGTCTTTGTCTTCACAGTGAATCTCAGTGAGACACCTTCCCTGCATAGCTAGAAGCTCCGTCCGGTCCAGGATTCTCTTTGGCAGTGAGTTTTTCTGCCAGCCTTGGAATATAAGCTAATAGTTTGGGAATTTATATTGCTTACAACAGAAGAATGAAGTTATTATACATTTGAGCATTTTGATTAACGTCCACCCCTTATCCTAGACTGTGTGGTCCATGGTAATGTTGACTTTGATCTGCTCACTGCTCTACCCTGAGGGACCCAGCTCCATGTTGGGTACATGATAGGCATCCAAGAATTTCACTCCTTGGACAAATTCAGTGAAATGATTTCTGAGACTGAGTATGTGCCCTAGCTTCCCTGTACCTGTCAGAGTATACCTCCTTCCTTTCCAAGGATATATTAGACGTTATCATTCCAAGTGATAAAAAGTGCAAGACTTTCCATTTCCCTGGGTTGTCACACCCACCCAAGGGTCAAAGACGATAATTGCCTTGTATGGACTTAGAAGTCTCCAGTACACTAATGCCAGACACCTTCTAGAGAGGGAGAGGGTAAAGCTTTGACAAGGAATTATTTCGGAAACAGGAATTTATCACCCCTCCTAGGCAACGATGCTAGTAAGAACTAGAAAGGAAGATTTACTGCAAATAATGGTGAATGCTATATAGACCTTGACCTCATTTTGCGCTTTAGATGCTTTTCTGACAAAGTGGTATGTAGTGAATATTTATATGTAAAATTCCATTTTCTCATTGACTTCCATTATTATCTCAAGAACTGTTTTGCCCAGAAAAAGAAAAAATTGGCCTTAGCACAGAAAATCACATTTTAAAGAGCATTCAGCCTTTGCTGGTGTGTAGCATAAGTACATTTAATTCTCTCCTGCCAGAGGAATTAATCAAATGGACAATTGATCCATACAACCTTTGCACATTCATTAAAAGCATCCCCGCATTACAGTACATCCGACTGATTATGCCTATTTCTTTGGAATTTCCCACTGCCTGGATAGGACCTGAATATATAAGTGGGTACAATGGCCCCACTGCTGTCGCAGGACTTTGGAACAGCCCTAAGCTGAAGAATTAAATGGAAATGCTTTTTCAGGCTGAACAAAAGCAATTCACATAAGTGGTTTCTCAACCTTTGGATGACCTCCTCCGCCTCAACTCCCCTTCCCTCACCTTCACACCCAGCCGCCCCTTTCAGCCTTGTGCTGTGCTAAGTAAGGTTCTAATCAACCACTTATTGAGTTTGAGTACCTCCTAATTTCTCAGGAACTACTGCAGGCAGGTGAGGTATAATTGACCCAAGAGTCTTTGAAGGTGATTTGCCAGACAAAGGCATGGCTAGCAAAAGTTCTGCGCTTTCTAAGTTTTTATCTGCAAGTTTTTTTTTTTAAGATTTTATTTATTCATTCATGAGAGACATAGACAGGCAGAGACACACAGGCAGAGGGAGAAGCAGGCTCCCTGCAGGGAGCCTAATGTGGGACTCGATCCTGGGACTCCGGGATCACGTCCTGGGCTTAAGGCAGATGCTCAACCACTGAGCCGCCCAGGCATCCCTTATCTGCAATTTTTATTGGAAAATTTAGTACTCTGTAAACAAAGACCATAAAGTCAGGCAGAGATAACCATTGTTAATATCTGGTCTGTTTCCTTCTGCCTGTAGATTTGGACAAAATGCAATTGCCATCCTATACTTCATGTAAAATACAAATATTGCTTTTTTTAATATATAATATTGTATCACATGCATATTCTCTAAACATTCTTCTGAAACACTCTAAGAGCTGACCTACCTCCTCTTTACAAGTATCCCATCATTTATGTACCATACCCATATTACAAAATGTTTCAGTCACACCTGAGCTTTGACTATTAAAAATGAATCTGTGGTGAACTTGCTTATAAATAATTTGTTCCTGTATTTCTCATTATTTCCCCAGGAGAGATTCCAGGAGGCAGGATAATTAGATGACACATACTTTAAAATTATTCTTGAAACAAATATTGTTCCCAAGCTCACTAGCAATTTACGAGGATGTTCATCTCACAACATCCTCACCAGCATTAAGTATTGTTGTTAAAAATATTAATTTTATAAGTCAGAGTGGTATCTCACTTGGACTTGGATGTCCTTAATTACAGGCTTGAGCATTTTTATGTGTGTATTAGCTATTAGATTATCCTCTCTTGTGAATTATTTATAACTGTCATTGCACATTTTATGTTTAGAAAAAGCCCCTGCCATTTCAAGATAGGCTTAATATTCACCTATATCTTATTTTGTTTTATTTTTCCCTTTAACCTTTTAACATTCTTTGGTAAATTTTTTGACTAGTGAGTAGGGTGAATGTCTTTACCAAAACATTTTTGGTTACAAGTGCTAGAAGCCAAACCCAAACTAACATAAACAGAAGGAGGACCTGTTTGAGTCTAGCTTGCTCTGTGTAGCAGTTCTGGGGCCCAGACAAGGAGTTACCAACAATGGAATGTTCTCCAGTAATGGCTTTGCTTTCTTTGGAGTGTTGACTTCTTTCTTGCATGGGTTTTCTTTGGATGGTTGCAAGAGCAGTCTCCACACCCATGACTCTGCGACTCCTGGTCCAAGAGGAAGAGAGACCTTCCCTCTTTCTCAGCACCACAGGTCTGATTCCTTCAAGGGCCTCTGATGATCCCGTTTGGGTCCTGTGCCCATCTTGGAGTCCAGTGAGCTTGATTTTTTTTTAATATTTTATTTATTTATTCATGAGACACACACACATACACACACACACACACACACACACACACACAGAGAGAGAGAGAGACAGAGACAGAGACACAGGCAGAGGGAGGAGCAGGCTCCATGCAAGGAACCTGGCGTGGGACTCGATCTCGGGTCTCTAGGATCACGCCCTGGGCTGAAGGCGGTGCTAAACTGCTGAGCCACCCAGGTACCCCTGTTGCTTTTTATTTCTGAATAATAATATCCCTTTTTATAGGTAGGACACATTTTGTTTATTCAGGCACCCATTGATAAATATTATAATTATATAAATATGCTGCTGTGAACAAGTCTTTGTGTCGATGTGAGTTTTTGTTTCTCTTGGGCACATACCTAGGAGGGGAATTTCTGGGTGGTATAGGAGTTTTATGGTTAACTTTCTGGGAAATTGCCAAATTGTTTTCCAAAGTGGCTGAATCATTTCACACCCCCACTTAGCAGAGTATGAGGGTTCTTATTTCTCCACAGCCTCAAGAATTTTGTTATTGTCTGTCTCATATATTATAACCATTGAGTGGGTGTGAAGTAATATCTCCTCTGAGTTTTAATTGGCATTTCCCTAATAATGATGTTGAGCATCTTTTCATTTGCTCCTTGGCCATTTGCAGATCTCCTCATAATCCTCTTTACATCTTTTGCCTACTGTTTGATTGATCTCTTTGTCACCTCACTGAGTTGTAAGAATCCTTTGTGTCTTCTGGTGATGTTGCACACGTTTGCAAGTATTGTATCCTGGTCTCCTGCTTACCTCTTCTCTTTCTTAATGGTGTCTTTCAAAGAGCAGAAGTTTGTAATTTTGATGAGGTCCAACCTGTCAATCTTTATGCACCATGCTATAGATATTACAGCTAAGAAATCTTTGCTTAATATCACCATATCTTTTTTTATCTCTTTTCACTCATGTATAGGAGAAAATGGATTTTAACAAATTTGTCTCCTATTCTGCCCATTGACTGCCCTCTGTTCAAAATCCTAGAATTTTAGTCTTGATGTTCCTGTTTCCTAAGGCACTTCTGAATGTCCAATAATATTTGAGATATACACACAATATGAAGCATTATTATAACTACTCAGGTTTCGTAACTAGGCATGCTATTACTTTCTTGTAAGATTTATGTATTTGTTTTTATTTTTTTAAAGATTTTATTTATTTATTCATGAGAGACACACACAGAGAGAGAGAAACAGAGACATAGGCAGAGGGAGAAGCAGGCTCCATGCGGGGAGCCCGATATGGAACTCAATCCCCAGGACTCCAGCATCATGCCCTGAGCTGGAAGGCAGATGCTTAACCGCTGAGCCACCCAGGCGTCCCTATGTATTTATTTTAGATAGGGGTAGGGCAGAGGGAGAGAGAAAGAATCCTCAAGCAGACTTCCCACTGAGCGCAGAGCGCGACACAGGGCTTGATCCCACGACCCAGTGCACTTGATCCCAGCTCAAGCCATGACTTGAGCTGACATCAAGAGTTGGATGCTTAACCAACTGACCCACCCAGGCTCCCCGGTATGCTTTTATTTTTGCTAAAGAGATCATATGTCAGCCATTGCTCTCAGTTCTTTTGTTGTGTTTTGAGAACGATATTTACCACCTAGTGTGAGCAAAGAGAAAGGTGAGCACTAGGTGAAGCGGGATCGCACAACCAAGTGGCATAAGGAATAGATCTTAGAATTGGGGGACATCGTTCAAAATTTAAATATTAAAATGTTATAAGAGTGGCAGATTTGTTTTAGGTTGATGCTGAGGACAGTTGTCTTCTATTGATATTGTTTCTCGCTTTGAGCAGTTACGGCTATTGAACCATGTGGTAGGTAGAGTTCTAAGAATGTGGTCCCCAGTGACCTTTTCACTTGTGTGATCACCTCCCCTTTGAGTCTGGGTGAAAACCACAAATATGATGGTAGCGTTCCCACGGTAACGTTTTGCTTTATGGCAAGAGGGAAATTATTCAGAAGGACCCAAGGTAATCATATGAGACCTTGAAAGTAGGGCTTTCTCCTGGCTGAGGACAGAAGAGGAGAGCAGAGAGATTTGAAGCATGAGAAAAAATTGGCATGCCATTGTTGATTTTAAAGGTGGGGGAAACATATGCGAAGATGGTAGAGAAGTCTCTAGGAATTGAGCCAACCCCTGGCAAATAGGAACCAACAAAGACCTCAGTCTTGCAACTGGTAGGAACCTAATTAAGCCAAGACCTCCAGTGAGCTAGGGAGCAGATTCTTCCCCAGAGTGTCCAGACAGGAGTCCAGCCAACTAATAGCCTTGCTTTTGGTCTTGTGAGACCTTCTGTGGAGGGGCCACCGGGACTTGTGACCTACAACAGTGAGGTCCTAAAAGAGTGTTATTTTAAGCCACTCAGTTTATGCTGATTTCTTAGAAAGCAGTGGAAAGTGAATACAAACCAACTATGATTTCACCAGCTCTAAGATTAGTCAGACCACATTTCTGGGATGGCAACAGGCTATTTATAGCAGAAATCAAGACGCATGGGCTTTGATGTTTTCTTTAATCTGCCAAATGAACAACCATATTGAAAACGAAAAGCTACATTTCATATGTTTGTTACTTTAGAAAATAATACCTTAAACCTAGATTGGCCTTCTCTTTTCAAGGCACCTTCCTATCTTTTGTCTCATCTTATCTGTACAAAAGCCTGCCAGGGAAGATAAGAATAAGACCTATAGAAGTCATTTGCCCAAAGAGAACAAGGCTGCCTTCAGCTTGATATTAGGAAATCCTTTCAAACAATTACAACCAGCCCACTGTGGAGGGAACTGACTTCTAGAATAAGAAAATCCTGTCCCACTGGAGATGAAGACTACATAGTCCTCTTGGAAGGAATTTTTTTAAGATTTTAAAAATTTATTTGTTTGTGAGAGACACAGAGAGAGAAGCAGAGACATAGGCAGAAGGAGAAGCAGGCTCCCTGCAGGGACTCGATCCAAGATCCTGGGATCATACCCTGAGTTGAAGGCAGACGCTTAAACCACTGAGCCACCCAGGCATCCCCTCTTGGAAGGATTTGATGGGAGAGAGCCTGACTTGGTGAAGAGGCCAGACCTCTGAGGTCTGTCCTGACACCAAAGGGTCTGTGGTTCCCACCAGACTAAATTGATCCGGATCCATGTTGGCGGCCAGTTGGCCAGGCAAGAACCCCTCTGAAAGGAGTCCTTGGTCATTCTCACAATGGCTATCGGTCTGAAGCAGCAAACATACTAAATTTCTTGGTGCAAAGACTACATGATGGATGCCAGTGACACCTTTTATAAGGCACCAAGGTTCACTACCCTGGTCGAGTTGCACAAACACTTTGTAGAGGTGATGTTTTTAATTCTCCAACTCCAGAGTCCTTGCCTTGGCCCACGATAGCATGAGCCACCCTCCTCTGTGCAAACAGGTGCAGAGTTAAATAGCTGGCTTGATGTTTATAGAGACGGACAAGCTGGCAAGATCCCAGATGGAATTTTAGAGTAGGAGCCTGGCCTGAGACAGCCTAAGGCCTGGGACAGCCTGTTGACCAGTGGCCCAGACATCAGGGCAACTCCCATGTAGAAGAGGGAAACCAAGCTACAGCGCCACTGCCCCTGCCTTAGTTATTTAGAACACCTTAGCCCACTTTCTTTCCTGAGCCTTAGGCTTCCCATCCTTAAAATAAGGGTGTTAGTTAATCTCAGAAATCCCTTCTAGCTCTACAGTTCTGTTCTTATGGAAAGAAAAATGTTTTGGGGGGGTTTGTTTGTTTGTTTTTTCACTCCCCCTCTCACCTCTGAGTCCTCCTGGAGATAATTGTGAGCTCAGTAGAGGCCCAAAAAGAGATCGACACTCAGTTCCAAGGATTTCTTTTCAGAGAATCTCTTCTTAATTAATTAGTTAATTAATTAATTATTTTTATTGGAGTTCAATTTGCCAACATTTAGCATCATATCCAGTGCTTATCCCGCCAAGTGCCCCCCTCAGTGCCCATCACCCAGTCACCCCAACCCCCCGCCTACCTCCCTTCCCACTACCCCTTGTTCATTTCCCAGAGTTAGGTGTCTCTCATGTTTTGTCACCCTCATTGATATTTTCACTCATCCTTTCCAGAGATTCTTGGGTCTTCTGTGAGAATTCTGTTCCTGTGAAACTCTGTGCTTCTGGACTCCCAGATTCCTTGAGAGTCCCACAGCTCCAGAGAGAAGCAGCCTGGGATTGCCTTCCAGCTGGCAGAGAAGGCAGCATGGGACAAGAAGGAGTGGGAGAGAGTGGGAAGGAGAGCTGGCTGGGGGTCGGAGTTCCACCAGTCTTCTGGCCTTTCCTCCTGGGACCTACGGGGCTGCAGCAGGCCCCAGAGAGTTCTAGAAGAAGCCTGAGGCTGGGAGAGTGGAAGGAACTAGGGCCAGTCTGGAGCTAGAACTCAGCCCACGAGGGCAGCTATGGCTAAAGCTGCATGCAGACCTCTGTGAAGATCTAGCTGGAGATATTTGAGAAAGGAAACATTTCCAAATGGTAACAATGACTGAGCTTTCGCCCCTTGTCCTGACTGTCATAGCTTTGTGGTCCATGCCCCAGGTCAGCAACTCTAATGTGAGCTTAGTCCATAGGGAAAAGTGAGGCACCGGGGGCCTGGGCTGGGGGGATCCCAGTTCCCCAGCGGTTAACTACACCTCCCCTCAAGAGCTGAGGCAATACATTCCCTCACACAGGCAAAGTCCAGGCAGAAGAGCAACTCTGCACACCTGTTCTCTCCACCTGGGGCACCTGCCTTCCTGGGTTTCATACACAAAGGCTGAAATATGTACAGGAATTTTTCACTCAATTAAAGGAGAATTCTGGGACTCACTTCAAGTCTTTTCAAACCCATTTTGGTTCTAGTGGAGATATAATCACCAACTTGCATGCAGGGTGTTAGTCTGGGGTTTCAGGTCCTCGCAGGCCAGCCTGCAGGTGGAGAGCCTGTGCATTAATTTGCAAGGTATTAAAAAGCTAGGCCAGTGGCATGGCACATTTTTAGTGGCTTTCCTGAAGTATAATTTTGTGCCTTACAGCTCACTGGTCACAAGTGTGCAATTCAGGGGCACCCGGCTGGCTCCATTGGTGGTGTGTGCAACTCTTGATGTTGGGGTTATGAGTTTGAGCCCACACCGGGTGTAGAAATTATGTAAAAATATAATCTTAAAACAAGGGTACAATTCAATGACCTTTAATAATTTAGTAATAGAGTTGTGCAACCGTCACCACCACCCAGTTTTAAACTTTGCCAGCACCCTTTCTGTGGTCAATCTCATATCCTTTCCCCAAGCAGCCTCTGATCCACTGTATGTCTCTGTATTTTCCAGACATGTCATTATGAAATGATCCAATATGTGACATTTAGCGTGTGACCTCTTTGGCTTTAGTGTAATGCCTCTAAGGTTCTCCCTTCTTGTAACACGTTTGTGCACTTCATTCCTTTATATTGTTAAATAATATTCTGCACAGGTACATCCCATAGTTGTTTATCCATTCACCATTGGATATTTGGGTTGTTTCTGGTTTCTTGGCATTAAGAATATTGCTGCTAGCAACATTCCTGTGTTAAGTCTTTGTCTGAAAATAAATGCTCATTTCCTCTGGGTAAAGTCCTGGAAGGGGAATTAGTGACTCATATGGAAAGCTTTACGTTATTAAAAAAAAAAAAAGATTTATTTCTTTTAGAGAGAAAATGCACACGCATGGGCAGGGGGAGGAGCAGAGGGGAGAATCCCAAGTAGGCTCCCCACTGACCTGGAAACCCGATGTGGGGCTCGACCCCATGACCCTGAGATCATAACCTGAGCAGAAAAATCAAGAGTCAGACGCCCAACCAACTGAGCCACCCAGGCACCCTAGTAAGCTTTACTCTTTAAGAAACCACCAAACTGTCTTCCAAGGTAGCTGTACCATCTTCATCCCCATCAGCAGTGGGTGAGTTTCCCACCTTTTTTACTTCCTCACCACCACTTATTCTGGTCTGTCCTTTTGAAATCATGGTATCTCATTGTGGATTTAATTCACATTTCCCTAATGACCAGTGGTCTTGAGCATCATTTTATGTGCTTATAACCCAAAGGCACATTTCCAACTAAATAGAAATGCAAGTCCTTTTTAAAAAGTACCAGAAATAAGGGGCACCTGGGTGGCCCAGTTGGTTGAGATTCTGACTCTTGGTTTTGGCTCAGGTCCTGATTTCAGGGTCTTGGTATTAAGGAGGGTGAGGGTTTCACCATATGTCTTGGGGAGCTGGGGTGCACAAACATTCAGAACACAGCATGGGCACGTGAAAATAGCTCTCCACGAAGGTACCTTAGGGCACTAGGGCTGGAGAGATGGCAGAGACGGGCAGTGAGCTAGAAAAGTCAGCAGGGGCGAGATCAGAAGGGGCCTGGCAGAGAGCCAGCGATGCCCCTAGGGAGCATTGTGATTAGATGAACCTTCTGAGAGTTCTCCCCACAGCACTGTGGGAGAGAGACGGGAGTGGGGACCCTGGCTTTCCTTTACAGGAGCTGTCAGGTCTCCCATGGCCTGGAACCTGAGCTCTGTCTCCCCAGGACCCAGCAGGGCCAGAGTCCTTGGTCGGACCACATGGAATCCTGGGAATGATCTATGCACTCCTGTGTTTGACAGATGCTACATCACCCTCACCCAGTCTCTGCACCTGACCATGAGTGGAGCTCCAGCAGGACCTGCAGGCACAGGCAAAACAGAAACCACCAAGGACCTGGGCCGAGCGCTGGGTGTCATGGTGTATGTGTTCAACTGCTCCGAGCAGATGGACTACAAGGTACAGCCTCAGCTGGAGGAGGAGCTAGGAACTGGGTGGCAGCATGCACTGGGGACCAGGTTCATCCATGCCATCCTGGCCCAGCCCAGAGGCCCGGGCACAGAGGTCTCTGCTCGCTCGGTCCCAGGAGACCTGAGGCTTTTATCCCTGGAGCGCATTGACCTCACTGTAGATGAGTTTCCACCAGTGAGTGTTGTGACCACTGATGGGTTACTTCACTTTGGGAGCTTCTTTTAGTCACCTGTAAAATGAGGAGGCTGAGCATGTATCCAAAGGCTGACATTCTCTGTTTGACCTAGAACCACAGAAAGGTTCCCAAGTGGCTAACATGAAATCTTCCCATAAAAGTCATATTTGTGCTTTTCTGGAAAAGTAGGCATTTTCCCAATATTTCTACAAAGACAAAATATCCTCCAAGGGCAGGTGTGACTTCTGAAGGCAGAATAGATTAACCTCCACTCCTAACGAGTGATGCCCACAAAGGACAAGTGTAAGGCCAATGTTCTTCATCCAGGTGCTCACCATTTTTTACTTTTTAAATGTATTCCAGGTTCTGTGTCATAGAGAAAAGCAAGAGAAACAAGAAGCCCATAGGTCACTTCTTAGCTAGCAATGTTCTGCTAGATGTCATATAAATTCTTTTTTTTTTAAGTGTAATAAGATCTTCTCACTTTTTCATTATTTTTATTTTGTTCTATTGTATTATTTTGGTGAACTATCTTAAGTCCCTTTTGAAATAGGATGACATGTAAATAAATTTAGAGTGGGGGAAAAGATAAAACCGTAGCATTAAGTAGATTAAATATTTATATCTATAAATCATGGTATATTGGGTACAAAATAAATTTAATTTAAAAATAATTTTAGAGACTACGAGCTAACCTATAGAACTCTAAATGAGATTCATCTGCTATAACTTTAATAATTTCTCTTGTACAGAAAATTTTGCTGTGCAAAGAGTTGCAGAAATCTCAAACACTGTGTTTGCTCATAGCCAGCAAACAAAATGAGGATTCAGACGCCAGACAGCTGTCTTCCCCGTATTCTACACAGTCTAAATTTTATCATGGTTGCTTTTATTGATGAACACATTAAAGTACTACTTCTCAAAAAAAAAAAAAAATAGGGCACCTGGGTGGCTTACTCAGTTAAGTTGTCTGACTCTTGATTTCAGCTCAAGCCATGATCTCAGGTTGCGGGATCCAGGCCAGAGTCAGGCTTAATGGTGGGTGTGGAGCTTACTTAAGATTCTCTCTCTGCCTCTACGCCCCCCTCATTTGGGCATGTGCATGCACGTGCACGCTCTCTTTCTCTAAAAAAAAAAAAAAAATTAATATTTCTCTTTAAGTTAGCCTAAAAGAAGAAAGTATTTTTTTCCTACAAACTCAACCTTCAAGGATTAAGTTTCTAGATTTTTCTATAGTTGAGCAAAGGCAGCATTGCTGATATGGATATTCTCCCCAGAAGGACATTTTGGAGGATGCACTCATTAGATGGAGAAGACCTGGTGTATTGATTGAAGATAATCAGGATTTCTTCAAAGTTAGGCCTGGCATGCAAAACAGAAATAGATGAATTGGCCCCATGGTGAGGGAGTCACCAAGGCCATCTTATTCAATTCTTTCTAAACTTACGACTGAACCCCAATCCCCCATCGATTCCTCTGAGGGTATAGGATGAGCAGAGGGGTCTATCCGTATTTTGTCTGGACTGTGCAAAGCTTTGGCTCAGCCTAGTGAAGACACAGATCAGAGCAAGAACAATAGAGAAAACTATAGCATGAATAGAGGAATCCATTAATTCAGGGAACTTAATGAAAGGTGGGGCTTATCCTTCCATCCTTTCCCACGCCAGCTTAGGTGATGTTAGATTGGTTCTCCTAAAACGTTCATTGAATCATTCTTTCCTCTGCTCCAAGCCTCCATGGACCTTCACAGTCCCTTCTAATAATTCAAGGCTTTTTATAACCACAACCTCCTTTTGTACTTCACCAGCCCAAATGATGCCTTTATTTTTTCTCTAGACATATGATTTTGCTCATCCTTTGCCTGCAATATTTACTTCCCTTACCCCCTTCCATTCTATCTATACAGATACTAATAAGGCAACATCCACAGTGTATGTTCTGAAGGTATCATACAGTCCTGTGAGATACCAGCACGTCCAATCTTTTAGAATTCTATTCCTGTGTTCTGTCCCTGACACGAATGTTCGCCAGCGTGCATCCTGGGAAAACCAGGAGCCACATAAGGAAAATGAAAAATCCTGGCCATAAAACATTGACTGAATTTTGTTGTTCAGGACTCTTCCTTCCTCCCCCTAAAGTTCTAATAGATGTCGGGGCACCTGGGTGGTTCAGTGGTTGAGTGTCTGCCTTCAACTCAGGGTGTGATCCTGGATCCTGGGGTCCTAGGATCAAGTCCCACATTGGGCTCCCCGCAGCGAGCCTGCTTCTCCCTCTGCCTGTGTCTCTCTCTGCCTCTCTCTCTCTCTGTGTCTCTCATGAATAAATAAATAAAATCTTTTTAAAAAAAGTTCTAATAGATTTTGTAAATTAGCAAAAGAGGGTTATAGGATGTGGTGTTTCCTGAACTTCATCGGCCCAAATGCCATCTCTTCAAGGAACATCTACTGTCTCCCAGATTTGGCATCTTGTGAAATAAACATTGGGAGTCAATGTCGTAATACTGTCTGAAATTCATCCCTTTGGCAACACTGCTTGCTAGCGAGTGCTCTCCTTTGCTCCTCTCTGAACGCCCTAACATCTGTGTCTTTTACTCTATCCACTGGAACTCCTGCTCATGGAGCGATTGACCTGCTCTGTCTGGATGCCTTCTCTCTACAGCTCAGCTAGGAGTTCTTAGACTGAGTCCTTCTGTGTCTAACGCACAAGCTGTGCACACACCTGATGGGTAGCAAACACTCACTACAGAAATGAATGAGACTTTTCCACTTCCCCAGCACTCCAGCGATGTCTCCTTGCCAGTGACCCTGAGAGTGTCCCCCTGTCACCTTCCCCTCTGTATTTGCTCTGTGGTTTAGTTATTCACGTTGAACGCCCAGGCGGTTTTTATTTTTAGGACAGATATGCCATCTTCCCTTTGAAAATTCCTTTCTTGCTCTCATTTGAAAATATTTACCTGTCATTCACTTTCTACAGATCTTATCATGTCCCCCGTCCATCTACAGCTTCCTATCACCCTGGGCATTTGGGCACAGATCTGAAGATACAGACATAAACTTTTCTATCAGCGCATGCCGAATGCTGAATAGAAGGCTTTTGTGTGTGTGTGTGTGGGGGGGGGTCTATGGTGCAAAAAAAACAATATTTTATTCATTTCCTGCTATTTTAAAAGCTACAGAATCAAGAGTATCACAAGCCCAATGACATTTTAAAGGGATTTTGGTCTAAGTGTCTTGAAAAGGTTCTGTTTGATCCCATGACTTATGTTGGCACCCTCAGCCATCAAAAATGTGATTGCCCTTGAAATTTTAATAGGAGTTTTTCAAACCAGCGGTCGGTAGGAGACTGGAAGTATCTCTCACAAAAAGTATGGAAGCTGATTTCCATGTGTGATGATGAGCCCGGCACAGAGGGCCATTTAACCTTTATACATTTCATTGCAGTCTTGCGGCAACATCTACAAAGGCCTCTCTCAGACTGGTGCCTGGGGCTGTTTTGATGAGTTTAACCGAATCTCTGTGGAAGTCTTGTCGGTGGTAGCCATGCAGGTATGGGGGCCACAAGTTGGTGGGAGGCCTGTGATCATCTCCCCAAGCACTGTGGCAATCTACATCCTCTTGCTCTCAACCTCTGCTCGTCCACTTTTGTGTCTCCCTTCCCACTTGGACTTCAAGCCCCTTCCTCTGTTCTTTAGAATTGGCCCCGGGGCAGGATATGGGGATCCCATGAGTCCCTACCAAGGTGAATCCATTCACTGGCTGTGGACTCCATTTTCTCCTCTGTGACCTGTCCCACCTGCTTCCTGTGGGCGAGGGGAGGATCAAGGCAGATAGCAGAGCCTGGCTTCTTGGAAAGGCCATGGACTTTGGAAAGGTCTTCCCTTTTGTAATCGAGCCTGGGAAAGCTGCTCTACTTCCTTTGGGCCAATTCATCTCATCATACAAAGGTAGGATCTCTCATGCAAAGGATGGGAAATGACTTCATCATGTGATGATAAGCTCAGTAAAGTGAGGATCACAGGGTGAATGTTGCTGATGGAAGGAAGTCATGTTCGGGTCACATTTACATAAATATGCCGCTTGTCTTCCAACTTCTCCAGAAAGCATCTCATCTATTGAGCACCTACAGCAGAGTGAGTGCTAAGCTCAGAACCAGGGTGAAGTGTCCCCGGTTGATTAGGGCAGATCCCTAACTTCATAAAACAACTTTAGTTCTTGAGACGGGCACAAGCACTCTTGAGGGCTTTAGAAGGGATCAGATTCCTGACTCACAGTACAGGGCAAGGCTGCTAGATGTGCCATCTTGAAGCTAGACCTAAAAAATTAGATGGAGACGATCTGGATTAAGGGGAAGGGTCTTATAGACAGAGGAATCAAGTGGAAAGAGGGATCTGTAGGGAAAAGTGAGCAAACCTCTGTTGAAAGTCTGTTCTGTACCAGCTCCCAAAGACCAGCTGAGGAAAGTCATTTGTCCAAGGACATGTTGGCAAGCGGTGAGGTTGGGCCTTGAACCCAGCACCCTCTCCCATACAACCAGGGGCGTGTATAGACACAGATACTGGTGTCTAAGGGATAAACTGCTAGAGAAGAAAATCAGGCCAGAGAGGTAGATGGGCTCTAATGTTGTGATGTGTGTTGTACCTACTTTGGGGGGCAGAGAGCCCCTGCATGTTTCTGAAGGGGAAATTGCCCTCTGCTTGGCAATGGTTTTAAAGAGGGGCTGAGCAGTGGGGAAAGTCAGTGGCTGCAGGATGTCAGGGGTCTCTCACAGGGGTTCCGACTGGGGCCACGGCCTCAGTGCGAGCCCCATGGCCTCCCCCAAGGCGCCTCAATCACCCTGGTGAAGCACAGCCTTTGCCAGCACCCGTTCTGTGCTCCTTCCAGTAAACTGGTGCTCCTCTTTCCCGCCGAGGAGCCTGTCGTTTCAGAGCCCACCCACTCCACCACCTCAACAAGACAAAGCCAACATAAGGACACCAAGCGGTGAAGGAAGCCATGTGGTGATGGCGCCTGGGATGCTGGCATGACTGGTGCTCCCAGGTTGTGCCTGGGCTCCATGTGGCCTAAGCATATAATTTTCCTCCTGTCATTTGCCTTTATTTCCAGAGCAGGATGTATACAGTACAGAAAAAGAAAAGCAGAGCTATGAGGGACTCCTTGGTTCCCCTAGGCTTTGGTTTAAAGCCTTCAGGCCCAAATGAAGGGCCAAGGCAAAATTTTAGCTCAACTGACATTTTTCTAAGGGTAAGGGCAGCAGAGGGGGGGAAGTGGGAGTTGCTGCAGATGGAGGGTGGTCCTCGGTGGGGAAACTGGCCGAAGGAGCATTCTTCCCCTCCCGCTGGCCTGTGCATACGGGGCAGGAGCTAGCCTCTATCCACCACCACCCAGCATGCTGTCCCCATGCAACATAATGTCCCCATGCAACATGCTGTCTCTGTCCATGAAGGCTGGACTTGGAGCCGTGAGCAGGTGCTGAAGCCACCCCGAGGTGGAACAGTGGCAGAGCTCACACCATCTACCGATTCCATGGCTCACCTTCACCTCCACTTGGCACTGGGAGCCATAAGTGGCTGGGAGGCTTTGCAGGGTCCCTTCACTTTGCCCTCCCCCCAAGGTAGTCAGGCTTTCCATCCCTTGTGATGGGCAGCTGATTGGTGCTCTCATTCATGGATTCTTGTCTGGACTGCTTCTTGGTGAAGCCCTCACAAGTTGCAAAACTGTGGGTCCTTCTCTCATTCCCAATGGTGATGTATGGTTTTCCCTCTTTTGGATTATTTGATTCGATAGGAGTTGGTAGCAGCAGTAAATTGAATAGGTGGCCAGAACACTCCCTTGGAAACCTTTGACTAGCATGGTTCATGGGAGCTGATTGCGAGCATTTCAGTGCTCTCACATCGGTGGCTTAAAATCAGCAGTGATGGGAGCATTTTCCCAGCAGAAAGTGGCAAATCCTACAAATCAGGGGCATTTTGTTTTCCCGGTGAGCTGGTTCTTAAACATTTACCAGCACGCCTCTGCCTTGTCAGAATATGTCAGTGTTTGCCAGATTTTTTGAATTTTAAAGAGAAGCTGAAAGTCCAGATTTTTATTTAAAAAACTCCAGGGCAGCCCGCGTGGCTCAGCGGTTTAGCAATGCCTTCACCCCAGGGTGTGATCCTGGAGACCCAGGATCGAGTCCCATGTCGGGCTTCCTGCATCGGGCCAGATTCTCCCTCTGCCTGTGTCTCTGCCTCTCTCTCTCTCTGTGTGTGTGTATCTCATGAATAAATAAATAAAATCTTAAAAAAAAAACCAAAAACTCCAGGTTTCTGAAAGTTGGCAACTCATTAAAAAACAAAACAAAAGGAAACAACTTGGGAGCTGGACCAAAAAGCATGCCACTGACTGCTTCACCTCTGTGTGGTCACTTCATAACTTAGAAGAACCAGGATTAATGCCTCTTCCAGGTCTGTGTGAATTTGGGGAAAGAAGGTGTGGAGTAACACGAATAAAATAGAGCTTTCTCAGAGTACTAATTCTAGGCCTAGGATGGTTCTGAGAGTTGGGACAGAAGCATAAGCTCTTTGTAGCCTTGGATATTGGGATTATAATTATAATTATATTTTGTACCTGGAGTTTCCTCCTTGTTTCTTCCACTGCAGATACCTGACAGTTCATATACCACCCATCTTTTCTACTTCTTGCCCACCATCTTCTGTTATTCTACATGCTATAAAGTCCCGCTCTTTCATCTCTGCTGTTAGGAGTTTCTGCATCTTCTTTTCTGGCTACTGGCCCCAGATTGCAGAGGGCTTTTCTTGTCCTCACCAGCCAGGTTGCACTGGCATGACTGCCCTTGCTGAAATCCAGGACCACTTATGGTGGACCCAATACAGTGCTCAGTGCTGTGGGGTTGCCAAAGGGCCATTTCACGGTGTCCCTCCAAGGAGCCTGGGGAAGAGGCAGCAGGAAGCAGTGAGAGCCAAGTAGGATCAGCATAGAGTTCATCTTGGGCTCCAGAGATTATAGGAGCAATCCCATATGTAACTGGGATCTTCAAAGAAACAGGTTCTTGTAGGGTGGGGTGAACCCTGCAAGGGGGTGGGGAAGTGGTCATGTGTGTAGGTCATGTCTGAAACCACACAGCCAGTGTTCAACTCTGGTTCTGCCACTTACCAGCTGTGTGACTTTGGGTGAGTCCATATCTCAAGTCCCACATCTCTAAAGAGGGTTAATAATAGTACCTACTAGATGCGGTTGTAATAATTATTTAATAAGTTAATACATGTGGAGCATTTAAAGCCCTACAGCTAGTAGGCATGCGATAAATATTAGTCTCTATGATGATTGTGGTGGCGGTAATGGTGGTGATTGTGGTGGTGGTAGTAGTGGTGGTGGTGATGTTAGTGGTGATGGGGGTGGTAGTGCTGTTGGTTATATTGGTGGTGATAATGGTCATGATAATGATGGTCATGGTGATGATGGTCATGGTGGTGATGATGATGGTATGAAAATAGTGGTGATAAGATGATGGTGATGGTGGCCATGATGATGATGGGGACCATGATGGTGGTGGTAATGATGATGGTCATGATGATGATGGTGGTGGTGGTTACTGTTATTATTACCTGAGCACTGCAGAACACAGGTTGAAGGGCAGTGGAAGACCAGGAGACATGGGGCAGGGAAAGAGGGTCCACACCCAGGTCTCACCACCCTCCTCAACACCCTTCACTCCTCAGCTGGCCCAACCTCAGACCATCTTCCCAAACTTAGTGTCTTAATTGACGAGGCAGTATTCAATAGCCATTGTCCCCAGTGCACAAGAGATAAACAATGTGAATTCGCCTTATTTTGAAGCTGCCCAATAGGATGTCCTAGCAGGTTCTGCAAGGTCAGTTCCTTTTTGCTTCTGGAATTAAATGAAATAAATTCAACCCAGAATTCCCTGGTGCTTTCACACTCCAGGCTAGGAGCATACCCGTAGGAGAGATCGTTTCAAACAAGTGGTCTGACAATAGTCGGGGCAGAATCTGAGTCTGTTCCACTTAAAATCCTATACCCACCCAAGGAGAAAATTACACTTAATTATTCACACAGCTAAAAAAAAAAAATATTATTCACACAGCCATCCAGGCTGGCATATTGGTTCCAAAGCCATACCAGCTGTGACTCTCCCTCGTCATCCCCTCTCCTCCTCCCGGCTCCTTGCCTGTCTGGGTTCCTCTCCCAGTAACTTCTACAAAAGTGCGTGTGCTCCGGGGTTCTTGCAGGTGGGTATTTTCGTGTCTCTGTCAGAGTGGTTGAGCAGAATTACATATACGATGGGAATAAGTGGGACAATTCCAAGAGCAATTACTCTGCTATTTTAAAGATGTATGAAGTACTACTTAGTCTTCCCCCTCCCCCAGAATTTTGCCAATACCATTGCAATCAGCTCACTAGGCCTTTGGGCCCAAGGGCATGTGTCAGCAGGACACACTCCACCACCTTCTCCCTCCAGCCTCCCTGGCCAGGCATTTCTGCCATGTGCCTTCCTTCCCCATGGCACAAGGGTGCTGGGCCGAGGCAGGAAGCAGCTAGAAGCAGCAGATCGGTTAGCAAGGTCTTGGGAGGTCACCATAGCAGTGTTCCAAGGACTCAGAGTGCCAAATGCTAGAGTCTCAGAACCAAGGGAGCTTCCCACGTAACACCCTTTATAGAGGAGCGTAAGGTCTAAGGTAAAAACACGGAAATTTTTTTTTAATGTAAAAAGTGGTGAGTGGGTTGCACTTCCTGAAGGCAGCAGATTCCAATCTGCTTTTTGCAGAGAGCAGCATGGAGTGAGCCAGGCAGGATTTTAATAACACATGGCATTTGGGGGCAAAGTCTGGACCACAGAGTGGACTTACTTCCCTAGAACATAAGGGGCATGGAGGAAAAAGCTGAGTGGGTTCAGGTAGCTCAGAGCTAGCCGATGACCTCTTTAAAACCTATCACCTACAAGAAAGATGCTATGACTGTTACCCTTCATGAGTGTGTCTGATACAAGGCCCCAGCCTGGGCGGGAAGACGTAGGGCTGGAGCCCTCTGTGTTCACCAGTTTCCAGTCTTGGAAGAGAAAGGCCTCATTCTTAAGATACCCCATTGGGCTCTCATGGTCAGACAGGCACACCGTGGCTTGTGCAGGATATGGGGCTGGCCTGAGATAGAGGTAAAACCTACCCACCCATCTAAAGCATCAGGCAGAAAGCGAGCTCCCTGAGAGAGGGATGATTAAGACTGTGGCGCTGGAAGGGCAAGTGAGCCCATCTGGCTAAGGGCCAGTGGAGGGTCCTGAAATGGGAAGGGGGCAGTCGGGTCTCTTGGCTGGGGCACTTAATGGGCCAGCAGCCTCAACTTCCCCGGGGAGCCTGTTAGAAATGCAGATCCAGACCCACCAGAGCCCTGCTGTGACACAGTCTGCATTTCTGCACAATCCCCTGGGTTTCGTACTAAATTTAGGGACATGCTGCCCTTGGTTCCAGCTCCTCAACCCTGGTGACACAGTAGAAGTGCCCATAGCAATGCACAAACACACTGTCTCCACCCCCAAAGATTCTGGTTTCATTGGTCTGGGACAGGACCTAAGCATCAGGTTTGGTTTTGAAAAGAGAAACACTTTTGTTTTGAAAGAACCACGTCCATGTGGCTCTCATGTCCAGCAAATGCTGAGAACTGGAGCTAAGAGGGGGACTGGCAAGTGAGGGAAACATCTGGAAGGCTGTGGGGCATGGGTTAGCCTAGGTTAGCAGGCCACAGAGACACATCCTCCTCCCCAGGGTAGGTGGGGCAGAGGGAGTGGAGGAAGCAGGTGTACTGAGGGGGTGGGGCCTATATGCAGCTCTGATGGGGACAGCTGGGCAGCAGCCAGGATGAGCAGAAACACAAGAATTAACTGGACCGCAGTGGTTCTTGAACTGGGCAGATATCCAGATCTTACTAGTCAGGGCTTACTATAATCCCAGGGCTTACTAGTTAGCTGGACCCCACCCCAGAATTTCTGATTGGGTGATCCAATCTGGGGTGGGGTGGGGGGCTATGAATTTGCATGGGAATTCAGGAGGCCCCAGGGCCACAAGCCGTGGAATGGTGGACAAATCAGTTATACTTTTTTACCTTCAATTTCCTCATTGGGAAGACATTCTGCAGACCACAGTTTTCCCAACTTTGGCATTTTCAATGCCTTGAGCCTGATAATTCCAGAAATTTCGCACTACTTGTGACAACAAAAATGTCCCCAGCTGTGGCCAGATGTTCCCTGGGGAGGACAGGTACACAGTCACCCTCAGGCAAGAACATCGGTTTCTACATAGCGTTTTGTGTTTGTTTGTTTTCTTTAGCGAGTGGCAAATACACTTTTCTTACTTCGTGGAAACATATGCCTCTAAATTATAACATGATTATTTTTAGAGTAAAACAAAATTCCCCTGAAAGGTATATATTCGATGAGGAGCCATGTGGCTGGCACAGTGTCCTGGTAAAAGGAGGTTTGGGGAAGTGGCTAATAAGAGCATGTGCTTTGGCACCAGATTGCCTGGTTGGTAACTTGGGTTGCCCCACTTACCAACTGTTAGACAGCTGGCAAGTTTCTTTTTTTTTCTCTTGCAACTTTTTATTTTTAACAATTTTAGACTTATAGAAAAATTACAGAAATAGCATAGAGTCCCCACATACCCCTGTCGTAGCCTCCCTAAACCTGGCATCTTGCATAACTGCAGCACAGCTTCTTAACTGCCTCTGGCTCAGTTTCCCTATCTATAAAATGAGGATCTGCCCATCTCGTACAGTTACTGAGAGGACTTCACAGGATGGGATGACTCACCTAAAATACTCAGAGAAGTGCCTGGTACATACCAAGTGGTCGGTAAACGTCATTTATTCTTTTTCTTTTTGTTATTCCCTGTGGGTTTAAAATCTTTTAAAGTGATGATTTTTTAGCAGAGAAATAATGGACCCCCTTGAGTGAAGAGTGGACCTGGCCCCTTTGGTATCCGTTTATGCCTACCTGTGTTTGAGAATCCCCCTTGCTGGGCTTGCGGTGTAATCCATGTGATCCCAGCCCACCTGCTTCTCTTGCCTCTTCCCAACATCCTGAAGGACCTCTGGACTTTACTGGGGCCTCCTGGACCCCACCCGCTGCATTGCAGTGACTCATCCCCATGGACCCTGATTGCCACTAAGGTGATGAGAAGGTGCCAGGCACACAGTCTTCTGTCCTGTCCCAGGAGAGCCCCCTGCTCACAGAGCCTGCTACTAGCACTGATGCCCCAGCGTTAACTGTGGCCTTGCATCTGCTCCATACTCTGCCTCAGGAGCACCCCCTACAGACTTTTACATGGGAGGACAGAGGCCTCAGATCCTACAGGAGGGAAGCAAAACGGTCCTGGGCTCTGGCCTTCGCCCAAGGGTATCAAAGCAATCAGTAAATGGCAATGAAACTCCCTTCCCCACCCTATAAGATGGTGATGAGCGTTTGGTGTATTTTATAGATGGGAGGACTGGGACCATTGGGGAGAGCCCCTTCCTCACCACCCTCATAAGCTGGGGGGTGATGGGGAGGCAGGAGGTGCTATGCGGGGCTGCCCTGTGAGCACCGCTGTGCGTGCCGTGCTGGAGATCACCTCTGACACACAGCATTGCCATTCTCTATGCAGAAAAGAAATTTTAGTCTCTAACTCCATGAGCTCAAATGCATTTGGTCTTTAGAGCTTCACTTTGAGAAAGGAGCTGAATCCTCATTCACCTGTCACCTGTAGACCTGTCACCCATTCTGGTGGGTGCTGCCCTGCCAGGTGCTGGGGAGAGCCCCACTCCATGGAGGATGGTCCAGCTGCCTGGTGTCTTTCTCTTTTACTTAGGTTCCTGCTGTCTCTCCATGTCTGTATGTCTCATAAATCCTCCAGCTCTGTCTGTCCTTCTCTGTTTATATCTGTCCCTCTCTGTCACACACACACACACACACACACACACACACACACACACACCCCTACAGCCCAATCTGCACAGAACCCTCAACTATTCTAAACACCTGCCCATGGCAACATGATTGGAGCTCTTTCAAGACCTTGCACTGGCCCCTCGGCTTTCAGGAGCCCCGAATGGCTAGAGATACTCAGATACACTCTGGGGCCTCCCTGAACAAGCGTGCCCCTCTTATCTTCACTCTTGCTGTCGCTCATCATTGTTGCACATGCCTTTCCAAAGCACCATGTGTGAAAATGGGGATTTCGTTTCTGTCCCTCTCCTCACTGCTGTAAGAGCATTCTAGAATGTAGAGCTGACCAGGTCAAGCTTCAGCTTAAATCCACACCTTTAAGACAAAAGTCTGACTTTTGAAAGGTACTCATAGCCCTTGGGGATGTGGCTCCAGTCTCGCTTTGCCATTTAAGGATGTGCAATCTCTAAAGGGGTGAACTGTGATTATGCCATGTGTTCTAGAGACGTAGCCTGAGGAAGTAAGCCAGGCTGAGGACCACAGTAACAATTTCTGTGTTAGCTGCTGTTTTTAAGCATTTTCTGTGTGCTCAGCTTTTCATAGGCTTTCTTTCATTTAATCCTTAGAACCAGCCTAGGGGGTAGGTCCTGGTGTTCTATCCAT
This sequence comes from Canis lupus familiaris, assembly GCF_011100685.1. Classification (NCBI taxonomy): domain Eukaryota; kingdom Metazoa; phylum Chordata; class Mammalia; order Carnivora; family Canidae; genus Canis; species Canis lupus. The sequence continues at coordinate 36,065,839 of NC_049226.1, forward strand.
CATGCAGTAGCCAAGTTGCCTGGATTCAAGTCCAGAACCCACCACTTAGGACCTGAGCAAGGTCAGGCAAGCTACCCAGCCACTCAGTGCTTCTGTTTCATCATAGAGAAATGCGCTTCAAGGGTTATGGTGAAGAGCAAATGAATTAACATGTAGAAACACTCAGAACGGTGCCTGGTGGGAGGTCAGTGGGGTTAGACACCTGTTCGCTGTTCACGCCTGACCCCTTCACTGCTGTTATAAACATGGGCATGGGAGACCAGATTTCTTTCAGACGGGCACCCCATGCTCATTAGCAGAGGGTCCAGGGTGCAGTCACTGTGCCCATCCGTCAGTGAAAGGGGCCACAGAGCAGGTGTCTGCACTGGGCATAACCATGCTTCCCAGCCTTATCTACCACCCCACCCCCGGAGCACAGTGGAGACCTTTTCTGTTGACTCATTCACCAGGTAAAAAGCATTCAAGATGCAATCCGAGATAAGAAACAACGATTCAACTTCCTTGGGGAGGAGATTAGCCTGGAACCTTCGGTGGGGATCTTCATCACCATGAACCCGGGTTACGCTGGCCGCACGGAACTTCCAGAGAATCTCAAGGCTCTTTTCAGGTGAGCATCAGCTCTGCCCCATGCAAGGGCCCAAGAGAGAAGCCTCTTCTGTTTTTCTCCACTGAAAATGTATGGCACACATATTGGAAGAAATTTATAACATATAAAAAAGTAGAGTTTATAAAACCACCTTTAACGTTATCACCAGTAAAATTATTTCTTGCTCTGTTGTATTCTGCTTTCCTCTATATGAGTATTTTAAAGTCATGCATTTGTGGTCTACACACACTTCCTATTGTTTTTTTGCCATTTCATACTCTATCATAATCTTATCATAAATCATCTCTTCTGTTAGATATTCATAAGAAATTTCATTTCATGACTACGTTTTATTATACCAAGTGCGCAGTCCATGGTATCAGGTATCACTAAGTGGTCCCCCATATTTAAATATTAAGAATGCTTCTAACATTTAAAATAAATTTACACATAATGCTGTAATATACATCTTTGTACATAAGTCCTTTTTTTTTTTCTCTATGCATAGTTATTTTCTTTGGCTAGCTGCCCAGAAGTGGAATCACTGAGTTAACAGGGAGGCACTTTTTTTTTTTTTAATTTATTTTTTATTGGTGTTCAATTTACTAACATACAGAATAACCCCCAGTGCCCGTCACCCATTCACTCCCACCCCCCGCCCTCCTCCCCTTCTACCACCCCTAGTTCGTTTCCCAGAGTTAGCAGTCTTTACGTTCTGTGGGAGGCACTTTTTAAGGCTCCTGATACACACTGACAAATTGCTTTCTACAAAGACTAGTGCCAAGTTATGCTCCTAGTAGCCATGCACAAGAACACCTCTTTTATTTCACCTTTGCCACCAGTGGATATTGCCATGCTTTTACATCTTTTTTACTGTGATAAGAAAACACAAATCCATTTTCTAGAAGGGGCTGGAGGGAGTCTCCGTTCTTTTTCTCAGGAAAGAGATTTCAGCCCAACCAAAAAGGGTACCTCGTGGTTTCTGATTTTTTCCACCTCCTGGATCGTCATCTAAGACAGAGAGGCCTCAGGAGCTGTGACACAGAGGTCAGCTTCCTCTTGGGAGCCAGAGCCCTTGCTCTGTTGGGGACGTGAAGTCCAGGAGCCCCCTAGAGAGGTCCCTGTGCATTTCGTCCCTCAGTCCGGTCCCTGTGCACTTATGCGGTGGCAAATTCCTGCGTCACAGGAGTGGTGTGGACATACTCCCCCCCCCCCCCACCCAGGCCAGTGCCCATGTTAGCCAAGAGCTTATTGGAACATCACCAGGCTGCCTGAAAGGGTGGCATGGAATATCACTTGCTCATGGCTTGCACAAAGTATTTATTAAGTGAGCCTTGCATTTACAAACAATTACGCAAGTGGATTATCACCCTGGTAAGAACAACTCTACATTTCCACACCACCCCCCTGCCCCAAATTTAAAGGGAACATTTATCCAGAAAATTGGGAGGGGAGGGAGAAAAATATTTGTAAAAAAAAAACAATAAATACAAACATCTACTTTGTTACTTCATTTTCACAAAACCCAGTGAGGTGGGTGCTACTAGTATCACCCTTTGTGCAGGGAGAAAATAGGGCAGCAAATTGCCCAGGGTGGGAACCGTAGTCACTAGGTTCGCTCACAGACCAAGTAGCGAGCCACAGAACAGGGGTTAGAGCCCAGACAGTCCACCTCCAGAACCTCTGCTCCTCTTGTTTGAATGCTGTCATCCAGAGATAGTTACAACCTTTTGGCATTCTCCCTTCCAATATCTGGTGGGCAGGGTATCTCTTTGTCACACTTGGCATAAGACTCTATATAAATTAGTATCCTGCCTTTGTTAACGAATATTTTCCCCATGCCACAAAATAGTTTCCTTCCATAGCATTATTTTCCATGGCCCTATTGCATTCTGTTGTATGAATGCATACTTAACCTTAGTTCAGGTTGCAAAATAATTGAGATTCTAAGTGTGTGGTTGCTCCTTTGAATTTGAATGCGCTGTCAAATTTAGAGGAAAAATGTTCTTGAATGATATGCTTTTGAAAATTTTGCATTGGTGTAGGGAAAATGTGGTTAAAGAAATGTAAACAACCTTAGGCTCCTGTTATAGACTTAATAAATTAATTTTAAAAATATGTAATTTAAAAATCAAATGTTTCTAGGCTATGGGGGGGAAGTCACAGTAAATCCTTATAGATAAAAATTCCCCTCTGTATTCCCATATATGACATTTTTAACAAGATTTTATTTATTTATCTTAGAGGGAGAGAAAGAGAGAGAGAGAGAGAGAAAGAGAGAGAGAGAGAGCGCTCGTGTAAGAATGGGCAGGGAGAGGAACAGAAGGAGAGGGAGAGAGAGAATTCCAAACAGACTCTGTGCTGAGCATGGAGCCTGAGGGTGGGGCTCAATCACCTGATGCTGACATTAGGACCTGAACCGAAACGAAGAGTCAGCCACTTAACCAACTGAGCCACCCAGGCACCCCTCATATATGCATTTTGTGGCAAGATGGGGTTAATAGGTATTTACTTTAGACCTCAGCGTTAGATATTTATTTATATTTTTATGCGCATAAGCACAGAATGAGCCCCAAGTGTATAGGCTTGGAGGAGACATACGTTTTGAAAATGAGGAGTAGATCCTTGTAGACCCCAGGAGAGACCCAATTCCTCAACCTTAGCCCCTAATCTATTATATAAGGAACTGACCGAATAAATTACTACTTACTAAAGCTTGACCAAGCCATGCCTGTGTTACAAGATGAGCTGTAACCCCACCCCTGCCCCTTCCTGCTACCATCATCCGTCACCTTGGTCAAGAAAGTTCATGTCTTTTATCCTTTGTCAACTCATCCCTGAATTAGAAATCTTAGATGAAACTATTGGTAAGGGCTGAGTGTTTATACTCACAGATGCCTCTGTCCATGATCTCAGCCAGGGTCACTTGTCTTCCAAGCACCCCCACCCCTTCGACTGTGGTTGGGAAACCATCTTGACCCTCTGTTTCCCCATTCACAGGCCTTGTGCAATGGTGGTTCCAGACTTTGAGTTGATCTGCGAGATCATGCTGGTGGCAGAAGGATTCATTGAAGCACGATCATTAGCCAGAAAGTTCATCACCCTTTACCAGTTGTGCAAAGAGCTGCTCTCTAAACAGGTACTCTCTCTAGTTTGGCCAGACCACCTGTCAGGTGTAATTGCCCCGCTCTGCCCAGTGTAGTAGGGAGACATGAAAGCCTTCTCACAGAGAGTCAGTGTGCCCATAAGAATAGTAAAAGCTCCGAATTTAAAGCTTCTCCTCCCTTCGGGGCTCTCTTACTAGGACTACCTTTGCTGCCATAGCATGGGTGCACTCAGCCCTATAAAATCTGTCCCAGGTGGATTTCTTTAAAAACCTCTCCTGTTTCTCCTTGCTTCCCAGACCCCTTGTTCATTGTATTATCGGTCGGTTCCCCACCACCACTGACTTCCCGGCCAGAGACTGACACTCACAAATCCACCCTGAACCTCTCTTCTGAACTCTAAACCTGTATGTTCAGCAGCTATACCACAGCTCCCCCTGAGTGCAGGAAAAGCAGCTCCAGCTCAGCATCTAAAGCCCATCTCCCAGCTGATCCTCACCCCTGCAGCCCTATGTCTAATCGTGGATGAACTCTTATTCGTTTCACCCTCTGGATATCTCTCAAATCCATCTCATTTTCTTCCTACCACTTTATATCTAAGCACCCCTGCCTCTTGCTTAAACTCCTGGAACTGCCTTTACGAGTTGCTACTAGTAATTCTTCTCTTTAAAGATTTTTTATTTATTTATTTTTTTGAGAGAGAGAGGGAGTAGCAGACTCCCCACTGGGCAGAGAGCCCAACATGGGGCTCAATCCCGGAATTCCAGGATCATGACCCAAGCAGAAGGCAGACACTTAACCAACTGAGCAACCCAGGCACCCTGCTACTAGTAATTATTCTTTAACTATTTTTCTCAGAGAGTCTGAAGGCCTCCTGGGTGTAGAGCATGTGAGCTCAGCCTCGACCATCTCTAAGAGCTAACGTGGCTTCCCCCTAGATACCCTTCCACTCTCTAAATGAGCAAGGAGTAGCCAGACACATTGAAAGTGGTTCTTTTTGGTTTCCCTGGCTCCCAGCCCCCTGTATGCTCTGGGGCTGCTTTGTTGTCATCAGAGTTAGAAAAGTAGCTAATGCCAGACCAAGAGCTAGGATCTATGACTACGACCTTCCGTGTCATTGGTCCTTTCCTGAGCTTCCAGCTTGGCCTCAGAAGTGGCCTGCCTATAATTTTTTAAAATATTTTATTTATTTATTCATGGGAGACACAGAGAGAAGCAGAGACACAGGCAGAGGGAGAAGCAGGCTCTAAGTAGGGAGCCTGAAGTAGGACTCAATCCCAGGACCCTGGGATCATGACCTGAGCCAAAGCCAGAAGCTCAACTGCTGAGCCACCCAGGCATCCCCAACCTAACCATAATTTTATAAACACTAGCATGTGATGTTCAGCACACCTGCCTGACCTGTGCCACCTTCCAGGATCACTATGACTGGGGCCTGCGGGCCATCAAGTCTGTGTTGGTGGTGGCAGGATCCCTGAAGCGAGGAGACCCTGACCGCCCTGAGGACCAAGTCCTGATGCGCTCCTTGCGAGATTTCAACATCCCCAAGATCGTGACCGATGACATACCAGTGTTCATGGGCCTGATTGGGGACCTCTTTCCTGCCCTGGATGTCCCTCGGAGGAGAGACCTCAACTTTGAAGCGTTGGTTAGGAAGGCGGTGGTGGACCTGAAGCTCCAGGCTGAGGACAGCTTTGTACTCAAGGTATTTGGGGGTTTCCCTCTCAAGATTTTTTTGTCCTTTAATGATTTTCTTGGATAATGGGTCATCCTTAATCCAAAGGATTGCTTTAGATATATAAATATGTATCTACCTAGTAATAATTCATTTCAAGAGCTCTTTACTGAGGCACCCACAATGGGGAATGTGTGGTGGGGAATACAAGGGAAAGATGGCACCCCTACCATCAGAAAGCTCATGATCCGATAGAGGACTAAGTCCCAGTCCATTCTGCTCTAGCACATATTTTTTTTCCTGTGAATTACTTCAGATATGATTAGAGAGAACTGACAGTGGTACAATATGGAAGCCATGTTGGTTCTTACGCATTTTTCTGATCTTGTAAACATTTTGAAGTGATCAAGGACAAGTTTTTCTCACAAGAAAACCTGAGGGCGGTAGGCAGAATAACATTCCCCACCCCGAGATGTACAGAGGACATGGATAGATTTTTTTCCTGTGCAGTAATACCTTTGGGGATCCTACGAACACCACCATAGAAGTTCACAACTGCCTTTATGTTATGTATCCTGTCTGAACTCCCCACAACCCGTGAGGTCAATGGAGCAGATGAGGCACTTTATAGATGAGGACAATGGCCACCACTACTTCTACAGGATACTCCACTGAGCATTTCATGAGAGACAACTTGCTCCCCCTTGAGGAGGTTACCAGCTGGGGGGCACATTCCTTCTATACCACTCTGGGAGGCCTTTCTAGAATGTAATACAATACAGTCGGTTGAGATTAAGCCCTGGCTGTATGCAAATCAGCTTCTGCTTCTAGCTCTGAGCTTCCATTTCACAGAGGAAAACAAAATGTTGACCTGGTCCTTCCCAGCTCTGATTGGTTTTGCCTGTCCACCATCCCCACACCCAGCCTCCCTCCTCCCAAGTGCAGAGGATAGACTTTGTCAAGGTAGAGATGGACTTGAGGGCCTTCTAGGTAGAGGCCAAGGGTTGGTGAAGAGTTGGATGGAGAAACACAGAGATTGTTCATGCAGCAAAAAGAAATCCAGCATTGCTAGGGAGAAAGGTATGGGGGCAGGGAGTGAACAATAGGACTCAAAGGGTAATATGGGACCATGATATAAAGGGCCTTGAATGCCAGACTGAGTGCTTTCCTCTTAAAGGCTCCAATCCTAAGAGATGCCCCTTCTCTGGAGGGCAGTTAAACCCAAACGAGGCTCCTGATATCCAAGACACTGGGGCTGAGGACTTGCCATCAGAACAGCCCACATCCTCCCAGACACTCTGGTCTGCTAAGGCAACGTGACCCTACCTCCCCATTTTCTGCATTTTTTTCCTACTCAGAATCTTACCTTTCCTATTTGTTTGTCAGTTGGTGCACATTCTGTGTCCTCCTTTCTCTCTCTCCTTTCATGACTGCTTTCTGCTCCTCTGCTAAGACAGATACTCCCTGTTAAAGGCTCTTGGGACAGATGGTGTTTTCTACTGGCTTTTCATTCGTGCTGTCCATCTGACCTCCTCAAAGTTCATCAGAAACGCCTAGTGAGGCTCTGCTTTCAGGTGTCATCCTGAGATCCCTAAAAGCAATACTATAAATTCATCTTTTGAGAAAAAGGAATTTGAAGTGTAGAAACTGGAAGGGGAGAGTTCAGTCAGTTCCTGGAAAGAGGATGAAAATGGGTTGACAGATCCCGCATGGTAGGAGGGCCAGAATCCACTTAGAAGGGGCTTCAGGAGAGGAGGGCCCTAGAGGTAGCCAGTCTGCCCCACTGAACCCTGGTGATGCCTTAGCCTTGGAGTTGGTAGTGAAGGAGGGCAGGGGAGAGAAAGAGAACTGGAAATGGCCAAGGGGGAGATCATTAAGTCAGTTTACCCTGTGATTTTTCCACCTGACTCCCTATATTCTTGTCTCCTTTTTTTTTTTTTTTAAGATTTTATTTATTTATTCATGAGAGCACACAGAGAGAGGTAGAGACACAGGCAGAGGGAGAAGCAGGCTCCCTGTGGGGAGCCCGATGTGGGACTTGATCCCAGGACCCCAGGATCACACCCTGAGCCAAAGGCAGATGCTCAACCACTGAGCCACACAGGTGCCCAAACACACATTGCCCTGCTCCCCATTTTGGTCTCAAATTGCTACGAAGACAGAGCATGTACAGCCAGGTCTTTAACCTGCAGCAAGAAAGAAAAGTTTAAGACAATCTAATAAACTCTTTGTGGGGGAAACTATGACTGCTCTTGGAGTATTGGTGTTTCAGTTTATAGCCCATCTGGTCTATTTGGGACCCCCCAGCCTGGAGGCCAGTCACTTGCTGACTCACCCACAAGTGAAAGAACATAGTCCAACGTCTGTCCACATGCATGCGCTCTCATCCTGGAGAGGCACCGTGGGCATATCCACCCATCCCTGCCTCCTGGAAAATGCAGTGCAGCTCTTCATTTAAACCTGAGGCTCACCAGATCCTGGGAAAAGCAACAGCTCAAGAGACAAAGGCAGACACAGACACCCCACCCCCCACACACACACACGTGCACATGCACACAGCAGCTGACTCTGATGTGAATAAGGAAGAGAACATTTTGAAAGTTCTAATTAGTATCCTTTAAAAAAAATTAAGAGAATCTTCTTATGAAATAAGAAATACCTATGAAAAGGGAAGGAAATGCTCCAAAAAAATAATAAAAAGAACTATCAGAGAATTATAAAGAGCTCTATGTATCATTGATATAAAATTCAAAGAGAGGGTTGGAAGGTAAAGTCCAGGAAATACCCCAGGACAAAATTATGTGTGTATGTATAATTTAAAAATGTATTTATGTATATATTTATTTTTATTCAATGTGTATGTTTTATAAGGATAGGGATACTTGTGTCTATATGTAGATATAAAATGTGTACATAACAAAATATAATGTATATAATACACAAAGAGACAGTCCAGGAGTCAAGATGATATAGAGAGGACTGATTTCTGTGCAACATGTTACCAATGGGAATTCTAGAAAGAACTTTCTAGAACTGGAGAAACAGGAGTTTGGAGGGGCATAGTCAGTACTGAAGAGTGGATTCAAATAGACTTTTACAAAGACACATCGTAATGGGATTTCAAAAGTCAGGGGTCAAGAGCAAACAGTAAGCTTCCTGGTTGGGTGATGGACCAAGGAGGTAGGAATAGGGGACCCGAGGAAAGGGTGAGGTTCAGGATGACGTGGGGGCCTCTCATCATGAATACTGGGTACTAGAAGACGGGGAAAACATTCCTTCAGAGTTCAGAGGGAAATGGTTTCAAAACCAATTCTGTACCAACGAAGATAATTGAAGATACTACCAAAGAGTCCTAAATTTTACTTCTTAAGCACTCCCTTTTTACTGTTTTATTTTTTTATTTTTATTTTTTGCCTTTTTTGGTGTCTGTTTTTGTTTTTACTTAAATTCCAGTTGATATACAGTGTAATATTCATTTCAGGTACACAAGGCAGTGATTCACCACTTCCATATGTCACCAGGCGCTTATCACAAGTGCCCTCCTTCATCCCCATCACCTACATCACCCATCACACTTCCCCTCCCCTCTGCAAACTGGTGACCATCAGTTTGTTCTCTATAGCTAAGAGTCTATTTCTTGGTTTCTCTCTTTCTTTTTCCCTTTGCTTATTTGTTTTGCTTCTTAAATTCCACATACGAGTGAAATCATATGGTATTTGTCTTTCTCTGACTGACTTATTTAACTTAGCATTGTACTCTCTAGATCTATCCATGTCATTGCAAATGGCAAGATTCTGTTCTTTTTTATGGCTGAATAATATTCCATTGCATATATACCACATCTTCTGTATCCATTCATTAGCCCATGAATACTTGGTCCGTTTCCATAATTTGGCTATTATAATAATCCTGCAATACATATCAATACATATTATGCATCCTTTTGAGAAGTTATTTGAGGATATACTATGGAAAAATGAAGATGAAAAATAAAAATGCAATGAGTTTCAAAAAATCCAGAATCAGGAAAAAAAAAAAAGTCCTAGCATTTTAGCTGTCACTGGACCTAGAAAGCAATCAATCCAAATTAGGGCAGGAAGTCCACAGTGTCCAGCGAAAAGACCTCAAAAATGGTTACATCCAAAGCAAAAATAGATCAACGTTGATCTATTTTATGTGTTTTATTAAACTTCTCAGTTATGAGGACTGAAGCATGTGTCTTTTCTTTTAACAAAAAGAAAAGGAGGGATGCCTGGGTAGCTTAGCAATTGAGCGTCTGCCTTTGGCTCAGGGCATGATCCCGAGGTCCTGGAATTGAATCCTGCATCGGGCTCCCCACAGGGAGCCTGCTTCTCCTTCTGCCTGTGTCTCTGCCTCTGTGTGTGTGTGTCTCTCATGAATAAATAAATAAAATCTTAAAAAAAAAAAAAAGAAAGGAAAAGAAAAAGCAATTAAGAACACCCAAAGAAAAAAATCATGGTCCACATAGTTTTTTAAGTAAACATAACCTGATATATTTTTTAAAGATTTATTTGATTCCATTTGACCTTGGCTTGATGCTGAGAATATCCTCGGTCAAATCATGACACTAGGCCCATAGAGAACACAAAGGGTTCCAGGCAACCAGTTTCTTCTGTCATGAAAAATCTCCACAGCCATAAAAACGTCAGCCATGATCCGTCTTCAACCCTTACAATCGCAGAAAATAGAGAAGGTCTAAATATAAGACCAGAACAGAATATAAATATATCAAACATACCAGTGTAAAGGTATAATGTGTCTGGTAGAAGATAGGAGAAAGAAAGATAAAGGAAAAGATAGGGATACTTATATATTTACCTTACAAAAGATACTGTCAAAAGTTGATAGATTCATAATAGAGAACAGAAATAATGCATTCATCAGCTGATAAATGGATAAACGAATTGCAATCTACCTGCACAATGGCATTTTATTCAGCTCTAAGGAGGGATGATGTAGTGGTACATCCTATGGCACAGATGAGCCTTTAAACATTATGAGTGAAAGAGGCCATTCGCAAAATACCACATACTTTTCTAAATCTATTTATATGAAATGTCCAGAATAGTCTAATTTAATAGATGGAGAATGTCAGTCAGGGCTGCTCAGAGCTGAGATAGGAGTCGGGGGTGTAATGGTATGGTTTTCCCTTCTGGAGTGAAGAAAATATGTTAATACTGGTAATGATTTGGACTGTCCTGTGAATAGGCTCAAAACCTATTGGATTGGACACTTTCAAAAGGTGAATTTTATGGTACTTGAATCCTATCTCAATAATGCTATTGAAATGAATGAAAAGAAGTTAGATGGAACCAGAAAGTGATTTTAAGGCTTTCAGGATCAGGGAAACAGTCAGTAGCTGTTCATGAAAAAAAAAAAATCTAGGAATATAATGTAGTCTCCATTCAATAACCATAGTACTGCCTTCATTTCCCTCCCCCCTCCCTCCCCCTGCATTTTTTTAATGCAGTGCCCTCAGGCCAATTTCATGCTTAAAAATCCTCCAATGATTCTTGTTGTACTTAGAATAAAATTCTAAGTACCAATTCCTGCATAGCTGACCCCTGCTTATCTCTTTTATCTCATCTTATACTTGTCCCCCCCACCCCCACCCAGTACCTTTCTTTGAGCTGATCTTATGCTCTCCAAGCTTACAGCCTGAACCTGATGATTTTGTACTCACTGTCACTCCACCTGGAATGTCTCCCATGGATCTTCACGGGGCTCTTTTTCATTCACATATCAGCTTAGATATCAGCTCCACTCAAAACCCTTCCTGATGCTTCCCTCATCCTTATCTGGAAATATCCTGTGTTAAGTCCCAGAAGGACAAAACCAAAATCTGCTTTGGGTGCTTTTTGGCTCTGAACCAGAGGAACAGCAAGAGCTTAGGAGAGAGAAGAGAAAAATAATGATGCTGTGGAAAACAAAACTCAGTATCTCAGGAAGTTATCTTGCCATGGTGGAAACTAATCATCTTGTTCCCCAAACAACCATTCATCTGCTACCTTCATATTGAGCTAAGCAGTACCGCTCTCCTCCTGTTCCCTGGTTATATAGCTCTAGAATTTCATTTTGACACCTGAATCACTTAATTTTTTTTAAATAGAGAAGTTACTTTTTATCATTTTTTTTAAAATGTAGAAGAAATAAAAATCTTTGTACTCTCCTACCAGACTGTCAACAATCCAGAACATTATCTCTTACATTCACATTTCTCAGCCAGTATGGGTTTTACAGTGCAAAATATGCTTGATCTACATTAAGGTTCAAATATCTTAGCCCATGTTGTATAAGATCTTTCACAATAGGGGCCACCCAGCTTCTCTAGCCATCCTTCACATTTTCAGCAAATATCTGGTCAATGCTTAGTATGTGCCAGACTCTCTGCTAGACACTGGAAATAAAAAGATAAGAAATCCAGTCCTCCCTGCCTTCAATGAGCTGATGATCTACTAGGAAGGAGAGTAACCATGGCAAGGTTGATGAGTACCAGGATATAGGTATGTCACATCTACTGCAGACTAAGGCATATGTAGGTTTGGCCAGAAGGCGGTAGGAGAAAGAGTAACATCTGAACAAGATGCCATATCTTGAAAGATGGAAACTCAGGAAGAACATCATTAAAGAACTCCACCTGTCTACCTGGGATGTGCATGCTCAGGATGAGCAAGAAGACTGGAAGCTGGTTGGGCCAATCTGCAAAAGGGCCTTGTAAGCCAATCTAAGGATTTGGGATTTCATCACCAATGGAGAACCATTGACAAGACAAAGTGATGGCAGTGACATGATCAGATTTTCATTTCTATAAATGGGGTCTTACAACAGTGTGGAAAGATAAGCCTGGAGGCAAGCCAGGACAAGAGTAATAAGACCTTCAGTGCTACCATTGTTCCTAAGAAGTTCCTTGATGCCTGGCTCATTAGGCCATCTGGTCAACCACATCAGGGTTCTGTCACAAGGCTCTGTGCTGTTAATACCTCTGCTTCCAAATCCCCTGATTCATCTTCTTGGCAACTCACCTCTAAAGTCCTAGTTCAAATGCCCCCTCCTCTCAAAGCCTCTCTTATTCCTGTTACCTGTACAAAAGCAAACGTTTCTTCCTGTCTGTTCCCATCACACTTTATACGTACCTCGATCAGAGCAATTATTATGCTTCCCCATTAGCCTGTAAGGTCATGGAGGGCAGAAGAGTCCTCTCAGAATCTCCCTCATCTGGTACACTCTCCAGCACTTAGTTGGTGACTGGTAATTATCTGACTGAATGATGAATAAGTATGTTGCCCCCACATTTGGGACCCCCACATCTGGAGGGAAATAACCTTTCCTCTGTTGACATCAGGTCTCACCTCAGATACCAGCCTGGTGCACAGAGAGCAGTTGGGATGTCAGTGAGTTGATCCCCTTGGCTGAATTTTGTGTCTCCCCAGGTAGTCCAGCTGGAGGAGCTCCTGGCAGTGCGGCACTCTGTGTTCGTGGTGGGCAGCGCCGGAACTGGAAAGTCTCAGGTGCTGAAATCCTTACACAAGACCTACCAGATCATGAAACGCCGCCCCGTCTGGGCTGACCTCAACCCCAAAGCAGTCACAAACGATGAACTCTTTGGCATCATCAATCCGGCCACCAGAGAATGGAAGGATGGTAAGAGCAGGATACCCCTGGCACAAAATTCTTGCTATCCTGAGCCCCATGGGCAGGCTTGAATCCACATCCAAGGGTGAACTTCCGAGGGAAGAACACTGGCCTGATCTGTTAGGACTGGGAGAAGGAGATGAAACGAATCAAAGAAAGGAAGACCCCAGTTTTGGCTTGCAAGGGAACTTCAGCCCTTGGGATATTCTCTCTCCTTGGAGACCCTTCCAGCTGCTCTATGAGAGAGGGCATTCTCAACTATGGTTCTGTGATTGCATAGCACAAGTCAGAGTCCCTACGTTGCCTGGCAGTGGATTTAACACATGAGTAGGGTAGAAATTCCACAGCTCCTTCCCAAAGGTGTGGCACAGCATGGCCTAGCATCCCACAGTTAGGCACTTGTTCCTATCTGCACACCCCAGAACTGATGGGGAGATACGGGATGCCAGTGATGGGGCCTCCGAGCCTGGATGAAAATATTCATCGCCATTCATCTCAGATGGGTCCTAGAACCAGAATCTATAGGGATTCAGAGGCCCCCAAACCACTGTTCACTTGGTGTAAACCCCAAAGTCATCTTCCAATATGTAAGAATCACTGGTAAATGTGTGTAAGGGACACTGTCACTGGGAGAGAACTAAAAAGAAAACTCTGAGCAGACTGAAGCCCTTTCTAAAACCCATGTGGCTTCTGGAATGAGTGCCTCCTACCTCAGTATCCAACTGCATCAGAATCCAACTGCCTGGATTCTAATTCAAGGTCTCTATTCAGAGGTCTGGAAGAAGGGGACTTAATGGGCAGCCTCCCTCATTTGTATTTTGCTCACCATTAATGAGGCTTAGCATCTTTTCCTCCTTATTGGCCTTAGTAATTGGCTCTTTTGTGATTTTTATTTCTCTTTATTTTCTTATCTATTTAGGGGTTTTTTGTTTTTTTTTTTATTTTTTTATTGAAGTTCAATTTGCCAGCATATAACACCCAGTGCTCATCCTACCAAATGCCCCCTCAGTGCACATCACCCAATCACCCCCACCTCCCGCCCATCTCCCATTCCAATATCCCTTGTTCCTTTCCCAGAGTTAGGTGTCTCTCATGTTTTGTCACCCTCACTGATATTTTCACTCATTTTCTCTCCTTTCCCCTTTATTCCCTTTCACTAATTTTTATATTCCCCTAATGAATGAGACCATTCTTTGTCCTTCTCTGATTGACTTCTCCACTCAGCATAATACCCTCCAGTTCCATTCACGTTGAAGCAAATGGTGGGTATTTGTCATTTCTAATGGCTGAGGAATATTCCATTGTACACATAGACCACATCTTCTTTATCCATACACCTTTTGATGGACATCAAGGCTCCTTCCACAGTTTGGCTACTGTGGACATTACTGCTAGAAACATCGGGGTGCAGGTGTCCTGGCATTACACTGCATCTGTATCTTTGGGGTAAATCCCCAGCAGTGCAATTGCTGGGTCGTAGGGCAGGTCTATTTTTAACTCTTTGAGGAACCTCCACACAGTTTTCCAGAGTGGCTGCACCAGTTCACATTCCCACCAACAGTGTAAGAGGGTTCCCCTCTCTCCACATCCTCTCCAACATTTGTTGTTTCCTGTCTTGTTAATTTTCCCCATTCTCACTGGTGTGAGGTGGTATCTCATGGTGGTTTTGATTTGTATTTCCCTGATGGCAAGTGACGTGGAGCATTTCCTCATGTGCTTGTTGGCCGTGTCTGTGTCTTCCTCTGTGAGATTTCTGTCCCTGTCTTTTACCCATTTCATGATTGGATTGTTTCTTTGCTGTTAAGTTTCATAAGTTCTTTATAGATCTTGGAAACTAGCCCTTTATCTCATACGTCATTTGCAAATATCTTCTCCCATTCTGTAGGTTGTCTTTTAGTTTTGTTGACTATTTCTTTTGCTGTGCAGAAGCTTCTTATCTTGATGAAGTCCCAGTAGTTCATTTTTGCTTTTGTTTCCCTTGCCTTCATGGATGTATCTTGCAAGAAGTTGCTGTAGCCAAGTTCAAAAAGGGTGTTGCCTGTGTTCTCCTCCAGGACTTTGATGGATTCTTGTCTCACATTTAGATCTTTCATCCATTTTGAGTTTATCTTTGTGTATGGTGTAAGAGAATGGTCTAGCTTCATTCTTCTGCATGTGGCTGTCCAATTTTCCCAGCACCATTTATTGAAGAGACTGTCTTTTATCCAGTGGATAGTCTTTCCTGCTTTGTCGAATATTAGTTGACCATAAAGTTGAAGGTCCACTTCTGGATTCTCCATTATGTTCCATTGATCTATGTGTCTGTTTTGTGCCAGTACCATGCTGTCTTGATGACCACAGCTTTGTAGTACAGCCTGAAATCTGGCATTGTGATGCCCCCAGCTCTAGTTTTCTTTTTTAATATTCCCCTGGCTATTCGGGGTCTTTCCTGATTCCACACAAATCTTAAGATGATTTGTTCCAAATCTCTGAAGAAAGTCCATGGCATTTTGATAGGGATTGCATTAAATGTGTAAATTTCCCTGGGTAACATTGACATTTTTGCAATATTAATTCATCTAATCCATGAGCATGGAATATTTTTCCAACTCTTTGTATCTTCCTCAATTTCTTTCAGAAGTGTTCTGTAGTTTTACCTCTTTGGTTAGGTTTATTCCCAGGTATCTTATGCTTTTGGGTGCAATTGTAAATGGGATTGACTCCTTAATTTCTCTTTCTTCAGTCTCATTGTTAGTGTAGAGAAATGCCACTGATTTCTGGGCATCGATTTTGTATCCTGCCACAATGCCGAATTTCTATATGAGTTCTAGCAATTTTGGGTTGGAGTCTTTTGGGTTTTCTACATACAGTATCATGTCATCTGCGAAGAGGGAGAGTTTGACTTCTTCTTTGCCAATTTGAATGCCTTTTATTTCTTTTTGTTGCCTGATTGCTGAGGCTAGGACTTCTAATACTATGTTGAATAGCAGTGGTGAGAGTGGACATTCCTGTCGTATTCTTGATCTGAGGGGAAAGGCTCCCAGTGCTTCCCCATTGAGAATGATGTTTGCTGTGGGCTTTTCGTGGATGGCTTTTAAGATGCTGAGGAATGTTCCCTCTATCCCTACACTCTGAAGGGTTTTGATAAGTATTTTGTCAAATGGTTCTCTGCATCTATTGAGAGGATCATATCGTTCTTGTTTTTTCTCCTGTTGATATGATCTATCACATTGATTGCTTTACGAGTGTTGAACCAGCCTTGCATCCCAGGGATAAATCCCACTTGGTCATGGTGAATAATCTTAATGTACTGTTGGATCCTATTGGCTAGTATCTTGTTGAGAATGTTTGCATCTGTGTTCATCAGGGATATTGGTCTACAATTCTCCTTTTTAGTGGGGTCTTTGTCTGGTTTTGGAATTAAGGTGACGCTGGCCTCATAGAACGAGTTTGGAAGTACTCCATCTCTTTCTATCTTTCTGAACAGCTTCAGTAGAATAGGTATTGTTTCTTCTTTAAACATTTGATAGAATTCCCCTGGGAAGCCATCTGGCCCTGGACTTCTGTGTCTTGAGAGGTTTTTGATGACTGCTTCAGTTTCCTCCCTGGTTATTGCTGTTCTGGTTTTCTATTTCTTCATGTTCCAGTTTTGGTAGTTTGTGGTTTTCCAGAAATGCATCCATTTCTTGTAGATTGACTAATTTATTGGCATATAGCTGCTCATAATAAGTTTTTAAAATCATTTGTATTTCCTTGGTATTGGTGGTGATCTCTCCTTTTTCATTCATGATTTTATTAATTTGAGTCTTTTCTCTGTTCTTTTTAATAAGGCTGGCTAATGGTTTATCTATCTTATTAATTCTTTCAAAGAACCAACTCCTGGTTTTGTTGATCTGTTTCCACAGTTCTGGTCTCTATTCCACTGAGTTCTGCTCAAATCTTTATTAACTGTCTTCTTCTGCTGGATGAAGGTTTTATTTGCTGTTCTTTCTCCAGCTCCTTTAGGTGCCAGGTTAGCTTTTGTATTTGAGTTCTTTCCAGTTTTTTGATGGATGCTTGTATTATGATGTATTTCCCCCTCAGGACTGCTTTTGCTGTATCCCAAAGATTTTGAATGGTTGTATCTTCTTTCTCGTTTAGTTTCCATGAATCTTTTTAATTCTTCTCTAATTTCCAGGTTGATCCTTTCATCTTTTAGCAGGATGATCTTTAACCTCCACATGTTTGAAATCCTTCCAAATTTCTTCTTGTGATTTAGTTCTAGTTTCAAAGCATTATGGTCTGAAAATATGCAGGGGACAATCCCAATCTTTTGGTATCAGTTAAGACCTGACTTGTGACCCAGTATGTGATCTATTCTGGAGAAAGTTCCATGTGCACTTGAGAAGAATGTGTATTCAATTGCATTTGGATATAAAGTTCTGTAAATATCTGTGAAATCTATCTGGTGCAGTGTATCATTTAAAGCTCTTGTTTCTTTGGAGATGCTGTGCTTAGAAAAATCTATCAATTGCAGAAAGCGCCGTGTTCAAGTCTCCCAGTGTAAGTGTATTATTATCTAAGTATGTCTTTACTTTGGTTATTAATTGATATACTTGGCAGCTCCTACATTAGGGGCATAAATATTCATGATTATTAGGTCCTTTTGTTGGATAGATCCTTTAAGTATGATACAGTGTCCCTCTTCATCTTCTAACAGTCTTTGGGATAAACTTTAATTTATCTGATATGAGGATGGCTACCCCTACTTTCTTTTGAGGACCATTTGAATGGTAAAGGTTCTACAACTATTTGTTTTCAGGCTGTAGGTGTCCTTAGGTCTAAAATGAGTCTCTTATAGATAGCAAATAGATGAGTCTTACTTTTTTATCCAGTCTGAAACCCTGTGCCTTTTGATGGGATCATTAAGCCCATTCACATTCAGAGTTACTATTGAAAGATATGAATTTAGTGTCATCATGATACCTAGTCAGTCCCTGTTTTTGTGGATTGTTCCCTTGGACTTCCTCTTTCTATTACAGAGTCCCCCTTAGTATTTCTTGCAGAGCCGGCTTGGTGGTCATATATTCTTTCAGTTTCTGCCTATCTTGGAAGCTCTTTATATCTCCTTCTATTCTAAATGAGAGCCTTGCTGGATAGAGTATTCTTGGCTACATGTTCTTCTCATTTAGGATCCCAAATATATCCTGCCAGCCCTTTCTGGCCTGCCAGGTCTTTGTGGAAAGGTCTGCTGTTAACTTAATACTTCTCCCCATAAAGTTTAGGGATCTCTTGTCTCTTGCTGCTTTAAGGATCTTCTCTTTATCTTTGGAATTTGCAAGTTTCACTATAAAATGTCAGGGTGTTGAATGGTTTTTATTGATTTAAGAGGGGGATCTCTCTATCTCCTGGATCTGAATGCCTGTTTCCATCCCCAAGTTAGGGAATTTCTCAGCTATGATCTGTTCAAATACACTTTCTGGTCCTCTGTCCCTTTCGGCGCCCTCTGGAACCCCAATTAAATTTAGATTTTTCCTTCTGAAGCTTTAATTTATTTCCTTTAACCTTTCCTCATGATCTTTTAATTGTTTTTCTCTTTTTTTCCTCAGCTTCCTTCTTTGCCATCAACTTTTCTTCTATGTTGCTTACTCGTTCTTCTACCTCATTAACCCTCATTGTTAGGAGGGTTTGGATTGCATCTCATTTAATTGATTTTTAATTTCGGCCTGATTAGATCTAAATTCTGCAGTCATGAAGTCTCTTGATTCCTTTATGCTTTTTTCCAGAGCCACCAGTAGCTTTATAATTTTGCTTCTGAATTGGCTTTCTGACATCGAATTGTAATCCAAATTCTGTAATTCTATGGGAAAAAGGACTGTTTCTGATTCTTTCTTTTGTGGTGAGTTTTTCCTTCTAGTCATTTTGCTCAGTGCAGAGTGGCTAAAAACAAGTTGTACTAGAAAAAGGAAGAAAAAAGGGAAGGAAAAAGGGGGGTAACAAACAAACAAAAAACAAGGAGGGGTATCCTCTGATTCTATATATTATAAGTCCCTCAACTTCCCCTGGAGCTTTCCAGAGCTGCTTGGTTAAGAACTTGCTCTTCCCCTGTCCTTCCAGCTCTTCCCCAGGCCTTCCAGGCCTCTTCTGGGGGAGGGGCCTGCTGTGATGACTCTCAGGTATATGCACTTAGGGGAGCTGCCTTGCCCCTGCCAGGTGCACGGTTCAATGGGAGCTGTTTATCTTGTGCAGCCCCTGCTCCCTGGCAGCCCCGCTCAGTCCCAGGCACAAGGTGACATCAGGAGGAACAACAACAGTGGCAGCGGCCAGCTCTCTAGCCCTGGAGTCAGCTCCAGCAGTAACTACCGTAGTCTCCCAGTCCGCTGGGGCCTGGGGGCTCCACTGCCCCTCCTGGGATCCTGCCCGAGCTCCCTGCGAGGGCCTTTCCATCCGGGAAGATTGGTAAAGTCCCTGCTTCTCCAGGCCTGGGGGCTTCAGCCCGCCACCAGCCTTAGCCAGGCTCCTCGCAGGGGCCCCTCCCCCACTGGATACTTTTTTTTTTTTTCTCCATCTTCCTACCTTGATAGAAGCATGAACTCTTCTCACTGTAGCATTCCAACTGTTCTCTCTAAATCTCAGGCCGAATTCATAGGTTTTCAGGATGATTTGAAAGTTATCTAGGTAAGTTGGTGGGGACAGATGACTTGGGGACCCTACTCTTCTGCCATCTTGCCCCGCCTCCCTCTTTCTTATCCATTTGTTTAGCACAGATATTACCCATTATCTGTTATATGCATCCTTAATGGTTATTCCTATCTACTATTTGTCTACAGACACTTCATGGCATATTTACCAAATACTTTAAAAAAACTTTTTTTTAAAGATTTATTCATTTATTTAAGAGAGAGACAGAGAGAGCAGGGGGAAGGGGCAGAAGGAGAGGGAGAGAGAGTCCCAAGCAGATTCCACACTGAGCACAGAACCCAATGTGGGGCTCGATCTCACGACCCTGAGATAATGACCTAGGCAGAAATCAAGAGTCAGTCGCCTAATGACTGAGCCACCCAGGAACCCCAACCATGTACTTTTTAAGAGGAAATTATGTCTGTCCATTCTCTTTAGCATCTGGGATTTCTATCTAGTTTATCATTCTTTCTGATTTTCAGCTATATATACAGTATCATAAATTTGGTCCTGAAGATTCTTTTTATATTAACATTTTTTAATCCATCTGGTATTTCTTTGGGGGCTTAGTATGTGGTAAGGTAGAGAATCAACTTCATATTTCCTTCCAAATGGGTAATTGAATGTGCCAGGACCATTTATTAAGCAAACCATCTTTTCCCTCTGAATGTAAGTACCAGCTTGTCATATATGCTGAGATCTGATTCTGGGTTTTCTGTTCTGTCCCATTCTTTATTTAATCCTATATGAATGTCATTCTACTCTGTTCACAATTGTTTTATAACACTTTAGTGTCTAATGACATAAGTTCCTCCTCAATATCCTTTTGTAATTTTCTTGGCTAGTCTCAGGCACTTATTATTCCATATTAAATTCAAGCACATATAATGTAATTTAAACTTTAATCTGTATTGTAATTTTAATTAAAATTTTATTAAGTATACAGTATTCATCAAATATCAAGACATTAACAAAGAAGATTTATAATCATAAATCTGCATTCCCAAAAAAGAGAGCTTCTAAGTAGATGGAGGGCAACTTTTTAAAAAATCTTAGGGGAACTTGAGAAAAATAGAAATGTACTGGATAATATTACTATGTGTTTTTCAAAACTGGACAGAGTCTATAAACAGAAAAATAAGGATAGTCATTGAGAAATTGAGAAATACTTCATCAAACTCAATAGAACACAGTTTTAGAACTTTGCATTTTATAAGTAGAAAATATTCCTTTCTTGGTACATTCATGGAACATTTACAAAAATTTGAAATTTAGTTGGGCACCAAAGAAACTGTAATAAATTCAAAAGTATTAATTTACAGGCCACATTGCCTGATAATAAAGCAAAAGAAGTAGAAAAGAACAGCAAGAAAATGACCAAAATCAAGAGACGTTCACTTAACCCTTGGATGAAAGAAAAAAAGAAAAAAAAAAACCATTGCATCCCTTCTTGGAAGAGTAAAAAGAACATACAAAAACCAATGGGGCATGCCTAAGACCAATAAAGAAAAGCTCTAAACTCCTCTTTTTTTTTTTTTTTCTTTTTTTAAGGTGGGCTAGTAAGTCCATCATGATCATACTTGATGGTGGAAGAAGAGTAAAAATTAGCATAATAACAGCAGATAAAGATTAAAATGGAAGAGATCACTTAATTATATGATACATGTTTGGAAAACTAGAAGAAATAAAAATGGTCCTTTAGCAAAATATAACATTAACAAAATTTACTTCAATAAGAAGCAGAAAATGGATAAACTAGTGAAGAGGACAATTTAAAAAGAGTAGCAAAAAAAGAAATCCCAAAATGATAAAAGAAAAAGGACACCTTTCTATTCATTTTATGAATCCAGAATAATCTTGATATCAACCTTTCTGTAGAACCAGAAAGAGCCCAATTTCACTTAATAATATAGTTTCTGAAATCCTGAATAACATCAGCAAGGAGATCACATCTCTATATTAATAAAAATAAAAGTACATTTTGACTAAGTAGAATCTAAGAATGTAAGGATACATAGATGATTTTTTTTTAAGTTTTTATGTAAAGCTTTGAAAAACTAAAGGAGGAAATCATGTGCTCAACAGTAGACCCTAAAAACTCAGGAGCTGTTTCTAATTTTAAAAATCTAAGTAAAATAGGAATATATGGAAATCCCTTAAATATGATAAATCTAAATCTTTATAAATAAATCTTTATCTAAAACCCAAAATGGGAGGGGGATGCATTCTGAATGATGAGGAACCATTCCATTGGTTAAAGCCATTTCCATTAAAATCAGGAATAAGTCAGGGGGAGCCGTTACCAACATTATTATTCAGCAGTGCTTGGCTTGGGATCCTAGAAAATTCAATAAGACAAGAAAACAGAATACATGGTATTAGAGGAAAGGAAAAACATTGTTTTGCTGATTATACAACTTTATACCTAGAAAATTCAGGAGACATTTTGAAAAAAAAATCACAAAAGCTAATATGAAAATTTACTAACAGTAACTAAGCATACACAGAATCTGATACCTTTTCTCTATATGATTACTAGCCAGCTAAAAAAGGGAAATACAGAAAAAAATCCAATTCACCATAGCAATAAAACTATGAAATGTTTAAGAATTCTTTTAAGCCAGAGATACATGAGAAACACTGTAAAAGTTTATTAAGGAGCATAAAGTAATATTTGAATAAATGAAAAAAAGACATATCATATTATCAGTAGGGAAAGCTTAATATCATAAAAATCAATTCTATCCAAATTAAGATACAAATCCCATGTAGTGCCAGTGAAAGTCACACTGGGAACTTCTCTCAAAGCCTGGGCTGTCATCACAAAGGATGAAATCTTATCTAAAAAGGTTTTATGTAGGGGCACCTGGGTGGCTCAGTGGTTGAGCGTCTGCCTTTACCTCAGGGTATGATCCAGGAGTCCTGAGATTGAGTCCCTCATTGGGCTCCCTGTAGAGAGCCTGCTTCTCCCTCTGCCTGTGTCTCTGCCTCCTTCTTTGTGTGTCTCTCATGAACCAATCAACAAAATCTTTTTAAAAAATTAAAAAAATTTTTAAAGATTTTATTGATTGGTTCATGAGAGACACAGAGAGAGAGAAGCAGGCTCCATGCAGGGAGCCTGATGTGGGACTCGATCCCGGGACTCCAGGATCATACCCTGGGCTGAAGGCAGGCACTAAGCCACCCAGGGTTCCCCAAAATTAAAAGTTTTATAAATTTATAAAATTTATTTTTATAAAATAAAAAATTGTATTAAGATTTTATGTAAATCCATCATGTCCCAGTTGCCTGTTTAAATGGTTCTCCGGGTCCCTCGTCCCCTAAGCCAGTACTATCAGATTTTGTTGCTGTTTTGTTGATGTTCTTAAAAAGAGCCAGAGGGAGGCACAGAGACAGGAGCACCTTGGCACTCGCTATCAGATTTAGATAGATCAAAATACAAATCCAGTTCTGACCTGTCTTTTCCATTTACACCTTCTTCTGGACGTTATAGCTAAGAGGGAGGGGCTGTCTGATGAAAAAGAACATTGACGGTGAGGTGGTTGGTAAGCTATTTGTGGTTCCTTTCAGGACTCTTCTCGTCTGTCATGCGGGAGCTTGCCAACATCACCCACGACGGGCCCAAGTGGATCTTACTGGATGGCGACATAGATCCGATGTGGATTGAATCTCTGAACACCGTCATGGATGATAACAAGGTATCACGGGGGAAAAGAAAGGCCCAGGCCATCCCTCATCATCTAGGAAACCAGTTTCTCTGGTGCATTTGGAAATCTCGATCCTATACAAGGGCTGGTCTCAAGTAAGGAATTGGTTGAAAGCCGGTGTTATATTTTTTTTTAATTTTTACCAGCTTTGTTGAGATATAATTAACATATAACATTGTGTGAATGTAAGGTGTATGATGTGCTGATTTGAAATATGTGTATTTTACAAAATGACCCCAGTAAGGCTAATTAACAACTTCATCACATAACTACTGTGTGTGTGTGCATGCGCCTGCAATCCTGCATTTTTAGCATAGTTGTAACTGTCTTCAGAATCATCTGTAGAGAGATGAATTTAATATTCAGAGCTGGAGGGAATCTTAGGTCATCCATTCAAATCTTTTTTCTTGGGTTTTTCCTTTTTTATAAATAAGGACAGAGCCTGTCAGCCACCCTCACCAGTGACAAACCATTATCCATGGAGAGTATATTTTATTTTTTGTAAATAGTGAAAATTGACACCAGTAAAGTGGCCACTAAGCTGATAGCTGCTTCCTGAATTTGTTCAGAAAGCACACATGGATTAGAAGTGTTATGATGGTTTCAGCATTGACAGAATCATTAAAATAAATGTGTGCTCTCCCAGAGGGACTACTTTACTTATTTTTTATTGAAGAGTAGTTGACACACAATCTGATAAGAGTTTCAGGTGCACAGCATGGTGATTAGGCAGCTCTCTCTGTTAGGCGGTGCTCCCCTCAGGGGTAGCTACCATCTGCCACCCCGCAATGCTCTTACACACCATTGACTGTATTTCCTACACTGTGCCTTTCCATCCCTGTGACTCATTCCATAACTATAAGCCTGGTACCTCCCACTCCCCTTCACCCATTTTGCCCACCCTCCCACCTCCTTCCCCAGAGGGACTACTTTATTTATTTTTTTAAATTTAGAGACGTAGGGAGAGGGAGAAGCAGGCTCCCTGCAGGGAGCCTGATGTGGGACTTGATCCCAGAACCCCAGGAGCACAACCTGAGCCAAAGGGAGACAGTCAACCCCTGAGCCACCCAAGTATCCATACTTTTTTTTTTAAGATTTTATTGATTTATTTATTCCAGAGAGATTGAGAGAGAGAGAAAGCAGAGGGAGGAGCAAGGGAGAGGAACAAGCAGACTCCATGCCAGGCATAGAGCCAGACACAGGGCTTGATCTCAGGACCCCAAGATCATGACCTGAGCCCAAACCAAGAGTCAGATGCCCAAATGACTGAGCCACCCAGGTGCCCCCCAGAAGGATTAATTTAAAAGAAACAGTAATATGAAACCTAAACACTTTTTAAAAATAGCCTTGTTATTCCAATATGTTCTTGCTCATTCAAATCACTGACCTCCATTTAAACTTTTTAAAAAGCTTATTTTTTCATTTTTTGCACACACAGGGATGGAGGTGGATGGGCTACAGGGAGAGAGGTAGAGGATTCTTGTAGCAAATCTAGAAAATACTTGTAAAGAAGAAAAGAATCATCCTTAGTCCCTCTCAGGAGTGATCAGCCAAATCCAGCCCCCTGCCCCCAGCTGGCCATGTGTCCTTACTCCTTCCTCCCTGGTGTGTCCCTCCCCATTTCCAGGTCCTGACCCTGGCAAGCAATGAGAGGATCCCCCTGAATCCCACAATGAGACTGCTCTTCGAGATCAGCCACCTGCGCACGGCCACACCAGCAACTGTCTCCAGAGCAGGTATGGCCCAAGAAAGGAGAAAACCCACAAACCCGCCTCACTTGAAAACAGGTGCCTCCAGCATCACATATGACATGGCTGGTTCTGAAGGAAGCTCCAAACAGGAGCCACACATCGATCCTGCAGAACTCTGGCCTGCATCTCAGCCTGAATGCATGTCTGTGAGGGTGAGCAGGTGCTCTAAGGCAAGAGCCATAGGATTTTCTTAGTCCAGAGGTGGGAAGGGAAAGGCCCCAGAGCTGGATAGCTGGGTTCTGCACAGAAGTGCCTCGGATAAAGAAGGGCCACCTGGGTGCCTCAGTGAATGGGTGTCTACTTTTGGCTCAGGTCATGATCCTGAAGTCCTGGGATTGAGTCCCACATCAGGCTCCCTGCAGGGAGCCTGCTTATCCCTCTGACTATTTTTCTGCCTCCCTCTGTGTGTCTCTCATGAATAAATAAAATCTTTAAAAAGAAAAAAGAAGTGCCTCGGATGAGGCTACTTTTAGGCCAATTCCAGCATCATTGTCAACAGAGATGACCATCCCTGCACTTCTCACTACGTCCTGGTGACCGTTGGCAACTTTATACCTTAACTCACCTCTGACTCCACTGCCAGACTGATTGGCCCAGACTACAGTGTAAGGAAAGTGAGTCTGATCTCCACCGTCACATCGGATTCCTTCTCAAGGACCCACATAGGCTGTCCTGGGGAGAATTGTCTCTCTATTTATTTCCTAGGGCTGCTGTAACAAATCACCACAAACTCAGTGGCTTTGAAGACAGTAGGCACATATTCCCTCACTATTCTGGAAGCCAGATTCCAACATCAAGCTGTCAGCCTTTGGGGGATAATCCAGCCTTGCATCATCCAGTTTAGGCTTGTGGCCCCATAACCCTCCCCGTGCCCTGACCTCCTCAGCCACACGGCCTTCTCTGTGTGTCTGGCCTCTTCTGTCTTTTACAGGGACACTTGTAAATGTCCCACGCAGATAATCCAAGATGATCTCATCTCGAGATCCTTAATCACATCTGCAAGGGAAGCTCCTTTTACAAATGAGGTCATGTTCTCAGGCTCCAGAGATTAGGACATGGTCATATCCTTATAGGGGCCGCCGTTTAACCTCCTGAGCCTAGGCTTGGCCATATGATCCTTCTCAACCCTGCTTGCCATCAACTATTAGCAGTCAATTGGAGCTGGTCCCAATACAAACCTACTTACCCTCTCAGATCAAGGCTGGGTCTCCATTTCTTTAAAGTCCAGTCTTCTGTACATTTCCCACACAGAGAGTAACTTGCTTTCAGGGGGCGGGTGAAGAATATATTGTCATCTGTGGAGACTTCACTGAACAGAATTCTCTGTATTCCCAGGAATCCTGTACCTCAATCCAGCAGACCTGGGATGGAACCCTCCGGTGAGCAGCTGGATTGACAAGAGGGAAATCCAGACAGAGAGAGCCAACCTAACCATTCTGTTTGACAAGTACGTCCCAACGTGCTTGGACACGCTCAGAACCAGGTAGGCCAGGAAATAAGGAAGCTAACGATTTCAAGAGACAGTAAAGAGCTCATGGGCTCACACCTGATGTCCCGCTAATGTTCTGTAAGGAAAATATAGAGTGACTTCCGCATGTGCACATGGGTGTATCCAGAGCCTGTGGGTTGTGCTATGAGGTGACAATCCTGAGATCCTTCAATGTGCAGGCCCCATGGCTGACCCTCCTGCAAACGATACACACGCCAGTTCAACAGACCTGGAGGTGACGATGACACCCATCAGTGACAAACGGGGCCCGCCGTTCACCCAGATAACGCAGGACCAGATGTAACATGTCGTTCAACCAGTCCTGCCCCTCTAGACACTGAGAGTTTACTCTTCCTCTTCTGAGTTTGCAAAAGTAAAAGCAGTAAGTGCTGACCACGTATCCCATACACAAGAGACCAAGTACTCTTACCCAGAAGTTTGCTTATTACAGCAGGAGTATTACAGGTGCCTGCAGAGGGAGGTTCGAGGTTTGGAACCTGTGTCTGCTTTATACTTTCTTGCCCAGTTGATGCATCCTTCTCTGAATCAGTCACCCAGCCTCATAGTTCAGCCAAGTCCAATCACCAGCTAGTGAAGGCATGACTCAGGAGTCAATAGTTCCTGAACATTCACCAAGTTAAGATCAGGATCATGTTTCTGGGAAATTAAGGCCACCACCCAAAACAATCCCGGACTCTGTGTTCCCTGATCTGTTGCGCATGGGACAGAGCAGAGCTTGGCAAGCGTGGAAGTGGAGATGGAAGGGGACCTGCAGGCTGCAGGAGGCCACGTGCCCTGCCCCTTACCCAGCCACGATCCATCCACGTGAAGAATGAATTTTATGTAACTAAAACCCAAGTTGCATGTGAGTAGTTGACATAGATATTATTTTACATATTTTAGATATTTAATTGGACATCTATTAATTTTGCTTTGATAATTCTTGTATTTGGGGGCCAAGAATTCTTTTCCCGATCTTCCACATTTTCAGAAACCCTTGAAAAGCCTTCAGCCTCTTGTGGCCTGTGGGCTCTGTGAAGCCTTGGGATCTAATGAGATGAAGCAAGCAGCCCTGGCAGCAGGTGAAGTAGGGAAGTGGCCTCAGGTGGGCCAGGGCGGCAGAGTTAAAATGATTCAGGAAGGGAAGGTTTTCAGAAAATAGCAAGCACAACTCTGTCCTTTATCGTTTCCTGAGACACTTGTCTGATAGAGCCTTTTGCCAAATGTTAGGTCATTTACACTCTGGGCATTTAGGACAAGAGATGCCAAACTCTTACCAGTGTGTGTGTGTGTGTGTGTGTGAGAGAGAGAGAGAGAGAGAGAGAGAGAGAGAGAGAGAGCATGTGTGTGAGTGTATGAGTGTGCGCAGAAGCCTCTGGACTTCTGTCTCTCCAGAGGCAGTTCCCCCCGATGTCTGAACCCTGTGGCCATCAAGAAAGAAACACGTCTGTGGTTTATGGTGCCCACACAGGGTGGCATTGAGTGCTCATGGAATTTCTAAGAGGACAAAGCATCTGTAGACGAGGGGCTGAGGTTCCATGCTGTGCCCTGGGCACCACAGCTTTCAGTAACAAGGCTCTGGCCTCCTAATGCCAGCATTCCGTGGCCCTGGTCCTACAAAGCTGTGGGGTGTCCCCACATAATAATTTTTATATTGAATGAGTAGGCCTCATAAGGGGTGATGATAAAGCAACTTTATTTTGTCTCCCACTGCTCCTTCAAAACCATCTTATGTGGCTGGTTCTCCTCCCGCCCCTGGATGAAATCTAGGTCAACACTGATGACTTTCCTGGTCGTTCTCCAGTAATGCAGAGGCACATGATCACCTCCAGAGCCTACCTTCCCTGTGGAGAGGGGGCACCTGCACACCAAGTCTTCTCCTCTAAGCCCTGAATGCAAATTTCTTTCCCCTCCAGCATCTCTCACTTTGATTCTCTATCCTCTTGGAGGAGACCAGAGGCCCCCATGGTTGTCGGGAATCTGTTGCCTCCGTGCTTCACCCAGAACCAGGCCTGAGATAGTTGGACTTTAACTTTATGTTACAAATCAGTGTTGAAGAAATGAAGGAAAGCCTGTCAAGGCCTTAATTTGCTCATTGCTCATGGAAGTAATGCCTAGACTGCGGGACTACTTCCTAGTGGTACTGCTTTAGGGATTGCTGCTAGGTTAGAATCAAGCACAAGACACTGTGGAGGATGGAGCGTGTGTGTGACTGTGCACATGTGGTGAGATAAGCGTGTGTGTGTGTGGGCACACACATGTGTGTGTAAGTGGGATAAGAATGTATGTGTGCACATGCATGTGTGTGTACTCATGGTGGGATGAGAGTGTGTATGCATGTGTGTATGTACACATGGTGGGATGGGGTTGTGTGTGTGTACATGCCTGTGTGTGTACTTGTGGGATGAGAGTGCATGTATGCATGGGCACATGGGTGTACCCATGGTGGCATGAGTATGTGCGTGTGCATATGTGTACTCATGATGGAATGAGAATGCCTGCATGTGTGCACATGTGTGTATGTGTCTGTACACATGATGGGATGAGAGTTACCCATGTGTGTGCACTCACACATGGACACGCTCCTGTTCCCTCACACATAGATGCACCTTTGTGCATCTCTTGTTACCTGCCTTTCAGTCAAAACCTCCAAATCCAGTATTAAAACTGCAAAAACCAGGTCAGGGCAAAGGGATCAAGTAAATCACAAGCATATAAAATAAGCATCTGTCCGGGCCCACTCTGTGTTCCCTGCTCCCCAGTAAGACGCTGGTTCCAGAGAAAATGTTTCTCTTGTGTTTGAATCAAGGGAACCTCTCCTCATGAGGAGTGGAAGGACCAGATCAGCCCTGGACCCACCTTGACTATTGAGGAAATTGTGACCCTGAGATTTCACCCCATTTTGTCACAGTGGCCTGTGCTCCCCGAGGACTGAGGAGCATTCGTGTTCAAAGAAGGGAAGAGCGGATGGGGAGAGTACCAGAGGGAAGGAGGATGAGAAAGAACCTTCTCAGAGCACTCCAGGCCCTTCTTGGTGAGGAGCTGATGAGAGTAAAGGCTTAGGTAGCCCCATGCAATCCCAAAGAACCTGAGAGGCCACAGTTCCACCAAAACCAAGTAGGTTCCAGCAAGCCTCCACAATAGAAAATCTGGTGCCATAAAGCATATCTGGGTCTGTCTTTGCAGATTTAAGAAGATAATTCCAATCCCAGAACAGAGCATGGTCCAGATGCTGTGCCACCTTCTCGAGTGTCTCCTGACCGAGGAGGACATCCCCGCGGACTCCCTCAAGGAAACCTATGAGCTGTATTTTGTGTTTGCTGCCATCTGGGCTTTTGGTGGAGCAATGATCCAAGATCAGGTAAGAGGAGGGGCCGTCATTGACACCCATGTGCAAGTCCACCAAGGCAAAAACCCAACTTCCAGCCAAGATTTGGAAAAGAGGACTGCTGAATATCAGAATTAACATGAAGGCATCCATCTATTATCTACTCGTTGCTCTACTAAAGACGTCAGTCCCCATGAAAGGGCCGCTTGGAGCGAGACAGATGAGCTCAGGCTATGTTTTGAGCGATTGCTTTTTGAGCTGACATATCCTGATTTCTTGGAAAGTTGAAATGTTTTGGAACAAACGGAGGTATAGGTATACTATTTGGCAAGCTAATGGATGTTTTATAGAGGGAATGATGCTGTGCTGTAGAGCCTTTAGAAGGAGGAATCCCTTTAGTAATCCAGAACAAGCATATACGACTCCATACCAGGCCAGAGTTACCCAGCATATCCCCAATCCCCCAAAACACAGAGCTGCCCACAGAAGCTTGGACCAAAAGTTCATGGACATCTAGGGGTAGGAAACCAAGTCAGTATTTATATCATGGTATTGGCTGCTGTAGCCTCATGTATGGGGGTAGGGCTGTTGGCTTGGAATATCTTGGCATCCTATTCTCTAATCCTTCCTATATCCCCAGACTTTTCTTTTAAAGAAAGATTTTATTAATTTATTTGAGAGAGCGAGGGGCTGGTGCAGGCAGAGGCAGAGGGAGAAGCAGACTTCCCGTTGAGCAGGGAGCATGATGCGAGGCTTGATCCCAGGACCCCAAGATCATGACCTGAGCTGAAAGCAGACGCTTAACCAGCTGAGCCACCCAGGTGCCCCTCCCCAGACATTTCCTTGGTTTAGTTTCCTCCAAATAAGAAGTTCCTTATCTGGAAACATCATATTCAAGGTTAGACAAGCCAGCCTTTGACAGAGGACTTCAGCTATCAGGCAGGGTCACATAGGGGCTGAGGCATAAACTCTGGGTCTGAATTAAAATTTTGCCACTTATTACCTGGGGGACATTGGGCAATCGCTTCAACCCTCTCCACCTGGATGAGGGTGCTGACAGTGGTGCCCAGTTTCCTGGGCAGTTATAAGGATTACAGGAAGGGATACTGTTCTGCTCATCTGGCACAGATACATGCAAAGCTGTTAAAACTGTGCTGGCACACGTACATGCTTACTATTAGTATTCTCATACCATAAATACTCAGTTTCATAGCAGGAGTCTGGTACCCCCTCACAGCAAGGGATCAAACCAAGCTGTGATGAGTGGAGAGGTATGATTTACTCTTTCCGGTCTGGGTTGGTCTGGGGCTCTTTCGAGGAAAGAGGTAGAAAGTTTCAGCCTCCCAGGGCAAAGCCACATTCTAGAATCCAGAATGGTGGTGAGGGAGAATTAATTTAGAATTAACAATTAATTTATATTCCATTTCCACAGGCCCTGCTTGTTAGCATCCATCCTACCTCCCTTCACTCCCTTATGTGTCCTTTGGTGGTCCACATGCAGAAAGCAGCTCTCACAAGCTCCTGGGATGCATACCTTTCCCTGTCTCCCTCTCCAGGGCCAGACACTGGTGGGAAAGGGGGAATCTCTGAGGGCGGGGTGGGGAGGGAGGCCCGAACTGGGGTTGAGGCATCTGAGAATTTCACACTGTGTCCCCTGGTCCTTGGAGCTTCTCTGTGACAGCTTCTTTGACAGCTTTCCATCCTTGTCCCTCACTTTTTAAAAACGATTTTATTTACTTATTTGTTTGTTCATTTCAGCACAAGCAGGAGGAGGAGGGACAGGGCCTAGGGAGGAGCAGGGAGACCGACTTGAGGCTTGATCCCAGGACCCCAGGATCATGACCTGAGTTGAAGGCAGATGCTTAACTGACTGAGCCCCTTTCCCCTTCGAGGCAAGGAATCCACAGGCTGGACGGGACCTAACTAAAATACAGAGGTCCCAAAAACATAAGTTCCTGCCTTCCATCAAATGCATGCTGTGACCTTTCAGCAGCTCAAATGTCAGACAGCAACCACTTCTGGGCTTTGCCACCATGTTGGTGCTTAGCAGGTAGCAGGGAAACAGGATGAAGACACTTGGTCAATTTTTCTATCTCAGTATAAATTTAAATCCACTCAACTCTTTTTAAAAGCCCAGGAGAAAGCATCCCTCCAGGCATCCTGGGCTCTGGAGCACTTGGAGCTGTAGGCAGCCATGCTAGCGCATGGGGAGAAGACAAGGAAGAAAGCTTTTAGCAGCAGGGAATGCCCCAGACCCCTCCACAAGCTGCATTCAAGCTAAACACCAAAAATAATGCTGTAAGTAGAAAAATAGGAAGCTGGCCAAAATACCCACCTCGAGAACACACACACAGTGGTGCTGATGTTTGTAAAGCTGTCGTTAAAGCAGAAATTCAATATGCAGCCCGTACGTGAGTAGAAGCTCCAAAGGAAAAAAGAAGGTTGTCACTAAATACTTTGTAGGGGTCCCAGGAAATGGTCTCTCAGAGGGCACCAGCTCGGGAGACCAAACACCTGAGTCCAACTCCGAGCTCCACCGTGGGCTTCCAGAGGCCATCCTTTTGAGTTTTTGTCTTTTAGTATATAAAATAGGAAAAATTTGTACTAGCCAGGGTAACTCAGAGCATGGTGAGGATCAGATGAGATGATGCTACAGCCCAAACTCTTTTACAAATATACAGATGTGTCTTAGTGTCATCAAGTTCAAAGGCAGGAAGGGGGCGGCAGGACTGTCCAAATCCAAAGGTGTTGTGATGTCTGAAAGGTCATAGCTGAAGAGACACCCAAAGAGTTGAACTGAGAAAGAGCTGCTGGCTGACTCAACAGAGGTGACCTTGTCTTTAGTGTCCAATTATAATGGAGGTGAGGCCAAGTGCCAGGTAGTGGGAAGGAGATGATGCTGGTCCAGCCCAACGGGCAGTGTAGCTGGTTACCTGACCAAGGAGCTCAAGGTGGAACTGGAGGTAGAGAAAGAAGATACACCCAACCTCCTTTTTTCTAGAGGTGGCCTTTGCCTTGGATTTTCCATATAAATCTAGAACCAGGTTGTTTATAGGAAGTGAAAAGTCTTGAAGGATTTTATCCATGAGCTTTTCCAAGGCTTCTGATCGCAGAGCACAGTATCAAGAGGACAGAGCACCCCCTTCATCAGAAATCAGATCAGAAGAACAGCAAGCAAAGCCGTCTGTCTCTTAGGGCTTGTTTCTGTTCTCATTCTAAAGTAAAAGAATTCAAAACAATCTTTCAACAAAAAAAAAGAAAGAACTTAAAAAAATAAATAATAGGGCAAAAGAACTCAATCCTACTTACCCAGTAGGTGACAAAACAAGGAGTGCCACTCTCTGCAAATCCAGATTCACTGCCACAGGGCGGGCTTGTTTGTCTGTCCAGACTTCCAACTCCATCATTGTTCTGCCCTCCAGGAATAGGTCCTAAAATGTCCAATATGGGTCTCTTTTTAAGTTTTCATTTTTGGAATTTTTTCTAGGTCTGTATGTTCAAAGAATGGGTTTATTGCCAGTAGTAAGTGGGTATGCTATGGCGGGTGTGTGCATGTGCGTGTGTGTGTGTGTGCACGCACATGCACATGTGCATATGTGTTGGATGTTTTGGCTGGGACACAGTAAGACCATGTGAGTACATGGGATGCACAGTCTTATCCTGAGGGACTCCTGATCTAATGTGTATGCATGTAATATGTATGATACATGATCTAATATGTACGCATGTAAATTACACAAAATAAGGCTTTGTCTTTGCTGTCCTACATTTTAGAAATTCTGTGAGGGCACCTTAGAAGTCCTTTTTTCTAGGTTGCTCATTTTATAGATGAGAGAAATGAGGCTCTTCTCACTCCACCACCCTGTACCCCCAGATGTCAATGGCCACCATGTTACTCATTCCATCCCCAACCGTCACCCCAGAATTGCTGAGTCTCGGCAGCCTGGGAGGATGGGGGTCCATATATCTCTTCAGGAGCTCTTGGCCATGTTTGCCCATCTTATGGTCACGAGCCCCCAGTCTCCTCTCTGTTCGTACACCCCCTTTCCTGCACCCCATAAGGACACTTAGCACAGTGGCAGGGCAGCTCAGCCACATGGTCAAGGGGTGGCACACACACCTGCTCAGGGCTGGCCCCCATGCCACTGTGTCTTGTCAGGGCTGATCCTCAGGGAAGCATCATCCTTCCCCGTGTTCCCCACCCTGACCTGCCTGATGTTAGGGCAGCCTGTCCAGGATTCTGAAGCTCTGGAGAGCCCCACCTCCTGATTGCTTTGTTTGGGCAGATTGTGGACTACCGGGCAGAGTTCAGCAAGTGGTGGCTGATGGAGTTCAAGACCATCAAGTTCCCCTCCCAGGGAACCATCTTTGACTACTACATAGACCCAGAGACAAAGAAATTTGAGCCTTGGTCCAAGCTCATCCCCCAGTTTGAATTTGACCCCGAGATGCCTCTGCAGGTGAGTGTGGCCGAGTGACCGAAGGATGTACAGTGGCGCCAAGGATCTGCAGTGGCTTTAGTGCCAGCCCCTTATTGGTGTCCAAGTGTTTTAACTTTGCAGGAGCCAGTCATCCCCAGCTGCACACTTTTCAGGAGGAAATCTTAGGTGCAAAAAGCCACAGATTCCCCCAAAGACTACGCAACTTGATTAGACTCTACCAGCCTCCTTGGGGGCAGAGCAGGGGACACGGCAGGGCAGAAGGTTCTCAAACACAACAGAGCAGCCGCAGGGAGGCAGACAGAGCTGGCAGGGGAGGGAGGAGATGCTCTCCACCAGGAGAATGGAGTCGTGGAATGGTCTTACTGTGCATGTGACCAAAGTCACTCCTGCCCGGCATAGGGAGCCAGCACCACCACACCTCTTCAGAAATACTCCAGAACATTTTGCAACACACCTGTTTCTCCCACAAGCCCCTGGCACACTCATCACATTCTCCCTGCAGGCTTGTTTGGTACACACAAGTGAAACCATCCGAGTGTGCTACTTCATGGAGCGGCTTATGGCACTGAGGCGGCCGGTCATGTTGGTGGGAGCCGCAGGCACGGGCAAGTCGGTGCTGGTGGGAAGCAAGCTGGCCAGCCTCGACACTGAGGAACACCTGGTGAAACACGTGCCATTTAACTACTACACCACGTCAGCAATGCTGCAAGGTGAGGGCCTGGGGCATATGGAAGGGAGGGTGGGGGTGTCTGAGTGGCTACACGCCCTGACATGGAGCTGGAGTAAAGCATTGGGCACCTGCTTGGCCCCTGTGCCCACACTCCTCTCCTGCCCCTTCCTTTCTCCTCCATGGCACCTCTGTTTCACTCCTCCAGCACCCTTAGCACCATACTTTTTCTCATCCCATCTCCTACATTCTTCCCTGGTCTCTTACCTCCCTCCTGGGCCAGGAGTTCAATACAGAACAGTGTTCAGTACTTTGATGCCAAGGAAAGCTGACACCCACAGAAGGATGGCCACAGGCTTGTAGACTGCTGGCTCTCGAAGCATCTCTTGAGATCATTTCCTTCACCCTTCTTATCGTATAAATAGGAAAACTGAGGCTTGGGTAAAAATTGCCCAAGGTCAGCCATCAAGTGGCAAGGTTGGTGGGGCACATCCGGTCTTCTGAGCACACAGTAGGTGATTTCCACTGGGAGTTGACGTGCTGAGCTCCCGAGGGAACATGGGTCCTCCAGGTGTGGCATCAGGGTCAGAGGCTCACTGACAAAGTTTCCCCCTTGCCAGCACCACTTTCTCCCTGACCCTTGTTAACAGTAGGGTCTCCTTTTATGTAGAAACACTCACCACATTAACTCTAGAAGCAGCTTCCTCTTGACGAGGTGTCCAAGCCAGGCTCTTGACAACATGAGAGGGGTTGCAAGGCTGGGGAGCACCCTGCTCTTGTTCCTTACACCATAACTCGGCCATGCTTCCCATGTGAGACCCCAACACATGCCCACACCCCAAATGCAAAATCACTGACAGGAATTCCGTGCTCCGGGCTGTTCACACACTGGTGATTATAAGCCATAGCGTAGCATGCAGAATGTGAGCCTGGCACTGCGCCCGTCCGACATCCAGGCCTCAGGCCAGCAGACTTGCAAAACAAGCTTCACTTTGTCCCTTGCTCAGCCTAGACTGGCTTCATTTACCCAGACCTTCCGTGGCCCCCCTCAGCAAGAACCCCAGAGTCAGTCAGCTCAGTGTTGGCGCGTTCCATGTCCCTGACTCCTGCATAGAGAACAGCTCACTTCTCTCCCTCCTCCCGACCATTCTGGCCCTTCTCCATGTGCTGCTGGGGGCACCACTAATCTGCTCCCTGCCACTCAGAGCCATTAGGCCCTGGCACCCCGACAGAGAGATTCTACTACACCTCTTTTTCAAGCGAGCCTCTGGGCTTCCTCCCCTGTTGGGCTCAGGAATGTTCCACATCCCAGTCGGAACCCAGCAAGCGACTAGAGTTCCCATGTTAACATTAACAAGTAAGACAACGAGACATGATGAGGACTCATGTCAGGAGTTCACTAGTTGGTCAGTGACATGAGCATCTTCTGTCTGAATGGCCAAAGAGGATGCCATTTTTGTTGTTGTTGTTGCTCCTCACAGTGTAAACAGCTACAGGCATGAGGCACTTTTAAGTTTAATCTGCATGATTAATATTTTTTAATCCAGCATTTTCTGAAATCTACATGAGCAACCAAACCTGTCCCAACTTCTGTAGCGTAAATACCCTCACCGCGACCAATTTCAAGCTGCCAGTGCAATGTCTGTGAACAGAGAAGGCAGTAGCTCACCCTTCGTGGTGTTTCCACTTCCCAGATACAGTAGACAAGAAATAGCTTCAGCAGCACAGATTATGGTAAAGTGAGGTAAAATAATTCAGATGTGATGAGATTTAAATATCTTTACCCTTGTTTTCAATGTAATTTAACTAGTAAGGTTATTGAACTTACTGTTTAAATAATGACTGTGTTTAGAAATCCATCTTGCAGAACTACCTCAGTTGTAACAATCAGCTCTCAAGAGGCAGCTCCAGTAAACCACTAGCTGCAGCCTTCTTCCGCAAGACCTTAGCCACCATCATGGTACGCCATGTTATCTGCATGGCCTGGCCGCATCCATCATGGCCTGGCCACATCACATTCATGCGCTGCAGTGGTTGCAAGCAGACTTCACATGCATGGCTGGCTCATGTCTGAACACTGTTTTGTCTACCTTCCAGAGTTTCTTGCTCATGGAAAGACATGCCTCTTCACTTATTTGTAAGCCTAGAGTCCAGTGACTGATCAGATTATCAGTTCTGCCCATTCACTCCAATTCTTATGCTACTACCTCTCTGCTCATATCAACAACTGGCATTTATCAAATATTCACCAAGTATATGTCAGGCACCAACCTAGGATTGGAATTTTACACACATTTAAATTATTTAATCCTTTATAGCCTCATGAAATAAGGCCTTGCATTATCATTCTGTTATTGATAAGAAACACAAGGAAGAGAGAAGTTAAATAAGCTACCGTAGGCCACACAGTAAGTGATGGAGTTTGGCCCCAGACAGTCCGACTTCAGAGCCTGTGCTCTTAATTGTGAGGTTATACTGCCACCCTGGCCAGAAAATACTTTGAAAACTGAAATAAATGTTTGCTGTTAGTACTGTTATCATTAGTGGTACCATTCGAGTATTCTGGAGGAGTTGTTTTCTAGGATCCTATTATAAGGGTTCTTAGTTTAAAAAAAGTACCTTGGGCAGCCCGGGTGGCTCAGCGGTTTAGTGCCACTGCCTTCAGCCCAGGGCATGATCTTGGAGACCAGGGATCAAGTCCCATGTCAGGCTCCCTGCATGGAGCCTGCTTCTCCCTCTGCCTGTGTCTCTGCCTCTCTCCCTCTCTCTCTCTCTCTGTGTCTCTCATGAATGAATAAATAATCTTTAAAAAATAATTAATTAATTATTTAATTTAAAAAATTTTTAAAGTACCTTAAATAATGAATCAAAACATAATCAAGGAAAAGGAGATGAGCTGTTTGCACTGCCTGGACCTCTCTCTCTTATTCTGGGCCCCTAAGCCAGAGGATTTTCCCCTTCTCTCTTGTTGAAGCACAGAGAATTATTTAAGAGTCAGACTTCCATCAGATGGAACCAGAATGATACTGGCCCCTCACTGCATCTAGACACAATGCTTCTGCATCTTGTGAATTTCCCAGTGGCCTCTTGGTCCCATCCATCCTCCACACTAGGGATGGATGAAGCAGTGATCTCTAACCTAACCTATCTAGAAGCAACAAGGAACCAGGGAGTCACCCAGAGCCCCAGGGTAACAGGATAAATGCCCCAAGAGTCCACACAGCAGAGCTCATACCCTTGACTTTGAAAAAAATGTTGAATTCCCTTCCCGGGAACCTCCTGCCTCTTGATTTGGTCACAGTCCAAACAACTTTATTTGGCTTCTTAGCCTAAAACATTTTATTTTTCTAAAGATTTTTATTTATTTGAGACACAGAGGAGAGAGCATAAGCACAGAGGAAGGTCAGAGGGAGATGGAGAAACAGACTCTCCACTGAGCAGGGAGCCCGACTCGGGCGGGGCTTGATCCCCATACCCTGGGATCATGACCTGAGCCGAATGCAGACATTTAACCAACTGAGCCACTCGGATGCCCCTGAAACATTTTAGAAACAACAAAATGGCAGGAGAAAAGATGCCAATGACACTTAGAAAAGTGGTAGCAAGAAACCTGATATCCAAAAGGACACGGAGAATTTCAAAAAGGAGATACAAGAACTCCTAGGGTAACTATTCTGGCCTTGAACAAGAGGCAGATGCCCCCACCCACATCCTGATCCCAACCCACTTTCTCAGCCAAGTGTCTTCATTGCGGGTCATGCTCAAGACCCTGCATAATTACAAAAAAATTGGATGTATTGTGAAGCAGTCTGCATCAAACGGCAGGTAGTACACCCAGATAGGTGTGCAAAATGTGCAATTATAACGTGTCTGTAGTGGCACATGGTGGGAATAGCCTAATTATCTATATGATGAAATGTGAAGCATTATTACAAAGAATGAGGACATTCTCTGAATGGATTTGGAACTCTGTTCAAAGCTTTGTTGCACAAAAAAAAGCGAGATACAGAACAGAGTATATTGTGTGCTCTCAAAAATGTCATATTTAAAAGATATAAAGACAGAACAAGAGGCACCTGGATGGCTTAGTTGGTTGAGCGTCCGACTCTTGATCTTGGCTCAGGTCTTGATCTCATGGTCATGAGTTCAAGCCCCACCTTGGGCTCTGCACTGGGCCTGAGGCCTACTTAAAAGAAAAAAAAAAAAAGAGGGTCGCCTGGGTGGCTCAGGGATTGAGTGTCTGCCTTAGGGTGAGGTTGTGATCCTGGGACTACATTGGGCTCCCTGCATGGAACCTGCTTCTTCCTCTGCCTGTGTCTCTGCTTCTCTCTCCCTGTATCTCTCATGAATAAATAAATAAATAAATAAATAAATAAATAAATAAATAAATAAATTTTTAAAAGAAAAGAACATACTGAAGGTTGATGGAGGAGGGTGGAGGATGGACTAGATAAGTGGTGGGCATTAAGGAGGGCATTTGTGATGAGCGCTGGAGATGGTATGTAAGTGATGAGTCACTGAATTCTACTCCTGAAACCAATATTGCACTATGTTGACTAATTAGAACTTAAATACAAATTTGAAGGAAAAACAAAAAAGAGGTACATAAAATATGCATATATATATATATCACTCACATATCTATGCTTATATATACTTAGAATATCTCCAGAAGTACATACAATAAATTGATAGCAGCAGGTGCCCTGGCAGGGGGAACTAGATGCTAACAGAGAACTGGAGAATTATTTAAACTTTTTAAAAATTATGAAATTTTCCCAGCATGCAAGAAAGTACAGAAAAATAATATAACAGATGCCCATGTACCCACCACCCAGGTTTCATAGATATTAAAATTGTATCATTTTTGCAGTGAATCTTAGCGTTGCAAGTACAGCCAGCACACCACCCCCATCCTCCTTCCTGCCCCTCTTTGAGTACTAAAGTTGATGTGTGTCATTCCAAATTAATGCCTTTTCTTAAAAGTTTTTAAATTCCAGTTAACACACAGTGTAATATTAGTCTCAGGTGTACAGTATAGTGATTCAGCATTTCCATACAGCCTTCCGGGTGTTCATCACGTGTGCTCCTTAATGCCCATCACTTCTTTCACCCATCCTCCCACCCACGTCCCCTCTGGTGACCATCTGTTTTCTATAGCTAATAGCTAAGAGCCTGTTTCTTGGTTTTCTTATCTCTTTTTTCCCCCCTTTGCTCCTTTGTTCTGTTTCTTAAATTCCACATATGAGTAAAACCATATGGTATTTGTCTTTCTCTGATTGGCTTATTTCAGTTAGCATTATACCCTCTAGCTCCATCCACATCATTGTAAAGTCAAGATTTCACTCTTTTTATAGCTGAGTAATATTCTATTCTATATATAGAGAGAATATATGTATATATAATCTGCTTTATCCATTCATCAGTTGGTGGCCAAACTGTCTCCATAGTTTGGCTATTGTAGATAAAGCCGCTATAAACATCAAGATGCACGTATCCCTTTGAATCATTATTTTTGTATCCTTTGGGTAAATTCCTAGTAATGCAATTGCTGAATCTTGGGTGGTTCTATTTTTGAGAATGCTCCATACTGTTTTTCACAGTGGCTGCACCAGTTTGCATTCCCACCAACAGTGCAGGGAGATTTCTTTTTCTTCACATCCTCGCCAACACAAGGATGTTGTTGTTTCTTGTGTTGTTGATTTTTGTCACTTTGATGGGTGTGAGGTGATATCTCATTATGGTTTTGATTTATATTTCCCTGATGATCAGTGATGTTGAGCAAAATGGATGAAAGACCTAAATGTGAGACCTGAAACCATAAAAACCCTAGAGGAGAGCACAGAAAGTGACCTCTTTGACATCAGCCAAAGCAACTTCTTTCTAGATATGTCTCCTGTGGCAAGGGAAACAAAGGCAAAAATAAACTCTTGGGACTTCATCAAAATAAAAAGCTTCTGCACAGAGAAGGAAACAACAAAACTAAAAGGCAACATATGGAATGAGAGAAAGTATTTGCAAATGATGTATCTGATAAAGGGTTAGTATCCAAAATATATAAAGAACTTACATAATTCAACACCCCAAAAAACAAATAATCCAATTTAAAAAAATGGGCAGAAAAAAAATGGGCAGAAGACATGAATAGACATTTTTCCAAAGAAGACATCCAGATGGCCAACAGACACATGAAAAGATGCAAATTTACTGTTAGTACATATATGTACTCATAAAAATATACAATGCTGTGTTGTAGTTATATTTTAAATATATATCATACTGTAACTTCCTTTAGCAACTTACTTTTTTAATCATTGTCTATTTTAGTACATGTAGATCTATTTTTTTCAAAGATTTTATTTATTTATTTATTCATGAGAGACAGAGACACAGGCAGAGGGAGAAGTAGGCTCCCTATGGGGAGCCTGATGCAGGACTCGATCCCAGGATCCCAGGATCACAACCTGAGCCAAAGGCAGACACTCAGCCACTGAGCCACCCAGGTGTCCCCTCATGTAAATCTATTTCATTGGTTTTTTACTACTGCACAGATTTCCATTGTGTGAATAAATCACAGCCTATTTATCCATTTTCCCACTAAAGATAGCAGATTTTTTTGACACTTTACCTTTTTAAAAAGCACTATTGAGTTATAATTGACATACAACACATGGCACATATTAAAGTATACAATTTGATAAGTTTTGAAATATTTACACACCCATGATGCCATCACTACAGTTGAAATAATGAGCATATCCATCACCTCTGAAAGTTCCTCCCCCTCCTTACCCTTCCACCCTGCCTGTGCCCAGACAACCACTGACCTGTTTCTGTCACAAAAGATTAATTTACATTTTCTCGAATTGTCTATAATGGAACCACAATATGCACTCTTATCTTTTTTATTTTTTATTTTTTTGGTCTGGCTTTTTTCACTCAGCATGATTTTGAGATTTGCCCATGTTGTCAGCATATCAACAGTTCATTCTTTTCATTCTCGAATAGCAAGACAAAATATGTAAAATGCTCAGAATGAGTCCTAGCATACAATAAGGGCTTAGTAAACAAAAGCTATTATTATAATAATATCAAATCCCTCTTGAATTTAAGAATCTATAAATACCATGCAATAATTTCGAAGCCCCGACTGCCAAAACAAAGGAACACAAGCAAAACTCTTCTGCTTCAAAAGGGGGCTTTACTTCAACTATACTAAAACAAAAATGTTTTGGTAAGAAAGTCTCCAACTTTCAAATAGGCAGTGACTCAGCCCAGCAGGTCAATTCATGGGGCTTGTGGGGGATATTTTACAGTTCACTCATCTGGCTAGCCCATCAAATGCCTCATTTCTCAAAATGAGACTTTCTTTTATAGAAGGAGGCACCTGCTTGATACTCTCTGCACTGCTCCTGTCTTTCATTTTTTCCAGCTCTGGGGTCTCCACCAAGTACTTTTCTAAATGCAGATCCAATACTCTCTTAAGAACAAGTAGGGCTTTGGGCACCTGGGTGGCTCAGTGGTTGAGCATCTGCCTTTGGCTCAGGTCAGTGATCCTGGGGTCCTGGGATTGAGTCCCACATCAGGCTCCCCACAGGGAGCCTGCTTCTCCCTCTGCCTGTGTCTCTACCCCCCTCCTCTCTCTCATGAATAAATAAATAAAATCTTTAAAAAAAAAAACAAATGGGTTGTGTTCCAAAGCATTCATATGGCTCACCAGTGTAGATAGCATGTGCTTTATGTAATGTTTATACTGTGCCAAATCTTGGGCTAAGGGTCTTACCCCTTTGGTTCATTTTACCCTCCCCATCCAATGAGACAGTGTCAGTAATGCCTTCATCTGCACTCAGCACAAAATCTGACAGTAATGACATGAACATTTTTTTTCCATGCAACAAGAAGTCTGAAGGTAGGCAGTTGCTAATACTAAATCAATGGCTCAATGGTATCAATGCTATAATATCTATTCTCTTAGCTGCTTCCTCACGGTGGCAGGATGACCACTGCTCTAGCCATCACATCTGCATTCCAAATGGAAAAAAATAAAAAGATGAAGGGGAGAGGTAGTGCCCAGGTCAGGAAATGACAGCTCTCCAGGATCCCCCAATGGCTTATGTGTGTGTCTTGCTATTTGAAACCTGGCCACCCCAGTTGGAAAGTGACTAAAAAGAAAGAACTTGCAAATGGTGTCCAACACAGATCTGATAGTCTCCATTTTTGCGAGATGAGAAAAATGAGGCTTACCGATGTTCAGTGACTTCCCTGAAAGTC
The DNA here is from genome assembly GCF_011100685.1 of Canis lupus familiaris. Classification (NCBI taxonomy): domain Eukaryota; kingdom Metazoa; phylum Chordata; class Mammalia; order Carnivora; family Canidae; genus Canis; species Canis lupus. The sequence continues at coordinate 36,109,151 of NC_049226.1, forward strand.
ACACAATGAGTTAATAGCCAAGCTATCTTATTTCATCGAGCTACAGCCGCCTTCTGCTTTGATAAGAAGACTGTAAGTCCCGCTTCTGGTTTTCCATAATAGAATGCCAACTTTGCTTCCATTCATCTGATATCTAGAGCACATGGATATCTTTCCCTTTGATAGTAAATAAAATAGGCCCTTCAGGTATTCATCGAGATGTCAGATTTCTATTGACTTCTCTCCAAAAGCTGCCCAGAGCACGGATTTAGAACACCGACACCTCACGTTGAGGAAGGCAGGGACCCATGCACATCCCATTCCCCCAGCTCCTGAAACCCCCACAAACCCACTGCATTGCTTTCGTTTCCTTTCCTGAGCTTCAATTTAATGATCCACCTTCAGGCTTTGTTGAGGGTCAGGATGATAAGAAATCATTTTAAGTAACTTTTAGATCTCCTGTGAAACCCATTTGAAGACCATGCCCATTCTGTACCCTGGTATTTCTTTTGTGAGTATCCATAATACATGCCCTTTAGAATTTCGTGCCTGGAAAAATTTTTTCATACCAACCGAGAGGTGGATTTGTTCCAGTAATCCAGAATGACATGGTTGCTGTAATTAAACACAGATTTAGCTCTGAGATTTCAGGTAGGGAATTCATAAAGAGCAGCATGCAATACATTTTTATTTGGTTACTATAATGGTGTCATCCTAGATGATGAGTCCAAATATGTTTCTTTTCCTGTATTGTTTTGGAATCTGTGTTTAGTCTCATAATTGGTGTGTTTCATATCCCTCCAAATACTTGAAGCCTATTCTCATTCTTTTAGAAAATACAAGTAATTTTTAAAACTAAAGGAATTTTCAGGGACCTATAGACAGGATGGTCTAGAAAGGGAAAAAGGAGAAGCTAAGAAATGGACTGAGTCATCAATGGGCTCATATTTGCAGCATCAAAAGAGGAGGTTCAAGATGATGTGCCTCACAATTTGGAATTCTCTTACCATCCACCTGTGATTTAAATTATTAGTTTAACAAATATTTGAGTGCTTAATTACACTAATTAGATAGGAGCTCAGGCATCTGAATCTTTGTGTAATACAGATCTCCATAAACTATTCATTAAAAGTTTAAGGTTGGACAGGACCAGAATAGATCTGATTAGACTGTCAACCTCAGAGGAGCATCATCACACTTACATCATTACAGATAGGCAGCTCTTGTCCACCTGCCTCACTGTCTTTCAAAAAGGAGATGACACAAAATGAAATCATGAAAAATTCGTCACCTCATGGGCAGAGCACTCTGCTCAGGATGAGTGAGAGTAGTTTCAGAGTATTAAAAAAATGGAATACTGCATACATTTCAGACAATGGAGAAACCATCCCATAAATTTTGGTACCTCCAAATTATGGAACACAATGCAGCAATTAAAATCATATTTTAGGAGGATATGTTATTATATAATGATATTTACAAAACTTGGATTGAATCATTCTTCAACCTTTTGGTTAAGATCAAGTGTACAATACTTGGATTGAAAACATATATATATGAGCATAATATGCAATATAACTCTGATTTTGTAAAGGGAAAATTGAACAGAGTGAATAGACTATGTTGAAATGCACCAAAATATTGAAACTAATAGCTTCTGTGAGGTGATTGAATCCCAGATAATTTTCATTTTCATCATTATGATTTTCTGTGTTTATTAATCTTTAGATAATGAATATGTGTTCTTTTTACAATCATACAGAGGACATTCTATTTGGAAAGAATAAATGCAAAGCCCTTCCAATATAATGGAAAAGTCTTAACACATGAGAAACTAGATAATGTGGACGGGAAATATTTCCAAGAAAAGGAACATCACTACAAAGTCAGACATGATTAATTACTAATGATCTCTGTCAAAAGTGTGGTCAGGCAGTGAGTTCTCCAAACTGGGCATTTTTCAAGGGCAGAAGCCGTGTTGTGAAAATGTTCAAGTGGCTCGCAGTACCAGCTACCCCAGGTGGCCCAGGTTAGAGTCCTGGCTTGACCATTCAGTAGCTGTAACACCCCGAATAGAGCCCTGGATTTTCTCTAAGCCTCAGTTTTCTCATTTGTTAAAAGATTTTTAATACATGGCAGGGCTGCTCAGTGATACATGCATATCACTAACTCCGTAGAGTACCAGGTCTTTAGTGATGCACCACAAGTGAATGGACACCCTGCTCTGAGTTCAAAGACCTGATGAATCTATAGGCTGGGAATGGCCAGGGTAGCCTTAGACAGGGACTGCGGTGTGAAGGCATCCAAAGGCTCTCTCCCTGAGAGAAGCACTAGAATCAGGATCTACAGACCTGGATCCTAATTCCCACAAGGCTGGCAACCTTCCTCAGTGTCAGTGTCTGTTTTCTTAGTTACAAAATCATGATAATATATCTCTCTTTGCCATTCATGGGTTTTGTTATAAAGTTCATTCATTTGTTAATAAGTATCTTTCAGACACCCTACTGTGTGCTAGGTAATGTTCTAGTACATTTCTCTGCGGTTCCAGAAGAAGATCCCTGTCCTCGTGGAATTTATAGTGTGGAGGGGGTAACATAATACATAAGATGAATACATAGCATTTTAAGTGAAATTTTAAAATGAAGCAGGCACAGGGAGTGGAGGTTAATTTTAGCCCTTGTGTAGGGCAGGGCTCATTGAGAAATGGCATTTGAGCAAATAAATGCCTGATGGAAGTGAGAGAATAAGCTGTGCTGGCCTTTGGGAGAAAGGATTGTAGGCAGAGGCATCAGCCAGAGCGAAGGCCCCGTGGCAGCAAGTGTATGAGAGCAGGACTGCTTGAGCAGAGAATGGACAGGGGTGCATCGGAGAGAAAAACAGAGACGCAAGATTTGGGGACATGAGCAGACTGGCTCTTGCCCCAGGTGAGATAGAATGCCCCAGGTGAGTTTTAAGCAGGAGACTGAGGTATGAGCTGATTTACATCTTACTATTGTACTCCTGTCTGCTGTTTTGAGACTATTATAGAGTAAAGGGATCCAGGGCGAAAGCAAGGAGGTCATTTGGGAGGATGTTGTACCTAGCAGGTGGGAGCCAACGGGCAAAGGGTGGTCACGGTGGGGACAGTGAAACAAGAACAGATGGGAACCCACTTTGAAACTGAAATTGCTCTTTGAGTGTATGATGATGCTGAAATATTGCAGAAGGAGTGATATGAATTAAAGCAGAGGGCCACTAGTGCAGGACATGGCCACAGGCTGAGGGCCAGGCCAGTCCATACGGAGAAGTTCAGTAAGTTGGAGCCGATGGGGGTGCCTGGGTGGCTCAGTCAGTTAAACGTCCAGCTCTTTTTTTTTTATAATGTTTTATTTATTTATTCATGAGAGACAGAGAGAGGCGAGAGACACGCAGAGACACCTGCAGAGGGAGAAGCAGGCCCCATGCAGAGAGCCCAACATGGGACTTGATCCCGGGTCTCCAGGATCAGGCCCTGGGCTGAAGACAGCACTAAACTGCTGAGCCACCGAGGCTGCCCAGCATCCAGCTCTTGCTCTTGGCTCAGGTCGTGATCTCAGAGTCCTGAGATCGAGTCCTACATCAGGCTCTACACTCACCAGGGAGTCTGCTTGAGATTCTCTTTCTCCCTCTCTTTCCACCTCTCCCCCAACTCGTGCTTGTGCTCACTCACTTCCTCTAAATAGTAAATAACTAAATATGTTTTTTTAAAAGATGGAGCGGGTGAACTCTGGGCCAGGAATGGGCTTGACTCTCAGGCCTTGTTTACAACAATGCAGGACCCAGAAGTGCAGGGGGAAAATCATGATCCTTTACACTTCTCATGTGTTGAGTGCCTTCACCAGCATGTTTGCTAAAACTGAAATCCACTTCTGTTTCTCCAGTTCTGTCTGTTAACGATCACTGAACCCCCATTTCATCCAAGATGTAACTTGGGGCAGAGCTTGGCCACCTATAGGGATAAAAATTTGGATGTCTTTCCTGAAAGGGTCTTCCCTCCCTGGAGGACTCCACATGATCCTTTTGGGATGATCCACCACATTCCAAGCCCACTTCTTGCTAACTGACATGCTTTTCTCCTCAATAATCCTTTAGAAGCATAAAGAGCTTAATCAACCCAAATTATAGGGGTCTGCTTCATTCCAGGGGTTGATTTGAATATCACTGCTTTGGGGGAGGGGGAAAAGAAAACAAGTCTCCCTAAGAAGAGAATTTCCTCCTAGAAGGACTGTTCTCAAAAACATGTCCTTGGCAGCCCATTAATTATATTTCATTTTGACAGATCTCATATATAGTTGTTATATCTTTAGGGGGGAAAAGGTGTTGGGTGATTAATTGGTTGATAGTGTATGTTAATTGATGCTAATTAAATTTAAATCTAATTCATATTTGAAACACTTAATTTAACTCAGGACCAGAAAATTAGAATATTCAAGCTTCTTGAAGGGACTTGTCTTCCTATCTGTCACCTCCAAATGTCTATTGACACTTTCTCCTTGTTTACAAACTTGTTTTTCAAAAGAAGGAATCAGATGGTTCTTAGAGCTTCCAGCTGTAATAAGAAGTGTCGGTTCTTTTTTTTTTTTTTAAAGATTTATTTATTTATTTATTCATGATAGAGAGAGAGCACAGGAGGAGGGAGAAGCAGGCTCCATGCTGGGAGTCCGACATGGGACTCGATCCCGGGACTCCAGGATCGCGTCCTGGGCCAAAGCCAGGCACTAAACCACTGAGCCACCCAGGGATCCCCGAAGTGTCAGTTCTTGCAAGCCATATTTAATTGCTTTATTGGGGGAAAAAAAAGTACATATATCTCCACTCCATCACTCAAGGTTGTCCTAAACAAGTCCTGTCAGGCTGGACAGCGGTGCTGTTTGAAGAAAAAATTCTAGAAGACAGTCTGTAGCTAAGTCTCCAGAAAGGCACTGAGATGCTCTGCTAGGAGCCTGATAACCCAAAGGCAGTGGAGGAGCCCTTTGCAATGCTGGAAAGCTTCTGGGAAATTCTCTGGGGTGGCTATTCCCATTCCCTGTCAGGGAGGTGAATTCTCCGGGAACTCTGCTGACAAACTGTCCAGTAGCCCCCAGGTCTTATCCCCCAGGCATGGAAAGGGCCTCCACCCACCCTGCTATGGGAGCCACAGCTTCTGTGCCCCCATGTTGTCATAGCTAGAGAAGCCGGCTCTAGCCAGGACATGTGTGTGTGTAGATTTCCCTGAGACTAGAGTACCAGGTAGAGACTGAAGGTTTCCTCTGTTTCTACTCTATAAGCAAACCTGGGGACCACAGCAAGTAAGGTAAGTGGAGTGTGGGCTCTGTAACATATATGCTCTGGACCTGTGTCCTGGCTTCACCTTAGAAAAGTACCTTGTACTTTTGGGCATCAAGTGTCCTCATCTGTAAAATGGGATGATACTACTAATCTTGTGCTGACATTGCAAGGATTAAATGAGATCATACGCATTTGTAAATGAGATCGTACCTGACACAGGGCACACAGCCAGGTGTTGAACGCCTGGGTGATGCAGTCGCCCTTACTACTAGCTGATTCCAGGTGATTCCCAGCTTCACCTCTGTTCCCATAGAATGGTCTGGATCTGGTAGTGACTGCTGCTGTCTGCAGGCAAGTGCATGCTGTGTCATTGTCAACCTGCCCTTGACACCTGTTCTGTCTCAGTGCTGACATCTGAGGTTGGGACCTCCCTCCCTCAATAACTGACTCATCTCTTCAGCTGTCCTGGAAAAGCCTCTAGAGAAGAAGGCTGGAAGAAATTATGGCCCCCCAGGCAACAAGAAGCTTATCTATTTCATTGATGACATGAACATGCCCGAGGTGGATGCCTATGGGACCGTGCAGCCCCACACCATCATCAGGCAGCATTTGGACTATGGCCACTGGTAAGAACACCCATACAAAAGGACTGGGGCCCATGGGGCGGTGGGGGGAGGCCTAAGGCAGTGCCGAAGGCTGTTCCCCTGGATGCACAGACCACAGCTGAGTGCTGGTGCTAAATGAGAATCCCCATGGCAAACCTCGTTCCTCACGAAATTCTGTTTCTGGGGTGTTCTTTCAGACAGGGGTCTTAATGCCCACATAGGAAGTGTGGTCGAGGAAGATCCTGAGCACTTCCCGCCCCCCAAAAAAATGCCTACTTTCTTTTTCAACATTCATCTCAAAAGTTGCATTCTCTAAACCCCCAAAGCAGAGCTAACCACTCCTGTCCCCCCCTCCCCCCACTGTGGTCCTATAGCTCTGAACATGTACGCAGGTGCTAACAGCTCACACCCTGTGTAGTGCACATGTGCCTACATGCCTTCACAGCCTTTGTCTCTTTCAGAACAACTCACAGGGTGTGAGTTGGGGTGTCTCACGCTCTTCATTTCCCCCCTACCCCTTAGTCCATCCTTATGGCTTCTTTATCTTACGCTACTTCCGTAGATGTTGGATCCCTCAGGACTTTGGCCCAGGCTCTTGTCCTTTTTCATTCTCTACCAATGGATCTAGATTTTTTTTTTTAACTACCCAAACAAGTGAATGATAGGACACATCCGTCCTCACTTTGACAAGGCACTCACCTGCCTGGGCCCTCACCCACCTCTCACCATGGTTTCTGACTGTTCCAGGTATGATCGGAATAAGCTGTCCCTGAAGGAGATCAGGAATGTGCAGTATGTCTCCTGTATGAATCCCACTGCAGGCAGCTTCACCATCAACCCACGGCTTCAGGTATGGGAGGAACCATGGTACCCAAATCTTAAATAAATTCTACCTCGCCAGAGCTGATATCACTCAATGATAAGTAATAACTGTCCCTTCACCCATCCAGCCTCTTAAAGTGGCAAATCATACAGGATGCTGATTTGCATTTCTAGAGAGACAAAGACCCTCCTAGACCTGTGAAGGTTTTTGAGCTGGAAGGGGCCATGGAGCCCACCTGATTTAGCCCATTCTTCAGAGTAGAAAACCTTCAGTGAGATGAAATGACTCTCCTGCGGTCATATGGATCTTAAGTATCAAATACTGGTTGGGACTCAGATGCTCTGAGTTCCAGCTCCGTTCTCTTCCTACTACCTATTGGCATCTTCAACAGAAGGCCCAAAGCCCATCACTCCCCCAATCATTTAGGTTCAACCTTTGTTTTGGTTCAGTGTGAGGAGTGTGACCAGAATATAGAACCCCAAGCCCTTATAAGAATTATTTGCTGTTTTACCCAAATGCCCAAAAGTTGATTCTGACTCTAACTCACATGCCTGTTCCCTTGCGCAGCGCCACTTCAGTATACTTGCCCTCTCCTTCCCGGGACCAGATGCCCTGGCATCCATCTACGGCACCATCCTGACTCAGCATCTAATGCTTGGGCGCTTCCCAGTGTCCCTGCAGAAATCTAGCCCCCAGCTCATCAGCCTGGCCCTGACCTTCCACCAGAAAATCGCCACCACGTTCCTACCCACAGCGATCAAATTCCACTACGTTTTCAACCTCAGAGACTTTGCCAACATTTTCCAGGTGAGTCCATCTGCTCCAAGATGCCCCAGAAGGCTTAGTGATGATCCAGTCCCTTCCATTCTTAGTAAAACAATAGTCAACACCAAACCCTCAGGCAAAGGCACAGTTCACATGGATCTGTGAGCATCATAAACAGGTAAACAGGATGCCATGGGATCCGAGAGGAAGGACATTGGCCAGGTAGAGTTCTGTTTGCCATTGACATCATTTCCCAGGGCGTGTTTCTGAGTTGGTTCGTTTGAGTCGGAGAAGGCTCAACATCTTGAACAAAATGTTATATAATGACTCCAGCGTGCATAAGAAGGAACGCCAAGAGAAAACTACTTTGCAGGCCCTGGCTTTATATCCATTGTTCTTGGGATCAAAAAGAATGTCCTCTGAATCTTTCAGGATAGATCCACTTCCAGAAAAAAGCCATGTCGTAATACTCTTAAGATACTATCTGCCAGCCCCTGGGAAGCCTCTGTTTTAAAATTCCAGGTTCCTTTCCAGGCCACAGCCATTCAAGATGCTTCCAGCTGCTCTTCTGAATAGTGATGGTCTGTCTGCCAGTTGCTTTCCATTGCTTGACCCTTTGCTGTCAAAACATCCTGATGGCAATGCAGCAAAGTCCGACTCCCTCTTCCTGTTGGTCAGGTACACCATCGTCACAGGGTGGAGTCCACAGCTTTCCCATCCTGGACAAGAATCTGCTGAAACTGCTTTTCAGAGAGACTCCTCCCCAAGATAGCCCTGAACTATAGCGATAGAGGAGGCATGCCTCTTACATCAATCAGAGGCTGCACCTGTAGGGAAATGACAGTCACAGTGATTGGGGGGTGAGGCATGACCTTCCATAGGGAGTATTTGGAATTAATTTCCCAGGGCACTAAATGTGCAGGTAGGATTCTGGGGAAGCTCAGATTAGCAAAGGTCCAGACCCGGAGGGCATAGAGTCTGCATGGTCCAGCCAGGACTTTGGGTTGTAAAATGCAGAAATCTCCTAAACATGAGTTCAGAGATCTAGCAACTGTGCTCCAGAATGGCCGATCCTAAAGGTAGAGACACTAAGCCCCACATGAGGGCAGGTCTTTGAGAACACCCCTAAACTGGCTCAGGAAAGCCCTCCCAGTCATGGACCTCATAAACATTAACTGCTCAAAATGAGGGGACACAGGACCCCCCAGGGATTCTATATATTTTCCTGAGAGCATACAGCTAGCAGGTGAAGAATGGGAACAAGAATCTGGGTCTTTGGGTTCATGGCCAGGCCCTCTATCTTCCACACCATTCTGTCCCTCTCATCTGCACTTCTGAGGAGGAGAACAAGTATAAGATAGTTAAGGTAGCAAAAAGACTCCCTGCAAGCCTGTGAAGCCTGCAGATTGTAGCCGTGAGGCCAGGACGATAACAAAGCTTGTGCATGCCCACTCTCATTTCTCATATGTTAAATATTAATTGAGAAAGACCTTTTTATCACACACCCCCTCCCTTAAATCTCACTGCAGCTTGGTGAGGTGGGGGTGTCACCCTCTACATTTCCCAAATGCAGAAAAGGGAGTTAACATCATTGGATCAAATCCACATTGCTCATAGGGCAGAAGCTGAAGTGGGGAGGGCATTAAGTCTCTTTTACCAGAAGCACGCAGCTCCTACCTGGACAGACACCTTGTCACCTGCACCCTCTGAGATGTATACTCATGTCAACACTTTGGGATGCATATTATTATCCAAATTTAAGGTAGGCTCAGGGAAGTCACCAGCTGGATGACAGCATGAATGGTCATGAAGACGGAAAGGTATAGACAATGTCTATACCAATCAATAGCAAGCATCCAGCTCAGTGGGAATGGAGAGTCCGGTGGAGGGGGTCGCTGAGAGGGGAGACTGGAAAGATTATTTGAGGCCACAGTGGGCCCTCACAAAGTCTGACACTGGTCTGTAATGATAGCTAGCTTTTACTGAGCGCAGTCCTAGACCTTGCACGTCTAGTAGCTAATAATCCTCGGAATAATTGTGCAGGGTCAAAAACCAATGATTTCCAACTTGGAAATGACAACATTATGCCATAGACACACTGAGTACCTTGAATATGATCACATAAGTGATAAACAGCAGCACTGACATCCAAAGCTAGAATGTTCCACTCTACGCTGCAGGGAATTGAGCGGCAAAGGCTCTCTGAGGAAGGACGGCTCTATTCCAGCCTTGTTTTTGTTTTTAATTTTTTTCATTAAAGTGTAGTTGACATGCCATATTATTTTATTAGTTTCAAGTGTAGAACACAGTGATTCAGCTTTTATATACATTACAAAATGCTCACCGTGATATTCCAACCTTGTTTCAGTGGCGACCCTGCAATGTCAAGGGAGAGCCAGGAAGGGAGGTATTGGCATGGAGGGAGGTCTCTTGTTCACCCTGAGCACCATGTGCCATCCAGGCCTCGCTGCAGCCTGCCAGCTGTCAGCCACCTGCCACAACGGTGGGAAAGTGCATCCCCCACTGGAGCCCCTGCCTCCCTGCAACCACACGGCCCACCACCCTTCTCCAGAGGGAGTTTCAGGCTTACAGCTTGACCATGGCCTCCGCTGCCTGCCTCCCTGCCTACTTGTCTGAAGTCCTGATGGAAGCACTGAGGGGGGTAGTTGAATGCCTGCTGGAAGACAGGCATTGCCTAGAGAACAAGCTGCTTTCCTTTACCCGGCTTGACTCGAGGCTCAGTAATTCAGACCTTCTCCATACATCCCTCACTGTCCTGATCAGGACACAATCTGATAGAGCTCCGAGTAGCAGAATTTATTAACCGCTCCCATCTCCATGCAACTCGTAACCAAGGTGATGCAGAGTTTTTGCTTGACGTGCTCACATCGACTCAGTCCTTAACTGAGCATTTGGCTTTCCCCAGGTTACAAACTCCAAGTCATAGCACACCTCACGGTGTCAGGGTTCCAAGAAGTCAGGGTTCCTGGATGGTACTTCTTCCTACCCACTGCATCTCGTACATGCCTGACACCTAGGAGAGTGAGAACAAGGGAGGCTGAGATATGGGTGTGGATCGGGCCACAGGGACCTAATGGAATTTCTTTTTGAAAAATAAACTTTTATCGAGTGTAACATACATATAGGAAAGTACACAAGTCATAAGCTCACAGCTTGGTTAATTATCACAAAGTCATCCCACCTACTTAGCCACGAGAAATAAAATAAGATCTTCAGATCAAGAAATAGAACATTCCCATATCCCTAAAGCTCTCTCTCTCTTCTTTCCCCCTTTCATCTGTGTTTTTTCTTTTTTCTTTTTTTCTCCCCTCCAAGAGGTAAATACTACCTGGATTTCTAACACCCTAAGTTCTTTGGGCCTATTTTTGGATGTTATCAGAATGGAATTCCATGACAAATATTATTTTGTAACTTCGTTCAATATGATGTTTATACTTACATATACAATCATGTTAAATTGGTTAAATAAATACTGGTGATAATAATTTCTTTCTTTCCAATCCTTTAATCTTATAATTTCTTTTTCTTGCCTTATTGTGCCGGCTATGACTGCCAATGCAAGGTTGAAGAGAAGTCATGAGAGTGGCCTTTTGCTGGGTTCCTAATTTTAGGGGGAAGAGCTTTTAATAGTTGACCATTAAGAGTGATGCTTACTTTTTGTGGATGCTCTTTGCCAGATTAATAAAATTTCTACCAGTTTATAGTCTCCTAAGAATTTTAACTCTGAATGTATGCTGAAACTTAACAAACGATTTTTCTGTAGCTCTTAAAATAATTATATAATTTTTTTCTCATTGTTTCTGGAAATGTGATAAATTACAGTATTTTTGAATCTTAGATCACCCTTGCATTCCTATGATCAACCTAACTTAATTGCTGCATGTTGAGCTTTTTATATTTTGCTAGATTCCATTTGCTATTTTTTAATATACTTTTTGCACCTCAGTTAATAAGATTGTCCTATAATTTTCCTTTCCTCATAGAATGCTTTGGAAAGTGGTCTTTCTTTTCCTACTCTCTGGAAGACTTTGTAAAACATTCTTTTTTTTTTTTATGATAGTCACAGAGAGAGAGAGAGAGAGAGGCAGAGACATAGGCAGAGGGAGAAGCAGGCTCCATGTACCGGGAGCCCGACGTGGGATTCGATCCCGGGTCTCCAGGATCGTGCTCTGGGCCAAAGGCAGGCACCAAACTGCTGTGCCACCCAGGAATCCCTTTGTAAAACATTCTTAAATGTCAGAAGAATTTACTGCTGAAACCATCTGGAGTTTTTTTGTGGAAGAGCTTAAGTTATGAGTTTAATTTCTTTTGTACACATTAGACAATTCAGATTTTCTATTTCTCCATGTCATTTGTGATGTTATTGATGTTCTTAATTTTTAATTTATTGGCATACAATCATTTATAACATCCTGTGATTATCTTTTAGATGCTTGTGTGTCTGACATTATGTCCTCTTATTGGATATTATTTGTGCCATTTCTGATTTTTTCTTTTTCTCTTTTTATCAGCCTTACTATGGAATTATCAATTGTGCTAATCTTTTCAAAGACACTGAAAAGTATATCAATATTATAAGATTTTTTAGCTTTATTTGCTGTCTCTATTTGATATCCGCTTTTATATTATTAATAATCATTCTCTTCTTTATAATCTCTCTACACTTTTAGGGTTGTGGTTCTCCTTTTTCTAACTTCTTGACATGGCTACTTGTGTCATCAATCATCAGCCTTTCAGCTCTTCTAAAATATTCATTTTAAGGCTATGACTTTATCACTAACTGTGCCCTACACTCTACTATGCAAACTTTTATATGTTGTATTTTTATTATCATTCACTCCACAATATTCCTTAATTCCCCCTATGATTTCTCCTTTAACCCATGGGATATTTGGAAGTATATTGCTCTATTTTTTTAAATTGAGAGATTTTCTAGTTCTCTTTCTCTTGTTGATGCTCAGCTTAATTCCACTGTTGTCAGAAAATATACTCAATTACTTTATTCCTTTGAAATTTGTTGAGATCCATGTTATGTCCCAAGATCTGACCAATGTGCACTTCTTAAATAGGGCATTCTTCAAATGCTGAGTGTAGTTGAATCAACATGTCAATTAAGTCAAGCTTGTAAATCATGCCATTGAAATATTTTACATCATTACTGATTTTTTTTTTTTGACTACTTGTTCTGTCAGTTTCTAAGAAAGAATATGCTGAAACCTCCCACTGCATTTGTGGACATGTCCATTCTTCCTTTTGTTTATGTCATATTTGCTTTATGTATTTTGAAACTATGTTATTAGGGGCACACACATTTTGAATTAGTATATCTTCCTAATGGACTGACCTTTTTCTTATTAAATATACTTGTTTATTTCTACACTTGATCTTAGCCAAAAGGCCGAGAAATGATTATACTTTTTTATTTCTAAAACTGGCTCTTGCTTCAAAGTCAGTTTTGTGGAGCTATGTGGCTATTCCACATTATTTTAGTCAGTATCTTCATGCTCTATTTTTTCCAATTCCTTCATGCTATAGTGTTTTCCAATTTCTTATTTCAGCCTCTTCTTTCTTATGTTTAAGGTATATCTCCTATAAGCAACATATAGTTGGATTTTTAAAATCTTGCCTAATAATCATAGTCTTTTAATTAAAATATTTAGTTCATTTATATTTGATGTTATTTTATATAATATATTTAGGATTAAATCTACTTCATACTATTTGTTTTCAGTATGTTCTACCATACTCTATGTTTCCTTTCCTCTCATGTTTTGTATTGCATCAAACTAGTCATTTTTTATTCTTTTATTTTCTCCCTCTTTTAGCATACATCTTAGCATTCATCTAATGGTTACCAAATGCATCATTTTATCCCTTTTTCTTTTATAAATTAGTACATTCTCAATTGCCATATATTGCAGGGGTCTTAGAATAATTTTATTCTATTGTTACTTTTAAAATTCAATGTATATTGAAACTTAAGCTATAAATACAATGCACTATTATATATATAATTATATGTGTATTAAATTATAATACACTAATATTTCTGTCTTAGTCAATATTTATGTTTTAAAGATTTTATTTATTTGAGACAGAGAGAGCACTAAAGAGAGCAAGTGCAAGCTGGCAGCAGAGGCAAAGGGGGAAGCAGGCTCCCCGCTGAGCAGAGAGCCCGATGCAGGACCTGATCCCAGGATCCTGGGATCATGACCTGAGCTGAAGGCAAATGCTTAACTGACTAAGCCATCCAGGTGCCCAAATCAATATTTACTTAGGTTTGCTCACATATTACTCTTCTCATTGTTCTTATTCCTGTTGCATTTCTGATTCTTCCATTTGGAATCATTTTCATTCTGCCTGAAGAACTCCTTTAGTGTAGCTTCTATCTACCAGAAAATAATCTCTCAGTTTTTGTTTAACTGAAAGTATATTTGTTTCTTATTTTTTTTAAAGAATTTTGGGAAGAGGGTTTAGCAGCAAGGTTGCTAGTCTAGGTCGGCAGCTATTTCTTTCAGTATTTTGAAGGTGTCCTTTTATTGTCCTCTGGTTTCCATTGTTTCTGTTGAGAAATTCTCAAGTCTTACTGTTCCTTTGATGCAGTACACACATTTTTTCTTTTACTTCTTTACTTTTAAGATTTGGTTTGTCTTTGATTTTCAGAAATTTCACTATTATGCCCAAGATGTGCTATTTTTGTATTTATCCTGCTTAGTGTTTATAACACTTTTGAATCTGGGTGGATATCTTTTCAGTTGCCTTTTCCCCCCCAGTTTTAGAGAAGTCCCAGCCAATATCTTTCCAAATATTCCTTCTGCTTCACTCTCTTCTTCTAGTATTCTAATACATGTATATGAGAACTTTTCACTGTGTCTTATATGTCCCTTATGCTGTTTCTTTTTTTTCTATTTGTGATTCAAGCTGAATATTTTGTGCTACTCTCTCTTCCTGTAAACTAATTCTATTTTCAGCTCTGTCTATTCTGCTGTTAACCCCACTGATTAGTTCTTAATTTCAGTAACTGTAATTAGGATAATTTTTAATTTGAGAATTTCCATTTGATTAATTTTTAAGGACTCCAGTTTTCTGATGAAATTCTTTACTTGATGTCCTCTAATATCTTGGTCATTTTAATCATAGTTTTGTTAAAGTTTATGTCTGATAACTCCAATACCTAGATCTCCTGTGGGTCAGTTTTTTCTTGATTTGGTTGTATCTTCTGGTACTCCCAGTAATTTTTGTTTGCTTGCCAGACATGAGGAGTTTTTAAATGTGCAGATAATTTGAGTGTTTGGATGATGCTGTTCTCTTTCAGAGATTACATACTTCTGCCTCTGCTTCTGGTAAGCAGTTACCAGGGGTTGAGGAAATTGAAATTGGGCTCCAGTTTCTGTGAGGACAAAATAGATTTGTGATTCACTCATACTCTTGGCGTATAACCATTTGAGGGGTTCCCTTGGGGTTTTTCAAGATAGCCCCCTTTTTGATAATTGTAATTCACATTACATTTTGTCTGTTCTCTTTAAAGGGCATCCTGTTCTCCTCAGTGGAATGTGTAAAATCCACACAGGACCTAGTAAAGCTCTATCTGCATGAATCAAATCGAGTTTATCGGGATAAGATGGTGGAAGAAAAGGACTTTGATCTTTTTGATAAAATCCAGACAGAAGTGGTCAAGAAAATTTATGATGTGAGTATTACCCTGCCAATTTTTTTTTTACATTTGAAAATAATTATTATGCAGATAATCACCCAAATGATAAAATCTAGCTCATGAAATGGAGGGGTAAATTACAGATTAGATTAGGGAAAGAAAATCTATCATTATTTTGCTGAGGTGAAAAATGCTAGGGGGGCTCCCTGGGTGGCTCAGCAGTTTAGCGCCTGCCTTTGGCCTAAGGTGTGATCCTGGAGTCCTGGAATCGAGTCCCAGATCAGGCTTCCTGCATGGAGCCTGCTTCTCTCTCTGCCTGTGTCTCTGCCTCTCTCTCTCTCTCTCTCTGGGTCTCTCATGAATAAATAAATAAAATCTTAAGAAAAAAAAAAAGAAAAATGCTAAGACAAGTAAAAGCACCAATTAATCATAAGATCTCAGGGTTAAGAAGGTCTGTGGGGATCATCTGATCCAATTCCTCATTATTTTTTTAAAGATTTATTTATTTATTTATTCATGAGAGACATAGAGGCAGAGATATAGGCAGAGGAAGAAGAAGCAGGCTCCCTGCAAGGAGCCTGATAAAGGACTTGACCCCAGGACCGCAGGATCACAACCTGAGCCAAAGCCAGAGGCTCAACCACTGAGCCACCCAGGCACCCTGCAATTCCTCAATATATACTGACTCCTTTTGGTAACATCTCTCAGATTGGTCATTCCAGTGGACACTCCAATGTCCTTGAAATTGCCCACCCTCATCTTTCCTAAGGGTTCCATTTTGGAGCTATTCGTGACTGGAAATTTGGAACAATTTTGAAATTTGGAAACTTTTGAACAATTTTAAAGGCTGGAACTTTTTTCTAATAGTGATCTAAAATTTATTTCCTTGCCCAGTAATTTTAGGTCTACATGAAAAACTTTCACATATTTTAAGACCATTTGCCTTGTCCTTCCTAGGTCTTCTTTTCTTCAGACCAAATAGCCTCTGTTTTTTTAGCCAGTTCTGATATCACTTGTTTTAAAACCCAGAGAAATTTGCTATCATTTTGATTGCTTTTCCATTAGTTCCCCAATCTGAAATCATGGTGTCTGACTTTCATTACACAACCTAACTGGGGTCTGACAAAAAGCAAGATCATCATTGCCTCTTATATATACTATAATTTTGTTACCATTTCCCAAAATTGCCCTACTAACTCGTTGCACTACAATATACTTCTTGAAAAGAAAATATCCATGATAAAATAAATTGAGAAATATTTCATATTCTACCCATCCCTTGGGAATTCACAGTGTTTTCAGCACATTAAAGCCCTAAAAATCTTGAATAACCCTAATTCATTTATCATTTCTCAAATGTATGAAACCCAAAAACTCTTTTCCCTTGATAAAACCTATTAATAATTTGCAGAACAAATATTCCATATGCCTTGGGAAGCACTGATACATTAACACAGCCTAAGATCATATTACACTTCTTTGTGTCAAAATTACCCCACAACTAGCACTGAGCTTTCCAAAAGTTGGCCAAACCTCCATGTTTTCCACACATACCACTTGTCCTCTCTTGAACTTAGAAATAATTAAAACTTTTATTTAAATGCATGATGTTGTCCCAATGCTCACCTTGCTAGGTCTCACTCCATATTTTTTTCTGATACCATCCTGTGTCTACCTGTGAAGATATTTACAGTCCATCCCAACCTACATGACAGCCTTCTGGATGTATTTCTGGATGGACAGCATTTCTTTTTAAAGATTTATTTATTTCAGAGACAGAGAGAGAGGGCATGAGCAGGAGGATCAGAGAGAGAGAATCCCAAGCAGACTCAACACTGAGCATGGAGCCTGATGCAGGGCTCAATCTCACCACCATGAGATCATGACATGAGCCAAAATCCAGAGTCAGACACCCAACCGACTGCACTACCAGGCACCCCTTGGCAGCACTTTTAAGTAACATCTCAATCTGCTCTTTATTAGTATGAACACCCTGAAATTCCTCCACTTATCATTTTTCTCTGCCCCAATGTTAAGTACTCCCACATCTTAGATGCCCTATGAGCATTGTAGAATTTGCCAACTCATTCATTCATTGTTAGATCTGCAAACGAACCTTGACTATCTTCTCCCATCTATCTGAGCTGGCAATTTAGAGTAACAACACTCAGCCTTTGAAATAGAGGTTCTATGTGCATTTGTATCCTAAGAACACATTCTTTTGATCATAGACCCAGATATAATTAATACTGACCTCATCCTTCCCCAACAATATTTGAAGTGCCAGCCGTAAGTACCTTTGACTGCATTGAATCTTGATATCGGTATTAAAGAAAAGTTGCCAAGTTTTCACCAAGGAAATGATACAATCCTGTTTCCACCACTAAATCTTAAAGTTCTCTGAGAAGTGGCCCTTGTATGATGTGGTGTCGCTATTAAGAAATCTTTGATTCATTGCACGGGTTGGTTTTCTGTCTCCCTCCTGCACAGCCTGGCTCTGATCATAAAATCTGAGACACGTTGTTTTGTTCATCAAAGAGTCTTTGTAGAGCAGGCTTTTCAGAACTATCTTCAGTCATTCCTCTGCTAGCTCATTAGTGTAAATTAAATTCTATCAGGACCCATTCCCAATATATTAGCCCATTTTCAAACTAGGTAAATGGATTCCCACATCACTTCCCCACATGCTTTCTGCAGCAAGCAAGAATGGATCTCTTGCCTTGCATTAAATCTTATCCAGGTCTCCAGACATTTATGGTTAATGTGTGGCAAAACCAGAATAGTTTAATGGCTTTCCATGGCCCTGAGATCACCTTCAAACTATATAACTCTTTGATATTTAACTCTTTCTATTTCATTCTTATAAACCAGATAGCAATCCTGGTCTGTCTATAGATAGGACTGTCATCCTTACTTACCCTCCATTAGGTTTGATGAATCTTGTCCCATGGGCTTACAGAGCTAACCCTACAGTGACTAATGCCCCTGCTGATAAATAGCATGTGGATTACTCTTTCCCAGGTGTCTCTCTCAGTCAGAACTTTGGAAGAAAAAATGGCAGATGGGGACAGTTGCTCATACTGGTATAAATTCCTACTTAGGCACTAGAAAACATGCTAGTTCTTGGACTTACTTCCTCTACCACTTTTCTTCCTTTTGAAGTCTCCAGGATTGGGTCTTTTAAAAAATATTTTATTTATTTATTCATGAGAGACACAGAGACATGGGCGGAGGGATAAGCAGGCTCCCTGTGGGGAGCCCCATGTGGGACTTGATCCCAGGACTCTGGGATCATGACCTGAACCAAAGGCCAACGCTCAACCTCTGAGCCACCCAAGTGCCCCCAGGATTGGGTCTTGATAAGTAAATAGTTCCTTTCTAAAGTAAAAAAGAGATTAGCTTTTGATCTCTTTGATACTTAGAGGGTGTATTCGTAGTAAAGAGACACAGACACCCTATCTCTTAAATTAATTGAGTTGTACTAGGTTTTTATTAAACATATTAAGGTCTGCCCTGTGGCAAGAATTAACACACATGGTTCATATATTTATGAAAATATTATATGTAGGGGGCTTTAGTGTGAATGTTTTCAGATTATCAGTATCCCCATAAACAAACCAGCCATCTAAGGATGGCTCATGACATGTTTTTTTTAGAAATCAAGTTCTATGGGATGAGCCATAGAACACTGACAGACACTGGCAGCCTATAGTGTCTATCTCACAGAAAAAAGAAAAGGATGTTATGATGCTGCTGTGGATTGGGAACCAAGACCTGTTGGAATGGTTGTGGAGGAGATGAGGCCATTGGGACATGGATCCCTTCACCCAGCAGTGGTGAAAGAGCCCTTGCTTAGGGAAATCTATCCGTATGTCCCCATCTGCTCCTCTATCCAGACATGGGCTCTTACTATGCATATGGGAAAAGTACCTTCCATTTCCCATCCTCAGCCTGCAAGGAATAACAAACATCACCCATGACTTCATGGAGCTAGTAAATGAATGTTAAACATCTACTTTTTAAGAGCTTCTCAGGAAAAAGGAAGTATTAGAAGCATCACTGATATTTAATTTGCAAGAAATGTTCAGAGAGAAAAAAGCAAATGAGGGTCTTCATTCTGTATGGAATCAGAATTGATTCAGCAGGGAGGATCCTTATGTCTGTGTTCCACCCCCAGGATATTGATGAGACTGTGGAGCAGACCCAAAGCCTGAACATGTATTGCCATTTTGCCAGTGGTATTGGTGAACCAAAGTACATGCCTGTTCAGTCGTGGGGACTTTTGACCCAAACTCTGGTGGAAGCCCTAGAGAACCACAATGAAGTCAACACAGTCATGGATCTGGTTCTCTTTGAGGATGCCATGCGCCATGTGTAAGTGTGCTTCTGTTCTTGCCTTTCCTCAACTGTCTCTTCTTCCCAACATCAGATGTCTTCTTCCCAATGTCAGATGTCCCAACCTTGATAAAACCAGGAAGGCAGAGCTGCTCCTGCCATGAAAATCAAGATGGCGACTCATAGAGCAGCAGTCACAGCTTCTACCACCGGCCCTGGGGGGCAGCAGGCTGCTGAACTGAGGCAGAACTGGATTTATTTCCCTGTCATTTACCATCACTAAGCATGACCACAGTGACACCAAGGGAAATTTTGAGATCATAAAAGAGATATCAGAACAGCTCAGGACCTGCATCCCTACCTCATACGAGTCTGAGGGCCAACTTTACATTAATGAGATTGAAGATTTTTGTTTAAATGCTCACATATGTCAAAAATTAAATACCCTTTTAAGGATCATTGAGTCACTGAGAGTAGTCACCAAGCCTCTCAGATGATTTATACTCACACCGATGCTGTCCCAAAACAGCTCCTTACATTTCCCAACTGAGTCATGTCTACCACCCCTCTCTGCCTTCTAGAATCTTTCCACTCTGTCCCCTGGTTCCCATGCACTTCAGCAGCACAACCCACCTCATCTTCAATTTCTCTGAGCTTCCCCTTCATTGATGATTCTAAGTGAAACCTCCCTGACCCCTGAGTTGAGGAAAACTCTTTTTTCTTCTCCATTCGGTATACCCCAGAACCTAGAAAGAGCTAAGTACCTTCCTTCTATCCCATCTCATTTCGTTGGCCCATTTAAACCACCCCCCTCCCTTATCCTTCACAAACCCCAGTTCTTCAAAAGCCCGAGTAACTGGACTTTCATACTCACCATCTCGCCTTGTCACTGCCATCTACTGACATTGACTGCTTCCCCAACATTTACCAACTCTCCTGAGTGCTTGGACCAGCTTCCCTCCTCAACTATATCTTTCTTCATGGTGGGCATCTTTGTATCACCTGGTCCTTCTGCTCCCTGGCCTCATTAGCTCCAGGGGTCATTTCCTCTATTCCCTCTCAGGCACACACTCGCATGTTCCTACCCTAGAATTTCTGTCATCAGTGATGAACCCATCTCCACAAGCCTACTCTCTGACATGTACCTCCTACCCTTCCACTCATCTGCTCTGTTTTTTTAATTCCAGATATTCTTTCTTTATCTGGTTTTATTGAGATAGAATTGGCATCTAACATTGTATTAGTTTAAGGTGGACAACATCATGATCTGACATAGGTGTAAAATACAAAATGGTTACCACAGTAAGATTAACAGTCATTCACAGGTTACGGGGTTTGTTTGTTTTCCATTGGGATGAGAATTTTAAGATATGTTCTTGTAGCAACTTTCAAATATATGATATGGTATTGTTAACTATAGTCATTGTGTTCTACATTACATCCCCAGAACTTATTTATCTTATATCTCGTATTTTGTACCTTTTGACCACCTTTATGTAATTCTTCAGCCCCATTCCCCCACCTCTGGCAACTAAAAATATGATCTCTGTTTCTATGTGTGTGTTTGTTGTGTTTCTTTTTTCTTTTTCTTTTCTTTTTTTTTTTTTTTTTTTTGGATTCCACATATAAGTAAGATCCATATAGTATTCGTCTTTCTCTGTCTGACTTTCTCCATCTATGACTATCTCACTTCAAGGTCCTTCCATATTTTCCCAAATAAAAATACTCCAGTTACTCTTAAACTTCATCAAGACTTCATTTCATGGAGCCAACCACTTTCTCAGACTCCTTCACCCTTCTACCTACCATGGTTTTGCTATCCTCAACCACCATAAACTTCGTCATCCTGGTACAAGCTCCGCTAACTTTCCTGGCCTTATGTTCATGTGACTTAACCCCATTCTAGTTAATCCCAACTGTCTTATTCCACACCTGGTCCCAACCCTCTGAAGATTGTTGCAGAAAAACCACCACCATTTGGGCTTGGTGTGCTTCAGATTTTCAGCCACGTATATCACATGGGCCCTTGACTTGGCTGGAAACCCACCTCCACTACCGTGGGCAGTTTGCTCTCTTACCCTGCCTGTGGTGATTGCATCCCACATTTTTCTTCTTTTATCAAGCTTCTAGTTCCCATCTCTCTTTTTCCCGTTAATGAGCACATCTCTTACTTCACTGAGGTCGTGAAAGCAGCCAGAAGAGAATTCTCTTTCCCTGCCATCAAATCTAACAGCCCATCTGCATCCCACCTGCATGCCACCCACAAGTTGTATCTTCTCTACTATTTCAGTACATGAACCTTCCCTGTTCCTACCTAAGGCCAATCCCTCCATGTACATCCTGGATCTGATCTCTTAGCATCTTCTTAGTGACTTGACTCCTTCCTGAAGTTAAATTATTCATTCTCCCTCCTGCCTCCCTCCTCCTTTCTTTCCCCTCTTGTCCCATCATCATTACTTGAGTAATTTCTATCATATGTATCTACCTACAAACCTGCCATATTATTATTATCAAAGGTAATAAACAATTCCTTCACTCTCACATCATCTTCATCTCCTACACCATTTCTTTTTTGCTTCTGTTCACAGCAAACTCATCAAAATTGTTGTCTATACTTGTCATGCTTTCTCACTTCTCATTCTCTTATTGATCTATTTCTTACCAATTGAACAAAGAAGCTTTTTTTTCCAGTCACCACAGAGCCCCTTCTTGCTAAAGTCAGTTGCCACGCTGGGTCCTCACCTTATATAACTTGACTGCTCTGCTGCATTTGTCATGATTAATCACTCTGTTTACATACATCCCCCCATTCATCCACCCACCCACCAATCCACCCATCCATCCATCCATCCATCCATCCATCCATCCATCCATCCAACCAACAAATATCTATGGATTAGGCATACTATGAGTGCAGGGACCTTTGTTTTATTCACTGCTAGATCCCTAATACCTAGGACAGTGTCTGGAACATAGCAGGTACTTAACAAAAATTCTTAGCATGTCATTTAGGGTAAATGACGTAGAGGAAAAACAGAGAAGGAAGGGTGGAAGGGTGCTGGTTGAGAGTGGGGAGGGTGTTGATTGCAATTCTAAATAGGGCAGTCAGGAAGACCTCTCCGGAAGGGCAGCATTCGATGTGGCATGCAGGCTACCCTGAACACAGAACTCACCATGGGCCTGGTGTGTAGACCTTTGCACACATCACTTCATTTAGCCTTTACAAAAACCCTGAAGAAAGTAGAGTCTGCTCTTATCCCTATATTACAAATGAGGAGGCTATAACCCAGAGATATGGAAGAAGTTGCCTAGCACCACACACCCCAGAAATAGACAAGCCAAAGCTTATACTTGCACACTGTGGCTCCAGTGGGTTCGCCCTCAGCCATCACACTGTGGTGCTTCCTTGTCTGCATTTCCATCTTTCCCAATCCAGTGTGAGCTCCTTGTGTGCAGACTCGGTCTTGCCCACCGCTGAATCCCCAAAACAGTGTCTGGTGCATACTAGGTGGCCAGGACCAGCATCTGGGGACATCTGTTCATGAACCTCAGAAAATTTCAGTGAGCACTTTCCTTCCTTTTAAACAGCTATCAGACCCTGTGTCATAGTCTTGGAATTGAGACAAATCTCTGTCCTTTCAGGATAAATTAAATTTGGGAGAAGAGCAAGTGATTTGGTCAATGCATTTTCCAACATGGGTGATCAGACTAATACTGTTTGTAGGAAAAAATAAGGCTGTAAAGACTGGCTTGTCTCCCAAGGCTCCTTAACAGGCCCTGAAGATGGTTTTCAGAGAGAAGCCTGAGCTGCATTAGCAATGGAAAAATAAGGGGAGGCAGTTCTCAAGATTAAAGTATATTTGGGAATATAATTTCATGTACGCTTGTTTAAAAACATCAGTTCCCCATGACATTGTCTTTGCATTGCCTTCCTCTCCCCTCCCCATCTATCCCCTTCTGCCCCCTTCTGTCCTTTCTCTTCCCCTCCCCCCCACTCCTGTCCCCTGGGGCCTCTTGACCCTCTGCTACCTCTACCAGACACATAGAGCAGAAACACCCCCCTTATGCCAGAAAATGGAATGTCTACCAACAGTGAGAAACATAAGACCTAAGAGTGACAGAAGATTCGTGGCCTCATGTCACTGCCCACGATGCCCGAGGAAGAGAGGATTCTTTCCAGGGAGGTCCAACTTCTGATACCCAGGGTGGGAGCAGGGTGAGGCAGAGCAGGATGGAGGCTGTAGCACCCCTCAGGAACCCACAGGGCTGGTCGAGGGGCCAAGATAAGGGTATATGTTCATAGGTGCAATGAGGCTTATGCTCTTTTTTTTTTTTTTTTTTACAATTCTATATTTTCACTGGGTTTTTTTTTATTATTATTATTGGAGTTCAATTTGCCAACATATAGCATAACACCCAGTGCTCATCCCACCAAGTGCCCCCCTCAGTGCCTGTCACCCAGTCACCCCAACCCCCCACCCACCTCCCTTTCCACTACCCTTTGTTCATTTCCCAGAGTTAGGTGTCTCTCATGTTTTGTCACCCTCACTGATATTTTCACTCATTTTCTCATTTTGATTTTATCATCTAGCTCTTTCTTCTTACCACATGAGTTCTTAGCCAGCTCTCTGGTCTGCTAATTTTTCCTGCTGCTTTTATGCTGAACCCAACCATGGAGCACTGAGTAGGGGTTATGGGCACAGGTTCTAGAGACAGAGCCAGACCCACATTCAAATCCTGGGTCTGCCACTCATTGGCTGTGGTGTTCGGCAGAGGACACTGAACTTCCCTGAGCTGCAGTTTCCTCCTCTGGGAAGTGAGGATAATGAGAATGTCTATGTTGTAGGGTTGTTGCTATGTGTGCACAGTACTTCATGCTTAACGAGCAGTCCATAGATGCTAGGCTTTTTCTTTGTGCTGTTGTGTCCTTCATGGTACCATTTTGCTCTCTTGCTGATTTTCTTCACCATTCCAGCAAATTTTTATTCTGCGTTTCCTTAAAGTTTCACACCAACTCTTTTCCCCTGCTTTTGGCATAATCCTTATCTTTTTGCTTTGTTTATTGGCTCCCACAGAGATTCTGCCTTTTTTGTTCTCTTAGCGTCACTTAACAAAAAAGGAACATTAGATGTCCTTATCTTGTGCCTCTTCCTTTGTGTATCTTATCCATTCTCTAGGGCATGTGTGTGCACATGTGTGTGCATATGTACACACGTACATATGCATATGTATGCACATATGTGTGTGCATACATACATGTTTGTACACATGTATGCATTGTGCGTGCATATGTGTGTGCTTTTGTAGCCCTCAATAAGCCTCCTTCCTCCAGCTGTGCTGTGGTACATCTTTAGCTTTTGTTTTTAATCTCACAGGAATTCAGTAATGGGCTTAACTTAGACTGCACTGGTTTTCTCGCCCAGGAGCCCTTCAGAATATTGATCTTTTTTTAAAATTTTGTAATTTGAATGCAGAGTCCTTTGCCCTCATCAGAGGTTGTTAATGAATCCCCAGCTGGAGTCCAGTGCTGACAGTTGCAGACTGAACCATTCTTCTCTGGGAATTTAAGAACTAATGATGCATTTCCCATTTAGATATTGAATAGCAGGAACCGTGTTAAACTGAGTTCAGGCCTTCCAGAATAGAGAGGGTGTGGGGTGGCCCAGAGAACCCAGGTGAACTTCTCCTCCAAAGAGAACCCGGATGCCTTAGCACCTCAGTTTCTCTTTTATCCTTGGAGTCCAGCACCCCCTAATATAGACACAAAACTGCTGAGTCCTTCTCCTAGCATAATGTGTAATTGTGTACATCCTCCCAGATGTGATGCTGACTATAAGGTACGTGTTCTGTTTCAGTTTAACCAAAATTTATTGACTACCTTCAATGTGATGGGACTATAGAGGATACAAGATGAGTATACACACTGTCCTGATGCCTCAAAACTAGGATTTAATAAGGGAGCCAGAGAAAGTGTAAATCTATCTGATACGAGACAGAGTCAAAGTATCCCAATTAAATAATTATAAAGGGGAAAAGCAAAACCATAAAGGAACTAAGCATAGGTCAATAAATAATGCCTAAATACTTAGGGGAATTAATTTTCACTACAAAAAGTTAGTGACTTACAATTTTAAATCCAGAAAGCCAGAATTTTCTACACATCCAAAAACACATTAAAACTGAGAGGTGAAAGTGACAAATTGGAGGGATGTTTCAGAACACACCTAAAGGGGTCTTACAAATCTAGAACAGTTCAGTTAAGAAGTGGGCGTTCAGGGCACCTAGGTGGCACAGAGAGGAGCATGTGACTCTTGACCTCAGGGTCATGAGCTCAAGTCCCATGCTGAGTATAGAGATTACTTAAATAAATAAAACTTTTTTAAAAAGAGGGCAATGGACATGAAAAGGAAATTAATAAAATAAAAAATATATACTTAATCATGAATGTGTTTAATTCCCTAGATATCAAAGAAATAAAATTTGAAATCATATTTTCAACCATTCAATTGGCAAAAAATTAAAAAAATATATATAAAACACAGTGTTAACAAGAGTGGGGCCCAGACTCTTCCTACCTGCTAGTAGGTGGGCATTATTGACTTAACCTGCACTCCTGCTAGGGTTTCCTTCTTAGTAGCAAATGTATCTCACAGGAGAGAAGAGGCATCGAGGACCCACAAACATTTAGTTTACCGATTCTGCTTATGACCCAGTCATATCAGACCCAGTGTATGTCAGAAATGTGCAATAGTAAGAAAACTCAAGCCACAGGTCAAGAGGAGCCCTGTAACAACCTACATGCTCATATTTTGTTGATGTGTCAAGTCCCACTCATCCAAACTCTCCCCACCCCACCCCAGCCCTTCCTCTAAATTGGTATAACTGCCCTTAAGTTGTTCTATCCACCAATTGCCTTTTGCTTAATGTGAATGTGTTATTTGTCATCATAATACCATTAACACAAGGCAGACACAGGACTGTAGCCTACACAGTTTAATCTCAGATGTATGCTCTACTCTGATTGTTTGACTCCACCTGCATTCTTGTTCTGCTCATTTCTTCAATTCCAAGGTCACTGACACCTGTAATTTCGTCCCCCTTATCCATTTCTTCACAGTGGCTTGATCACTGTGCTATGTGTTCCCAAGTTTTCTGACTTAACACATTCTAATTAAACTCACACAATCTAACATGGTCTTACCCTTCAAAATACTAGACCCGAAAAAAAAAAAAGAAAAAAAAAATACTAGACCTGCCATTTGATCAATTCTACCCAAGAAGTTGATAAATTGGTGCCATCATTCTGGGAGGTAGCTTTTCAATATGTTTCAAGAGCCATAAAAATTGTCTTACTGTTTGACTTGGCAGTTTTTCTTTTAGGAATCTGTCCTGTGGACGTGATGACAGAGAGAACGAAAAATATTTACATAGCATTATTTATTACTGGAAAATGTTGGAAACAACCTAAATATCCAATAGCAGGCTATTGCAGACAAGGAATTTATTCTGTTGTTCCACATTAAAAGCATGGCTTAGCGAGTACTCAGTGGTGTAGGAAAATATTAAATATTGCTAAATGGAAAAGTGATTTCAAAACACTGGTTAGTATACAATGTGAACACAGTTTTGAAAATAGGATAGATATATATCAAACTTTCAGATGTAATAAGTGTATATACCCACATATACACACTTGTAAACACACAGACTCTAGAAAAAAGTCCAGAAGGGCATAGAGTTAATGTCAGTTGTGTTCATTGCTGTCCAGTAAGTAGAATCATAAGTATTTCTGTATTTTGTGCAATGAGTAGTTATTGTTTTTTTAAAGGTTTATTTATTTATTTATTTATTCATGAGAGACACACAGAGAGAGGCAGAGACATAGGCAGAGGGAGAAGCAGAACCCCTGCGGGGAGCCAATGTGGGACTCAATCCCAGGACTCTGGGATCATGACCTGAGCCAAAGGCAGACACTCAACCACTGAGCCACCCAGGTGCCCAGTTATTGTTTTTAAGATGAGAAAAGAACGAGAGTAGGAGTTATTTTTATAAAGAATGTAGTTACTTTACATAAGGTACATACATAGCTCTAAGAGGAATGAAGAACCTGGAGAAGAGTCTATGGACAGCCTGATGTAGGAACAGCATTTGAAGGCTTGGTGAGACAGGGGGTGGAGGGTCTTCTGCAGGATGTAGTCTAAGCCCAGAGCCTGGGAATCTTTCCTCATTGCTGGGCAGGAATATGGGTACTGAGAGAGCCAAATATAGCTAAAAGGGGATGAATCCAGAAGCCAAGGTAGTGGGTGTCTTGTAGGTTGACACCAAGAACCTACATTCATTACAAGGGCATCAATGTCCAGGGTTCTCTGTTATTCTGCTGACTTGAATTTTACTTCTCTCTTTAGAGGAACAAATAGTTCTGTTCCTGCTGGTTCTTTGGCCTCCCTTGAATTTTTTCTTCACTTTTCTCTCTTTCTTGCCCCCTTGTCTTGCCTAAAAGCACAAGTAGGTGAGGCAAAGTGCTGTGGGAGGTATGACAGAGTCAGGCTCAGCTGGAGGAGAGGCTAGAGGGTGAGTCGGGGTCCCCTCCAGTCCTGCCTGGCTGCCATGAACTCTTCCTCCACTATCACTAGTTCACTTGCCACCAGCTTTGGCTTTTAGCAAAAAGCAGGAGGGACTTCCACCCATTTGGGCAAGAAGGTGAGGCCAGGTCTGGGGACAATTTAACTCCTGTTTCCTGCTGCTCAGCCCATGACATGCCTCCAAACAAGGTTCTAGTTCTCACTTGGACCATGGCACCTGCTCCTCATAGAGGAAAGTCTGATCAAAGCCACGTGCCTCTGCTCCTTCTCTGCAGCTGTCACATCAACCGCATCTTGGAGTCCCCACGGGGAAATGCTCTGCTGGTCGGTGTGGGTGGGAGCGGCAAGCAGAGTCTGACAAGGCTTGCGGCTTTCATCAGCTCCATGGATGTATTCCAGATCACGCTGCGGAAAGGCTACCAGATCCAGGACTTCAAGGTAAGAAACAGCTCCCCCTCCAATCACCCACAGCTCCCTGTCACCCTTCATTAGCTCTTCACTCCCCTTGCTCAGAACCCCCCCATGAGGGACTGGCCATTCCCTTCTTCAGTTTTGGGCTGGTGACACAAGGGGCTCTTTTCTCATTAGACCCAGGCATGCATTTGTAAAACCTCTGCTACTTCAGCTCCATCTGCATAGCCTTGGCTTTCACTAGATCAGAGGCACATCTCTGTCAAATTTAGCACCCAGCTCCCTCACAGCTGTGGTAGGCTTTGAAGGAATTCTGACAGTCTGCCCAAGTTCTGTAAGAAATTCGTATTTTAGAAGACAGTTCCAGTAACCACCAGGTAGTGGGAGCTGACATTTCCTGGTTCTAGACATTAAGCACTTAGCAGCCATGCTGCATGCTCTGGAAAGGGGGGAACGGATTTATACGATCTTCAGAGGTCACTGAAGTCCCCTCCCTTTTGTGCCTGCCTATAGCTGTGGCAAGGTCAGGAGTCCTGATGTAATTTCCACCAGGATGCTGCACTTGCTGTCCCTAGGAGAATTCCAGCCAGCATGGAGCCAGACCTACCCACTTGCTTAATAATCTCTCAGCCAGGGGTGCTCACTGCTCTGAAACCACAGCTCAGCCTCTCAATGACTGGCTGGATCTAAGGTCATATGCGAATTTCATGTTAGATCAATCTTCAGTGGTCAAAAAAAAAAGGAGTAAACAAGATAGTGCATATGAGAATTACCTACTTACAGAATGATCTAAGACATTAGTGTATTAGGTTCTCAACCTCAGCTATACACCAGAATCCCCTTCAAATAATGCTGACACCTGCATCACCCTCCAGAAATTTGGGCTTAACTAGTCTGAGAAATGGCCCGGGCATCAAGACTTTTCAAAGCATCTCCCAGATGGTTCCGGTGAGAGTTGAGAAACGTTATCTTAGCTAATTCTGTAAATGCATAAGGTTGAGAACGGTTGATATTAAAAGAAGTTCACTAACTTTAAAGGGGAATTATATATAGGACATGAAAAAAGCTTTGCTGTAAGGAAATGCATGAGGCTCTCAAAATGAGCTTTGAGTGGTACAAACGAGAAGAGCAAGATCAGGGACTGATGGCTGAGCTTTGTGAGAGGGATAGAGAGATTGAACCAAGATTGACTAAGCTGGAAAAATTCGGGGCTTGGCATCCAAGCCTAAAACTTCATCCACCTGCAATTTTGAATGGATATAATTTCCTAACAGATGATCTTGTGTGTGTGTGCGTGTTCCCTAGTATATTTTATTCCAAAACAAAGCTTTTGCTGGAGCGAGTCATGAGAACACAAGACACTGTTAGCATAAGACACATTCATCATCCGGATCAGTAGCCCCAAATACGTGACTCTCCTGTCAAGACCAAGAGCAATTGCTTGCCTTCTGGGGCAGGTAATTCACTTATATGATGATATAAGTAACACAGATGAACAGGGACTATCTCTGTCCCTTTGGAAATCTGTTACCTCTTTGCACAAAGCAGGAGCTCCAAAAGCTCATACAGGAGCCACAGTGTTTGTATGATTTAAAGATCACAATGTTTAATTTTACTTGTCCACCTCTATTGGGATTGAGACCATATTTCCCTACTTGTCAGTACAAAATAGCACTCCTTCCTAACTTTCCATTGCTGTTTTGCTTTGTTTCCCATTAAAGTAGATGAGGAAATGATCCCATTCCTAAAGAGTGGGTTTGGGACCTCTTTCAATAAGTCCATCTTCCCAAAGATCTCTAATATTGATAATTTCTACAGATGGACCTGGCCAGTTTGTGTCTGAAAACTGGGTTGAAAAATCTCAGCACAGTGTTTCTCATGACCGACGCCCAAGTGGCTGATGAGAAGTTCCTTGTGCTCATCAATGATCTCCTGGCATCTGGTAAGAAACCCTTTGCACTTGAATGTAGATTCCCCCTGGAGTCAGAGTCATTCCAAAGTGCTCCAAGATCCAGAGAACTAGGTCCTGATAGAGGACTGGTTCTTTAAGACCCTTCTAGGGTCAGTGATGTGCCTTATCCTTTCATTGCAAACAGACAGTAATCTCGGGGCTCTCTTACTGGAACTAGATCTGATCATTGGGAAAAAAAACATGTTAAGGGTCTGCTGAGCCCAAAGAGAAGGTGCTGTTCCCTTCCCATATTCAAGACAGAGAGAAACTAGAATGTGTGCAGTATTTCAGGTATATTAGATATTGGCAAGAAGATACACAGAGAATTTGCACACAATAGGGCAATATTAGGCTACTAATTTAGTCAAGGATTCAGAACCTGATGCAAGCAAAGTAGAAGCAATAGAAAATGTAGAATATCTCTAAAATGGTTTTCCTTGGTTTCCAAAAATCTGTCAACCATCCTGGG
Source organism: Canis lupus familiaris (assembly GCF_011100685.1). Lineage (NCBI taxonomy): Eukaryota > Metazoa > Chordata > Mammalia > Carnivora > Canidae > Canis > Canis lupus. The sequence goes on from NC_049226.1 coordinate 36,140,032, forward strand.
GCTCTGTCAGTAAAATATAGGACTTCATTGGAAAGTTCAGTTGTGATACTTTACTATCCTTATTTATTTAGGAATTATGTCAACCATTCTGGGTAAAAAAAAATTACACACACACACACACACACATGCATATATATAAACATAACCTGATATATATATAAGTATATATACCCAAGAGTACAAGACAATAGAGGACTTGAATTAATGCATTTACAGAAATGGGAGGTGTGTGTTTTTGCATTTATATTCATTAAACCTAGAATATGCTTTCCTGGCTCTTAAACCAAATTTGGCATCTGCAAAACTACCTCTTCATCTGGATTAAGAACAGAGTCAATGCACAGATGTTCCAGAACAAAATTTCTGCCTCTAGCTTTTCAGCGTTTGAAAGCCCTGGTATCCACAGTCCACCCCCTCGACTGGCTAACTGAATTCTTTTTAGTTTATGAAATCCAGAACTGTGATCACAGCATATTTCTCCATAGTCTATCCCATGCAATCCCTAGCAATGTCACTGCTTCTAATCATTGTCTGCTTCAAATTTTGTTTGCTTATACTCTAGGTCATTTTGCCATCACCCATGAAGAGCCGCTGGTCCCTTGTCCTGATCATGTACTAACAGGCTCTATGTGCAATCTTTGGATTGCTTCTGATGAGGATTAGAGTCCCAAGGTCCTTACTGTGCTGTCTGTAAGCATTATACTGATTTCTACTACAAAGTTACTTTATATACGGAAGTTTACCTTACTAGCTCCTATTCCTTTTCTTCTCCAACCCAATACATTTTCTTCAATCTAAATACTGTCTTAACATCCTACCACTTTCCTCAGCAGTATTTTTTTTATTTTATTTTTATTTACGATAGTCACACAGAGAGAGAGAGAGAGAGAGAGGCAGAGACACAGGCAGAGAGAGAAGCAGGCTCCATGCACCGGGAGCCCGACGTGGGATTCGATCCCGGGTTTCCAGGATCGCGCCCTGAGCCAAAGGCAGGCGCCAAACCGCTGCGCCACCCAGGGATCCCTCCTCAGCAGTATTTTATTACAATGTTGCCTCATCTTTTATTTTACTAAATAATGAGGTGTCCAACAGTGCTCCCACCTTGTGCCCTAAAGTTTAATTTCTAAAACAATCCAAAAAGGTAAAAAATTGTGTTTCCAAAAACTTATGGCCTTGGAAAAACCAGACATGTTGCCAGCCTCACTCTGTATTTTGGTTGGCTTCATTCCAGCCAGGTCACCTTCTCCTAAAATAATGTCTGAGACACAGAAATTTATATGCATTCACCAATTGAAATTTTATTTATCAATTAAGTATTTTTAATTTTTCATTTAGAAGACAACTTTCTCAAGTTTAAATGAATTTCTGAAGCCCTGCCCAGTGAGAGCATAATGTAATCAGCTTGCTCCAAGGTCATGAAGTTTCAAGTTCATATTCCTCCTTTAAATCTTCTATATAAAAATAAGATTTACATGCACCCATTAAAATGGAGGTGAACTTAGAAGTAATACTTCTCTGATATTCCTCTCTTTGTTCTTAGCCACTTTGACAGGGAGAACTAGAGCATATCTTAGTTCTAATTTTCCCTGTCAAATAAATAATTTGCTAGAAATTAATTGACTGCCAGTCCAGAGAGGGCTTCAGGAATTCCTCAGGACCTCCACACCCCCTTCATTTTTCAATTTTGTGGGGTTGTGCAATCCCTCCACTCTTGGATAACACAGGGCAGACTGTGACACTGTGTCAGGCTACCTTGCCATGAGCTCATCCCTCTCTAGTTATCCATAAGTCCTATTAGTTTAGAGATAGAGGTACAGTGAGTGTATTCCACTGATTCAACTCTCCCCCCAAAATATCCTCCTCCATATCCTACTAATATGATGCCATAGGCTCTCTGGCTTCCTCTCACACTCCTTTAGCTCATTGTTTTATTCCTTGATTTCCTGATGCCATTTCCAAAATCAAACTCTAATGGTAATTCAGTGCTTGAATCCCACTTCTGACACTAACCAAACATTTCAGAACCTATCATTATGCCAGTTGCATCTCAGTTGGATTACAGATTGACAGGAAGAAATCCTCCATGCAAAGTTTAAAAATTAAGTATAGTTCTTAGCTTAATTAGCAAAAGGTACATAATTGCCTAAGAAGTTGGGTGGCCATACAGATCAGAAACAAAGGAAACATATCTTTGAATCACTTCTCTCAGCTGCCAGAGCCCCACCTTGGCATCATGTAGCTGCTGGTGAAACTATGTGTGAAAATCTAGTCCTTCCTGAATCTGATAAGTCCAGATTTTGCTATATCCTTATTGCCCTATTTTATAATAATTCCTGAAGAATGCACACTGGCCATCAAACCCAAGTATTTAAGAAATTCTTATAAAATATGTCTTCTCTTCATTCTTAAACCAAACTCAGAACCAGCAAGGCCCAATCCTAATCTCAAGGGAGGAAATGGAATCATTCCCTGGCTTTTTAGTACAGCACAACTGTCTCCAACTTTCACACATTCCAGAAAGTCCATTTTACTGCAGTCTAAGCTGAGACAACCTCATCTGCTCCAGGTGTGGTGTCTCTTCCTTTCCAAACTCTGCCAGGTTTCATACTTTATTTTATTTTGGGATCTTATGTTGGGATTTTCCTTCTGCTTTTCAAAAGGTTTAAATTTCCCTCCAAAGTTAACATTTCTCTTCCCTGGCCCAAACTAAATCACTTTCCATTTCTTCATATATTCAGGATCCACTTATTAAGCTCCCGTGTTCCAGTCGGTAAGTGATGCACTCAAAGATGAGTATCATACACTCTTTATGTGGCGCATCAAAATAGTTTATAACCAGCTGGGGCTCCCTTGTTAAAAAGTCCTGTGCCTCTCCATGTCTGAACCAAATTGTCCTTTTCATATGTGAGCCAGTATCCTGTCAGTATATAGAACATGAAAAGATCACCTCATCATCCGGAATCCTAAAATGATTAGATCCAGAGTTGATGTGTTAGTAATCTTCACCCATCACATAAAAATTTGGAATGTGGGGGGTGCATGGTGGCTCAGTGAATTGAGCAGTTGACTTGATTTCAACTCAGGTCATGATCTCAGGGCTGTGAGATCAAGCACCACATTGGGCTCTGCACTGAGCATGGAGCTTGCTCACGATTCTCTCCATCTCCCTCTGCTCCTCCCCCCACTCATATGTGTGCTCACTCACTCTCTTTCTAAAAAAAGAAAAGAAAATTTGGAGTCTGGAAATATTCATAACAGACTTGCTATTGGATTGTTATTCTCCCATAAGACCCAGAACTACATATCCTGATGGGCCATTTTTGCTTTACATATATGGAGATCTGGCCCAGTCTCCCTGGAAAGAGAAAAGACAAAGTGTGGGACAAAAAGAGAAGCCATCCAGCATGCACCAGATCCCCTGAAAATACTTATGATCTCCACCAGATGTGTCCTCAAACCACAGATGTGGAAATTTAAATCAGCACCTGGTTGGCTCTCCGGCTACCAAACAGAAATGCCAAAGGATATGAATAATCATTCTTTCCTTTCCTTCACATGGTGCTAAATTTCCACATAAGTTTTTGAGACTATGTCCCTGTGCATTCTCCTATATTACTGACCTCTCCATTATCATCTCTACCCAAGAGATAATCAACTGCCACCCATTTTACCCCTTAGCTAGCCATTCCTGAATCCAAATCATAGCTATCGTAACTACACCACTGATCTTTTCATCTGTTGTTTCAACAAATGTAGACACTTCTTTTTTTTTTTTAAAGATCTATTTATTTACTTGAGAGAGAGAAGGAGAGCACAAGTGGGGGAAGGATCAGAGAGACAGGAAGAGAAATCCTCAAGCAGATTCCCTGCTGAACACAGAGCCTGAAGCGGGGCTCAATCCCAAGATACTGAGATCATTATCTGAACCAAAATTGAGAGTCAAATGCTCAACCAACGGAGTTACCCAGACACTCCAATAAATATAGACACTTCTTAACTCATCCCCCACCTCCTAGGCAGTACTTCCTCTAATCCATTCTCCTCACTGCTTCCAAAAGGTCTTTCTAAAATAGTTTCTTCATTGGTTTCTAACTAAACGCAGGAGAAAAATCCAAGAAAATACCCTGCTGTTGACCTGCTCTATGATCTAGTAATTCCTAACTCTCTGAAATAACACACTATACTTCCTTAACATCCTTATACTATTTCTTTTGAGCTTTATGCCCTCTCCTCCTTTGTCCGGATTAACTTCTATCCATAGCACAAAATTTATCTTGAGCATTCTCTCTCTAGAACATCTTCACTGATCACTGTCACCCCTAAGAGTGAGAAAAACCCCTCCACATTTCTACAGCACTCCATGCCTGCACACACCACCATTGTACTGAAACAGCATTGTAAATTTACAAAAGGCAGAGACTATATTGTCTGTCATTGGTTGATTTTTTTTTTATGATAGTCACGCAGAGAGAGAGAGAGAAAGAGAGAGAGAGGCAGAGACACAGGCAGAGGGAGAAGCAGGCTCCATGCACCGGGAGCCCAACGTGGGATTCGATCCCGGGTCTCCAGGATCACGCCCTGGGCCAAAGGCAGGCGCCAAACCGCTGCGCCACCCAGGGATCCCGATTTTTTTTTGTTATTAAATAACATAGGGATACAAAAGGAAAATGATTAAGTAACTACTGCCCAATTTAGGAAATAAAACAATGCTGATAGAATTATAACCCTCCATCATTCATATTGTCAATAGTTACCACATCTCTGGTCCCATAATTAGTATTCAGGAGGAATTTGTTGAACTAAGGTGTGTGATATCATGAGAATGATGTGCTGTCTTATGTATTAGATATCACTGTTGCACATGTGCTTTGAGATGGCTTTCAGGCATGCAGAGTGAGGTGCACAGGTCCTGAAACAGCCACCACACTCCCCTTCTCTCTTTCCCTTGAGGCCAGAGAAATGTTCTGGAAAAATGAGGCCAGAGCCTTACCTTAGCGTCATCTGTTTTGTCATCAAGCTCCAACTAACAGAAGCATTTAAAACTATAAGGATCTCCTCCTCCAGAAGCAGTTATGGCCTCTGAAAATCCCACAGGAGCACAGAGAAGATGAGTCTGACTTGGAAAGTATCAGGGCACAATAATGATGGCACAAATTGGAGGCAGAAATAATGTTTCCCAAATTTTGGCCTTAGGAGGAAACTTTTCAAATATTTAAATAGGCTCTGCCTCTATTCACGTCTCCAAATCCCCTCCACAGTTCAATCCCCTGCTTTTAGTAACTACCTATGTCACACAATAAATGACAGCTATATTGTCAGGAGAAATTGGAGGAACAACTTGAAGATACAGACTTTACTCCCAAATCAGAGGCACTACGTTCCATCTGGGGACCTTCTTCTTAAGGGCTCTTGGGACCTAGTGGCAGACAGCAACATCCTTAGAGCACAGAGAAAGTCTCCAATGGCCTGGTGCTTTCAGCCTCTCAGCCCTATGGGTATCACATAAACCAGAGTAGCAAATTTGTTTTTCTATCCAGGGTCAGAAAGTTAATATCCTCAGTTTTATAGACCAGATAGTCTCTGTCACAGCTACGCAACTCTGTTGTTTTATTGGGAAAACAGCCATAGACAATATGTAAATGAGTGATTGCTGCTGTGACCAATAAAACTTTATTTATGGACAGTAAAATTCGAATCTCCTATAATTTTTACAAGTCATTAAGCGTTATTATTTTAATTTTTTCAACCATTTAAAATTGTAAGAATCATTCTTAGCTTCCAGGCCGTGCACATAGAGGCAGCAGGCCAGATTAGCCTATGGACTATAGTTGGACTTTCCATTTCAAGTATGTTATACATAAAACATCAACAGAACTGGAGCACCTGGGTAGCTCAGTAGGTTAAGTGTCTGCTTTGGCTAAGGTCATGATCCCAGGGGACTGGGATCGAGTCCCAGAATCGTGTTTCCTGCTCAGTAGGGAGTCACTGCTCATTCTCACTCTCTCTCACTCTCTCTCTCTCAAATAAATGAAATCTTAAAAAAAAAAAAAAAAAGAACCTAGGTCTCCCATATTTTGAATAATAGAAAGGCAAAGGATACAGACCGTGCTATTACAGATGTTCTAAAACCAAAGAGGGGATGCCTGGGTGGCTCAGCGGTTGGGTGTCTGCCTTTGGCTCGGGCGTGATCCTGAGTTCCAGGATCAGGCTCCCTGCATGAAGTCTGCTTCTCCCTCTGCCTGTATCTCTGTGTCTCTGTCTCTGTCTCTCTCTCTCTCTCTGTCTGTCTCTCATGAATAAATAAGTAAAATCTTAAAAAAAAAAAAAAAAAGAAAGAAAGAATGGAAGTCCTCGCAGGAGGGCTCTAAAGTTAACAGAGACAGGAATGCAGATTATCAGAGACGTGAGGGAAAAAAAAAAAAAAAGAATACAGACCAGCGTAGACATGAAGGAAGAAGGAATACAGTCAACTCCTGAACCTGGATGAGTATGGGTCATGTCAACTCCATCTGAGTGTTGTTGCTCTTTTTAAAACTTCTCTGAACTCCTTAATTCCCAACACATGCTAAATACTATTTCATTTTCTTAGAGTTTCCTCTGACCTCTGTTTTTATCAAATGAGACAGAATGGGGTTGTTCCATTAATAAGACCTTAGTTTTAACAAGTTATAGCTCAGAGTGTTTTATATGCATGCTACAAAATAGCTTAATGAATGGGAGTTAAATCAAGTTTGTCCAATTAAGGGAAGAAAGTAAGTGATCGCTTTCATGATAATCCTTTTTTTTTTTTTCATTTTGACCTTTGAAACGATTAAGTCTAATTAGTATAAAATCCTTACTGAACTCCTGCCTGGGTTAGTGTGGTCAGACTATGAAGGCCAGAAATGTATTGGAAGCTGGCATGAGTTTCCTTCAGATAAAGTAGTTCAAGGAAGTGCCACAGCTGCAGTGATATAAAATCAGAATTCCCGTCACTCTAATTAGTTATAGACCGTTTGCCAAGCCACCCACCTTTGAGGACCTCATCCAAGTCCACAAGGAGGTAACATGGGTAGGGTGGCCCCAGTAGCTTCTTCAACCTCCTGCATTTCTATGATGTTCCCATTTCTGTGTCAGTTATGGGGGAATTTCTCTCATTGAGAAGACCCAGTTCCAGGACACCTGGATGACTTGGTGGTTGAACATCTGCCTTTGGCTCAGGTCATGATCCTGGGGTTCTGGGATCTAGTCCCGCACTGGGCTCACCTCAGGGAGCCCGCTTCTCCCTCTGCCTATGTCTCTGCCTCTCTTTCTGTGTCTCTTATGAATAAATAAATTTTTTTTATAAAAAAAGACCTGGTTGCTTAGTGTGATCCTCACAACTGTCCTTAGACCCCACAGCCCCTCTCCATGTCTGTATAAGTTTTTCCTCTCCTCTGAGATAACCATCTCTCCTCCCCAAGACCAACTCTTCCATTTGAGCCAGGAGTCCCCGCCCCACAGCCTCTGATTCAGAACCCTGCTCTGTCCCTTCTTTTTTCCCAATTTCTGACTCTCCTTCATAGTTTTCATGCTCTCACCACCCACATTTACTTTCTCCCCTTTACGGTTTTCTAGATTTCCTTACAAATTCTTCCAGCCACACAGAAAGCAATAATCCCCACCCCTGTGTAGTTATGAATGATGTTGCAAAGTAGAAACTTCCAGTGTGCGTGGGCAAGAGTTTCTCTACAATAGGTACCCAAAACATAGATTGCTCTTTTGTCTGGTATGTGCATTTCAACTTTATAAAAAGTGCCAGGATGCTGTCCAGAGTGACTGTGTACAGTTCCTCTCTGACCAATAGTGCATGAACACCTGTTTCCTCCCAATATCGCCAGCAACTGCTTTCCCTGACCTACTGGTTTTTGCCAATGGGCGTGAAATGAAATCTCACTATCTTCTTTCCCTTTTTCCTTGTGATCTTGAGCATCTTTTCATGGGTTTACTATCTATTCATCTTCTGTGAGTTCCCTGTTTATGTGGTTTGCCCTTTTGCTCTTGGGGTTTTATGTTGGTTTTTTTGTTTTTCGTTTTTGTTTTTTGTTTTTGTTTTCTTTTTCCTATGGATTAGAGTTCCTTGTATATTCTGGATACTAACCCTTTGTTCATTACATGGGTTGTAAGTACCTTTTGAAGTCTGCATCTGACTTTTGTCATGCTGATTTAGTTTAAATGCTGTAAAACTTAACAGTTCTTTTTAATGCTCTGTGGTGTTTCAGAAATTTTGTTCTAGGGGCAGCCCTGGTGGCTCAGCGGTTTAGCGCTGCCTTCAGTCCAGGGCGTGATCCTGGAGACCTGGGATCGAGTCCCACATCGGGCTTCCGGCATGGAGCCTGCTTCTCCCTCTGCCTGTGTCTCTGCCTCTCTTTCTCTCTCTCTCTCTCTCTCTCTCTCCATGAATAAATAAATAAAATCTTTAAAAAAAAAAAGAAATTTTGTTCTATCCAACATGATAAAAGTTATCTCCTGCATTTTGTTTCTAAATGATTACTGTTTTGGGGGCACCTGGGTGACTCAGTCAGTTGAGTGACTCTTGATTTCCATTCATTGGTGGTGGGATCGAGCCCTGTGTCAGGTTCCATGTTCAATGGGGGTCTGTTTCCAGATTCTCTCCCTCTGCCACTCTACCCACTCTTTCTCTTTCTCTCTCTTTAAAATATATGGAGAAATCTTTAAAAATATAAATTGTTACTGTTTTACTTTTCATATTTATGTCTTGAATCCACCTAAAATTTATTTTTAATTTATTTATTAGGGAGAGAAAGAGAGAGAAGTAGGGGAGTAGGAGGGGGGAGGGACAGAGAGAATCTCAAGCAGACTCCCCACCGAGCACAGAGCCCAACTTGCGGCTCAGTCTCACGACCCTAAGATCATGACTTGACCCAAAATCAAGAGTCTGACACTTAACCAACTGAGCCACCGAGGTGCCCCTAAAATTTATTTCTATATAGCGTTCCTTTAACTTTTAATCTTAATAATGGATTATCCTAACATCACATATTGATTAATCCATCTCATGGCTGCACACCAGTATTTAACATCAGTTTCTTGTTTATAATTGGGACTATTTCTAAGTTATTACCCTCAGTGTTCTATTCATTTGGCCCATACCAATTTTACATGGTTTTATATAACATAGTTTTATAAGGAGACTCGACTTCTGGTACAGCAAGTCCATCCCTCTGGTTCTTCTTCAGAAATGTCATGGCTGTTCTTTATCCTTTGCTCCTCTGTATACAATTTTAGAGTATGCTTATCAGGATCAAGAAAGAAAACCATCTGATTTTTATTTATTGGAATTGCATCTTTATGATGGGGGTAATATTGAGTCATCCTCCCCTAAGCACAATTTTTCTTTCCATTTATTTAGGGTTTTGTTTATGCCCTTCAGGGGTATGTTACACTTCTTATACCAAGATCTTGACATATTTTCATATATTACTACCTATCTCATAGTTTCTGTTTGTATCCTAACTTTTAAAGTAACATTTTTGGGGGTTGCCTAGCTGGCTCAGTTAGTAGTATGTGTGACTCTTGATCTCAGGCTTATGAGTTTAAGCCCAATGTTGGGTATAGAGATTACTTAAAAATAATTAAATATTTTTAAAAAAAATATGAAAGGGGCACCTAGGTAGCATAGTTGGTTAAGCATCTGACTCTTGGTTTCAGTTCAGGTCATGATCTTAGGGTCCTTGGATTGAGCCTCACATCAGGCTCCATGGTCAGTGGGGAATCCACTTGAATTCTTTCTTTCTTTGCCTCTCCCACTTGTGTTCTCTCTCTCCCCTATCCTCTAAAATAAATATTTTTATATTTTTTATTTATTCCTTAAGAGAGACACACAGAGAGAGAGAGAGAGAGAGAGAGAGAGAGAGAGGCAGACACACAGGCAGAGGGAGAAGCAGGCTCCATGCAGGGAGCCCAACGTGGGACTCGATCCTGGGACTCCAAGATCACACCCTGGGCCGAAGGCAGGTGCTAAGCTGCTGAGCCACCCAGGGATCCCCAATAAATATTTTGTTAAACAATTAAAAAGATATAAAAAGTAAAGTAACTTTCTTTGTCTTAAGTACAGAAATTCCCTTTTATTTCCAACATTGATTTGTATCCAGCAAGCTTGTTGTTGAACACATGTGTATATTCTCTTAGATTTTCTGTGTAGAAAATTAGATTTTGAACAATAGTAATTTAATTATTGCCTTAAATATTCTTATACATTTTCTTTTCCTTGATTTTTTTGCATAGTCTAGGACCTCTTGTGTAATGTTGAATAGAAAACATAACAGTTATACTTGTCTTGGTCCTGATTTGAAAGAGAATATTCTAGTATTTCATCATTTGGTATGTTTGCTTTGGGTCTGCAATAGACATCTATTATAGATTAAGAGAACTCTTATTTATTCCTAGTTTGCTCACAGTATTTGGAAATTTTATGTGTCTTTGTAATGGTAAGATTGTATTACCTCTTTAGTGTATTTAGTGGATTATTTTCATAGATTTCTCTAAGACGTGACCATCATTGCATTTCTAGGACAAATGTTACTTGATTATCATATATTTATTTTTACATATTTAGTTAGGATCTTTTAAAAGATATATCCATCATATAGTGCCTCACTAACACGGGATTTTATTTAACTTTCAGAACTTGGCCAATCTTGTAAAAATAATAAGGCATGGTTTTAAAGTACATTTCTATTACTACAAGTGAGGTTGAGTGTTCATATTTGCCAGTCTCATTTGTACAAACCAAAAAGTAAACATAGTTTTGATGTACATTCCTGTTATTACAAGTGAGATAAAGAATTTGTTCAAATATTTAAGAGAGATTTATATTTCCATACCATGAGCTCTCTTTTCGTATCTGTCACCACATCTTACAATTGTATTGTTAACTTTTTCCTTTATTTGTGGAGAATTTCTTTACATATTAGAGAAATTAAGTATTTAACTGTAATCAGAGGAAATTTTTTTTTCTTTTTTTCACCTGTTCAAAATTTTTGGATGAGAACTTTAAGTTCTATATCTTAGCAAATTTCAATCATACAGTTTGGTGTTATCAGCTATAACCTCCATGTTATACTTTAGATCCTAAGACCTTATTCATCTGATAACTGAAAGTTTGTGCCCTTTTATCAGACAATTTCTTCCAACCCCCAGCCCCCAGCAACTACTTTCTACTCTGTTTCTATGAGTTTGACTTTTTTTTCTTTAAGATTCCACATGTAAGTGATATGCAGTGTTTTTCTTTCTTTGTGGCTTATTTCACTTAATGTAATGCCCTCTGAGTCCACCATGCTATTGCAAATGACAGGATTTCCTTTTTTTAAAGCTTGGATAATATTTATATATATAAAAGAATTTTACATAAAATTTATATTTGTACATAAAATGTATCCATTTATATGTATCTAATTTATCTTTTTTAAAAATATGCCAATTTTGAGTTATTCTTTTTTTCACTTTTAGTACAGTATTTAATCAATTACATGAGATATTAAATACTATAAAATCGGCATATAAAATAGACAATTTTGCCCAACTGTAAACTAATATAAGTGTTCTGAACACATTTTTTGTATATTTTTTATTGGAGTTTGATTTGCCAACATACAGTGTAACACCCAGTGCTCATCCTGTCAAGTGCCCCCGGCTCAGTGCCCGTCACCCAGTCACCCCATGCCCCCGCCCATCTCCCCTTCCACTACTCCTTGTTCATTTCCCAGAGTTAGGTGTCTCTCATGTTCTGTCTCCCTCACTGATATTTCCCACTCATTTTCTCTCCTTTCTCCTTTAATCTTTCACTATTTTTTATATTCCCCGTATGAATGAGACCATATAATGTTTGTCCTTCTCTGACTGACTTATTTCACTCAGCCTAATACCCTCTAGTTCCATCCATGTTGAAGCAAATGGTGGGTATTCATCATTTCTAATGGCTGAGGAATATTCCATTGTATACATAAACCACATCTTCTTTATCCATTCATCTTTCGATGGACACCAAGGCTCCTTCCACAGTTTGGCTATTGTGAACATGCTATTATAAACATCGGGGTGCAGGTGTCCTGACATTTCACTGCATCAGTATCTTAGGGTAAATCCCCAGCAGTATAAATGCTGGGTCATAGGACAAATCTATTTTTAACTCTTTGAGGAACCTCCACACAGTTTTCCAGAGTGGCTGCACCAGTTCACATTCCCACCAACAGTGCAAGAGGGTTCCCCTTTCTCCACATCCTCTCCAACATTTGTGGTTTCCTGCCTTGTTAATTTTCCCCATTCTCACCGGTGTGAGGTGGGATCTCATTGTGGTTTTGATTTGTATTTCCCTGATGGCACGTGATGCGGAGCATTTCCTCATGTGCTTGTTGGCCATGTCTGTGTCTTCCTCTGTGAGATTTCTGTTCATGTCTTTTGCCCATTTCATGATTGGATTGTCTGTTTCTTTGCTGTTGAGTTTCATAAGTTCTTTATAGATCTTGGAAACTAGCCCTTTATCTGATACGTCATTTGCAAATATCTTCTCCCATTCTGTAGGTTGTCTTTTAGTTTTGTTGACTATTTCTTTTGCCGTGCAGAAGCTTCTTATCTTGATGAAGTCCCAATAGTTCATTTTTGCTTTTGTTTCCCTTGCCTTCATGGATGTATCTTGCAAGAAGTTGCTGTGGCCAAGTTCAAAAAGGGTGTTGCCTGTGTTCTCCTCTAGGACTTTGATGGATTCTTATCTCACATTTAGACCTTTCATCCATGTTGAGTTTATCTTTGTGTATGGTGTAAGGGAATAGTCTAATTTCATTCTTCTGCATGTGGCTGTCCAATTTTCCCAGCACCATTTATTGAAGAGACTATCCTTTTTCCAAATGGAAAGTCTTTCCTGCCTTGTCGAATATTAGTTGACCATAGAGTTGAGGGCCCATTTCTGGATTCTCTAATCTGTTCCATTGATCTGTGTGTCTGTTTTGTGCCAGTACCACACTTGATGATCACAGCTTTGTAGTACAACTTGAAATCTGGCATTGTGATGCCCCCGGCTCTGGTTTTCTTTTTCAATATTCCCCTGGCTATTTGGGGTCTTTCTTCAGAGCGTTGGAACAAATAATCTTAAGATTTGTGTAGAACCAATTTTGAGTTACACTTAAGAAGGCCTTCCCCACTCAAAGGTTATAAAAGTATTTTCCTCATTTCTTCTGCCATTTTTATAGTTCTTTTTTTTATATATAGTTAAGTATTGATCCATTTGGAATTTATCCAAATAGTTTTTTTCCAGATCCTAGCTTTCCTAATACATGTATTAAATGTTCATTTTTTCGCCACTGATTTTAAGATGCCATATTTATCATATACTAGATTCCCTGAATCTTATTCTCTCCTTTTCTTTTCTAATAGAAAGGGATAGCTCATTCTTCATCGATATGTGGATTTATCTGTATTTTTCTCATGGCTCTTTTCACTTGTGGTCTTCTAGGTATTTTACATCTGTTTTATTTCTCCTACTAAATATTAAGCTCCTCAGAGGCAAAATTTTTACCAATAGTAGTTAGTAAATAAATAGTTTAGGCAAAAGAAGTAAAGAGAGTTGAAAGCTCTTGTGCTACCAGCTGCTGGCCCAGGACAAAAGGATACCATGTACCCTGTCCCATTCTTTAAAGTATCGTCCCTCCCCCTGCCTTGGGTTTGGAGTAGATGTGGTGTTTGCCAATTCCACCAGCAAGAGTGGTGGGACATGGCCAAAAAATCACAGGCTCTGTGTCTCAAGGTTGGATAACCTCTTGTGTCCAATTGCATCATGCAGAGAGATGCCAAAGCTGCCCATCTGTGTTCCATTTCTCTCAGGAGAGATCCCAGACCTCTACTCTGATGATGAAGTTGAAAATATCATAAGCAGTGTGAAGAATGAGGTCAAGAGCCAAGGTCTGGTTGACAACAGAGAGAACTGCTGGAAGTTCTTTATAAATCGGGTCCGACGACAACTGAAGGTATAGAAGGATTTACTGCCCAGGGTAGGCGGACCAAAGATGGTTCCTGAGAGCCTCTAATGATATTTTGGACACAGTCATCCTTATTGATTATACTGGGAGTGGGCAGGGAGGGTGGAGTGCCCTTCTCAGCCTGAGCAATTTTGCAAGGCTGCCCTTCTCATCTGCTCCAAGGGCAGTAGTTCCCTCTTGCCTCATGCAGTCCCAGCATTCTTAATTTCTTGGCTAGAAGCCTGGCTATTATTGACAATACTTTTCCTCTGCTGGATGTGTTTCCCAACTTTCTGGGAAATAAAAAACCCAAAGCCATATCTGTCTCTCTGTGAGTACTTCTCTGATACCTTCTTGGTTCTCCTGCCCTTCTGTTTCTCAGGTGACTCTTTGTTTCTCCCCTGTGGGGAACAAGCTGAGAGTCCGCAGCAGGAAGTTCCCAGCCATTGTGAACTGCACGGCCATCAACTGGTTCCATGAGTGGCCCCAGCAGGCACTGGAGTCTGTCAGCCTCCGCTTCTTGCAGAACACAGAAGGCATTGAGGTGAGAGGGCAAAGAAGACACTCCTCAAGGGGTCCTCACCACCTCAGGTACAAAGAATTCCATGTCCAGAGTTTCAGGGTTCCAGTTTGGGCTTGGAGAGAGTTGTTGGAGCAAAACTTTCCATGTAGGGAGGGAATGAGTGAGGTGAGGCAAACATCACCTCCAGTCTTCATGTCCAGACAGTCTTTTTATTTCCCACTCTTCAATCTTAGCCCACAGTCAAGCAGTCGATTAGCAAGTTCATGGCTTTTGTCCACACAAGTGTCAACCAGACATCCCAATCTTATCTGAGCAATGAGCAGCGCTACAACTATACAACTCCCAAATCGTTCCTGGAGTTCATCAGACTCTACCAGAGCTTGCTGCACAGAAACAGAAAAGAGCTCAAGTCCAAAATGGAGCGTCTTGAGAACGGGCTGCTGAAGCTTCACAGCACCTCTGCCCAGGTGGGTGATGGTCTCTCCTCGCTCCTGCCTGCAGGGCACTGGGGGGCAGCGGGGGGGAGCACCCCCTTCCAGGGAACCAAAGGCATCACAGTCCAGGCCTGAAAATCACGTATGGTTTTCCAATGGTGTCATCAGAAACCATTCCAAAAGTTAAGGCCAAGCTCTCCCTGCAGAAGGGCACACTGCCAGCTTCCAATCTGGTCTGCTCCCACATACTGATGGAATCCTCTGGAGCACCCCTTCCCTCTTGCTTGTTACCCCTCTCCTCTTCTGCTACATCCTTTCCTCTCCAGTCTGCTTCCCTTCCATCTTCAAAACCAAAAGAGATACATGGTTGGGAGAGATGTTGTAGAGATATCCCAATTTTCTTTTGCTTCTTTGTGTCTTGCTGTGTCATCCATCAAAGCACCACTGGAACCTGATTTCTGAAATCCTGTCTCATTTCTTGAATTTCTTCTTATATTCCTAAGTGGTAGGCCGTTGAAAGAAGGCCCCCATGGGCCTGTCCTCCTAATATTTTTCTACTTACTCTTCCAAAGGGAACAAGTTTATTTCAATTTCCCATTCTTCCCTTGAGAATTGGGGGATGATTCAGCAACTTCTCTGCCCCTGCTCATGCCTATCAAACATTGCCAGTCCCTTCATGGCTCCCTTCTGTGCTTTGTTTGCTTTTAGCAGAGCCAGCCTGTCAGGAAGGGGGTGTAGTTTTGCTGCATTTGCACCACAAAACTAAAATCATTATCAATTCTTAGGCATCACACATTCCTGTCAATCTCTAAGCCTTTTGCTTGTCATCATTGCTTCAGAGCTTTACCTTTGCAATAACTGTTGAATTTGCTTCTTCTGACTTGTCCTCTCTCCCCACTTGAATGTCTTGAATCATAGCTGTAATATGTCCAGAGGATTTCAGTTCATTTCATGGGATGCAATGAGCCCTTGCAATCTGTTCACATAGAATTCTTCTACTCAGGCCATTTTTCTTCTGTTATCTGGTTTTGTTCATCTGCTCTAGCCTCTCCTCCAAAGAGCAATGATTTGCTAGATGGCTTCTCTGCAACCTGTATCTATTATGTTCTCACTCATTGATCTCATCCTTTTGGCTTTTTTCCTCTTTGTTCTAGGAAAGCTTCTCACGTTTATCCTCAACAATTCTAATTTAATAGTGCGTAATATTGTTTCTGCTGCTTGTGCATCCAGTGAAGACTTTAGTTATGTTCTTACATTTTTAATATCCTAACAGCCCTTCCTCATCTCATCCTTTTTCCCTTCAAACACATCCTATTGCTCTTTTCTTCCGGCCTGTTTTCCTGCCACTGTGTCACAGAAATCATCCTACCAATGATGGCAGACTGCTTCCCTGATGTTTTTTCTAGATTCAGTAATGCATCATTTTCAGAGCTCTGTTCTTAGTCTTCTAGATGCTTTTCTCTTCCTTGTTCCGTATTTCTACAAAGACCCTTTCCTTTTCTTCATTTACCCTCAGGCGTGGTGAGATCTGTTCAAACTTGGTATTTGTCTACTGATGACAGGTAACAGTTGTCCATGAAGCTCCTCCGTTTCCTTGTGTGCTGTGACCGCACCCCTTCCCAGAGCTGAAGTTCAGGGCAGATGGAGGGACACAGATGCAAACAGCCAAGGCCCTAGCAGTTTACCTGGCATCTTGTAGAAAGGTAGCATCTTCTCTCCCAGTGCTTTTTAGTACTCTCAATCTCTGAACTTCTAGGAAACAGCATAAGATAGAATCCCAGAATGCAGTCCTACCAGATTATTTTTAACATCTGTCACTTTTTTCCTCTTCCAGTCTCCCCCCACCTATGGTACCCTCAGAATACTGTCACCCCTAGCAGCCCCTGTTCTCCCTCCTCTCCCCTATTCTCTGGCAATTATCTATCATCCCAGAAGAAGACTGGTTATACCGTAGGTGAACCAAGCTCTACCAGTCCTGGCATCAATTTTGGTTTCTTCTCCTTCAAGATTCTCTACTTCAGTGAGTAGTGCTTTCATCTACCCACTTACCTAGAAACCGGGGGGTTACCTTACATTCCTCTCCTTGTCTCATTTAAGAATTAACAAATTCTGTACTTTTCTATTTATCTCTCACATGTACCTCTCTTGCTGTAAGCCTGTTTTCAATGCCTTGATTTAGACACTTCTCACTTAGATTGTTTTAATACACTTAACTCTACAATGTCTCCCCCAACCTGAACCTGCTTCACCGCAACCTCTCGCATAGCCCATCAGGCCAAATACTTAGGGTTGTCCTTGACTCTCCTAATTTCTCTCTCTCACATGCCCTGTATCCAAACACAAATTCGCTGTTGGCCCTATCTTCAGATACGCCCAGAATCCCACCACCGTGCACCTTCTATGCTGCTACTCCCTTGATCTGGGCCATTGGCGTCTTTAACCCAGGCAGCCATAGTACCTTTCTAACTCATTTGTCTGCTTCTCCTTTTGCCCATCTTTGGTCTATCATCAACAGAGCAGTCAGAGTGATCCTTTCAAAATATAAATCAGAGCATGCCACTTTTCTGGTCCAGAACTATTTCCCTGTGAAGGATCTTTTGCTCCTTCCCATCTGGGTGGTGGTGGTGGTGGTTTCAAGAAGCAGCTAATGAAGCCACATGGTATGGTGAGCCCTTCACTGGCTCTGCTGACAGTGGCTGATTCTGCTGGGTCTTTGGGTGGCACGGTCTGTCTTTGCTGCTGCCTCAGATGAGAGCTTCACAGCTGGCATCACTTCTGTTCTCTTCCTTCTCTTGACACAGTCAGAACTCCCAGCTCTGACTTGGGGGTCTCACTCTGTCCCCTCCTGGCATCTTCAGAACCCACTCTCAGCTTCACTTCTGGATCAGGAGTCCTCATGAGGAAGGGGGGCTATTGGGTTGAAGAAATGTTCATAAAAGGCCTACATGTTGTTACAAATTCCCTGCCTTTACAATTTACTCTTCAAGTCTGTCTGGAGATTCTTCGATTTATTTTGGGGTTTCAAATAATCTCAGGCCACCAAACTTACCTAAAGTCGACAGGTTCAATAATTTACCATGATATGCTCATCAATACTCTTGGTTGCAAGTGAAAAAAAAAAAAAAGAATTCAAGTTCACTTAACATTTAAAAAGAGAGAGAAGGAGGGAGGGAGAGAGAGAGAGAGAAAGAAAGAGAAAAAGAAAGAAAGAGAGAGAGGAAAGAAGGAAGGAAGGAAGGAAGGAAGGAAGGAAGGAAGGAAGGAAGGAAGGAAGGAAGGAAGGAAGGAAGGAAGGAAGGAAGGAAATGAAAAGACAGGAGGAGAAGGGAAGAGAGAGAGAAAAAAAATTTTTTTTGAGATTATGTGATATATTTATCAGGATCCTTTTGATGGCAGCTGACCAAAATCCAACTGAAGTTGGTTTAGTCAAAACAAGTTGGTTCAGATAACTGGAAATTCAGAGACAGAGCTTAATTTAGACAGGGCTGGAGCTAGATCCTCAGTAAGCATCCCTGTTCAGGGAAGCAACCCCCATGGCCCTGGCAACCACAGACCTACACTCTCTTTGCTTTGCAACCCTATTGTAAGAAGGAGTTTGTCTTTCCCTGGATTTTCTGCCAAATTCCTGGATAAATGTTCAGTGGCTCTGATTGATTGGCCCCTTCAGATCATTGGTTTGCCCATACTTGAACCGTTCTCTGTGACTTGGACATTCTCTTGACCAGGTGAGGTTCCAAGGCCAACCACTGGAGTCGGCTCCACCCAAACTATGAGGACTTGGGAAGGGAATGTTCCCCAGAGGAAATTCAAACTCTGTATCCAGAACAGGGATGAGAAGGTTTTATTAGGCAGGCAGATGGGAAAACTCTAAGAGAATAGCCTATGTGAGGTGTGAATTCATATGAGAACATGGTAGGTGACCAGAGGGACTCAGAGTAGGAAGGAAAATATCTCTGGGCCTCCAGCCTTCTGCACACTAGGGATGGCTCTTGATTATCCTGGGTTCTCTCTCCTCTTTCTGTGGTTCTGAGGGGAAAAGGCCTAGGAAGTTTCGCTTTTCTCTTTAGCATCATATTCCTGGTCCTTGAAGAAGGGAGAGTGTCTCACCACCAGCCTTTTGTCACCCCACTCAGCTGACATCACCCCCACCCAAAAACACTCATGGTGCTGACAAGATGGTGGAAAGGGTTCCTCTGTTGTTTGTGATGCTCTCCCTCTTGATCCTCCTATCCCAGGGGTAGGGGGTGGGGTGCCTAAAGAGGAAGAAAGCCAAAGAGGGGCTCGAATGCTTTGAATAAGGAAAAAAGGAAGAGGAAATTTTAGCGTGACCTATTTCAACGTCCTGTTCTATTGAAGAAGAGCCATAAAATGAGCCTGACTTACGCCCTCTCTGGGGAGCGGCCCCATTATGTCTTGGAGGGACCCTCCAAGTCACAGCTGAAGAGCTATCAAGCTCCCATCCACAATGCTGGTGACCTTGGACCCGAGGTCATAGACCCTATCTGCAATCAGCAAAACAAACAAACAAACAAATGACAACAGGAAAAAAAAAAACCCAAAACCAACTCTCCAATTTTCTCAAATCTCCCAAGATTTAAAAAGGAACAAAAAGTTACTGGTGTGTTTGCTGACTGCAGTGATTATGTGGTTCAATCATTTTGATTTACAATTGCATCTTTGTCCTTGTAGAAATAACTCCCTGCAGCTGAACGACGGGAGATAGAAATGGATTAACCTTCCAGCACGGGCATATAAGACTCGTTCTAGGGAGCAGGCCTTCATTTGAGGTTAACAAAAAGTCTCCAGTTTCCATGAATACAACAAAATTAAAGAGCTTTCTTTTTCTTCTCCCTCTGCTTTCCTTTTCTTCTGATCTGCCGCGAAAAGGGAATTATCAGCAGCATCTAAGCCTCTGTTTTATTTTTCCCTTTATGCATTTTGCATCATAAAGCATTTGAATCTATTTAACGTGTTCCAGGAGCTCTGAAGTAATCTTTGGTTGTTGTATGAAAATAGACTGCAGAAAAATGAGAGATAGAAGGTCATCCTGCCATGTAAAGTTTATGGGCCATATTGCAAATACAAGTGGCTTTTTTACTTCCAAGAAATAAACAAATCTGAGTCTTCTCTTTGCATGTAAAAGGGCCATAAAACCAGGCCAGTGACTATCAAACCCAGGTGGCCATTTGCATCAGCATCACCCAGAGGACCTGTTAAAACACAGATCGCCAGACCCACCTCCAGAATTTCTGGTTCAGGAGGTCTGGAGTGGGCCAGAGAATTCACATTTCTAGCAATTACTCAGGTGATGCTGCTGCTGGTGGTCTGGGAAACACACTCTGAGAACCACCACCCTCCACTGACCTGAATGTACAGAGAAAACCATCCCTCCTCGAGAAATAGGTGATTTCTGACATGCTGGTATTACTATCACTTTAGTATTTCCTCCAAAAAGACTATGAATATGGAATATGGAAGCTGGATGGAGAGCCAGTTCTGTTCTGGTCTGGGCCACTGGGACTCTTGCAGTCCCCTTTTTACTTGGCCAACATCTGTCTTGTTGGGATTGTAGACATAAACAAAGACCAACCAAATAAGAAGCAACAAATGCTCTCTCTTCAGAGCTCATTCTAGCAAAAGAGGCAGCCATCAGCACCCAGTTTTGGCCGAGACTCAAAGGCCGCAGAGGCCTGGGAGAGCTTCATGGTGGGGAGAAAGGGAAGGGTATCGGGTGTGTCCTGAGGAAGGCTGGTGGCCTGCAGAAGCTGGGGGTGGGCACTAGGAAATGGGGTGCCCTATGTGAGCAGTCAGGGGAGCGTGTTCGACTTTCTCGGGTTGGTCCTACGTTGGAACCAGAGAAAAGAATTAAGGAAGTTGTCGACTATTAATTGAGTTCTGGCCATTGGAGCCACTGTTACTGAGGTTTTTGTCTGTCTTCCTGGATTGTTCTGGAGGTGGGCATCTAACTTCCTGCTCATCTGACTTACAGACAGCAGGCTGGCTTCCTGAGCTAGTTATTGTAGTTATTGTTGGTCTCCTGGGCACCAGGAGGGTCACGGTTGTGGGTCAGAGTTCTACTTTTACCATTTACTGACCATTGTCTGTCCATACATTCGATCTCTCAGGATGTGCAGTAGATAACTCACTTTTTATAGCTTGCAAAATTCTTGGCATACCAGACATTGCCCACTTTCAATTAAATAATGACTGATTTTTTTTTTATAACATGCCCACTATGAGCAAAGCATCATGAGAGACACATGGAGTTTTATAAGATACAAGTGCAATGTCAGTGAGAAGCAGCCTAGGTCATGTAAGCATCAAGGGGAAAGAGAAGTCAAGGCATGTGTTGCCTAGAATCTCTTACCATGTCTACTGTAGAGGGAGGAGGAAGAGGGAGTCCAGTGTGCCTTGGTCCCAGGGCTCTTGGTCCCAGATGAGAGCTCAGCTTTGCCCCTTCCTGTCGGGAGTTGGCATGTTTCTCTGCAGGGTCAGAGCCCCAGGACCACCTGGTGCTTTTCTGCTGCAGGTGGATGACCTGAAGGCCAAGCTGGCTGCCCAGGAAGTAGAGCTGAAGCAAAAGAATGAGGATGCGGACAAGCTGATTCAGGTGGTCGGCATAGAGACAGAAAAGGTGAGCCGAGAGAAAGCCATTGCAGACGAGGAGGAGCGGAAGGTGGCTGTCATCATGCTGGAGGTGAAGCAGAAGCAGAAGGACTGTGAGGAGGACCTGGCCAAAGCAGAGCCAGCACTTGCAGCCGCCCAGGCAGCTCTCAACACCCTCAATAAGGTAAGAGGATCATCTGTCCTGCTGCTTACCTCTCACAGTGGTGGGGGTGGCAGGAAGTAGCCCCTGTGACCCAAAGACAGCTTGGTACCCTGGTGCCCTAAAAAGATCCAAGGGCAAAGTTGGAGGCTTAAGGTAGGATCCAGCTGTCACTGCTTTATTCATTAAGCAAACATTCGCTTATTTTCTTTAAAGATTTTTCTTTATTTACTCATTTGAGAGAGAGAGAGAGAGTGAGAATGAATTAAGGGGAGGGGCAGAGGGAGAGGGAGAAGCAGACTCCTCACTGAGCAGGGAGCCTGATGCAGGTCTCGATCCCAGGACCTCAGGATCATGACCTGAGCCAAAGGCAGACGCTTAACCCACTGAGCCCCCCAGGTACCCCTGCAAACATTCATTTACACTGACGATCTATCAGGCTTTTACAGAGTACCAACGACATCCCAGGCCTTTGAGTCTGAGAACCAGTCAGAACAGGAGATGCCCAGTGTTCCAGACCTTCCACTTCACAGATGACAAAGCCTGGGCCCTGAGGGGAAGATCGGCTTACCCAGAGTCATAGACTCGCTATTAGAGCCAGGCTTAAACTCACACCCTCACAGTCCAGCTCCAGAAACACTCAGCTCCGTAGCCCATGGTCATTTTACCCATTACATACGACAGGACACACGAGCCTTATAAAGCCCTGAGAAAATTCTTAAGACCTGAGACTCAAACACATGTTGGCTCCAAAATATGAAAAGAAAAAAAAAAAAAAAAAAAGCTATGTAAACAAAATTAGCAGATATTCAAATATCAACAATATGTAGCCATGTGTCAGTTAAAGTCCTATATGTAACCATCTGGTACAACAAGCGTGACCTTTGAGATGTATTCACGGGTACTTTTATTTGGGTTCCCTTGAGATGTATCCCTGTCTGTGTGTACTAGGGGGATGGTAATTAGCTGCTTCTTTTATTTTTCACAGATTAAGCTTCTCTCCCTTTTGGATAACCATGGCTGAAGGGCAGGGGGAAGGAGGGAAGAGAAAGGAGCAGACTCCAATCACAGGGAGCAAGCTTCAGAGGGGGCCCCAAAAGCTGACCCTGTCTGTGTTAGGATGCTCACATGGTGACTTCTCCTCCTGGGAGTCTGGCGGTTCACTTGCCCCTTGGCCGAGATCTAAGACAACCTGTGCTGGCTCCCCTGAGCAAGAGCTCACCTCTGATCCATGGGGTCACCTGTGCCTCCTTTCCCGCAAATGCACTGAGGGCATCAGCCACCCCTGCAGCACCATCTCCCTCGCTCCGTGGTGGGGGCAACTAGCCAGCTTTTCTCCCGCATTCTCAATTTCTGGGGTATGAGCTAGACCCCAGGCCACTGTGTCACGCAAACTTTACCCCTACATCCTCCCTTATAGGTGGGGTGGGTGGCACTCACCAGTGGGCCTCTCTTCATCTCCACCTGCCTGATGCTTTGACATATTTAGTGCAGGTGAGACATTTGAGATGCAAACACGAGCCTTCTGAAACTTTCTTCTCCTGCGTCACCCTGGAAGGTAACATCTAGCAGTTTCGGGCTTCAGCAAATCTAAAACGGAATTAGGAACGCTGTAGAAGCCTGTGGCATACAGTTACATATAAATTGTAATTTGAGATGATTGCATTCTAGGATTCTTAAGATTTTATTTATTTATTCATGAGAGACACAGAGAGAGAGAGAGAGAGAGAGAGAGGCAGAGACACCGGCAGGGGGAGAAGCAGCCTCCCTGCGGGGAGCCCGAAGCAGGACTCGATCCCAGGACCCCAGGATTATGACCTGAGCCGAAGGCAGATGTTGAACTAGTGAGCCATCCAGGTGTCCCACGTTCAAGGATTTTTTATGAAGAACTCTAGAATTATGCATTCTGGGCTTTTTATTTTTTATGCTCTAAAGGCTAAGGCACTGAGGGCCTAAGCGGCCCTAAAGAGACCCCCCATCAGGAGAAATCACCAGATTTCCTACTAGGAAACTGGGTACTGTGAGGGATGGACTAGGATTGCAGGGCTTGCCCAGTTATGCCACCACTTCTCAGCCTGAACCTGGTAGCAGGGCCAGGCCAGTCTTCTCCCATCCCTGGACGGTGGCATCCGCTTGCACCTCCTGGACACTGGTGAGGCTGTGTACCCCTCCATGCCACCACCCTTCCTCCTGCCTCAACCCTCTCTGTGTTTAAAGCTCAAACTTACATTCTAGATCAGTGTCACCCTTTTCTGATTCTTTGATCATGCACCACAAGACAACTTCACTGACGCACACATGTGAATTGTCTGCTGACCGTGTCTTACTAATAAGGCAGGTGCCTTTCATAACATCTTTTGACACAGGAGGTTAGATTTCCTAAAATAAGCTGAGTCCAAATACTGGCTGTGCTGTTCACTGGATGTATCTCTGGGCATGATTTTCTCTCTGCTCAGCCTGTTTCCTCATCTATGCAAGGGTGGTAACAGTGACACAACTCCCATTAGGTTATCATAGGGATAAAATGACAGAATGTATGAAAAGTAGCTCAGAGGTGACCCACCTGAGTCATTTTAAAAAATATTTTATTTATTTACTTAAGACATAGAGCAGGGGAAGGAGCAGAGGGAGAGGGAGAAGCAGACTCCCCACTGAGAAGAGCCCTACACGGGGCTTGATCTCAGGACCCTGAGATCATGACCTGAGCCAAAATCCAGAGTCGGGGGTTTAACCTACCAAGCCACTCAGGTGCCCCCACCTGAGTAATCTTTTTAAAAGAGCAGTTGGACCACATCACCCCTCTGTTCAGAATCTTCCATTGGCTTCCCATCCTACTCAGAATAAAATCCAAAGTGGCCCACGAGACCCTACAATTTTGCCCAGTTCCCTTCTGGGTACAACATGATTGTCTTCCTCCTGTCACCCTGACCACCTCCTCTGCACTGGCCTTGCTGTGTCTCAGACACTCCAGCACAATCCCACTCCAAGGCCTCTGAACAAGCAGTCGGCACTATGTGAAGTGCTCTTCCCCCAAGAAGACCCCCACCCTGTTCCGTCAGGTGTTTGCCCAAAACTTACTCCCACAAAGAACAAGTAATAAAAGCACTTAACTAATTTCAGATAAAAAAAACCCTCAGAATATACAAGAAAGAAAATGTAACCCAAGGTGAACAATATTTACAATCATGTCATAATCATACTGAACATTAACTAAAAATTCGATATAACCATAATAATTAGGAGGGAAAAGAGGACAGTAAACATAGCTAAATATTCATACTCTAAGTAGGAAGACACTTGCTAAAGTCTAAAATGAAAAGAAGGTGCCTGGGTGGCTCAGTCTGTTAAGCATCTGATTCTTGATTTTGGCTCAGGTCATGATCTCATGGGTCATGAGATCAAGCCCCACATCAGGCTCCTCATTCAGCAAGGAGCCTACTTGAGATTCTCTCTCTCTCTCTCTCTCTCTCTCTCTCTCTCTCCTCCTCTGCTCCTTGCCACTGCAAATAAAATGGGAAAAAATATAGCAACATAGGCATGTTCTTTATCAATAAGGAGTGAAATCTAGAAGAAGCAGAAGAAATTGTAAGCATGGCTTCTGGAAAGCTGGAGTTGGAGTCTATCAGGCATGTGCTTTGTTCCAAGACCTGCAGCCCTCTCAGAGTTTGTAAACTCCCTGCATGCATTACATGAGAAGAAATATACTAAAATTTCAGTGGCTCAAGAGCTCAGAAGATGACATGGCTAACTGGCTGGCCAGGTAGGAACTAGGGAAGAGAAAGCCCATGAAGCAAGGACTATAAGGAAGAGAATTTTACTGGATGGAGGAGGGAGTAGAGAAGAGCATCCCAGAAGGAAGCAGTGTTTGCAGAGACCTGGATGTGCAGAAAGGTGCAGAGTCTCTGAGCCATGGTGCACGAGTGGGCTCCTCCAAAAGTGATCTGACCATGAGTCTTTCCAGGTGGGTTGACCGAGATCGTTAACAGCCCATGGCATCACTGCACAGTTTACCTGTGGACCATTGTTTACAGTCTACAGATCACAGGATGCGTGAGGGGGGCCTCAGACAGCATTTTTTTTTAATTGTGGTATAAGTGACATGTAATAGTCATGGTATATCATTGCTATAGTAAGTCAGGTTAACATCCATCATCACCACACATAGTTAATAGATTTTTGTGTGTGCAATGAGAACTTTTATGATTTCCTCTCCTTTCAAATCTACGGCACAATATCGTTAGCTGTAGTCACCCCAGGACTTATTTCTTTTACAACTGTACCTTTTGACGCCTTCCACCCATCTCACCCGTCCCCCTCGCCCCACACCTGGTGAAGTGGAATGGATCAGCCTGTACTGCACGTGGTGAGGGCGCTGTTGCTTCATGGACCCAAGGACCCCTGAAGTATCCTCAAACCGTCCGCATTCACAGGACCCTGTATTTCCTGACCACTTCCCTGTTTTCTTATAGTTTTCAAGCTTAAAAATAAATCTGTAGTTAATGCATAAAGAACACCTGTAAATCTGAGCTTGGTAGTAAGTCTTTGCTTTGGCAGTCTTATTTCACTTTTATAGCTAAACTGAAATAAATCCAGTGTAACTTTTCCTGCCTTAGTGGAGGAATGGTTTTGCTTGCAATTTCATGGCCTCTTCCCCTTGACAAATTTAGCTAGAATATTCTATTTGTTCCCTATGTATTTCTTACCATGAGCTTGCTACTTTATTTTACAAATAATATATAATGGCATTTTCATTATTAAAAATTATTCATGGGGTACCTGGGTGACTTAGTCGCTTAAGCGTCTGACTCTTGGTTTCAACTCAGGTCATGATCCCAGGGTTGTGGGGTCAAGCCCCACGTCAGGCTCTGTGCTTAGTGGAGAGTCTACTTGAGATTCCCTCTCTCTCTCTATCTCTCTTTCTCCCCCTCTCCCTCTGCCCCTCCCCTTGCTCAATCGCACATGCACTCTCTCTCAAATAAAAAAGTAAAATCTTCTAAAAAATTATTCAGATAGTGTAGAATACATGGAGTAGGATATAAAGTCAACCCTCTTCTACACTATAGCCCCATTTCTCTCCCAAGAGAACTCCTGGAATAATATGGGACATGGAATGGTTGGGTGGCTCAGTGATTGAGCTGCCTTCAGCTCAGGTCATGATCCCAGGGTCCTAGGATCACGTCCCGCATTGGATTCCCCACAGGGAGTCTGCTTCTCCCTCTGCCTGTGTCTCTGCCTCTCTCTCTCTCTGTGTCTTATGAATAAATAAGTAAAAATCAAAAATAATAATATAATAATAATAATCATCATCATCATCATCTGGGGCATATCCATTCCAGCAATTTTTCTATGCATTTTTAGTTGTGCAAATGCACATATAAAATATGTCATATTTTAAATATGAATGGGTAACGCCAACTTACTTTCTCTCATGAAGTAAGACCATTTCATGCCAGTACATACACTGAACTTGAATGCTTCATAGGACTCCATGCTATAATTTTACCCATTTTTTTTTTTTGCTATTTATCCATTGTTGAGTGTTTAATTGTTTTTTTTCCAGTATAAATATCCCTGTGCATAGATCTTTGTTGCATACACAACTATTTCTCTGGGCCAATAAGAAGTACAGTTGTTTGGTAGAATGACATGGCAGACTTGAATAATGCATCCTCCACCTCAGAGAGATTCACATCCTAATCTCTGGAACCTGTGAATTTTGCTCCTTATGGCACAAGTGACTTTATAGGTGTGGTTGAGTTAAGGGTACTGAGGTGGGGAGATTATCCAGCTGGGCCCCAAATACAATGTGATGGGGGAAGCAGAGTAGGGGCAAAAGTGGATATGATGTGGGGACACAAGCCAAGGAATGAGGCCAACCTACAGTCGCTGGAAGAGGCACGCAGCAGGTTCCAGGAGGAACCATCCCTGCCCACAGCTTGACTTGAGGTCTTCTGGCCTCCACAGCTGGGAGCTAAGACATCCGTGTTGTTTCAAGTCTCCAACTTTGTGTTAATTTGTTACAGAAGCAATAGGAAGCTCTTATCAACAATATGCTCTTTTTTCTAAAGATTTATGTATTATTTGAGAGAGAGCACGAGCGAGGGAGGTATGGAGGGAGGAGAGAGAGAATCTTCAGCAGATTCCCCAAAATGGGGCTCAATCTCACGATCCTGAGATCACGACCTGAGCCAAAATCAAGTCAGACATTTAACCAACTGAGCCACTCAGGCACCCCCTACCTCCTTTTTTAAAGATTTATTATTAGAACAATATGCTCTTTTTTTAAATAAATAATAACCAGTCTCTGTCCAAAAAGGTGATTCTTGTCTATAGTTTTGAATATCACCTTTCCTATATCCTTGACATTCTTAGACATTTTCAATCATTTTAACTTGTCTAAATAAAAGAGCAAAACTTTTTTCACTTTTTTTTTCAAATTATGGTTGGTTTCATTCTAATGAGATTTGGGCATCTTTTCAAATATTTAGATTTCTCTTGCCCATTGCTTATTCAGACTTTTGTTGTTCGTTTTCTTGTAAGAGAGTTTCCCTCTTTTCTTATTAAATCATAGTAAATGATTTACTTTATAAATTATTACTACTTTATAAATTTTTACTATTAATCTCCTGGTATATATATCATAAATCTTTTCCTCCTTATCATTTGACTTTCAGTATTAGCAAGGAGATTTTATAATCAAATAATTGGGAAAATTCTAGTGTTTCCAAGTTAAATAGACTTCTTTCCTACAGGACTTGTTAAGGCCTGTGTTATGTGATAAGCCTGGTACTAAAAGGTGATAGAGCATGAGACAATAAAACCTCAGGTGAATCTAACTTATGAATAGTGGTGTAAGACGCCTATATAAAATACTAGTAAATAAAATTTACCATACTGCCAACTGGCTAGTTTTCCCTATGTAAGACTATTCACGTAACTATATGAAACCCTAGATCAAAGATGAAAAGCTTCATAGTGATTTTGATATTTGATATCAATTGTTTCATCCATCTGGTGATATGCTGAATTTAAAAATTCTGTTCGAAAATAACTAGCAACTTTCCCTCATGCCTCTTTTTAAAACTTATGCCTACACTAGCTCTGAAATATGTCCCAAACCCAATCACCTCTCATCACCTCCACTGGACAGCCCTGGCCCCGGGCTCAGTCTCCTGCCTGAACAACTGTGCAGCCTGCCCTGCCACAACAAGCTCTCAAAGCAAAACCACATCATTTCACCCCCTGCTTAAAACCCTCCAGTGGCTTCCCCTTGATGTTAGAATGAAATCAAACTGCTCCCTTTTTTTGTCTGGATCCTGACCAGCTCTCCTCTCCCACCTCTATCACCCTCCTGATCACACTCTATAGAGTGGCCAAGTTTGCAGATCCCCATGCTTGGAGCAGCCCCTTTGCAGATGCCCCAGCTCAAATGTCAGCCTGCCAAAGTGGCCTTCCCAGACCTCAAGGGGTAAAATCAATCCTCAAGAATCTTCTATCCTATTAGCCTTGTTTCCATTTTGGGGGGGGGGGTTAAGCACTTTCTCGCTATCCCAAACACCAAAGGTGGATCCCTGTATGTTGCCTGTCTCTCCACCTGAATGAGCAGAAGGGCTTTGCCTGTCTTGTTCCCACTGCACCCCCATTTGCCAAATGCACAATGACGTGAACCTTTAGTCCTTCATCTGTTCACCCAGCCAGGACTCATCGGCTGTTCTGGGTGCACATGATGCATCCGTGAACAAAGATCCTGCCCCTGTGAAGACTACATCCTAGCGCAAGTGAGGGGTGAGAGACAAGCATGATGACAGAGTTCTTTATTGTACAATGTGTCAGAACATGTCAGATGCTGGAGGACAGAGGTAAAGGAAGCACAGAGCAAGGAGGAGCCCTGGAGGAGGCGGGAGGTTGCAGTTTTAAGGAAGGGGATCAGCATGAGCCTCGAGATGAGAAGTTTGGGTGGAAACTGGAAGAAGAAGCAAATTCCTCAGGCAGACACCTGGGAGAGTGGTCAAGGTCAAGGCAGCAAGGGGCCTCCACAGGGGCCTGATAGCAGGAGTGGGGTAGAGAAACCAAGAGTGCGAGCCTGATGTTTGCTCGCTCAAAATTCTGTCTGCCAACTGGGAACTGTTTCTTCCATCCTGTGTTCCTCCTAGTAGAACCATATCTGCCTGCCCTGTAGCCATTGGCTACAGGAGCCCCGTCTAACTAAAAAAGGTCATTTCCTAGGACATTTTTTTTTTCAAAGATTGATTGATTTAGAGTAAGTGTGCAAGTGGGAGGAGGGGCAAAAGGAGAAGGAGAGAGAGAATTTCAAGCAGACTCTTGGCTGAGCAGGGAACCCAATATGGGACACGATCTCAGGACCCTGGGATCATGACCTGAGCCAAAACCAAGGGGCAGCCACTTAATCAACTAAGCCACCCAGGCAACCCCACCCCCACCCTGTCCCATGGACATTTTTATTTCCACTTGCATTGGAGAAAAGGTCTCAGTCCCTCCTGGGTGCAAAGTGATGGCCATGACCTTGAGCTGCTGACCCCCACTAATTCCAGGCGATTGTTGGACACCCGTGTTGATGAACACCTGCTGCATGCCGATTCCTGGGACCAGAGCGACAGTGGTTAACAAGATAGATGAGACCATCCCTGTTGTCACGAAGGAGAGGAGATGGAAATTCAATAAGGAAAGAGTAGTGATCATTTCTGATGGCCCCAGGTTCTCTGCAGGTCATCAGGGTGCTGCTAGGAAATGATGAGAAGGGGAAGTCTTTCCGAGTGGGAGACATCTGAACTCTAAATTGAGATCTTGACAGATGAGAAGGGACGGGCCATGCAAAAAGCTTAGCAAGAAGTGGTCCAGGCAGGGGTCCTGAGTTGGGGATGTGCTTGGCAGTCAATGTGCTGGGAGGAGGTGACCGTAGCTGGAGCTTGGTGACACATGGAGAAAGTAGCACAGAGTGAGGGCAGAGAGGTAGGTCGTATGCCTTGCAACGCGAGGAAGCTTCTACACGAAAGAGAAGCACACACAGGGAGAAGCAGCCACAAGAGAAGATCCAGAAAGCCCGTAGACACTCCAAACACAGCTCCACTCGTCCTTACAGCCAGCTCCAAGCTCATCCCCATCACAGACATGAGCGAGAAAGTCCCCTCTGTACTTGGTCTTTGGTCACTACTACCAAAAAGTTATGATTAATTTATCGGG
The DNA here is from genome assembly GCF_011100685.1 of Canis lupus familiaris. Lineage (NCBI taxonomy): Eukaryota > Metazoa > Chordata > Mammalia > Carnivora > Canidae > Canis > Canis lupus. Next base: position 36,170,947 of record NC_049226.1, read on the forward strand.
AGCGATAAATATAAAAAAGACTGGAAGGAATCACACTGAAATATTAACAGTGACGTATCTGGGTTGTAGAATTCCATTTCATCTCCGTACATTTTTATATCTTCTTAATTCATGCTGAACTTCTACTGGTTTAAAGTCATGGGGTTTTGTTTCTGATTATATTTTCTGACCCTGCGCCCTGTGCCCCAGTGGAGGCCACCACGGCAGGTATGCTAGCACACCATCCTATGTATAGTGTCCTTCTATCCACCACTGCCCATGTCACCCAACAGGTTTTCACGACCAAATGTGGAAATAGTTTCAGAAGCAAATGGAGCATCTTCCCAGGTGCCTCCATTAGGTGCAGGAAGTAATCCCCCTCATTTGTAGATTTCCAGGCCCAAGGGCACCCCAAATCCATTTGGCACAGGCGACCTAATCCTTAAAATCAAGATCTTCCCCCACTTGGGGCCCCTGGGTGGCCCAGTCAGTTGAGCATCTGCCTTTGGCTCAGGTCATGATCAAGGGTCCTGGGATTGAGTCCCACATCAGGCTCTTTGCTCAGTGGGGAGTCTGCTTCTCCCTCTCCCTCTGCCTGATGCTCCCCACTGCTTGTGCTCTCTCTCTCAAATAAATAAAATCTTTTAAAAAAAATTCTCCCCCCCATAAAATCATTCCCAAAAAGCAAGTGCTTTTGAGGTCACATGGTACTCACTGATGGTCGCAATAAACCTGAAATCAACTGTACGTGCATGTATGACACAGCTTCACTCATAGATCCAGGGTGCCCCTACTCCCAATTTACAGATGGAAACACAGAGGCCTGGGAAGTCGAAGTGACATGCCAAGGCCAACCCTTTTGGCCCTATTTTCCTAGTGCAAATGGTGATTGGAGCAGAGGACAAACCCACATCCAAGCAGGGGCAGTGACTATGCCCGGCTTCCAGGCTGAATTATTTCTTGGCAGAAAACGTCAGGACAGTCAAGTGTAGTTAGAACAGGCTCATGGAACAAAGAAGTTTAATTAAAGAAAAAAACAAAATTTGTTGGGTTACAGGGCTATTCTCTTCGATCCAAGATGGGAAATTAATTTATAATAACCTTATCTTTTATTCAGGGCATGCTGCCTGTTTCAGAGTATGTTGGCATCCTGCTATTTTTCTGTTGAATGTGAAATAATTGTGTGTTTCTAATGGGCAGCGAGTCCGCTAAAGAGCTGAACAAACGGAGCCGAGTCTTGGGCTCGCCATGGGGCGCGTCTGAAGCCACTGGGGGGAGTAGCTTTCGTTTCCCTCTGATGAGTCATGACATTTAAAATTCAGAGGGCTTAATGGGCCTCAAGGCAGCCTTTTCAGAATGGTCATTCTAGAACCCACGTGCTTTCGTGGCGCATTCGTGTTTTTCCTGACAGCCTCCTCCTCTGTCCTCAGACCAACCTGACCGAGCTGAAGTCGTTCGGGGCCCCCCCTCCAGCTGTCAGCAACGTCACGGCCGCGGTGATGACCCTCACAGCCCCCGGGGGCAGGGTGCCCAAGGACCGCAGCTGGAAGGCCGCGAAGGTCACCATGGCCAAGGTGGACGGTTTCCTGGACTCCCTCATCAACTTTGACAAGGAGCACATTCACGAGAGCTGCCTCAAGGCCATCCGGCCGTACCTGCAGGACCCGGACTTCAACCCCGAGCTGGTGGCCACCAAGTCCTACGCGGCCGCGGGCCTCTGCTCCTGGGTGGTAAACATCGTGCGCTTCTACGAAGTGTTCTGTGACGTGGAACCCAAGCGCCAGGCGCTGAGCAGGGCCACCTCGGACCTCACTGCCGCCCAGGAGAAGCTGGCAGCCGTAAAAGCCAAGATTGCTGTAAGTGAGGCTGGAGGGCCCTGACCACGACCCCTGCCCTGCCAGGTGGCCTCTGTGCAAACCACACACTCCCCCATTTCCCAGCGCCTTAGCAGCCCAGGTTTTATGGTTTTTTATTTTATTTTTTTAAAGATTTTATTTATTTATTCATGAGAGACACAGAGAGAGGCAGAGACAAAGGCAGAGGAAGAGAAGCAGGCTCCCTGTGGGGAGCCCGATGCGGGACTTGATCCCAGGACCCCAGGGTCACGACCTGAACCAAAGGCAGATGCTCAACCACTGAGCCACCCAGGTGCCCCAGCATCCTGGTTTTTAAAGAGAGGCAGGAAAACCAAAGTGGGATGCCAAAGCTCCTGATTTTTCAAGAGAGGTACCATTTCCTCTTCCTCGAATACTGTATAGTCCATACGAGATAAATCCACCAGACCTTTGGGTTTATATTCTCTATACTGTTCTGTGAAAGCTTTTAGAAGCAATAGTACATTATGGTTTGGGGGGTGGTCCCTTGACCATAAATCTAAAACAAGGAGGGTCATTAGCTTTTATTAACCTCCCAGTGATGGTTTGATCAGCTCTGCCTCTCTCTGGGCTGAGGAATGGGGTGTTTGTGGACCTACACCTGTTTAGGAGAGAGTCCCCTTGAACTTCACCTTTGCCCTTAAAATAGGTGCTACCAAAGCAAGATTAGAAATCGGGACCCCATGAGATAGCAGAGTGGTTGAAAATGGAATCCAAGCTTGTACCATTTATGGACGTGTGACCTTTACAAAGGTCTTTAAAATGCCCAAGCTGGGCAGCCCGGATGGCTCAGCGGTTTAGCACTGCCTTCAGCCCAGGGCATAATCCTGGAGACCTGGGATCGAGTCCTGCATCGGGCTCCCCACCAGGAGCCTGCTTATCCCTCTGCCTGTGTCTCTGCCTCTCTCTCTGTGTCTCTCATGAATAAATAAAATCTTTTTTTTAAAAAAAATAAATAAATAAAATGCCCAAGCTTCAGTTTCCCGAAGCAAAATGGACACAGTAACATCTCGCTTAATGAGAACACAGCGAGGACAAAAGGAGGGCATACTTGCAGATCCTGGCCCGTAGCCCACGTGGCGCTGGGGCCACTGCCATGGCCACGATGACCACTGCTGCGCTACCTCTACCCCTGTCCCCTTCTTCCCTCTACACATGCTCTCACATGTGTGCACAAGCCCTGGGGACCAGGCACTCCTGTCATCAAGTTCAATCCCAAACCATTCCTTGGATCTTTCCTTCCCACTCATGCATCCCAGGCAAATAAGATTCTTGCTGCAAATTAGTCATGATGGTAGAAAGGGTTTTACAAATTAGAAGTAAAATTGCAGATATGCCGCACGCTTCACACAACATGGGTTTATGGATTGCTAGATTGAATTCTGTGGCTGGTTCAAAGAACCTTGCAACCCATGTCTCTCCAAAGAAAAGATACTTTGGTGAAGCAGCTAATCTCTCAGCATGCTTGCTTTATAAATCCAGATGTCCGAGGGTCAGTCTAGAACAGGTGATAATCACTGTAGCACTGGCCCTCTTCAAGGAGCACCATCACATCCCCATGACTAATTTTTAAGGGAAAAAGCCTCCCGATAATTTTCGTATTCTGCAGTTTCTCCCAGAAAAAACATTTTAAGAACTGCATTTTCAAGGACTTTTTTTTTTTTTTACTCAAGTTATTTTAACTAAGGGAACATTTGGTGCAAAGGGAATGTTTTCAAAATGTTGATACCTATTCAGTAGCCAACATTCACATGATGGGCCCACTCAACCTGTGAAAGCAACAAGCATATCTTTCAAATACTTGGCTACCTTAGGAAGACACTTATTTTCTGCCAAAATGTTTTTTGAAAAAATGTATTCTTGCTTCGAACAACTTCCTCTTCATGCTTTGCTTACCCACATGCCCGTCGGCATCCCGAGAGTTTCGGACACTCCGCCACTGAGGACAGAGAAGACGGGCTGACACCCAACCCTAACATGGAAGCCAACCCAGGCGAGGAAATTCTTCCCTCTGTGACATGGAGGCCGTCGCCGGCCTTCTCCAGTCCTCAAGCCTTATTTTTAGGATTTTAGGATACTTCCAAGGAAAGAATATTATATTCAAGATAAAGTTAAAAAAAAAAGCGTATTTCCAAACAGATTATAAAATACATGAAACATGAGTAGTGGTAGTGGCTGTTATATGTGGGTGGTATATTTTGGATGGGTGTGCTTATAGGTGTCTTCTTTTTTTCTATCATGAGCATATATTAATGTTATGATTTATAAAAATAATAGTAATAAAAACAAGCAAGGCATTTTCATGGAGCATATACTGACACATAAGTAAAGTATCAGAGAAAGGTATCTAATGAGAAACAACAGTCTCTGACCCTTTGCATGCTTGTGTCTGTTTCAAAGGACTGGTCATGCTACTCAGAGCCTTTATACTAGTGCCTTCAATGAGTTTCATTTGGCACACACATGGTCTTTGTAAATGATTTCATTAACTGCCAGTATTTAAATCAACAGGAGATTTTCATAAAAATCTGATTTCTGGCCAGTCTTAAAGAAATCAGAAGATTCCCAAACATCATGAACTGACCCTAGAGTTGAGTAGCACCTTCCTATCCATCCAGTTTTGTCATAGGTCCCGACCAACGCCAGTTTTCTTTTTCCAATGCCAGACTCATCCGACCAGCTCACATCATCTCCCCGCAGCCCCTGCTCATCTGAATGTCATCCATACTATGTTGACATCCCTGTTTCTTGATGTACCTTATGCAGGAAGATTGACTTTCTGCTGGATGGGGCTCTAAGAGGTTCATATGCATGTCTTCTCGATATCATCATAACAACTACTTCAGGTTAATGTAACTTGTATTTCTTGCTCCAGCACATAGGCAGCTTCCCTGGAACTTCCTGTTTTCAAGATAAGATTATTACCTGTTTCTTCAGCTTTCTCCAACCTCCCACAGTCCAACTTCAGTTATCAATACTGATTGTTACATTTGCTTTAGAATCACCAAGACTCAAAACATCTTCATTCTGTCCTGTGACCAAAATTAAGTGTCCCATGATCTGTTCACTGGCTGATGGGGAAGGGTGAAAAATCAGTCAATTCCATTTGCATTCTATGAACCTGCCTGTATTGTTCTTAGGAGACCTAAATAGTACAATTTCCTTTTTTTTATGAAAATTGCTCTTTATTATTTATTAGGTAACAATCCACAAAATGCTCTTTGAGCTAATAAACAAATTCTGAAAACGTGAAGGATATACAATAAACACATAAAAATCACTATTTTTATACGTAACAATTGAATGATCCAAAAAAGGTGATTAGGAAAACAATTCTTTTTTATTTTGGGGTAGTTGACACACAGTGTTCTATGAGTTCCAGGTGGGCAGCACAGTGATGTGACAAGCTTATATGTTCTGCTATGCTCACAAGTGTAGCTACCACCTGTCACCACATAGCGCTATTACAATATCACTGACTGTATATTCCCTATGCTGTGCCTTTCATCCCTGACATTTATTCCATAACTGGAAGCCTGGACCTCCCACTCCCCTTCACCCATTTTGCCCACTCCCTCCTCCCCTCTGGCAACCATCAGTTTATTCTCTGTTTGTATAGGTCTGATTCTGCTTCTTATTTAAAACAATTCTACTTTTAATTCATTTCCTTTTTCAATGCAATCTTTCCCCCTCCCCCTGGGATTTCTACTTGCCTTTCGTTTTTTTTTTTTTTTTTCTCTGCCATTAATTCCTTTTGCTTAGCCTCAATTACTCTTAAACTCTCCATGCAATTCAGTATCCTGCCACTTCCATTTTTGCCTCCAAGACTTTCCTCTCTTGGAGGGGAATCAGAGCTCCAATCAGTGTTGGAGAGCGAACATGTTCACTGCTGTCTCAGGTTGGTTCCAGTGACTTCTGGATCACTTGCTTTCTCCTTCCTTGATTTCTTCTCTAGCTTGCTGGAGCTCACTCTTAAGTAACTTTCTCAGAAATGTTAAGTAAGAGGTAAATTTTCTGAATGATTTTGGTCTGGAAATGCCTTTATTTGATTTTTAAACTGACCTGACAATTTTGCTGAGTACTGGATTCTGATGCTAATTTTTCCCCCTTAGGACACTGAATGCCTTACCCTTTTCTTAAGTGAGTAGTCTCATAAGCAGTCAGGGTCCCATTTCTTTGTCAATGCACTGTGTTTCTACCTTTCTGGAAGTCTTTCCATTTTTTTTCTTTATTCCTTTTTTTCCCCCTTGAGATAGCATGAGTGGAGGAAGGGGCAGAGGGAGAAAGAATCCCAAGCAGTCTCCATACCCAGCACAGAACCTGACATGTGGGTCGATCACATGACCCTGAGATCATGATCTGAGCCAATATCAAGAGTTGACACTTAACCAACAGAGCCACACAGGTGCTCCTTTTTCTTTATTCTTGGTGTCTGAAACTTTGTACTGATGTGCTTAGCTGCCATTTTTAAGATTCATTGTGTTCAGCATGTGGAGACTTCTTTTCCTTGACTCTGGAAAATTATTATATGTTATTTCTTTGGTAGTCTTCCTCTGTTTCCTTTTTGATCTTATTTTCTAGAATGCACATTCGTTGGATATTGGACTTTCTGATAAGTCCTGTTTCCTCAGTCACTAACTATGTCTTCTTATACTTTCTAGATTTCCTCAAAGTCATCTTTTAACCCTTCTGTTGAATTTATTATTTTTTTACATTAACAAGAATAATAATTTCTGCAACAGGGTTTTTTTTTTTTTTTTTTTTTTTTTTTTTTTTTGCTCTCTGCTCCTTTTGCTAGCATTCTCTTCTTGTTTTATGAATGAAATATCTTCAATCTTCCTAAGAACCTACTCATGAAGGATTTTATGCTTTATTGCCCTCTTTTGACTAAAGTAATCTTTTCTAAGGTGTTTTTTTCCTCCCCCCTTATTTACCTTATCTAGGCTTCATCAAATGGCTTCTTGTCCTTTCATGTTTATAAGAGCAGTGCTCAAAAGTTGGTTATAGCTTCCCAGGCAGGAGCAGAGCTGACTAACTGGCAGAATTTGTTTTTGGGGTCAGTTATGTTGAATGCATCATTATTGCCAGAATGTGGTGTTTTCTCTCTGCCACTATTGAATCTCTTGCTGGTGACATGGACGCCTGATGACTTTGGACACTGGGCACGTGGGTAGAGATGGGGGAAGAGGATCTGCCAGCTTCCAACAAACCTTACTTTCATCATCCCCCTCCATCACACCTGATGTTTCCAAAACCCCAGTGCATGTCCTCTTTGGTGAACAGAGGCCCGCTCTGTATTGTAGCTTCCTGTTCCCTACTCTGGCAGTTTCCACTCCTCTATGAGTCCAGTCTGCCATACATAGATTGGAATCTCTTACTCTTCAATGACCCTCAACAGTTGCTCAGTGTTAAGGATTTATGATGTTTTCACTTGTTTCATAATTATTTTAGAAAAGTCTCAGGAAAGAGAGGAGGTAAATGAGTGTGGCCAGTCTGCCATCATCAATTGGATGGCTCACCACCTGCTTTTCAAACTGCTTGGCTATATGAACTTGGCCCTTGATTTGTTTCTCTTGGGACATGGCAATGGCCAACAAAGCAGCCTGAATTCCAGTTATTGCATAGACAAGAGACACATTCAGAGGTATCTACCCTGCATCCCTATGTCTTGATGTATAAAATATATATTCTGGAGGCAACACAAGCTACATACCTCAATTCTAAACTCTTGATGAATTTAGAAAACATTGAAACCATGTCTTCTTACAAAATGTCCCTCTACTTTAGGGTAATTGGACAGAACAGATGAGGTTAAGCAATAGTTACCTGTACTCCTAGGATCTGAAAGCAAAGGGATGTCTTAGACTGCACACAGCCCGTCTTAGACTGCACACAGCCCAACCCAAACCACAGACCTGCTGCAGTAGACATACTTTGCATCCCTCCCAGGACCCTGGCATCCTTCTGACCATTCTCAGGCCACCCTAGGCTTCTGTACACTTTTGCTTCTAATAGCAGCACTGCCATTTTTGGGGCATGTTCCTGCAGCCCCTTCTTCCCCAGTATAAGGAGAGAGAGGATTTATGCACCCCCATCCATGTCCATCATCCCTCTTGTCCCTGCACCAAGGACATAGGTAGGAAAGCTCAGCTCACCTCCCTTGGGTCAGGACCAGCCTGGGCTTCCACCAGGGCTCTGCCTGAGATCACTCCTAATTTGCCAGCCTTTCCTTCTCTGCCCTGCCTTCTCCAGTGCCCCCTTCTCCAGGGGGCTGGAGTTACTGATAGACCTTGTGTTCCTTCATAAACAGCACCTTAATGAAAACCTGGCCAAACTCACAGCCAAGTTTGAGAAAGCAACAGCCGACAAACTCAAATGTCAGCAAGAAGCTGAAGTGACCGCAGGCACCATCTCCCTTGCAAATCGTCTGGTGAGTGTGAGACTCTGCAGCCTGAGCCTTAATTATATTAGCTGAGCTTGTCAAGTGCCAGTGAGGTGCAAAATAGATGAGCACAGCTTAGCGCTGCTTTGACTTGGGGGAAAATATTAAAATGTGCTAGGAGGCGGGCGGAGGTGGGGGTGGATATTAAAATGTGCTGGGATGTAGGGACTGAATCCTGAGAAGTGTGAATGCATGCCCTGGTCTGGTCAAGAGAGTTTTTCTACAAAGAGGTTTGGGAGGATGGGAGCCCTTGATCTATCAGACAGCTGGGTGAGACGTGACATGTTTATGTGCATATACACACATCAACCAGAGGAAACCCTACAGGACAAAATGAGCCACTTGATAGGCAAGCTCTGCAGCTCTTTACTGTGTGATGTTTAATAATAATAGTGTGACCAGGGTCAGGAACAGAGACAGTAAAGAATGACACCTCTGGACTCTGAGCATTTGTAAGCTGACCTTGCCCACATGCGTGTGCGTATACTCACATGTGCACACACAAACATATACACACAGGCTCTGGCCTCCCTAAGAAAATAAATGTGAGGGTGTTTGTCTTGTGGATGTCTGCTATCACACTACCCAGAAACTTATGATTTAAACACAAAAACCATTCTGTTGCCCCTTACAAGTTTGCGGGTCAAGAATGTGGGTGTCACCTGACAGCCTCTGCTCTGGATGGTGCCTACAGGGGCCACTCAGCATTCTTCAGCCAAGAGCTGGCTGGTTTGTCACATGCACCTTGGCAGGAGCCTCCAGAAGGGCAGAGCTCTCTCCATGTAGAGAGGCCTCTCCAGCAATGTATGCAGACATCTAACACAGGGACTCTGGGCTCCAAGAGCAAGTGTTCCAAGAGACAGTAAGTAGAAGAGCCCAGTCTCTTAAGGCCTGGGACCAAAAGCCAACACAACATCCCTTGCTCTGTGTTCTGTTGGCCAAAGTGGTCACAGGATAAGGGAGGGGGGAATATAGGAAGCAACTCTTTTTTTTTTTTTTTTAAGATTTTATTTATTTTAGAGAGAGTGAGAGCATGGGAGGAGAGGCTGAGGGGGAGGGAGAGAATCCCAGGAAGACTCTGTGCTGAGCACAGAGCCCAATGTGGGGCTCGATCCCAAGACCATGACATCATGACCTGAGCTGAAACCAAGAATGGGACGTCCAACCCACTGAGCCACCTAGGCACCCCCAGGCACTAACTCTTGATGAAAGGAATGTCAAAGAAATCATAGCCTTTTTTAATCTCCCGTGGCTTATATTTCTTGTCCTAAATTATCTAAGATCCTGCAAAGCAGTGTCCACTGGGTATGATTTCTCTTCAATAGAAAGCCTTTCCAGCACCTTTGTCTCCAGTGAAGGGAGGTAGATTCAATACCTTTGTACTTTGATTCCAGCCACCACTTGTTTCTAAAATGGAGCCAGATTTTCTAGTTTAAGAGGAAAGGAATCACGACAATGATTGAACTGAGCCATGCTTTTGAGAGGAAAGGTCTCTACCACAGGAGTCTCTACAGTTGTTGGACTTACTGTTGCATAGCCTGGAAATGGTCATTTGGACCGAATAATGTGATTTAGAGACAGCTCCTCTGCAAACGTGCAAGATGTCCAGGCCTCCTAGCTGGTCTGTCTTCCATGCAGTTTTCTGTGTGGTTTCCAGAACTTAGCATAGCGTTCTTTGCCTGGCCGAAGCATTTTCTGAATTGGTCCTCTTGGAAAGCAGGCAGGGTCTACAGGCTCTGAAGCCAACCCTGTTTCCACTGGCCTGAAGGTTCCGGTGAGATACTTCAACTCTCTTGGGTTTTTCTGTGTAATCTAAAAACGGGCATGGGAATGGTTCAGTTGGCCAACCTCAAGGTCTCTTCCAGCTGAGACATTCTATGATATCATCTTTCAAGGAAGAAAGAAGGGTCAGTCCTAACACAGACTCAGCTCATTACCTAACAGTCCTCTCTGGAAAGGAGGCCTCTCCTCCCCGGAGAGGAGAGTCCCCACAAAAAGATGTGCCACACCATAGTGGTGTGGGCAGGGTCAGGATGGGTTCCGCCATCTTGGTACTTTGTGCACACCAGTGTTTCAGTCCCTCTAACTCTGTGTCTTAATTGCCCTGTCTGTCTGCCCACTCATTGTGAATTATTTATAGCACATGGAAGTGATTTTATTTATTTTCCTATCCCCAGCATTTGGTGAGGAGAAGGGGGAGGCGCATAATTTTCTCGGAAGTTCTGCAGCCCAGGCACTGTGCTAAGTGATTAACATACACGATCCTATTTAATTTTCTCCACAGCCCTCCGAGGTGGGTAGTATTTGCCTCTATACCCATAAAGGGCAGAGCCTGGAAGCCTGCACTCAAAACCTGTCATCCATCCACGGCCCATATGACGCATAGCACAGAGCAGAGGCTTGTTGACCGAGTGTGTGTGCAGCCAGTACAAGTCCCCGTTGATCAAAGGGCCACATAAACGATGTTTCCAGCCTTCTGGTGTCAAGCGTACACCATGCATTCTCTATGACTGAATCCAAGGGTCTCTGTATAGCCTGTGGAATGATAAGCCTTCTCTCTTCTCTGGTCTCTGAAATCGTAGGTGGGAGGACTTGCCTCTGAAAACGTGAGGTGGGCAGAAGCTGTGCAGAACTTCAGACAACAGGAGAGCAAATTATGTGGAGACATCTTACTTACCACAGCTTTCGTCTCATACCTGGGCTTCTTTACAAAGCGATACCGGCAGAGCCTCATGGACAGGACCTGGAGACCCTACCTGAGCCAGCTGGAAGTATGTGCAGCTGAATTTCTCTTGACTCCCCTCTCCCAGCGTGTGGCTAGCAGTGAGCTCACATGTCAATAACCATCCAGGCCTTCTAGTTCCTTCTTCCTTCTTGCATACTCCCTCCCACCCGAGTGTCCCTAGGGATCTCTGGGATCTAGGAGTGTGACATATGCACCATGTCCTTCCATGCTACTCTACCACATTTCCATTCACTGTCTTCTGGGCCACCTTAACTGGGCTCCCATGGGCACCCCTGGTCCACTGCCCTCCCAGCTGTCCTGAAACCATAAAACCCGAGAGGCACTCTGTGTGTTTCCTCAGTCTCCTTGCTCTTGAGTCAAACTTCAGAGCTGCAGTGGGGCCAAGGCTCATTTCTCAGATGCTGGACCTTGTCACGGGGCCCCGGAGCTACACACTCTGTGCCCGTGGCTCACAGACCCCCTTATGCAAACAGCTCTGTCTACTTCTCTCAAGTGTACTCAGCTTGTCCTCCTAGTATAAGTAGGTGAGTTTTGCTCCCAACCCCTCCATCTCTCCTGAGATTAATAAGTAGGGGCCCTGCTGGTCCCTGGCTGAAAAGGGTTCAGGGTAGTTGCCCAGAGCCAGAATAATCCTTCGCATTGTCCACTTTCCCATCACTAGTAGTCCTCGATTGACGAATCTTCACTGAGGGTTCCGCATGCCCTCCCTTTCCACCAGACAGGAGGACAAAAGAGTCTAGGACCAGGCTGCCCACAGGAAGGTCACAGGCCAGTGGAGGGGGTTAGATGCGTGAAAAGTGGCTGCTGTTAAGAGTCACCCCAAGAGTTCACCACATGCAGGAAGAGTTGTATTCTAGAATGTGTTTGTAGGTAGATCCTCAGAACATAAAACCCATATTCTCTGCTGGTGCTTGGTTCCACAGATCAGCACACAAAATCTGAGGCACTTGATGATTTGTTGAATAGTGATACAAAAGCTATCAGAGAGGACTAATAGCTTTTGTCTCTGATGAATAAATAAATAAAATCTTGACAATAAATAAATAAAAATAAAAGCTATTGTGTAAATACATACGTACATGCTATTATGGCACTAGGAAATAAAAATAAAGCTGTTGTTTATCTTGAACACAGTAGGAAAGGAAATTATTACAAGGACAGCCATTGGCTGCATGAATGAAGGTGAGGAGCTCAGTGGCAGCCTGAGGGAGATTTTTCTGGCTTTGTTTGGGGTTCATAAGCACTTTTGTGCCGTGACCCCTTTGGCACTCTGGTAAGACCTATGGATTCCTTCTCATGAGAAGGTTTTTAGCGCCTAAAATGAACTTGAAATACATTCCTGATCCCAGGGTAAGAACTTCCAGATCTTCCTTTTGAAGGTTTAAAAAAAAAAAAAAGATTTTATTTATTTATTCATGAGAGACACAGAGAGAGAGGCAGAGACACAGGTAGAGGGAGAAGCAGGCTCCCTGTGGGGAGCCCCATGAGGGACTCAATCCCAGGACCCAAGGATCACGCCCTGAGCCGAAGTCAGACACTCAACCATGGAGCCACCCAGGTGCCCCTCAAGGTTTGTTTGATGGTGTAGGGCTTGCCGTCCGTCACTCTTAGTGAGTGAGATGAAAGGAAAGGGGATGGAATGGACAGGCTTTCCTGATGTAATGAGGTAGACAAACCACAAAGGAGAGAGGGATGGAGAAGTTCAGGGGTTACATGTGTGTGAACCTTGGAAACATTACACGAAATGAAAGCAGCCAGACACCAAAGGCCACATGTCAAACGACTCCATTTATGTGAAGTTTTCAGAATAGGGAAATGCATAGAAAGTAGATTAGAAGTTCCTGGGAGCTAGGGGTAGAGGGAGACAAGGAGTGATCAGTAAAGGGTACGGGGTTCCTTTTGGGGTGAAGAAGATGTTTTAGAGCCAGAGAGAGCTGATGGTTGCCCCACATTGTGAGGTACTTAATGCCCTTGAACCGTGTGTTCTCAAATGGTTCATTTAAGTTATGCAAATTTTACCCCAATTTTAAAAAAAAAGTGTCCCCAGTAAAAAAAAAAAAAAAATAGTAGCTGTAGAAGAATTGAATGAGCTGTGACAGGTTAACAGAAAAAGATGGGGTCAGGGGCACATACAGGGGCCAGGAGGGGAACCAGGAGAGAGGCATCCTCAGGCCTGGAGATGCTATCATGGCAGGCTTCCCAGAGGGCACCAGCGGACGAGCCTGCAGGGAGAGGTCCTGCGGGCCACCCTGGAAGCGAGGGGCGTTCTGGGCTGGGAGGGAGGTGAGCATCTCCAGTTCTTGGCAGGCCGGGCCTCCGCCAGTGTGTGGTACAGAACAGAAAGGGTGGTGCAGGCTGGGGCTGGGGCAGGCAGGGGCAAGCCCAGCAGGCCCGGGGCCTCCTCCGGGAAGCCTGCAGGAGCATCAGAGCGCGGGAGCAAAGTGACCCTGTTAACATGAGCAAGGGCAGAGAGGAGGCTGTTGGGAATACACGTATAATCCACGCTAGAAACTCGACTTAGGTGAATATACGAAGGAACAAAGGGTCACAGAGGCTGGAGCTCTGCTGTTGTTCATCCATCAAGAGAGAAAAAGACTCTCGGGACTTTAAGAAATAAAACCTGCTTCCAGAAATAATCAGACAGCCAGAAAAGCACCTTCCAGGGGGATTTTGATCTTGCTTTTGAAGGAGGTGTGCTGTGTCTTCGGGAGCTGCTGGGTGTTCCACCCCTGGCTGAGAAAGCTGGCTTCTGCCCTGAGCACGTGCCATGTTTCTGGCTCATCAGGTCCCCATCCCAGTCACCCCCACCCTGGATCCCCTGAGGATGCTGACGGACGATGCCGACGTGGCGACCTGGCACAACGAGGGCCTCCCCGCAGACCGCATGTCCACGGAGAATGCCACCATCCTCCTCAACTGCGAGCGCTGGCCGCTCATGGTTGACCCGCAGCTCCAAGGCAGCAGGTGGATCAAGACCAAATACGGCGAAAACCTCCGGGTCACCCAGATCGGTCAGAAAGGGTAGGTGGCTGAGCACATCACTTCTCACTTTTGTCCGTTGTGCAGAGGGAAACAAAAAAAAATAGTCCTGAGCAGATCTTCAGCCCCAGTGGGTTGTTTCTACCCTCTTGTTCCCTCCATGAGGTTTCTCCTGATTCTCTTCCCATTTTAGGAAAAATCTCAGTGAAAGATGCGTGGGTATGGAGTCTCTGCTCTTCTTCGTCTTGAGAAATTGTGTGTGTGTGTGTGTGTGTGTGTGTGTGTGCGCGCATGTGCCTCCCGGACCCATCAGGAGTCCTGCCTCCACCATCTGGCATCCCCCTTCCCATCTCTCCTTGGACGCTTCCTCCCCGGGCATCACATTCCACTGGGGGGTAAAATTCTGTGTTTTGCAAAGTCTCCCTCCAAAAAGTGCCTGTCTTAGCCCATCCTAGAGTCCATTTCTCTACCCATTATTCCTGCCTCTGGGCCACAGCCCCATCGGACAAACCCAAACACTGTCTCTCCTGGGGAAGGATTGGACACTGCAGTTATGCTGCGAACCCACGGGAGCCCCTGCACCTGCCATGTGGCCTCCCACGTACGCGGTGGGGGAGTTACTACCCAAAGGGACATGAATGATACTGAGACTGTCTATCCAGCACCCACCGCACTTCACAGCCCCAGGCCCCCGCATCTCCCACCTCTTAGCCTCATTAACTGTGCTAGAACTTAGCTTCGGATTTTCAGTTCTTAATTCTTGTTCTGTGCCACCAGGCTCCATGAGCATAGGATGGTGGGGGGGAGAGAGAGATCATTGGTGAGGTGGTTGATATGTGCCAGTCCTGGTGTTGGGGGCCTCGTCCCAAATGCCTTCCTGAACCCGCACAACTGATGAGGTTAGTGTTACTGGTACCATTTCACATCCAGGGAAATTAAGGTTTGCAGAAGCAAACTAATATCTGCAAGAGTGTGCCATATTTTTGAGATTTTATGCACTTATTAAAGTTTTTTTAAAAAACTGATGGAGGCAGTGTTTGAACCAGGTGGTCCTCAGAAACGCAAGGTTTCTCTGCTCCAGCATTACAGCCGCCAAGGTGAGGCTTGCTGCTCTGGTGACGCATCCCAAACGTAGCTGCCCAGAGGTCCAGATCAGCAAGCATTGTTTAAATCAAACACGCGGTGCTACCAAAATAGTTAAAGTGAATCTAAACTACCAGAATGGATCCTTTCTTCTAGAGAGGATAAGAGGAGAAATGAATCCCAGGGCCCGCCATGGTATATTTTTATCTGTGTCATGGTCAGAATAATCTCATCCTGGCCTTCTCCCCACACTTTGATCAAAACATTCCTTTCTAGGGGCCCCCACTTGACTCAGTCAGTTAACTGACTCTTGATTTCAGCTCAGGTCGTGATCTCAGGGTCGTGAGATCGAGCCCTACATCAGGCTCTGTGCTGGGCATGGAACCTGTTCAAGATTCTCTCTTTCTCCCTCTGCCACTCCCACCCCCCCACTCATATTGTCACTCTCTCTCCAAAAAAAATTCTTTCTAATTGGCCAACAACTGCATCTTGGATATGAGTGTATTTTCCTCTTTGTTCATCCTCTATCCCTAGCACCAAAAACAGTGCCTGATACATAGTAAGGCCACAATAAGTATGTGTTCAATTAATTCTTTGTTTCTGTCCATCCACTTCTCTCTTGGATGATTTTCTACATTTGTTGTCCATTATCTGAATGTAAACGTTACACACAATATGTGTTAAGATTGTTAAGTATGGTCTCCATCATATCAATGGAAATTTGCTCAAGTGTGTCATTTACCTTTTGATTTTATTTGTGGGGTTTCACACATGATGGTTTTGGGGGTTTTTTCGTTTGAGAGATTTTTTTAGCTAGATATGTCACCCATTTCTTCTATAGATAATGCTTAGAAAAGTCTTTCTCTCTCCAGAAATCATATAAATATCCACCTAGATTTTTTAGGTTTTTCTGTAGGTTTTTTTTTTCTTTTACATTGAAATCCAATCACCTGAAATATATTTTAGGGTACTGCAGAACATACAGACCTAATTTTCACTTCCAAGTGGTTAGCCATTGTTCTAAGACCATTTATTAAATTCTCTGTCCTTTCCTCAATTAATTAGAGATGACAGTTTACTCTACATTATTTCATTAAGCAGTCTTTTTTCTTTTCCATTTATATAATACTACACCAGCCTCTAATCACCTAGCTTTATATTTAGCAACATTTATTGTGGTATCTCTCATTACAAAAGTAGTGCATCAAAAAAAAAAAAGTAATGTATTACAGTAAAAAAAAAGGGGGGGTGTTACAAAATAAAAGAAATTTAAACTCCTATAATTTATCATTCAGAAAAGAACTCTCCTAACCTTTTGGTAGATGATGTCTTTTCAGATTCTTCCTATATATCTGTATTGTTCAAAGTATATAAAATACTGTAGTATCAGCTAACATGAGTCCCTCCTCTTATTTTTCAGGAGCTTTTACTTCTTTTTCCATCCTTATTATTTTAGAAACTTTAAGATTTATGGTCCATTTCTGTAGTCTGTTATATATAATTTGAATTGGAGTCATATCAAACTTACCAGTCTGTTTAGAGAAAGTCAACCTTTTAACATATGTATTAAACTCTAGGTACATTGAAAAATTCTCAACAACCTGGGTTTGATTATTAGTTGTTAAATAAATTAAGATCTATCAGTACAGCCTAACATCCAGTCACAGAAAATTGTTATAGAAGAATATTTGATGACCTGGCAAATTTTTCCCACACATTTTACATATAAGAACCAAATCAGGGATCCCTGGGTGGCGCAGCGGTTTAGCGCCTGTCTTTGGCCCAGGGCGCGATCCTGGAGACCTGGGATCGAATCCCACATCGGGCTCCCGGTGCATGGAGCCTGCTCCTCCCTCTGCCTGTGTCTCTGCCTCTCTCTCTCTCTCTCTCTCTCTCTCTGTGTGTGACTATCATAAAAAAAAAAGAACCAAATCATAAAACAAATGTGCTGTAGGAACCTCCAAATAATAAATAAATATGAATACAAATACAAATTAAATTATAAATAAATCATATGTAATAAAATCAACTTGAAAATATCATCTATCCAAGCATACCCATTAAACACCAAAATGACCAATGGAAGGGTCACATTCATTCTTGTATCCTTTTTTGTATTTTGTCATTTTTCCTTATTTCTGAAACTGTGTAAGATCACATAAATCTCATCTTAAATAGAGACAAACAAGACCCCTGAAGTCATCCCAGGTAGCTGCACCTCCACATTGGCCACAGAGGCCACAGTTATCCTGTTTTACTTTCTGTGGATCCCATTACACTTCCTATGGACCTATTTTACTTCCTGTGGACCTGTCACACTTCCTGGGGATCCTGTTGTACCTCCTGGGGATCCCGTTACACTCCCTGTGGATCCCATTACACTTCCTGGGGATCCCGTTACATTCCTGTGGATCCGTACCTTGCTAAAGGCTCATACTGCCCAACTCTCTCCCCAGCTACCTCCAAACCATAGAGCGTGCCCTGGAAGCTGGAGATGTGGTGCTGATTGAAAACCTGGAAGAGTCCATTGATCCTGTTCTGGGACCCCTACTCGGGAGAGAAGTCATCAAGAAAGGACGGTAAGACCCAGCCACCTCGCTGACCTTCCAGAGGAACTGGCTCATAGGACCGTGAGCAGATCCACTCTTCCCAAGACATCCCCCCTCAACTCCTGCTGTGGGGCGCCCTGCAGCACAAACCCCCTTCTCTTTTCCACATGGGGACTATTTAGCTGCCCTTGACTCCTAGAGAAATTTTCCCGGAATAACTTTGCTCCCATCAGTCACGTCCTCCGTGACTCCCTCCTGCATGGGTATGGTGCACTATTTTGGAGGAATTTTAGAAAGGAAGTGGTCAAAATGCACACCAACTTGTAGGCATGAGCATTATACCCAAGCTAGACCTCTGGGTTCCAAGAACTGAGTTCTCTGTCCATTTGATGAGCTCCTATTGCTTTGGGGGCCGGTGATCAGACAGTGTCTGGCAGAAGGAAGGGGATGAGAGAGGAAAGAGAGAGGCAACAGGCACATAGAAGAGAGAGAGGGAGAGACAGAGGGTATTATCATGGACGGTTGCCTCACCCCAGGGCTTCACCCACTGCCCAGGCCATCAATTGCCTTTCCGTGTCCTTAGCATGCACTCATTTCCTGAATTAACCATTTTCACACACTTCAGCCTGGATCCAAAAAGAAATGCACCCTCTTCTTGCTAGTGGTACAGCACCTTTGTGCAAACGGATGGTGGCCTCTTCTGCAAACACTTTACTGCCATCTGCTGGGAATGTTTCATAGCATACTAACCTGCTTGGACTACAATGTGAATGGCTCTCCAGTAATCTCTACATCCACCATCCCTGTTCCCCATATTAGGGCAAACGGGGATCCTAGGGCTCAATCTGGACATGCTTGGGAGGAATATGCATATGGCAATATTGTTTGCTATGATCTTGCAAGAAAAAAAATCTAGAATTCTATCTCCGACCATATCTCACAGGAAGGTACCCCAACTTCATTCACATGACCCTTCATGTTCCAGATTCATTAAAATCGGAGACAAAGAGTGTGAATACAATCCCAAGTTCCGGCTTATCCTTCACACCAAACTGGCCAATCCTCACTACCAGCCCGAAATGCAGGCTCAGGCTACCCTGATCAACTTCACGGTGACCCGGGATGGCCTGGAGGACCAGCTGCTGGCAGCTGTGGTCAGCATGGAGAGGCCAGACCTGGAGCAGCTGAAGGTACGTGGGGTACCCATCAAGGAAGGAAGGCAGAAAATGTTCTGCCACTAGATCTCGCTCCCCGTTCTGGGAGAGGTATGCAGGTGGCTTTTCCTGGAGCTGAACAGCATGGTCTTTGCTAGACTTTGGGGGAGTGGCAGGGGTTGGCCAATATCATTTAGCTGCCCAAGTGTCAAGTTGGTAAACAGAGAATAGAGCAAGATGAAGAACAGAGAGGCACAAGGCCGATGGGAGAACAGAAACCCTTGTCACCAAGAGCAGAGGTGAGAGCCCAGGGCTCTGTACATGCTTGGGCCCACACAGGGAGTCCAGAAGTAACAGCCATGCAAGGATAGTGTCTTAGTCAACTCTGGCTGCTATAGCAAAACACCATGGACTGGTGGGCCATGTTCCCACCCCTGTGGAGCTTGCAGTCTAATGAAAGATCATGAAAAATAAGTGTAAACCAACAAAAATGGTGTCATTTGACATTGTGACAAGACTTTTCAAGGAAATAAAGCAACATGATAGTCAGGAGCCAGGGGGCTAATTTAAACCAGGGAAGTAAGAAAAAGTTTGTGTGGAGGTGACATTTGAGGTCCTCCTTAAATGACTTGAAAGCCTCTGGACACAGAGCATTCCCAGCAGAAGGAACAGTGAATCCTGGACAAAAAGCAAGATTGAGGTGATAGGTGTTTTTAAGAAACAGAGGATGACCAGAGTGGCTATGGCTGGAGCTCCCAACAGGAAGAGTGTTCTTTCCAGGGATCAAAACCAATCATCCCAGGCAGTACAATGGCAAAGAAATCACAGCTGCCTGACGTTACATTTTCCTCCCACTAGTGTCCCGTGCTTTTGGATATGGAATCACCAGGAAGAGAAGATGAGAGAAGGTCAGCTTGGACACCAGAACCCCACTCTGACCTTGAGGAGGCTCCTGCAATGAGCTTGTCTAAACTTCTAAACTTTGTGTTGATTTTTTTTCCCAAGAAAAGATCATCTACAGGAGAGCCATTCATTTGGGGGCAGTAAAGTGGTAATAGAGGGGACCCTCCAGAAAAGGAAAACTTGACTCTACCCTCTGACCAGGCACACAAATAGTGTCCATCTAGTGAACACGCTGTGTACTATCATTGTGCTAAGTGTAGCACGACACCTCTATGAGAAGGGATTGGGGTTAACCCAGCCCAGGTCACTGATGTGTTAAGAAGGCAACTTGGAAACTAGCCCTTTATCTGATACGTCATTTGCAAATATCTTCTCCCATTCTGTAGGTTGTCTTTGAGTTTTGTTGACTGTATCCTTTGCTGTGCAAAAGCTTCTTATCTTGATGAAGTCCCAATAGTTCATTTTTGCTTTTGTTTCTTTTGCCTTCGTGGATGTATCTTGCAAGAAGTTACTATGGCCGAGTTCAAAAAGGGTGTTGCCTGTGTTCTTCTCTAGGATTTTGATGGAATCTTGTCTCACATTTAGATCTTTCATCCATTTTGAGTTTATCTTTGTGTATGGTGAAAGAGAGTGGTCTAGTTTCATTCTTCTGCATGTGGATGTCCAATTTTCCCAGCACCATTTATTGAAGAGACTGTCTTTCTTCCAATGGATAGTCTTTCCTCCTTTATCGAATATTAGTTGCCCATAAAGTTCAGGGTCCACTTCTGGATTCTCTATTCTGTTCCACTGATCTATGTGTCTGTTTTTGTGCCAGTACCACACTGTCTTGATGACCACAGCTTTGTAGTACAACCTGAAATCTGGCATTGTGATGCCCCCAGATATGGTTTTCTTTTTTAAAATTCCCCTGGCTATTCCGGGTCTTTTCTGATTCCACACAAATCTTAAAATAATTTGTTCTAACTCTCTGAAGAAAGTCCATGGTATTTTGATAGGGATTGCATTAAACGTGTATATTGCCCTGGGTAACATTGACATTTTCACAATATTAATTCTGCCAATCCATGAGCATGGAGTATTTTTCCATCTCTTTGTGTCTTCCTCAATTTCTTTCAGAAGTGTTCTATAGTTTTGAGGGTATAGATCCTTTACAACTTTGGTTAGGTTTATTCCTAGGTATCTTATGCTTTTGGGTGCAATTGTAAATGGGATTGACTCCTTAATTTCTCTTTCTTCAGTCTCATTGTTAGTGTATAGAAATGCCACTGACTTCTGGGCATTGATTTTATATCCTGCCACGCTACTGAATTGCTGTATGAGTTCTAGCAATCTTGGGGTGGAGACTTTTGGGTTTTCTATGTAGAGTATCATGTCATCGGCGAAGAGGGAAAGAACTTATTAAACTCAACACCAAAGAAACAAACAATCCAATCATGAAATGGGCAAAAGACATGAACAGAAATCTCACAGAGCTTCCTCATAGACATGGCCAACATGCATATGAGAAAATGCTCTGCATCACTTGCCATCAGGGAAATACAAATCAAAACCACAATGAGATCCCACCTCACACCAGTGAGAATGGGGAAAATTAACAAGGCAGGAAACAACAAATGTTGGAGAGGATGCGGAGAAAAGGGAACCCTCATACACTGTTGGTGGGAATGTGAACTGGTGCAGCCACTCTGGAAAACAGTGTGGAGGTTCCTCAAACAGTTAAAAATATACCTGCCCTACGACCCAGCAATTGCACTGTTGGGGATTTACCCCAAAGATACAAATGCAATGCTGGGACACCTGCACCCCGATGTTTCTAGCAGCAGTGGCCACGATAGCCAAACTGTGGAAGGAGCCTCGGTGTCCAACAAAAGATGAATGGATAAAGAAGATGTGGTTCATGTATACAATGGAATATTACTCAGCTATTAGAAATGACAAATACCCACCATTTGCTTCAACATGGATGGAACTGGAGGGTATTATGCTGAGTGAAGTAAGCCAGTCGGAGAAGGACAAACATTATATGTTCTCATTCATTTGGGGAATATAAATAATAGTGAAAGGGAATATAAGGGAAGGGAGAAGAAATGTGTGGGAAATATCAGAAAGGGAGACAGAACGTAAAGACTGCTAACTCTGGGAAACGAACTAGGGGTGGTAGAAGGGGAGGAGGGCGGGGGGTGGGAATGAATGGGTGACGGGCACTGGGGGTTATTCTGTATGTTAGTAAATTGAACACCAATAAAAAATAAATTTAAAAAAAAAAAAAAAAAGAAGGCAACTTGGCCCCGAGTCACACGGCTAATAAATGGTGCATTTGGGATTCAACTCACCTGCTTGTCTGGTCTCCCGCTATCCTGCTTCCTGCTTCATCCCTCCAAAGTAGGACCTTGACCCCATAGCATGCATTTATTCAGGATGCTCTGGGCTTCTACACCTGACTCCCCCTTACTTGATGTTTGCAGTCAGATCTCACGAAGCAGCAGAATGGGTTCAAAATCACCCTGAAAACATTAGAAGACAACCTGCTGTCTCGCCTCTCGTCAGCATCAGGGAACTTCCTGGGGGACACGGTCTTAGTGGAAAACCTGGAGACCACCAAGCAGACTGCCGCTGAAGTTGAGAAGAAGGTAAAACTGCCCTGGCAGCTGAGGTTGGGATGCAAGGCCCTCGTCCTGGTCTCTGAGTCCCAAGTTTTTGAAAAAAAAAAAAAAAAAAAGTCAGAATTCCTAGTTAGCTTTACCATGTTCCCAAATTCCTTGTAGAAAGTCAAGTGGGGTGGGATTCCTGAGTCAACTAGATCACACCCTGGGTGGTTCAGTGGGTGAGGCATCTGCCTTCAGCTCAGATCATGACCCCAGGGCCCTGGAATTGAGTCCTACAGTAGGCTCCCTGCTCAGCGGGAGTCTGCTTCTCCCTCTCTCTCTGCCACTCCCCCTGATTGCGCTCTCTCTCACTCTCTCTCTCTCTCTCTCAAATAAAATCTTAAAAAAAAAAAAAAAGATGGAGAGCTAGTTTCAGTATGATAGGGGTTGGGGGCAAACTTGAGTCTAGAAATGAGATCCACATTCTGTGGATCCATGTAAGCAACAGATCTAGGAAGACAGAAACGTAAAGGAATCAGAGGAGAAGCAGAAATGGAGATTTCTTCCTGCTGGTCTCTGTCTAAATGGTGAAAGCATGGGTCACGTTTATCCACGGAGAATAAAATGAGTGATGGTGAGGTAGGCAGCTGGGAGGGGGGTGAAAGTTTACAATTGCTGAAATAGGAATGAAAGGTGGCTCAGGAAACAGTGAATGGATGGCATTAAGAACCCAGGTGAGGGATCCCTGGGTGGCGCAGGGGTTTGGCGCCTGCCTTTGGCCCAGGGCGCGATCCTGGAGACCCGGGATCGAATCCCACGTCGGGCTCCCGGTGCATGGAGCCTGCTTCTCCCTCTGCCTGTGTCTCTGCCTCTCTCTCTCTCTCTCTCTGTGACTATCATAAATAAATAAAAAAAAATTTAAAAAAAAAAAAAAAAAAAGAACCCAGGTGAGCCTGAATGAATGGATCTATGATAACACCGTTCTGAGTAATTGTATGTTTGTTCAGTCCATCCCCTTCTGAGACTCTGTCTTCAACTCCTGGATTTAACCGATTTACATTTATTAACATGATTGATAGAGTGACTTTCTTTCTATCATCTTAATTTGTGTTTTCTATCAACCATGTGTATTTTTTCTCCTTTCTTGCTTTTTCTTTATTCTCCTCTTTATCCTTTGCTGATTTTAAAGTTATTTACTTTTTCTTATTTTATTGGTAAATCTTGTTTCATTTATACATGAATATATTCATTTATATATAAATATAAAAATGTTACATATATAAACATATAAACTATATTTCATTTTATATATGATGTAATGATATATACATTGGTTAACAAAGTCTATAAAGTGATATATCTCACCTCTTCCAAAACAAATATAAGGACTTTAGACTTACTTTGATCATCCTTTTCCATCTTCTGTTACTGTTTTATAATATTTAAGTTCCACCTACTATTTCCAAGGTGGCCATTGTTTATGGCCTTTGTTATTTAGATTAACCATATATTTAAGAAATTTTCAGACCTTATTTCTTCCTTTTGGATTCAATCTTCTAATTGAAGCAAATAATTATTTCTTCAAGGGCCTGTTGATAGTAAATTCTCTTTGATGTTGATTGCTTCTTTGAAGAGCTCTGGTCTTTCATCAATTTTGGGAAATTCTCAAATATTAGAGTTCCCATCCAAGTACTAACCAGGCCTTACACCAGTGAGAATGGGGAAAATTAACAAGGCAGGAAACCACAAATGTTGGAGAGGATGCGGAGAAAAGGGAACCCTCCTGCACTGTTGGTGGGAATGTGAACTGGTGCAGCCACTCTGGAAAACAGTGTGGAGGTTCCTCAAAGAGTTAAAAATAGATCTGCCCTACGACCCAGCAATTGCACTTTTGGGGATTTACCCCAAAGATACAGATGCAATGAAACGCCAGGACACCTGCACCCCGATGTTTCTAGCAGCAATGTCCACAATAGCCAAACTGTGGAAGGAGCCTCGGTGTCCATCGAAAGATGAATGGATAAAGAAGATGTGGTTTATGTATACAATGGAATATTCCTCAGCCATTAGAAACGACAAATACCCACCATTTGCTTCAACGTAGATGAACTGGGGGGTATTATGCTGAGTGAAATAAGTCAATCGGAGGACAAACATTATATGGTCTCAGTCATTTGGGGAATATAAATAATAGTGAAAGGGAATAGAGGGGAAGGGAGAAGAAATGGGTAGGAAATATCAGAGAAGGAGACAGAACATGGAAGACTCCTAACTCTGGAAAACGAACAAGGGGTGGTGGAAGGGGAGGAGGGTGGGGGGTGGGGGTGACTGGGTGGCGGGCACTGAGGGGGCACTTAGTGGGATGAGCACTGGGTGCTTATGCTAAATGTTGGCAAATTGAACTCAATAAAAAATTTTTTTAATTAAAAAAAAATTAGAGTTCCAACTGTTGCCTTTCTCTATTCTCTACTTATCTCTGTTAGATGTATTTTGAATCTTCTCATTCTGTTTGCCATCTCTCACAACCTCTTATATATTTTTCATCTTTTTTTCTCTCTCTGAGCTGCTTTTTTTTTTCTTCTGAGCTGCTTTTATTCCAATTTTCTCAGATCTGTCTTCTAGCTTGCATATTCTCTAACACTAGTCCATTATTTAACCCGTGCACTGGTTTTTTCACTTAAATAACTGAATTCTTATTTTTAGAAGTCCTAGTTAGTTGTGTGTGTTTTCTTCAAGTAATACCTCTTCCTGTTTATAATGGCCTGATTTTATGCTTTCTTTCATCTCTACTGCTTTTAAACAGAAATAGTTAAGAGTGAGTTATAGATTGTTCAGTGATCTTCAGCTCTTGGGATGCTAATCCTTCTGGGGTTCAGGTTTCTGATTGTCCCCTTTGGTAACACTTCCTTCTGAGATTTGTAATTGTTTATCATAAGCTCATCTTCAAAAGGAATCATTGGGTTTTCTTCCTCTGAGATTCTCACAAATAATAATTAGTTTCATTCTTCTGAAGTATAAGGCAGGTCATATTAAGGTTTGTATTTAGTGGCATGTTCTTTCAGAATCCCTCTCTGACACTAAGGTCTCTTTTCTCATTTTTCCCTGTAATAAGAAACTTTCTGAAAACAAACTATTCCATTGAAAAGGATCCTTTTGCAACATGGATGGATCTAGAGACTTTCATGCTAAGTGAACCCGTCAGAGAAAGACAAATGCCATATGATCTCACTCATACGTGAAATTTAAGAAACAAAGCAAATGAGCAAAGAAAGAAAGAAAGAAACCAAAAAATAGACTCTAAACTTTAGAGAATAAACTTATAGTCAGCAGAGTGTAGGTAGGGGAGGGGGATGAGTGAAATGGGTGATGAAGATTAAGAGTACACTTTTCATGATGAGCCCTGGGTGATATATAGAGTTGTGGAATCACTATACTGTGCAACTGAAACTAATATGCCCCTGAATGTTACTACACTGGAATTAAATTTTTTTCAAAAAATGAAAGATCCTCTTTGTGAATTTACATATTAATTCTTTCATAAAAATTAAAATAGAACATTCCATTATGCTGTCTTCACTGGATTTTCATGCCTGGAATTCTGTTTTATTTCTAACAGATTGATATATATGTACGCACACACACACCTACATACACATGTATATGTTTATTTATTTTCAATTTACATATTTTTTCCATGAAATCTTTCTCATTTGAAATGGAGCTCAGAGGTGTACATGGCCCACACTTCCCAACTGGAAGAGCTGGCACTCTCACCCTCATCAAAGATGGAATATGTCACCTCCTTTCTCACTCAAGTGCTATTAAGAAAATACCACAGCATGGGGCACCTGGGTGCCTCTCTCGGTTAAGTGCCCAACTCTTGATTTGGGCTTAAGTCATGATCTTAGGGTCGTGAGATTTGGGCTCCTCGCTGGATGTGGAGCCTGCTTGAGATTCTCCCTCTCCCTCTGCCCCTCCCCACCAGCTCCACACACATGCACAAGCTTGCTATCTATCTATCTATCTATCATCTATCTATCATCTATCTCTTTCTCTCTCTCTCTGAAAAAAATTAGATTAAAAAAATAACATCCAGCTTCCTAACTTTCTAGCGGCTACCCCTACCCAGACCCACCCTGCCCTCCACACAGACACCTGCGTATTGACACAGAGAGGCCAGGCCAATGGATTGGTTAGAACAATGGACCACTATTTCCTTCCCTAACAGGTCCAGGAGGCCAAGGTAACAGAAGTGAAAATCAATGAGGCCCGAGAGCACTACCGGCCAGCAGCTGCCCGTGCCTCTCTGCTCTACTTCATCATGAATGACCTCAGCAAGATCCACCCCATGTACCAGTTTTCTCTCAAGGTGACTTACACCTGCAGTTCTTTGCATAATCATAGTAATAGAGCCAACAACTCTCTGTGAAAGCTTATCTGTGTGCTTCATTAGCTGTGGCAGGTCTTTCAGATCAAATCCAGGAGAGTAGCTACAGTGCCTTCAGACCCACATTACAGTCCTCATCTCTTTAATTGGGTCGTTCAGGACTCATGGGTCACTTTGGCTAGAACGGGAGATGCCACAGCCTCACACACTCAGCACAGATGACATGGTGGGTGTGAGCTTACTGAATGCAAGGAAGGGGACCAAGAAATATCAGAAGTGACCCCTGCTGCCAAAGACCTTAACATATGATAGAGGGATGATCAAATGTGCATGTCATTCATACCGGATAAAGACCATGGCAGGCAATAATAGCAGTCCAACCTTAAATGACTTTTCTTATTATCCTAATATCCTCAAAGCTACTGCTTTATGCTTGCTGAAATATTTCTGAACCAAAGACGTTAGCAAATTGTAAATGCTGACTAAACTTAACTTACTCATGAAAAAATAAAGCCCTGTAAATTTTAAGTGAATTGTCAAAAGTATATCTTTCTCCCCTAGGGTGTTCCCAAAAAGACCACAGTTTACCTAATGCCCCTAAGAGGCATTAGGGGTAGGGGAGCATTTCTAAACAACCTCTTTGACTTAACAGAGGATGGACACACACACACACACACACACACACACACACACTCAGAGCACACACTTCATTCTGTGAAGGTAAACTGCCATGTGGGGTTTGCCAAGGTGTGGAGATGGGGGTGAGCAGGTGAGAAATCAGAAGGTCTCTAGGACCTGGGGCCCATTCAATTGCAGATGCCATTTTACCATTTCTGGGTCCTCTTCCCTCAACTGAGTCTCCGCAGATTACATAAAAAGTGTTTATAATATCTTATGGTTTGGGAGGTGCCTGGGTGGCTTAGTGAGTTAAGTGTCTGACCTTGATTTTGGCTCAGGTCACGATCTCAGGGTCGTGAGATCAAGCCCAGCATTGGGCTCCAAGCTGGGCGTGGAAACTGCTTAAGATTCTCTTTCTCCCTCTCTCAACAGATGAAAGAATTATGAAACATTTTTAAACAATATGAAAGTTAGCATGATAAGCCTAATAACTGCAAGATCGCTCCCTAGTACTGAGAGTAGTTGAAAAGAAATAAAATGAAACCCATGCAAATATGTGTTTTGAAACGTAAATTTTGCAGCAAAAGCATCCCAGTAGAGGCTGGTTTCATCACTGGAAGTGCTATTTGGGGGGGGTTGCATTTTGGGCCCCCATACTGTTACTAAGAATTGCCAACCAGCTTGATCACTGAGAACAGATCTATTTTTTTTTAAGATTTTATTTACTTATTCATGAGAGACACACAGAGCAAGAGAGGCAGAGACACAGGCAGAGGGAGAAGCAGGCTCCATGCAGGGAATCTGACCTGTGACTCGATCCCAGGTCTCCAGGATCACACCCTGGGCTGAAGGCAGCGCTAAACCGCTGAGCCACTCTTCAGAGGCGCCAAAACAAGAGTGCACTTCGAAGCCTTGCGTGATTTGAAGAAAAGCCAACCACAGGAGTCTCCATGGTCTTTGCTTTTGTCTGAGGTTGGATTTTACAGCTGCTGTTCTAGGCAGAGAAAGGAGAGGCGTTCTCATAGTAGGGAAACCACAGATGGCCCAATGCGGCAGGAGCTGCACATCCCAGTCTTCTAAATTGTCTTGAGTGCAAATATGTTCCAATGTGTCTCTTTGCTTTTACTCAAGCAAAAACTCTTCAAGAGCCAGTCTTGAACAAGTTTGGAATAACATGGTTAAGATGGAACCCATGTGATTATAATTCTTCTTCAAACCTCAGC
Organism: Canis lupus familiaris; assembly: GCF_011100685.1. NCBI lineage: Eukaryota > Metazoa > Chordata > Mammalia > Carnivora > Canidae > Canis > Canis lupus. The sequence continues at coordinate 36,199,472 of NC_049226.1, forward strand.
CAAAATAGGGTTAATGAGACTTCACTTTCCAGGGGCTCAGGATGTCCTAAGAAAGATCACACCTCTCTGGTGTTCCCTGCAGACTGGTGGAAGACCCAGCTCCCTCCATCCTGTGCCTTATGTGGGAAGGACACAGCTGGAGGAATGACATGTCTCAGAGAGACAGAGAAAGGAAGAATCACATAGAAGCAAAGAGCACAGAGCTCTGATCTCAAACTGAAGGCCCCCTGGCCTATTTTCAGAGGGCTTTCATATACCTTCCTTGAAGTCAGGAGATTTCATATAAAACCAGATATCTGGCCTTCCATTGATAGTCTGTAAGATCTGGCAGCCCTGAGCTCACATTCCACATGGCATGGATTTGCTGGAGCTGAGGGATGACTGCTCCCAGATGGTGGTGTACCTCCATGTTGCCACGTTCCCTACCCCTTCCTTGTTGGGTCTTACACATCTGGCCCCTGGAGGAGTTTGAGTTTGAGATCCCTGGTCTGGAGCATCTCTCATGATTTGCCTAAGCTCTCCAGGGCACTAGGTAGGACGCATTCATTGACAAATCTCTCCAGTGCCCATCACAGGTGAAGAGCTGGGCTAGATTCTGGGGAAGAGAAGAAAGGTGCTGAGGCCTGACTTCCATCCCCAGGGTGCCCACAATCTGATAAAGGACAAGATGAAAAAAAAAAATAAAAAAAAAAAAAGGACAAGATGAAACATATCAGGCAGCCCGGGTGGCTCAGCAGTTTAGTGCTGCCTTCAGCCCAGGGTGTGATCCTGGAGACCCAGGATCGAGTCCCACGTCAGGCTCCCTGCGTGGAGCCTGCTTCTCCCTCTGCCTGTGTCTCTGCCTCTCTCTCTCTCTCTCTCTGTCTTTCATGAATAAATAAATAAATAAAATCTTAAAAAAAAAAAAAAGGAAACATACCTAAGGCACAAGGCGCGATGGAGAAAGGCATCAAGGGTAGCTGGAGGCAGCATAAGACTGTGCGCACAGCAGAAGACCCCAGGAGTGGGTTGTAGAAGCAGAGGTCAGCACAGCACCAGGCTCTTCAGATGCTGGAAGTAAGAGCAGGACAAGGGCCCTTTGAGAATGGAAAGGAAAAGAAAGCCAAAGTTAGCTGAGTGTAAAAAAAATGCTAAGTGTACCTAGGTCCTTAAATTTTCTTTAGATCTTTTCCTGACTTGTGAATCACTTTGTTTAAACTTAGTAACTAGAAATTATTTACTGATTGCTGTCATTTGGATAAAGATAGTTTTAGGGGGAAAAAAGCCACTCTAACCACCAGAGGAAAGCTACCCATGTGGTCTTTACAGACCTGCTCTGCAGATGAAAGGTTCCCAAATTGCTCTGCATGGAGCAGTGGGACATGATCCGCCTCTACCTAGCTGTTCTTCCAATCCCCCCATCCTACCAGGTACGGGTAAACATCCCAGTGGATTGGGATGAGGGTGGTCCAAAGATGTTGCTCTGATCATCAAAACTGAATGAAGAGGGCAGCCCCGGTGGCGCACCGCCTGCAGCCTGGGGTGTGATCCTGGAGACCCAGGATCGAGTCCCACATCGGGCTCCCTGCAGGGAGCCTGCTTCTCCCTCTGCCTGTGTCTCTGCCTCTCTCTTCGCTCTCTCTGAATGAATAAATAAATAAATCTTTAAAAAAAAAACTGAATGAAGAAGGAAGCCTGCAAAGGTTTCACTTATGAGAAATAGCATGGAACTATGAAATAGAATTCATATTTTCCCCCCATTTTGCAAATGAGGAAATATCGAGACAACAAAGTTCATATGATTTCCACTGAGGTTCAAATACCTGGTGTTAGAAAGACCTAAGACTTTTTATTTTTTCTTTTTGAAGCTACCAAAGGAAAGTAGAGAAAAGACTGGAAATCTGCACAGCCATGAATTGAAAAGGCCCAATTATATCTTGATTTTGATTGTCTTTAATGATTCATTGTATACATATCACATTCAAAATGCAGCATTCCTGGTATTTATTTTTATAAATGCCATATAAGATTGAAATAATGAAAAATTGATTCATATAAATTTGTATTTCATACAAAAGCTTTAGTATTTAGAAGATGTGGCCAAGGGGCGCCTAGGTGGCTCAGTTGGTTAGGTGTCTGCCTTCGGCTCAGGTCATGATCTCAGGGTTCTGAGATTAAGCTTCACCTCCCCTGCTCAGTGGGGAACCTGCTTATCTCTCTCAAATAAATAAATAAATAAAATATATTTTTTATGTTAAAAAAAAAAAAGAAAATGTAGCCAAAGCAGGTTATGCTTCCTGCTCCCTGATTGCAGGAAGGGTCTATCAAGAAATAAGAAATGTGTTAGCAGACTTCTCAAATGACTGCACAGTTAATAGGAAAAAAATTAACGCAAGATTAAAAAAATAAACGCAAGATTCTGATCATTCCTAAGAGGAAAAATAATTAATTTAAAAATATTCTGAGTGCCTACAATGTTTACAAGGGTCTCTTTAGGACAACAAATTTGTCCAACACATTTTGGTTCTACCATCAAGAATTCTGGAATTTACTGGATAGGATCATTAATCCCAACTGGTTATTGTTGGCTGTGTTTATGCTTTTTGAGGGTTGTTATCCAACAAAACATACTGGATCTAATTTAATGATTTTGGCCACTGGATAGTTCCTTTTCACTGGTCAAAACTGTAGGCTCTTTGTCAATATGCCCCATAGCTTTGCCCACTTCCCTGCAACATAATAATTCATATAAGCAAACTAAGAGAGCTAATAACATGTTGTCTTATTGCCACAGTCCCTTCTTGGCAGGATATGCTGGGAAAACATGTCTGTGGCTGGCAGATTGCAATATTCTTCACAGGTAAGTCTACTAGTTGTATATCAAGAGAGCTGTGTTAATTACCAGTGTCCAACCTCCTGCCCCCAGGCATTCAGCATCGTCTTCCAGAAGGCTGTGGAGAAGGCTGCTCCAGATGAGAGCCTCAAGAAGCGCGTGACTAATCTGATAGACAGCATCACCTTCTCTGTGTACCAGTACACCACCCGTGGGCTCTTCGAGTGCGATAAGCTGACCTATCTTGCCCAGCTTACCTTTCAGGTAAAAGTGCATTGAAGACGTTTCTAGAAAAGAGGTCATTTTCCAGTATCCAAACAGCAGGCGTAAAGAAAGTTTCTTCTTTTCATATTGCTTGCCAGAGAATATGAAGACTATTTGGTTCTAAGCAGAGCATCGGACAAGAAGGTCCACTATGGCGCATGCATGCTGCCTCGCCATTGTCGCACTCATGACAGCCATGACTCATCAACTCTTGTACTTCTTATTTACCTTGGATGACCTAAGATCCGCCTTAGCATAGCCCTCCGGCAGCCACTACCCATCAATCCAAACTGGCACTAATGATGGAACTCGATGGTCATACCAATAACTAAATTTTTTTGAGATGCTATAAGAAATTTACAGCATCCCTCATTATTTATTTACCTTTAGAGATGCGAGTTTAGTGTCCCAAACTTCCCATGGAATAAGAAATTGCAAATGTCTTTCCATAGCTATGGCAGCCTTTGCCTTGAAAAAGTTCCTTAAGGACTCTAATTCTCAAGGGTCTAGGTACAGCAGGGGCTTCCAGTATTACTTTTTAAAAACCTTACCTTCCACTATTCTCAACAACAAAAAGCCACGAAAACTTATTTTCTTGCACTTATCCCTCTAATCATTTAGGATTGGGAATTTTTTCCATGATTTAATTAGGAGCATACACTAGATTATCTCTAAGGCCTCTTCCAATTGTAAACACCACATGGACTGTGATTACTTCTGAGCTGACTCCCTATGTGTGTTCCAAAGTCTGAATTCATGGGGGACTGTTAGTGTGGCTTGTTCCCCCCTTACCACTGTATTCCCTCTCCAGCCCAAAGGAGTGTGCATCATAGAAAGAATGTGGGGTACCTGAGTCAGTAGAGCATGCAACTCTTGATCTTGGGGTTGTGGGTTCAAGCCCAAATTGGACACAGAGATTGCTTAATTTTGGTGGGGGGCACCTGGATGGCTCAGTCAGTTAAGCATCCGATTCTTGATCTCAGGTTTTGATCTCAAGGTCGTGAGTTCGAGTTCCACATTGGTCTCCATGCTGGGCATAGAGCCTACTTAAAAAAAAAAGAGAGAACTTGAGTTCCAGCATGAACTATCTTCCCTCCTACCACTCATTGCCCCCAGGCCTCCAAGGAGCTTCCAACTCTAGCTTTTGCTCTTCTCTCCATATAAGATTGGAGAGAAGAACATAAATATTTTATGCTCATTTTACCAGGGTTTTTCCACCTCGACTGCTATTTATAGGCTTTTTCCCCTTTAGAGACTTTTCCTCAAATTTTCCAAATTGTTATTTCTTAGTGAGCATTCCCATACTGTAACCTCATAGCACAAAACACCATTTAAAGGGAGAAGACAGGGATCCCTGGGTGGTTCAGCAGTTTAGCGCCTGCCTTTGGTCCAGGGCGTGACCCTGGAGTCCCGGGATCAAGTCCCACATTGGGCTCCCTGAGTGGAGCCTGCTTCTCCCTCTGCCTGTGCCTCTGCCTCTGTGTGTGTGTGTGTGTGTGTGTGTGTGTGTGTGTCATGAATAAATAAAATCTTTTTAAAAATAAATAAAATAAAGGGGGAAGACAATGTCCCCAGAACCTCTCAGTGTGAATCATTAGCTCCAGCCGAGCTGAACACTCTACCCTCCCCTGCACACACCTTACTAACTTTCCCCTCCAAGCCTCTGCCCATTCCTTGGCCCCTCCCTGGAGCACCTTCCCTTCCTACCTAGATAGTCGTACCTTTTAGCTTCTCTGACACTCAATTCAAAACCACACATAGAAAGTTTAATCAAATGAATCTCCCCACCCCAGCTTGCCAACCACTCCATTCTGGAACCCCTTTGGCATTATTGATTCACTTATGCATTTCTGTTTTATGTATATCCATATGTGACTTTGACATTCTCCTATGTGTCATCTTCTCAACTAGATTGCAGGGATATACTCCATGGCATTTAGGACTGACATGAAATGCTTGCTAACCAATGTACCTAGTCATTCACTGCGTGCATTTTTTTAAAGATTTAATTTATTTATTCATGAGAGACACAGAGAGAGGCAGAGGGAGAAGCAGACTCCTCACAGGTAGCCCAGTGTGGACTCGATCCCGGGAGCCCAGGATCACAACCTGAGCCAAAGGCAGATGCTCAACCACTGAGCTACCCAGGTGCCCCGACTGTGTGCATTTTAAGTCACCCTGATATTTGGAGCGAATACAAATGCACCCAGAAGTGATTTGCACGGATATGCACTTTCTTCCACTCTACCCCCTTTTAACAACCGAAACTGATGGGCAAGCTCCAGGAATCGAAGTAGCAACAATTACCCTGAGTGCTAACCCCAAGATCTCCAGAACCCTGTGACTACCACACCTAAAGAAACCGGGTACCGCTCCTCCACATTGCAGATCCTCCTCGTGAACCAGGAAATCGATGCTTCGGAGCTGGATTTCCTACTTCGATCTCCAGGACAGACAGGCGTCACCAGTCCCGTGGGCTTCCTCTCCCATCAGGCCTGGGGTAGCATCAAGGTCAGTAGAAAGGGTCCCCAGAAAGAAGCCAAGTTCTCAGCTCTTGGAGTTTTTCCCACTGACACTTGTCCCCAGGAAGTCAGCGGGTCTCCCTTCGGGGGTTCAAGCATGGAACAACATAGGTGCCTGCCTTTACCTGGTCCCCCACAGCAGAGCTCACCCCTCCCGGGCCCACTGGGAAGGCTCTGCAGAGGAGCAGGTGTGTGTGGGTTGAGGGCTCTGCCTCTCCAGGATGTGGAGGGATGGTAAGATCCTACAAGCTTCCCTACCTCAGTGGAGCTGCCTTTCACCTGCCAAAAGGGCTGGAATGTGGGCTCCTCCATGAGGCCCTGGGGCTGGCGTGGGGGTGCTGCGAGGGGCTCCAGGAAGCAGGTAGATGCCAGAGCTCTCTTCAGGCACGTCCAGGTGAGTCCTAACTCAGCTTCAAAGTGGGGGAAGCATTCCAGCCTGGGATCCTCAGTGGTTAATACTAGCTCACATTTATTGAGCACCTTAGAAATGTGTTTTATCCTCATGTTCACCTGGAAGGTAGGTGTTATCTGTTCTCATTGAACGCAAAGCCCATTTTCCTGCCATGTTGTATAGCTTAGTTTATTTGGGATCCTATGAACATTATTCTAGGAAAAGATCACAAAGTATAAGCTTCTTTCTGGAGGGAGCATGCCTGCATTGACGGAATGTGACACGATGCCAAGCACTAAGTGACCACCCACTGCAGAGCCCCGGCCTGCTGTCCGCGTGGGCAGCTGTCAGTCCACACCTGCATGAGTACACGCAGCAGGTGCTGGTGCCTTGGGAGCACTGGCATCTACACAAAATGAAACCTGTTTGTGATCTTCCATGTTTGTTGCATTTTATACATGGTTCATAGAACAGAGGATGGAGTCTAAAGTAACAGGATTGGTTCGTTTCCTCCTTATATTTTCTTACCAATTTTTTTTAAATTTTGAGAGAATATAAATTCCCATGCAGTTATAATAAATAATAGAATTATCCCTTGTACCCTGTGACCTTCAGTGATAAAATCTTGCATTTGTATCAGGCAGCATCTTATCCAGGAAATTTCCTTTGATACAATCTACTAATCTTACTCTGATATCACTAGTTTTTATGTGTGCGTGTGCATGTACGTGTGTTTAGTTTTTCACATGTGAAGATTTATGTAACCACCACTCTGGTCAAGATACCAAAAATTCCACCACTATAGGGATCCCTTATATTGCCCTTTATAATCAGAACAACCTGCTGCCTCCCCGAACACCTAATGCCTGGCAACCACTAATCGGTTCTCTGTATAATTTTATCCTCCCAAGGATGTTATGTACATGGAATCCTACAGCATGTAACCTTTGCAGACTGGCTTGTTCAGAGAGCATAATTCCCCTAAGAGCCACTCAATTTGATTTACTTTATAACAGAAGCTCAGAACTTAATATTTATACGCATGCTCTTCTCTTCAAAGGGACCATCTTAGGAAATTCAAGACTAATTCTATTCATGCTGCCATTGCCCAAAATATTTTTCTAATTCCTTTTTCAGAGCCTGATGCTAATCTTTTAAGCAACTTTAGGGCTGTATCTAAATCAGGATTCATCAAACTTTTCCTGTACAGGGTCCCACAGTAAATATTTATGTTTTGAGGGCCGGACTGTGTCACAACTATTTAGCTCTGGCAAAGTCACACACAATACAGAAGCAAATGGAAATGGCTGAGTTCCAATAAAACTTGATTTACAAACACAGGTGGTGGGCCAATTTGGGTCTACAAGCCGTAGTTTGCTGATCCCTGGCCAAAATATAAAGGTGTGATTTGACTTTCATTTATTAACTGCATTTGTCATTCTGGACCCTATCTGGCAAGTAAGAAGAGGAACAATATATCGGAAAAGAAATAAGGAAGAACTCCTTTCACAATAACAACCAAAATAACAAAGTTCCAAAATGCCTAAGAAAAACTATAACAAAGGCAGAGATTTGTGGAGATGTGTAGAAAACCATTAACTCTCCTAAGCTACATAGGATCTGAATGAATTGATATACTCTAGAGTAGCACTGTCCAAAAGAAATATAGTGCCTGTCACATATGTAATTTAAAATCTTCTGGTAGCCACATTGAAAAATGTAAAAAGAAATAAATTAATTTTAATAATGTATTTTCTTTAACGTAGGGTAGCCAAATTACCATTTCATATCTAATTATTATAAAAATTATTAATGATATATTTTATATTTTTGTATTTGAATTCCTATGTGTATTTTTTATACTAATAGTTCATTTCAGTTCAGATGTTGAATTTTCATCAGAAATTCTCAAGGGGAGCCTGACTGGCTCAGTCAGTAGAGCACGTGACTCTTGATCTCAGGATTGTGAGTCTGAGCCCCACCTTGGGTGTAGAGATTGCTTAAAAATAAAATCTTTATATGGTCTCATTCATTTGGGGAATATAAAAAATAGTGAAAGGGAATAAAGGGGAAGGGAGAAAAAATGAGTGGGAAATGTCAGAGAGGGAGACAGAACATGAGAGACTCCTAAATCTGGGAAACGAACTAGGGGTGGTGGAAGGGGAGGTGGGCGGGGGGGTGGGGATGACTGGGTAACGGGCACTGAGGGGGCACTTGATGGGATGAGCACTGCGTGTTATTCTATATGTTTGCAAATTGAACACCAATAAAATAAATTTATAAAAAAGAAATATATATATATATAAAGAAATCCGCATACATCAGAGAGCCAATTGTAAGCCATGGGCCAAATCTGGCCCACCTCCCTGTTTTCATAAATAAAGTTTTACTGGGACACAGTCAAAAACAAAAAATAAATAAATAAATAAAATCTTAAAAAAAAAAAACCTATTTGATATGTATTTAGGTTTCATAAAACCTAGATTTAAAATCATTGATTCATATACCTCAGTCACTCCAAACATACTTAAAAGTTTTCCAGTTGCTAAAGCAAGTTCCAGTTTCTAAATCTAAATTTTAAAATAATTACAATTAAGTGCAATTTAAAAAATGCAGTTCTTCAGTCACATGAGCCATAGTTCATTTGCTCATTGACTACCTAGAGTTGAGAAGAGTGACTCATACATAGTCCAATGACCTTACAGAAAATCAGTTCTGGAAATCAGTTCTGAGGGAGCCCTTTTGCAGAACTGGAGCAATGGTGGACTGGTTAACACAGGCTCTGGAGTCAGACATTCCTGGGTTCACATTCAAGTCTGAGTGTGTGTGGCCTCTGGCATATTATCTTATTCCTCTGAACTTTTTTTTTCCTTACCTGCAAAATAGCAGTCATCATACCCACCTCACAGGTTTCCATCAAAGAGACAGTAGAGGATTGCAGTAGTGGTTGTGGCTACTGTACTGGTTTCCTACAGCTGCCATGACAGAAACAACAGGCTGGGTACTCTCACAGTTCTGGAGTCTGGAAGTCTGAAATTAAGGTGTCAGCAGGGTCATTCTCCCTCCAGAGCCTTTAGGGGAGGATCCTCCACTGCCTCTTCCCACTTCCAGTGGGAAGGTATTCCTTGGTTTGTGATCCCTCTATGTGTCTTTGCATCTTCCCTCCTTATAAGAACACCAGTCATGATGGCTTAGGGCCCACTCTAGTGACCTCATGTTACGTGGATTGCACCTGCAAAGACCCTATCTCCAAATATAAGATTACATCCACAGGTATGGGAAGTTAGGGGAACACAACTCACCCCAGAAGTGTTATGTTTATTAATTATGCAGTCGTGGGGTATATGTACACCTTGGTTGCGTTGTGCCTGATGGAATTTGTCCACTGAAGGAAATACGTTGAGGAATTGTGAGTTTGGATCAAGTCCAGTTGCCTTTCTCTATTTTTCCCCACAAAGCACTCTGCAGCAAAAGTCATAAAGGATAAATGATTCCAAGACGCTCCCTACTGTTTTCATTTTACGTTACTCCACTCAAAAGCTACTATGCCACCGAGTTCCATTTCTCTTTGCACAAAACATATTGTTTGCTTTGCTTTGCTTTACTTTGCTTCTTCTGATTGGTTTTGTGGGCGAGGCTCATCTGGCTATTCAAAGGCTTTTACAAATGCATGAAGCTTTCTCTCTCTTTCTGTGAGTTGTGTTATGTGGAGAGGCCAAGTCCAGACCCGTCCAACTCAAGCACAGGACTGGATGTGAGCAGCTGAAACAAAATACAGTGTGTAGAGCACATCGCTGAAGCCTTTGATAAATGCTCATTTTAAGTGTTCGGTTGGATTCTAGCCTAAATTAACAAATACGATTGAATAGGACATGATAAAAAAAAAATGGGTTTTCTTTTAATTATATCTGATGAGGAAGGTTGATTGCCATGTTTCCCCCAAAGGAATTAACAAGCAGGTAATAAGTGAAATCTTTATGATAAAATATTGCTTTTATTCTTATCCTTTGTAAGGATTTTTGTTTTTAAAGTCTCATCAAATGCTGAACTTGAAGGTAATAGGCATGCTCTTTCTTCATTACAAAAATCTCATCTGTGATGCACGCCACTGTCAGCCTCTGAAAAGGACCTCTCACCACCACTCTGGATGCCAATTTCGCACAGTTGTATTTTGCTACGCAGTCCAATGTAATTAGGTTAATTAGTCATTTCCACTTAGCTTATTAGAAGGCTAGAAATCCCTTTCCCTCATTTGGAAGATTAAATGTTGCAATTGTGTTCAACCCAGAGCTTTAAGAAAGTGTGTCCCAGACCCAAGTTGTGGCAGCTGGGAACACTCATCAGAGCGTCATTTGCTCTGTTTTGTGGTGTCACCAGAGGGGGTAATGGGCCTGCAGAAGGGGTAATGGTGATACAGGCTGGGAAGAAGATGGGGAGCCAGTTCCTCAGCCCAGAGAGAAGTAATTACAGCAGCAGCAGCTTCTCTCAGCCTGTCAAGAGCCCTCCTGCTGGCCACGCAGATGTCAAACTTTATTAATTGAGCACGTTCTAAGTGCCAGGCAGCCTGCAAAGCCTGAGGCATACAAAGACACCTAAGAAAGTTCTTGCCCGCAGGGAACTCACAGTCTTGTGGGAAGTGACAGGCAGGATTGTAAACCAGCAATTGCAATTGAATAACTGTAGGAACCCCAAGAAAGCACCAGGGAGGGCTTTATAGTGTTCAAAGCACTGTATCTGCATTAGAATATGCGCTATGCAGACAAGGATTGCTTGGCCTCATTTTCCAAATGAGAAAATCAAAGGCCACAAAGGTTTAAAAACAGTCTCTGAGTCACAAGAGGCTCCTAAGAGGGGGTGCAGAGACCAGAACCTTCAACTCTTGGCACTCGCTCCTCCATCCTACATCCGGCTCCTCCCCACTTCTCAGTAGGAGTGATGCATATCCTTTGCAAAGTGGCCAGAGTGAAGTTGGGGGGCCATGGACTTCTTGTGAAAGAGCAAGTAAAGGCAAGACATGGGTTCATCCACATGGGAAACGAGCCTAGGCAAGCCAGGTTAAGGATGTGTCCTTCACCAATTCTCTCTGCCCCTGTTTACCCGGAGGACTCCTCTCCTACAGTCACACTGCTCTCTGGCATGTCCTACACTCTTCTCTTTCCAGACTTCAACTCTTGTTGATCCCACCCTACAAAATGCCCTTCCCTTCTCTTTACCTCTGTCTCTGCCCAGCAGAATTCTACATACCCACTAAGGCCTCCCTCATCTCCTCTTTCTCCTTAACTTAGGACTGCTAGCACCTTGAAAGCATGTGTCTTTTTTGGTTTTCATTTGTATTGCCAAGTACCTGGCATGTAGTAGACATTCAATAAATGTTGAATGAATGAATGGATGGATGGATGGATGGATGGATGGATGGATGGATGAATTCAAATAACAAGAATCTATTAGGATACTTAAAATTCATGGCACTGTGGTAGGTGCTTTGGACATAGTCTAGCTTTTCATCTCATTGAAGAGACCAAACACTCAAGCAGAGTTGAGTAGTAATGGAGAGATTGCAGGTACATGTCCAAGTGACTAATGTTTATGCGAGCATTCTGAAGACAGGCGATGGGATGAACCCCCATTAAAATTTAGTTCTGATGTCAAGATTGATGATGCCACACATACCAAGAGAATATTAAAGGTTTATTACTCACATAATGAGTCTTTCCAAGAAAGCAAGGGAGCTCCCAAGCAGTCTAAAAATCGCTTGAGAGAGCCAGGGAAGGAGACCACCTTGGAGTTTTTTGGTAGTATAAGTTTGGGGCCAGGGTGAGTATTCCCAAGGGCTTGCATGGTACAACTTTCCTCCAGCACCAGAGGAGGGAGTGCCAACACTCATTTATCAGCTTGCCTAGATGTGGAACAGAAAAGGAAGAGAGAAGGATAAAACTTTAAAGCTGTCAGCAATCAAACATCTAAAAATTGAGTCAGACCCTTTATTAAAGAGATCCACTCTATAAATAGTTCCAAGTAGCCCACAAGGAGGATGGGAAGGCTCTGTATTCTAGGCTAAAGAGGATGAGCCTGAGAGAGGGTGCTGATTATGAACAGGACTCTAACACCCTCTGGGGCCTTAACACATACTAATGACCAGTACAAGAAAAGGAAGGAGTGGAATTTGGGGGAAGAAAGAATGAGGACCTCTTGATGGTGAAAGCAGCACAAACCCAGAGCTGAATTAGAATTGAGTCTGGCACAGTTCTAGGATTGGCCACAGACGCTCTTGGACAGAGTAGAAGGGAAGCAAGATACCCGATTCATTGGCTGGTTTGGAAGGAATTCCTAAATGAAGACATCTGATTACTAAGTTATGCATTTGGGCTTTATTCTTCTGGAAACAGGCAACTCATGTAAATTTTAGCATTGGCATTAACACAAAGTCAATGATTCTAAGGACACCTCGAGAGAGATCTTGACAGGAGTTGCCAGCAGAATGAGTACTGAGATGAAAGGAAGGAGTCAGAGATTTAAAATGTCTGGGCTCCATGACCAGAAAATTCATGGCAACCCTTCTTGTCCCTCCTTCCATTCAATGCCCTGCAGGCAGGTGCTGCTCAATTTCTGCTGCTACTAATAATCTAAACACTTTATTTGCTAAATCTTGCACATTAGTGGTGCAATTTGCTGAAGGTAACAATCAATACCCTTCTACTTCCTTGAATTTAGCTGGGGGAAAGATCCAAGATTCCAGACAAGAGTATGAAGGAGACAGAATCCTATCCATACTGTTATCTTGTTCCTTGAACACCCCCCCCCCACCAAATGCAATGAAAATGATAGCTTTCTGGATAAACTCCATTTCAAAACAAGATTCTCTAAAATTTCTCAGGCACTTTCATCAATGGAAGGGTTCTATAACCTGGATCGGGACATTGAGGGATCTGCCAAGAGCTGGAAAAAGTTTGTGGAATCGGAATGTCCTGAGAAGGAGAAGTTTCCACAGGAGTGGAAGAACAAGACAGCCCTGCAGCGCCTCTGCATGATGAGAGCCATGCGACCAGACCGGATGACCTACGCCATTCGGTACGGGACACAGGATAGTGGGGAGCCCCTGAGTGTGCGTGGGGCAGTCTCAGCATGGCCTGATTAGCAGAACTGAGCTCAAAGATCATGTGTTCATAGTAACAGGAGCATTTGTACCAACATCACAAATCCCATAAGGCCTATTGCTCTGTGTATGTCATGTATTTTCTTAGTATCTAAGTAGATGATTTGGGGGAAAAGTGCTCATCGATATCAGCATTGAGAAGGATGCTGGTCACACCTGAAGTGGTGGGAGATGATGGTACCCAGATAATGAATGGAAGGGTCATCCATAGGAGGAATAACATCTCTCCAACCACAAAGAAAGGAGAGAGAAAGAGCTGTGGCTATAGCTGAGGTGGTAAAAGGATGACAGAAAATTGAGGAGGACTTTATGTGATGACTTCTATTTTCTCTGAGGAAGCATGGTCATCTTGTGCCATGTGCAAGAGGAGGTGGCAGGGTTGGAGACTGGAGGAAAATGCAGAGTTTTAAATAGAATCTGTGACAAGTGGGAGAGAAGGCCAACCAGATCCCACCTAGTTAAGATCCTGTGTTTATAATGGTACCAGTCTTCACCATAGGATGGTTCTCCACAGCAACATCAACAGCCCAAGTGTAGATTTAGAGTTAAGTTGGTCCAGAGCATAGCTCAGTTCAAGTTGGCATGTGGGGGCAGGAGTTAAGCAAGGGGAGAGGAAGATATTGGGGAGATAATAACTGGAAGTCATAGGTCATACAATCTGTAGAGACAGAGCAGATTAGTCACTGCCTGGGGCTGGATGGTAGGAACAGGAATTCTTGAAGTAGGCAGGAGTAATCTGATTGGCATGATGAAAGTGTTCTGAAACCAGATTATGGTGAAGGCTGTGCAATTCAGTAAATTTATCAAAAATTATTGAAAAGTATACTTAAAATAGGTTTTATGGCATGTCAGCTGTCCCTTAAGAAGTTGTTTTTCATTTTTTTAAGGTTATAGGCTATGGAGTCTATACTGGATAGGAAAGAAGTGAAAGAAAGTAAGGGGATGGTTTTATTTTATTTATTTTAATTTTTTTGAGAGAGAGTGCATGCAGGAAAGGAGGTAAGAGGCAGAGGGAGAGGGGAAGAGAGAAAATCTTAAGAGAACATTACTTGAGCCAAAATTAAGAATCAGATGTTTAATGGAGCTACCCAGGCACCCTGAGTAAAGGGATGATTTTTTAAAAAATACCAAAAATCAGCTGAAGAGATAACAGAGAGAACTGTGTCCTTGGGGAAGAGTTAGAGCCAAGAGTTGGGCCAGGTGATCAATAAGAGGTTGCAGCTGCAAAGTTGGCATAACATGGAAGATGGAAGAGTTTGGAAAGGAACGTTGGTAAGTGGGATAAGATGAATATGAGGGTGCGAGAGCATAGGAGGGCAGGAGGCCTTAAATCCTGAGTAGGGAAGGAACACCACAGGGATATGGAGCATGGAGGATTTAGCTGCCTGCGCACTTTCAGAAAGCATTGATCCTGGCATTCTTCTGGTGGATGATGGTCATGTGACAGGACACGCAGGCTTCACAGAGGAGTGGCATAGTTGGATGGGGATTCAGAACGAGCCCTGACCTAGGACAGCAGGCCAGCATTAGTGACACAGGTGCTAAGTGTGGACCTAACAACCCAGGAACGGAAGTTGGCCCCAGCTCTGTAACTACCTACCAAGGCCATGACCTTGAGTGCATCCCTCCATCTCTGTAGGCCCCCATTTCTCAAGCGTTGTGGTTTTGTGATTGATACATGTGCATGTACTTTTCCCACAGAGATTTTGTTGAGGAGAAGTTGGGTAGCAAATATGTGGCAGGAAGAGCACCAGACTTTGCGACCTCGTTTGAGGAATCAGGACCAGCCACACCCATGTTTTTTATCCTGTCTCCAGGGGTGGACCCCCTGAAGGATGTGGAAAATCACGGTGAGAAAAATTCCTCTGGGAGCTGAGACTGCACCATGAATGGTCACTCTTTGTGTCCATTGGTCTCTCTTTTCTTGGGTCAAAGTTCAGCATGCAGGGCTTGGTATTTACTGACATAGAGAAGTCAGGGTCATTGCTGAACCAACACCAGGGATCATCATCAGAGAAAGGACCATTCAGAGGGGTACAGGGAAGAGTCCACACTCGCACATTCATGAGGAGACCTTGTCCTGCCACCTGCCTGCCCACCCACCCTCTCCCCCTTACTTTGGCTGAAGCGATCTTTCTGAAACACAAGTATGACCTTTCAAGGCTCCTACTGCCCTAAAAATAAAGTCCAAACTCCTTACTGTGTCTCACAGGGACCTTCATCCTCCCGCCCCTCCCTATTTCTCCAGCCTTCTTTCCATTATTATGGTTTACCACAAATCTGGAGGCTTGAAAGAACACAAACTTGGTATTGTACCGTTCTGGAGATAAGAAATCATAAATGGGTCTTATTGCCTCCCTCTTTTCTTAGAAAGACTCCTGTGATTATATTGGGCACACTGAGATAATCCAGGATAACGTCCCCATCTTGAGGCCCTATATTTACTCACATTGCAGAGTCCCCTTTGCCCTGTAAAGTCATATGTTCACAAGTCCCAAGGGTAAGACATGGACGTCTTTGGGGGTCTATTATTCTGCCTATATTCCCCTAATCCTCTCTTTTGCCTTCTAAATGGCAACCATTCTCCCAAGCCTGCTATGTCTCCTCCTGAATCCCCTTCACCAGGCTAGCCTCTATTCATCCTTCAGATACCGATTTCAGTGTCACCACATCCAGGAAGCCCTGTTGACCTCCAAGATTCTAGGCTCCTCTCCCATGTGCTCCTAGAATGCCCTTCTTTATGTCCATCACTTTGTAATTGTCTAGTGACTACTGTGTCTTCTTAAGAGAGTGAGAGCTTCCTTGGAATCAGGTATCTTTTTATCAGAGTATCCCCAGTTCCTAGCTCTGGGATGGGTACTCAAGAAATATAGACATTAAATGGAGGAATGAGCGAATGAATGGCTAATCAAAACTTATAACACTGGCAAAATGACATTTTGCAAAGTTACATAAAGACCTGATGGGTTAAAAAAAAAAAAAGAAAGAAAGAAAGAAAGAAAGAAAGAAAGAAAGACCTGATGGGTTAGAGCCCAACCCAGGTAATACAGCTCTAAGAGCAGTCTCTCCATTATGCAGTGGAAGGACTCCACAGCCTGTGCCTAGTGCTTGGGGGGTAGTTGAGATGAGCTGAGTCAGTCCTAAAGAATGGATAAGATTAGGGCACCTGGGTGTCTCAGTCATTTAAGCCCACGGCTCTTGGTTTTGGCTCAGGTCCTGACCTCAGGGTCATGAGATTGAGCCCCATGCGGGGCTCCACACTCTTTAAAAAAAAAAAAAAAGAAAAAGAAAAAGAAAAGAAAGAAGGGATAAGATCTATAGGGGGGAAAGAATTATCTTCTTTACTAATTTTATGTATATTTTTGTAGTCTCCTAGTAATTTCAAGTGACACTTGCATATTTTTAAAATATGGATAATAATTATAAATGAGAAGCAACAGTTCTTGGCCCAGCTGCACCCTCCCAACCTATCCCCTTTCCAGACATTTGTTCTTTGGGTTTTGGAGGGTTGTTTTTGCCAATTTCTGAATTTAGTCCTGGTAGTTGCTTCTCTATTTCCTACTAATCTTATTATCACTAGTTTTTTTTTTTTTTTAAGATTTATTTACTCTAGAGAGAGAGAGAGCATGCATGAGCAGTTGGGGGAGGGCAGAGAATCTCAAACAAACTTCATGCCTAGCACGGAGCCTGATGCTGGGCTCCATCTTACAACCCTCCGGTCATGAGCTGAAACCAAAAATAGGACGCTTAACCAGTTATACCACCCAGGCGCCCTTTGTATCACTAGTTTTAAATTTTTCAATTCTAGATAACTATTTATATTCCCTGATATAAAAAAATAAGAATTTAACCCCCATTACCGCCCACTAAGACTGTCTACTTTCTGCCACATTTTTTAACAGCTTTATTGAGATGTAATTCATATTCAATATAATTTACCCATTTCAAGTACATGATTCAAAGCTTGCTAATATTTTCACAGGGCTATGTGACTACCACCACAAACTAATTTTAGCAGATTTGTGTCTCTCTGAGTCCCACCCTCTACCCCTGCACCACCAAAAAAAAACCAGAAAAAAACAAAAACAAAAAAACTAGATTTCCTATGCCATCCTGTGTCCTCCCTGACCCACCACCAATTTACTTTTTGTCTCTAAAGATTTGCCTGTTCTGGACACTTCCTATAAATAAAATCATATATTATAGGGTCTTTCATTGATGTTTCATTTAGCATAATACTTTCAAGTTTCGGGGCACCTGGGTGGCTCAGTGGTTGAGCATCTGCCTTCGGCTCAGGGCGTGATCCTGGGGTCCTGGGATCAAGTCCCACATCAGGTCCCCGCAAGGAGACTGCTTCTCTCTCTGCCTGTGTCTCTGCCTCTCTCTCTGTGTCTCTCACGAACAAATAAATAAAATCTTTAAAAAAACATATTTTCAAGGTTCATCCATGTTATAGCTGTAGCATATATCATTGTCATTCCTTTTTATGGCTGGATAATATTCCTTGTAAATCAATCTAGGAAGTATTATCTTAACAGTATTAAGTCTTTTGATCCATCAGCATAAAATGTCTTCCCATTTATTAATCTCTTTAGTTTCTTTTATTGATATTTTATAGTTTGGGGTGTACAAGTATTGCATTTCTTTTTTCTCAATTGAAGTATGATTAACATACAGGGTTATGTTAGTTTCAAGTGTACAATACAGCAATTCAGCATTTCTATACAGTGCTTAGTGCTCATCACAGTAAGTGTTCTCTTAATCCCCTTGCATTTCTTTAAATTTATTCCTGAGAGGTTTGTTCTTTTTGATTCTGTTGTAAGTGGGATTCTTTCCTTCATTTCATTTTTAGAATAGTCACTCCTAGTGATTTTTGTATATTTTTGTATATTGATCTTCTATCCTGCAACCTTGCTGAACTTGTTTATTCCAATAATTTTCATAAATCCCTTAGGTTTTTTGCAGATACAAGTTTATGTGATCTATGAATAGTTTCACTTCTTCCTTTCTGGTATGGGTGCCTTTTTCTTTCTTTTTCTTGCCTAATTGACCTGGCTAAAATTTCCAGCACATTACTAAGTAGAAATGGCAATCTTGGACATCCTTGGCCTGTTCTAGATATTTGAGGAAAATCATTCAGTCTTCACTGTTAAATGTGATGTTGGCTGTGGGTTTTTTATAGCTACCCTTCATCAGATTAATCAGGTTGCCTTCACCAGGTTGCCTTCTAGTTTGTTGAATTTTTTTTTCTTTATCATGAAAAGGTGTTGGATTTTGTCAAATGCTTTTTCTGTATCCATTGAGATGATATCATCTTGTCCTTTATTCTGTTGACATATTACATTAATTGATTTTTGGAAGTTAAACTAACCTTGCAGAAGCACCTGGGTGGCTTGGTCAGTTAAGCATCTGCCTTTGGCTCAGGTCATGATCCTGGGATCAAGTCCAGGTTGGTCTCCCTGCTCAGTGGGGAGCCTGCTTCTCCTTCTACTCCTCCCCTCAAACTCTCTCATGCGCTTTCTCTCTCTCACAAATAAATAAGTAAATAAAACTTTAAAAAAGGTTTACTTCCTCTATTGGCTATGTTAACTTAAACAGTGTTAGTGAAACTTCATTTTTTATTTTGTGAATTCTAGATCATTTCACTTGACATCACCCTCTGTAAGCTGAGACTTCAGTTTTCCAACTTGCATCACCTGTGCTTTACTTTTTCCATAGGCAAGGATAAATATATATTCATTCTATTCTGTTGTCATTAATTTTATTCATGCCTAGTCTACAAGTTAACTATATTTGAAAACCAATAGCATTTATGTCATAATTGATATACACTTATAGTCACCGAAAAGGCAAATAAATATGCTAGGGTTACATTTCCTTCTTCATGGATCCAATGTCTTTATCTTCAGGAGTCTCTCAAAGAAGAATGTTCTCATAAAGAAGAATGTTCTCAGTATGGAGTTTCAAAGTCATATCAAATTTCAGTGTGCTTCATATTTATTTTTTTTTTAATTTTTTTTTGTGCTTCATATTTAGATAATGATTTTCTTATGTAGCTTTTAGTTTTTCCTGGAGTTTCTGAATGTCTTTTCCTTGTTCTTGGGAGAAGAAATGAATGCCTCCTCTGCCATTATCACTAATATTTCACATTTCTTATTTATTGTATGTATTGACTAGGACCTACTTTATCCTTCTTGAAAATGTTCTACCTAGAGTCCACTTATGTTCTGCTCTGAAATAGATAAATTTCACGTTAGCCATCTTGGGGCTTTCTTTATATTCTAGTTAAGTAGTATCATTTTTGGATCCTATGTCTCTTATCTTCAATTTTCACCCTAGTTTTGCTAGCATGCACCACCAGAAAAGAATGATGGGAAGTAGAATTTCTGAATCCTTGGGTGTCTAAAAGGGTTTTAATTTTGCCCATCTACTTTTTCAGTAGTTTTGCTAGGTGCAAAATGGTTTTTACTCAGGATGTGCCCACATTGCTTGGCTGTCTTCAAGAAGCCATGTTGGGTTGAGGTCACATGCCAGTAGGATGCTGTTTTTCCCTCCTTTTTTGGTTATCTGGAAACTTTAGGATCATTTCTCTACCTTGTGTTCTGAAATACCATGAGCTGTGTTTGGTTGGTGTGGGTCTTTGTTGAGTTAGTTAACAAATAAATGAACATCTGCTCAGCACTCACCATGCCATTTTAAGTGGAAAAGGTATATCTTTATCTCCGGAAATTTTTGCTCTATTATTCTTGGTAATTACCTCTACCATTCACCAAGTTGCTCATCCCTGAAACCTTGGAATCAATAACTTTAGACCCTCCCTTTATCACCCACCACATTTAGTCCTATTAATTCTGCCTTCTAAATCCATTTCAGATTGGTCTCGTTGTTTCTTTTTTTTTTTTTTTTTTTTTTTTTTTTTGGTCTCGTTGTTTCTATCTGCATTGTTGCCTCCCTGGTGTAAGTCACTGTGATCTCATTTGGACTGAC
The DNA here is from genome assembly GCF_011100685.1 of Canis lupus familiaris. NCBI lineage: Eukaryota > Metazoa > Chordata > Mammalia > Carnivora > Canidae > Canis > Canis lupus. The sequence goes on from NC_049226.1 coordinate 36,219,601, forward strand.
ACAGTAGCCTCCCAACTTCCCAATTTTCTCCCCCTACCTGCATTCTTTTGCCACTCTGCACCCAAAACATCTTGCTAAATCTCAAATCCAGTTGTATCACTCTCCTACTTAAAACTGTCTAGTGGCTTCCCATTGTTCTTAAGGTAAAGTCCAGTACCACTGACATGATCTATGTAGCCTACATGACCTGGCCTTTCTGCCAAGCCTTGGATCTTAGCTTCTCCCACACTCACTCTACTCAAGCCACATAGTCCCTTTAGATCCTCAGCCACACCATGAGCCTCCCTGACCTAGGGCATTTTCACAAGAGATTTCTTTGATCTGAAATATTTCCCCCCAATGATTCGAGAGTCCAGGACCTGCTCATCCTGTGGGTACCAGCCTCTCCTGACCTTCTCCCTGTAAGACCATTGGTTCCCTCTTATACATGTATGTGCCTCAGAGCATTCCATACACTTCTAATTAAATACTTCTTTCATAATTTAACTTATACTTGCATACCTGCTTGTCACTAAGGTCCTTCAGGTCAAGGACCGTGTCCTTATCATTTTTTTAATCAGTACCCAGAAGCATAACTAGCAGAGAAAAGGTGCTCAGGAAATATTTGTTGAGTGAATTAACAAATGAACATCTTAAAAATTGTCGTAGCTGAGTTTTTCCTGATTTTCACCCTTTTATAGAGTTCTATATTCCTCCCATCTTCCAAAGGTTTTATTCCTTTCATGTTGGCAAAATCTAGTTCCCTCATTTTGATTCAGTGTCTTCCTTTTTGGAAGCTTTCATATACACTGTTTATGAGCAATTTCCTGCTGTTCTTTGCCAATTGACCTCCATCTATTCCATCATGTACTTTAAGGCTTTCTGTCATTTCAGGGATGCTGACCCTTCCCTGATCTATATTGGTTATTTGTCTCTGAATACATTATTAATCTTAACACATATTTCCTTACCAAAGGCAATATGGCTGTTCATCAACTACAGATTACTTAGGCACCTGTGCCTCCTTTTCTCCCTTCCCTTCCTTCTTGCCTTCTTGATGGCTTGATTTATTTTCTAATTTGCCCATTTAGAACATATACTCTGGTGACAGCCATGCTTTCTGCATCTTGAATCAAATCAGATTGCCTGATGGGCTCCTCTTCTCAAGTCTGGAATCTACATGACTGACTCACACTTTCCCCTCTCTCCCAAGCACCAACTTATTAACTAAAATTACTGTCTCTATGCTTGGGCAGAGTCTGTGTATCAGGCAGTTCACTGTTTTACTCCACGTAGACTCTTACAAAGCGTGGCTGTCCCATTTTTTAGTTTGTGATTTATGTTAACCCCTTCATTTCTTTATCCTTAATTTTCAACATGCAGTTCTTAATATTGAGTAGGGTTTTAAAACCTGAGAGTCAGAAGTACCTGGGTGGGTCAATCGGTTAAGCACCTGACTTGATATCAGGTCAGGTCTTGATCTCAGGGTTGTGAGTTCGAGCCCCGTGATGGAATCTAAGCTGGGCGTGGAGCCAAATGAATGAATGAATCAACCTATCTACCTACCTGCGAGTCAAATGAAAGATTTGTTGCTTCATCTTCATTCCACCAACACCCCCCAACCCAGATGCAGTGAACCCACAAAGTTCTGTCTAAGATCCTAGGAGTTCTCTAGTCCTTAAAGCTCATCCACTGACCCTTGATCAAGAATCTCTGCTTTTCTGGCACCTTTGTGTCTCTTAGTCTCCTTCAGGATTTCCCTTCTTCAACAATTTTGGAGGAGGAGGAGGAGAAGGCAGGGAGCAAGAGGAAGCTCCATCCACTCTCCTTGGCTTCTGTTTTAACACAAAACCTAGCACCATCCACCCCCTCCCCACACTTTCCATCTTCCCTTCTCAGATTAATCCCTTTAAGTGCTTTAATGTAGCCCTCCTTCTCTCTTTCCTCATCACCTCCTTCCTGAATGAGCCATACTCCCTTATTTGCACATTTATTCTCGTCTTTGCTTCTTTTAAAAGCAATCATCCATTTTTTTTCCCAATCACCCATAATACCTGCTTCCTAGGGCTCCTGTAGGATAGAAATGAAGTCTCGGACGTGAAAAGGCTTTGAAATGTTAAAAGTACAGTAGAATTGTGTGGCATTCGAAAGAAGATGATAATTCCTCTGATCTTTGAGGGCAGTTCAGCTTACTCCTTTTTTTATGTCCTTTCGAAGCACAGCTTCATCCTTGGCCTTCCCAAACCAGGACTCCCCTTTCCACCCAAACTCACAGGGATCTTCTCTGGTCTTTCACTTGACTCTAGCCTGATCTTGCTCTGTCTCTTTCTTCCTTTGTTCAGTTATCTGGCTTTAACAAATAATTCTGTCATTTCCATGTTGTGATCAAGAAGAAGCCATATCTACCACCTTTGCCTTCCACTCCTTCCTTTTTCTCTCTCCAAAGTACTGGTCAGGACTATGAGCTCACTTAAATTTCTTTTAAAGATTATTTCCTTATTCATTCATTCATTCATTCATTCACTCATGAGAGACATAGAGAGAGAGGCAGAGACACAGACAGAGGGAGAAGCAGGCTCCCTGGGCCCGATGCAGGATTCAATCCCAGGACCCTGGGATCACAACCTAGCCAAAAGCAGACGCTCAACCACTGAGCCACCCAGATGCCCCACTCACTTAGATTTTTTTTGCAAACCTGCTACCCGGTGTGTCCAAAGGAACAGTTTTCAATTTAGTGTTCCTGTGGTCAGATTATCAACACTTTGCATGCAGCCTCTTTCTCATTGTTCCTGGTCCTATTCTCTGTTCTTCAACAGTCCATTGGATCTTGGTTAGGTTTGGAGAAAGTGCAGTCTTGGTGAACAGCTTCAAGATTGGTGTGAAATATTACTTTTCCTATTGGGAGAGACTCATTTGTTCATGTGCCAGGGAGTGGGAGAGTGAATAAGGAGATAAAGGTTGATGATACAAGAGAGATGGGATTTAGGGAACAGAAGAGTGAAAGGCAGAGGGAGGACACCTCTTCCATTGAGATGAGGATGTGCAGGCATGCAGATAAAATGGTAAGGAATTGAAGGGGTTCCCGCTTCATGGCATATGTTTCCCAAGGAGTGAAGAAAGCTGCTGGGAGTAAGTAGGGTGGGACCTCCTGAGAAATTTAAAAGAAGAAGGGAATGGGCAGTACAGCCAACTTCTGGGCATACGGAAAGATTGCCAAACAGCGCTGAGGGTGTGAATCATGAACTTGGGGTGGTTCCAATTCACTGAATGTTTCTTTCCCATCCTCTCTTGTTAATTCATCCAAGATGGAGACTTTAGCAAACGTTGGGTGGTGCAGAAGTAGAAAGGGTGCCGGAGTTGAGGATTTTGTAAGATCAGCATTAAGATTAAGGATTCTTGAATCCATATTAAAATAAGAAAGAAGTAAAAGTGAAGATTAGAAAAAATAGAAGAGCCAATGGACTGGACATTTCACAGGTAGAATAACAGGTAAGGAGCGAGAAACAGAGTGAACAGCCTGGAAAGTAGAAAGGGATAGGAGTAGATGTGAATGAAGAATGCGTCTGACAGGGGACAGTTCTCCATGATAGTGAAGTCCTGGTGCAGCTACAGGGAATGGGTAACAGAGTGAATAGAGTTCAGTTCTTTGAAGATGATGAAGCATGAGGCTGGAGGTTGCCTGAGTCCTCCATTGTGACATTGAGGTTTACCTGAAAAATGATGAAATGGGACGTACGCAAGATTTTGAACCCAGTTCCAGAGAGCCTAATAGAAATGAATCTCACTGGGAAGTTGGTGGAAGGCAGAGAACCTAGAAGTTAGTAGATAATATAGCCAGGTGGCACATGCTTTAAAAGAAAAGGGGGTTTCAGACAGGGATGGGAAGAAATAACCTGCAAGTGGCAAGAGTCAGCTAGAAAAACATTCCCCTTCCCCCCAGCCCCACAGGTACGTGGAGTTCGGGAGAGGGCCACGGAAGGTGCCATGTCCTTAGAGACAGGAGGTCAAGGAAGCATACTTGGGAGGTGTGGAAGGAGGTTTACAATGGGCACCATGCTGGTGGTGGAGAGTGGGAAAGAAGATCAGAAAAGGAAAGATGAGTTAAAGGTAGCGGGAGTGGGGGGCATGGAAGCCAGGGTGCAAAACAGCATGAAGGTGAGAACCCAAGAGGACGTGGCTGGTGAGAGGGGCTCGCTGATGACCTGGCAGGGCATCCCGAGAACCTCAGGGTTGAAATGGAAGGACCCCACAAGGTTGCCCTGGCACATCACAGGGCTGAGCGTTCAGTCCTTGTAAGTCCCATCAACACTTCCCCTTTCTCAACATCTCCACGTCAGCCTCATCATCAGCCTAGACTAGACTAGACCTCAAGCCTAGACTAATGCAAGCTGATCCCAGCCTGAGCAAGCCAGACTCTGCCCCGGACAGTCTTTGCAGTCCCAGTTTGCAAACTAATCTTCAGTGAGCCCTCTTCTCCTGCATCTCGCCGACAAAGAAAAGAAATCGGCTCTTTTGTGGGTAGGAACCTCACTGAGAGTATCTAATAATCCTGGCAGCATTTATCCTGGTATTTTCTCTGGAATAAGTTGTTTATATTGCAGTTTCCAAAGCTGACATCAGATCTATTGCCAGTAAGGATTTATAGTTTAATAAGGGTGTTTCTTGGGTTCATCTCAATTGAATCTCTAATAACTCTTCCTCGCTACAAAAAGTCATCTCACTTTGTCTTATACAGAGTTGCAAAGGATACTCTGTACCTTTTCTTGTGTTTAAAAGAAATATCCAGTATTGACAGCTTTGTTTCAATTTTCTTGCACAGGTATCGAATTGCATTTTCAATTTCAGTTCCTGTGAAAAGAAACGTTTAAGGACATATTTTTTATCTTTTTTCTATCCTTCTATTTCTTCTCTTTTCCCTCCTGTACTTTATTTTCCTAGAGAAAAATTGCTCGACGATTCCTTCATGGTAGCATACACTTTTATGATCCTTTGTCTAAAGAATAATATGTAACTTCTCTAAACTTTATTGTAAGGGGCTCATAGCTGATGTCCAAGGAGGGCTGGTCTCTATATTAAGGTTAATTGCATTGGGTAAAGTTTTTCCTGGGCATGCAGAACACCCAGTGAGATGGTTGTGATGTGTGTTGCTGTAGCAGCTCCCTTGCTGCATCCCCAATACCAGCCACCCCTCCCAGGATGCAGAACATCTACACCTGAACAGCCAAGCCCTTTCTTGTCTTACCTTCTGCTTCTCTTTGCTCCCACTCATGCATAATGGTGAGATAAAACATCTCTGTTTGTTGGGAAAAATAGAGGGCGGGGGGTAATAAGAGTCCAGGAAGCCAGAACTACCTGAGTCCTGCCTCTACCAACCACACCTCCCAGTAGAGTTTGGGGGGTACAATACATATTCAGAGGACAAAACAAGTCAGAAAGAACCAAACCCACATGCTTGCTCATCTGGGGGCCATCTCGGCCTCTAGGGTAGTGGGCCGATGCCCAGGCTTCAGATGGAAGCTGCACAGAAGGGCATCAGCACTTGTGCTCATCCTTGGGGATTTAGTGAGGGAGGAGGGTTGAAGCCCAAACGAGGGCCTCTTTTGGTTTGGGAGCACAAAGCTGGAAGATGTATCCCCCACCCCACAACATACTCCTGAAAGGAAGAGGGTTCACGTGCGCAGCTCGGGGGTGGGTTCAGGTACACCTGTGTTGGAGGATGATGTGGAGACGGGCATCTCCTTATGAGCACAGGCCAACACAGATCGTGGACACGAGAGGTAATAAGGACAACTCCATACCCCTTTCAGGTAAAAAGCTCGGATACACCTTCAACAACAGGAACTTCCACAACGTGTCTCTGGGACAAGGACAGGAGGTAGTGGCGGAGGCTGCGCTGGACCTGGCTGCTAAGAAGGGTCACTGGGTTATTCTGCAGGTACGGCCCCCTCTGCCCTGATCGGGGTCACACCCATCTGGACCTCACATAACCATCGCAGGGCTCCTCCGTCCTCTCTTCCCCTCTCCTTCCTGTCCTTCCACACCCTTGCCCGTCTCCCTGCATGATCTTCTCTCCTTCCCTCTTCCATGGTCCTCACATCCTCACCCCTCCCCACGACTCCTCGCCCCTTGCAGGCCTCTGCCACTCTCTCTAGTTTAATAGCTCCACTGACGTTCCTGTTGGGCACCTGCTCAGGGAGGGGGTATCCAGCTGAAGACCTCGGAAGCTGGGTCTTGTTCACGGGCTGACCTCTTCCCACACGTAGCACAGAACCTCCCACTGCTGTGCCCTTCTGCTGTCCTCTGCGTTCTCCATTACACGCATGACTACAACAGCACACATGTCACTGGTAACTTCACTGACCACCCCATGTCCCTGCTTTATGTGACTTGCAGGGGAGCTGGGGCTGGGGCAAAGCAAGTGGCCCACGTCTCTTTTCCTCTAAATGGCCTACAGCAACCTCCGTTAGGGTGCCCTGGCTGTGCTGCAGTGACTTAGGTTATGACTGTGTCCTTTGCTACGTTTCCTTAAGGAGAGACCTGCTCCTTAGTCCCCTTCCCGCACCCAGCACACCACTTACACCACGAACAGAGTAAACACCCAACAAAAGCCTGCTGGGGAACAGAATCGATGAAGAAATCAATGCAAGGAAAAACAAACAAAGCAAGAAAGGTCACTCCCATCCCATCCTGGTTTTTGATTACCTAGAACTTCGTCTGTATCCCAGCCAGTCACTGGGCCACATCTGAGAACAGCCACCCAGGGTTTGGGACCTTCGTCCTCCATTTTCCTGTCATTCTCTCGAACCTGCCTTTTCCCGGGACTCTTTTTCCAGAAACGCAAGAGAAGAGATAGCACCACCCTGCTAACAGAGCCCTGACTTTCCAGGCAGCCCACTGAAGACGTGGCTCCCACAGAGTGATTATAAATGAATTCCTTAACAAATGTTCATTTCAACAGCCACTCCTAACGCTTACATAGCATTTTACAGTCTGCAAAGCCCTTGCAAATCCATTACCTTTGGTTATTTGCAGCAACCCCGTGAAATAAGAATGGCCAATATTACTTTTATTTCTCCTTTTATAGAAGAGAAAGCAGCAAACACCCAGAGACCAGATTGCTGTGGCCAAGTACTGTGCTCAGTGCTGATCAGTGTACTTAAGGCTCTGTGAGCAGGCTTCCTCAAAGATTTATCGAGGAGTTTTTTATCTGTCCATCATAATGAAACATATGGCAAAGAAGCAGTCCTTGCCAAAGTGAATGGTGCATTCTGCAGAGTATTGTTGAGAAATAAATGTAGGTTTGGACAGAGAGACAGATAGATAGGAATCACGAGGGGGTTGGGGTGTGGGGAAATGGGCTCAGAGACGAGACAGAGGTACCTGGGCTTGGAGTAGGAAGCCTTCCCAGTGTCTGAGCAGTAATGCCTCCGTTTGTTGTAGGAAGATAAGTTTGGCAACAATGAACAGAATGGTTTGGAGAGAGGACTCAAGAGAGCCAGCTAGAAGTTTAAATCAGTGCTTGTCAAATTTCAACACATATAAATCACTGAAGGATCCTATTAAAATGCACTGAATCAGGAAATCTGGGTAGGGTCAAAGAGTCTGCATCTCTAAACTGGGCCCAGGTAGTCCCCACATTGCTGGTCCACGGGCCCCAGTTTTGAGTATCCAGGGTTCCATCATCCAGGCATGGGGATCTGGATTTGGGGTGTCTGCATGGTGTGTTTGACTCTTCAAGTATGGCCCACACACCAGCATCTTGGACAGTGCCTGGGACTTGTTAAAAATGCAGATTCTTAGGCCCCACCCTAGACCCAGGAATCTTTGTTTTAAGAAGCCCTACAGGAGTCAAGTGTAACAACTGTGTGCTCGAGAGACTTGGGAGAACAAGAGATAGGGTCCAACCGCAAGATACTGGCAGGTCTCATCACTGGGAACCCAAAGGTACCTGCTGTGATGAGCTTTATTTGAAGAGAAGGCCACGTCCCTCCTGCAGCTACCTTGCTGAAACTGTCTGCCACTAACGAAACTAAGTAGATGCCTGCACTGGGGGGGGGGGGGGGTCTTCCTTCCCACTAGAACATCCACCTGGTGGCCAAGTGGCTCAGCACTCTGGAGAAGAAGCTGGCAGAGCACAGTGAGAACAGCCACCCAGAACTGAGGGTCTTCATAAGTGCGGAGCCTGCGCCCTCCCCTGAGGGCCACATCATCCCACAGGGCATCCTGGAGAACTCCATTAAGATCACCAACGAGCCCCCCACAGGCATGCATGCCAACCTGCACAAGGCCCTGGACAACTTCACTCAGGTACAGCCCTGGGAGGAGGGAAGAAGAGCACTGCCCCTCACAATTAGCTGACCCAACTGGGTAGAAGTGCATCCAACCACAAGGGGGGAGGGGGATGAGCTGCAGCACAATGTGTCCCCTTTGTGACTGACCTCTTCCCACTGCCCTCTAAGTACAGCCCAGCTGTCAGTTCTTGGGTACACCCGGGGGAGCCAAGCCTAGGGTTTGTCTTCGACAAGAGGTGTGGGGAAATGTTGCACAAGTCTACTGCTCAGGGAGAGTCCGCGATGGAGAGGACGCATTGCTGTAAATCTACCTGGTGTGATACACTAGCCACACGCTTACTGGCCAAGCATGTTGTCTTCAAGCAGGGGGTTGACTCTCATGTTCAGAGGAGACCTGCTGCCATCTGCATGCATCTTGAGTGTCCAGGGTTCAGATAACCCAGGTGTCAGAAGTGGGATCTGGACATGGAACGTAACCACATGATAGGATCTTAAATTGTGGTTCCCTGGAATAGGAGCAGCAGCAGCAGGACCTGGAAACTTGTTAGAAATGCAAGTTCTCAGGCCCTGCTCTAGGCCTACTGAATTAGAAACCCAGGAATCTGTGTTCTAACAAGCCCTCCGGGGGATTCCATTGTACTGTCAACTCTGAGAACACTAAGCTGCAACCTGCCTATTGCAACATGGAGTAGAAAGTAGGCTTTCTTATCCAGGGGCCTTTTTTTTTTTTCCTTTCCTTTAAAATTATTTTCCTAAGTAGGCCTTCACTAAGCTCCTAAGTACTCTGTACCAGCAGTCAAAACGTCTAAATTTTCTATGTTTTATTTTCCACATAGGAGAAATAATACCTTCTTAGTTCTGAAATCTACAGCCTTCTGTCCAGAAGGCAGTAGCTGGTTCCAAGCAAACCCATTTTTTCTGCCCTGAAAAGGCACTGGCTGCCCAACAGTGTGAACGCACGTCATGCCACTGAACTGTACAGTTAAAAATGCTTAATAAGATAAATTTTCGTTGTGTACTCTACCAGGAATTTTTTTAATTCATAATTGAAAAGTAAAAGGCACTGGAGGGTACCTCTGTGGTCCAGTATGTTAAGTGTCTGCCTTTGGCTCAGGTCATGATCTCAGGGTCCTGGGATCGAGCCCTGTGTCAGGCTCCCTGCTTGGTGGAGTCTGCTTTTCCCTCTCCCTCTGCCCCTCTCCCCTGTTCATGCCTTCTTTGTCAAATAAATAAAATCTTAAAAAAAAAAAAAAAAGGCACTGGGATTCAGTCTTCTAGCTCTATCAAAGAACACAATGAAGAGACCACTCTCAGATCTTTTGCCTTGAAGGTCTTGAACAGATCAAGGGAGAAGGGCAGCAGATGTCTCTGATGCTGTGTCTCCTAGTAATTAATATTACAATATTATGCCTCAGTAGGATTATTATCATCTATAGCCACCTTCTGGCTTCAACTTCTCAGCCTCTTGTTCATGGGTTTCTGTCCCTTGCAAGCCCTTTGTCCCTGATAACCAGGGAAACACATCCCAAGGGATGCAGGCTTTTTCTGGTTATGCCAGCCCTACCACACTTGGGTTTTGGGCCATTTATAGCCATCTTCAGTAACTCATTCTGAGAAAGAGAGATAGATTTATGAGTATATTCATTGCTCACATGTGTTTTAATTGTTCCATTCTGCTTTTACAACTGCCCTAGAACAGAGGCCAGATTAATACCTCCTATTATTCACTCTCTTCCTTCAGAGTCCTATTTTATCCATTTAAGGGACAAATGGCAGAACTGAGCTCTTTTATCCCCACTGGCCTTGCTGTTTTGGGATGAATATTTTATTCTGATTTTGTCTGAGTGGGCCACTGTCAACCAGGCTCCGCATCTTGATGTATGACTCATTGTCTTGGTACTTAGAGGTATTTTTCATCAAGGCCCAATTTTTTCAAATAAGTCAAAAGTAACAAAAGGGGGACGCCTGGGGGGCCCAGTTGATTAAGCATCTGCCTTTGGCTCAGGTCATGATCCTGGGGTCCTGCTTTGCAGGGAGTCTGCTTCCCCCTTTCCTTCTGCCTGCTGCACTCCCTGTTCGTGCTCACTTTCTCTCTCTCTCTCTCTCTCTCTCTCTCTCTCCTCTCTCCTCTCTCCTCTCTTTCTCTACCCCCCACCCCCAAATAAATAAAATCTTTAAATAAAAAAGTATCTCTCTCATAAAAAAAGGAAGTCACAAAGGAAGCAAAGGTAGCATCCTGTCTGTAGAGAACAGCTCCACCCAGAAAGCAATTAAGTTGTCACCTGCACCAGGCAGTGACTCTGTCTTCTGTACCACCTCTGACCTTTCACATCCATAGCTTTGTGCCAAAAATGGTACCCAACAAAGGCACAGGGTGACTCTAATATATCTAGAGAGAGATAGAGACCATCCTGGGGTTCATTATGGAAAAAAATAAGATCTACTAAAAGTTTAACTGGTCCTGTTCTCCTCTGCTTTTCCTGCCCATATGAGCAAAGTCTAAGGACCAATTCTCAGATAAAATGCCAGGACTCAACCCAATCTGATTCACGTGAGCTTTCTGAGTGCTCCTCTCAGGCTCTGTTGCAACATCTTGTTCCTTTCTGATCAAAAAGGGTCTAACTCAGAGGAAATTATTGTTAACTCCAGGCAATCTAGAGATTCTTGTCCTACCACCCCTTCAAAATGCAGGCTTTCCCCCTCTGCCACATTATCACCACCATCCCCCTTTAAATCTGCCACATACAAGCCCATTGCCTTCCTCTGCACTCTCTCACTTTCCATTTCTTCCTTCTGGCTTTTCTTTAATCCCTCTTGATGAGACCCACTTTTTCCCTTGCCTTACATGCTACAGCCAGGACCTCTCTGCACTCTTGTTCCTGCAGCCACATGGCCAGTCACCCCTGTGTAAGTTTAGTGGAGCAGTTGGCACGGTGAAGGGCACAGTATTCCTCCTCCTCTCATGGCTCTGATGCTCATCTTCTTCCTGGCTCACACATTGATTACACCCACTCTGGTCCATGATGGGCAAGAAAAGCATGGTGTGGCAGGAAGGGGCGAAATCAGAAATAATGCTGTAGGGGTCCCCACCCACACCTCAGCACAAAATGACACTCATGACAGATGCGACTCTCATGACCCACAACCGTGTTTTCCATTAGTTCTGCTTGGGAACTTAGTTGGCATGTTCATGGGTACAAACATTAACTGCAAACCAAACCCTGTAATAACCTGAATCTAAACCTTAACTCAGATTCTAAACTAGAACGCAACCCCTCTGCCAGGTCCCCACAAACCCTAAGCCCATGCCTACCCACAATGCAATCTATAGTCCTATTGCAGCTTAAAACCTAACCAGGATATAACTTCCAGCCACCATAACCCACACCCTGGTCCACACTGCATAACAGCAGATCTGTGCTAACATTGGAGGCAACACTTTCTTTTCAGGACACGCTGGAGATGTGTTCCCGGGAGATGGAGTTTAAGAGCATCCTCTTTGCTCTTTGTTACTTTCACGGGGTGGTGGCAGAGAGACGGAAGTTTGGGCCACAAGGATGGAATCGTTCTTACCCCTTCAACACTGGGGACCTCACCATCTCTGTGAATGTGCTCTACAACTTCCTAGAGGCCAACACAAAGGTAGAGTTTCCTGCCAGCACAGCGGAGGGAAGGCGGGGGGAGGGGGAGGATAGGCCAGGAGGGATGATGATGTAGCATCAGCACAGGGAGAAGAGGCACACGCTGGGGATAGTCTACACCCTCTCCAAGAACAGGAAGGAAAGGCCAGCCCAGGACCAGCATGAGGCCAATAAGAACACCATGGTGAGGTTAGGGCCAAGAAAGTTCAGCAAAGCAAACCAGTGACTCATGACTGGTGTGAGTCCATCCCTTGAGTCTTTGTCCCAGAAGCCACCAGATCACCCCTGTGTACTTGAAGCATTATAGGGCATTGTGGATTGGTAGAAGAGGCCCTATGCTCACCTGATACCAGTTCCCAGTTTACTTAGCCAAGAACACAGAACTTCTCTTGGAGCACACAGCTCCTCACATAGCCATGATCTGACAAAAGTTGAAGAAGCCAAATTATTCCTACACCTTATCTCCCTCATTCTCTGTCTGATATGTGCATTTCAAAGAAAACTTAGATTAACAACCCACGCTCTTCCATTTATGGGAATGTTTAGACCATCCAGGCTCTTTTAGTTCATAGACCAAATATAGCATCAGCAAGGCCCCCTCCTCTTCCTGGTGGGAAACATGAATCAGGCCCAGATGCCTAAGTCATCGCTCTGCCTCCAGTTCTAGGGTCCTGGGAAGCTCACCCCCATAACACCACCTCTTCATTTTCTGCCCTGAGTCAAGGCTTTCCCCAAGAGGTTCCCCTCCTAACTTCAGTATCTTGACTTTACATGCTCTATTTAATTCACTTTGAGCTTTGGAAGGAGACCATAAATTCACATGGTAAGTAATGGTAGGAATCAGAAAAGTACCCTAGTCCTTACTTTGTTCAATTTGACATTGACCCATGGAAAGGACTAAGGACTTGTCAGTAGAGTCTGACTTCATTGCCAAAGCTAATGACCATGAAAGAGGAAAGGCTTAGGTGCAAGGGGATTGGCAGCTTGCCTCTCCTCTCCCTGGGATGGAATTTTTAAGCATTTAACAAGCTCCCAAGCGTGCCTGACTCTGCTGGGCACTTGAGGGCTATGCAGATGAATAAAATATCGCTTCTAATTGTGAGAAGCATCCCATCTTGTGGCTTACACTCTGCCCACACATCAGGGCAGACCCGATGTCTATGCGGAGGTCTTTCTTCCCTCTCAGGTCCCCTATGATGATCTGCGCTACCTCTTTGGAGAGATCATGTACGGAGGCCATATCACAGATGACTGGGACAGGAGGCTCTGCAGGACCTATCTGGAGGAATTCATCAGACCTGAAATGCTAGAAGGAGAGCTGTCTCTGGCACCAGGGTTCCCACTCCCGGGCAACCTGGACTATACTGGCTACCATCAGGTAAGGCTCTTCTCATACCTGGGTCTTCCTTCAAGTCTGCCCTGCAGAACAAGGAATGCTCACACAGGGCCAGGGAAGAATGGCCTACAGAACAGAGCTTAGATGGAGTGTGGTTCTCAGCCCCAAGTTTGTCCTGTTCGATTTAAGAGCTGTGGGATTCCTAGCCTCAAATTCGTGATACAATTGAGCTTTTTGGAGATCTTTCTACTCTTGATGTTTGGTTCAATAATTTCTATTTGTTGCTCTTTTCTACACATAATAGCTGGGGCATTCATTTGATTGCTTTCATCCAAGATATTGACAAAGCCATTAGGAGCAAAATTCCAGGTTAAGAACTTAGCCAACTTTGGGTAAAGTTTGTATTAGTGATTCCAAATATCTTCAGAGGGACATGACCTTGCAGACAGAGCATTTGCCCCTCCTGTTCTTTCTTGGCTGCAGTAAACTACGTGCATACACGCCCATGTACACACACACACACACACACACACACACACACACACATTCCCATGGAGCTCTTCTGTACTATTACTTTGAGTTCTCATTTTACTATGACCGCAGCTATTTTTAAAGTGTTCATTTTTACTTATTTAGCCTGCCATGGAAGATATATTAAGAGATTTTTTTAAAGATTTTTATTTATTTATTCATGAGAGAGAGACAGAGACAGAGACACAGGCAGAGGGAGAAGCAGGCTCCCTGTGGGGAGCCCGATGTGGGACTTGATCCCAGGACCCCAGGATCATGACCTGAGCTAAAGGCAGATGCTCAACCACTAAGCCACCCACGTGCCCCTAGATGATTATTTTTAAAAAACCTTCATGATTGCTTGACTTTTGAACATGCCTAAAATAAATATGAATACCAAACTCAAGGGAAATACTGGTCATGGGTACATTAACTATAAACTTGAAAAAAAAAAGCTTTAAACTTTAATTCATAAAATTTAAACTGAGGGGTGCCTGGCTCTCTCAGTCGGAGGAGCAGGCGACTCTTTCTATCAGGGTCCTGAGTTCAGCGACACTTTGGGTGTAGAGATTACTTAAATATGTCTTTAAAAACCATAAAATTAAAAAAAATAAAAATAAAATAAAAATAAATTTAAAAAAACCATAAAATTGAAAAAGATAAACTACCAAAGTCATTCAATCCAGAAAAACTTGAACCTATGAAAAGAAATTTCAAACAGCAAGACTACTTAAAGAAAATACAAGGAATTTTTAAAAATTGCTTGACCAGGGGATCCCTGGGTGGCGCAGCGGTTTAGCGTCTGCCTTTGGCCCAGGGCACGATCCTGGAGACCCGAGATCGAATCCCACTTCGGGCTCCCGGTGCATGGAGCCTGCTTCTCCCTCTGCCTGTGTCTCTGCCTCTCTCTGTCTCTCTCTCTGTGTGACTATCATAAATAAATAAAAATTTAAAAAAATTTAAAAAAAAAATTGCTTGACCAAAAGGCATCAGGGTTTTAGCCGATAAACTTGTGCAAGAGCGCCCTCTAGTGTCTGCGGGACAATCCGACAAGTGGCTCGAGGTGGGAAGGGCAGCAGCGAGGCTGGCACACTTCCCAGGGACTGAGAGATTTTCATCTTCTTTACATCTCTCTTTAATCCGCCAGTTAGTGGATGGTTCCAGGGCACCTACCAAGAGTTCAGGAGTGTGCTGGAGGCTGGAAGCAATACATGAATAAACACACTAGTTGGCCTTTGAGGAATGAGCCATCTTTTACTTAGACTAGAGGATACACCAAGAAATCAACATCCATTTAGGAGCTGACCTTGAGGGCACTTTCTCACAGTAATGGAAAGACCTGGAAGGGGCCCTCAGAAAACATTTGGAGAAGAAAGCGAGGGATGGTTTTTTAGGGACAGCCTGCCATGACTGACCATAGGGATGCGTTGTTTGGATGGCACGATTAAAAACATTTTTTAATTCAAACAATTTTTGCCAGGGGCACCTGGATAGCTCAGTTGCTTAAGCATCTGCCTTCGGCTCAGGTCATGGTCTCAGGGTCTTCAGATCAAATCTCAAGTCAGGCTCCCTGCTCAGCAGGGAGTCTGCTTCTCCCTCTGCCCCTCCCCTGTGCTTGTGCTCGTGCTCTCTCTTGCGCGCACACATGCTCTCTCTCAAATAAATAAATAAAATCATTTTTTATTTTTTTATTTTTTAATAAAATAATTTTTATTGGTGTTCAATTTACCAACATACAGAATAACACCCAGTGCTCATCCCGTCAAGTGCCTCCCCCAGTGCCCATCACCCAGTCACCCCCACCCCCCCGCCCTCCTCCCCTTCCACCACCCCAGTTCGTTTCCCAGAGTTAGGAGTCTTTATGTTCTGTCTCCCTTTCTGATATTTCCCACACATTTCTTCTCCCTTCCCTTCTATTCCCTTTCACTATTATTTATATTCCCCAAATGAATGAGAACATATAATGTTTGTCCTTCTCCGATTGACTTACTTCACTCAGCATAATGCCCTCCAGTTCCATCCACGTCGAAGCAAATGGGGGTATTTGTCGTTTCTAATGGCTGAGGAATATTCCATTGTATACATAAACCACATCTTCTTTATCCATTCATCTTTCGATGGACACCGAGGCTCCTTCCACAGTTTGGCTATTGTGGACATTGCTGCTAGAAACATCGGGGTGCAGGTGTCCCGGCGTTTCACTGCATCTGTATCTTTGGGGTAAATCCCCAGCAGTGCAATTGCTGGGTCGTAGGGCAGGTATATTTTTAACTGTTTGAGGAACCTCCACACTGTTTTCCAGAGTGGCTGCACCAGTTCACATTCCCACCAACAGTGTAAGAGGGTTCCCTTTTCTCCGCATCCTCTCCAACATTTGTTTTTTCCTGCCTTGTTAATTTTCCCCATTCTCACTGGTGTGAGGTGGGATCTCATTGTGGTTTTGATTTGTATTTCCCTGATGGCAAGTGATGCAGAGCCTTTTCTCATGTGCATGTTGGCCATGTCTATGTCTTCCTCTGTGAGATTTCTGTTCATGTCTTTTGCCCATTTCATGATTGGATTGTTTGTTTCTTTGGTGTTGAGTTTAAGAAGTTCTTTATAGATCTTGGAAACTAGCCCTTTATCTGATACGTCATTTGCAAATATCTTCTCCCATTCTGTAGGTTGTCTTTTAGCTTTGTTGACTGTATCCTTTGCTGTGCAAAAGCTTCTTTTTTTAAATTTTTTTATTTATTTATGATAGTCACACAGAGAGAGAGAGAGAGAGGCAGAGACATAGGCAGAGGGAGAAGCAGGCTCCATGCACCGGGAGCCCAACATGGGATTCGATCCCGGGTCTCCAGGATCGCGCCCTGGGCCAAAGGCAGGCGCCAAACCGCTGCACCACCCAGGGATCCCCAAAAGCTTCTTTAAAAAAATCTTTTTTAAAAAAAAAAATTTTTGCCAGAGGTAGGAATTCCTGATTAACAGCAAAACTCGCCTTGTCCCAAAGCTCGATTCACACATTTATTCTGCATCTAGGTTTGTCACCTCTGATTTAGATAAATGGAGGAGAGAGAAAAGGAATTTAAGGGCGAGAGGCCTGGGATCCTAGGAGTGTCTTGAGTAAGACACTAGGTAGGCGTCCGTATTTCTCAAGCACTTTGGGAAGTCCTCCTTGTGTGTGGAGGGAGGGACAGGTGTAGACCAGGGAGTAGGGAGCCTGGAGACGGAGAAAGTCCTCTAAGCTTCCTGAAGAAGACAATGTCTGTGTGGGCGTGGACGTTCTGGAAAGCCAGCCTGGCACACAAAGACAGGTGCTGCCAAGGCAAGACTGGCAGACAGGATGTGTGCCAGGTGGAGAGCATGCCCACGACGGCCAGTGCCAGTGAGCAGGGAGGCAGGTGCCTTAGGCCTGCTGCGGCCCCCAGACAGCCCCCCATCCCAGACGACGAACCAGAGTGGGTGGCCCACTCATCCCGGTTTGTGTTTAAGTGCACCTGTCCTTGACTTCCAGTACGTCGATGCCCAGCTGCCTGCAGAATCGCCCTACCTCTATGGCCTCCACCCCAACGCTGAGATCGGCTTCCTGACCCAGACGTCGGAAAAGCTCTTCCGCACCGTGCTGGAGCTGCAGCCCCGGGACAGCCACGCTGGAGACAGAGCAGGGGCCACCAGAGAAGAAAAGGTATGTGGAGGGGAGGGGGAGTTGCCAGAGATCCTTCTGGGGCACCCAAGGATGGCACAGTGAGATGCTCCTCCCGCTGGCCACATTGGCAGCACAGACCACATGGTGCACACCTTCCCCTCACCTGTGGCCGGTGCAGCCTTGACCCACAGGCCAGGGGTCTGTGTGAATCATAGGAGGTCCCTGCCACTGGCTTTCACAGTTTGCTTTTCTAGTTCCCCAAAGACTATTTCTATCCCACTTGCCTGCCAAAGGGAAGTAAGACAGGGCCGAACAGTGGAGGGGCAGGGGAGCTAGAAAGGGACCTAGCGATTCCTTGACAAACCGAGCGGTGACCAGTGGGCAGCTGTACTTAATGAGTGCCACCCTCACTGCACCAACCAGATGCTCATTTGGTTTGGTCACTCTTTAAAACGAAAATGCCTTCTGTGCAAACAACATTGGATCAGAGGTCCTCCAGCACACAGGTAAGGGCTGCTGAGCGCAGGACTTTCAGAAATTTCAGAAAGGCAGAGGGGAACCATGGAGTAGTTAAGGCAGACAGAGGTGAGATGGCACCACCTTAGAGATCAGGTGGTCTGAGGGCTCTGCTCCTGGACCACGCACCACACAGGATGGAAGAGGAAGGAGGCCCAGTGAAATCTGTCCCTGGACAAGCCACCTGGGTTCCCACAGGATACCTCCCCGGCGCCTGCCTCTGATCCACAGCACCACCTGGATTCCCTCCTCTGAGCTGCCACTGGGTTTACAAGGAAATTTACCTGGAAGATTAAAGGTTAGGAAGCTGGGCAGTTACCAAATTGAAAGCTTCGGGGATTGCTTTTAGGAGGACAACCCACTTCATACTGAAGGAGCTGGACTTCCTTCCATCCAAAGGTGTCAAGTGTGCCATCCTGCTCTCAGATCTTAACACGCCCCAGGACTAGGCCAGAAGCTTGGAATTCTGACTCTGGGGTCCAGGGTCAAGCGCAGGCATATGCACCCTGGTGATTTTGCTGCAGGTGAGCGTACTCCCAGAAAGCTACTCTAAATCACACTACTCAGCCAATCCCACTATTTGATGCCTAAGATAGAATTTGAGAACAAAAAGGAAGAGAAGACATGTTATGTCACCCAGACCCCAAGCCAGCTAGGATGAAAAGCTGTTCTAGTTGTAACATTGTGGAACTGGAGGGTATTATGCTGAGTGAAGTAAGTCCATCAGAGAAGGACAATCATCATACGGTTTCACTCATATGGAGGATATAAAAAATAGTGAAAGGGATTATAGGGGAAAGAAGAGAAAATGAGTGGGAAATATCAAAGAGGGTGACAAAACATGAGAGACGCATAACTCTGGGAAAGGAACAAGGGGTAGTGGAAGGGGAGGTGGGCGGGGGTTGGGGTGACTGAGTGACGGGCACTGAGGGGGGCACTTGACAGGATGAACACTGGGTGTTATACTCTATGTTGGCAAATTGAACTCCAATAAAAAAATATACAGAAAGAGAGAAAGGGAAGAAGGAAAGGAAGGGAGGAAAGGAAGGAAGGGAGGAAGGGAAGGAAGGGAAGAAGGAAGGGAGAAAGAAAGAGAGAGAGAAAAAAAGGAAGGAAGGAAGGGAATGACTCCAATCCTGCCGGTAGGAGAAGAAGTGAAGACTGACTCGTCGTCCTGCCTTCCCCCCTCCCCCCCCTCCCTCCCTCCCTCACCTCCCTCCCTCCTCTCCCTCCCTCCCTCCCTCCTCCCCCGCCCCTCCCTCCCTCCCCCTCCCTCCCCTCTCCCCCCCCCCCTCCCCTCCCCTCCCTCCCCCCCCCCCCTCCCCCCCCCCCCTCCCCTCAAAAGAAAAGAAAAGAAAGAAAAGAAAAGAAAAGAAAAGAACAGAACAGCGAGTCCAGGACTCTATACGGGATCGATTTAGGGTTCTTCAGGCAGGGTTCAAAGAAGCCTCTCGTTCCCGTCGGGGCCTCATCCTTGTCCAGCTCCAGAAATGATGCTGCAGAAGTGAATGGGCATCACACAGTGCAGACAGGCGTCGTGTGTGTGTGTGTGTGTGTGTGTGTGTGTGTGTATGCCTGGTGTGTGGTCGCCTTGTCCTGTGCTGTGTGCCTTCTCCCCAGCACAGTCGCTCAGTGGACAGGCAGAGAGCCAGAGCAGACAACGCGTTTTACTGTCAAGCTGGCGGCAGCCCAGAGGTGGCACCTGCACAAATCTGCTCCCCTGCCTGCTTGCATCTGGATGAGAACCTGGGACATAGCACGCCCCTGGGCTGCCAGGCACCTGGGAAGGAGAGACAGAAGTGGGGGGGAGCTTGGATGTTCCAGGACACCACGGGCTCCTCTGATGACCTGAGCTGGAACTGCTGTGCAGCCCCAAATGCCTCTCTTAGGCAGATGAGCCTGCTGCTATTGGGGGGGTACCTGGCCATATTAGTTTGCTAGGCTGCCACCACAAAGTACCACAGACCAGGAGGCTTGGACAACAAAAGTGTGTTTTCTCACTGTTCCAGAGGCTGGAAGTCCAAGATCAAGATGTCAGCAGGGTCGCTTTTCTCCTGAGGCTTCTCTGTTTGGCTCGTGGGTGGCAGTCTTCTTCCTGTGGCCTCTTGAGACCTTCCCTCTGGGCTCATGCGCCCTTGCTGTCTCTGTGCGTGCAAATGTCCTCTTCCTAAAGATACCAGTCAGATTGAGTTAGGACCACGTTATTACAGCCTCCTTGTAATGTAATCATCTCTGTAAAGGTCCCGTTTCCAAACACAGTCACATTCTAAGGTACTGGGGGATATGTGAGTTTTAGGGGGACATGACCCAGCCCATCACACTGGCTCCAGGCCCCCCTCAGACATACACCCTTTCAGTGTTAGGGATGCAGTAGCATCTCCCCCATTTGTCCTTGACTACTGAATCTCGCTAGTGTTGAATGAGTGTCTGGTCATCTGGAAGAAAGTGAGACAGGTGCCTGACTCCTTACATCACAGTACCTTTCAGATGGCTACATTTAAGCTTTTTTTTTTTTTTAAGATTTTACTTATTTATTCATGAGAGAGAGAGAGAGAGAGAGAGGCAGGCAGAGGGAGAAGCAGGCTCCCTGCAGGGAGCCTGATGTGGGACTCAATCCCAGGACCCTGGAATCATGCCCTGAGCTGGAGGCAGACACTCAACCACTGAGCCATTTAAGCATTTTTAATGAATTTTACATGAAAACATCAAAAGTACTGAAAGATAACTTGGGTGAATACTTCTATGATCATACAAAGAGGAAGGCATTGTAAAACCTCTTCTTAAAGAGCAACTCAGAATCTATAAAGATTGACAAATGTGATGACTGGGAAACTTTAAAAGATCTGCAAACCCAAAAACACCATGAACAAAGTCCAAGACAAGCTAGGAGAATCTCTGCCACACAGACACTGGGCTGTGGGCAGATCTTATTAAACTATGAAGAGTTCTGACAGGTAGAGGAAGAGAGGACAGAAGAAGGGGACAGAAGGACACAGAGTCACACGATAACATGACAGGCCAGTAAAAATAGCACAGTTCTCACTGTACTCCCGACTACATGAAGGTATGTGAAATATCCTTTTTTACTTGATGGTACAGAGTTTTAAAAGTGATCTCATCCAGTGGTGAGGGCGTAAGAACACACTCTCTGGGGATGAAGGTTTTAATTCCAGAACAACAGCTACTAAAATGTAAAATGTTCCTTTTTTTTTTTTTTACCCATAATTCTATTTCTAGGAATGCAACCAGTGGAAACGCTCCACAGTGTGCAGATTTTGTGCTGTATTTATTACAGGATCGATTATACTGGTACAAATGATAAACAGGGCAAATATCCATCAAAAAGGGAAATGACACAAATTATAGTATGCCCAAACAGTTAAATAATATATTCTAGGGATCCCTGGGTGGCGCAGCGGTTTAGCGCCTGCCTTTGGCCCAGGGCGCGATCCTGGAGACCCGGGATCGAATCCCATGTCGGGCTCCCAGTGCATGGAGCCTGCTTCTCCCTCTGCCTGTGTCTCTGCCTCTCTCTCTCTCTCTCTATCAAAAATAAATAAATTTAAAAAAATAATATATTCTATACTATCATATGTGTATACATGATACGTAGTATATATATCACAGTACTTATATAAAATATATGCAATGTTTTAAAAAGGCAGGTCAATAGGTTCTAACAAGAAAATGTGTCCAGGATTTATTATAAGGTGAAAAGCAAGTGTAGTATGACTGCATTAGTGAGAGGGAGGTGCAGAGGAAGGGGGAAGGCTACAGCGGGGACAAGGAAGGTAGTTAGGACAGGTGACAGACACCGCTCTGTGCCTCAGAGGATATCTGCGGGGACTCTAAACAAAGACAGAAGCAGTTACCAGTGACTTGCTCCTCTTTGAGGGAAGAGGCAAGATTGTAACAGGATTTGGTTCCTAATATTACAACTGTCTGTGAAGCTTAGATTTTTAGGGTAAGCATTTATTTGTCAGGAAAAAAAAAGGCAGAGCAGTTTGCTTGTGGAAATAATTAGACCACATTCCTTGCAGCCCATTCTTTCACCTGAAGAGCCCTTAGGCTCCCGCAGGTCGGTATACCTGCTCCCTTCCCTGGCAGTGCTCCCTGTCTGAGGCTTCTCCCGGTCTGCTCACTTGCTCCCTTCCCTGGGCAGTCCTTCCCATCTTGGGCTTATCCTGACTGTGCACCTGCTCCGGCCCGCAGTCCTCCACATCCTGGGCTCCTCCTGTCTGTGCACCTGCTCCCTTCCATAGAAGTCCTCCCATCCTGGGCTCCTCCCGGCCTGTGCACCTGCACCCTTCCATGGCTGTCCTCCCCATCCTGGGCTCCTCCCTGTCTGTGCACGTGCTCCGTTCCATGGCAGTCCTCCCCATCCTGGGTTCCTCCTGTCTGTGCAGCTGCTCCCTTCCCTGGCAGTCCTCCCATCCTGGGCTCCTCCTGTCTGTGCACCTGCTCCCTTCCGTGGTAGTCCCCCCTATGCAGGGCTCATCCTGTCTTTGCACCTGCTCCCTTCCATGGCAGTCCTCTCCATCCTGGGCTCCTCCTGTCTATGCACCTGCTCCCTTCCCTGGCAGTCCTCCCCATCCTGGGCTCCTCCTGTCTGCATCTACTCCCTTCCCAGGCAGTCCTCCCATTCTGGGCTCCTCCTGTCTGTGCACCTGCTCCCTTCCATGGCAGTCCTCCCATCCTGGGCTCCTCCTGTCTGTGCACCTGCTCCCTTCCGTGGTAGTCCCCCCTATGCAGGGCTCATCCTGTCTTTGCACCTGCTCCCTTCCATGGCAGTCCTCTCCATCCTGGGCTCCTCCTGTCTATGCACCTGCTCCCTTCCCTGGCAGTCCTCCCCATCCTGGGCTCCTCCTGTCTGCATCTGCTCCCTTCCCAGGCAGTCCTCCCATCCTGGGCTCCTCCTGTCTGTGCATCTGCTCCCTTCCCAGGCAGTCCTCCCATCCTGGGCTCCTCCTGTCTGTGTACTGCTCCCTTCCGTGGTAGTCCCCCCTATCCAGGGCTCATCCTGTCTGTGCACCTGCTCCCTTCCATGGCAGTCCTCCTCATCTTCAGCTCCTCTGTGTCTGTGCACCTGCTCCCTTCCATGGCAGTCCTCTATGTCCTCAGACTTGGTCTCCAAATCCTGCTCAGCCTGATCAGGACAGAGTTCTGTTTCTCCATGGTCTGTGTATTTTGGGAGAGTGCCTCCAGACTATCTTTTCATCTCTTTGTGCAAATGTCCGAATGGCAGCTCATGGGTGTAGGGCTGTTTCTTCAAATTCAGCTCCATAGAAAGTAAGATGATATAATTTTAGCCATTAGTCTTCTATCCCAGCAGCACCTCTCAGGTACCGTTAAAATTCTGTTCTGGTTTTTGCTGTGACAGCACCAGAGACCCCTTTCTGACAGGGAGATGAGGTTTTACTTTCCTTTTTCAGATATCAGCCTTTTTCCTGGAGAGTGTATTGTGTGTTAACAATACAAGGCAAAGTGAATATTAATAATCCCTTCTGTAGCTCTGTATAGCTTTCAGATGCCACCACATCCATCAGCTCACTTGATTTGATCTTTGCAACAGCCCTGGGAGTTGGGGGGGGGGGGCAGGTGGAGAAAGACGCTCTTGGAAATTTTTATAGATAAAAAAATTGAGGCCTAGATGACTTGCTTACACTCATGTGGCTAACACATCACAACTGTATTAACTCAGCCAAGGGTTTTGGTTGCAAGCAAGAGACTAATTTAGCTGAAATAGGCAAGAAATAGCCCACTGTGTCAAAGGAATCAACCTAAGAAAGGATGGAGAAATCCCAGGGGCTCTAGGATCCAAGGGAGAAAGAAGAATGTCCTTTCAGGGCACTTCCATCAGTAGCTCCAGCCACTTTCTGTCCCTGAATCAGGCTTGAGATTCAAATTTTAGTGCTCCTGGGAATGATGATCTTGTTGGCCTACTCTGCTCATGGGAGGATTGGGCCCCATGACTGTACCCCAAAACAATGGGGAAGGGATTTCACAAGTGGAGATGGGGACCTGTTATAGGAGATGACGAGCAGAACAACAACCATCCCATCAGGTCCTCCTGGAGCCCAAGCTTTCATGATCCAGGAGGCGCCACCCCCCTCCATGCTGGCCACATGTTCTATTATGTCTGCACTTGCTCCATTTTTCTTTCTCTGCTGACAGACCTCCCAGGCTTACTCATTTGCTTCAAAATGGCAGACTCAGCCTCCAAGTACTTGCCCCTAAATAACCCAGGATCTCAGTGCTTCAGTTCCAGTTTTCAAGGCAAGACACCCTGGTGGTTCTAGCTCCCCTGGTCTAATTAGCTGATAGTTTGTGCAGTAAAAGGAATCATGGGGCTGGGAGGAGGCTTACATGATAGATGGGGATGCTTGTTCCAGGACCCAAGGACAGAAACTGCAGTGCAGCCTCATGGAATACATATACACACACACGCACACACACACACTTATTCATCACTACTGCTCATCACTTCAGGTTCATATGGTCCCAAATGACCATCCTAGGCTATCCTATGCCTTTCCAGTTTCATCTGCGCAGCTAATTTGGGTCGGCCTCTGGATTTTCCCAACTCCTGATTCTCGAGAAGACACCTATGTTCTCTTTTTAAGCTGGTCACCCTCTGGAGAGGCCATTCTGTGGGCAGTGCTCAAGCCCTGACCCAGCTGACCTAAGCAAGTAGGCAAGAGTATGGCCAGGGGTTGGATGACTGGCCTCTTTATCACCATATCACAGGGGAATGGAGTCCTGGAGAGTCAGAAACCTTTCTTAACCCTGTGTTTCCTGTTGTGGGGCAGGTCAAGGCCCTCCTGGAAGAAATCCTGGAGCGCGTGACAGATGAGTTCAACATGGCAGAGCTGATGGCCAAAGTGGAGGAACGCACCCCCTACATCGTCGTTGCCTTCCAGGAGTGTGAACGGATGAACATCCTCACCAGGGAGATCCAGCGCTCACTAAGAGAGCTGGATCTTGGCTTAAAGGTGAGTTGTGTGAGGTCTGGGTGGGAAGCGGCACTGCCAGAGGACACGGCTGGACCCCCTGGGGGAGGGGGGCTTCCAGGGACTTGGGAGCTGGGCAGCTGTCCTACAGCAATCTGGATGCTCCAGAAGGTGTCACTCCCAGAAACCAGGGCCTGGCTGGGCTGTGGGGAGGCTAAGACCCAAGGTTCTATAAAATCGGAAGCTGTACTGAAGTTAGAATATGCTAGAATGGCGGGTCAGCATATGCACACTGCCTGAGGACACCGTACTCTG
Source organism: Canis lupus familiaris (assembly GCF_011100685.1). NCBI lineage: Eukaryota > Metazoa > Chordata > Mammalia > Carnivora > Canidae > Canis > Canis lupus. The sequence goes on from NC_049226.1 coordinate 36,244,767, forward strand.
AGGAGCAAGCAAGAGTACATTGTGACAGCCTGGTGTCTTCTACTGACATAAGATAAGTTGCTTTCGTGGGGAGGGTGGGGGCAAAAGAATGCTGGATGCGGTTCAGGTTCTAGAACTGGACGCCCCCCAGGGTCACCAGCCAGCCCCTGCACTTCCTTGCTGTGTGGCCTTAAAGTGGCTTAGGTCTCAGTGTCTCCGTTTCTTCACCTGTAAAACAGGGATGACAGTCCTACTTCATCAGGCATGGGCAAAGGATTAAGTCAGATAATGTACATAGTATGTTTAGAGTGATGCCTAGCATACAGTAAACACCCCAAAGTAGAGCTGATAATTATCACCACCCTATCAGGGGAAAGGATTTTAATCTCTTACGTCAGGGTTGTAGGAAAGGTCCAAGATCCTGCACAGACTCTATGTTGCTCTTGAGCAATGAAGGAGCCTATTTCGACCACCAGTTCCTTGGATGAGTGAACCTTAAAGACCAGGAGGTAATTATGTTAGGTGCCTGGCCCAGACCCTCGTGGAGAAGCAGTGGTATCACCACGCCTCCAGTGACAGGTAAACGGGAGATCCCGCTGACTTTCAGGAGCTGAAGGGGACCGTCGTCCACTGACATGGGCATGTTCCTTAACACAACTGTGGCCCCAGACAGAGGGAAGGGGAGAGGCCAGTTTCTGGAGCTGGCACAGAAAGCCGAGCCAGGCCCCGAGGTCCAGAAACTACAAAACAGACTGCAAAACCTATGTTGGTAGGCATTTTTTTTAATCTATTAATGTCCTCCCCCCAGTATAGATGAAGTAAGGAGGAAGGACAAACAGAAGTGATGTTGAAGACAGTACATGGAAATGTTTCCAAATTATGTACCAGCTTGTAATCAAATGAAATACAAAATGCCACAGGACCATCTCACGTGTAAAGGAGGAAGGAGTCTGCAGGTCACATGGCTCCATCCCAGAGGCACGGTCTCTACTGGCAGTGACCTCGAGGAGGTTTGCTGCAACCTTATCTTATCAAGTCTGTGCTCTTTGGTGCAGCTTGTTACCATCTGGCTTCTGATTCACTCATTTTTTCTTCCAAGAGCCGAGGCTGTGCTCGGGTGTCACGCATCACAGATCATGCCCGGACGAAGACGAAGGGGGCGGGCAAGGAGCTTCCTCTTTGCTCTCGGTCTAGTTCAGGCACAGCTGACCGATGTGCTAAATGGGCGGGTCTGAGCAGCCATGCTGGAGGGTGCAGGCGACGTTCTGGTGACCTCCACGATGACGGTGTCAGAAGAGCGAGCACGCGGGCAGAGCATGATACGAGGCCAGCAGGGAGATGCAGGAAGAGAAAGGAAGGAACAAGTGGGCAGCATCAGGGGAGGCCCTGGAGGAGAAGCGGCATAGACTGGCCATGGAGGAAGGGTGGGATTACAGCAGGGGGGGACAAGGAGAAGGATCTTCCCGAGGCGCCGGCAGAGGCACCCTGACCCTGCTCTGGCCGGAGCAGAAGGTCCACTCAGGTGAGCGAGCGTGATGTGGTGAGCTTCAACAGCTGGTGAGGGGACGGCACCCACGAGCAGTCAAGACAGCTGTAGGAGGCCTTTTTCTCCCAGTGCCCCTGGGAGCTGGAGAAGAGGCATTTTGAAACGGTGCCGTCTACACCCAGTCTCTTTAGGATAGGTCCCTCCCCAAACAGGCCTGCTCATCGGACTCCTGGGGGGGACTCCCAGCACATGTCCCTGATCCACTGCTGGGACCTGGAAACAGTTATTTTTAAGCAGCAGCCAAGTGATTCTGACCAGAGGTCGTTTGTGAAGCAGAGGTTAAGACAAGTAGGTGGAAGAACAGGATGGGAAAAGGAGTGTGCAGAGGTTGGTAACAGAGTTCAGGGGAGGGAGAGAGACAGGAGAGGAAGGAGCAGAGGGGACAGCCTGGCAGGGGAGGGACAGGGGTCAGCAACTGCCCGCTTCTGGGACAGGGTGGCTGGCTATGCTGACCAGCTCCCATGGCAGCTCCCATGGCAGAGGGCAGGGGGCAGGGGGACATTCTGACTCTGGTTCTCCTTAAAAGCCACGTTAAAAAAAAAAAAAAGCCACGTTAAAGTTCTAGGAGCGGACAGGGGCAACTCACACGACCCCTATACACTTTGTCCAGAGGGGCACCAAAGTTAGGAGACGTCTAACTTTTTAAATCATTAAGTCAATACCCTTAGCATTTATGATAAACTTTTATGTGTAGCTGTTCATAGTTGGCTGCATGGGAAACCATAAGGCTACCACCCACAGAGAACCAGCTGAACTGAGAGGCACAGTATGCTAAGCCCAAAGACTTGTAGGAGCTCAAAGCACACAGAAGTGGTAGAAGAAGACAGGATGGACACCGAAGAGAGGTTGGTTTGCCATAACCACATTTCCACAGAGACAGATTCACCACAGTAAGACATCTGGCTCCTTGCCTTACACAGTGAAGACAGGTCCTCTGAGTACCACAAGCTGACCGCTCAAAGGTACTGACTCTCACTAACCAAATGCACAATAGCCTGATGCACAACAACCTAATAGTAACAAGTCAAAACCCAGTAATACATATGCAAAAAATAGAGAGGAATCCAAATATATCACTAAAGAAAGTCACTTACAGTTAGAGAGCAAGGAAGAAAGGAACAGAGAATAAATATAACCATAAAACAAGTAACAAAATGGCAATAAATACACACATACCTATGAATGATTTTTTGAATGTAAATGGACTAAACCCTCCATTCAAAAGACACAGAGTGACAGGATGAGTAAAAAAATAAGACCCATCTATTCACTGCATACAAGAGACTCATATCAGACCTAAAGATGCATGGAGATTGAAAATGAAGGGATGGAGAAGCATTTATCCTGAAAATGGATCTGAAAACAAAGCTGGGGTAACAATACTTATATTGGACAGATTACACTTTAAAATGAACTGTAACAAGAGACAAAGAAGGACACTTCATAAAAGGAACAATCCAACAAGAAGATAAAACAATTGTAAATATTTTTTTAAAGATTCTGTTTATTTATTTGAGAGAGAGAGAGAGCATGAGCAGGAGAAGCAGACTCCCTGCTGAGCAAGGAGCCCAAAGCGAGACTCAATCTCAGGACCCCAGGACCATGACCTGAGCCGAAGGCAGATGCTCAATGGACTGAGTCACCCAGGCACCCCAACAATTGTGAATATTTATGCACTCAACATGGGGACACCCAAATATGTAAAACAGTTAATAACAAAAAAGTAATCAATAGTAACTATAGTAGGGGCCTTTAACACACTATGTACATCAATGGACAGACCATCCAAACGGAAAATCAACCAGGAAACAGTGGCTCTGAATGACACATTGATCAGATGGATTTAACAGATATGTTCAGAACATTCCATCCTAAAACAGCAGAGTGCACATTCTTTTCAAGTGCACATGGAACATTTTCCAGGACAGGTTACGTATTAGGCCACAAAACAAGTCTCAACAGATTGAAAAAGATCGAAGTCATAACCATGCATCTTTTCTGACTACAACACTATGAAACTGAAATCAATCACAAGAAAAAATCTGGAAAGAACATAAACATATGGAGGTTAAATGTGCTATTAAACAAGGAATTGATCAACTGAGAAATCAAAGAGGAAGTCAAAAAAATACATGGAGACAAATGAAAATGAAAACACAACAACACACAAAAAACAATCTTTGGAATACAGCAAAAGCAATTCAAAGTGGGGAGTTTATAGCAATACAGGCCTACCACAAGAAGCAAGAAACATCTCAAACAACCTAACCTTACACATGAAGGAGCTAGAAAAAGAAGAAACCATTAGAAGGAAGGAAATAAAGATTAGAGCAGAAATAAATGAAATAGAAACTAAAACAAAACAAAACCCAATACAATGGATCAATAAAACCAGGAGCTGGTTATTTGAAAAGATCAACAAAACTGATAAACCTTTAGTAGAATTACAAAGAGAGTGAGGGAGTGCCTGGGTGACTCAGTTGAGCATCCAATTCTTGATTTCAGCTCAGGTCATGATCTCAGAGTCATGGAATCAAGCCCCACATCAGGCTCCATGCTAGCCATGGAGCCTGCTTAAGATTCTCTCCATCCCCCTCTCCTCAACCCATTCATGCACACACTCTCAGAGAGAGGACTCAAAGTCAATCAGAAATGAAAGAGAAGGGATCCCTGGGTGGCTCAGCGGTTAGGCGCCTGCCCTTGGCCCAGGCGCGATCCTGGAGTCCCGGGATCAAGTCCCGCATTGGGCTCCTGGCATGGAGCCTGCTTCTCCCTCTGCCTGTGTCTCTGCCTCTCTCTCTCTCTCTCTCTCTGTGTCTATCATAAATAAATAAATAAATCTTTAAAAAAATGAAAGAGAAGAACTAAAAACCAACATTTCAATAATACAAAGGATTGTTAGAGATTATAAAAAATTATATGCCAATAAACTGGATAATCTAGAAGTAATGGATAAATTCCTAGAAGCATATAACCTCCCAAAACTGAATCAGGAATAGAAAATTTGAATAGACCGATTACCAGCAATGAAATTGAACCACTAATCAAAAAATTCCTAAAAAACAAAAGTGCAGGACCAGATGGTTTCATAGGTGAATTCTATCAAACAGTAGAGAAGAGTTAATACCTATTCTTCTCAAACTATTCCAAAAAGTAGAAGAGAGAGGAAAACTTCTAAATTCACTCTGTGAGGCTGGCATTACCCTGATACCAAAACCAGATTATTAAGACAGTGCATACAAAAAACTATAGGCCAATATCTCTGATGAACATAGATGCAAAAATTCTCAACAAAATATTAGAAAACTGAATCCAACTATATAGTAAATAAATCATTCACCACAATCAAGTGTGCTTTATTCCTGAGATGCAGGAGTGGTTCAATATTCACAAATCAATCAACATGACACCTCACATAAATATGAGAAAGAATAAAGACCACATGATCATTTCAACCAATGCAGGAAAAGCACAACAAAATACAACATCTATTTGCAATTTAAAAAAAAAAAAAAAACTCTCCGCAAGTAGAGTTACAGGAAACCTACCTCAACATACTAAAAGCCATATATGAAAACCTCAGAGCTAACATACTCCATGCTGAAAAACTGACAGCTTTCCGCCTAGAATCAGGCACATGACAAAATGCTCACTCACCACTTTTATTGAACATAGTACTGGAAGTCCTAACCACAGCAATCAGACAAAAATTTTAAAAAGGCATCCAAATTGGTAAAGAAGAAGTAAAATGTTCACTATTTGCAGATAATGTGATACTATATAGAGAAAACCCTAAAGACTCCACCAAAAAACTACTATAACTGATAAATTCAGTAAATGAGGTATTCAGTAAAGTCACAGGATACAAAACCAGTGCACAGAAATACACTGCATTTCTACATATTAATAATGAAACAGCAGAGAATTTGAGAAAACAATCCCATTTACAATTGCACAAAAATAGTAAGATACCTAGAAATAAACTTAACCCAAGAGGTGAAAGACCTATACTCTGAAAACTATAAAACACTCATGAAAGAAATTGAAGATGACACAAACAAATGGCTCATGGATTGGGAAGATGAATATTGTTAATATGTCCATACTATCCAAAGCCATCTACAGATTTAATGCAATCCCTATCAAAATACCAACAGCATTTTCACAGAACTAAAACAATCCTAAAATTTGTATGGAAAGAATCACAAGAAAATGAAAAAGCTGGAAGTATCACAATCCCAAATTTCAAGATATACTACAAAACAGTAGTGATCAAGACAGTATGGTACTGGCAAAAAATACAGAAACATAGATCAATAGAACAGAACAGAAAGCCCAGAAATAAACCCACCATTATAAGGTCAATTAATCTTTAACAAAAGAACCAAAATTATACTTTGGAAAAAAGTCTCTTCAACGAATGGTGTTGGGAAAACTGGATATCTCCATGCAAAAGAATGAAGCTGGATCACTTTCTTTCACCATTCTCTTACACAATACACAAAAATAAACTCAAAATGGATTAAGGACCTAAATGTGAGACCTGAAAGCATAGAATCCTAGAAGAGAACACAGGCAATAACATCTCGGACATCAGCCATAACAACATCTTTCTAGATATGTCTTCTGAGGCAAGGGAAACAAAAGCAAAAATAAACTATTAGGACTTCATCAAAATAAAAAGCTTCTTCTGCACAAGGTAGGAAACAATAAAACTAAAAGACAGCATACTGAATAGAAGATATTTGCAAATGACATATCCAATAACAGGCTAGTATCCAAAATATATAAAGAATTTATACAACTCAACACCCAAAATCTAAATAATCCAATTAAAAATGGGCAGGAGACATGAACAGACATTTCTGCAAAGAAGACATGCAGATAGCCAACAGACGTATGAAAAGATGTTCATCATCACTTACCATTAGGGAAATGCAAACCAAAACAATAAGATGGTCACCTCACACCTATCAAAATGGCTAAAATCAACAACACAAGCAACAACAGATGTTGGCGAGGACATGGAGAAAAAGGAACGCTCGTGCCCTGTTGGTGGGAATGCAAACTGGTGCAGCCACTGTGAGAACAGTATGGAGGAGCCTCAAGAAATTTAAACTAGAACTGCTATATGATCCAGTAATCATAGTAGTGAGTATGTACCCAAAGAAAACCAGAACACTAATTTAAAAGGATATATGCACCCCTATGTTTAGACCAGTATCATTTTGTAACACCCAATTATGGAAACAGCCCCAGTGTCCATCAGCTGATGAATAAAGAATGTGTGGTGTATACATACAATGGAATATTATCCAGCCATAAAACAGAATGAAATCTTGCCATTGTTGTTGTCTATGCAACAACATAGATGCCACTAGAGAATAATACTAGGTGAAATAAGTCAGAGAAAGACAAATACCATATGATTTCACTGATATGTGGAATTTAAGAAAAAAAGAGACAAAAAGCCAGACCCTTAACTTATAAAGAACAAACTGATGGTGACCAGAGTGGGGGGAATGGGTGAAATAGGATGAAGGAGGGCACCTGCCGTGATGAGCACTGAGAAATGTATGGAATTGTTGAATCACAATATTGTGCACTTGAAACTATATAACACTGTATATTAACTACACAGGAATTAAAAGAAAAAATTTCTGTGAAACAGTAAAAATAAACACCATATTTCAATGATATAAGACAAAAACATATAAAATATCCTATTAATTTTTCTATTACCTACATATTAAGATATCTGACATTTTAGATATATTGAGTTCAATGGAAATATATTATGAAAATCAAGTTCATCTTTTTAATTTTTTATAGGGGGCTACAAGAAAATTTAAAATTACACACGTTACTCACATTTGCAGCTTGCATTATATCGCATTTGAGCAGTGCTAGTGCTCTCTTAGTTGGAATGATTGGCCAGCCTACACACTGGGCAGGGCTGGGAATTTTTTTTTTTTAAGATTTTCTTCATTTATTTGAGAGAGAGAGACAGAGAGCACGAGCAGAGGGAGGGGCAGAACAAGAGGGACAAGCAGACTCCCCGCTGCTCCATCCCAGGACCCCAAGATCATGACCTGAGTCAGACATTTAAGCTGAGTCACCCAGGTGCCCTGGGAATCGTTTTTGATTATTCAAATGTTTTAGGACATCAGACTTTTCTTTTCTCCCTTAGGCTTTCAGTGGCAATTAACAAACTCTGTTTCTAAATATGTAAAGGATACTCAAACTTGAAGTCCAGCTTGCTGATTTGGAGAACTAACCATTTCAACTCTTTACTCTGATCCATTGTTCTGACTTAATAGCACAGGTCTGACAGGGCCTTGCTTTGAACCTCTTGACGACTTACAGTCACCGCTCACCAGGCAGCCGCCCTGCCCCATGTGCCTTCCGTCTTCCAATGCACCGTCAGAACACCCAGCTGGATGGGCTGTGGTCACCCTTGGTCTGGAAGTCAGACTGGAAGGGGTGCAGCTCATGTCATTCCCACCACCGTCCCCATCACCTCCCCTCCTGTGTTACAGACAGATGAAAGCTGGCTGCAAAGGCCACCTTCATTGGGAAGAAAAAGCAGATAGGAACTGACCATCAGGACAGGGTGCAGCCTGCAGCCCCTCGAGGAAGAGGATGTGGGTGTTGCTGACGCCCTCTGGACTGAATGCTGGTTGCCTGGCTGTGAGCCCAGAGCACCCAGCTGCTTCAGATCCAACAGAGGTACCCTTTCCAAATGGAAGTTCCTGGCCCTCCAGGGGTTAGAGTCCTTAGGTGTGGACTGCAGCCTAGAATCTGAGGAATTTGATAAGATTGGGCTTGAACAAATGTAAACAGGTTTCTGTATGATAGTATAGCTGGACCTTTAAGAAGGGCCCACTTGCCCAGAGCATGGCCAGAAATTTCCTGTCTGCCCACCCCAGCCTCCACTGATCTGGAAACACCTCAAGAAACTGATGTTTTCTGAACAGCTTCCAGGAAATGCTGTCCTAGAATCTATGCTTTCCTCTTCTCCTAAGAAGGGACACAACTCTGACTTAGTGAATTTGTGGTGGGGCTCTCTCTCATTCCCTCTCAGCCCCTACAATGAATGTGAGTCATTTCTACTTCATCTAAAGGTCATGGGAATACTGACGTCAGACACCTAACTACAAGGTGAATGGTTTCCTCTTTTCCTAAACTGTTCTTCACTCTCAAACTGGCAAAACCTCAGAGACAGTACATTCTCGAAGGCTCTGTCACTTCCACATTCAATCAGCAAATGTAAAAGCATTGTCAGAAAGAATTAACATCAGATTATAAGCAGATGTGAGAAAGTTTTAAGAAAGCCAAGTTACACATTTTATGTTTCTCTATCAAAATGATTTCAGATTTCCAAATAGTGTTTAAAATTCAGAATCGCATATTTTTTAAGATCTTATTTTTTTAGAGTGGTTTTTAGGTTCATAGCAAAATCAAAAGGAACGTACAGAGATTTCCCACATACTCCCAGCTCCCATACAGCCTGCCCCTCATCCGCATCTCCTACCAGAGTGGTCCATTTGTTACAACTGAGGAGCCTACACCATCTCATCACAATCACCCACAGTCCGTGGTTTATACTGGGGCTCCCTATTGGTGTTGTACATTCCAGTGGTCTGGACAAATGTGTCAGGACAGGGCAGCCCAGGTGGCTCAGCTGTTTAGCGCTGCCTTCAGCCCAGGGCATGATCCTGGAGACCCAGGATTGAGTCCCACATTGAGTTCCCTGCATGGAGCCTGCTTCTCCCTCTGCCCTGTGTCTCTGCCTCTCTCTGTGTCTCTTATGAATAAATAAATAAAATCTTAAAAAAAAATGTGTCAGGACACAACTGTGATACTTGACAGAAAAGGAAGGAGAGAGCTGCTCCCTTCATCGTACGAGCTTATTATGGGGAGGCAGTTTCGGGGCTGCAGATCAGCAAAGAGCTCCACAGTTCTACTGAACTGAGGATGTGCAGAGCAGAGCTTGTGGAGGCCAAAGCAGCGGGGTTTGTAGAGCAGAGTGCCTACATCAGGGAGCCGCCCAGACAAAAAGCCTCAAACATCTGCACAGGGGTTCCCCTCGAGACTCTGGCTGGCTACTGCTCTACACGTGAGTGAGGAAAAAAACCATCCAAGGCTGAGAAGGAACCATGAGGAACAGAGAACAAATCTCAGAGCTCACATAGAGCTGGGAATATGTGTTTGTGTTCCCACTAACTGGAGTACAAATAAAAATTTTTTAAAATTTAAAAAAGCAGGAAATATCAAAGAGAATTCTCAGAAGAGTATCAACCTAGTAGCAGGCTAAACTGAACTCAGACTAAAACTGGTCTGTACTCCCACTGTAGCAAAGCTGAAACACAAACTTCCAACAGATCCTCTAATTTCAAGTAAATTAACTGCAGGGGAAAAAAATTCCAGCACTGTTAAAAGGAATAGACCAAAATCCAGCACTCAAAAATGTAAAATTCATAGTGTCTGACATAAGCTAAGCAAATTACAAGCATGTAAAGAAGCAGGAATATATATGATCTATATCCAGGAGAAAAGTGGATCCTATTGGAAAGGAGCCAGAAATGGCAGGGATGATGGAATTCACAGACAAGGAGGTTAGGACATGATCGTAAGTTTGCTGTATATGTTTAGGAGACAGAAGAAAATACAAACCTGATAAAGAACAAATGGAACATATAAATGGAACGTGCAGAGATGGAAAATATAATAGCTGAATGAAAAATGAGATGTTTGGAAGATTTACAGATGATGAAAACATAGCAAAAGAAACTATCCAAAGTGAGGGGAAAAGCAAAATACTGGAAAAAAGTAGACAGCCCATCAGGGACCTGTGGGATAATATCTAGTGATTTAATATATGTAATTAGAGTCCCAGGAGGATGGAGGCGAGGGCAAGGGTCAGGAAAAAACACTTGAAGAAATGCCACAGTTTTGCAAGTTTGACAAAAACTATAAACCCATAGGCGCAAGAAGCTCAATAAGCCTATGCAGAATATACCTAATGAAAACTATGTAAAGGTACCCTTCACCCTTAGTGAAACTCAAGGGTAAAGAAGGCGGGGTGAGGGGCGGGAATAGGGGCGGGGTATATGCAAAGGAGCAAAGAAAGAAATGAGCAGATTTCTCATAAGGAGCTATGCAAACTGGAGACAGTGGAGAGATAGCATGAATGTGCTAACAGAAAAGTGCCAAAAAGAAAACGAGAGGTACCAGGGCAGCTCAGTCGGTTGGGCATCTGATTCTTGATTTCAGCTCAGGTCATGGTCAGGATCATGGGATCAAGCCCCATGCCAGGCTCCTTGCTCAGTGAGGAGTCTGCTGGAGATTCTCTCTCCCTCGGTCCCTCCCCACCTTGCTCGCCATCTCTCAAATAAATAAATCTTTAAAAAATAATAATAAACCCAGAACCCTTTGACTAGCACAAAAAGAAAACTAAATAAAGGCGTACCTCACTTTGTGGCATTTCACTCTACTGAGCTTTGCAGATAATTGCATTTTTTTTTTTTTTTTTTTTTTTTTTTTACAAATAGATCGTGGCAACCTGCATCAAGCAAGTTATAGGCCTCGTTTTTTCCAACAGCATTTGCTCACTTCATTTCTCTGTGTCACATTTTGGTAATTCTCACAATATTTCAAATGTAATTGGTAAATGTTTATGTGTTCTGACTGTTCCATTGACTGGCCATTCCTTTGTCCCTCACCCTCTTCATTGGCCACCCTCTTCCCTGAGACACAACAATATTGAAATTAGGCAATTAATAACCCCGACAGTGGCTCCTAAGTGTTCAAGTGAAAAGAAGAGTCACATGTCTCTCACTTGAAATCAAAAGCTGGAAACAATTAAGCTTAGTGAGGAAAGCATGTTAAAAGACAAGATAGACCAAAAGCTAGGCCTCTTGCACCAAATGGTTAGCTCAGTTGTGAATGCAAAGGAAAAGTTCTTGAAGGAAATTAAACTGCTTGTCCCGTGGACACACACACGATAAGAAAGTGAAACAGCCGTCTTACTGATGTGGATAAATGTCAGTGGTCTGGATAGAAGGTCAAAGCAGCCCCAACATTCCCTTAAGTAAAAGCCTAATCCAGAGCAAGGCCCGAGCACTCTTCAATTCCATGAAGGCTGAGAGAGGTGAGGAAGCTGCAGAATAAAAGTCTGAAGCTATCAGAGGTTGGTTCAGGAGGTTTAAGGAAAGAAATCATCTTCATACATAAAGGTGCAAGCTGCAGGTTCTCCAAAAGATTGAGCTAATGAAAGTGGTTACACTCAGCAACAGATCTTCAATGTAGATGAAACAGCCTTCTGTTGGAAGAAGATGCCATCTAGAACTCTGACAGCTGGAGAGAAGTCAATGCCTGACTTCAAAGCTTTAAATAGGCCGACTCTCTCGTTAGGAGCTCATGCAGCTGGTGACTTTAAGTTGAAGCCAATGCTCATTTACCATTCTGAGAATTGCAGGGCCCTTCAGAATTGTCCTTAATCTACTCTGTCTGTGTTCTTTCATTGGAACAATAAAGCCTGGATGGCAGCACATCTGTTGACAACATGGTTTACTGAATATTTTAAGCCCACTGCTCAAAAAAACCAGAATCCTTTCAAAATATGGCTGCCTATTGACAATGCACCTGGTCACCCAAGAGTGCTGATGGAAATGTACCTGAAATTAATGTTGGTTTTATGACTGCTAACACAACATCCATTCTGTAGCCTATGGATCAAGGAGGAATTTCAACTTCCAAGTCTTATTATTTGTGAAATATATTTTACAAGGTTCTAGCTGCCATGGATTGTATTCCTCTGATAGATGTGGACAAAGTAAATTGATAACTTTTGGAAAGTATTCACCTTCTAGATGCCACTTAGAACATTTGTGATTCATGGGAAGAAGTCAAAATATCAACCATAGGATATAGTAGGAATAGGAGGAGTTTAGAAGAACTTGATTCCAACTCTTATGGATGACTTTGAGAGGTTCAAGACTTCTGTGGAGGAAGTCACTGCAGATGTGGTACAAAAAGCAAAAGAACTAGAATCAGAAGTGGAGCCAGAAGATGGGACTGATTCACTACAATCTCATGATAAAACTTGAATGGATGAGGAGTTGCTTCTATTTTTTTTAAGATTTTATTTATTTATTCATGAGAGAGAGAGAGAGAGAGAGAGAGGGAGAGGCAGACACAGGCAGAGGGAGAAGCAGGCTCCATGAAGGGAGGGAGCCTGACGTGTCACAGGACTCCAGGATCATGCCCTGGGGCGAAGGCAGGCACCAAACCACTGAGCCACCCAGGGATCCCTGTAGTTGTTTTTTATAGATGAGCAAAGAACGTGGTTTCTTCAGATAGAATCTACTTCTGGTGAAGATGCTATGAAATTTTTGAAGTGACAACAAAGGATTGAGAATATTCCAAACATGTAGCTGATAAAGCAGCAGCAGGGTTTGAGAGGATGGACTGCAATTTGGGTCAAATGCTATCAAACAGCATTGCAGCTACAGAGAAATTGTTTGTGAAAGGAAGAGTCAATCGATACAACAAACGTCACTGTTGTCTTATTTTCAAAAACTGCCACTGTCACCCCAGCCTTCAGCAGCCACCACCCTGAACACTCAGCAGCCATCAATGAGACAAGACCCTCCACCAGCAAAAAGATGAGTACTTGCTGAAAGCTCAGATGATGGCTATTTTTAAGTGAAGGTATGTACATTGTTTTTTCATATATAATACTAATGCACACTTAATAGATTACAGTGTAAACATTAACTTTCACACGTACTGGGAACCCAAAACATTCATTTGACTTGCTTTATTGCAATATATAGCTTCTTGCAGTGGTCTAGAACCAAACCCACAATATCTCTGAGATATGGCTATAAGCATGTTCTCAGACAACAAAGAGAATCCATATCCAACAGGCCTAAAATAAAAGTTAAAAGCAATGCTCCAGACAGAAGGAAAATGATACCATATGGAAATCCAGATCTACACAAAGAAATGACTGTCTCCATGGATGGTAAATATGTGAGTAGTATTAAAGACATTTTTTTATCACTTAAGAATCTTCAAAAAATAATTGACTTTTTAAAACAAAAATAAGGGGCAGCCTGGGTGGCTCAGCGGTTTAGCGCTTGCCTTCTGCCTAGGGCATGATCCTGGAGTCCCAGGATTGAGTCCCACGTTGGGCTCCCTGCATGGAGCCTGCTTCTCCCTCTGCCTGTGTCTCTACATCTTTCTCTCTGGATCTTTCATGAATAAATAAATTAAAACAAAAATAATAATTACTATGGGCTTTTTATGACATATGTAGAACCAAAATGTATGTCAACAATAGCATAAAAATGAAAGGGAGGAATATAACTGCTACATTGTACGTGACGTGGCATATTATTTGAAGGTAGACTGTGAGTAAAGAGACATACGTAAATCCTAGAGGAGGGGTCAGCAAACTAATGGCCTGCAGGCCAAATCCAGCCCACAACCTGTTTTTGTAAGCATTTACTGGACTAAGGCCACAATCATTTAATTTACACATTGTGTATGGCTGCTTTTGTGCTAAGACTGACGAGGTGAGTAGCTACAACAGAGACCATGCGGCCTCGAAAGCCTACAGTATTTTTTTTTAATTTATTTTTTATTGGTGTTCAATTGACTAACATACAGAATAACCCCCAGTGCCCGTCACCCATTCACTCCCACCCCCCGCCCTCCTCCCCTTCTACCCCCCCTAGTTCGTTTCCCAGAGTTAGCAGTCTTTACGTTCTGTCTCCCTTTCTGATATTTCCCACACATACAGTATTTTTTTTTAAAGCCTACAGTATTTACTATTTGACACTGTGCTGAAAATGTGCCAACCCCTACCCAGAGCAGCCAATGAAATAAGTAAAAAAAAAAAAAAAAAAAGTAGATTTAAACTCTGTCATACTGATAATTACATTAAATATAAATGATCTAAGTGTCCAAAGTACTGATTAGAATTGTCAGAATAAACAAACCAACAAGATCTAACACACTGTTGTGTCAGAGATCCTGTCCCCAGATCACTTCTGCATTTGAAGATTGGATCTCAGCACACAATTCTACACTTGACTGAGACTGTTACAATGGGACAGTAAAAATACACGCACAGGGACACCTGGGTGGCTCAGTCACTTAAGCATCTGCCTTCAGCTCAGGTCATGATCTCAGGGTCCTGAGATCAAGCCAAGCATTGGGCTCCCTGCTCAGTGGGGAGTATAATTCTCCCTCTCCCTCTGCTTTTCCCCCGTTCATGCTCATGTGCACTCGCTCGCTCTCTCTCAAATAAAATCTTTTTTTTAAAAAAGAATAAAAATAAATAAATAAATAAATAAATAAAAATATATATATATATATATATATGGCTGGATCATGAAGGGAAAATTCACAGCAGAGTCAAGAGAAATCCATATGCAGACTTCTTATGCCATCTCCCTCTCCTGAGGTATCACATAGAGTATGATCCTATATCCAGAGAAAATATTTTAGGAATGAAGGGGAAATCAAGACCTTTTCAGATGAAGGAAAATCATAACAGAATTTGTCACCAACCCTAAAAGATGGGAGGAGGAAAGGATCCAAGATGGTGACATGGTAAGATCCTGAACTCAGCCCTCTCCAGGGTCATACCAAATCCATACCTATATATAGAACAATTCCTCCTGAAGAAGTGGTGAGGGCTGACTGGATAGAGGGCCTTGGTACAGTGGAAAGGAATAGTACTGAGGGCCTGGGGGCAGATTTGTCTGCCCTGTGGCACAGAAAAAAAAAACAGTTTAAAAGGGCAGATAGAATGTAAAGGAACCAGCTTTACTCCACCAAATGGTGAGGGAACTGCTGGAAATTTCTTCTAGCGTCAGAGGCCTGGGTGAGTGCCACTGTTCATGATCCACCTTTTTTTTTTTTTTTATTAAAGATTTTATTAACTTGAGAGAGTGAGTGGAGGAGACAGAGAGAGAGAATATAAAGCAGACTCTGTGCTGAGTGCAGAGCCCAACATGAGGCTTCATCCCATGACCACAAGACCATGACCTGAGCCAAAACCAAGAGTTGGACGCTCAACTGACTGAGCCACCCAGTGCCCATCTCCTCCACTGTGACAGCACAGATGACAGCAAGGTCTGGGGACCCTAGATGGCCAGCTGCCTTAGTGAGCTCCAGGCCTCCAGTCACACAGGTCTAGTCCTCACATCAAGGCAGCCCCCGTAAGGCACACACCACGACACCCCTGGACAGCATCTACTGAAGCTACTACTAGTCAGCTCACCAAGGCAACATGGGCACGAAGCATCCCAGAACACCCCAGGCTTGTACCTCTTTCAACTCTAGATGACTCACCAGGGCGTCCCCTGGGTGCTGCACCCCAGGGGCTCCTAGCCTGCACCTAACTTCAGCTCTAGCCACCTCAGCAGGGAGGGCCCAGCTTGGAGCACCCCGACCCACTACAGCTCCAGTCAGCCAGTCAAAATCACTAAGCACATGCAGTCTACACAGGGGACATCCCTACACAATATTCTTCCCTTAGGTTTAGGAGAAGTAGCTGTTCCAACTAATTCACAGACTCAAACACAGACAGTAATGAGGAGATAGAGGAATATGCTCCAAATAAGAGAAAACAAAACCAAACTGGGGCCAGGGGCGGGAGGGGGGTGTTGGGGGCACAGATAATAGAACTAAATGAAATGGAGATAAAGCAATCTACCTGATAAAGAGTACAAAGTAATTATCACAGAGATGCTGATCAGACTTGATAGAGGAGTGGACAGACTCAGTGAGAACTTCAACAAAGAGATGGAATTTATTAAAAAAGAAACAATCAGGGGCACCTGGGTGGCTCAGTGGTTGAGCATCTGCCTTCAGCTTAGGTTGTTATCCCAGGGTCCTGGGATTGAGTCCTGCATTGGGCTCCCCGCAGGGAGCCTGCTTCTCCCTCTGCCTCTCTCTGTGTGTCTCTCATGAATGAATAAATAAATAAAATCTTTAAAAAAGAAAGAAAGAAAAACAGAGTTGAAGAACACAATAACTGAAATGAAAAATACACTACAGGGAATCAACATTAAGTTAGAGGATATCAAAGCAGAACCACAAGCTGGAAGACAGAGTAATGGAAAGTACTAAAGCTGAAGAAAAAAAGAAGAAAAAAGAATTTTTAAAATAAGGGTGGGTTAAGCAATCTCTAGCACAATATCAAGCATACAAACATTTACAATATAAGGGTCCCAGAAGAAGGAGAGAGAGAGAGACAGAAATTTTATTTGAAGAAATAATAGTTGAAAACTCTCCTAACCTTAGGAAGAAAAAAGGCATCCAGGTCCAGGAATCACAAAATGTCTCTAACAAGATGAATTCAGAGTGGTCCACACCAAGATACATAATAATTAAAATGTCACAGATTGAAAATAAAGAGAGCATCTTAGAAGTACCAAAGGAGAACAACTATTTATATACAAAGGAAACCCCATGAGGCTATCAGCTGAGTTTCTGACATAAATTTTACATGCCAGAGGGCACCTGGGTAGCTCAGTCTGTTAAGCATCCGACCTTTGATTTCAGCTCAAGTTATGATCACATGGTCATGGGATGGAGCCCCACATCCAGCTACCCTGTGTGGAAGGAAGGGAGGGAAGGGAGGGAAGGCAGGGAGGGAAGGAGGGAGGAAAATTTTACAAGCCAGAAGGGACTGGCATGATATATTCAAAGTGCTGAAAGGAAAAAAACCTACAACCAAGGATACTCTACCTGGTAAGGTTTATCATTCGGAATTTAAAAACCAATAAAGAGCTTCTCAGACAAAAGTTAAAGGAGTTCATCACCACTAAACCACCCATATAAGAAATGGTAAAGAGACTTAAGCAGAAAAGGATACAATTAGAAATAAAAGTTATTATTTAAATTTCATGAGTAGAAGCAAACATAAAGGTAATAGATCAATCATTTATAAAGCTAGTATGGCATTACCCTAATACCAAAACCTAGACAGGCACTACAAAAAAAAAAAAAAGTCAACATCTCTGATGAACATAGATTTAAAAATCCTCAGCAAAATATTAGCAAACCAATCCAACAATACATTATATACATCATCCACTTCAATCAAGTGAGATTCATTCCAGGGATGCAAGAGTGGTTCAATATTCACAAAACAATCAATGTGATTAACCATAATAACAAAAAAAAAAAAAAAAAAGGATTAGGGCACCTGGGTGGCTCAATTGGTTAAGGATCTGCCTTCAACTCAGGTCATGACCTCAGGGTCCTGGGAACAAGCCCTGCTCAGTGAGGAGTCTGCTTCATCCTCTGACTCTCCCTCTGCCCCTCCATCCACATTCCTCTCTCTCACTCTCTCAAAATCTTTTTTTTTTAAATCAATCAGTGGAATTCACAACATGAATGTACATAAGAAAAAAATAGGATTATCTTCATAAATGAAAAAAAAATTAACAAAATTTAATACCAAACCTTGACTTAAAATATCAGAAAAATAAGAAAAGGAACTTAACTAAATAAATGACATCAAAGAAAAACTGACCACATTTAATGATGAAAGACAATTTTTTTCCTCTAAGTTTGAAACAAGAATAATGTCCACCCTCATTTATCATTGTAAAGAAGTTCCTAGATAGTATAAGACAAGAAATAGTTATACAGACAGGATCTCATAAAAAAGAGGCTTTGAATTCATTTTTTCCCTTTGCACTAAATTTTGATACTTATTTTATTAAAAAATCAGCTATTTTTAGGGAAACTTTATTTAAACCTAAGTTATAAACTGCGCATAACAATGAATAGCTGGGGCTGTTTTCCTTTTTAAAAAAATATTACAGCATTTATATCTGAAAATAGCCCAGCCACTCGACTCCATGGTATAGGAAGTATATATGCAACAGCAACAGTCTCTCTGTGAATTTCATAAAGAAGTTTTTCATCTATTTCCTATAAATCAGGGGTCAGAAGGTTAGTTTCTAGTTGTCACTTAGGACCCGAAATAAGTTCCTCTTTAAGAGAGGTACTTTTTTTTTTTTTTTTTTTTTTTAAACAGTTCCAAGAGTTAGGAGAAAGATTTGGGCCTAGCACTACACAATGCAGTCTCCCATCCCACAGGCAAGGTGACTCGAGGCTCCACTGAGGTCTCTCCATTTTAGCAGTCTGCACTTTAGGCAAGCCGAGCGGCCTCAGTCCACATAGGCAGCTATAATTGAACACCAGACTGGGTGGCTTAAAAACAATACAAATTTACTTCTCACAGTTCCAGAGGCATCGGCAGATCTGGTGTCTGGTGAGGGCCCACTTCCTGGTTCACTGCCAGCCATCATCTTACTGGGCCCCCACAAGACAAAAGAGGTGAGGGGGCTCTCTCTGGGGTCACCTTTATAGCAAGAGCACTGATCCCATTCGTGAGGTCCCCACCTCACGACCCAATCACCTCCTAATACCATCACACTGTGGGTCAGGATTCCAACATACATATTTGGGTGCATGGGGAAGGGATATATTCAGTCCATACCATGAGGCTTGTCGAGTACTCTAACCCCTGTACAGAACCCACTGTACTAGAAATGGGGTCTTAAAGAAATTGCTAGAGATCCTTGTCATAACCAAAGTTACAAAATCAAATTTAACAATGGTTTTCAACGTAACCCTTCTTTACAAAGTTCATCCAGTAGTTGGAAGAGGGCTCCTTCAAGGTGACCCTGTATCCAATACCTCGATTCTGGAGGAAATCCCTGACTTGGGGGGACACAGATCTCCCAGGCTTGGGCCTCTTGTGCTTCTGAGCTGTGCACAGAAGCCTGCAGGGCTGCTGCAAAGGCTGGAGGAGAACCGATGCTTTACGGTTGGTGGAAGCAGCAGGGAACCCACAGGTGGTCTGGGGTCCACAGTGGACGTTGACTCCTATCAGTAGACAGGTGTAGACTCTGATTGCATGGAGCAGGGAAAGTTTTAAAGTCTGCAAGTCAAGTATTAGGGACAGTCACTGTGTCAGCACCACTCCTGGAGTTGTCATCTGTCTGCCTGTGTGCCATGAGCCAGAGGTCCCTAAGGCCAGTTGTTTCCAGGGACTTCCTGCCCCCTCACTCTTTGCCCTCTTGCTCTTTGTCTACAGGGGGAGCTGACCATGACCAGTGACATGGAGACCTTACAGAACGCCCTATACCTAGACACAGTGCCAGAGTCCTGGACCAGGCGAGCCTACCCTTCAACAGCAGGCCTGGGAACCTGGTTTTTGGACCTCCTCAACCGAATCAAAGAGTTGGAAGCTTGGATAGGAGACTTTGCAATGCCCTCCACGGTGTGGCTGACAGGCTTCTTCAACCCCCAGTCCTTCCTGACCGCCATCATGCAGTCCACGGCCCGTAAGAACGAGTGGCCCCTGGACAAGATGGCCCTGCAATGTGATGTGACCAAGAAGAACAGGGAGGACTTCAAGAGCCCTCCTCGGGAAGGGGCCTACATCCATGGCCTCTTCATGGAAGGCGCTCGCTGGGACATACAGGTAAATCTTGGGGTGAGCCTCAGGGCACCCTCTGTGGGCTGATTAAATTGCATGTTGCCTCCACTGAGTCTGATCACGAAAAGGCATGTCCCGGGATCTTCTGACCTAGGTGTCCTTCCCTTGAGGCCATCAAGCCACTTTCATGCAGCCAGGGATGGCACATCTAGCACAGACTTCACAGAGTGGGTACAGTATAGTAATTAAAGGCAAGGGCTCGAGAACTGAACAGCTGGATCTAGATCCCAGCATCTCCATCTACTGCCGCTATGACCTTGGAACATGGTTCTACCTCTCCAAATCTGTTTCTTCGAGTGCTAAATGGGAAAATATATAGGCTGCAAAAATTAAATTAGTTACTATATGGGGCACTTGGAATAGTGCCTGGCACACAGAGAGTGCTCCAAAGGTGTTGGAGTTGGCTATCCCTGCTACTGGCTGACCGGGGGATATCATTTCACCCCCCCGCGGCCACTTCCTCATTCCTGAGCTCTAGGAAGGCCAGCATCCCTTCTGCCTTTTACATTGCCCCTGTCTGCAAAGGGAGTCCAGTAGATGCTATTTTACAGGGCATTCTGAAAGGATTCTTCAGTGAAGCCTGATAAAAATTTGAGTCACAATAAGATTAGCTGGGATAAATGACATGCGCAAGGATGGATAACTCTAGAACAAGTTTATGTTTGTTATACACACGACCTGGAAGAGGTGCTTAATCAAATACCCTGCTTGGTAAGTGACACTTAACTGTTCCTAGCAGTCAGTATCGAATTAATGGGAGAAAACTGTTAGAAGATCTATAATATCATAGAAGGTCATATAAATACACATAGAGCTGTATTAAACAATGACTCCCAAAATTCTACCAGAACCTCAGAATGTGACCCTACCTAGAAATAGGGTCTTTGCAGATATAAGTAGTTAAGATGAGGTTATACTCTACTATACACTTAGGGCAGAGCAGGCCCTAAATCCAAGGACTGGAATCCTTATAAGGCCATATTGGAAGCACAGAAGCAAATGTCCTGTGAGGACAGAGGCAGAAATTGGAGTGATACATCTGTAAGCCAAGAAATGCCAAGGATGGCCAGCAGCCACCAGAAGCTAAGAGAGAGGCATGGGATAGTTTCTGCCTCAGAGCCTCCAGAAGGAGCAGACCCTATGTATACCTTGATTTAAGACTCAGGCCTTCAGCAGTGTGAAAAAATATATTTCTGTTGTTTAAAGCAACCAAATTCATAGTAACTTGTTACAGCAGCCCTATGAAACCAACTGAGGGCCAACAGAGAAGACAGTAAAGCAAGACAGTGTTTAAACAGCCTGAAACTTGAGAAGGAAGCTACCTTCCCCCTCTCTATGCTAACATTTGTCCAAGATTCCATCAGTGGGGATCACACACGGATTATATTAGGTATAGGGTGGCCTTGGGTGGCCAGAACTAGAATACAAAAAAAAAAAAATTGGAGCAATTAGGGAAGAAGTTCAAAAGAGCACTGGCACTGTGGGAGAAAGGGGAAAGGACACCGATTCTAATCATCTAATTATCCAATATTTTATTACCTTGTTTCTTCATAATAACTTCCCAAAAAGCAATACTCGCCCACCAAGAACTCTTGTTCTGTTTCTGCTCCTAGAAAGACATCAGCAAAGGTAAGAGTAAGAATGTCCAAAAATATCCTCCATAAAATCATAACACTGGCCCAAAATTGTCAGAACCCACTTTTTTACACAACTCTAGAGATCAACCAAAGGCTTTTAGCTTTTTAGTGTTTTGTGAAGAAAAACATCCAACTCTCACTAAGAAGAAACACTTGGCAGACTTTTTTTTAAAGAAAAGTTTTGTGGTTTTTTTTTTTTTTTTTTTTTTTTTTTTTTTTTTTTTTTTTTTGACAGAGAGAAAGAGCATGAGCAGGGTGAGGGGCAGGCAAAGGGAGATGGAGAAGCAGACTCCCACTAGGCAGAGAGCCCAATGTGAGGCTCAATCCCAGGACCCCAGGACCATGACCTGAGCTGAAGACAGATACTTAACCAACTGATCCACCCAGGCACCCTACTGGGCAGCCTTTTAACTTGCTCTGTTTCTATTCTTTCCCCACCAACTCTGTGGTGGCCTTGAGAACCAACATGCCACAGTCGTAGTGCAAACAGCAGCCTCCCAGCCATTTGAGGCAAAATGGAGTTGTAGTTCTTTCAAAGCTCCATTCCCAGAAAACTGTCATTATTTTCCCCTACCTGTTGATTTCATGGAAAACCCCCATTTATAAGTCTGTCTCTATTTGACCTGAGTTAGAGCTCACGCAAGGGAACAGCCTTTCCCCCCCAAGGGCCATTTACTGTTTTCTGTCTAAAAACAGTCAGACAACTGTTTAATCCTTTAGATAACAGTGCAAATAACAGGCTAACCAAAAAGCTTAAAAAGAGAAGCTGGAGCATGAGATGACCTCCAACATGGCCCTGGAAACCTAGAAGGCCACACCCATGTGCCGGGCTGTGCACAGGCTCAAGAAAGACCTGAGAAGGCTATAAACTCACCTCTGGCTGACCTGGAGGCTCTTTACAAGCAGGAAGTTAAGACTAAGCCAGAATGTTAAACTGCCCTGCTGAGCACTGAAGGCATGCCCAACTCATACGCAGAGCCCCTGAGCAAAAACTGAGAGACTTACTGGATGCAGGTGTTTAAGAAAATCTCTGTCCTGTTACTTGCTAACCACTCAGCTAACTGGGCAGGCCACTTCAGTAGTCATATGTGACAAAGACAGACTTTACAGAATCAGTTCAGAAAAGAAGTTACTAAATAAACAACAACAACAAACCCTATGTTGACGTTTTCAACAAAAAATCATGAGACATTCAAAGAAACCAAAGGGGGGGTGGTGGGGAGCAGTCAAAAGAAATGGTTCCTGGGAAGCCCAGGTGGCTCAACAAGTTTAGCGCCGCCTTCAGCCCAGGGCATGATCCTAGAGACCCAGGATCGAGTCCCGCGTCAGGCTCCCTGTATGGAGCCTGCTTCTCCCTCTGCCTGTGCCTCTGTCTCTCTCTCTCTCTCTCATGAATAAATAAATAAAATCTTAAAAAAAAAAAAAAAAGAAATGGTTCCTGAAGTTCAGAAGTGGGACATACGAGGATCCCTGGATGGCGCAGCGGTTTAGTGCCTGCCTTTGGCCCAGGGCACAATCCTGGAGACCCGGGATCGAATCCCACGTCAGGCTCCCGGTGCATGGAGCCTGCTCCTCCCTCTGCCTATGTCTCTGCCTCTCTCTCTCTTTCTCTCTGTGACTATCATAAATACAAAATAAAAAATAAAAAGAAGTGGGACATACTACACAAAGCCTTTTAATCAGCCATTTTAAGTATGTTCAGAGAACCAAAGCAAAGTATGTGAACAATGTCTCACTGAATAGAGAATATTAATAATGGGAGGAAAATACATTTTAAAAAACCAAATAGTAACTCTGGAGTTGAAAAGTATTAATACCTTAAATGAAAATTCAGTAGGGAAATTCAACAGAAGATTTGAGCAGGCAGGAATCACCCAACTTGGAAGTACATCAATTGAGATGATACAATCTGACAAGCAGGAAGATAAAAAGAATGAAGACAAATGAACAGTTTAGAAACCTGAGAAAAATCAAGAAAGCCAACATCCCCATAGTGGAAGTCCCAAAAGGAGGAGAGAGAGAAAGAGCTAGAAAGACTATTTGAAGCAGTGATGGCCACTTTCCAGATTTGATTAAAAAAAAATAATAATCTATACATCCATGAATCTCAACAAAATCCAAACAGGATAAACTTAGAAATTCATACCTTGGGCACTTGGGTGGCTCAGGCAGTCAGTTAAGCATTCGACTCTTGATCTCAGCTCTGGACTAGATCTCAGGGCTATATGTTCAAGCCCATCAGAAAAAAAGGAAAGGAAAGGAAAGGGAAAAAGGGAAAGGAAAGGAAACCCACACCTGACATATTATAAGATAAAGAGAGAATCTTGAAAGCTGCAAGAGAAAAGCAATTTATCACATACAAGGGGTCCTCAATGGGATGAACAGCTGATTTCTCCTAAGAAACCATGAAGGCCAGAAGGCAGCAGAATGAAAGGTCAAAGTGCTGAAAGAGCAGCCAACAGTTCTATATTCAGTAAAACTATCTTTCAAAAATGAAGGAGAAATCAAGACATTCTCAGGAAAAAGAGAAGGGTGAGGTGCCTGGGTGGCTCAGTTGGTTAAGCATCCAACTCTATATTTCAGTTCAGGTCTTAATCTCAGGGTCATGAGTTCAAGCCCTGCGCTGGGCTCCACACTGAATGTGGTGCCTATTTAAAAAAGACAGACAGAGAGACAGAGAATTTACCACTAGCAGATGAGACCTGTAAGAAATACTTAAGAGAGTTCTTCAGGATGAAATAAGTTACAAGACAATAATCCAAATCCACATGAAGAAACAGTATACCAGCAAAGATAATTACATATGTAAATATAAAAAAGTTTGTATCTTTTATTTCTTTCCTAATCTGATTCAAAGGACAAGTCCAAGAAGCAATAACCATAAATCTGTGCTGATAAGCATAAAAGATGTTATTTGTATAATGAAAACAACACAAGGTTTTGAGCATAGGAAGGAGAAGGAATGGAACTTATATAGGAATACAGTTTTAGTATACTACTGAAATTAAGTTGGTATTATCCTGAAGTAGATTTTTTTACAATGATGTTGATTGTAATCCCTAGGGAAACCACAAAAAAAAATAAATTTTAATATAGTAAAAGAAATGACAAGGGAATTAAAATGGTATACTAAAATAGATCTCTACTGAATGGAAAAGAAGGCAACAAAAGAGAAATTGAGAAGCAAAAAAAAAAAAAGAGGACATAGAAAACAAAGAGTCAAGTGGCAGATGTAAGCGTTACCTTATCAGTAATGGCATTAAATGTAAATAGATTGAACACTACAGTTGAAAGGCAGAGAACGGCAGAATGGATTTTTTTGATACAACTATAGGCTGTCTACCAGAGATACACTTTAGATTCAAAGACACAATAGGCTGAAAATTAAGAGATGGAAACAAATATGCTGTTCAAATAGAGAATTCAACCATAATAACTGGAGATATTAATACCCTACTACTAATAGTGACTGCTAATGATTAGCTTCTTTTGGGAGTGATGAAAATGTTCTAGAATTACAAAGTGATGACTGTACATTAGACAATACTGAATTGTACATTTTAAAAGGTTTGGTGTTGGGGATCCCTGGGTGGCTCAGCAGTTTTGCTCCTGCCTTTGGCCCAGGGCGTGATCCTAGAGTCCCAGGATCGAGTTCTGCATCAGGCTATCTGCATGGAGCCTGCTTCTCCCTCTGCCTGTGTCTCTGCCTCTCTCTCTGTCATGAATAAATAAATAAAATCTTTTTAATAAATAAATAAATAAATAAATAAATAAATAAATAAATAAATAAATAAAACGTTTGGGGTGTTTATGGTATATGAGGAAAAAAAAAAAAGTTCTACCCCTGTTTCCACTCCCTGCCACAAACACTCAGTTGCTGGGGTTAAGGGGGTCCCCACCATTTAAGTTCTAGTACTCTTCATGCCTCATACCAGCTTCTAATAGAACCAAAAAGGCACATTCTCTCCCTATAAACAAATTTCATGGAAAATGAGCCAAGTCCTATCCATAGTAGAAGGGGCTGTGAATCACCAGGACAAAAGCAAGGAATTTGTGAATCACTCTGTATCAACATTTGCCAAAGTATGTTGTCGTGGGAAATAGATAGATTGCCAAGAAAAGAGTCCTGTGGTCAAACAAGTTTGGGGAACACCAGGTTAAATAAAGTTCATCGCTTTCCGTTATTGCTAGGATTTCCTATATTCAGTGTACTAGTGTGCACTATAAAGCTTCAAGCCTAGGGTATGGTAAACACCTTTTCCCAAGTTTATTTGATGAAGGAACCCTTTTGTTCTTCAGAACATTTCTCGGGACTAATAATAAATAAATCCATTCATTAATTTAAAAAAAAAAACTGTCCTAGATTACTCTAATGGGACTCTCAGAAAACCACAGAGGCCCCAACTAGAAAGCTACAGAATAGTTAGGTCCCTATCACATGAGTAGGGATAGAACATAGCCCTGCTCAAAAAGTCAAAACACTCTTGTGAGAGGATGAGGTCCCATATAAAACTGAACAGGACATAACCAAACTCTTAAAAATCTAAAGCATTTGCAGGCAGGAGCTGTGCCTTATCTATCTTTAAAACCCTAGCAGAGGGATGCCTTGGTGGCTCAGTGGTTGAGTGTCAGGGTGTGTTCCCGAGGTCCTGGGATCAAGTCCCACATGGGGTTCCCCGCGGGGAGCCTGCTTCTCCCTCTGCCTGTGTCTCTGCCTCTGTCTCTCATGAATAAAATCTTAAAAAAAAAATAAACCCCTAGCACCTGGCATGATGACATCTGGCAAACGGTTGCATTCAATATGCTTATGAAATGAATGGATGAAAAAATTTAAAAAGACTCAACTTTCAAAGGGATTAATTTGTATGTGACACATAACAACTTGTAGAACTTTCCTTCAAAAAGTGATTTAGGCTGAAAAGCAGTAGAAATATGTTTTCTACATCTCAGACGCATTCTGTCCTGGATTGTTGAGCGAACCTGTAAGGCAGCAAGCATAAAGGCAGCCAGCCTTGCCAGCCTCTCAGCTATTGGGTCTTTGGACAGAAGGCTGGCTGGCCGGGCTCTGGGTCTGATCTAAGCTGGCTCTTTTCCTGTTCTTGTCCTCAGGCTGGGATCATTACAGACGCAAAGCTGAAGGATCTGACACCGCCCATGCCTGTGATGTTCATCAAAGCCATTCCTGCAGATAAGCAGGACCACCGCAGTGTCTATCCTTGTCCTGTGTACAAGACTTGTCAGCGGGGACCCACCTACGTGTGGACTTTCAACCTGAAGACTAAGGAGAAACCATCGAAGTGGGTGCTAGCTGGAGTTGCTTTGCTTCTCCAGACTTAGCTTTCTGCAGAACCACTGAGACAACAAGGCTGAGCTGGAGGCTGCCCAGAAGGACAAGTGGGTGAGGGGAGACATAAACATGAAGATAAGGAATCATACGTACTCACAATGCTGTAGAATTCTTGCAGGGAACCTGGAGAGAAGTGCCTATAGTAAGGTGGTGCTGGAAGAGTATAGACCCAGGAACTAGGGGAGAAGCATTCCATAACACTGCACCTTTCCTAATAAAGTGACTGACTCTTCAAGTGTGTCTGGTCCCAGCTTTGAGAGTGACCGAGTCATAAACGATCCTAAGACCAAGAGAAACAAACCACAAACGCTTGAGCCCTCATGCTGGTAAACTCTGTGCTCTAGCTCCCAGCTACTCCATGGATTAGCCACATCAACACCACCCCCGAGTTAGTCTGCATTTTGACAAGCTGAAAATGATATGAGGTGAAAGGATATGAATGCACGCTATGGTCTGGGAGACAGTACTCTGGATGTGGGATTACCAAACTTTTTCTGCAAAGGGCCAGACAGCAAATAGTTTAGGCTTTGCAGGGCCTGTGTCTGTTGCAGTGACTCAGCGCTGCCACTATAGCCTCAAAGTAGCCACAACACATAAATAAATGGGTGTGGCTGGGCTGCAGTAAAACGTATTTGCAAAAACAGATGGTGGGCCATATTTTGCTGATCATGGCTCGAGGATAAGGGAAGTACACACATGATATTTATCCTTCATTAATTCACACATGCCTTCAATCAGTTAATCAATCTCCTGAGAACACAACTGTGAGCAAGGTAGGTTGCCGCCTTGTACCTGTATCATCCTTCAGATCATTTAAGAGGGATCCGTGGAGAAACCCTTCCCCTAAAGCTTTTTAACCTAACAATTTTCTAGATTTTTCTCGGTGGAACAAATTTTCCCCGGAACCCCAAAGAGTTCCACAGTTCCTGTAAAGAGCTCTTAGAGGGAGGTCTGTTTGCTAAGAAGAGTCCAGGAGGGCCCAGTACTCCTTCCAGAATCCTTAA
This sequence comes from Canis lupus familiaris, assembly GCF_011100685.1. Lineage (NCBI taxonomy): Eukaryota > Metazoa > Chordata > Mammalia > Carnivora > Canidae > Canis > Canis lupus. The sequence goes on from NC_049226.1 coordinate 36,272,821, forward strand.
TCCCATATATCCCTTACAACTTCCAATGCTGCCGGTCCAGGGAACACATTTGAAGAACTGCGATCTAAAACATAAAATCCCAACACTCTATTGAATACAAGATCAAATGCTAATTCCTCCATGATTTTCCTACTTTCTGGCCTGTGGCTCCTATACCCCCTAGCAAGGGGCTTCCTCCTCACCTCCATGCCATAAGACAGTTAACAAATTCCTCTGGAACCCAGGAATTCCAATCTGACTTTTGTCTCTCATCAGCCTGTAACATACTTGCCATGGTTTGCCAACAACCTGCGGTTCCATGCCTACATATTAATCTGTTTGCAAGGACACAGCTCTGCCCTCATGAGCCTCATCCTTCCTGGTCCTCAGAAGAGTAAAATAAGAGTGGGCAAGAAGGACGTCTGGGTTGCTCAGTCAGTGAAGCGTCTGTCTTGAGCTCCGGTCATGATTTCGGGGTCCTGGGATCGAGTCCCGCACTGGGCTCTGTGCTCAGTCTCCACCTTCTCCTGCTCATTCCCTCTCTCAAATAAATAAAATTAAAAAAAGGGGGGGGGGCAGACAAGACAGAAGGAAGGTGGAAACCACTCTGAAAGCAGGACACTGTGGGGCATGTGATTTTCAAGAAAGGACAGGTGGGCAGGTTAGGTACACGTCACACCTGACACAACTGAAAGTAGGTCAATACTACTGACCGCTTCCTAATATCTACTGACAAAATGAGATAATGAAGATCATGTTAGGGACGCCTGGATGGCTCAGTTGGGTGAAGTGCCTGCCTTCCGCTCAGGTCCTGACCCGGGGGTCCTGGTCCCTCATCCGGTTCCTTGTTCAGGTGGGGAGGGAGCCTGCTTCTCCCTCTGCCCCTCCCCCCCTTCTCTCTCTCTCACACTCTCTTTCAAATAAATTAATCCCCTCACACACACAAAAAGAAAGACACCAGGGATGATACACTTACCTGAAAGAATGCCCAGCACTAACCGAGCTCTCACACCTGGACACCAGGTTAGCAACTTCCTGACTCTTCAACTGAGTGATAAACTCGGTGAGTACGGGATGATCAGGAAGGAGCTCAACCACCATTTAGAGTCTTCTATGGGAAAATGCACTTTGAGTTACAGTTAAAACACAGTGACGCTATAGACACAAATAAGACAGGGAGCGACTTTAAGAAGTTTATTTATAAAACGAGGGACATTTGAAGTTAATTTTGCACCCATCTGACAACACGTGCAAGCTCTCTGGCCCTGTCCACTGCCCCTACTGTAACAGGAGACCTGCTCTAGGACCCCCATCCCCAAAGTGCTGACCTGAGGCCCCTCCCAAGAGCAGCAACTGTAGCTGATCCAGTTAAACACTCCCCAGACAGCACTTGTAAAACAGGAACTCCAAGTGATACGTTTTTCTCCCCAAGGGGTTCAAAACAAGAGATGAGCTGAAAGATGAAGATTGTTCTTTCTCCTGATGCAGAAGAAATTAAGCCAACACAAAAGCCAACCCAGAGGCCAACATGTCCTTCCAGTCCAAAGCCGTGTTCAGGTAATTCTCTAATCCATGAAAAAGAGAGAGAGAGAGAGAGAGAGAGAGAACAGGGCTGGTCTTTAAGAGATGCAATTTCTCCAGATGGCACAAAGTATTTTTAAACGGCCCAGGGCCAGAACTGGGCTATGGGAGCCTGCCTACGGAAAGGGCTTCTTTCCTAAATGGGATCTTTGATGTTTATCAAGGCTCGAGCTCCAGCTGAAACTCTTCCCGCAGCGGGAACACTTATACGGTTTCTCCCCTGTGTGAACTCTCTGATGCCGATTAAAGTTTGATCTCTGAATAAAACTCTTCTCACAGATGGGACATTTATAGGGTTTCTCCCCTGTGTGGATCTTCTCATGATGACGCAATCCTGAGAAGTCGCTAAAGCCTTTCCCACAGTAATCACATTTACAAGGCTTCTCTCCTGTGTGGATCCTCTGATGCTTCACAAAGTCTGAACTCCGCAGAAAGGCTTTTTTGCAGGTGGGGCACTGAAAGTATGTCTCTCCGGTGTGAGTTCTTTGGTGAAAAACAAGCTGAGAATTCCTGTAAAACGTTTTCCCACACTCCCTGCAGGTGGGGAGTTTCTGGGCCATGGGGGCCCTTGGCTGCCCTTTCGGAGAGGCCTCTCTCTTCTCCTCCAGCCACAACAGGGACAGTTCTTCTGGATGGGGATTGGCCAAATGCTGTTTCCCAGAATTCCTTCCTTGGGGCGAGAGCTGGCCCACTGGCCCCTCACCTTGAAGATTTTCCAGAGCCTCGGGGAGACTGTCCCCTTCTCCAAAGCATCTCGGTTCATCCTCACTGAGGAGGCCACTCAAGGAAGCCTGCGAAGGTGCCTCTCCTGACACTTGGCAGGAGACGTCGGAAGTTTCCTGGCCCCTACAATTTTCCAAATTCAGGTTCTCTTTGTCATTCTCCTGCCTGTCTCCTGGAAGAAAGAAAGAAGATTTGAAATTGTTCAATGTGCACACTCCACCAACTGAGCCAGCCAGGCGACCCCAGCAGTGTGCATTTGAGGCCCAAGAAAAACAAGTGTATTATATAAGGGTGTTACTTTGAAAAATGAGTCATTTTTTTTCTGCTTATACATAAAACATTAAGTTTGATCACTAAAAACAATTTGGAGAGAAAAACAGAAAGAAAACCAAATCAACCTCAATCAAACCACTCAGAGGTGGCAACCACGATTATACTTCTCCTATGGTGTCTGTTCAAACTATACATATGTATGTATGTGAATGTTTTATTTTTTCTTTACATAATTGATACCATACTGTCTACACAGTTCCACACTTGACTTTGTGGCATTTAAATTGTAAATGGCCAGATTTATGAATTCCACATGGATTCTCCCATTTACAGGTAACGTAAAACTTAGGAAATCCATTACAATGTCACTTTACTGTGGCTTTAATGCACAGAGAGGCTGTCGCATTGAAGTGGACCCTTGGCCTGGGCCTGAATGCAGCATCCATCCACCTGTGCCTCATTAACTCGAGTTAACAGTTGAAATGTCGTTCTTCTCATAACGTAAGTTTTTGGTTATTACCACTACATGATACAAATAGTAAAGGCTTTTATTTTGGTGGCTGAATTTGTTTCCAACTTTTATAAATTACTTTCTTCCCACAGATCTAAGGTCTTCAAATTATCTGCTAGAGACCCCAGGAATCTGCTAATGAGGGAGATCTTGACTTGTTAATTCACAGAGTCTTACAACACATTCCTCTCAAATGACAAAGGCACTGTTGTCTTTAGAGAAGTCTTTATAAATATCATTTTAAAGCTGAATAATGGTCCATCATGGAGATGTCACCATAAACATACAATACTAAGCATACGATTTACTGAAGGAATTCTCCTACTGTGGAAACTGAAGTTGTGTGCTGTGTTTTTGTTACTATAGATAATGCTGCGATTTTTCTTCATACATGTCGGCCCACATTTCTGACCACTCCAGGTTCCTTGAAGTGTTGCTACCCTGTTACCTGGCCTGAATGCTGTTTCTGAGGCTCGTGATGCTGAATGGTGAATCCATCTCCAGAAGGACCATCCCCTGGAGTGAGCACCTGGGCTGAGCGAAGCAGACTGTTCCATACTTAAGTCCTGAATATTTCTAAAATATTGGCCATTGAGAGCAGTGCAAAGAAATAGTTTTTCACTGTTAGAAAGGGGTTAATTCCTTAGTTAATAAGGGATGCATTTTTTTTTCACATCTATGAGCTATTTTTCCTAAGACTGCTGTCCATTTTTTTTATTGGGAAAGTCATTTTTTCTTATTAACCTGCACTAACTCTATATTAAGAAAAATAATCATTTACCCAACATGTTAATAAACAATGTTTTTCACCAATTTGGTACCTTAATTTTGCTTGGGGTTACTTATGTATAAATGTAAGTCATGGGGGCAGGTATTTTTAAAAATACTCCAGTCTACTATGATCTTTTCCTTAACAGTTTTCTTCTGTGGCTTTTTTTTTTTTTGTATATTTTTTATTGGAGTTCGATTTGTTAACATACAGTATAACACCCAGTGCTCATCCTGTCAAGTGCCCCTCCTCAGTGCCTGTCACCCAGTCACCCCTTCCCCCCACCCACCTTCCCTTCCACCACCCCTTGTTCGTTTCTCAGAGTTAGGAGTCTCTCATGTTTTGTCTCCCTCTCTGATATTTCCCACTCATTTTCTCTCCTTTCCCCTATAGTCCCTTTCATTATTTTTTATATTCTCCATATGAATGAGACCATATAATATTTGTCCTTCTCCAATTGACTTACTTCACTCAGCATAATACCCTCCAGTTCCATCCATACTGAAGAAAATGGTGGGTATTCGTCGTTTCCATATCTGTGGCTTTTATACTGATAAAATATTCCCCACCCCAGATGAGGATCAAATATTCACTCCCTTCCTTATTATGATTTTCATATTTCATATCTTTTTCATCAAATTTAAACTGATTCTTTAAGAGTACTGCTCTGTGAAGAACCCTCCTCCCATGCATGGGCCTGCGCTGCCTCTTCCTCCATCACATGCTAAACCCTCATATAGACCAGCATCTCTTCTGAGACTCCCTTTTGTGTTCCATCCGTCTGTGGGCCTATTTTTATATCAGTATCCCATCATTTTAATGACTTTGACTTTCTTTCTTTTTTTTTAAGATTTTATTTATTTATTCATGAGACACACAGAGAGAGGCAGAGATATAGGCAGAGGGAGAAGCAGGCTCCATGCAGGGAGCCCGATGTGAGACATGATCCCGGGACTCCAGGATCACACTCTAGGCCAAAGGCAGGCACTAAACTGCTGAGCCACCCAGGGATCCTTGACTTTGACTTTCTAAAATGACAGATTCTTTTTTTTTTTAACCCAGGCTCCACGCCCAACATGGGGCTCGAACTCAGGACCCAGAGATTGGGTGGCATGTTCCACTGACTGAACCAGCTAGACTCAAGTAAGACTCTCAACATTTACAGATCTAATGCTGATGAAACATTCTTCCAAGACTCTTGTATTCTTGCAGTATTCTTCCAGACAAGTAATAATGATTCATTTCCCCCAATTTATTTTTTTTATTAATACCTTGGACTTTTGATCAGCAGTGAGTACGTGGCTTCTTGAGGTTTATTCCCCTGCTGACCTGCTTTAACTATAAGCTAGTCTTCCATATGGCCAAACAAACAGTATACCTGTGCTCTCCTGATGCTTTTGCCCCCTTGATATGAGTCCAGGTCTGGCAGGCCGGCTAACTGTTGTGTCTTTTTTTTTTTTTTAAGATTTTATTTATTTATTCATGAGAGACAGAGAGAGAAGCAGAGACAGAGAAGCAGGCTCCATGCAGGGAGCCCGATGCGGGACTCCATCCCGGGACTCGATCCCAGGACTCCAGGACCACGCTCTGGGCAGAAGGCAGGCACCAAATGGCCAAGCCACCCAGGCATCACTAACTTGTTGTGTCTTTAAGACAGGACCAGTCCTTTCTGGTCCTGTTACTTGTTCCCCCAGGAGTCCAGGGCACATCCCTGTACCCCTGGCTCTGGCATCAACTTTCCACAGGGTTCCTCACACACTCCCTTCCAATCCAGCCTGGACATGCCTACTTCCCTGGCCTCTCTTCCCATATATCCTCTCTTTCAAGAACCAAGAGTAGCATTTCTTTGCTCTATGAAAGCAGACTAGCTTTATAGACTATCCACAGTCTCTTTCAGGGTAAGATCTAATGGGACCATGCTGGCAGGTGGATTGAAGGAGGAGGGGGAAAAAAAAAGAATGAGTAGGGATATGTGAACTATATATCACAAATAAAATCCCACTGCAGAGGAGCATATGAGAAATCTCTGTACCTTCCACTCAATTTCCCTATGAACCTGTAACTGCTCTGGAAAAGAAAATCTAGTAAAACAAAAATCCTACTGCAACAACCACTAAAGCAGTGTTTTCAAACTTTTTTGTCTGCCACCCACTGTAAGAAATATGTTTATACTGAAATACAGAACATACACACATATTTGGAACAAAAATTTCCTGAAATGCTACCTATCCTGACATCTGATAGTGTCTATCTGCATTCTGGCATTTTCTACAGTCTTATCATTGCAATTTTTTAAATGCTGGTTGCAACCTAGAAGAGGATTTCACAATACACTGGCCATGAAACGCAGTTTGAAAAATATTGCTCCAAAGGAATCCTTGTGAAATAGTAGTACAATAAACACATCGGTTAGAATTAAAAATCGTCTGTTTCATTTGATGCTTGCTGTTTCTGTAGCATATCAGCAAAGGAACATAATTAATTTGATCCCACTGGAGAGAAAGAATGACTTGTCATAAAATTGTCATCCCTGGTCCTTTTCTTCTTCTAATTCTAGGATCTTTTGTCTACGGAGAAGGGTGTGTTGTGGGATGGAGTGTGCAGGTATGCATGACAGGTAGGTGTTACATAACTGCAATGTTTTAAACAGAGTGCCACGAACAAAGGGTGATTGCTATGTTACAACAGAACAAAGTCACACATTTCTTCCTCTAGGATCTTAAAATACAAGGTTTATAGGAAGTGTTTGTCACCACTGCTGTCTAGTGCATGTTAAGTGCTTAGAGATTAATTAAACATGTTTTTCTTTTTAAACATGTTTGTCTTAATTAATCTTCATTTCACTCCTACCAGAATAAAGAAAGAAGAAAAACACAAGAGTCAGGAAGGGCAGTAACTGCTGCCTTTTTCACATCACCTTTTTGTTCAACTCATACCTGGATTAGTATCAATCTATCCTAACCTTAACTCGCTCTGAGAAAGCAAGCTGTCATGGCACACAACACTGCAGGCAGCAGGTCCAATGTGTGGTCTGTGTTCCACGATGACTTAGTATGAATCAATGGCCCCACACCAGACGTGAGGAGACTCAACCTCAGCATTCTCACTGGACCAACCAGATCACGGCCAATCACAGACAAGGGCACAAACCTCTGTTCCTAGTACATCCCCTGCCACCTCCAATTCAATGACAGGAGGTCAGAAATGGCTCAGACCCAACGAAAGATTGCTCACCTATGAGGGTGGGTCTTGGGATCTTCTCGCTGACATGAAGGTGCAATCCTGCCAGTTCTTCCCCATACTCTGCGGAATTAGTCAGATCAGACTTGGAACTGGAAATGCCTAGCAGAGAGAGAGAATAGGAAGATGAATGGGGAGAACTGGGGACCAAGCTGTGTCTTTCAAAGGTGCAACTTGACTGTGACGGGGAAAGATGAAGGATCTGGAGATCCCTCAAAACACTTATGTTAAGAGGTGTCTGCCTTCCACACCACCTGGCAGGCTGGTGCAAGGCTCTTGAATGAGTCCCCCCAAAGGTTGGCTGAGACAGCGCAGGTTAGCGGCCCAGAGCATGGACTCAGTAGGACACACTGAGTTGTCGTAACTCAGCACTTACAAGCTACGTAACAGTGAGCACATGGTTTGACCTGACACTCACTTTGATCATCTCTAACACGGGAAAACCATCATATATCTTGTAGATTTAGGGAGTTACCACATGGAATGCACCCATAACAGTTCGAGGCACACGAAATCCTTCCAATACAAGGAAGCTCTCACTAAACATGCCCAATGCCCTCCCCTTCATCCAGGGAACTTCAAGTGGAGCAGCTACCTCTAGAGGGACACAGGAAATGTTTAATGTAAATTAAACAGACAGACATCAGACAAATGCACGCCCTCACCTCCTGAGACCATTTTCCCATAGGTCTCCAGCATGAGATCCCAGTACTGCTCCTTCTGAGTGGAATCCAGGTGCCTCCACTGTTCCTAGAAAGCACACAATACCATCACTCCACTGCAGGTTTGTGAGCCAGCCTTCCCCACCTAGAGGGAACTGGAGCAAAACAGTAATGTGCCCTAGAAGCCTGGTCATCAGAAGATCTAAGGAAGGGTGCCTGGGTGGCTCAGCCAGTTAAGCATCTGCATTCGGCTTGGATCATGATCTCAAGGTCCTGAGATTGAGTCCACATGCACTCCCTGCTCAGCAGGGCGTCTGCTTCTTCCTCTGTCCCTCCCTACTGGTTGTGCTCTCACTTGCTTGCTCTCAAATAAATAAAAATCTTTAAAAAAAAGACAACAATCTAAGGAATCTTGGGAGGTGGCTCACCAGAAGAGGCCAAGGGGAAAGCTATAGCCTCCTCGTCACTATTTCTTGCCCTCATTAGAAAACATTTAGGTTTAAGTTCTGGATTATTTTCATTTGCACATATTTAAGAGTGAAGGACACAGAGGCCTTTTCTACACTGTATTTTTTTTTTTAACTCAGTGCTTATAATAGAGATCTTTGAATGGTAGGAGCCTGATAGTCCCAATATCTCATTAAAATCTGGAAATTCAAGAGGGAAAAAAAATTAAAAGGGAATTTGTTGGAAATGCAAATGCAAATCAGCAAAAAGGTGGGAAGAACCCACAGGGAAGCTAGCTGCATTGTCTGACACAGATCAGTGGGCTCAGAGCAGATGCTGCCCCCCATGCACATTTGGAAATCCCCCAACAGTTCTGAGTTTAAGGTCTAACATTAGCCCACTTTTCCTCCCACTGAATAGAAAATCAATGGGTTCTCTGGAGCAAGGTATGCCTCAATGATCCCCAAAACATGCCCTTCTTTTCCTAGGAAACTAGGAACACTGCCTAACTGGAGTCTCCTCCAGTAAATTCAAATCCCGATCTTTCTACTGAGGTGCTGACTAGACTCAGTCTGTGCAGCAGTGTAATTAATAAATAGCCCAGTCCTTGGAGTCAGACACACAGGGTTTCAGGTCCCAGCCCTGCCACTGCTACCTGTGTGATCTTAAGCAAGTTATGTAACCTTTCTGAGTCTCCATCCTCACCTGATCATAGTACAAAACTCAAAACTGAACACATCATGCAAGCGTCACTTGTTTTCATAGCACGTACACATGCACAAGTATCTAAGAGCTGCCTCTACTAGCATGTGAGCTACATGAGAAAAGGACTCTCCACTGTACTTTCTCAGTCCCCAGGGCAATGCTCAAGACAGAGTAAGCACCAGATACGTTGTTTGGGGGAAACAAAGCCCTTGGCAAATAACTCCTCAGAAAGTGATATTTATTACTATTATTATCTTACAAGTGGTCTACAGGTCTCCTAGACTCCCCACTAAGGGGTTTGAGGAGGGAATTAAGGGGTTCTGTGCACTTTTAGGAACCTCAAAGTCAATAGCCATCCATTATTATCATGAATAGACAGCTATGAGGAGCAAAACTAAGACGAGAATGAGATCCTCTTCTGACACATGGTACACTGAGGGAAACCATTCTCCATCCTAAATCAAGCCTGCCCCACTGCACATCAAAGAGAAGCAGAAAGACCTGAGAAAGAATAAAGATACCAAAAAGTCTGCAATGAGCAAATACTAAGCAAAAATTTTTAAAAGCTAGATGGCTTGGATTTTTTTTTAGGATAAATATGTGAAAAGCAGGGATGCCTGGGTGTCTCAATCAGTTAAGCATCTAACTGTTGATTTCAGCTCAGGCCATGATCTCAAGGTGTGAGATCAGGTCCCACATAGGGTTCTGTGCTCTGCAGGAAGTCTGGTTGAGATTCTTTGTCCCTCTTCTCCCCACCCCGCTCATGCTCTAGCTCTTTCTCTCTCGCTGTAAAGTAAGTAAAATCTTTAAAAAAAAAAATGTGAAAAGTGACTTAAATAGATTTCACCATATACTTAAGTATTAACTATAACTACACTTTTAATTTGAATTTTAATTTAGAACTTTTGATTGTTAAAGAAATTCCTTGAGTTGTGAGCTTATTTTGTTAATCTGTGAGTGAAGTGATTTTAACAACCTTCTGAAAATAACCAGTTTGAGCAAACACTGCTGAATACGGGATCCCTCGGTCTTTTTGATCAGACAACATGGACCGCACCGCAGAGTAACAGGCATGCCCAGCACAGTGACTGCTCGGCTGCCTGGCCTGCTGGACACACGGCCAGTTCTGTAGGCACCAGAATAGGAGCTCCCAAGGACGGTACAAGTCAACCAAGAGTGCAGCTACCAAAATCCCCAAGCGCCACTATCAGCTCATTCAAAACTCTGAAAAGATGCTTCTGGAGGGCTCTCAACAGCATACCTCCACATGAAGCCACCTCACTCAAGGAACTGCCTGCCAAGAAGCTAGGGATTCATGAATAAACACCTACACAAGACACAACTGCATCCATCTTGCCTTTTTCTCATTTTTATATTAAGAAAGGGGGAAAAAAATCTCAGTTCCTATTCTGGAAGGACAGAAGCATAGAATTTAATGAAAAAGCAATCCAGATTTTGTGTGAAGACAGCACCACCTTGTGGGTCTGTGAAACACTGCACAACTGACTTGCCCAAGTTTGCACTATTCCTCTCCAGGTTGAAAACACAGGAATGTGAGTAAATATGTCCCCGAATCTTGGTGAGGCTCTAACTCAGTCATGGGTTCTAACAATGAAGAAGCACTGTGTAGGGATGCTACTTCATTATTCTGGCATTATTCACGAGGCTCCTAACTTATAAAAGAGATCAGAGGACATGATTACATCTATTTCAATATCACCTTCAATTAACAAAGCATCCATTAAATATCATGGTCCTTCTGATGCAAACTGCTTTTGTTACAGTTCAGAGCAGGGATACTGGGATTAGATAGGAATGACCTTTGTTTGGATTGAGTGGCTATCAGTTGTCTGTGCAATATAGGGAAACACACGCACAGTACCCAGAGCAAGTCATAGTAAATGTTTTGTACAGTCAATGCTTAATTCTCCTAGTTAAAACACAGTTCATAAATTGTATATGCCTTTCATATGGATACTCTGTTCATAAATTGTATATGCCTTTCATACGGATACTCTGTACTTTCTACAGAAGCAACAATAAGCCTCCATGTCTGCTTGAAATATTTCACAGAATACCCAAATCCTTTGACTACAAAACTCCCTACCTAACAGTTTGGTTGCCAGGTATCTGGAAAGTAGGAAGACAGGTACCCTTGAGTCATTAAAAAGATCTGTGCCTCTCCTGGACACGCCTGTCCCTCTCCTCAGGGCAAACTGTAAAGTCGGTATCCTGGTTCCTACCCTTCTCTGCCTGGGAAGCTGAGGCTCAGACCTGGCTTGAGCATCACATCAAACACCAACTACTTACTGGCTTCCCTCCCTTTACCTTCACTCTAAAGTACCTCAGGAGGCAAGTCCCAAGAAGGCTTCCCCAAAGGTTTGAAACATGCTGTGCTCAAGGTATACAGGTTCGTTCCAGAAAAACTTTATTTTTAATCAAACGCAACTTTTCAGAATTGTTAACTACATGTTCAAAATAAACCTGTTCCAAACTTGTTTACAGCAAAGATGGGAGTAACAGAGACCAGATTTACCTTCTCGTCTCAAGCAACTGAAAAATAGGACAAAATACATGACACAATGGTTTGCAGTCATCACCTAAGAGGCAGAACAAAGCAGAGATCCCTCAAAGTGAGGAAACAAATGAGGTGAGCCCTGCCACTGCCCACAAACCTGCTGCCTGGAGAGAGCACCCCAAGAAGCACAAGCAGGGGAGCCAGGTGGAGTCAGGCAGCCCCTTCCCCCTTAAGCTGGCAGAAGGAGCTCAGAGTTTGGGGAGGTGAAGGCAGTTATAGTTAACAGGGCAGAAGACCAGAGTCTTCTAAACAGAGAGAGAGCTCCAGAGATGTGCAGAGGGTCCCCCACAAGTCTGAGAAAGATCCCACAAAAGCAGCAGAGGAAATAGAGCTTGCATAGTGCTAAAAACAGTTATTTTCCACCAGCCAGAGTAGAAACTCTTGTACATCAAGCAGCAACAGGTAGAAGACACACAAGGGTATTGCCTCAGTAGTGGGAGAAATTCATCTAGACTAAAGGCTGCGCTGGTGCCATAACACAAACTATGTCCAAGTAACTCAACCATATGCCAGAGCGAAGCCCAACAACATTTATAGGAATGTCAAAATACCCAGCACCCAACAAGGTAAAATTCACAAAGTCCAAGATCCAATCAAAGGTTGCTGGGTATACATAAAAAGTAGCAGGAAAACATCTCAAAATGAGATCAAACCATCAAAACTGATTCAGAAATGATACAGGTGATAGATGAGTAGACAAGGACATTAATACAGATGGTACAGCCATACCCTACATGTTCAAGAAAGTGTAGGAAAGACTGAGACAACCTCAAGAGAGCTAACATATATCTGCACGTTATCATTATATACAGCCCGTGGAGATGTTATTCTCAAAGTCCACAAAGAAGAGGAGAAGGAAGGGAGACAGAAAACTGTCGGAGAAATACTGGCCAAAATTTCCCAAATCTGTTGGAAACCATGTACCCACAGATCCAAGAATCCCAAAGAATCCCAAGCAAGAAACATGAAGAAAATGACTCCAAGGTCCATCATAGTCCAACGGTTAAAAACCACTGAAAAAACGTGAAAAGCAAGAAAAATACAATACATGCAGAAGAACAAAGGTAAGAGCAGAGATGGCATGATTCTGTGTTACGTAAGATTCTGGAAAATGCAAACTAACAAATGTAAAAGAAAGCAACTTGTGGTGGCCTCAGGATCTCAAGATCGGGGAAGGAGTGAGGGACCACAAAAGGGCAAAAGAAAACCATTGGGCATAACAAGTATGTTTATCATCCTGACTGTGGCTGTGGTTTCACACGTGTGTGTCTGTGTCAGAGAATTACCAAATTGTACACTCGAAATACGTGTAGTTTACTGTTTGTCAATTAGGCTTCCATAATGGTGGAATTAGGTGGCTGGAGGAGGCCACCTGCCCCACATTAGACAGAACCATTCAAAAGCTCAGATGGACTCCTATGGGCGAGGCCTAGACCAGGAAATGAAACAGAGCCTTTTCTCAGCATAACCCGAAAAACAGGAAAAGGAGAAACAAGAGGGCACTTCTTCTAGGACCCAGATCCATCATTGAGATGATTACTCAACATTCTGCCCCAGGGGAAATTGCGAGACTCAGGGTTCATTCTGTGGGTACTGTTCTTGTCCCTGCAAGGCTGTCCTCTCTACTCTGCTTTTTTTTTTTTTTTAAAAAAGATTTTATTTATTTATTCATGAGAGACATACAGAGAGAGAGGCAGAGACACAGGCAGAGGGAGAAGCAGGCTCCCTGGAGGGAGCCTGACATGGGACTCAATCCCCAGTCTCCAGGATCAGGCCCTAGCTGAAGGCAGCTCTAAACCGCTGAGCCACCTGGGCTGCCCTCTACTCTGCTTCTAAGGACGCACCCCTTCCATCCTCCCAACTACCAACACCCTCCAGCCCAGGTCTGGGGTGAGAGAGGCAGGGTGGGAAATCAGCTCACCGGAGATGCTGCTTGGAGAAAGGAGGCTCCGAAGTCCTGGTCTCTGATGAGCCTTTCCTCGGGTGGGGCAGGAGGTGGGGCAGCAGCCATCACTGAAGTGAGGAACAGAGTTTGAAGACTCTAGAAGTCATTGCAAACCACCCCCAGAGGGTACAGATGAAAATCGTCACAAATGAGAACTGACCTGATGCCTGTCCCACCATCCATGATGTCAAGACTCGTATTTACCTACCTCTCTAACAAATTCCAACTCCCCCCAACCTTCCAAATAGTCTTGTCCGTATTTTCCTCCTCCCTTCTTTCCCCTGCCTCAGAACCAAAATTCAATTGGTCTGGCCCAGTCATAAAGGAGATTCACAGACTGAATCTCCACATCAGAGGGATTCAGTAGGTCCACCATGTTTCCAAACTTTCCAGAGATACTGTCATCTGAGCAGTGTGTCATTTTCAACTCACTCTTAGGCCTACAAACCATAGTCCCCAAAATTCCCCGAGAGAGTACGGCACATGACAAGTAACTGGCCCTCACCTAATTCTTGTTCCACGTCACACTCCTCTTTCACAGTATGGCCTGGTGGCTCCAGAGGCCTGCAGGTCGAGTCATGAAGTCCCAGCTCTGGAGGCATCACTTCAAGATGGCGCTCCATTCCCCCCACGTGGCAGCTTGCAGATTCCATCTTCTCTGATAAGATTTCCTGTCCTAGAACCTGGATGCTGATCTAGAGACCACATATGACGAATTACAGAAAGATTCAGACTGAGGAGCTCTAAAAGAAACAAAGCTAATGCTCCATAGCATATAAGAAGGCAGTCCTTAGGGACATGGAGCAGGGAAATAGAAAACCAGCAGGAACCTGTGAGGAAAACCTCCTAAGAGATGTAGAACGGCTGAGGCCTGAATCAGGCCTGGGAGGCCCTGAACATGCCATTAATCATGTGTTTCTACAGGATAATCTCCGTCAATTAAAATTCAAACTTCTTAAACATGTTAGTATAAAGATGGAATGGATAAGAGACTTTATCTTCTATCTGCAATGATGAGAAAGCATTAAGTCAGAGAGTCTTAGAACTCAGTGAGCTATGTGGATATACTGATGTGGTATAATAAGAAACAGGTATTTGGTCTTTGTCCCAGGTTCCTGGAATTGCCTCAGGGACAGGAGTGACAGGACAACTTCCATTATTCATAGTGAGCCCCCTTAGGGGCTCATTGAGTTTAGGCTAGGAGGGTGACACTCAGTGGGCCCCAGACAGTTCAGGAGAGAGGCTGGTCATCAGAGGAACCATTCAGGTCATCAGAGGACTGAACATGCAGCCCCAACCCTCAACCTCTGAGGAAGAGAGAAGAGCTGGAGATTTTCAATCACCGATGGCCAATGGTTGATCTAGCATGCCTAAGTAATGAAACCTCCATAAAATCCCTTCAAGTATGGGGTTCGGAGAGCTTCTGAGTAGGTGACCACACAGAAGTGCTGGGAGGATGGTGTGCCCCGACATGCCATGAAAGTCCTATGCCATCTCTATGTCCTCCTTTTGACTGTTCCTGAAACATGCCCTTCATCATAAACCAGTAAGTATAAGTGGTTTTTGCTTCAAGTTCTATGAGCCATTCTAGTAAATTAACAAACCTGAGGAGGGGGTGGTGGGAACCTCCAAATGTACAGCCAGTCAGTTTTAAGCACATCTGGCCTGTGTGACTGAAATGGGAGCAGTCTTGTGTGGCTGACCTTTATCCTACTGGGTCTGCCGACCCCAGAATATCAGTGTCAGATTTGAAATGAACTTTAAGACACCTAACTGGTATCGGTAAATTGGAGAATCGACTGTTAGTGTGGAAAATCACATGCACTGAGAAGTCAGAAAAAAGACAGCCCACCTGGTAAGACCCCAGAGGAGCCCTGCGCACCACTGGCAGTTATACCCTCCACTTACCCATTGCCACAGTCTCCGGGGGTCTCCCCTCAAGCTCTCCACAAGGGTCACTGCCTCCTCTCCGCTGCCTGGACACTGTTTCCGCACCCACATCTGGATCTCCCCGGGCAAGATGGTCAGGAACTGCTCCAACATGAGGATCTCTAGGATCTGCTCCTTTGTGTGAACCTCTGGCTGCAGCCACTGAAAACAGAGTTTCCGAAGTTGTCGCAGGGTCTCGTGGGGCCCAGACATCACCTGGTAACGAAACTGCCTGAAGAGCTGGCGTGCAGTCTCGGGGTTAGAGAGCTCCCCTCGAGGAGTGGCATCTGGTCCAGAGAATGGGGAGTCCTCGGCCTTTGCCAGTGGCGGCGGCAGCAGGAGCAAGGCCTGTCCCAGCTCGACAGGCATCATCCGGCTTGGCAAGTCCTTCTTGGTGAAGTGTTTCCGGGATGGAGCTGTCTCTGGGGAGGACCAAGTCTTCACTGAGGTTCTCACAGGTACATTAGAGAGGGAATGAAAGCCAGTACTGGAGAGAGGAGAGGGACACGTTATCAATAAGAACAAATGCACATGACCCACCTGAGAAAGATCATAAACTTGAAGCCACCATGCAAATAGCTCATACTGTATCTAAACCGGCATCCTCACGCTAACTGCTTTACAACACTCTCTCTCTCTCGTTCTTCAAACACGCAACCAAGTAGAAAAATAAAATGCATCAGTGGAAGCATTTTCACTAACTGGCTTACAAGCAAATGGCTCTTCTGCACAACACTTCCTTACCTGCATATGGAAGTCTATAGACTAGAAAGTAAAGCTGAACAAAGATATCATAGCCTAGAAATAAAAGCTAACGTTGAAATAATCTGATGCTTCCATAATAAATAGGAGGTTAAAGAGAACAAATTAATTTTTCCCCAAAAGGTGCAATGAAATTTCTAGGTAACCTCTTTTGAGTGCCACATGGAAAACTGGACTATTTGGAGAGCACCTGGGTGGCTCAGTTGGTTAAGCGTCTGCCTTCAGCTCAGGTCATGATCTCAGGGTCCTGGGATTGAGTCCCGTATCTGGCTCCCTGCTCAGTGGCGAGCCTGCTTCTCCCTCTCTCTCTGTTGCTCCCCCTGCTTGTGCACTCTCCCTGTTTCAAATAAATAAAATCTTTTTTAAAAAATTATACATAAAAAAGAAAACTGGACTATTTGGGAATTTAGGAAAAACTTGTCACAACTGAAAGTTTCAACCCTCGGCTTACAGAAGACTTAGAACAAAGAGTGACTACCTCAGAAACATTCCTATGGCCTTGAACTAAGTGAGCACTATTTTACAGTGACTGGTATAAAAATTTAGAAGACAGGGATCCCTGGGTGGCGCAGCGGTTTGGCGCCTGCCTTTGGCCCAGGGCGCGATCCTGGAGACCCGGGATCGAATCCCACATCGGGCTCCCGGTGCATGGAGCCTGCTTCTCCCTCTGCCTCTCTCTCTCTCTCTCTGTGACTATCATAAATAAATAAAAATTAAAAAAAAATTTAGAAGACAGTAACTAAGTGAAAAGAAATATTAAATGACAGTTAGTATTTAGAAATGTTTATTGTACTATCATACATGTACTATTTATAATTAACTTTTTTTTAAGATTTTATTTATTCATGAGAGACACAGAGAGAGAGAGAGAAGCAAAGACACAGGCAGAGGGAGAAGCAGGCTCCAGGCAGGGAACCTGATGTGGGACTCCATCCCAGGACTCCAGGATCACGCCCTGAGCCGAAGGCAGGCACTAAACCTCTGAGCCACCCAGGGATCCCCTAATTAACTTTCTTGAATATGATCCTAATAGTGGATCACTGGGTCCATCCTTGAATGTTATTAAAGAGCTACAAACAGATCATCATTTCTCCAGGACACTAACTGTAACAATAAAAACAAAATGAGGAAGCAAACAAACCCGATCACTTAATCTGTCTGGCTTAATCAGAGATGGTATAACACTCCAGCTTTTAAAAGTTGCTTTTCTGAGGGCAGGGGGGAATAGGGTCACTGGGTGACAGGCATTAAGGAGGGCATGTGACATAATGAGCACTGAGTGTTATATGCAACTGATGGATCACTGACCTCTATCTCTGAAACTAGTAATATAGTATATGTTAATTAATTGAATTTAAATTTAAAAAATGAAAAAGAAAAAGAAAAAGAAGTTACTTTTTCCGGGCACCTAGGTGGCTCAGTAGTTAAGCATCCAACTCTTGGTTTTGCCTCAGGTCACGATCTCAGGGTCATAAGATGGAGCCCTGCATTGGCCTCTGTGCTCAGTATGGAGTCAACTTGGGATTCTCTCTCCTTCTTCCTCTGCTCCTCCCCCCACTTGCTCACACATGCTCCCTCTCTCTAATAAATACATGATTAATAAACAAAAGCTGATTTTTCCCTAAGGTATAATAAGGAATGTCTTCATCCTTAGCACTTCAAACAATTTATCCTGTATCAGAAAATCATTTAAAATTTTAAAAAGGACACCTGGGTGACTCACTTGGTTAAGCATCTGCCTTCAGCTCAGGTCATGACCCTAGGGTCCTGGGATTGAGTCCCTCTTCAGGCTCCCTACTCAGCCTACTCCTCCCTGTGCCCTTCCCCCACTGCTTGTGCTCTGTCTATATATATATAATAAATAAATAAACAAAAAAATTTTTTTTTAAAGAAGAAGAAAACATGGGATGCCTCGGTAGCTCAGTGGTTGAGCATCTGCCTTTGGCTCAGGGCGTGACCTTGGGGTCCTGGGATCAAGTCCCATATCAGGCTCTCCACAGGGAGCCTGCTTCTCCCTCTGCCTGTGTCTCTGCCTCTATCTCTCATTAAAAAAAAAAAAAAAAAAAAAAGAAAGAAAGAAAGAAAGAAAGAGAAAGAAAGAAAGAAAGAAAGAAAGAAAGAAAGAAAGAAAGAAAGAAAGAAAAAAATCTTAAAAAAAAAAAAAAAAGGTTTCAAGCAAAATGGAAAGTCTGTGTGGGGTTTCCCTGTAAGCCCAGGGCTGGACTGCACATGGGCATGGTGAAACTATGCAAAAACACACTTGCTACAGGGTTAAGAGCAAAAGAAATATAAAATGCTAATCAGTGATGAGAAATATTGGATTTTTTGACCATTGAGAAAGGAGACCTCACTAATACACAAAGCATCCTGAGATACCAGAAAGGCCACATGTCAGGAGTAAAGACCACACCCTAGAGTAAGACCTACTCTAAACCTGCCCTAAGAGAGCCTAAAGCCAAGCCTCAACAAGATCGACAGAGGAAACCCAGCCTATTGGTCTAGTGTGATCAAGTTAGAAGGCCTCAGGATACACTTCGGGCTTTCTAGAGATCTGTCCTAACAAGGTATAAAACCAAGCTAATTCCAGTCAAAGATGATGTGTCAGTAACTCAATTACCTGCTAGAACAAAACTCAATACTCTTCAGAGAGAGATAACAGAATCCTTAGCATCTACGATGTGCCATCCACAATGTCCTATTGGACATTGAAAGATGTTTTTACTGGATGTGGAAATCTGGATTAATGATTCCACAACATGATATTAAACAACGAATAGGTCAATCAAGAAATCAAAGAGGAGGGACGCTTGGGTGGCTCAGCGGTTAAGCATCTGCCTTCAGCTCAGGGCATGATCCCTGTCCCAGGATCGAGTCCCACATCAGGCTCCCTGCATATGAAACCTGCTTTTCCCTCTGCCTGTGTCTCTGCCTCTCTCTGTGTGTCTCTCATAAATAAATAAATTAATAAATTAATTAATTAATTAAAAAAATAGAAATCTGAGAGGAAATAAATACATGGAGATAAATGAAAATAATACAATGGATCCAAATCTTTGGGATGTAGAAAAGCAGTTCTTAAGAAGGAAGTTAGAGCAATACAGTCCTACTTAAAAAACAAAAATCTCAACTAAACAACCTAACCTTACCTAAAGGAGCTAGAAAAAGAACAAAACCCAAAACCAGTAGAAGAAAGGAAATAGTAAAGATTAGAGCAGAAATAAATGAAATGGAGGGACACCTGGGTGGTTCAGCAGTTGAGCATCTGCCTTCCGCTCAGGGCATGACCCAGGGGTCCTGAATCAAGTCCCACATCAGGCTCTCTTCAGGGAGCCCGCTTCTCCCTCTGCCCGTGTCTCTGCCTCTCTGTCTCTCTCATGAATAAATAAATAAACGAAATCTTAAAAAAAAAAAAAAAGGAAAGAAATAAAATGGAAACTAAAAAAAACCAATAATATAGATCAATGAAACCGGGAGTTGGTCCTTTGAAAAAAAATCAACAAAATTGATACACCTTAGGGTGCCTGGGTGGCTCAATCAGCTATACACCCAACTCTTGGTTTCAACTCAGGTCAAGGTCTAAAGGGCCCTGAGCTCCAGCCCTGCATTGGGCTCCATACTCAGGGGGGAGTCTGCTGGAGATTCTCTCCCTCTATCCTTCCCCCACTTATACCCATGTGCTCTCTAAAATAAATAAATCTTTTTTAAAAATTGATAAACCTTTAACCAGATTCATTAAAAAGAGACAGAGAGGCAACCCAAACAAAATCAGAAATGAAAGAAGAAAAGTAACAACTCAAATCACAGAAACACAAAAGATTACAAAAGAATATTATGAACAATTATATACCAACAAACTAGACAACCTAGGGGGGAAAATGGATAAATTCCTAGAAACATACAACCTTTTAAAGCTGATTCAAAAATAGAAAATTTGAATGAACCAATTACTAGTAATGAAATTAGTAATCAAAACACTCCCAACAAACAAAAGTCCAGTTATCAAATGGCTTCACAGGCAAATTTTAGCAAACATTTAAAAAAGAGTTGATAACTATTCTTTTCAAACTATTCCAAAACATGGAAGAGGAAAACTTTCAAGATTCTACAATACCAGCACTATCCTAATACTAAAATCACAGAGACACAAAAAAAGAAAACTACAGGCCATTATCTCTGATAAACATTGATGCAAAAACCCTCAACAAGGTATTTGCAAACCAAATTCAACAATATATTAAAAAAATCATTCACCTCAATTCATAAAACAATGTAACACATCACATTTAGCAAGGAAAAAACCCCATATGATCATCACAATAGATGCAGAAAAAGCATCCAACAGAATGCATCCATTCATGATAAAAATTCTCAACAAAGCAGACTTAGAGAGAACACACATTTTTTTTTTTTTAAAAAAGCCATATATGAAAACCCTGAATCTAACATCATACTCAGTGGAAAAAAACTAAAAGCTTTTCCTTTAAGATCAGGAATAAGACGAGGATGTCCATTCACCACTTTTATTCAACATAGTACTAGAAGTCTTAGCTGTACTCACCAGACAAGAAAAAGAAACAAACAGCATTCAGACTGGTAAGGAAGAAGTAAAACTGTCACTATTCGTAGATGACATAACAGTATACACAGAAAACCCTAAGTCTCCATCAAAAAAATGATTAGAACTGTTAAATGAGTTCAATAAGATTGCAGGATACAAAATTAACATATAGAAAACTGTTATGTTTCTATACACTAATAATGAAATAGCAGAAAGACAAATTAAGAAAATAATCCCATTTACAATTGCGTGTAAAAGAATAAAATACCTAGGAATAAATTTAACCAAGGGGGTGAAAGACCTATACTCTGAAAACTAGAAGACATTTTTGAAAGAAACTGAAGACAACACAAATGGAAAGCCATATCATGCTCATGGACTGAAAGAATATGTTTGAAAAGCCCATACTACCCAAAGCAAACTACAGATTCAACATAATCCCTATGGAAATAATAATAGTAACTTCCACCCAACTAAAATAATTATTTTTTTATTTTTTAAAAATTTTTTTTCAACTAAAATAATTCTAAAATGTGCATGGACCCACAAAAGACAACAAATGACCAAAGCCAATCTTTGAGAAAGAACACAACTAGAGGTATCTCTGTCCCAGGATTTTAAGATCTACTACAAAGTTATAGCAATTAAAACAGTATGGTACTAGGATGCCTGGTGGCTCAGCGATTTAGCATCTGCCTTCAGCTCAGGTGTGATCTCAGGGCCCGGGATCAAGTCCCACATCTGGACTTGCAGGGAGCCTGCTTCTCTCTCTGCCTGTGTCTCTGCCTCTTTCTCTGTGTCTCTCATGAACGAATAAATAAAATCTTAAAAAAAAAAAACAAAAAACACCTGTATGGTACTGACATGAAAATAGACATACAGATCAATGGAACACAACAGAGAGCCTAAAAATAAACCCACATCTATGTGGTTAATTCATCTACAACAAAAGAGGCAAGAATATACCATGGGGAAAAGACGGTCTTTTCAGTAAATGGTGCTAAGAAAACTGGACAGCTACATACAAAAGAATGAAACTGGACCACTTTCTCATACCATGCTCAACATTTAGCTGAAAATAGATTAAAGACCTAAATGTGAGACCCAAAACCATAAAACTCCTAAAGGAAAACACAGACAGCAATCTCTTGGACACCCTTAGCAACATATTTATAGATATATCTTCTCAGGCAAAGGAAATAAAAGCAAAAATAAGCCACTGGGACTACACCAAAAAAGACAATGTGATAGACTAATAATCATATCAGTAATCACATTAAATGTAAATGGATTAAACACTGAATTATAAAATAAAGATTGCCAGATTTAGAAATGGCCCAACCATACGGTGTCTACAAGAGATATTTAATACATAAAGATGCAGATAGTTTAGAAACAAAACAATGGGGAAAAGATACCCTATGCAAACAGCAAGCATACAAAACCTGGTATGGTTTTATTAGTATCTAGGCAAGAGACTTCAAGAAAAAAAGAAAAAGGAACATTTCATTATGATAAATGGGTCCAATCATTTAGAACACAAAACCCTAAAAGTATATACACCTAGTATCAGGTCTAAAGGGACAAATCCTCATAGTTGATACAATGAGAAGACCAAAACAAACAAACAAACAAACAAAATCAGTAAGGCTACAGAAAATCTGAACACTATAAACCAACTCAATCTAACAGACATTCAGACAACAACCACAGAATACACATTCATTTCAAGGTCATATGAAACATTCACCAGAGCAGATCATATGCATAAATAAATTTCAAAAGACTAGAATCCCAAAGAATGTATGCTCTGACCACAGTGCAATGAAATTAGAAACCAGTAAGACATCTAGATGCCAATATATGTATTAAATAACTAATACAACGTACGGCCAAAGAAAAAAATCATAGTGGACACTAAAATGTTTTGCCTTTTTTTAAAAGATTTTATTTATTTATTTGAGAGAGCACAAGCAGAGAGTGGCAGGGGGAGACGGAGGAGTAGAGGGAGAAGCAGACTCCCCACTGAGCAGGGAGCCAGATGTGGGGCTAGATCCCAGAATCCTGGGATCCCGATCTGAGCAGAAGGCAGACACTTAACCAACTGAGCCACCCAGGCACCACAAAATTAAAATGTTTTCATATTCATAGTGAAAACACATTATCAAAATGTATAGGTGATCACTAAAGCTCTAGAGAAAAAAATGTAGTTTTGAATAAATATGTTAAAAAATTGAACAAGGGGCACCTGGGGGACTCAGTCAAGTGTCCTACTCTTTTTTTTTTAAGATTTTTATTTATTAAAAAAATAATTTTTATGTATTTATTTGAGAGAGAGGGAGAGAAAATGAACGGGAGGAGGGATAGAGGGAGAGGGAGAAGCAGACTCCCCACTAGCAGGGAGCCCCACGTGGGGCTCAATCCCAGGACCCTGAGATCATGACCTGAGCCCAAGGTACACATTTAACTGACTGAACTACTGGGTGCCCCAAGTGTCCTACTCTTGATCTCAGGATTGTGAGTTCAAACCCCGAGTTGCTGGGCACAGAGTCTACTTTAAAAATTTTTTTAAATAAGGTGCGTGGGTGGTGAAGTCGGTTAGGCAGCCAACTCTTGGTTTCAGCTTAGGTGGTGATTTCGGAGTCCTAGGACCAGGTCCTGCTTTTGGCTTTATGCGCTTAGCACAAGGTCTGCCTGGGGTTCTCTCCCCCTCTCCCTCTCTCCCTCATGCTCTAAGATAAATAAATAAAACTTTAATAAATTTAAAATAAATAAAAATCTTTCATTATCTAAATCAATTTTCCTGAGTTTCAAATAACAAGTAGAAAGATTTCAGATAGCAGGAGACAGATGGGTAGACTTACTCAAATGTTTTTGCTTCCTGAACTAAGAGAGCAGTTCAGGTAACATTTAGGGAAAATTATAAATCATATAAAATACTTAAATCTGCTTTCAGTAATTCCACCCAAACAAAATGCTAAGAAAAACGTCTCAAGGGGATCCCTGGGTGGCTCAGCAGTTTGGCGCCTGCCTTTGGCCCAGGGCATGATCCTGGAGTCCCAGGATCGAGTCCCATGTCAGGCTCTTTGCATGGAGCCTGCTTCTCCCTCTGCCTATGTCTCTGCGTGTGTGTGCCTCTCATGAATAAATAAAATCTTTTTAAAATAATAAATAAATAAATAAATAAATAAATAAATAAATAAATAAATAAAGCAAGACCCAATGTATTAACCAGAGTTCTTCAGAAAAACAGAACAAAATATATGAATATTC
The DNA here is from genome assembly GCF_011100685.1 of Canis lupus familiaris. NCBI lineage: Eukaryota > Metazoa > Chordata > Mammalia > Carnivora > Canidae > Canis > Canis lupus. The sequence goes on from NC_049226.1 coordinate 36,296,756, forward strand.
TGAATATTCTCATGAATTAATGAATAAAATCTTTTTAAAAAAAGTCTCAATTATTCCCCAATTACTTTACAGAGGGTATAGTTTAGAGTCCATGATTTCATGAGTATCTGCTCCTACTATGAAAAAAACATTTCAAGTGATCCCCAATGTGTAGTTGTGATTAAAACTGTGACAGGGACACCCGGGTGGCTCAGTGGTTGAGCGTATGCCTTTGGCTCAGGGCATGATCGCGGGGTCCCAGGATCGAGTCCCACATCGGGCTCCCCGCAGGGAGTCTGCTTCGCCCTCTGCCTCTCTCTGTGTGTCTCTCATGCATAAATAAAATCTTTTTTTTTATTTTTATTTATTATTTATGATAGTCACACAGAGAGAGAGAGAGAGGCAGAGACACAGGCAGAGGGAGAAGCAGGCTCCATGCACCGGGAGCCCGACGTGGGATTCGATCCCTGGTCTCCGGGATTGCGCCCTGGGCCAAAGGCAGGCGCCAAACCGCTGCGCCACCCTGGGATCTCAGATAAATAAAATCTTAAAAAAAAAAAAAAATTAAAAAAAATAAAACTATAACAAATAGGGGCTCCTGGGTGACTTAGTCGGTGAGGCATCTGCCTTTGGCCCACGTTGTGATCCCAGGGTCGTGGGATGGAGCCCTGAGTTGGGCTCCCTAGGCAGGATCCCTGCTCAGCGGGGATCCTGCTTCTCCCTCTTACCCCTGCTCATGCTTTCTCCCTCTCGCTATCTTTCTCTCTCTCAAATGAATAAATAAAATCTTTAATTAAAAATCTTAAAAGAATAAAACTATAACAAACGAGAGTGAACTCAACATGCACCCTCAGGTAAGCATACTTACTATACATATGCATACGAGTAGCTCTTTGTTGTGTACATACTACTGACAAACACTCTTTCCTTAAGCAAACTTTCGCCAGGCTCCCACAGAGGCCTGGCCTTTTGGCCCTTCTAGTCCCGTTTTAGCAAGAATCCTGGCTGACTGAGTCCAGTTTAGGGAAAGTCCGTCACCTCTGATTAGCTGGCCAAATGCTACAGCAACCATGGTATCTGACCAGCCCGGATATCTGATCAAATGCTTTCTCACCCAGGCCTGCCTTCAGAGGGGAAAAAAAAAACAAAAAAAAACAAAAAAAACCCAGTCCAGTGGGTTCAGGGTTCTTCCCTCTACCCGTGATGTCAATTTCCATCCACGGCCCCTCCCGCCCGGCCCGGCCCCCGGGCTCCCCCGCTAGCATTCTCCACTCCTTGTTGCAGACCGCAGCCCCCAAACCGCTCCCTGCCCCTGCAAAACCGCGTCGCAGCAGCCCCGCCCCCGAAGACACTCCTGCCTTACCGTCTCCAAGGAGCGTCTGAGTAGTTATTGCTCCAGCACTACGTGTCAGCTCCATATTAGGCCCTGCTCATGCCATTTCTAGTCCTCACGATGCCCCTGCAAGGCAAGCATCATCGTGGACCCATTAGGAGGCCCCCTGGCTCACAAGGGGCGGCCGCGCGAGAACCCAGGTTGCTCCAAGCGAGGCCTGCGCTCCGGGAAGGCGAGCTGCCAACTTTGGGGGGCTTGGGGGAGCGGGCCCGTGGGGCTGTCGCACTCGCCGAGGTGGGGCGCTCCCGGCACTGTGCGCCCCGGAGGCCGGGGCAGCGCTCCCCACCCGGGCATCCTCCACCCGCGCACCCCGGGGAGAGACGCTCCGCGCATCGGCCCACGGAGGGCCTTCTCCGTCCCAGCGTTTCGCGGAAGGCGGAGGACGCGGCCGGCCTCGGGGCGGGTCCAGGGGCGTGCGTGCCCGGGGAGTCCGGCGGGGTCCTCAGGCTCCGGGCCGCGGAGCCGGGTCGAGGGGCTGGAGGGGCCCCGCTGCCCCTCCTCCGCACCCGCCGCGTCCCCGCGCCCCCGGAGACCGTGGGTGGCGCGTCCTCCAGCCCCGCCGCCGCTCCCCGGGGGCCGGCCGAGCCCCGAGCAAACGCGGGCCCCGCCAAGCTCGACCCCGGGCGGCCGCAGCCAGACCCGCCCAGCCCGGGCGCGCTCACCTCGGCCCGCGGCGCCGGCTCCGGAGGCACTTCCGGGAGGGGGGGAGCTGCGCGCGCCGGCGGCGTCGGCGGCGGGCGGCGGGGCGGGGCCGGCGCTGGGGCGCGGGCTCCGATTGGCCGCCCGCGTCGCCCCGCCCCTCTCGCGTCGCCCCGCCCCTCTCGCGGGCTCCTGGTCCCCGCAGCCGGCCCTCGGCTCCTCGGTTGCAGCCTGGTGCGCTGGCTCCTCCGCCTGCCCGCGAGCGGTGGGCTAGCGAGGCCCTCCTCTGGGCCAGGCGCTGCGACGATCCACCGGGGTAATTCCCTGGTCCGTAGCAGACGCTGTGCCGGCCCCACGCCTTTGCGACCCTGCAGGTACGGCAGGTGCTTAGGCAGGGGCCTCGCTGGCTGCCCTTCCCATCCCCTTCCGTCCCCTCCCCTACCTTTGGGCTTTGCGGCATTTCATTTCCTCCATCTCTCTCTCTCTCTCTCTCTTTTTTTTTAGGATTTTTTTTATTTATTCGTGAGAAACACAGGCAGAGGGAGAAGCAGGCTCCCTGCGAGACTGATCCCAGGACCCCGGGGTCACGACCTGAGCCACCCAGGCTTCCCCAGTCTCCCTCTGTCCTGCAGCTCTAACTCACACCAACTCTGCGTTTCCTGGGCGCTTTCTTCCCACTTCCCTATGTTGGAATTCAGCGAGGTACTAGCTAACCTGTCTTCCCAACTTTGCCTTCGTCTGTCTCCCTCCTCACCAGGCTCTACTTGGACAAGAATGTCATCATCCTCCCTCCCCTCCTGTCATCAGAAGTCTGGAAGTGCTATGATTTTGCCTCATTTCTCAGACACCACCCCCATTCTCCACCTCTGTCTCTTTTTCACATCCATCCTGCACGTGGACACAGCTGTCATTTTGAAACTCAGCAGCACTGATACAAGTATCAAATCCAAATCTGGGAGATGGGACTCCTACTGTGTATCATATGTGTGCTCAATCTTGGGTGATTGGCAAACTGGGGAAGCGCTCAGAAACAAGAGCTGCCCTGGCTCACATCATGTAGAGGAAGTGGAGACACCTCCTCTGAAGAAATAAGGCTTTGGAAGAAGGAGGATCTGAAATACTAACCAGTGGAAAAGGGATTTAACGTGTTCTTCTAGGTCCCAGGGCCTGAACAAGACCCAGCATGTGAAAACTATTTCAGCTTAACCCAAGTGGAAATTTATCTAAAGTTGACTTGTCAACAATGCTACTTTATGAGTCCCTGAACAGCAGGGTGGCGATTTATCAGGAATATTTTATTTTTTATTTATTTTTTTATGTATTCATGAAAGACACAGAGAGGCAGAGACATAGGCAGAGGGAGAAGCAGGCTCCCTGCAGGGAGCCCAATGTAGGACTTGATCTCAGAATCCCAGGATCACACCCTGAGCCAAAGGCAGATGCTCAACCACAGAGCCACCAGGTGCCCCTATCAGGAATAATTTAAAGAGATACCTCAGTGGCTCTTTCTTCTGACACAAAGGGCATTACTTTTAGGAAAGTCAAGAGATAAGCTGATTTGGAAAGAGATGATGTGCTCTCATCTTCAACATTGAAGCTTTTAGCTGTTCAGTACTCAAGGAAGATAACAGTAATTCAAATTCAAAACCTTTCCTTGGGCCACAGATAGTTTGTGAATCTGGTGGAAGCTATAAATCCTTGCCCAAGGAAATGCCCATACACATATATGACATTTTCCACACCAATTCAGGAAGTTCCCAGAGCTCTGAAGCCCACCCTCAGAACCCATGAAACTCAGAGTAAAAACTCTAATGCTGATAGATGGCTCCTTGACATTGAAGTGACACTCAGTACTTTAACAATTTCTTTATAAACTGGCAACCTAAGGGGCACCTGGGTGACTTAGTCCATTCAGCGTCTGACTTCAAATCAGGGAATGATCCCAGAATCCTGAGATCAAGTGCAGAATCAGGCTCCTTGCTCTGTGGGGAGTCTGCTTCTCCCTCTCTCTCTGACCCTCCCCCCTACTCATATTCTCTCTCTCTCTCTCTCTCTAATGAATAAATTTTAAAAATCTTTTAAAAAATAAAAATAAACTGACAACTTGAGGTGAAGCATGAAATTTCCCTTCTTTCTGAACAGACCGAACAACGAAATATATTAAAAGTTGGGAGATATCTACCTCAGTTTAGGAAATTATGGAAAAATATAATCTATTTCCATTAATTTATTCACTCGCTCCTTCAGCAAATATTTTTCAGATGCCTCCTGTGCCCAGCACTATTCCAACACCTGGCTATCCAACAGTGAACTAAACAAATAACGTTCCTGCCCTCAGAAGACTTCTGTTTTGCGAAAGAGTTGGACAATTAGATACACAAGTAATAATAAACATGTTGGATAATGGCAAGTGTTGTGGAGAAAATTAAATCAATGTGAGAGGGCATGTACAATGTTAGGAATGGAATATAATTTAATAGAACAATCAGGGAAGAGTTACCTGATAAGACAACTGATAAAACAACACAGAACCCAGAGCTGAACTGAAGGAGCAAAGCTTGAGGATATCTGGAGGAGCTTTCCAGTCACAGGAAATAGCAAATGCCCAAGCCCTGAGACAATGAGTGAAAATAAGAGAAGAGGTATGAGGAATTCTGGGACACATTAACATGTTGGGTCAAGAAGATAAGGAGGACCCATCAAAGAGAGAGAGAGAGAGATCAAGGAGCACTGAGGAGAAAAACAAAGAGTGATGTCCTGGAGCCCAAGTGTACAAAATGTTCAAAAAAAGAGAAAGAGTCAGTAAATTAACTGAATCAAAAGCTAGTGATAGAAGGTACAATGAAGATTGATAATTGACCCTTGGTTTCAGCAACAAGGGAATCACTGGTGACCTTAACAAGAGTAGCTGAGGGTGGAGAAAGCCCGAATGGAGCGCTTCAATAGAGAAAAACTGGAGCAACAAATAGAGACAAGTCATTCAAAAAGTTTTGCTATAAAGGGAAATATAAAAATGAGACAAATTAGGAGGTATTTACAGCATGTTTATATGCTGAGCGGAATGATTCAGCAGGGAGGACAAACTTGCAGTGCATGGGAGAGAAGAGACAGCTACTGAACAAGTATCCTTGAGCAGAGGAAAGGTTGATCTTTGAATGATAAAACCCCAGGGTACTCCAATTTAGGCCACATGAAGCACCCACAGAAAACATTCTTCACTGAAGAGAAGCTTAAAGTCATAAATTATAAGCTTCACCAAAAGCAATCCATCAAAAAGGACTGTCACCAGTTTTTTTTTTAAATGAGAGAAACTGCACCCCAAAAATTAGAAATCATAGACCAATCTGAGATTTTTTTTAAAAAGATTGTATGTATGTATGTATGTATTTAGGAGAGAGACTACAAGCAGAGGCAGGAGGAGAGAGAGAGAGAGAGAGAGAGAGAGAGAGAGAGGCAGGCTGACTCTCTGGCAAGCAGGGAGCCAGATGCGGGGCTCAATCTTGGGACTCCAACATCATAACCTAAGCTGAAGGCAGACGTTTAACTGACTGAGTCACCCAAGCAGCCAATGATTTTTAAATTATTTTTAAGTAATCTCTACACCCAACGTGGGGCTCGAACTTACAAGAGTCGCACGCTCCACTGACTGAGCAGGCCAAGCACCTCAATTTGAAAGAAATTTTTATTATTTATTTATTTATTTATTTATTTATTTTTATTTATTTTTATTTTTTTTATTTATTTATTTTTATTTATTTATTTATTTTAAAGAGGGTTTTCTTTTTTTTTAAGATTTTATTTATTTATTCATAGAGACAGAGAGAGAGAGAGAGAGGCAGAGACACAGGCAGAGGGAGAAGCAGGCATCATACAGAGAGCCTGACGAGGGACTCGATCCGGGGTCTCCAGGATCATGCCCTGGGCTGTAGGCGGTGCTAAACCGCTGCGCCACCCGGGCTGCCCTGAAAGAAATTTCTAAATAAGAATTCTGGACTGTGGGATCCCTGGGTGGCGCAGCAGTTTGGCGCCTGCCTTTGGCCCAGGGCGCGATCCTGGAGACCCGGGATCGAATCCCACGTTTGGGCTCCCGGTGCATGGAGCCTGCTTCTCCCTCTGCCTGTGTCTCTGCCTCTCTCTCTCTCTCTGTGACTATCATAAATAAATAAAAATTAAAAAAGAAAAAAGAATTCTGGATTGTTCAAAGAGTAAAAGAAGTAGAAACTATTTAAAAAATGAAAAGCATTATGGGCAGAAAAGGAAGGAAGGATACAACAAAATTGCAGAGCCAATTAGGATTTTTACAAACTAAAAAATGTTCACTTTGAAAGGAAAAGCCCAGTCCTCATGACAAGCAGACACAGCAAATATTCTTGCTCCTGAAACCAGTATAGAAATGTAAAGATGGATGGAAATAAAGATGGAAAAAAACTGGAGCAACTGGTGCTTCATCAAGGCTTGACTTTAAACTGAACACGTTTGTGTCTTCCCTACTCTTGAAGCCTCCCTCACATCCCCTTCACTCATTTTTCTGTAGAATCCTTTGTTCTAGGAACTCGGTATTGTTATTGACACCTCGCTGACCTCAGTGTATACTCAGTAAAGAGATTCTGATGGCAGGTGGCAGTGTTAGTCATGAGATCCCCTGGAAGACGTGACACACGGCTGGCAGCATGTTCCAGATTCCTGTGGTACTGCCCAGATCCTGTACTTTCCTATAAAACCTCTCAGCCTTTTGCCCTGGGCAGGTTTGTCGTCGTGGAGGTGTTATTTAGCTGCAGCTTCCTGTGCCTGGCAAAGTAATAAATTATCTTCCTTCTTTACACCCAAACTCTGTCTTCACTTTACATATTTTGGCTCCAGAGCACAGAGGTTGGTTTTCAACAACACTCCCACTGTAGAAATAAGAAAACTGTGATCTGGAGGGGCCCGTGCCTAACTCAAAGCCACAAAGTCATTTAGTTGCTGATCTTACGTTTAAACATTTTTCTGACTCAAAATTTCACCCCCTTGCCTCTCTCTGCTGCACGATGCCCCAGGTTAGAGCCTGGCAACCAGGACACACTGCTCAAAGAGATCGTGTAAGGTTTGGGAGTCTTATGGGAGATCACTTATGAGAAAAATTTGCGATTAATGTAATGGTGAAGTTAAATGGCATGAGATTGTAGTGAGTCAGATCAGTTGTTATCTCATTAACAATTCACTGAAACCTAGAAACAGGGATTTGAAAAGGGATGTTGACTTCAACAACAGAAGATTCATTGACTTGAGTTTAAGGAAGTAGAGGGCACCAGTGGAGGCTTCATGGAAATGCTGACCATTTGCACTGAGCAAGGAAGGGAGGCTGGAACGGAAACCAGTCTTAGTGCTTTCCCTGTGACATCAAGATGTGGTCTGTAACCTACTGACTTCATTGGAGCAAACAGTGATTTAACTCATGGCAAACGGAAGCCACATTGTCTTCTAGGGGCTATTTAGAGAGTATTTAAGAAAATGCTAACTGCTTTTTTTTTTTTTCCTGGTGAGAAATCCTAACATATCACTTTTGTTATAGGGGGTGTCCTGAAAGAGGTCTTTAAGATGTTCAGAAAGCTTCAGGTGGGGCTAAAGAGGACTTCCTGTGTGCTTACAGGTGACACGAGGGACCACAGACCTGATTGGAGAAATTTGAGTCCTTCTAAAAAAAAAATCTGCGGATGAATCCTAATGCTTCTCTAACCAAACCACATTCCTGAGGACATAAGATGTCTTTAAACAAGGGGTTCTCATTCTGCAGCTTCAGGATTTCAAAGACCAATGCTTAGCACAGATATTTGTAGGTATGGGAATTTTTCTGGAGACTTCTTTCACTTATGAGAAAAATTTGCAATTAATGTAATGGTGAAGTTAAATGGCATGAGATTGTAGTGGGTCAGATCAGTTGTTATCTCATTAACAATTTACCAAAACCTAGAAACAGGGATTTGAAAAGGGATGTTGACTTCAACAACAGAAGATTCATTGACTTGAGTTTAAGGAAGTAGAGGGCACCAGTGGAGGCTTCATGGAAATGCTGACCATTTGCGCTGAGCAAATGGAATTGGTCAAGGTCAACAGATCAAATAGATCTATGATTTTTTTTTTTTAAGTATAAAAAGTCATTGCAGGGACGCCTGGGTGGCTCAGCGGTTGAGCGTCTGCCTTCAGCTCAGGTCACCATCCTGGGGTCCTGGGATTGAGTCCCCCATCAGGCTCCCCGCAGGGAGCCTGCTTCTCCCTCTGCCTGTGTCTCTGCCTCTCTCTGTCTCTCGTGAATAAATAAAATCTTTAAAAAATAAAAATAAAGAAGTCATTGCATGCTTAGGCAGATGTCTTTAAACATCTAAACCCACAGAGCCAGAAAGATGAGAAAGAATCTCAGTTCCATGAGTATTGAATACGATGGACTGAACTGTCCCCTTATTTATCATATGCTGAGCAACTTGGGTCATAGTGTGGGAGGTGCCCTGAGGGAAGAGAAGGTCCATGCTCTGGATACCACCCAGGTGCCCTAGAAATATACATTTATATCCACTATTATTCATGATGAATGTTGCCTTAACTATATATGTATACTTGTATGTACTATATGTGCTTATATACACAAAAATATGTTTACTTATATATGCTGTATGTAAGGATATATATATATACATTTGTATATATAATTACACTGGTAAATATAAGTATATATATGTTATGTAAATATGTATGTAATGTGACAGTGTATATATACATATTATTAAATATATATAAATTATACATATATAGAGATTACATACAGGCTGTATACACAAACATATATATAATATATATAACTATGTATATATAATATATCCTGGAAAAATATATATCCAGAACATGAAGATAGTTTTTCAGCAATGTTTAAGGTCATACAATATCCTTTTTAAAAAAATTTATTTATTTGACAGAGAGAGAGAGCACAAGCAGGGGGAGCAGCAGAGGGAGAAGCAGCCTTCCCACTGAGCAAGGAGCCCAACGTGAGACTTGATCCCAGGATCCTGGGATCATGACCTGAGCTGAAGGCAGACACTTAACTGACTGAGCTACCCAGGCCCCCCAACGCTGTACAATGTCCTATCAAGTACTAAGTCTGATGAAAAATGTTTTGGGGGCACCTAGGTGGCTCAGTCATTTGAGCATCTCCTGGTTTCAGCTTAGGTCAGATCAAGCCCTGCAGCAGGCTCCATGCTCAGCTTAGAGCCTGCTTGAGATCCTCTCTCTTCTTCTTGCTCTGCCCCACCCCCCACTCACCCTCTAAATAAATAAATAAATAAATAAATAAATAAGTAAAATCTTTTTTTCTTTTATTTTTTTTAATGCATTGTATCTTCCAATTAGTTTGCAGGAAGTACTGACTTAAAACAGGGACTATGGAAACAAGTTGCCCCATTTCATCAAAAACTTTTGCTTAATTAGCAGATGGTACTGAAAAATGAGTATGTACTGCCAGTGATGTACTTTTTCCATTTGGAGGTTTTGTGCGGTTTTTCACTTATGGCAACTACTAAAACTAATGTCAAAAATAAACTTAGAACCAGACCTGACAAGTCTCTGTACAACACAGCATTAAAAAAACAACAACAACAACAACAGTATAAACCAGGATTTGATCAGAGAATGCAGCATATTTATTTTATTGTTCATTATTTTTTTAAGATTTTATTTATTCATCACAGACACAGAGAGAGAGAGAGAGAGAGGCAGAGACACAGGCAGAGGGAGAAGCAGGCTCCATTCAGGGAGCCCGACATGGGACTCCATCCTGGCTCTCTAGGATCACACCCTGGGGCCAAAGGCAGCGCTAAACCACTAGGCCACCAGGGCTGCCAGTTCATTATATTTTTATGAGAACTTTACTCAATAAGAAAAATATTTTTCAAATATTTTGTATTCTCACCTCAGCCTTCCTTGACCTTTACTTTGCATATGTTTTATAATATAGAATATAAAGGCAAAATAGCACATGTTTATTATTTATGAATAATGCAACTACAGATAGTTGCTTCCTCATCCTCAAATTTTTTTTAACTGGTAAAGAGTGCTTCATTAGAAAAGACTAGAGCCCATAAGCCCACTGCTCTAAATCAGGCTTCTTAAACCTGGCTGCACACATGAGATTCACACAGAAGGCATGTTAAGTCCAGATTTCTTGCCTTTGTCCATAATCTGATTCTCTGACAGGTGGGACCTGGGTATTTGATTTTTCTCCCCCTCAAGTAGGCTTCAAGCCCATCGTGGGGCTTGAACTCTCAAATGAAGACCTGATCTGAGAACAAGAATCAGCCGCTTAACCACTGAGCCACCCAGGCACCTCTGGGTATATGATTTTTTTTAAAAGATCTTATTTATTTATTTGAGAGAAAGAGAGAGCACAAGCAGTGGGAAGGAGAAGCAGGGAGCCGGATGATGTGGGGTTGGATCCCAGGACCCCAGGATCATAAGCCCAGCTGAAGGCAGACACTTCACTGACTGAGCCACCCAGGAGTCCCTGGATATATGATTTTTTTATTTTTTATTTTTTAAAGATTTTTTATTTATCCATTCATGAGAAACACAGAGAGAGAGAAAGAGACAGAGAGAGACAGGCAGAGACACAGGCAGAGGGAGAAGTAGGCTCCATGCAGGGAGCCCGATGTGGGACTCGAGCCCAGGACTTTGGGATCACACCCTGAGCCAAAGGCAGACACTCAACCACTGAGTGATCCAGGTGTCCCTTTTCTTAGGATTGTTAAGAGAATTAACTGAAATGATGTATGTAAAATGCCCATGATGATGCCTGGTTGGTATGTAGTAAAATCTCACTGTTACTGGTATCCTAATATTTATACACCACCCATTTTAGAATGGATTTGTGAAAAAAATGGTAATAAAAAATTATTATATTTGAGCATAAGCCCTTTTGCCACAGAGTTTCTACATAATGCCCAAATATCTGAGAAGAAGGAAAAAAAAACACTTTGGAATGATTAGAAATGTGGTTAAGTCTCAACTAAATGAATTTAGTTATGTAAAATATGACAATCTGCATTGTGTAATAAATATTGTCTATTTCTTCAAGATTACAAGTAATTCCCAAAGAAAACTGTGGATGTCCTCTCACAGAGATACCCATCTATCTCCTGCTAATGCAGTTTCCTGTGACAGGCCCGAGCTTTATTTTATTTTGTTTCTGTTTGTTTAGGGTCGGCCGGTGCTTCTGAGCTTAATCTGTGTCCCTGTAGATACTAAGATTCCAGTTTCTGCCATGAAGAGAGAGAGTTGGGTCTAAAATTCACTGAATGTTGGACTCAAACCTGATGGAGACTCTATATATATGTTGATGCCTTTTTGAATTTCAGTTCATGCCAGAAAAAGAACTCCAGCCTTTTTTTTTTTTTTTTCTGAAAAAATGCAGATCTGGAAAAACTATGAGTGATTCTTCATCTCATTAACTGACCACGGCCCCTTGAAAACCTGGAGGGTTCTATTCAGGTAACAACCTTCAGGATTGAGTAAGAGGACTCAGACCCCCTTAAACCTTCCGCCACCCACAATTCTCCTTCTCAGGTCTCCAAAAGTGCCTCATCTTGACCTCTTGCCCACTGACTTCTGCTTTTTGCATGGTCGCTTGTTGGCACCCATGCTCTTCCTTTGCTTTAGGCTGCATGACCTTTTGCTGAGCTGATGATCCTGCCAACATTGGACAACCAGCCCTTGCCCTTGCTATGCCTGTGACATTTACCTCTTCTTGATGGCTGGAACTCCCAAAAATCCCATCAGCATTGAACAGTGGGAAGCCCCATCTGTCCCTGCTGTCTGATGCTAGGGATGGCTGGACATCTGCCCATGCTGAGCTTCTGTCTGCACTGGGTTTTCCAGATTGAACTTTTCTCTCTCTGACAGAAGCATCCAGGAGCATGTGGTGACTCCTGAAGGTCTCCTAGATCAATAAGAGAAGCAAGCTCTTTCTTCCCTTGGGGAGATAGCAAGACAGGTGACTCATCTGTCACTGCAAATTAGCCTAAAGGGTCTGAACAGTGGAGAACACACAGAAAAAAGAGTTGGGATTAACCCAACACCAGGGTTCAATTTAAAAAAAAAAAAGACTCCCCCCCCCCCCCCCCCCCGAATGTAGCCTCTTCATTATGCAGTGCTAGGAGAACAGAGAGAAAATGAAATTAATCAGCAGTGGTAGCCTGTCTTAGAAAGTCCTGAAGAGGGTCACCACAGAGAGATTTGGGTTGCCCACGGAGACATGCAGAAGAAACAGCATGTAGCCAAAGGTACGAAAAAGAAAAGAGCCCATCTTGGAAGGAGATTGTTACCAATAATTAGGTAGGCATGGAATGTATTCTTTTTTAAAAAGATTTTATTATTTGAGACAGAGAGAGAGAGAGGGAGAGAGAGAGAACAGAGAGTGGAGAGGGGAAGGGCAGGAGGAGACGGAGAAGCAGACTCCCCAATGGGCAGGGAGCCTGACTCCATCCCAGGACCCAGATCATGGCTTAAGCCAAAGGCTTAACCAACTGAACCACCCAGGCCCCCCTGGAATACATTATTTATAGGTTCTAGAATGCTACCCAAGATCCCTTCTCTCTGATGCCAGTGTGGATCCTCCAAACCAGGAGCTGCAAACTGGCAGCCAGTATTTCATGTTGCAAGCACAATTTTAACAATTCTTTCTTTGAATGTGAATGCCTTTTATGGTGCATGTTTCTCTCTCACCGTAAGCCTGATCATCCCTTTAAATCAAATCTCTACCTAGTCACAGTACTTTACTACCTGACCTCTGAAGACACTTGCACAGGATTGCTCAGGAATATCATCCATAATACAAGAGATGAGAGGCTAATGATGCCCACCTTAGATTCTGGGTCTTAGAGCCCATTGGGGATGCCTGAGAGCTTTGCTGGCCAGAGGGTCTGGGGGTACTCGGGAAAAAGCAGGGGTGAGTACTTGCAGACTTAGCAGGGCACTGGCCTTGTCAGAGCCTTATTCCTGGTCAGCACCCTTATACATTAACATCTTGCTCATCCATCTGAGGAAGTAGGCATCTAGGAACTTTTCTTCTCCATTTTCATGTATTTCATGGTGGTGGGAACTCCCAAGAGAGAAATACTAAGGAATTGGTCAAGGTCAATAGATCAAAATTGAGCCAAGGTATACTGTAACTATATTTCCAGAACCAGAATTCACATCTCATGGTTCAAAATTGGGAACATGGTATTTGAAATTTTGAGTGCCCTGGAAAACATGACAGGAGCAGTAGAGTTATTTAGATCACAGCCGGTGTGGACTGGGAGCAAAAGAAGGGATGGAGGGAGTTAGAATCTCAAGTCCCATCTGGGAGACGGAAAACAAGGATTCAGGGTTGTACTTGACCCTGAAGTGGGATCTGGACTTCTTTCGCAGTCTACTGAACAACGATCTAAGATTTCCTCCATGTGCCTGAAAACATAGAGTCGACCCTTGAACAACATGGATTTGAAATGCACGGGTTGACTTATACCTGATTTTTTTTCCCAATAAAGTACAGTATTGTAAATGTATTTTCTTTTCCTTGTGATTTTTTCCCCCCTTAAAAAAAGATTTATTTATTTATTTTAGAGACAGAAAAAGAGGAGAGGTGGGGAGAGGCAGAGGGAGAGGGAAAGAGAGAGTCCTAAGTAAACTCTGCACTGAGCATGGAGGCTGAAGCAGAGCTCCATTCAACGACCTTGAAGTTATGACTTGAGCCCAAACCAAGAGTTAGACTCAACCTATTGTACCACACAGGTGCCCCTTGTGATTTTTTTTTTAAAGAATTTTATTTATGAAAGAAAGAGAGCATGAGCAGGGAAATGGGCAGAGGGAGAGGGAGAAACAGACACCCTGCTGAGCAGGGAGCCTGGCGTGGGGCCTGATCCCAGGACCCTGAGGTGCTAAAGGCAGGCTCTTAACCACTTAACCGACTGAGCCACCCAGGCGCCTCTAATTATACTATATTTGTATAAGCATTTGAGTTTATTTCTGGTCTTCCTAATTAGTCCCATCTGTTTGTCTATTCATGTGCCAGCTCCATACAATTTTATTCGTTGTAGATTTAAAAGATTTTAATATCTTGCAGAGCTAAATTCCCTTATTTTTCTTCTTTTTCAGATTTTTGTGGGGGACTATTTCAGTTTATTTTTCCATATGAACTTGCTAATGAACTTGTCCAGTTTCATTCAGATGATGAATAGGAAATCTTTTTCTTTGTCTAGGAGTGTGTGGCCCCAACCCATAGAAAAACATTATTGTGGGTCATGTCAAAAGTAAAAAAGTGCTTTTTCACAACAGGTTTGCCACCAGAACACAGGTGTTGTAAAAACCACCTCTAAATCTAAACCAAAATGGGAATGGAGAAGACTCACATGAACATCATTGTCATTGGACCCATAGATTTGGGCAAGTCTACCACTACTGGCTATCTGATCTACAAATGTGGTGGGATTGACAAAAGAACTATCGAAAAATATGAGGGGAATCCCTGGGTGGCGCAGCCGTTTAGCGCCTGCCTTTGGCCCAGGGCGCGATCCTGGAGACCCAGGATCGAGTCCCACATCGGGCTCCTGGTGCATGGAGCCTGTTTCTCCCTCTGCCTGTGTCTCTGCCTCTCTCTCTCTCTCTCTCTGACTATCATAAATAAATTAATTAATTAAAAAAATATGAGAAGGAGGCTGCTGAGATGGGAAAAGGCTCCTTCAAGTATGCCTGGGTCTTGGATAAACTAAAAGCTGAACATGAACATGGTATCACCATTGATATCTCCCTGTGGAAATTCGAGATCAGCAAGTATTATATGACCATCATTGATGCCCCAGGACACAGAGACTTTATCAAAAACATAATTATAGGGCAGCCCCGGTGGCGCAGTGGTTTAGCGCTGCCTGCAGCCCAGGGTGTGATCCTGGAGACCTGGGATCAAGTCCCGCATCGGGCTCCCTGCATGGAGCCTCCTTCTCCCTCTGCCTGTGTCTCTGCCCCTCTCTCTCTCTGTGTGTCTCTATGAATAAATAAATAAAATCTTAAAAAAAAACCATGATTATAGGCACATCTGAGGCTGACTGTGCTGTCCTGATTGTTGCTGCTGGTGTTGGTGAATTTGAAGCAGGTATCTCCAAGAATGGGCAGACCCATGAGCATGCCCTTCTGGCTTACACACTGGGTGTAAAACAACTCATTGTTGGTGTTAACAAAATGGATTCCACTGAGCCACCCTACAGCCAGAAGAGATACGAGGAAATCATTAAGGAAGTCAGCACCTACATTAAGAAAATTGGCTACAACCCCAACACAGTAGCATTTGTGACAATTTCTGGTTGGAATGGTGACAACATGCTGAAGCCAACTGCTAACATGCCTTGGGTCAAGGGATGGAAAGTCACCTGTAAAGATGGGAATGCCAGCGGAACCACACTGCATGAAGCTCTGGATTGCAGTCTGTCACCAACTCATCCAACTGATAAGCCCTTGCATCTGCCTCTCCAGGAGGTCTACAAAGTTGGTGGTATTGGTACTGTCCCAGTAGGTCGAATGGAGACTGGTGTTCTTAAGCCTGGCATGGTGGTCACCTGTGCTCCTGTCAATGTTACAACTGAAGTAAAGTCTGTTGAAATGCACCATGAAGCTTTGAGTGAGGCTCTTCCTGGGGACAATGTGGGCCTCAATGTCAAGGATGTATCTGTCAGAGATGTTCGTCATGGCAATGTGGCTGGTGACAGCAAAAATGAGCCACCAATGGAAGCAGCTGGCTTCATAGCTCAGGCGATTATCCTGAACCATCCAGGCCAAATCAGTGCTGGATATGCATCTGTGCTGGATTGTCATACAGTTCACATTGCTTGCAAGCTTGCTGAGCTGAAGAAGATAGATCGCCGTTCTGGAAGAAAGCTGGAAGATGGTCCCAAGTTCTTGAAATCTGGGGATGCTGCCATTGTTGATATGGTTCCTGGCAAACCTATGTGTGTTGAGAGCTTCTCTGACTATCCTCCTCTGGGCTGTTTTGCTGTTCATGACATGAGACAGACGGTTGCTGTGGGTGTCATCAAGGCAGTGGACAAGAAGGCAGCTGGAGCTGGTAAAGTCACCAAGTCTGCCCAGAAAGCTCAGAAGGCTAAATGAATATTATCCCCAATACCTGCCACCCTAGTCTTAATCAGTGGTGGAAGAACGGTCTCAGAACTCTTTGTGTCAATTGGCCATTTAAGTTTAATAGTAAAAGACTGGTTAATGATAACAATGCATCATAAAATCTTCAGAAGGAAAGGAGAATGTTTTGTGGACTATTTGTTTTGTTGTGTGCGTGTGTGGCAGTTTTAAGTTATTAGTTTTTAAAATCAGTACCTTTTAATGGAAACAGCTTAACCAAAAATCTATCACAGAATTTTGAGACCCTTTAAAACAAAAGTTTAATGAAAAAAGTAAAAAAGTAACTTTATTTAGATTTTATAATAATGACAAATGTTCATTTCCATCCTCCCGAGTTAAAGAAGTGGATCAATTAAATTCCCATTATTGAATATAATAAATTAAGAAAATGTACTTCAAATTCACATTAAAGAAAGCTTAGATCAGGGGCACCTGGGTGGCTCAGTGGTTGAGCATCTGCCTTCAGCTCAGGTCATGACCCCAGGGTCCTGGGATTGAGTTCTGCATCGGGTTCCCTACAGGAAGCCTGCTTCTCCCTCTGCCTATGTCTCTGCCTCTCTCTGTGTGTCTCTCATGAATAAATAAATAAAATCTTAAAAATTTTTTTATAAAAAGAAAGCTTAAATAAGCGCTTCTCAACCAGGGGAGATCTTGTCCACAGGAGACATAGGGTCTGATGACATTTTTGATTGTCACAATGGGGATGTGGGGATGTTGGTGTTCCTGGCATCTACTGGGTAGAAGTTGGGGGCAGGGTGAGATGCTGCTAAACATTCTATAATGCACAGGACAACACAGCACTCACAACAAATCATCTAGTACAAATTCAGAGGTTTAGAAACCACAGTTTGGAGAAAGAAGGAGATAGTCTGGATTTTTAGAATGTGTATTTATGTTTTTAGAAAATTTATTTATTTATATGAGGTGGGGGATGGGCAGAGGGAGAAGGAGAGGGAGGCTCCATCTCAACAACCCTGAGATCAAGACCTGAGCCAAAATCAAGAGTCCAGTCCAACTAAGTGCCCCAGGATTTGTTTCTTTTAAAGGAAAATACAAAGAAAGGGGAAATGGAGATGATTGTTAGGAAGGAAAAGGATGATAAAAGGACATGAAGGTGATAAAAGGAGGTAGAATGGAGTAAAACTTCTGGTCGTTTATGAAATTTTAGGGTTTTTTTGGATTTAATTATTAAGTCATCTCTACACCCAAAATGGGGCTCGAACTCATGACCCATAGATCAAACTTCACATTCTCCACTGACCCAGTACAGTGCCCCCAAATTGGCTGTTTATAACAAATATTGATGTAGCATCATGTGAAAGTCTTACAACTCTGAACGGATATGAGAATGCACCTATATGTTTCATGAACTATCAGGGTTGTGAGATCAAGCTCCAAGTTGGGCTCTGCCCTCAGTACCAAATCTGCTTGAGATTCTCTCCCTCTGCCCCTACTCTCTCTTGCTTGCTCTTTCTCTCTCTCAAATACATAAATAAAATCTTTAAAAAATAGAAAAACATATTCTCTGATGTATTTATATTTGTCAAATTTCTAAGGAAATATTATATATTATTATTTTAATGCATATTAGTATGTGAATGAGACTTGGAATCATTGGTTTATAAGCCATCTATATTTATCATTTACTCATTTTTTTAAAGATTTTACTTACTTATTCATGAGAGACACAGAGAGAGAGAGAGAGAGAGAGAGAGAGAGGCAGAGACACAGGCAAAGGTAGAAGCAGGTTCCATTCAGGGAGCCCGATGCAGGACTCAATCCCAGGACCCCGAGATCATGACCTGAGCTGAAGGCAGATGCTCAACCACTGAGCCACCTGGGCATCCCTACTCATTTTTTTTTCTATTGCATTGTTGACGCTCATTTATTAGTTTATGTGCTCTTTATCTATTAAATGAAAGTTGGGGCACCTGACTGGCCCAGTTAGAGGAGCAAGTGACTCTTGATTTCTGGGTTGTGAGTTCAACTCTTATGCTGGGGGTAGAGAGTGTTTAAGAAAAATAACAAACAATAAATAAAAGTTTGTCTGGCATTTAGCTATTATAAACAAACATATAAACTGTTCCTGGGGTTCGATGGGGGTACTTTTCATAGATGTATTTAGTGTTAACAAAGTATCTGACTGATATAAGGTAAGTTACATTTTTCCAAAGTGTCTACTTTGTCTTTTTATAAAATCTAATTCAGACTTTGTATTCTTGTGACACCTTCTCTCCTGCGCATTAACATTTTTATGCCATGGAGAGTGTATTTTGGGTAATTAGATTTTTTCAACATTCCAAAAATACAGAATTTCCTATGTGTCCAGCAATAATTTCTCAATTAATCTATGTTGCTGATAAATTGCTTCATCAACTACTAATAGAGTTTAGTTACTGATTTCTGATGGTTAGAATAAGTCAACAGCTCTGTATGCACCTCTTGGAGAAAGGCACAATTTCATGAGCTTGAGTCATATAGTTAATGTGGTCTGATTATACCCAAAGTAACTGATCTGTGATCACAAGAGTTTGTGTTGTGATAGCTCTTCTTGAAATGAACATCTGATTTTATTTTTAGTCTAGTTTATAAAATATACAATGTCTGCTAGATGCATTTCAGTGGATGCTCCAGATGTATACTCAAATCAATGTTACCTACTAATAACAGCAACAATGACAACAACAACAACAATAATAATAATAAATGTTGACTAAGATGTGGAGAAATTGGAACTCTCATACACTGTTAAAGGGAATGTAAAATGGTGCCACCAGTTTGGAAAAGAATCTGGCAGGCAGCCTGGGTGGCTCAGCAGTTTAGCACCGCCTTCAGCCCAGGCCATGATTCTGGAGTCCCGGGATCGAGTCCCATGTCAGGCTCCCTGCATGGAGCCTGCTTCTCTCACTGCCTGTGTCTCTGCCTCTCTCTCTCTCTCTTTCTGTGTCTCTCATGAATAAATAAATAAAATCTTAAAAAAAGAAAAAAGAATCTGGCAGTTCCTCAATGGTTAATGGTTAGATTTAGCGTATGACCCAACAATTTCACTCCTAGGTGCATACTTTTATATTTGAAAACATATGTAAACAGAAAAATTATACACAAATGTTCATAGCAGCATTGGTCACAATAGTCCAAAAGTAGAAACAAATGGACAAACAAAATGTAGTATATTCATACAGAATATCATCCAGCCACGAAAAGGAATGAGGTCCTGATACTTGCTACCAACATGGCTAAAGCTTAAAGACATTATGTGGAGGGAAAGAAGTCAGATAGAAAAGGTCACATATTGCATCATTTCATTTATATGAAATGTTCAGAATATACTAATCTACAGAGACAGAAAGATTAGTGTGGTTGTCTAAAGCCCAGGGAGTGATGGAGGTTGGGGGCCAATTGGAAGAGACTGCACCTGCATAGGGTGTGGAGTTTCTTTTGGGGGTGATGAAAATATTCTGAATTTGATGATGGTGATGGCTATACAACTCTGAATATACTAAAAACTACTGAACTGTACACTTCAAAGGGGTGAATTATATGGTATGGTGAATTACAGCTCAAAGCTGTTACAAGAAAACACAATGAAACAAAACAATGTTATTAAATTCAAACCAGATATTGTTACTTAATCTCAAAAACAAAAACAACACTGTCCTCCCCTAAGTAATTATTAAATCCTAAAATCTCGACTTAGCTAGAGATGCCTGCGCAGTCTCATGTAAATCCACAACAACATATGTCATTGCTTGTAAGGACCATGCATGGCTGTACCCTAGGTGATTCCCTCCTTTTTTTTTTTTTTTTTTTAAGATTTTATATATTTATTCATGAGAGAAAGACAGAGAGAGGCAGAGACACAGGCAGAGGGAGAAGCAGGGTCCATGCAGGGAGCCCGACGTGGGACTCGATCCCAGATCTCCAAGATCAGGCCCTGGGCTGAAGGCAGCGCTAAACCACTGAGCTACCCGGGCTGCCCGATTCCATTCTTTTATTACTATTATTTTAAAAGATTTTACATAGGGCAGCCCCGGTGGCTCAGCGGTTTAGTGCCGTCTTCAGCCCGGAGTGTGGTCCTGGAGACCCAGGATGCAGTCCTGTGTCAGGCTCCCTGCATGGAGCCTGCTTCTCCCTCTGCCTGTCTCTCTCTCTCTCTCTGTCTCTCTGTCTCTCTCTGTCTTTCATGAATAAATAAATAAAAATCTTTAAAAAATTAAATAAAAGATTTTATTTATTTGAGAGAAAGAGAGCACAAGCAAGGGGAGGAGCAGAGGGAGAAGGACAAGCAATGGTCTTAATCTGTTATTTCCTATCCTTTTTAATGACATAGAAATGTCATTACATGGAGGAGCCAAGAGTTTCAAACTCATGTGGGGATTTTCTCAAGGAGCTCTTCTAAATGTGAACTGTAAAAAAGATTTATTTTTAAATTAATTAATTTTTAAAAGTTATCTCTCTACCCAACATGGGGCCTGAACTCAGCACCCCAAGATCAAGAGTTACATTCTCTTCTGACCAAGCCAGCCAGGTGCCCCATGAATTTCTTGAATTATTGATAGTTACCGTCTAATGGGCTTGTTTTCTCCCCAAAGATTGTGCCAGCTACTATTATTATTACTTAAAGAGTTATCTTTTTAAGGAATTAATTTTCTAAGCCATGTATGAGTTTGTTAGGGCTGTCATAACCACGTACCACGGACTGGGGGGCTCAAATAACAGAAATTTATTTTCTCACAGCCCTGGAGGCTGGAAGTCTGAGGTCAACTTGTAGGCAGGATCAGTGTCTTCTGAGGCCTCTCTCCGTGGTTTGTGCATGACTGCCTCTTCCCTGCATTTTCCCAGTTTTCCCAGTGTGTGTTTGTGTCTTATTCTCTTTAAAGGACATCAGACATATGGCATTAGGGCACACCCATATGACTTCACTTTACCCTAATCACCTCTTTAAAGGCTTTGTCTTCAAGTACAGTCACTTATACATAGTTTTATTTTCTCTGGGGGGGGGGGGGGGACACAGTTCAGTCTATAATGAACAATAAAACACAAATATAAGAAAAATATGAGCATAAGGAAAAGTTAAAAGCAGGGGCACTTGGGTGGCTCAGTCTTTTAAGTGTCTACCTTCAGCTCAGGTTGTGATCCCAGAGTCCTGCAACTGAGCCCTGTGTCAGGCTCCCTGCTCAGTGGGGAGTCTGCTTCTCCCTCTTCCTCTGTCTGTCCCCCCAGCTTGAGTGCTCTCTCTCTGAAATAAATAAATAAAATCTTTACCAAAAAGAATAAAAAAAAAGAAAAACTAAAAAAGCCTATAGCTGTGTCAGTTTGAACAAATCAAGATTGTTCCTCGTTTTTGCCAGTATGCAGACGTAATTGATGGTATGCATAATCCTAAATGTAACTTTTTATGTATAATTTAAAATAATACTGGAAAACTGTATGTTTTAAAAAACTCTTCCCAGTAGTTGTATAATCACTAGTATTGCCTTTAGAATGTCTATCAAAGAAACAACAAGCTTTATTAAAGAAATATGTATAATTGGAAAAGAGGGCTGTAGCACTTTATATAGTAAGACTGTAAATAAATCAACTACCCACATCAAAGAATGGGAGTGGGATTCTCACGGTATTTATGGGGATGGGGAGACCAAAAGTCCTCCAAGCTATTTTTTTGGCACCACTCCAATCTTCAAAGAGCTGGAAATGAGAAATGAGATGACACACACATACAACAATGACGTTTAGACAACAGAAACTGGTTGGGAACCCTACTGGCAGATACTGGAAGAAAGTGTTTGAAAATTGCTCAAATAGAACTATTTTGTATCTGGTCATGCTGCATCTGGAGCCTGATGATGACAAGATACTATATTTAGTTCATTTGTCAGCAAAACTATAGGGCTGTGGATGCCTTTTCTTAATATGCCAAAGAGGCCAAGCCAATGGAAATGCAAAACAATTGCGTGGGAAGGGCAGTCCCTCCTTCTTCTGCATCAATCTTTTCTAATTGTTGGTAAGTTGTCATCATAGTTTGAAAGAGGAACTTCATTTGCTTTTTTTTTTTTTTTTTCTTCATTTGCTTTTTGATACTAGCCCCTCCAGGCACAAAAGTATAAACTCCAAAGAAGAGGGGGCCATCTTACAATCTGCACCTTCAAAGGAGAGAATGATAAGGAGCCACAGATCCTCCTTTTCTTTGTCATTTTGTTCTCTTCCCATGAGCACCAGGCAGAAGACGTAGACAGAATATTTAGCTTGTAACCTGGACCAGACAGCCTGGATGGGAACCTTTTCTTTCCAGTTCTCATAAGATTTCCCCTGGAAGGACCCCACCTTTGGATTCCTCAGGACCCACAAGAGCAAGATGGGCTACTGATTCTGAGATGGGGATTCAGCAGTGCATATAATGACTTAGACTTGGAGATATTGCTTCAGCCAAACCCCTTCCCTTAGAAGGGGTGTTCTGAGGCAGAGTTGAATTTGAAAGCCTTAAGTACATCTTAAGTACATTTACCTGCTCTCTTCAATATTTATTTACTGTTCTTTATTGCCTCCCCAATTTACTTTTCCTAAGCCCTTTCTCCAGCCACTATTAGCATCCGAGCAATCATGATGAGGGTGAAGTTGGGTCTGCAGCAAGAAGGCAGGGCTCTTCTGACCCAGGACACATTTACAGCATGCTTTGAGGAAGTTCCAGCACAGACAAGGTCCACATGGAAGGAGGACGTTGTGTACATTGTGCAACGCTTCCAAAGGGCAAGGAACATCCAACTCCACGGTTTAGATTACTTGCAAAGTTGTATTGTTGGTCATTCTATTATAGGAAGACCTACCTCTGCCCAGAGACCCAGGTCTCCATCTTCCCAATCACATTTCCGTTGGCTTGGAAACTCTTAGCCTCACCAAGGACTATTTTTCTGCTTTTAGCTGCTTCCTTCCTAAAATCAAAGTCTCTGTGCAAAGCACTGGAAGAAACCTGATTTTGGGGGGAGGTTGTCGTTTTATGCAGTCCATAATAATGACCACACCTGGTCTTATAAGGTGCAGAGGCAGTGGGAGAGGGAACCCAGTGTGTGTGAAGGGGAAGATGATGACATAAACAGTGCATTTTGGGAGGCCAGGGAGTGTTGGGTGCTTAAGACACTGTTTTTCAGGGGATCCCTGGGTGGCGCCGCGGTTTAGCGCCTGCCTTTGGCCCAGGGTGTGATCCTGGAGACCCGGGATCGAATCCCACGTCGGGCTCCCGGTGCATGGAGCCTGCTTCTCCCTCTGCCTGTGTCTCTGCCTCTCTCTCTCTCTCTGTGTGACTATCATAAATAATAAATAAAAATAAAAAAAAAAGACACTGTTTTTCAAATTTAAGGTCTATACAAATTGCCGGGAGATGTTATTAAAATGTAGCTTCTGATTCATAGTTTCAGGATGAGTCCATAGAGCATATTTTGGCAGTCCCCAGGCCAGTATAGAGAGTTGGGGTGTTAGGGAGAGCTTAACAGGAGCTCCACAGGGAATCACAGCTGGAGGCCAACTCCTCTGTGGACGTGCCACGTCAGAGGCGAGACAGGAAGCATGACCGACCCCTGGGATCGTTTTCAGCTTTACCGCCCTGATTTTGGGTTCTGAGGTTTCCAGCAGGGAGGTGGGTGTTTTTGTTTTTGTTTTATTTTCAGTAGGCTGCATGCTCAGCATGGAGCTGGAACGCACGACCCCGGAGATCCAGAGTCCCATGCTCCACCATCTGAGCCAGTCAAGTGCCCCCCAACATGGGGGTTCTTTTTTTTTTTTTTGAAGATTTTATTTACGTATTCACGGGACACAGAGAGACAAAAGCGGAGGGAGAAGCAGGCCCCATGCGGGGAGCCCGATGTGGGACTCGATCCTAGGACCCCACGATCGCTGCCTGAGCCAACGGCGGACGCTCCGCCACTGAGCCACCCAGGCGCCCCAACACGGGCTTCTTCGGCCTCTGGGGTCCTCTGCGGGAACGACGAGGCTCCGCGCCGCGCGCACGCTCGCTCCCGGGCCGCACACCGCCCGCGCTCCGCCCCCCGCCGCCGCCCGGGGTCGCGCACCCGCGCCCGCGCCCGCGCTCGGGGCGGTTCTGCGGCTCCGCAGCTGGCCCGGGCTCCGCGTCAGGCGCGGGCGGGGGCGTGCCGGGGGCGGGGCCGGGCCGGGCCGGGGGCGGGGCCACGGCGGGCGCAGGCCACGCCCCTCGGCCGTGCGAGAGGCCGAGCTTGCTGCATTGCAGCCGCCGCGGCGCCGCTCGGCTCCTCACTCCCAACAATGGCGGCTCCGAGCCCGAGCGGCGGCGGCGGCGGCTCCGGGGGCGGCAGCGGCGGCGGCACCCCGGGCCCCGCGGGGCCCCCGGCGCCGGGCCACCCGGCCGTCAGCAGCATGCAGGGTAAGGAGCGCGCCAGCGCCGCGACCCCGGCCCCCCCCCGGCGCCCCCCCCGCCCCGGCGGCGGCCCGTCGCGGTCGCCGCGGCCTGTCCCCCGCGCCCGCGGCCCGCCCCGGAGCCAGCGGAGGAAGCCGCCCGAGCCGCCCGCGCCCCGCGCCCGCCCTCGCTCCCGCTTCCCGCTTCCCGCCGCGCGCCCGGGCGGCCCCGGGGTGGGCCCCGCGCGCAGGCCCGGGGGCCGCGGCCTCCGCCCCCGCCCCCGCCTCCGCCCGCGCCCGGCCGCCCCGCGCCCCGCGCCCCGGCCCCGGCCCACCTGGCCCGCCCCCGCCCCCCACCCCCACCCCACCCCCGCCGCCCCCGCCGCCGCCCTCACCTGGCGCCGCCCCGCCCGCCGTTCCGGGCCCGCGCAGAGCCCGGCAGGTAGGCGGCGAGGCGGCGGCGCGCGCAGCCCAGCCCCAGCCCCAGCCCCAGCCCCAGCCCCAGCCCCAGCCCCAGCCCCCGGCGCTCCTCCGCCGCCGCCTCCGCCTCCGCCTCCGCCGCCTCCGCCGCCGCAGCGGGGCCCGCGCAGGGCCATCTTGGCTCCCCGCGGGGGCGCAGCTGGAGCTGCCCTCCCGGCCGGCGCCTGCGGGAGCCGCGCCTCCGAACTTTCGGCGGGGGGGGGGCGGGGGGGGACGCTCGGCCGGGGCCACCTGCGAGGTGCCGGGGTGCGGTGGACGGCGGCGCGGCGCGCGACCCGCCTCCGCCGCCTCCGCCGCCTCCGCCGCCTCCGCCGCCGCGGGGCAGTGCAGGGTCCGGGCGCCGCCGCGCCGCTTCCTCGCGAGGGGCCGTCGCCGCCGGGGTGCGCTGGCGGAGCCGCGCGGCTCTGACGCGGGTGGGTGCGGTGGCGGGGGCGGTGGCGGTGGCGGTGGGCGGTGTTGAGATCGGCTCCAGGCCCCAGGCCCCAGCCCGTCGGGGGCCATTTCCTTAAGTTTCCTGTGGAATTTGGAGGAGTAGTGTTATTTTTAAAACCGGGAATCTCAGAAATCTCTCGCCGACCTCCGCTCGCTGCTTGGGTCACACGATTCGCAGAGCCGCTCGGGTACCCTCGGTGGTCAGCGTCGCCATGGTTACCCCTTGATGGAAAGCTGTCCGGAGGGGCTCTCTGGCCCGGCTGACCCGTGTGTCTAGGGGTGTCACAACTTGGGAGGTTCCACATCGACTGGCTGTTTCGTGTTTATGAGAGTGTCTGCGTTCCGGAAGCAGAGACAGGATTTTATGCCTTTTCTTTTCTTTTCTTTTTTTTTTTTTTTTTTTTAATCCCGGTTGCCCTCCCTGTGAGATAATTTTAATACACATAAAGAATGGTGATATATAGACAGGATGATGTCAGAGCTCGGAGGACACTTTCTGTGCAGGCCTTCATAATTAATTAAAATTGAATTGGTTATCGGATGCCGCTATGTTGCACGGCACACTATCCAGACGAAGTAAAACATGGATTTCCTGATCTTACAGCTTTCCAGTCTAGTAGTTGCTGGTGGGGAAATGAAACAGCAAAATGACAATTTAGGATCGTATCGCTTGTGCAAAATGGGTGACCTACAAAGTTTATAAAAATAATGCAAGCTTTTGCATTATTTTTTGTTTTGTGTTTGTTTTGGCAAGGAAGGAGGGGTAGGGAGATTGGTAGTTTGAAGAAGCTGTATACATTTATTTTGTTGGTGTTCAGAAAATTTTTTTATTGAGCATCTGCCTGCGCCTTGGGATAGACTGTAGCACTAGGTATAGAGAAATAAGTGAATCGGGCAGTCTCATTCCTGGTGGAGCTTACACTCCTGACGGGATGGGGGAGGGAAGACACTCTGCTTGTAAATAAGAAAGATTACTAATGGAGGAAAAAGTGTTGCGAAGGTAACGAGCTGGGTTTAGTGATGGAAGATAACGGGGAAAGGTAGACTGCTTCGATGAGATGGTTTAAGAAGACCTGTGTGCAAAGATGACGCCTGTGCTAAAGGCAGAGGGAAAGGGTGTATATGAAGGTTCCAAAGTGGGAAAGAAAGAGCTTGGAGTGTTCTAGGAGCACAGAGTCCTTGCGGCTGGGCATCATTCGGACGTTCTCTATTCTTCTCCGCCATCCCTGAGATTCAGTGCCTAGTAAACTAAACTTTCTAACAAGCCGAACCTATTTCCAAAGAGAGAAAGAGGTCATAAGTCTTCTCTTTGAAATCTTGATGAATTTTTCCTTTACCAGTACTATGTCTAGCCTTGATTGATACAGGAAACTGCTAGTTATATCTCGTTCTTTAGCCTGTTTTGCTTACTCAGAATGAAGAGAAGCACTTGAAAGTCGCAGGATGTTGTCTCAGGTTGTCTAGCACAGTCCAGGTTATAGACCGTGAGCTTACCAGCAATTTAGGATCCTTTTTGTTTGTTTTATATGGTTAGAGCGTGGCCTTTCATGCTTCATTTACTCTAGAGACCTTCAGGTTTAGATCAGACTTCAGATCCTTAGACTGTTTAGTAGATATCCCCCCTCCCCTTCCTCAGTCTGCTTCTCCTTGCCGCCCCAACACACTGCCTTCCTGGGAGGTGTTAATGGCCCCTCCCCCTTCAAACAGCTAGTGGTAGGGCATTATGGAATACATTTCAGGTCCTTCTGTGTGATGAGCCCTGTGCTGGGCACTGGATAACCCCATATACTTTTTTTCATAGCTTTGAGGTTTGTGGCTCAGGAGTGGCCCAAGTTAGGAGGCATTCTTTTCTTTATACCATAATGTTTGAGAGTCATAGCTCTGGGGTCCTGGATTTGAATCTCCTCATCAGGATTGAAAATTTTTGTGACCCAGGGCAAGATACTTAACCTCTCCCGACCTCAGTTTCTCATTTAGAGTGTAGGAATAAGGCTTACGTCACAGCTTCTTTGAGGATGCATGTAGAGCATGGGCCTGACATATAGTAAGGATGTGGTACATGCCAGCCATCACCATTGTTAATAGCAACAATGCTGTTATTTGTAAGGATGCCATTAATGGTCTCTTTCATTATTAGTAGACGTGTCCCTAACCCCTCATGATCCACTACACAGTTTCTTTAGCTTCATTATTGCTGGGTCCTACTCTTCTCAGTAATCTGTGGATTTCTACTTTTCATTATGGAGCCTCTCCTTTAAGCATATTCCTGATGAGTCTTTACCTGGATTCAGGTAAACTGCTCAATCATGTACAAGCTCTGTGACTTGGGGCGATTACTCACCTTCTCTGAACTCTGAGTTTCTCATCTGTTAAAATAGTGATAAAACTTACCTGGCAATGCTGTTATGAGGATCACGTTATTGATTAATGCATACAGAAGTGCTTGGAAAATTATAAACTATAAGTGTATAAGGATCGTTAATAGACATGGTTATTTACTTGCTAGAGTTACTAGTCGCTTAAAATGTACAGGTTTTAAAGATCTCATAAACACAAGAAGTTTATTTTAGATACTTAGGGGGAAAATAAAACTTCTATAAACTTTACTCGGGTAGCTGAGAAATGTCAGGTTTTTTTTTTCAAAGATTTTATTTATTTATTCATGAGAGAGAGAGAGAGAGAGAGAGAGAGGCAGGCAGAGACACAGGCAGAGAGAGAAGCAGGCTCCATGCAGGGAGCCCAACGTGGGACTCGATCCAGGGACTCCAGGATCACACCCTGGGCTGAAGGCAGACCGCTGAGCCACCCAGGCGTCCTGAAATGTCAGTTTTAAAAAATTTATTTACTTATGAGAGACGCAGGGAGAGGCAGAGACATATGCAGAGGTAGAATCAGGCTCCTCGCTAGGAGCCTGATGTGGGACTTGATCCCGGGACCCCAGGATCATGCTCTGAGCTGAAGGCAGACACTCAACCACTGAACCACCCAGGAGTCCCGAGAAATTGTTTTTAAAACAATATCTAAAATGTGATTAGAATAGTTAGAATCTACAACTGATTCTGAAAAACATGAAGGCATTTGTAAAGTATTTGTTACAGGAAATAGTTATACATTGTAGGTACCTCTGATTCTCTTAATGAGCTGTTCTAGGTAGGCAGTCGTTCCTTTTTTCTTCTAGGGTCTCAGATGTAGATGTATAACAGAACTTCTGGGCTAGTCTAGTCCTTGCCTATTTACCTCCACCTGAACAATTTATAAATATCAATTTAAGTAAAAAGATGATAGTTTTTGGGCAGCCCTGGTGGCTTAGCGGTTTAGCGCCGCCTTCAGCCCAGGGCATGATCTTAGAGACCCAGGATCGAGTCCTGCATCAGGCTCCCTGCATGGAGCCTGCTTCTCCCTCTGCCTGTGTCTCTACCTCTCTCTGCCTCTCTCTCTCTCTCTCTCTCTAATAAATAAATAAAAAAATCTTAAAAAAAAAGATGATAGTTTGATCTCCTTAAAAAACACACTCAGATGGGAGCGCCTGGGTGGCTCAGTCTTTTAGGCTTCCAGCTCTTGATTTCAACTAAGGTCTTGATCTTGGGTCCATGAGTTCCAGCCCCATGTTGGGCTCCATCCTAGGAGTGTAGCCTGCTTATAACACACACACACACACACACACACACACACAAAATAATGTACAACATGGCGACTATTGTTACTAATATTATATTGCATATTTGAAAGTTCCAAAGAGTAAATCTTGAAAGTTCTCATTACAACAATAAAAGTTCTTTGTGTATGGTGATGGATATTAGTTATTGTAAAGGTTAAAAAAAAAGATATTAATTCATGAGAGACAGAGACATACGCAGAGAGAGAAGCAGGCTCCTTGTGGGGAGCCTGATGGCAGGACTTGATCCTAGGACCCTGGGATCTTGACCTGAGCCTAAGGCAGATGCTTAACCACTGAGCCACCCATGCGTCCCTTTTAAAAAGATTTTTATTTGAGACAGAAAAGAGCGGGGGGGGGGGGGTGGCCCAAGGGAGAGGAAGAAGCAGACTCCCCACTGGGCAGGGACCCCGACATGGGGGTCAATCCCAGGACCCCAAAATCAAGAGCTGAGCCAAAGGCAGACGCTTAACCTGCGGAGCCACCCAGGCACCCCTGTGTATGGTGATGGATGTTATCTAGACTCATTATAGTGATCATTTTGTGACACGTACAAATACCGAATCATTAAGTTGTATACTGAAAGTAATGTGTAACGTACGTTAGGTATTCTAAAATAGTAACAAAATCCAAAAACAAAAAAACAAAAAACAGAACTTTCAGGTGTAATAACACACTCTATTAGGAAAAGAAGATTTAATATCAATATACTTTTTTTCTCTCAATAATATTTAAGTATATAAAATATGTGTGAAATGCCCCATTTGCGATTCTGTTTGACTATTTCATGCCATTTAGTCTGTGGTTTCTAAGGGCCATAGGAAGATGCCTTTACCTGGATTTTAAAGAACTGAATTGTGCATACAATTGATATAGTTCCAAACCCTAGAATTGCTTGCCTTCCCTCCCCAGTGTGCTCAGTACTATTCCTTTAACACTTTTTTCACATAACCTGATACAAAGTCCAGCTCAGCAAATTGGGCCCCCTCAAAGCACCTTGCATTTCTCTGTTCTCTTAAAAATGAGAGCAACTCTAGTATTAAGAGAGAAAAAGTACAAAAGCAATGCTTTCAAGATACTTTCTTTTTTTTTTTTTTTTTAAAGATTTTATTTATTAATGAGAGACAGAGAGAGAGAGAGAGAGGCAGAGACACAGGCAGAGGGAGAAGCAGGCTCCATGCAGGGAGCCCAACGTGGGACTCGATCCCGGGTCTCCAGGGTCTCCAGGATTGCACCCCGGGCCGAAGGCGGCGCTAGACCGCCGAGCCACCTGGGCTGCCTGATACTTTCCTTTTGTTCTCACATACCTTTGAGTGAATGTGTACTATAACTCGTTTTGAGATGGAGTATTAGTTAACCCTGTATTTTGAGTCCTATTTTCTTTTTTTTGGTAAAGTTCTTTATTTTCTTTCCATTTCTTTTACCTAATGTAAGAAACTCTCATACATAACCCAGGTCATTTCCTCTGTAGTTTCCATCTCTTGGAGATAGAGATTTTGGCCCAAGTAACACAATCAGGGAAGCTTTAATTCAGATTTAAAATTAAGAAGGGAAATTAATAGTTAACACAGTTCTTTTTCACTGCCGTTACCTAATTTGATGCTCATAAGCACCCTGTAAGGGTAGGTGGGCATAGTCCCCTTTCATAGATTAGGGAATTTAACATTCAATAAGGTAATTTACCCTAGACGAGGTGGCTTTTAACCCACTTATGTGACTGGTAGCCTTTCTTCTTATTGCTCAGTAACACAGGTTCACACAGGTTCTCTGAGCTCAAAGCCATTTCAGCCATTCAGGTCTGAGGGAAGAATCTTTGCCAGAAGTGATGCAGATTCAGGAATAGAAAGGGGAAATTATTTTAGGGTGCAGCCAGGGGGTGGAAGCTCTAAGCAGCCAGCCATGTTTGGGTTGATTTTGGAGCTTTGTTGCTTCCTGATGCTCCTTTATGTTATAGAGTTCTAAACTCGCTGGAGGGTTGACGGTAGCATTTTGAATTAGGAGGTGTTTTGGATTGGAAATCTACGTGGAAAGAAAGGAAGGAAGGAAGGAAGGAAGGAAGGGAGAGAAAGAGAAAAGAGAGAAAGAGAAGAAAAGAAGAGAAGAGAAAAAGAAAAGAAAAAAAAGAAAAGAAAAGAAAAGAAAAGAGCAGCCCTGGTGGCTCAGCAGTTTAGCGCCGCCTTCAGCCCGAGGTGTGATCCTGGAGACCTGGGATCGAATCCCATATCAGGCTCCATGCATGGAGCCTGCTTCTCCCTCTGCTCCTATTTATTTATTTATAAATAAATAAAATCTTAAAAAAAAAAGGATAATATCAGGTAATCTTATCTTATAATCTGAAAACAGTGTGTCTGCACCTACTTTGCCAGCCTAACAGCTCCTGTGGGTTTTGCATATACCCAGTCCCCTTCTCTGGGTCGATAGTATAAGGTGCAGGGCAGGGGCCTAAGTGGTTTCCCACTTCCTCAGCAGCTCCTTCCAATTCCTCGGACATCCTAAGCATGGGTACTGCTGCCAATGGACCACAGTACACAGTAACTACAGTATGGAGCCACCCTAGTGCAAAGAAAATCAGAGCCGCCTTACTGGGTCAGGCCTATAGAGCAAGCTACCAAGTCTTCCTTCTGACACAAGCATGGAGAGTCTAGTTGTTTGCTGCCTCCCAAGTTCAACCTCAAAATTGTGGCAAGTGGCCTCAACTGCAAAGTTACTCAGAGTACATCATTATGGCTCTAACATCTAAAGATTTATCTTGGCTTGCCCAAAATTTGTGTGTGCATTGTACTTAGAGTGGTTTCCACTCCTGCTGTGTTTCCTTTCACTTTCCTTGCTTCACCATTCTCAAACTTAAAAGGGAGCCACTTAAATTGAGTTAATCACAGCTTGTTTGCATCATCCAAAACCATTCGTGATTTGATAAATACAGATCAAATCCTTTCCATAGTTGTTTTTAACTTGAGATCTTGTCAGTCCTCATAAGCCATTTCTTTTTCCTGCCTGTGGCCAATGACCACCTCATTTACTCGTTGGCTCTATAACTAAATGCTATATATTATCATCTCCAGCCTGTTTGGGGGAAGCCCAAGTACATCCAGGGAGTGCAGCTGATTAACTCCGTGACTGTGGGCAAGTATCTAACCTCTATGAGCAGCGTTTTCTCATCTATAAAACAGAACAGCAATACTCAAAAGTGCTTTGTGACCATTAAAATATCTAAAATGTCCAACATAGAGCCTGGAATGATGCAGGTTGTTATTACCACAGTGATTATTGCTGGTCTCTCTGTCAGGTGAGCAATGATTGTGGCACCTTCCCCATCAGACCAGCTTCACCTACACAAAACCAGTCTCTCTCCTTTCATTCCACGTCCCCCTGAGAGAGGTAAAAGGGAAGGACTCCAGACAGCATGGGGATCCCCACCTCAGGCTCTACATTCCACCACAGCCCTTCCCAGACATAGCCTAGTGTCCCAGTGTCCAAGAAGGTGGATACTTTCCCTGGGAGGAACCTAACCAGATTTCAGGAATACCGGCAAACATCAGGGGAGCCAATTAATGTCACTTCTTAGTAAAGTCAGACAATGAATGCATATCAGATATAACTGGTAACTTTTCTTGTTTCTCCCTTTTATAAATTTTATGATCTTTGGTAAGCTGAAACATAACATGCCTTGAAAAAGTTGCTGCAAGTGCCTATTTCGATCATCTTTCCATGCGGTGGGGAACGATGTGTTTTTCAGGAATCAAGCTGCGATTGTGCAGACAGATTTCCTTCTTTTTCCTGTACCTTTAAGTGTATTTTCCTTGCTCCCTTTGCCTTGGTATTGCTATTCTGTTGCCCTCCTCCCACCATTTATTTTTGCTACCTAGTAGCAACCTGTGAGCTGAAAAAGAAGAGTGTTGACTTAACTGGTTTCAGCGTTTCATCTGCTTCCTTCCCAATTGTCCACGGGAGTTTTCCCTTCCTTCTCCTGGGAGTAGGGTGTGTGTGTGTGGGGTGGTGGTGGTTGGTGGTGGTGGTGGTTGGTGGTGGTGGTGGGTAGTGGGAGAGAGGCTTCTGACCCAGGGCTAAAGCTCCCCTGTGCCCTCTGTGTATTATCGCTGCTTCCAGAGAGCGGGTTTCCTTTGCTCCTGGACCTGTGCTCACCTCATTTTGCCCAGCAGGAGGTTTGCTGGCTTTTAGTTGCTTTGGGCCTTTAAGACTACTGGCTCTCTGACTTTTCTCTTTCTGAAGTCTTCCTGCCGAGCATCTGATGGGGCAGCAAGTTTAGCTTGAGGGGTGGCTGCCTCCAGGTTTGCCCCCTGGACTTCTGCCCATAAAGTGTGTCCATTCCCACTCCCTCCTGTGATGTCTTTTGTGTGACTACATAGTGAGCAGTAGGTCACTTCTGGGCAAAGAAGCTACATTAAGATTTTTCAGGTTTTGCACGTTATAGGTGAGATCTTTATCTTAGCATTTCTTTAATTTTTAAAAAAGATTTTATTTATTTATTCATGAGAGACACACAGAGAGAGGCAGAGACATAGGCAGAGGGAGAAGCAGGCTCCACGCAGGGAGCCCGATGTAGGACTCGATCCCAGGACTCTGGGATCATAACGTGAGCCAAAGGCAGACACTCAACCACTGAGCCAGCCAGGTGCCCCTTTATCATAGCATCTTAAGCATTTTGGTAACTGGATGGGAAAGACTACTTAAACACATCCTCCCTTTAGTCCTGGCTTTTTTCTTCTGAGTTTTGATTGCATTTGTGTAAATACAAGTTTGAATGATCCGAGTTGCTCCGTGTAGTTCCTAAAGCATTAATAAACGCAGGTGTAGGTAGACTAAGAAAACCAGACATTCACCCAATTAAACTGAAGTAGTGAGAGCATATTTTGAGAAGGTTTTGTCATAAACAGCTTATTTTACTGGGTGTATTTTACAAGAAATTATACCTGTATGAATGTAGGCATAAGGTAGGACCAGGTCCAGGTCCAGCAGGATTTAGGACATGAGTTTACTTCCCAAGGAGAATTCACAGGTTTTCTTTCTGTAACTTCTAAGGTCCTGCTCTGCCTTCTCATTCCTAGGGAGGACACAGTCTTGTCAGCCCTCCTTTAGGAGGATTGCAGTTCCTCCTCAGTAGTTCATTGTCTTATTATGCTTGAAGTTAGCAAATTGATTAGAAAATGTTGCTTTGAGTGTTTAGGCTTCACAATCTATGAACTTCTTTTGAAGATTTTGAATCACGGATAGCAATTAATCATGAATAGTTTTCAGTCATTCATTTGAGTTGATAAAAGTAACCTGTAATATGTTCTGAATTTGTAGATCGAAAAAATTGACAAGATTATAAAAAAATTACTCTTGACTTCCAGGGGCTAGTAGCTGTCCTATTTATCTAATAGATGTGAAAAATTAAGGTAATGGCAGAATTTAGAATTTAATCTTTACTTCAATTCCTCTTAATAAAGTACTTCTACCCTAGAGAGAGCTGACTTTTTAAAGAAAGGCCATATGTTACAATTATCACTGTGATGGTGGGGGCTATGTGATTTGAACTGTTCTTGAATTGGTTTTATTCAAATGTAATATAGAAATGTAATGTCATGTTCTAATTTTGGTTTGTTTGGTTTACAGTCAATGAACTGGAACTTATCTCTTTTACTTTAGGCTTTCAGATAAACTTCTGTGAAAAGGCACAAAGTAAGCTACAAATTTTATGATATTATGCTACTTATTTTTTTTTCCATATTCATCTTGGTATTGGGAATGTGTCCACTATTGTTTCAACTAACCAACCATGGCAGTTTTACATTAAAAGAGCTTCCATTTCTCATTCTTTTTCAAATACAAAAAAAAAAAAAAAATTTGTTATATTTTTTATTGTAAATTGTTCTTGTTTTCACTTGAAATTGGAATAGAAAGATACAGGTATTCAAACGTACGTAGGTATAGAGAAACGTGTATAGATATCAAGTGTATATAGTTTTGAGATGTACATAAGTACAGTAAGCAGACTAGGTTTAGAAACATGTTTATAGGTATACAAAGATATTCATGTGACTTAGTTATAAAAAATATACAGAAGTATTTGGACTTTAACCATAATTTAAACTATAGATTGAGGAAAGTTCTCTTTTGTTTGTTTTGTTTTTACATTTTTAAAAAAGATTTTATTTATCTGACAGAAAGAAAGAGCAGGTCCCCAAGCAGGGGGAACAGCAGGCAGAGGGAAAGGGAGAAGCAGGCTCCCCACTGAGCAGAGAGCCAGATGCGGGGCTCAATTCCAGGACCCTGGCACCATGACCTGAGCCGAAGGCAGATGCTTAACCAATTGAGCCACGTAGGCACCCTGAAAGTTCCCTTTTAATATCATGGTGTGAAAAGTCTGTAACCGTACTCAGAGGTTTAATACTTTAAAATTCATTTATTTGAACCATACATTTAGAGCACTTTTACTTTTTTCTTTGAAACAAAGTTTGTTTCTTCTTCCTGCCTCCCTCTACTCCATAATAGAGACTAATGTTGTATTTTAGGACACTAGTATTTATAGAATATAGAATAAGTTTCCTATTAAAAAGCAAAATTTTAAAGCTAAAACAAATGCATTTTAAACTTAAATATCATTTGTATAAATGCAGTTTCAAAAAAATCCTTACTCAAGGAGGCTACTCTCCAGTTAACATAAAAGCATCCCAAAATATTATGTAACTTAGTTTCATCTTCTTATTTATTCAGAGTAAAGAAGAATGGTGACCACCTTTTGATATACATCATTCTACCCCCCCCCAGCTTTATTGAGATATAACTGACATATATAACATTTGCGTAAGTTTAAGGTATTTAGTATGACGATTTCATATGCTTATATATTGCAAAATGATGATCACAGTAGGTTAGTTAACGCCTCCCTCACCTCACATAGTTACTATTTCTTTTTGTGTTAAGATCATTTAAGGTTTATTCTTTTAGGGACACCTGGGTGGCTCAGTCAGTTAAGCGTCTGTCTTCATCTCAGGTCATGATCTCAGGGTCCTGGGATCGAGCTTCACCACATCCGGCTCCCTGCTCAGCAGGAAGTCTGCTTCTCCCTCTCCCTCTGCCCCTCCCCCAGCTTGTGCTCACACTCTCTCACTCGCTCTCTCAAATAAAATCTTAAAATTTTTTTTTAACAAAAAAACAAATATTTTTTGTTAAAAAATTTTTTTGTTTCATTACTATCATGCTTCTCTTACCTTTAACTAATAATATGTGATTTCCTTCCAGTGATAAATCTACATATATGATATACATCTATATATAATGAAGTTACAACTTCTATTTTATGCTATTTTTAATTTTAATACACTTACTGTGATAATTTTTAGCTTTCACTTACATTTTAACAAAATATTTAATGTTTCATGTAATTTTTTATGTTTTGACAAAATCTAAGAAAATTCCTGAGATTTTTAAAATTTAAAGCTGCGTTCACATTGTTGCCCTTTTTTTCTAATTTAGCCCAGTTGTGGACACAAAGCAAGAGAAATGTATTGATTTTATTAAGTTTAAAATTATGTAGCAGTGTCCTTGAAAAGCTCTGTAGCTAGATTAAAGGTGCCCTCAGACTAAGTGGTTCTGTCCCTTTACCATTGTTACAGAAACAGCAGAGTTGCAGTGCTGTCCACATGGAAGAGTCAAACAAGGAGGTGTATACATTTCTACTTTGATACTCACTTTTGGTTGTCTTCCCTACCTCTTCACATTGGCTACTCCTCACATCTCCTTTTTCATTCCCCTCTATCTTTGTTTTCCAGCTTTTGGGATTCAGCACAGTTTGATACATTCCTTTACAAATCACCTTTTGGACCCCTTGGTACATAAAGAGGGGGAAATGATTAGTTCAGAAATAAATAGGTCCCTGTCCTCAGTGGGCTCAGAGTGTAGTGGACTTGAGTTGATCTGGGGTTGGTTCTGAGCGTTCAGCTGCCGATACTATAGATTGATTGGCAGCTGAACCCAAAAAGAGGTAGTGTAGGAGAGGTGTCCTGGGCACCTTTTCTCTGCTGTTGTGTCACGAGAAAGAACAGCATGGGGATGGGGTTGTGGTTTGCAGTGGGTCTCATGAGACTGCTTTCCTGATTGGAGAACGTGGCTTGGAGATCCAATGGTGGGCCTGCCCTACTTTGGAATGAAGCAGAGCTGTCTGCTAGCTGGAACCTCAATGGAACACTCCAGTGAAGGAGCACCCATATCAGGGTTGGAGCAGGGATGTTGGTAGGTATGGCCAGCTCCAAGTTGACAGCACTTATTTTTGTACTAAACTCTTTAAGTTTTCACTTGCTTACATACATTAACTTTTTTCCAAGATTGGTCCTGCCTTAAAAATTAAAGTACGCTTTCCTAACATTTATAGACAGTCTTACATTTGAAATTGAGACATTAACTTTATGTTAAAAGTGGTCATCATATCTTTAAAAATAAAGTTCTTGAAATCGCTAAGATAGTCTTTTCTCATCTAATAGGGCATGGTCTAGTGCCAGAATCTTCTGTTTCATTTTAAGGGTGTTCCAAAAATCATCAGAACTTATGTTTAATTAAGAATATTTATATGTTAATAAAACAGAATATTTGTTATATAGTAGCTGTAGGAGGGGATGGGGTGCAAATAGCACAAAACTGGATTATTGTTAAAAGTACGTGAGTGAGTACAACTGCTTCAGATGTTCAATTCTCTATCATAAATCAGAAAGACTTATTGTAAGATGATTCTGATGACTAATGGAAGCTCTGAAGGATTAATTTTCTCCATTGTTTGACTTTCACATAGTTTTTGTTTATATTGTTACATCACTATTCCAATTAGTTTATTACAATTGCCTGTTATAAGTTAGTGGAGTTTTATTGGAAACGTGTGTGGGGGTATTTACACACACAGTGTGAGATTGCATATTTAACTTCGGAACCAGATTTTTATGGAAACTCAATAAAAATCCACTTTGCACCTCATGGTTGACTTTTTAAAATCAATTATAATTTGCATTTATTTGCTTTTTGGCTTTCTAAATATATTCATTTAAGATAATACACATCTGAGATAAAAAGTAAATAAATGAAGTTATAATTAAAGACAGCAGTGTTGTATTTAACACTGTTGGATTGTCAAATTATTTTGATGTCTGAATATAAGAGTACTTGAGGAAAAAAATATTCTTATTTAGAGTGCCTAAATTGAGAAGATTGATTAATTCATCATTTAGCATTTAGAGATAATGATTTTGTACTTCTAAAGGTGTTTAGGTGGCTTCTGACCAAGTTTGAATGATATCTTGATGGCTTTAATCAGCTAACCTAAAGGCAGTTCTTTAGAATATGATTTGCTTTGCTTTGTAAAATTGTTTTTTTTTTTTTTTTTTTTTGGCAGGGGGAGATATGCCTAGAAAACACTTTTTGAGAAGTGCTTTTATAGGTGTCAGATGTACCCTAGTGTATTAGCGTTCTGATTTTCCTATTTGGATGACAATGATGACTTATTAAGGAGCCCATGCTATAGAGTTCTTGAATGCTAAAGACAAGTTTGAGTAGAGCCTTGTAGCTTTTCTGTAGCCTTTACTATTTTGGTAGCTTTGAAAACTTTTTCTAGTGACTTTCAAAAGTTGTTTTACTTGGGAAACTTTGCATAAACAACAGGATCTTTTTTAGAAACTTATGTGCTTCATAGCAGACTTTTATTCTTGAAATCACTAATATTTGGATTACAGGTAGTGATTGCTTTTGATAACACTGCACATCAGAGTATTTGGAGAAACACTGGAGGTATCCTAATGACAGATTCTCATTAATTGTGAAACTACTCTTTTACAATAAGTGTCCCTAATTGTTTTTAAGTTGATAATAATAAAAAGGAAACCATAAAGAGGAGGAAGGATGTTTTGTGAATCTTCCCAGAAATTTGAGGAAGTCATTAATAAGTTTATTGACCTGGTAAAAAGCATCTATAAAGGATGATGTTTTGCACAAGAGTGTATTTAAGGGGGGTGGGCGGGAAGAGTGTATTTAGAGGTAGAGCATGTAGAAAATCAGGCAAAGGAAGAAGTGGAGGGAGAGAGTCAAGCTATCCTGCAATTAAATTAAGAACTTGGAAAATTCAACTGATTAAATTTCTAATTTTCTATTTTATGTAGCAAAAATCTATCCCTAACAGCTAAAATTTCATCATTTGGAATTTATTTATTTATTTATTTATTTTTTAAAGATTTATTTATTCATGAGAGATACAGAGAGAGAGGCAGAGACGCAGGCAGAGGGAGAAGCAGGCTCCCCCAGGGAGCCCGACGTGGGACTCGATCCCAGGTCTTCAGGATCACGTCCTGGGCTGAAGGCAGGCGCTAAACTGCTGAGCTACCTGGGCTGCCCTCATTTGGAATTTATTAAACTCAGCTAAGTTTTTCAGCAGTCATAAGAAACAGAATGTTGCTATGGGAGGTTTACAAGTTTTATTTAAATTTATATAGACTTAATATTTTATTTGTCTATATTTTAAATTTATATGCAGAAATTAGTTGAAAAATGAGACTTGTATAGGATTTGCCATAAGCCTGACTAGCATCTAGGATATTCATCACTATCTTTGTGGACCATGATAAACTGCCAGTGGAAAATCCATCTGCTTGGAAACAGCTTTTATATAAATGGCTCAAGAATTGCAGTAGTGGTATAGTCAGAGTCAAGGTTCACGTAATCCCTTTATGCCTTATAATATTCCAAGGGGAATGTTGCCTAATTATCTTTGATCTTGAAAGTAATGGGAACATTAATTCCTCCTGAGGAATGGTGTTTGTTGCTAGGAGAGGGAAGGTTTTGAATAGCTGTTGCACCTTAAAAATCTTTTGGAAGAGCTTAATGTGTTACATTTTTGAGCGAGAAAAAAAAAATGAGTGATAATCCCACTGTGCAGAAAGTTTGCCTTCATCTGCCTGTAGAACTTCTCTCTACTAGCAGTGTTGGGCTGTTTGACAAAACTTTTGTGGTTGGGCAGCTATAGGGCAGAAATGATGTGAAAGTTTTGCATATTCCTAACTAAATCTCCAGTTAAAGTGATTTTCAATTTAGCTTATAAATTTAGGGTGATGGTTTTCAAACAAGGTGGAGCAACTACTTGAGATTCTCACGACATGATTTTTATGAGGTGCTTTCAAAATCCAGACACAAGTGTCTAGATGAAAAGGCGTCCTAGAAGTCACTTTTATAACACCCAGGTTGGTTTTCATCTTCTCATTAGGCAGAATTAAGTGAACATTAATCAGAAATGAAAATCAAGTACATACAAGCATATTCCCTTCCCTGTAGAGATCCTCGTATATGGTAAATAAACAGAGGAACAAATGTAACATTTAGCAGATGCTGCTAATGATAAGAGGCACACTGAGGTCTTTAAAAGATGAATTCAATCTAGAGCCTGTTCTGAGGGTGCTTATATTCTTTGAGAGATTGAACGTGTAGAGATGGACTGGCAGAAATGATAATAATAATAGGTAACCCATTTACTATGTGTCAAACCCCATTCCAAGCACTCCTTTAATTCTTAAAACCTCATGAGGTAGGTATAATAACTATTATAGAGGAGGAAACAGGAGCACAGAAAGATTAATAAGTAAATCTTCCGAAGTCATCCAGCTAATGAGTGACAGAACTGTGTGACCTTGCTCTGGTCACAGTCGACATGCTATAAACCATCGTGTTTTATTATTTCTTGAAAGAAAGCAGGGGTGCTCATAAGATTGATTTTCTAAGCCAATGTCTTTTAAGCTTTTTTGTATTTTGCAAATAGCCATGAGATCTGGACTCATCATGTGTATCATTTCTGATTTTCTGGCCCTGGAGAGTTTCATAGTGCTATCTAATAAGCCTGGCTGAATGTTATTTGGAAAGATTCCCTCTTCTATCTCTGAAGTTAGGACATAGGGGATCTACCACTAGGAGAAAATTGTTTAATGAAAAAAAAAATATTATTCTGGCCTAGACAGATGCAGAGAATGAATTGCTTCAGGATTCTCAAATGACTTTGTGTGTCCAGGGAGCCGCCGACCAAGATGAGACATGAGAGTCAGGGAACAAGGTGGTGTAGCCACGCGCTGCGTGAGGATGGATTTGTATACGGACTTTTAACAGCACATTGATGCAATTGGCAAAGATTTATGTCCCTCAGTGTTCTTTCTTCCATCTTTAACACAATTTAATTTTTGAAAACTTTGGATGAAAGTTTCTAATCATACACAAATATGAAATAGTATCACCAATCCCCCACGTACCCATTGCATAGCATCAGTGGTTACCAGCATGTGGCCACTCTTATCCTGTGTTCTCCTTCCTCCACCTGTGTCCACTGAAGTATCTGAGAGCTGGTTCTGATTTTCATGATTTAGTCTGTGTCGGTCCCATGTCTTCTCAGTGATAAGGATTCTTAAATGCGTAACCTCAGTTGATTGTCACACTGTTAAGTAAATAAAACACTATTACCAGAGAGCCACTCAGTGTTCATATCTCCTTAGTGCCATTCAGGTGCCTGTTTACAGTTGATTTGTTTGTTCCAAGTTTAGATCTCAGCGAGGTCCACACATACTGCATTTGGTTGATAGGTCTCTTAGGTCTCTTTAAGTCTATAGTGGTTCCCTTGTCTCTTTTTTTCCCCTTGCCATTTATTCCTTGAA
This sequence comes from Canis lupus familiaris, assembly GCF_011100685.1. NCBI lineage: Eukaryota > Metazoa > Chordata > Mammalia > Carnivora > Canidae > Canis > Canis lupus. The sequence continues at coordinate 36,338,553 of NC_049226.1, forward strand.
AAAAAATTGGGTCATGCATTTTGTAGCATTTTGCACGTTTTGGATTTGGCTGATTACATCCTTTTAGTAATTAGTGTTTTACAGGTTTCTCTTTGCCCTGTGGCTCCTGTTAATTGGCAGTTGGAGATAGAGGCTTGATCACATAAAGATTCAAGTTTTTGGCAGTAACACTTTATAGGTGGTACTGTGTATTTCTTGTTGCATCACATCAGGAGGGATATGAATTTCTGATTGTAGCTCTTATTGAGATTAATCACTGGGCTTAGGTGCTGTCAGTGAGAAAGGTCCCCATCAGCTTTTCACCTGATGGTTTTGGCCACGATCATTGATTTTTGTCTAAATTATTTTGTTAGAGTCTGGTTAACTCATACTGGCAAACATTTGTGGGCCCTGCAAATAGTAGCTATACTCAGCCAAAAAACCAGCATTTGTTTTTAGGCCTACCACTGAATGCTGATTAAATGAAGCATTAATCATCTCTGACGTAACTTCACCAATGTTGAAGAACATGAACGTCTGTGTCTATGAGCACACACATACACCCAGATGTTTATTGTGTTTTTCTGTACTTTGAGAGAATTGAGCCTGGAAATGTATCTGTTCTTCATACCCTAGAACATGAATCAGCCTCTTTTTTAATTGAGATTCTTTTTTACTTTTTAACATCTCTCCATCTCTGAAGGTGACTAAAAAAGATGTCCAATACTAATTATTGACGTTTTTTGGTGAGGCTGAAGAATCAGTGGATATGTGAGACCAGTTCTGCAAAATTAAGATAATTCAAAACCAGAGTCCGGCGCTGCTTATTAATTTCTCTTCAGTGCTTAGAATCACATCCTCTAGGGCATTGCCTTCCGATTACTTGGGAGCCAGCATTAGTCATCAAAAGGGAGTTTAGTGAGAATAGAAGTAAGTAAGAGTTGGGATCCCTGGGTGGCGCAGCGGTTTGGCGCCTGCCTTTGGCCCAGGGCGTGATCCTGGAGACCTGGGATCGAATCCCACGTCGGGCTCCCGGTGCATGGAGCCTGCTTCTCCCTCTGCCTATGTCTCTGCCTCTCTCTCTCTCTCTCTCTCTGTGTGACTATCATAAATTAAAAAAAAAAAAAAAAAAAAAAGAAGTAAGTAAGAGTTCTCATCCAGTTTACAAAAAAACCTGGGAACTTCTTGCATTCCAGTGAGCAATTATCTTTTCAGTGACAGTATTGTCTTGTCCAACAGGTGTCATTATTCACCTTTCAGTAGCAACAGTGTCTTAACTGGCTCTCCTTTTCCACTGTTCCTGTTTAGTTACAAGATAGGCAACTAAATTGACTAAATTGTCAGTCTCCCCTTTATGATGTTCTACAGCTGATTTGGCCTCACCCAATTTCATGAGAAAATGCTCCACATCACTTGCCATCAGGGAAATACAAATCAAAACCACAATGAGATACCACCTCACACCAGTGAGAATGGGGAAAATTAACAAGACAGGAAACAACAAATGTTGGAGAGGATGTGGAGAAAGGGGAACCCTCTTGCACTGTTGGTGGGAATGTGAAATGGTGCAGCCACTCTGGAAAACTGTGTGGAGGTTCCTCAAAAGAGTTAAAAATGGACCTACCCTACGACCCAGCAATTGCACTGTTGGGGATTTACCCCAAGGATACAGATGTAGTGAAACGCGGGACACCTGCACTCCAATGTTTATAGCAGCCATGTCCACAATAGCCAAACTGTGGAAGGAGCCTTGGTGTCCATCGAAAGATGAATGGATAAAGAAGATGTGGTCTATATATAATGGAATATTCCTCAGCCATTAGAAATGATGAATACCCACCATTTGCTTCGATGTGGATGGAACTGGAGGGTATTATGCTGAATGAAGTAAGTCAGTCGGAGAAGGACAATCATCATATGGTTTCCTTCATACAGGGAATATAAAAAAATAATGAAAGGGATTAAAGGGGAAAGGAGAGAAAATGAGTAGAAAAAATCAGAGAGAGTGACAGAACATGACAGACTCCTAAATCTGGGAAATGAACAAGGGGTAGTGGAAGGGGAGGTGGGTGGGGGATTGGGGTGACTGGGTGATGGGCACTGAGGGGGCCGACGGGATGAGCATTGGGTGTTATGCTATATGTTGGCAAACGAACTCCAATAAAAAAAAATACCAAAAAAAAAAAATAACCAGTTGGAGAAATTGCCATCAAAATACTCTTGTGGACCATATATTCAGGAAGCAGAAGGGATATAACATATTCTCTTTGCCACTCTCTCAATTAATCCTACTTCATTCTACCTTTTTGAAAACCACAATTTATAGAATACATTTATAGGCTACAAATAGTATTTAATTATGTTTGCTGAGAAACAGAAGTATTACTCACATCTTAATGTTTTTTAAATTGGGAGGGATTATTCAGTGGGATCCAAAGAAGCTCTGCAGATACTAACAATGAGAGGAATATAATAGTGTTATCGTTATTGCTTGTTCGTGGATAGTATTAGATTTGTGTCCAAGATGCCTACTCATTTTCCACCTTTGATTTAGATCACAAATTATTATTTAAGAATTAAAAATATACATATATAGTATAATGCAGTACTGAAATGGAAAAATCATTTGAATATACAGAAGATTGTCACATGTCATGCAACCTGAGACCAAAAACACCAAATATCTGGGGCACCTGGTGGGCTCAGTCAGTAGAGCACATGACTCTTGATCTTGCAGTTTTGAGTTCCAGCCTCACGTTGGGTGTAGAGATTAACTTAAAAAAATCTTAAAAAAGTAAAAATAAAAAACCCCACAAAGCACCAAACATCTTTTCGAAAGCTAGAAGATGGTGGACTAATTTATGTGTCATGAAATTCTCTAGCTAAAGCTTCTGGCTAACTTCCTCAGAGAACTTAATTTATAGTTATACATATTTTGATTAATGAGAAAAAAAATGAAGCAAAACTCGAGCTTGGGAAACCCATTTATCCAAGCAATATTTCCATTCTTGTGATGTGCCAGGTGCTGTTCTGAGAAGTACTGAATCACTGGAGTGTTAGATCTAATTACCAGTTGTCGGAAGTCATCCAGATGAATATTTAGGTTCTGCATGTGAAGAATGCGTATATTCAAATGTTGACCATAATCCTGAAGAGAGAGGCTGTCATATCAATAAATGATGACTAGTTAAAAATGATATTGTGTGATTTCTCCCCCTTCTCTGCAGTTATTAAATTATTGTTGAGCTACTAACGGTATTTTAGAATTGGGGAGATTATCTTTGAAATAAGGCTTTACTTCCGCGTTAGTGCAGGCTTCATAATAGAAGAAGAAGGCTTATGTTCCACTGCTTTGCAGCAGTAAATAGCTCATATGTGGGATGCAGGTTGTCTCTCCATCAATACAAATGGTCAGCAAAAGTCAGACTTCTTGTCATTTGAGTGCCATTTAGTGGTAAAAGATTACTTGAGGGCTCTCCAAATTGTCTTAATTGAATGAAAATCTGTGCAAAATTATGTATATGAACAAAATTGATTCCTGCCTATGCCTTTCTGGATTCCTAAGGACATATGGTGAAAAAGAATTATATTACAGGGGCACCTGGGTGGCTCAGTGGTTGACCGTCTGGGTGGCTTAGGTGATCCCAGAGTCCTGGGATCGAGTCCCACATTAGGCTCCCCTTCGGGACCCTGCTTTTCCCTCTGCCTATGTCTCTGCCCCTCTCTCTGTGTCTCCCATGAATAATAATAATAAAAAAAGTTATTACAGGTGAAATTTGGTACGATGGTGTGAACTTTTTGCTTTGGGATAAGTGAATTGGGCAATAGGGTAAAGGAGTCAAGTGTTTCCTGGAGACCAGAGAGAAGTCAACTTGCAATAAAAAGTTAACTGTGATCCATTGTGGAGCCAAATAGAAAGGAAAAGAAGTAAATAAGATCCTCTATCTGATTTTCCTGAGCTAGCCTAATGTCGTGTATGTTCATTCTTTGCTCTAATAAGACCTTTCCTAAGTCAACTTAATAAATTGATAATATGTTATGTCCATGTCCATTCATTTTATAAATTGACTATTGATATATGACAGAGAATATATTTGTAAACCATATTTTCCCACTTTTTATCTCTAATTGATTTGGGGTATTTTTCTTTTTTTACTGTTTTTTAAGCTTGGTTATAGATTTGAATAGCATAAAAAATCAATCACAGGTATATATATTTTAAAGATTTATTTATTTATTCCTGAGAAAGAGAGAGGCAGAGACACAAGCAGAGAGAGAAGCAGGCTCCTAGCAGGGAGCCTGAATTGGGACTCGATCCCCGGACCTAGAATTATGTGCTGAGCCAAAGGCAGACAGACGCTCAACTGCTGAGCCACCCAGGCATCCCAATATGCCATAAATATTAGTGGAAATAAGAAAATACTTATTCCTTGAAACTGATTTAATATTCTTCTCTGTTTCAAATTTTGACATTAATGTTTTCTGACACAAAGCAGTTCTCAAATTTTCTAATGTCAGCTGGGTGTCCACCTATTCAGTTCCATTCTGACAGTATCTAGCTGGAGTTAGCTTCAGGTCCCTCAAGTTAAAGGGATCAGCCCCACAAAATTGTCCCACTTCAGATCCAACTGCAAATGTGGTACCCAGTTGTGCTTGGCCAATCATGGATTAGAGGGCTCCCAGGATTCCACCCCCAGGTTCAGTTATTTGCTAGAATGGCTCACAGAGCTTAGGAAAACACTACTTATGTTTATCATTTTATTGTAAAAGAAACAACTCAGGAACAGCCAAGTGGAAGAGATGCATAGGGCAAGGTATGGAGACAGAGAGAGTGAAGAGCTTGCATGCCTTCTCTGTGTATGTCATCCTCCTAGTACTTTGATGTGTTCACCAACCTGGAAGCTCCTGGAAGTCCTTGTTTGTCATGGGTGGGGTGTTGATTATGAAGTTTCATTGTAGGCACAGTTGATTAAATCATTGGCCATTGGGGGAGGGAATTCAATTTCTAGCCCTTCTCCTCTCCTTGTAGGTTGAGGGGTGGGGCTAAAAGTTATTCTTATCACTAAGTTGGTTTTTCTGGAGCCCAGCCCCCCTGACCTGAAAGTTATGTTAGCAGTAGTGCCTGTTGGGGAGTCCCCCTCCCCTGTCACCATATTGGCATAATCTCTGGTTTGGTTGAAAGGGGCTTGTTATGAGTAACAAAAGACTCTTCTATCACTTGGACTATTCCAATGGTTGTAGGAGCTCTGTGCTAGGTACCTGGGACAAGTACCAAGTATATTTTTTATTATGTCATAGACACTGTAGCAACTCTACCTTGCACATAATAGACCCATAGCTTTGAATCTGTAAGTATTCTAGGAGGGCTAGTCTACACTTACCTATAAAGAAGAATGGGAACTGGTCCCATTAAGGCAGCAGATGGTTGACTTTCTGTGGTGAAAAAGATCAATATGCTCCATCTCCTAGGACCAAAGGTGTACCTTCACTATGATGCTAAATTATCTATGTCTTATAGTTTTCTTTATCCTACCCTACTTGTTATTGAAGTTCATGTACCATTGAGTCTGGAAAAGTTAATTATGATTGGTGGGAGTTCTCACTGGCATTTCAGGCAGACAAGGAAAGAAGTTAACATTTGACAAAAATCTGACTTCTTTTATGGTTAATATTATTCTAAGTAAACTCTTCAAAAAGGAGAAGTCCAATCTGGTTGTTTTAGTGGCTCCTCAATTTGGGTGCTGCTGTGAATACCTTACCTGTCAGCTGAAATGTAGTTTGCCTTGGCCTGTGGCCTAGAGCTGGAGTCAGTGGCCTTTAGCCAAGAACAGACTTGTATTTCTGTTACTGTGCTGCACAAATGTTCTTTCCTTCACATTATGGTGCATACAGAAAAGATTTGAGGCACTGAGTGAAGCAATACTGATGGCATAGTAAAAAAAAAAAAAAAATATGGTTGATGTGCTTGTTTCATTTATGGGGGGGCTGGAAGTGAAAATGGTAGTGATAGGATGTTGTGGGGTTTACCAGGCAGGAAGCATAAACATGGCCTGACACCATTGGGTTCCTTTGGTTCCTTGTTAGAATTCAAGACAGCCGTTCTGAGAATATCTGCTGCGTTATGATGTGTGTCTCTGTCGGACAGTGAGGTGGGCTGGAAGCTAATTGCATGGGCTCTGGGGTATTGGTGACAAGCAGAACAAGCCTTGTGACTTTCCTTGACCCAGTTTTCATAAGTGTGTGTGTTACGTGCCTTGTCCCACTAGGAAGATGGCTACCAGGAAGTATGAGTCTGTCATGTGAATGATTTTCCAGAAATCCTAATACCTTGCTACTGGTGCATGGTAGGATAGTAATATGAAACTTTGGGGAGCTGATGAAGAGTGTAAATAGAATGTCAAGGACTCTGATTCAGAGGCAGAGGTCACTACACGGCCTACATATCACAGAAGAAAGGATTATTGACCATCCTGTGTAGCAAGTTTTGTTGGTTTGATCAACTTAGCAGTTATATCTCACTTGTCTCTGTGGGACCCCTGTTAATATGTTCTTATCTTATGGTTTAACATGCCCTGTGAATTTGGCTGAGTTTTAGGTTTAGGCATGACATAGATTTATTATTATTAAAAAAAGTTTTTTCTAGATTTTATTTATTCATGAGAGTTACATACAGAGGCAGAGACATAGGTAGAGTGAGAAGTAGGCTCCCTGCAGGGAGTGCACTTGGGTGGTGGGTCATTCCTTTTTTTCTTTTTTAAAGATTTTATTTATTTTAGAAGAGGGACGGGCAGAGTGAGAGGGAAAAATAGTTTCAAGCAGACTGTGCTGAGCATAGAGCTTGACCGCAGGACCCCAAGTTCATCACCTGAGTCCAAACCAAGGGTCGGACACTCAACCAACTGCGCCATCCAGGTGTCCCCAGGTCAGGCCTTTTTTTTTTTTTTTTTTTTTTTTTAAGATTTTATTTATTTATTCATGAGAGTGAGAAAGAGAGAGAAGCAGGCTCCATGCAGGGAGCCCGACATGGGACTCGATCCCAGGACTCCAGGATTATGCCCTGGGCCGAAGGCAGGCACTAAACCGCTGAGCCACCTAGGGATCCTCCAGGTCAGGCCTGCCTTATGAAGAGAGTTGTGAAGGGCAGTGGTATAAAAGGGAACTCTATACAAGCTGGGGACAAATGAAGAATTCAGAATTATTAGCACATTCTTTCCCTTCTCCCCTAAACTGGGTGTGGAGGGGTACTGGCAGTAATGGATGACACCTTTTGGGTACCCATTTGGAACCTTCTCAAGGTGGATGTGTAACTGGAATTCCCACTCTCAGATTCCCATGGAGGCCGTGCTTCCAAAATCATTGGCACATGACTTTTGGAGGGAGGGGATTGTGTTGGATAACCGTTTCCTGTTTTGTTGGAGATTAAAATATTGTTAACTTTAGCCTTTACAGACACCTTAAAAAAAAATCTCTAAAGATATCATTTGTGAAACATTATCAGATTTTAGGGGTATGGAAATATCCCAAGTTGTGTGAGCAGATAACATGAAAGTACGTATTTGTATTTTTAAGGCCATTTTACTTGTTCTCTAGGCTTTAGTACCTTTGGGCTTAGAGACCAGATCTCTTTTTAGAAACCTCTGGTATAAGTAGCAGGGAGATTATACTTGAAACAAAATAAATGCTTAATGTAGAAAACCAGAAACACAGAAAAGTGGGAAAAAGAATCACCCCACAATTCTAGCACCTTGAATTAATCACCTGTTATACTTTTGGAGAATGACCTATGTGTGCATTATAAATGATCATATGCACATATACTTTACTAAAATAATTCATTAGACGCATTACTTATTGCTTGTTTAAAAAAAGGATCCTTACTATTACATTTCTTCAGTAGTCTTTTTTTTTTTCTTTTTTGGTGGCATATGATTATTTTTTAAAAGATTTTATTTATTTAATCATAGACACACACACACACACGCGCACAGAGAGAGAGAGAGAGGCAGAGACACAGGCTGAGGGAGAAGCAGGCTACATGCAGGGAGCCTGACGTGGGACTCGATCCCGGGTCTCCAGGATCACAACTCGGACTGCAGGCGGCGCTAAACCGCTGCGCCACGGGGGGCTGCCTGGTATATGATTTTTTTGATGGTAGCATAGTATTCCACCAAATCACCTGTTGTGATTTTTCATCTAACTTTCTTTGCATAATCTTTAACTTCTGAAAGGGTGACTTCTAAGGGAATGGAGTTACTGAATTAATTAATTGTTAAGGACATACTAAGATGTTTGGAAGATACTGTCCTCCAGAAAGTGGTCTAGTTTATATTCACAGCAATAATTTGTTCCTTTTTTGGGCTCCATTCATTTGTTTACTGAACAGACATTAAGGATTTATGTGTCAGGTATAATTGTAGGCATGGAGGCAAGTGAGGTATAGAGTTTCTGGGCTCTTGGAGTGTAGAGTGTAGTGGGGAAGGTAGACATCATATAACCACAAATAGATGTAAAAGTACTGCTGTGAAAAGTCCTGAAAAGACTACCTGCTTCTTCATACCCTTGTTAACATTGATATTGGGATTCTCCTTATTTGTACGTGGTATTAGAGGCAAAAATTGAATTTTAATTTTGTGGGTGACCAGAAGAATTGGATGGGTTTTTTTTTGGATTCTATGTGTATCCTTCCTTTAGTTAATTACCTGTTCATATTCTTTGTTTATTTTCTAATTGGGATATTTGCTGTCAGATCAATCAGCAAGTCCTTTATATCCACGCGCCCCTTCCCCCAACCCTTGTCACTTCAGAAGGTTGTGACTTCAGCTGGGGCTATGTCGTTTAGACAAAGGCTAAACCTGGGGACCTCACAGGAGAAGGAGGACCATGGAAATCCAAAGCCCAGGTTCTACTTGACAATCTGTTGATTCCATCTGCATGATTGTGTGGAGGAGCATCTCATGTCCTGTTTATTTCAATAAAGCGTTGGCATTTGTGCTGTGTTGGTAATCCTGAATTAGCTGGTGTTTTTGCAGAGTTTGGACTAATCAGGACTTGGCAAGTTTAGCCTGGGGAATTATATTTTTTTACTTGGTAGTAGATATCCGGGTCAGAGTCTGATCCAAGTGGGTGGTGTTGCTGGCTTTAAGTAGTTGCTGGCTTAAAGGTGTGGCTTCCTATAGAAACTCATAATAGTGACATTGTGCATAATTGAGGCAAAATTCCTGGTGACCATAGAGGGGCATATAATCAGTGTCAGAGTTGATGGTTAGTGAATCAGAATAAAGAATCAGTATGAGTTCCTAATGTTAGGTTTGGGATGTTAGGGCATATTGTGTGCTCCATTCCATGAAACTTGTTAAACTCCCCATTTTACTATGTTGAAAATGAATTAAATTTTTTTTTTTCTTCCTTGTTGGATGATCACTTTGGGAGCAAGTTGGGGACTTTTCAGCCTTCAACTCTGCTTGAAGACTTTTGTTAACCAAAGTCTCATAGTAAAATACAGTCTCCAACAAGTAAAATGTTTCTCTTGCCTTTGCCTGGAGTCCATGGCATCTGCTAGAAATTGTTAGGCCTTTGGGTCAGAGCAGTGCCCCTTCAGGCGTTGGTAGAGGAATGACAGAATCCTTGATATTCCAGGTTGCAGAAACCTTTCTACCCGAGGAGAGCTGTGCGTGGCATCTGCCAGAGTTGGCAAGGTTGAGAGTGAATTATTTAGGTTCTTTTTTTGGCAGCGGAGCCTCTGAGGCCCAAGCATATCAGATGAGTAAAATGTTTAATGTTTAAGAAGTGCTGGTATTAGTGATCAGCCACCCTGGTTCAGGACCTTGCCACCGTAAACCCAGACACAATTGATAGTACAGGGTAGGGAAAAGGAATGATGGCCAACTCTGTCCTACACAGAAACTCCTTTACCCCTGCCAGTCCCCCTCTGAGGAAGATATGTTAATCCTATGTGGCAGAAATGGGATTGTGCCCGAGAATATATAGGTAATAAGTAGTGGAGCTGAGTTCAAGACTGGTAGACTGGCTTTACCACTCCATCTTGGTTTTCCTAGCTTCTAATTGTACACCACTGGGCTGCTGGCTTTGGGTTAGAACAGGGATTTTTATTGGCACAGGAGTTAAAAGGAATCTACCAAGCAAGCTGAATTTCTTTCTTTGTTGCTCAGATGTTTTGTTGGTTTAAAGGATATCAGACACATTCCCCCCCCCCCCCCAGTTTTCCCCTTTTTAGATAATTTAATAATTTAAATTTTCAATTAGGTTTTAATACATATAGATAAATATCACAATAGTTACCATTTTTTCATAGTTACTATTTACCAGCCATTGCATTTTTAAGGTATATGAATCCTCACCACAGCATCACACACCAGATAAGTGACTGTTTTTATCTTGGTTTTATAGATGTGTCAATTACCAGACTACAGCAATATCCCTGTTTTACCTTTATTGTAATTTCAGTGGTAATCATTTAGTGTCCAGCAGAAGTAATTTTCCTCCCCTAATTCTACCATTTAGCCTCCTCCTACCACGTTCCTTTTTAATTTTGCTAGGATACCAAACAAAATAGTCTTTGTGGATAGGTCAGCTGCCTTATCTGTCTTTTCATCTGTAGCTTGTATGTAACTGTGATATTTCTGCATCTGTGGCTATGTCAGTTATTACATTGGACTATCCTAAAATCCATCTTGCACACAAAAGTGTTGAACTGTGTGCTAAAAGGATCTACTGGCATATTATATATATATACATATATATATTACTGTTTCTTTAACTCAGAACAATCCAGTTATTTATTTATTTATTTATTTATTTATTTATTTATTTATTTATTTATTGTTTCTTTAATGCAGAACAATCCAGTTTCCAAACATGTTTAGCTATATGGATGAGTAACAGTGTTTTATTGATAAGAGTTTAAAGCTCTAAGTGAGATTTTTTTAGAAATTTTTGAAACTTATTTACTCTTTTGTATCAAACACTAGAAGAGGAGAGGGACAATATAGTATTAGCTGGCGGTGACCCATTTAATACTTAAGATTGTCTGAGATCCCAGTCTGGAATGGACAAAGTCATTCATTTCTTCTGATTCCAAGTCTAATATCCTTCCTGTCTTATTCTCTTGAGCTTATCAAATAAGTTAGGGCACTCACCACTCTAATAATAGAGGTAGAGAAGGGAATGAGGGTAAGTTATTGTCTAACCACTTTAATTCCTCATGTCTGAGATTGTTGAATTGAAAGTTGCATAGTTGGAATTGTGTGTTTCTCATTTTATAACCAGTGATTGCAGATAATTTAACAAGTGACTTTGGATACTCTGTTTTGAAAATGAGGTACTAAGAATTAGAGCCAAAGGAGAAAATAAGAATTTCAGGCAGTCTTTTTCCTTCTGCCCCTGGTAGGATGCTCTGAATGCTGGTAGGTCAGTCACTCCTGTTCTTGAAGGTATTCTGTGAGCAACTTGAGCATTGTAGTGCCACTTCTCACTTTTTCCTATGCTGGTTCTAGGAAATCCCTCCTGGGGGCAGGGATTTCCTGAGGCAGTTCCTTAAGAGGAACTGATTTTTTCTTTATTTTCTTTTTTTTAAGATTTTTATTTATTTATTTATTTGAGAGAGGGAGAGAACATGAGCTGGGGAGGGGGCATATGGAGAGGGAGAGGCCTACTCATCACTGAACAGGGAGCCCAACAGGAGATTCCAGAACCCTGAGATCATGACCTGAGCAGAAGGCAAAACACTTAACTGACTGAGCCCCCCAAGCACCCCAGGAGGGAATGATTCTTACTGCATTTTGATGATTCCTCCCTAGCTCCTTTGGCTTGTGAGTAATGGCTTTAAAGACCAACTGTTTAATTTTTATGATTTTGCTTGTTAGTTGGGTGGTAGTTGTACTGGTCTCACTTGAGCTATGTCATGTGTCTGCATTTGGCTAGTAGGTCTTGTTGGTGGAGACTACACTCAGTTGAGATGGCTCGGGTCTCTGAACCTCTTGTTGGATGTAGATTATCATCATCAAGGAAACTAGCCTGAGGTGCTTCACCTTTAGACTTGGGTGCTTTCCAAGAGCGTGAACATGGAAGTTGTAAGGCCTCATAGGCCTAGCTCAAGAAGTCCCACAACAACCTTTCTATTCTATTCTTGGGATCACAGCAAGTCTGAAGGCCAGCTTTATTCAAGAAGTAGGGAAATAGACTCCATCTCTTGATAGGAGGGGCAGCAAAGTCACATTGTAAAGAGGTGATTCATTGGTGGCTATCTTGGTGATAATCTACCACATAACCCAATAGTGATCCATTAACAGATCAAAAAAGCCACCTTCTAGATGCATCAATTGCACATCCTTCAGGGATCATTATTGCCCTCAACAATAAGAAATTTTACTGTTATTTTTTCAGATTTGGAGAAATCATTGGTGTTGAAGATATGTAGACTGGCTACAATATTTTAGTGATGGTCTCCATTCTTACAGGTTGGGTGGGAAGACTCTGGTTCTCAGATCCTGACTGTAAGGGTAGCAGAATCTTGCTTTCCTATGTATAAAGGAAATTAAGCCCACTAGGTTATATGAGTGGGTAGTGCAATGTTCGTAAAACAAAAAAACAAAAAAACAACAAAACAAAAAAACAAAACGACTAATTCTAATTCACTAAATATTTGTTTATTTATTTATTTATTTATTTAGGATTTTATTTATTTATTCATAGGTACAGAGAGAGAGGCAGAGACACAGACAGAGGGAGAAGCAGGCTCTATGTAGGGAGCCCGATGTGGGACTCCATCCTGGGTCTCCAGGATCACACCCCAGGCTGCAGGCGGCACCAAACCGCTGCACCACCTGGCATGCCTTTTATTTTATTTTATTTTATTTTATTTTATTTTATTTTATTTTATTTTATTTTATTTTATTTATTTTATTTTATTTTATTTTATTTTATTTCTTTTTAGGATTTCACTAAGTATTTGTTGAACTGCTATTTTGCTGTAGCTCCCTATTACAGGTGATTTGTAGAATTGAAAGATGAGAGTTAAACATTTAGGACAGAAAATTGTTCACAATTTGGTGATGGGAACAGGCTTGAGAAGGATGGGAGAGGATGACAAGGTGGATCCCGTGTAAGCATAGTGTCTCTCTGAGGACAGACTGGTTTTGATGTTTTGGAAATGAGAAATAGTGCTTAGGAAATGCTACTTTTTCCTCATCTGTGGAAGGTTGGGGTGGGATGTTTTTGGTAACCTAGATTGCAGAGAGTGGTCTTCTTCCGTAGTTGATTGGTAGGTAGACTTTCAGTGGCCCTTGGATGGAATTTTTGACAAAGGTTGAACTCAGCTATTGGGTCAGCTTAGCTGACTATGGAAAATGAGGTTAAAGGTTTGTATTGCTTGTGAAGTTGGTGGAGGGAGAATTATTCTGGGCTCTTTGCTTGCTTAAGGTTAAATGAAGTTGAAAGATGTCTTCCTTCTACCTTCAGCCTTCCATGAGTTTGTGAGCTGCTTGCTGGACAGAATAAGAGCAAAACACATGCCCGGGCCTTAGTGGGTATGCATATGCTTGAACAAATCCTTGTTCTTCAGAATCCTAGTTTGGAATATTCTTGAAGATCCCATCCATGGAACTGCTTCTCTCATGAGAAGTCTGAGGAAAAAGTTGGATATGGGTGATGTGGGAAAGGTTGTTTAAAATTTCTAGATGTTTTCTTAAGACCCAGCTTTGAAACCAGAACTTCAAGGGTAGTGCAGAGAGGTCAGTCCCCCGGTCCTTGGAGTGGCAGAGCAGGGCATGAGGCTGCTGAGCCCCTTCGCTCAGCCTCTGAACCAGCTGTGATTCTGATCCTCCCAGTGTGTTGAACAGATATCCTTATATTCTGTATGAGCCCACAGCTTAAGAAAAGTTGGGCAGTCCTACCTAAGGGAGATAGCAGTACCTTGGAAGTATGATGGGATGAGGATAGATACTGTTGTCCTTAAGAGTCAGGGTTTTGGGTTACAGATGGCAGAAACTTATTCTAGCTAATTTACCCCACATCTGAATGTCTGGGGCTATCCATGTGAAATTGATTGTTTGGACCAAGCTACTACATTTGAAAGCATTTTCTGTATCAGGCACTGACCTTAGTTTTTAAGTATACAAAGACAATCTTCTCTCACAGGAAACTCCTTCCATATGAATAGTTTAAGATGTTGGATCATGGCTGGTTTCTATCATACTGTAGATAAAGGGGAGACTCTGTTTATCTCTGCTGACTGGTTAGGAATTGATTATTTGTAGACAGTCTCACCAAAGGGGAAATTATAATCACAAATTTGTAATCTATCTTGATCAATATTTTAATCTCTTAGCTTCTAAAAATCTCCACAGGACATTTATAGTATCACTTCCTTCCTTTTGCCCTTTCTCTTTACTGCCCATGGAAGCTGTTGCGGGGTTTTGAAAAAAATCCACATTGCTCTCATGTCAAGCATTTGCCTGTTGTTTTGTCATTAAAAATAACTGAGTGTGTAGTGACAAGTTGCCTTTAGGGTTTAGGTTTCTGGGGCCCTTGAGAAAGAGAAGTAAAATGAGAAGAACTAGTCCTAATAGAGGTTCTTACTTAGAGAAAGTGAATGGAGGAAGAAGAAATGCTGGGGGTAGGGGGTGGGGCGTGGGAAGAAAAGAAAGAAAGAAAATGCTCATATCTGCAAATAGCCAGAGGTAGCTTCTCTGAAGTATTGCAAAAGCTGAGTCTTTCTGTCTCTCCTTGAATCTCACCCTTGACTGACTCTCTGGGCTCTTCCTTCTCCTCCCATGACTGCCTTGGGAGTTCATCTCAAAGTGATCATCCTTCAGAGATTGGGGAGCCCTGCTGGAGGAGCCCATGTAACTTGATCTTACCCTACACCCCCTACACCCCCAGTTTTAGGCTCTGAGTCATCTCTTCTTAGGCTGTGAACTTTTATAGAATTGTTTAGTGTGTGTTGTTGGTGGACGATCAGAATATATGCTTGGACAGTGTTCAAGATAGTCACAGATGCTTTTGAAATGTGGAGTGTGTTCACACCTAACTTATGTAAGCCACATTGTGTTGCATTTGTGTGCTTGTTCATTTATGCAGGAAATGTCCTTTAAAGGCCCCAAATTATTTTTGTTTAAATGTGAAGGCAGTGCTGAGAATCTGTGTGTGTGTGTGTGTTTATATAAATACTTATTTTCGAGGAAACCGTTTGAGTAAGCTTTAATTGTCATAATAGATTTTATCTGCCTGCAGAGGTTAGTGAGCCACTGTCCCCTCAGATTGAGCTTTTAGGGGCACCTGGGTAGGGTAGCTCAGTTGGTGAAGTGTCTGCCTTTGGCTCCAGTCATGATTCAGAGTCTTGGGATAGAGCTCCACGTTGGGCTCCTGGCTCAACAGGCTTTGCTTTTTCCTCTGCCTCTGCCCCTCCTTCTGCTTGTGTTCTCTCTCTAGCTCTCTCTCTCTTTCTCATGAATAGTTAAAATCTTAAAAAAAAATTGAGCTTTAGAATAAAGGGCCAATTTTGGTGTTTTTCTTTGGATGATTTTTACAGTGATTCTTTGTTCTGTTATTGTCCTGCCTTTGATCCTGGTGTGTTTTCAGATTTTTACCATATAGAGATCGTGGTGTTTTCACGATCCTTTCACACACCACGTGAAAGGTGGTCACCTTTTGATTTGGGGGATTTGTGGGCATTGAGTTCATTCAGGTTTATGATTACAAAGGTCCTTACCTTAATTTTATCTCTAGAAACTCTGCCCTATAAAGTAACATTCATAGGTCCCAGGGATTGATTAGGACCTGGTATCTTTGAAGGCCACCATTTTCACTTATATCTCACTTACAGTACATATCTGTCCCGTGTACCAAGTACGTACATTCACCCTGCTCCAGTGTTCCCCCAGAGCCATAGCTCATTATAGCATCAGCTTGAATCCAGGTCTGATCTAGACACCATCAGTTCTGCTCATCAAAATCATCCAAGTCGGGTATGAGTGAGACAGAGTATGATCCATTGTGACATAAAATTCCTCTCCCTCTGTACTGGAAACAAGACCGGGTTACTTGGTTCCAAAACACAGGGGTCAGGCATTGGAAACCAGTTCTAGAGATACCCATTCAAAACAGGAGAACAATGAAGGAAGAAAGGAGGCAGCAGTTCCAAGGAGTTTCCAAATCCAGCAGGGCAGTTTCCTTTCAGTTGCAGGGCCTGGGGACGGTCTTCTGCTGTTCAATATTTCCTTTTATTTTGTTGTTGTTGTTGCTTGCTCTTCCTTTTTTTTTTTAAATTTTATTTTTTATTGGTGTTCAATTTGCCAACATACAGAATAACACCCAGTGCTCATCCCGTCTATTGGGGGTGAATGGGTGACAGGTGCTGAGGGGGGCACTTTCAATATTTCCTGAAGACAAATTTCTAAGAAGTGAAAGAGCATCTTCATGAAAAGTTTTTTCTTGTATATTGCTGAACCTTCAATCAGAAAAAATTATGCTATTTCCTTTTTTACCAGCAACATTTTGTACTAGTGATTTTTTTTTACCTGGTCACATTATCATTGGAAAAAAATTGTTGTATGTATAAAATGAGACCTAAGTTTTGCCAATTTTGCGTGAACAAAACTTTTTAAAAAAGATTTTATGGATTTATTTGAGAGAGAGAGAACGGGTGCCTGGGAGGGGGGTTGGGAAAGGGCAGAGGCAGAGAGAGAGAATCCCAAACAGACTCCCCACTTGGGAGCGGAGCTTGATGTGGGACTCAATCCCAGGACCCCTAGGATCATGACCTGAGGCGAAGGCAGACGCTTAGACTGAACCACCCAGGAGGCCCCTCACATGAACAAAACTTTAAACTGTTTTGTTGTTAGTGAATGCCTTTCATAATTTTTTCTCAGTTTTGCTTTACTGTTCATACCCTTGCCAATTTTTCTATTTTTCTTGATTTGTGTGATGTCTTTATATATTTAAAGTTCTTCTCATTTTGTATTGGAAGGATTTTCCCCAGCTTTCACTTAAAATTTGTTTTTTTAGATTTTGTTTTTTGGTAATATACAGTTTGCTTTTTAATACAGCCAAATTTGCTACGAAAGTTTGCTTTTTTGTAGAGCCAAATTTGCTGTTTAAGAAGAGTACCTTTTGCATGTATAGGTTGAATGCCCTTCCTCTACTTGCTGCCAAATAAAACTTAGTTTAAAATAAATATTTGGTACCTGAATTGGGCGGGTTACATGGAAAATTCATGTTGTAATATTCTTACTTCTGAAAATGATGTGTCTGGTCTTCTTGGGAATTCTCATTATCCTGTAGACAGGCCCATCCCTGAGAGCCGATCCGGGAGTCACAGCCAGGAGCTTTCTGCTCTTATCCTACAGTCCTGTCCAACTGGTATGTTTGGCACACTCAAACTTGCAAATCTCATTGAAAGCACCAGGCTGAGCAGAATGAGTCCCTTCATACATATTCCAAATCCACTGGGATGGGAAAGTATTTGGATTGCAGAGGTGTTGTTGGAGAAGGTAGAATTAGGCATAATAAACTGTGAAGAGTGTATTCTGGAAAAAGATATACTACAGTGCTTAAAAACCCAATTCTGTTACAAAGTCTCTATTCAGTAAAATCCCAAAGAAATGTTTTTATAAGATTTATAGACATAGAAGAAACATGGTCAGTGAGTAAAGCATGTTAAAAAACATATTGTGGTCTGATTTGAATTGTAGAGAAAAAAATGTGTATGCATAGAAAGTAGTTTCTAGGAGACAATGATTATTTGGGGATAATTGGACTTAGAAATGTAAAAAAAAAAGTATATACAATATTTTGTATATTTATATTGTCTTTTATCTTTTCTGAATTTTCTGGCTTTTCTATACCGGGCAAGTTTTGTTTGTATAATATAAAACACTGTTACCTTCCCTCCCTACTCCCTATCCCAAAGAAATGGCTCCAAATAAATGATTATTTGAAATACCTGTGTTATGAACTTGGTTGGCAGTGCCGTGACTTTTTTTTTTTTTTTTTTTTTTTTAGTTATGATTGCAGACTGCTTCAGATTCTTTACTCAGTTGTTAATATTGTATTTTAGGGAAAATTATTTTTATTAAATAAAGATGTTGAAGTGTAACCCTGGAAAGGTGGTAATATTTTAGTATTTTTCAGTGTATCTGCCAAAGTGAATGATTTTTATAGTGGTGTTTTCTTTTGCAAAAGTGTTAGCATCTCTGAACGATATAAACCTGAACCATTGTTTTCTATTGATTTGGAAGATAATGGGTGATTTGTGGTTAATAATAACTTTAGATCCTTTTTATTTACTTTATCTTAAAGCTGAGAAATTCTTTGTTGCCTTTCAAAATATGATATTAACTATATGTTAAAACAAATTTTTTCTGCTTTTTGGTGTGAATTTCTTATGCCCTCAGATTAGTGTCTGTTTTATAGTACTTGAAACTTTTACTTTTTATTTGTTATTTCTTAGGTAAACGCAAAGCACTGAAGTTGAATTTTGCAAATCCACCTTTCAAATCTACAGCAAGGTTTACTCTGAATCCCAACCCTACAGGAGTTCAAAACCCACACATGTGAGTATTCCTGGTAATCAACTAAAAGGCTCAACTCAAGCAGAAGTTTTAAAGTTATTGTATTTTATGAATTTTTCCAAGTCAAGGAATTGGTATTTCCATTGTCTTATGGGCCGTTTGACACTTGGTCTTAGCCAAAAGGCTGAGAAGAGATCTTTTATGGGCCTTTTGAAATAATTACTACTTGAACTTAATTAGAAAGCTATTGATTCTGTGGTCTGAAGTAGGTGAACACAATTTTCTTTGTTAAAGTTTACTTGAAGGGGAAAAGAGCTGAAGATCCAGCTCAATTTTTTCAATTTTTCTCTTGCTGAACTCTGAGAATATTGTTTAGACCTGTCCTTCTGGATCTCCAGTTAAATTGTAAGTGGTAATTAGGAAACATTACTCTCCTCTGTAGATCTGCACAAATCATCCCCACTTACCAGGTGATAAAGTAGAGTGTCATTTACCCTTTCTGGATAAATGACATTCCTGTAAGATTTCCATGTCACAGTAAATTGAGAGTACATGTACATGTTGGTGTATAGGTGTCAGTGATTACTTTTAAAATGTATTTTATATATATATATATATATATTTATTTATGTGTGTGTGTATTTTCCCTAAATATTTTTTATTAAAATACAAAAATGATATTTTAGCATCTTGCTGAAGGTCAAAGTGTTAGAAACATCTGTTACTTTAAAATAATACCTTCAGAATGATATTTGTAGATCTCTTGAACTGCAGTGATGTATTAAATAATGATGCCTCCCCACTACCCCCCAAAACCTATCATGAACACAAACAAGTCAAAGCCAGTGGGTTTGCATTTATACTCATGTTCATAAAGATAATTTTTACCTACTTCTGGTATCAAGAACAATAAAGCAAATGGTGGAAGGTGTTTTAAAAAAATGGTCAGAATATATCATCTTGTAGTTTTTAATAATTATAACAAAATAATTTTTATTCAAGCCTAATTAGACTACAAATATATTCATGCTTCCCCCCAAAGGCACACTTCTTGCTGTTTCCTTTCCTCATGATGTCTGACATGCATTGTATTTACAAACAGTAACAAATTTGTAGAAGGCAGTGTGTCTCACAATAGGAATGCTGAAAATATATTGTGATTTTTAAAACATCGATGTGTAGAAGGGAGCAATGTGGAGGTGTGTGTGTATGTGATTAGGCTTTCGCCTGTAACTTGAAAGCAATAAAAAACTGAAGTAACAGTTCACTTGCCTGGGAATAGTGTTTGCTAATTTTATTAGACTGGTGTTCATAATGAGATTTGTTGTCAGACATCAGCTTAGAGTCTAGCTTTTTTACCTCCTCTGAAACATCAAGTGGGGGCTATACTGAGGAAGGAAACTCTTTTTTTTTTTTTTTTTTTTTTTTTAGGAAGGAAACTCTTAGTACCTCTTAATTAGTCAAAGCTCTGGTGGCAAGGAAACATTCTTAAAAGAACCTCCTTCCTCATTTCCTAGAATTTCTAGTGAAAGCTAGTACAAAACTAATTCTTGAACATGGTCCATGTCTATTACCTTGGTTGCTAGCTGAACCACATATAAAGGATATGTAGTTATTGCCAAACTTAGTAGCTCGCTCTTCTTTCTCTTTTCTCCTTCCTTCCTTCCTTCCTTCCTTCCTTCCTTCCTTCCTTCCTTCCTTCCTTCCTTCCTTCCTTCCTTCCTTCCTTCCTTCCTTCCTTCCTTCTCTTTCTTTTTTTAAAAGTCCCCTTGGACACAAGGACAACCTGAACTGCAAAAACATTTATATCATTTGTACCCTCTTCCTTTGAGAGTATCATGTATTAGGGAATTCATGGACAAATCTTTTTTTCTTTTTCCTGAACAGTAAACTGGGTTAAAAAAAAACTTTTTTTCCAAAATTTGAGTTGATCTTTTTTTTTTTTTTTTATTCTACCACTTCATAATATTCCTATAACCAGCTAGGTTTCCTATCCTTTGTCAATTCCCAGCAGATGTTAAAAGTTTGAGAGGACATGGTAATAAGCATTTTTACTTTATGGTAGAATCTTTTGATTTTGATATGTTAAAATGTTAGACCTAGACTTTGAATTTTATGGCACTGGTCTGTTACTATGTGTATCAGGGACAGGTAACTATTGGTTGAAGATAATTGTTTCACTACTCAGGGCAGCATATCTCCTCTACTTCCCTACCCCCTTTCATAAAGGGATCTTTTTGTCTTCTTCCTCTGAGTTGTACCATCAGGCACTAAAAACCACTGTCAGTCACTGTTTAGGGTAGGTAGTTTGCAATTAGAAAATATAACAGTATTGCAGTATGTAAGTGTTTGAAAAAAAGATACCTCTGTGTCACTTATATGTATTTCCTTCCTCTAAAATTTCCTTGAACTTTAGTTAGAGATATAAATAGAAAACTTGCTCATAAATTTTGAAAAGATATGATGAATGTAAGCAACTAATGAAGTTAAGATATGCCCCAGGAACTACTTTCACATCCATCTAGCATTTGATGTCTCCTGGGTGCAGATTCTGTAGACAATTTAAAATTTTAGGGATACCTGGGTGGCGCAGCGGTTTAGCGCCTGCCTTTGGCCCAGGGCGCGATCCTGGAGACCCACGTCGGGCTCCCGGTGCATGGAGCCTGCTTCTCCCTCTGCCTGTATCTCTGCCTCTCTCTCTCTCTCTCTGTGTGACTATCATAAATAAATAAAAATTTAAAAAAATCTAAAAAAATCTTAAAAAAAATAAAATTTTAAGACTGTGTCTTATCTTCTGAGAACCAACAGTTTAAATAAAATTCTAAGAAATAACAGTTGGGCATAGCAATTCAAGAAGTGAGGCATAAGGTAATACAGATTGAATGTCAAATGAATGGTGCAGGCGGGGGTAAGATCACTTTAGGATAAATAACTTGGGTGAAACATTTCACAGAAGAACAAGATTTGAAATGGATTTTGAAAGCCACTTTGAGAAGGGAGAATAGCATTCTGGTGTGTGGAAGTACAAGATAAGTTTAGGGGACTATGTGTGTAGATCTGTTTAATTATAGCAGAGATGTTACTTACAGATTACCAATTTCTATCCCTGGAAACAGCAATTTTTTCTTTATTCTTGGTGTTCTGTAGTTATATGAAGATAGATCTAGGTCTGGATCATCCTTCTGTGCACGGAAGAACCATTTTAGTTTGAAGATTTATGTATCTGTTTCTGAGAAAATTTCTGCTTTTGATTGATTCCTTCATGTTTTTCCTAGTCTTCTGTTTGGACATTGGACGTTCTAAATTTCTTGGGTCTTTGACTTTTTTTTTTTTCATACTTTTTATCTCTCTGTTTTCTATATCCTAGGTCTGTCTGCTTGCTTCCTTTTTCTTTTCTTTCTTTTCTTTTCTTTTCTTTTCTTTTCTTTTCTTTTCTTTTCTTTTCTTTTCTTTTTTCTTTCTTTTTTTTCTTTTCTTTTTTCTTTTCAACCCTTGTGTGACTAGGGTGGGGGGGGGTGAGGGAGGGGCAGAATGAGAAGGAGATAGAATCTTATTAAGCAGGCTCCATACCCAGGACAGATGAGCATGATGCCATGCTCAGTCTCAAGACCCTAAGATCATGACCTGAGCCAAAGTCAAGAGTTGGATGCTTAACCAACTGAGCCACCTAGGTGTCCATTTTTTTTTTTTTCTGATCCTTTAATGAAATATTCTATTTTGGTAGTCGATTTTAACTTATGGATGTAAAATCTAGAATTTTAAAGTTCTTTTTTATCTGCTAGGCAATCTGTTTCTTCAAGGGTCAGTTTTTCATTTATCTTTTCTTTCTTCATTTATAATTTATAATTTTTTTTCATGTGTCTTTTAATTCTTGCTTGTCCATTGATAGTTGAGGATAAGAAGATTAGAAGGCTGATTGGTAGCTCTGGTATAGGTGGTCAACTGGTGGACTTGACCACTTCTCTGTGAATGGTTTGAGAGCTGGCTGTTAGGCCAGGAATATTCAGATGCCAGGAGGAATAGGGCCAACATTCACCCTAGAAGGCCTTCTTTTATCTAGATAGTATGTTTCTTTTCCTTAAAGACATGCTCTCTTTCTATTTTAGGGGAAAGGTAGAGAGAAAGGGAAGAACTTACTAGACCTTTCTTACAGAAAGAATTTCAATGAACACTTCTGCTTCTGGACATTCATGCTTTCGACTTTGCATCCTCTCTATGGTTCTGCCTCTGCTGCATGTTCCCCTCGTACTATGTGTTATGGGTAGGACTTTCTCTATTACTGTTTCTTTTCTTTTCTTTTTTTCCTTTAAGGGAAATTCTCTCTCTCTCTCTCTCTCTCTTTTTTTTTTTTAAGATTTTATTTATTTATTCATGAGAGAGAGAGAGGCAGAGACACAGGCAGAAGGAGAAGCAGGCTCCATGCAGGGAGCCTGACATGGGACTCGATCCCAGGTCTCCAGGATAAAGCCCTGGGCTGAAGGCGGCGCTAAACCGCTGAGCCACCCGGGCTGCCCTCTCTCTCTCTTTTTTTTAAGTGATGGGCAGGGTTCAAGTTTAAAGAAGATGAAGTGATTTTTGTGTTTTTTTAAGATTTGATTTTTAAGTAATCTCTGCATCCACTGCGGGGCTCCAACTCACAACTCCAAGATCAAGAGTTGCATACTCCACTGACTGAGCCAGCCAGGTGCCCCATTACTGCTTTTTTTTTTTTAACTGCTTATTATGATAAGTTGCAAATATATCCAGAACTAGACAGTGATAGATGATTCTGTACCTATTTATCAATCAACTTTAGAAGCTCCAGTAGTTAATGTGGCCAGGATTGGTTTTATCTGTTCCTCTATCTTCCTTCTTTTTAACCAAACCTCAGACATTTTTCTACCTATAAATATTTTGATATGTATTTCTAAAAGATAAGGACTCCTTTTTATTTATTTTTATTTTTTTAGATTTTATTTATTTATTCATAAGAGACACAGAGAGAAGCAGAGACATGGCAGAGGGAGAAGCAGGCTCCCCCTGGGGACCCCGATGCAGGACTTGATCTCAGGGCCCTAGGATTGTGACCTGAGCCAAAGGCAGATGCTTGATCACTGAGCCACCTAGGTGCCTCAGAGCTCCTTTTTAAAAACATAATCACAATACCATTATTACATCTAAATAATAAGTAAGATTAATAATTCTTTAATATTGGGCAGCCTGGGTGGCTCAGCGGTTTTGTGCTGCCTTCAGCCCACGGCCTGATCCTGGAGACCCGTGATCGAGTTCCACGTTGAGCTTCCTGCATGGAGCCTGCTTCTCCCTCTGCCTGCGTCTCTGCCTCTCTTGCTGTCTCTCGAATAACTAAATAAAATCTTTAAAAAAAATTCTTTAATATCATCATATAAGTAGATTACTTCATAAAAACCATTTTTTAAATGGTTTGAAGCAAGATCTAAACAAGGTCCTCTAGTACAGATGGCTGGTAAGTCTGACACTTTGGAGTCCCTTCTTTGGGGGTTGATTAGTTTTGCTTTGCACATTTTTGTCTGCTTTTAGACATTCAGAAGTTTGCTAAAATCTGTTTCTTCATTGTTTTTCTTTTTTTCATCATTCTTTTCCCATGAGTCCTTAGAGAATGAGATAACCTGAACCAGAAACACAGGTTCTTAATTATCACTGGTTAAAATTATAAAATATTTCCTACACATTAAAAAAAAAAAGTAATAGAGACTCTTGTACCTACTACCTGGATGTAGCAGGTGTTAACATTTTGTCCTTTGGCTCTTTAAATTAAAGATTAAGCTGTAACAATAAAGAGTGTAAGGCAAAGCTAAAGGAAAAATGTGTGGCCACCTTTTGATTTCTGTCAGGATTGCGTATTGTAGGTGCTCTAGGTCTCTCTGATGCCTCAGGGGTTTTGTTGTAAATGTGGCCGACTTGTGCTACAGTTGTGTTCTTTATATAAATTTGACAGGAACAGAAGTTAGATATTCTACTATTAGATCTGTGCTTTCATCATGCTGGGTAATGTGCAAGTGCCATCAGTGCACTGAATCATTGGGAATATACCAAACTGTTATCCTGGATAACAACTGTTATCCTGAAAGAAGAGCTGTTTTATCTTTACAACATATCAGAATTATATAAGAAGAAACACTAGCTTAAATGCTGGTAATTGAAATAAATAACGATGAGGACAGATGCATTTTGGGGCTTGAGCTAAACATTTTGAAGCCATATATTCTAACTTTAAAGGAATCTCTTTGTTGAGACCAAGAAGATCTCTGGGATCTCTTTTATCTTCATTACATTCGAGCACGGAAAGGCTCAGTTGTGCTATAGAACATCTAGGAAACAGTTTTAAAGTCCCCCGTTAATAACTAGTGGTGTTCTTAATTTCAGGATAGCTCTACTCAGTAGAGCTTTATTGTAAAGCATAGAATAGCAATTACAAGTTATCTAGCCATTGTTCCTGGTTAAATTATGGATACCTTATATTTTAAAGCTTATTCTTTTGGATTAACCATTTTAATTAATATTGAAGTCCTGGTTTCTAGCTCAGCATTATCATCATCATCTCTCTGACCTTGAGTGTATCACTTAGCACTTTGATGTCAATTCAGGTGTTGAATTAGAATAGTGACTTTCATTCTTTTCTTTATTTTTTTGAAAGAGAGAGGGAGTGGGAGGGGAGGGGCAGGGTGAGAAAAAATCTTAAGCAGGTTCCATGCCCAGTGCAGAGCCCGACTTGGGGCTCTATCTTATTGCCCTGAGATCATGACCTGATCAAGAGTTGGATGCTTGACTGACTGAGCCACCCAGGCACCCCATGACTTTCATTATTTTAGATGGTGAATTAAAGGAGGGAAAGAAAGAATTAAGCTGGTTTTGTGCTACTTTCTTCCCATAAAATGTTATGGACAAGCCTCATACGCTAAGTGTTTCTGAGGTGGGAGAAGGCTCTGTAGTCTTGACTGCCCTCATTCCCTAAAATAGCCCCCAGGACATCTCTGGTTAACTCCTAAGTGTGAAAACCATGAGTCTACATGAGCTTAAAAGTTTTTTTCCCCATTTCTGACGTTTTTAAATGCATTGGTAGTAATTTGGAATCTCTATACTTCTGTGGTAGAGCACTTTCACAAAATGGCAGTCATGGTAGAAATATTTGTAGCTACAAATTAGTACTCCAAAATTTAAAACACCAAATGTGTTAAATACTATGGGATCTTTTAATTTTTGGCTGGTTTAGATTTACTGCTGCAAACTTTTTCTTTCTGACTCTCTGTTCCAGGTATATATAACATAACATTTACCATCTTAACCATTTCCAAGTGTGCAGCTGAGTGGCATTAAGTATATTCACTTAATTGTGTAGCCACCATTACCATCTACCTCCAGGACTGTTTTCTGCAACTGAATGTGTATTTGTTAAACACTAACTCCCTATCCCTATTCCTGCCAGCCTTGGTTCTACTTCATCTCTGAATCTGGTCACTCTAGGCACTTCATCCAAGTAGAATTATACAATGTTTGTTCTTTTGTGTCTGGCTTACTTCACTCAACATTATGTCTTCACACTCTTCCATGTGTAGTATGTATCACAGTTTCCTTTTTAAGGCTGAATAATAACGTATTTATATATTCCATTTTGTTTATCTGTTCATATGTTGATGGATATTTGAGTATTTCTACATTTTGACTCTAGTGAATAATCCTGCTGAGTGAGATCATTTTGTAGAGCTTACATTATTTTACTTCTTAAAATTCAGAGGTATTTAATCTTTTCCTCAGTCCCACATCCTAACTTGGTTCACCTAATGGTTGTGGTATATTTCTTAAGCTAGAGATTCATGGGAGATGGGATTCTCAACAGAACATAGTGGTAATAGCTGTGGTTGAACTGATTGTCTGTGTAGGCCCCTCCCCCCCCCGAGATTCACTAGTATAATTCTCCTCAAGATGGATGTTTATAGCTGAGATACTGATGCTAGTTCTGGAACATTTAAAGAAATTAATAGTAAGTGCTGTTGAGTTGCTTGTCTACTAAAAATGAATTTAGTTGTGATGTTCTAAAGCATCTTTGTTCTTGAATCAGAGACAAGCTGACATTGGAAGGTGTCCCTGATTCTTTAACCTATAGAGCTGCAAAGCTCTGTTCTTTAGAGAAATGTCTGATTTCTTTGTTTCTCATGAGCTTTTCAACTGTTTCTGGCAGCAAGACTTTGAGTTCCGATTTAGTTCAGAATGTTATAGAGGTCCTTTGCCTTTGTATTGTAGGCATATTTCTGGAAACTTCTTTGTTAATAAGGAATTATACTATTTAAAGGAGACAGCATATCTTTTCAGTGTTCTTTTTTATTATCCCTTATGACTAAGTATGATTACATTACTGTTCTTGAGCAAATTTATTTTCCTCAGAGTTAATAATTGCCCCATTTAATGGGTCACTGTAAATCTTCTCTTAGCAGGGAATCCCTGGGTGGCTCAGCAGTTTAGCGCCTGCCTTTGGCCCAGGGCGCGATCCTGGAGTCCCGGGATCGAGTCCCACGTTAGGTTCCCGGCGTGGAGCCTGCTTCTCCCTCTGCCTGTGTCTCTGCCTCTCTCTCTCTCTCTCTCTCTCTCTCTCTCTCTATGTCTATAATAAATAAATAAATCTTAAAAAAAAAAAAAGAAAATCAGCACTCAGGTTTTTTATTTTTTTATTTATTTTTTTTTAAGAGTTGTCTATCCAACCATAATCTTACTGTAATCTGGAATGGTTGCATGTTAGGCCTGTTTCATACCTATTGGCATTGGTTTGTGAATGCCTGTATTATTCTCCTGGCTTTGATTCCCTGTCTTGGGGATGTCATGTCTGTCTTTCTTTGGTTTTTAGTTTCCCTCCATTTTGAGGAATTATCTCTTCCAATGGCTTCTTGATATAAGTATTCTTTCCTAGTAAGTATGGTTTTGGGGGCTTTGCATGTCTGAAAATGCCTTTAACCCTTTTGATACATTAATAACTTTTGGCCTTGGAATTCTGGGGTAGAAATTGTTCTTCAGAGTTTTCAAGGCTTTACTTGCTCTTATGTTTTAACCTTTCAGGGTTACTATTAAAAAGTTCTATGCCAGGGCACCTGGGTGGCTCAGTTGGTTGGGCGTCTGATTCTTGATGTCTGCTCAGGTCATGATCTGGGGTGGTGGGCTCGAGCCCTGTGTTGGGCTCTGTGTTCAACATGGATTCTGCTTGTTCCTCTATCTGTCTCTGCTCCTCTTCTCTTTTTCTCTTTCTCTCTCTCAAATAAAATCTTAAAAAAAAAAAAAAAGTTATATGCCATTGTGATTCCTGAACTTTGGAATATGACCTATTTTTCCCTTTGTGGATGACTGTAGTGTTGGTTTTTTTCCCTCTGTGTTGAAATCTCATTTTTCTGCTTTGGTTTTATTCTCCTTTTCTTTTCTCTTCATCATTTATTCTTTCCTTCCACTGAGCTCTTGGTGTGGTCTCTTTTAAACCACTGTCTTTCATTGTAGAATGTGTGATTTATTCTTCTCTTATTCTATTCATTTTCCCTTTTCCAGGAGCTCTCCTACTGGAACCCCACTATAGGCTTTGGACCTCTTAGTGTGAGCCCTTAGTTTTCTTAAACTTTTCTCTCCTTCAACTTTCTATGTATTTTCACTTTTTTGTTCTTGTCTTTTTTGATCCTTGTTTGTATCTTTCTCTCTCTCTCTCTCTCTCTCACACACACACACACTCACACACACACACACACACACACACACACACACAAAATGAGGCAACCTCCAAAAGTTGATTGGAAACTTTGTGATTTGATTGGTGGAATTCATGGTGCGGTAAAAGAGAGAGGTTCAGTTGTTTCCTTTGGAAGATCCCCAAATGTCAGATCTAGAGGTTTTTTTTCTCTTTTCTCATGGGCAATTCTCTCTCCTTTTCCTCCCCGTGTTGGGGGTGGAGTGAGGAGGGGATTAGCCTGGGTTGCTGAGAGAAGGCATGTATGAAGGCATGTATGTAGGCTGCTATAATTCTGCAGTAGATCTAAGCAAAGGAGGCTACGTATATCTCTGTCATATAGGCTTTAGTTAATCCACTTTACATTTCTTTTTTGTGCCCAGTGCCTTTCTGGTAGTTTCTCTAGAATATATATAGCCTTGTTTATCAAATGACATAGAGGACAGATTATCACCTGGTTTCGGGAATCCAGGGATCTAATTGCATTTATGTAGATTTTAATATTGCCTTTGGATTGCCCCCACCCCTCATCCTTAACTGATGCTTTTCATTCTTGAACTTTTTTCTGAGTTTCCACAGTACAAGTCACCTTACTTTTTTGGTATCCTATGTTTGCAGGCAATTTTTAGTTTTACATCTTTTTTCTGCCTTGTTACATGTTCATTTACCTTTGATCTTCCAAAAATATGTTGCAACTTCTCATCTAGTGTGGTCTTTTCTAGTCTCTTTTACATTGTGAATTTTGAGTATTTTAAAAATCCCTTTCTGTTGCTTCATTGTTGCCTGAGGCGGGAGGGGAGACTAATGACTGTTTATCTGCAAATCTCTTCATTAAGTAGGCTTTTAAAATTAAGCTTCTTGACATAGTAAGAATTATGTCAAACATTACTTCTTTTACAACTAGTCATCTAAATCTTTGTTTCTTAATTTAGGCATTAAAAAAAAGAAATGAGCATGAATTAAACTCATTTGAGGGAATGATTACAGATTCTGAATGAATCAGAAAGAAACAGAAAGTGTGATGATATTGTTCCCAAATATTTAAATGCCTAGGCAAGGCATAAACACAGAATCACTGGAAAGAGTAGCAAAAACATCCGGCAGTTAGGAAAAGATGAGCAAATGAAATACAAAATAAGTAGAAGAAAGGAAATAATAAAGATAAGAATGGAGAGCAATGAAATAGGAAATGCGTAAATTCAAAAGTCATTTCTTGGAAAGATCAATAAAAGTAATGATCCCCCAACAGGACTGATTAAAGAAAAGAGGAAGCTCAAGTTAGCACTGTCAGAAATGAAAGAAGGGATATCACTACAATAAATGAATAATAAGGAAATATTTTAAGTAGTTTTATGTCAAAAATTCAGTAACCTGAATGATGGAGACAGATTCTTTGAAGGATAGAAGTAATCAAAACTGACTCAAGAAGAAATAGAAAATCTTGAATATCTCTGTGTCTGTTTAACAATTGAATTTGTGATTAAAAACTTTCACACAAAAGAAACTTGAGGCCCCAGATGGTTTTCCTGTTAAATTTTATCAAATGTTAAAATAAGAAATAAGATTAAGCTTAAGCTTGTACAAGTTTTTTGGGAAATAGAGGAGTAGGGAACATTTTCAAACTTATTTTATGAGGCAAACATAACCCTGATATCAAAACTAGACAAGGATGTTACTACAAAAGAATACTACAGACCACTATCCCTCATGAACATACACTTAAAAATCTTTAACAAGATACTAGCAAATGGAATCCATCAATAATATAGAAAAGACAATATATTACAACAAAATGGGATTCATTTTAATTTTGCATTGAAAAATTATCAGTATTACTGCATTAACAAAATAAGGGAGAAAAATTATGTAATCATTTCAGCAGATGCAGAAAAAGCCTTTGACAACATTCAATATTCATTCATTATAGAAATTCTCTTTAAAGTAGGAAAAGGAGAATTTTTCAGCCTTTTAGAAGATATCTATGAAACACCTATAGCTAATATCATACTTAATGATGAAAGATTTAATACTTTCCATAAAATTGCTAACAAGACAAGAACATCTGCACTCACCAAAGTTATTCAACCTTAGACTGGAGGCCCTTCCCAGTGCAATAAAGTAAGAACAATAATTAAAGACATAAAGAAAGATCCCTGAGTGGCTCAGCGATTTAGCGCCTGCCATTGGCCCAGGGCGTGATCCTGAAGTCTTGGGATCAAGTCACGCATTGGGCTCCCTGCATGAGGCCTGCTTCTCCCTTTGCCTGTGTCTCTGCCTCTCTCTCTCTCTGTGTCTCTCCTGAAAAAATAAAATCTTAAAAAAAAAAAAAAGAAAGACATAAAGATGGGAAAGAGAAGCAAACACTCTCTTTTGGTTTAGATGATATGATTGTAAATGCAGAAGATCCTAATTAGAGAATATTATTAGAATAATTAAATGACTTTAGCAAGGTCACAGGATATGTGGTCATTATTCCAAAATCAATTACAAAAAATACTTGGAAAAGTGAAATTGGTAAAACATGATTGTAGTACTGTGAACAAGTATAAAGTACTTGCAGATCAATTTAACAATTGCATGACTTCTCTATAAAGGTATAAAACATTTCTGAGAGAAATTGATGTCTATATGGATCATGATGCCATGCTTGTGACTTGGATAGTACAGCATTACTAGAATATCTGTTCTTCCCAAATGGATCTACCGATTCACTGAAATCCCAAAGAAATTCCAGCAAATTTAAAAAAATATGTAATTTGATATAATGATTCTAAAATGTATATGAACATGCAGAAGACCTAGAATATCCAAAAGCAATTTTGTACAACAAAAAGTAAATTGGAAGACTTATACCTGATTTCAAGGTTTATTATAAAGCTTTAGTAATGGCTTTGTGGGGGGAT
Source organism: Canis lupus familiaris (assembly GCF_011100685.1). NCBI lineage: Eukaryota > Metazoa > Chordata > Mammalia > Carnivora > Canidae > Canis > Canis lupus. The sequence goes on from NC_049226.1 coordinate 36,369,677, forward strand.
GTTAGGATACATTGATACATCAGTGGAACAGAAAGAAAGTTTGATAGATACATACATAGAGTCCGTTGTTTTGACCAGGGTGTCTGTATAGTTTACTGGAGAAAAGGATAGACTTTTCATGGCAGTAGAACAACTGGAAAAAGATGTGGAACAGAATAAATCTTGATTCCTATTTCATACCACATGCAAAAATTAGTTTGAGGTGGATCATAGTCCTAAAAAGCAAAAATTCATAAAGCTTCTAAAAGAAAACATCAAGATACATTTGTGATCTGGCATAGGCAAATATTTCTTTTTTTCTTTTAATTAATTTATTTATGAGAGACACAGAAGGAGACAGAGGCACAGGCAGAGGGAGAAGCAGACTCCCCATAAGGAGCCAATGTGGGACTCGATCCTGGATCCTGGGATCACGCCCTGAGCTGAAGGCAGATGGCCCAACTGCTGAACCACCCAGGCATCCCAAATGTTTCTTTTTTTTTTTTTTTAATATTTTATTTATTTATTCGTGAGAGAGAGAGAGAGGCGGAGAGGCAGAGAGGCAGAGACACAGGCAGATGGAGAAGCAGGCTCCATGCAGGGAGCCTGATGTGGAACTCGGTCTCGGGTCTCCAGGATCACACCCTGGGCCAAAGGCAGGTGCTAAACCGCTGAGCCACCCAGGGATTCCCTCAAAAGTTTCTGTTTAAAATTTTTTTTAAAAGATTTTATTTTTTAGACAGAGTACCCATGAGCAGGGGGAGAGGCAGAGAGAAGGGGAGAAGCTGACTCCCTACTGAGCTGGGAGCTCTACTTGGCCCTAGATCCAGGACCCTGAGATCATGACCTGAGCTGAAGGCAGACACTTAACCAACTGAGCCACCCAGGTGCCCCTGGCAAATATTTATTTCACAGGACAAAGAAAGACATAACCATTAAAAATCAGTAAATTAGATTTAACCAGAATTAGAAATTTTTGTTCTTCAGAAATTTAAAAAATAAGTAGCCATGCTATAAACTGGGAGAAAAATATTCATAGTTTATATATCAACAAAAGCCTTTAACATATATAGTGAAGTACAACACAGAACAAAGAACTCAATTAAAAATACAAGTAAGTTTAAGTTAAATGCTTTAACTTAAAGCATTTCACAGAGGAGGTTTAGGAGTAAATAATAAGTACATGAAAAATATTCTTTACAACATTGGTAATTAGGGAATGCAAATTAAAACCACAAAGAGATATAACATTTACAAATGAAAAAACCTCAGATTTTCCACCTGTGTAAAGGGAAGAACTTGGTTCAGTGTGTTTCTTCCCCCATGAGTCTCCTTTGTGTCTCCCACAGATCACTTCACTCTGACACTTCTTATTCCCAGATGGGGGCGGGGGGTGGGGGTTGTCCCCAGAACAGCAAGCAAGTCTCCAGCACTTGCTGGGTGTCCTACAGTTTGCCTCAGTTTTTTTTAAATTTTTAAAAAATTTTTTTTTTATTTATGATAGTCACACACACACACACAGAGAGAGAGAGAGAGAGAGAGAGAGAGAGGCAGAGGGAGAAGCAGGCTCCATGCACCGGGAGCCTGACGTGGGATTTGATCACGGGTCTTCAGGATCGCGCCCTGGGCCAAAGGCAGGCGCTAAACCGCTGCGCCACCCAGGGATCCCTTTGCCTCAGTTCTGACACTGTGCCAGGGCAGCATCTCATCCCATTGGGACAGGCTCAGTTCCACAAGACTCCCCTGCTCCTCACTTTAGCCACCAGCCAAGCCCATGTTGTCACCTGTGCTGGCAACTTGACTGTAGATCAGACGTTCCAACAACTTGGGTTTGATAACTTGCTAAAGTGGTTCCCAGAACTCAGGGTAGCACTTAGCTTTACCAGTTTGAGGACAAGATAAAGGGTACAGATGAACAGCCTGATGAAGAGATAAATGTAGTGAGGCCTGGAAGGGTCCTAAGCCCCAGAACATCTGGGGAGTTGGGGTGTCTCACCCTCCAGTTGCTGATGTATCCACCAACGTGAAACTCTTTGAACTCCTTACCGTTAGAATTTTATGGAGACTTTGTCACGTAGGTGTGATGAATCATTAACTCCATTTCCAGCCCCTCTCCCCTCCCTGGGGCATGGGACTGAAAATTCCAAACTTCTGATTCTGGCTTGCTTGGTCTTTGTGGTGACCAGCCCAGGAGCCTTCCAGGGTTGCCTGTTTAGAACAAGAGAGCTGCTACTATTCTTAGCACTCAGGAAATTACAAGGATTTTAGGAGTTCTGTGCTGGGAGTGGGGGACAGAGACCAATATATGTATTTTCTATAATCTGACGTTATTACACGCCCCCCAGAATGGATAAAATTTGGAAGGCCACACAGTATTTTTAACAAGTATGTGGTATAACCAGATTTCTCATATATTATTGGGGAAGCAGACAATGGTAACCGCTTTGGAGAAATTGTTGATAGTTACCTACTAAATTAAACGTACATTGATTCCATAACTCCGCAATTCTACTTCTTGATATTTACCTAAGATAAAAATGTCCTCATAAAGATTTGTATATGAATGTTCATGAAAACTTAATTCATAAGAGCCCGCAAACTAGAAACAACCCAGGTTTCCAATGATGGAAGAATGGATGAACAACTTGTGGCATATTACTCAGTGAAATACTTTTCAACAATAAAAAGTAACAAAATATTGATGCCTGCAATCACATTGGCGAATCTCCAGAAATGGTGAGCAGAAGTCAGGCATAAGAGAAAACTTTATATGAAATACTAGACAAAACTAGCTTCTGGTGATCAAAATCAGAACAGTGTCTCGAGGGGACAGACAAGAATGGCTCAAGAGAACTTTCCAGGGTGATGGGATGTTCTACATCTTGTTAGGGTTTGAGGTGCAAGGGTGTGTATAGTTGGTGACTCAGCCAACTGTATACTTATGATTTGTGTATCTCACTATTTGAAAATGACACTTCATTTTTTTTAAAAGATTTTATTTATTCGTAGAGACAGAGAGAGAGGCAGAGACACAAGCAGAGGGTGAAGCAGGCTCCATACAGGAAGCCTGACGTGGGACTCCATCCCGGGTCTCCAGGATCATACCCCAGGCTGCAGGCGGTGCTAAACTGCTGCGCCACTAGAGCTGCCCGAAAATGACACTTCAATTAAAAAAAGCCAGAGGGGTGCCTGTCTGACTCTAAGTATCTTACTCTTGATTTTGGCTCAGGTCATGATCTCAGGGCTGTGAGATTGAACCTTGCGTTGGGCTCCACACTTAGCTGGGAGCCTGCTTGGGATTCTCTTTCCCTCTCCTTCTGCCCCTCCCCCCTGCTTGTACATGTGCTCTCTTTTTATCTTGAAGGAAGAAAGAAAGGAAGGAAGAAAGGAAGGAAGGAAGGAAAGAAAGAAAGAAAGAAAAGAAAAAGCAAAGAATCTCTGCAAAGAGAAAGAAAGAAAGAAAGAAAGAAAGAAAGAAAGAAAAGAATCTCTGCAAATAAAAAGCCAGAAGAATAACAGTAAAAATTAGGTGTATATCATTTACTTTCATTGAATTGTACCTGTGGTTTTTTGTACTTATTGTCAAAGCACCTATATGTTTCAACAGTCACTTGATAAGTATATGAACATGGTTTTTAATGAGTTCAGCTCTTAGGCCCATATAACAGTAGTGTGACAAATTATATTTCTGCCCACTTGGTTTCCCTTGTCATGATGCTTGATATAAGCCTAGAGGAAATTCTTAAGAAGTTATCAAATACCATCTGAGGATTAATCTGTAGCGTCTGTGGAGTCACACCAGGTGTGGTGGACCCCAGAGTATTTGGAGGCCCCTAGAAAAAGTATGGGGAAATGTTGTCTTTATTGTACTTTAAGGGGGCATCTGGCTGGCTCAGCTGGTAGAGCATGCAACCCCTGATATTGGGGTTGGAAGTTCGAGTCCCATGTTGGATGTAGAGATTACTTAAAAAAAAAAAATCTTAAAAAAAAATTTACTAGTATTTCTTTCTTTTCTTTTTTCCCCCTTTTCAAGATTTTATATATTTGAGAAAGAGAGAGAGAGAGAAAAAAAGAATGCATGCAGGAGGGGGAAGGAGGGCAGAGGGAGAGGGAGAAGCAGACTCCCCACTGAGCAAGGAGCCTGATGCAGAACTTGATCCCAGAACCCCAGGATCATGACATGAGCCAAAGGCAGACATTTAACTGAACCACTCAGTGCCCCTGCCCCTCCCCCTGCCTCTCCTTTCCTTTCCTTTTTTCTTTCTTTTTCTAGTACAGAAAAGTTTAAAGAAGAAAACCAAAATTGCCTATAATCTTACCATCCAGATAGCTCATGTTACCCTTTAAAAAATGAATAATATATGCTCTGGTGAGATAATTTAATTGATATAGAAAGTTATAAACTAAAATGTAAGTTTCATGCTGTCCCTATTTTCTCTCTAAAGATAAAAAACCCTGTTAAGTGTAATATGTCCTTAGAGAAAAACTTGTTCAAAATAAAAATATATAATAATTGATATAAATCCTTGAAAATATTTATTCAAAAACCTATTTAGTACACTACTTTGTAGCTTGATTTTTCACTTAGTAGATCTTGATGATATTTCTAAATTAGCATGTATCTTACTCATTCTTAGAAGTCAGTTATATATATCTTTTCATTATATTTGTGTAAGTGTACTATATATTTAATTAGTTCTTTACTGATAACCATTTATTTCTTTATTTTAAAGATTTATTTATTTGAGAGAGAGCATGAGCTCAGGGAGTGGAGGGGCAGAGGGAGAGAGGGAGAGAAACTCAAGCAGACTCTGCACTGAGCACAGAGCCTAACTCAGAGCTGGATCTCAGGAGCCAAAACCAAGAGTTAGATGTTGAAATGACTGCACTTCCCCCACACACTTTCCCCCCGCCCCCATTTTATTTTTATATAATCTCTATACCCAACCTGGGGCTTGAACTTACAACCCTGCGGTCAAGAGTTCTATACTTTACCAACTGAGCCAGCCAGGCACCCCATGAAATATTACATTTCTCTGATTACATAATGTCTGAGCCTTATCAGATTGACAGTTTTTGGCCCTACTCCTGTTTTAGGAGACTGTGAAAATAGCTTTATCTTCTCAACCTTGGCGCTACTGAGATTTAGGTTGGATAATTTTTGTTATAGGAGGCTTGGCCTTTGCATTGGAGGATGCTTACTGGTATCTCTAGACTCTACTCATTAGATGCCTTCAGCATTCTCTCTGAGTAGTAAGAACCAAAATTGTCTCAGACACTGACACAGGACCCCATGAAATGCAAAATTGCCTGTGACTGAGGACCATTGATACAGAGAAACATTGCAGGTTCACACAGATGGTTACTGTTGCCTTTTCTCCTGACCTGGTAGCTGCTGAGGTCATATGTAAGTGGTGTGTTCCTCCATATCTTGGGTCTTGAATGGATGCAAAAAAAGGGGGACCTTCGGGGATAGTTATAGGGATATCTCCTAGAGCCCAGGGGGTACACCAAAACTTTGGGAGCAACTGACTTGATAGCTGTCAGAAACCAAACCCTTACATATTCTGTTATATATTCAGCAGGTGTTGTTGAATGCCTACCATCTGCTAGATATTGTGGTCGGCACTGGGTATGCCATGTTGAAAAAAAAAGAGATGCTGTTTGCTACTTCATGAAGCTTACAGTTTAGGGGTGATACATTCAGTAAATATGTGTGTGTGTTTATAATTATAAATACTATACAGGCTATTGAAGGAAGAGGGCCAGCTATGAGACCATAATTTATAATGGCAGTGGTAAAGAGGCAGTCCTTGAAGGCTTCTGAATCTGGAGCAAGTTTTTACTAGATTTGGGGAAGGGACTGATGAATGTTCCAAGTGCAGGGAATAGCATGTATTTGAAGTTGTAAGATAGCAAGGTGGGAAAGCTTCAGCTTGTTGTGGAACTGAAAAGGCCCCAATTTGATAAAGAGAAGGAGAAGGAAAAGTGAATTTAGGCGTGGAGAGGTAGTCGTGGGCCAGATAACATGGGGCCTTGTAGGTAATGAGTTGAGGTGGCTTTCAGAGTGAGTGGGAAGCTGTGGAAGGATTATAAGCAGGCAAGTGACACCATCTGATACATCCCAGCATGGTAATTCTGAGTGCCATGTAGAGTATGTATTGGAGGGAGGCAGGAAAGGAATTCAGGAGTCCTTGTAAGGCTATGTGGTAGTAGTGTAGCTGGGTGATAATGGTATTAGGTTGATGACAGCGACGGTAGAGGGAAATGGACAGGTCTCAAAGGAATTTTGAAGGTAGTATTAACAAAAGTCAGTAACAATTTGAATGTGGATGGTAGAGAGGGAAAGGTATTCTTAGTGACTTCCAGAATTCTGGGTTGAATGATGGGTGGGTTTAGTTGCCATTGCTTAAATGAAGACCACAGGGTGTGGAGCATTTGTGGGTGAGAACGCAGAAGAGCAAGAGGTCAGCTTGAGATACATTAAATTTGAGATGCCCATGAAATATACTGTTAGGCTAAGGAGGTAATACAGCACACACTCTGGTGTTGGCAATATGACTGATACCCAGAGGAGACAGGGCAGATTGGAGATTAAGTGTTGAGAATTGTCAGCATGTAGATGCTAACATTGGCTGGGAAGAGAGTGTATCTTGATGAGAGAATTGGATCCAGGGCTGAGCCGCCACAAAATCTAACATGTAGAGGTTGAGTAGAAGAGGAGCTATAGGCAAAGAATACAAAGATGCTGGAGAGGTAGGAAGCAGATCCTTAGGTGTGATGTCATAGAAACCAAGCCTTGTTTCCAAGGGCAGGTGGGAGGGATGATGGTCAGCTATATCTAACATTCTGAGAGTACTGGTAAGGTGCCTTTCTTGATTCCTACTCCTGAGATACACTTTTAAGGGATCTGATTTCTTATATACTAGTGGGGAGCGTTTTAGCTACCAGTGGAGATTGGGGCCCAAACAGGGAAAGGATCTTAAGAAAATCTATAACCTGTTGGTTTTGGGCAGTTTTCTTAACTTTCATTCTAAGAAACATAGCCCAGAAAAACTGTTCTAACGGTAAACCCTCAGTACAGCTGACACACGTTCAGCTTGTAGGAAATATGCCATCTGGAACAGCAAGATACAAACAGGAAGCTTATCTTACACTCTCTAAATATTCCCCTTTTCCTTAGTGGTAAAAAATTGCTTTCTGCTTCATAAATCAGTACTGCTTCAGAGCACTGCAGATTCATGTATTTAGTATCTTCTGTTCACTGAATACAAAGAGCAGAATTTGAAATTTTATATTTGGGGTATTTGAGCAATTCTTCTGGACATCTTTCCTTTTTTTCAGTTTTTCCTTTTGCCTCATCTTAAATCTTAGCAAAGATACTCAGTTTGTGAGTAGTGCCAGGAAGCAGGCAGTTTCCATGGCAACTGACAGACCAGGTTTACTGTGGAAATTTCCGGAATTAACAGAGCTGCATTGCAGAAGGATGCATAAAGCAGTATTCATCTAGAGATTCTAACAGTACGGACACAGAAGAACAGTTGCAGTGGTGTGCAGGGTATGTGTTCTGTTTATTTTCCTGTCTAAGGAGGATTGCGAGTTATATATATAGATATATGCTGAGGAGAACGTACAGCAGCTTGAAGCATTTTAGTGTACTGGCTTGATAAAATCAAGGATGCTTAGGAGAAAGGGAGGAGGAATAAATAATTTGGAGAGAGAGACTTGTTTGATAGCATTGGGAGAAAATCAAGATTAAGATAAACGAAGAAGAATGTGGTAATAAAAGAAGGGGAGAAAACACACGTCTAGCTAATTAGATAATAGAAGGTTCTGGGCACAAGGAGATACTTATTTATCAAAGGAAGATCGGTAGGCACAGGCAGGCTTGGGGAATCAAGTTCTCATGTCCAGGAAGAGGAAATGGGTTAAAGTAATTATCTGTTACTTGCTGAAGGATATGTAGATGGGAGGGATGCCCAAGGCTTCGAGCTTTTCTACCTCCTTAGTGCATTTATTTACCTATGTGATGAGACAGTCTCAGGAGTGTTATCAGACCCCTGATTCCACTGCCTGTTGATGTGTGTGTGTGTGTGTGTGTGTGTGTGTGTGTGTGTGTGTGTGTGTGTAGGGGTGGGGGTGGGGGTGGTGCTTAAGAAAAAGCCCAAAATACATCTCGAGATTAAATTCTGGAAATAAAACTGCATGATTTGGGTACTTGGCTGGAGTTTCTAATCTTCCAGAGAATAATTATAAATTTGAAACAGGAGGGATATGAAAAAGGAATAGGTGTGACATAGGTCATTTAAATGATAGATGTCATTTAGATCATGTAGTACATACACTATAGCTCAGGAGCCAGAGAGGGCCTGCTGCTAGTGTTGGTAAATAAAGTTTTATTGGAACACGGCCATACCTGTTTGGTTGTGTTGTTGCTACAGAGTTGTATAGTTAGTTGGCTGGCAAAGCCTAAAATACTTACTGTCTGTTTCTTTACAGAAAAAGTTTGACGACTCGTGGTTTAGATGGTTATTGGATTCCTGCGGCTGCCATAACAAATGATCACAGATTTGGTGGCTCAAAACAACAGAAATTTCTTCTTTTGCAGTTTTCGAGGCCAGAAATCCGAAATCAGGGTGTTGGCGGGGCGATGCTTCTTCCAGAGGTTCTAAGGAGGATCCTTCCCTCTTCCAGCTCTGGTGTCTCCTGGCATTCCTTGGGTTGTGGTAGCATGACTCCAGTCACTGCTTCTGTCTTTGCTTGGCTTTCTTCCCTGTGGCTCCCTGCCTGTGTCTCCCTGCCTGTCTCCCCCTGTGTCTCCGTCTTCTTTTCTGTCTTTTAAAGGACACTTGCCGTTGTATTTAGAGCTTACTCTAATTCAGGATGACTTTTTCTCAAGATCCTTATCTTAATTATATCTGTAAAGATAAGGTCACCTTCTGAGGTGCCAAATGGACAGATCTGTTGTTAAGGGGCATTGGTGGGGGGGGGGTCCCCAGTTCAGCCCTTTGCATGTGGTATTGAAGGTCTGGGTTTTGGCTTCTCAGACCATGGTCTTATGTCAGCAGTAGGTAGCGCCTGGCAAGTGTCCTTTGGAAACCTATGGAGCACCTGCTCTCCAATAGACATGACCTGCTAGAGAGGGTGTCACACTCACTTTTCAAGGACAGAATGGGACAGGCACAGTTAAAATCAGAGCAGATGGCCTCTGTGATGTGAACACAAGTAGCAGAGTAGGAGTGGTTCTAGAATATCGCAGGAGAAAAAGGACCAAAATATTCATGGGAAACTAATGAAGGGTGGAGTCTAATGCCTTATATCAGTGTCTCTTGACCCCCTACCCTCAAAACCCAATAGGCATTCTAATGAAAGACAGTTGATGCCAAAGGAATCAGGGTTTTGAGGGATTAGATTCTTGTCTAGATTACGACAGTGGGCACTATATGTGTGACTCAAAATAAGTAGACTTTGTATGCTGTGGAAGGGTGGCAGCATAGGATTGGATACACAAGTGGACAGAGCTGTGAATGTGAGACTTGACTCTGGGTGGAGGGATCTGTGTCATTGTGGGAGAATACAAATTGGTGGCCTGGGCAGGAGAGGTCTGTGATGTTCTTCTATGAGCTGAGTGCCTTCGTAAGCTTGGGGTGATGGGGGGTAGACCTCTGTCTTTGCTTCCCTGGGATGTTTCCTTTAGCATACCTGGGTGTATTGGGGAATGTTAAAGAAGTGATACATGCCCAAGGTGAAGAATCAAGTAGTAGACAAAGGATTCCAGCATGGATGCCGGATCTGCAGAGAAAACCCTCTTTGTTCTGTCATTTGAGGGACCCTGGCCTATTGTTCATATCCTCACCTGTGCCCCTTAAAGGAAACCTCTGATTTAGACCCTATGGAGGTAATTATCAGAAAGTTAAGCAAAAATGATTAGAAGTGGATCCACATTAGGGTACACCAAGAATAAGCAGTGTCAAACTGGCCTAATATAATACAGAAACAAACACAAAGGCAATTTGTGTTCAGGAATTTGCCGTGGACTGGGTGTTTCTTGATGTCAGCATCCTTGGGTACCGAGGAGGAACATTAGGCCCAAGCCAGAGTTTTCAGGCCGAGTTTTCTGTAGGACAAGACTAGATGAAGACTTTATTTCCTTTCTGATTGCATTGTTAGTCTGTGACTGGGTACATCTGGAACACCAGATTTAGACATCTGGAAGCTGTGGGGATGAAAGTTTTCTTCTTGCTCCCTTTCATAGAAGATTTTGCGCATTAACTACCACACATGTTGAATTGTATGCTTCAGCTTAAATAGCTTCACAGAAAGATTCCAATTCAACTGCAGTTAGATTTTAACCTTTTATTTTTCTCTTGGCATCTAGAGTATACATAAGGAAATAGAATGAGTTAAGGTTAAAGCTTAGACTGGTGTTAAATTAAGCTAGTTTGACCATAGTTCATACAAGCTAAAACTTAAGTATTATGAGATGTTGAAATAATGCCCTCGGTTTCAGGTAAGTATATTATATAAAATAGCATGTGTCCCTAAATGTCTGTTAACAAAATTTATTTCTATTAAATCTTTTTTTTCTCATTCACTTGTTTGGATAAATATTATTCTCCCCCTCCAATAATAAAAGTAAGCTGGAGAATGTTTCATAGTTACGTGACAGTTCCCATAGTTACAGGTTGTGAATGAAAAGTAGTTAAAACTTTTCCTTCTTCTTTGCTTCAGGGACTAAAGTTCTGACTTTGTAAAAGCATTTTCAGATTTGTAGTACAAAATGATGTAAGAGTAGCAGCATCCTGCTCAAATATTTTTTAAGAAACAAGGATGAATCTATGAAACACAGAAAATTAAGACAATTTGATGCTAAACTCTATGTAGGATCTCTATAGGAGTGAAGAAAAATTTACAGAGGGTTTCTCGTACATCATTCCTGCAGACTGCAGGACAAATGTGGCCTCTTCGGAGCTGTTAGTTTCAAAGACGGAGCACCTTTACCCCTTTCGTGCCCTCTCCCCTCACTGATAACTACCAGAAGATAATTATGGAGAGGATATGGGAGGAGGGAGGTGAGATGGATGCAGGCACATTTTATCTGACTGTGTGGTCATTCTGAGTAGCATTGTGGGTGGACACAGAGAAGAGTCGTGGCAGCAATATAGATTGAGGATTACATTCTTACATTTGCTACTGTCAGTTGAAGATACAGTATTCCAGATCAAGGAGATCAAGAGAGAATTGCCTTTGGAGTCGTGTGTGCTCTGATGGGTAATAGACTGAGCCTTGGGGGCTAGAAGTATGGACATGGTTTGAACTATAGACATGTGATAGATAAATCCCTCTCACAGGAGAAGAGTGAGGCTCAAAGACAATTCCTTTCTCTCTTTTTTCTCTTTCCTATCAAATTTATTGAGGTATAATTGACATACAATAAACTGTGCATAGTTGAAGTGTACAGTTGCCAAGTTTTACATGCACACACCTGTGAAACCATGGCTACATGCAAGATAGTGAACATATCCATCATCCCAAAGATTCCTCCTACCCTGCTGTAGCTTTTCTATCTAGATATTTGATTTGGTTCTTTTTTGTATATGCCATGTCTGTTTAACACATTCTCTCTGTCCTTTAGTTTCTTGAACAACTGAGAATGCAGTAATCATCACAGTTTCAATGTCCTTGTCTATAATTCTAGCATCCCTGTCATTTCTGAATCAGTTAGAAGTGATTGATTTTTCTATTCAGCTCAGGTCATGTTATTTTGCTTCTTTGCATATTGGGTGAGTTGTAGATTGCAGGCCAGATGTTGGGTGCTGGATGTTTCTGCATTTTTTTTTAAATTTTGAAGATATTTATTTATTTATTTTTAAAGATTTTATTTATTTATTCACGAGAGACACACAGAGACACAGAGAGGCAGAGACATAGGCAGAGGGAGAAGCAGGCTACTTGCAGGGAGCTTGATGTGGGACTTGATTCCGGATCCTGGGATCAGGCCCTGAGCCGAAGGCGGATGCTCAACCACTGAGCCACCTAGGTGTCCCTTTATTTATTTTTGAGGGCGGGGGTGGGGGAGCGAATGAGTGGGAGGAGGAGCAGAGGGAGAGTGAGAAGCAGAAGCCCCGCTGGCCCCGCTGAGCAGGAAGCCCCATATGGGGATTCAATCCCAGGACCCTGGGATTATGACCTGAGCCGAAGGCAAATGCTTCACCAACTGAGCCACCTAGACACCTCTGTTTGCATTCTTATAAATATTTTTAAGCTTCGGTCTTTGGTCAAGTTATTTGGAAATAGTTGGATTCTTTGGGTCTCACATTTGAGTTTTGGTGGGTGTTGAGTACTGCTCCAGCCTGGGTATTTTTCCTCTAATCCTTTTGGATGTTTCTTCCCCCTAGGCTTGTGTAAGTTCTTTTAAGAGTGTGCTGACCAAGGACGGCTCTGTGCACATCTGTGAGGTTCTCTGTGCGGCTCTCTCTTACCCGGTACTCTGCCTCTCGTACTATATCTACTTTGGTCTCCTCAGATGCTCAGATTCATCTCCTCAACACAAGAATATTTCCAGGATGTGCCTAGATCCCCTGACCCCCATCAAAGTTTGTGAGTCCTTTCAGACAGGAAGCTGGGGGCAGTTATAGGGCTCTCCTTGTGTATTTCCTGTCTCAGTGTTCACTGCCCTTTGTTGTCTGATGTCCATGTCTTTTTTCTTTTTCTTTTTTTTTTTTTTTTTTTAGTTGTTTCAAGTGTGAGAATAAGTCTGTGTGCTGATACTCTGCAGTAGCCCAGGCACAAGTACCACACAGATTCTCCTTGTGAGATGGGACTGCAGAAATTAGGGAACTAGGGAGCACTATCTTCATGACTTTGAGAAAGAGCATCTCTGAATATGATTTTTCCAGCATTCTTAATAGAGTAGAAGTAAATGTCACGGTGTTTGTAAAAAAAAAAAAAAAAAGGGTTGGCAAATCTTGAGGAGAGAGCAAATGTGGATAAATAGGGGACAGGATTACTGATAAGGTGATAGATGAGAAAAGAAGACATTGCCAGGAAAATGAAAATGCTGTGGTAGAATGAAGTCATTATCACACTCCGAAGTGAACTTAAGTGATACTACATGACAGCAAGAGAAAAAAATGGAACGGAATGATTGATTTGAAAGCATACAAATTTCTGAATTAAAAAAGAAAATTATTTGAGAGAGAGAGTATGTGGGAGGGGCAGAGAGAGAGGGAGAAATTCAAGCAGACCCTGGGCTGAGTGTGGAGCCCAACATGGGACTCAATCCTACAACCTTGGGATTGTGACCTGAGCTGAAGTCAAGAATCTGGTGCTTAACCAACTGAGCCACCCAGGTGCCCCTTGAATTTTTTACATGTATAAATTCATAAATAGAATGGGGAGGTAGATGACACCTTGGAGAAATATTTACAATGCTGGACCAAGAGTTGATTGATAGGTTAATAAAGGACTTCTATCAGAAGCAGCAATAGCAAAACAAATGCTGGGCAAGGAGAACTCAGGGTTGTTCCATCAGGCAGTTAACCAAGGAAGAAACACTTGTTCATCAAATGGCAAAAAATGTCCAACTCTAAGGGTAAGAAATCAAAATGTAACTGAAAAGAATGATCTCACTCTTCTCTGCTTTCAGGTTGGCATGAGGGAAAGGGTGCTATTGCCTGGGCTCCCTGGGCACTCGCTGCTCGTACTGTTGAGTACTCGCTGCCTGTTGACTCAGGGCAGACTGGCTCTGTGGCACGACAGTAACCATGTGAACCAGGTCATGGCTAATAGGTCAAAAACATACGAAGTGAAGTCTATAAAGCAATAGATGTGAGATCTCTTTTTATAAGCTATCCATGTAGTACAGAAAGATACAAAGGGCATATGCTCAATTGCAAAGAATGGTTTTCTCTGGATTATGATTGAATTTTCCATTTTTCCTTTATCTTTTACCTGTGTGGCTTTAGGAGGGACTTAGGGTGACATGGTCTGGTTGGAAAAAGATTTGAGTACTTGTCCTGTTACTGAATTTTAGTACAACAAAATGCTGGATTTAGCAGAGAGTGGGGGTGGAAGGTATGGCTAAAGCTACCCCAGGTAACCTTGGCTGTGCCAACTGTAATTCTTCAAAAAACAGGTCCACTTACGTATGTGCAAAGCCCCAGGCAGCTTTATTAGACACTTAAGATAGAAATAAAGCTTTCTCAGTGCCCAGCCTGATGAATGCTCTGGAACATTATGTCACAACTTTCTGGGGGTTTTTTGGGAATCTGTAGGATTTCAGAAATTTATAAATTAGTCTGTGTCAGTGAAAGGATGATAGCTAAGTGCAGTGGCAATGATTCAGTGTTTGCTAAGTAGTAACTGGGCAAGTCAGTCATTTCTATCCAGAGGATCCAGCCATCAAAGAAGGTACACAAAGGACTTCAGTGTAGGCACGTGGGCTCAGGAATTACAGTTTTCAGATTTTCATGTAACAAGATAATCCCGAGTTCAAAAAGTAATTTCTTTATATCAAATTGTAATTTCATAAGGTCTGTATTACGTAGATCCAAGCTTTCCACCCATCATCCTGTGTGTTTTGTAAAAAACACACTTTTTCCACTTATTTGCAATGTCCATAGGATCTGTGTCAGTTGTTTCTGTCTCTGTGTGTGTATTGTTTGCCTAAGTGTGGAACTGCTAGTCTCTGGGACCATGAAAGACAAGGTATGAGATTTAGATGGGGCCTAAGAAATCAAGGATACCAGAGCTAAGGATTTTATTCGAGAAGTGTTTTTGGCTTGTTTGTAACTGGCTTGTGGATTTGAAGCCAATTAGTATCATTGGCCCTTAGCCACTAAATGCTCATAGCACATCCCAGTCATCATGGTGACCAAACTACTGCCTGTTCCTCCCTCCACACCACTTCCAGATGCTAGAATCCTCCTTCTATGACTGTCTCTGGGAAATAAAATAGTGTTAGGGGCTGTGTTAGCTGGAAATGAGTCAGTTTGCATATAAACAAACATGACAAATAATCGCTTGAATAAAACAGTTTATTTCTCTTTCTGTAGATGCAGTCTGGCAGTAGGCAGGCTTAGGGTTGCTGTAACCATCATCAGACTAGAGACCTTTAATATTCTGCTCCTTCATTCTCAATACATGGTTTCCCTTCTGCAGGGCCTTGGGGGTGGCTGGAACTCTAGTCATCACCAACATTCCAGGCAATAAGAAGAAGAGGGAGAAAGAAAAAAAAGACCTTCCTTCCAACTGAGTCAGCTCCTTTTAAATATTCCATTTGTATTACTGCTTCTAAATGCAAAGAAGTTTGGTTTCTTTGCTTGAGCCATCATAACAAAATACTACAGATTGGGTGGTTTAAACAACAGAAATTTATTTCCAATGGTACCCACAAGCTGGGTTTCATTCTGAGGATTCTTCTCTTGGCTTGTAGGTGGCCGCCATATTGCTAGGTGCTCAGGTGACCTCCTTGTGTGAGCATGAATGTGGGGGAGAGACTCTCCACTGGGAACAGCTGTGTGGTGTCCTTCTTATAAGGACACTAATCCTGTCAGATCAGAGCTTCATCCTTATGACTTCACTTAACCTTAACTGCCTCCTTATAGGCCCTGCCTCCAGTACAGTCACTGGGAGTTAAGGCTTTGGCATGAATTTTGGTGGGTGGGGGGGGTGAGGGAACATAATGTATTCCACAGCAGTGGCGAAGTATAGTATTTAGATGGATATATTTCTGCCCCAGCAAAGGAAGATCTTAGCAAGGAGCAGAGGACGAGAGTGTTGGGTGACAGCTGGCAGTGATTGCCAGAGGGGCTGCTGACTCATTTCCCTGGGTGGATCATCAGGCCCTTGAAGTTAGAACCCTATGGAGCATTCGTTGAATACAGCTAGGGATACTCTGTATAAAATTATTCATAGAGAACTGGGAAAATGAGAGATTTAGAAGTTATTGCTGAGAAAACACAGTCCCTCTTCTGAAGAAAGTGATATCCCAATGAGAAATCAGGAGACCTTTTTTATCCTAAAGAGTATAGCTACAGGCAGTTTTACATTGCTGCTTTTTACTTTTCTCCAACCTTCTACATGAGTGTGTTTTCTACTGTTCATATATTTTTTTCTCTAGAGAGAAAACTACTCAGTTTAGGACAGAACTTGTATCTTAGGACAGAATTTGCCATCAGCAGACTGCATGATCTCCTCATTGCCCTTGAGACTCTTGGTGAACTTTTTCTAGAAGTGGCATAAGCCAGGACTTTGAAGCTACAGGTATAACTCAGGTCACCAAAAATATTTGTTTTTTTTGTACTTCTGTGCACTTCTGCAAGGGGTTTAAAGGGAGTTGATTATAGGTTATAGGGTCAGTTGCAAAGCTCTGAAATTCTTGGTGCCTGAAAGCACCTGGAAGTGTTTAGGTCACATGGAAATCGTTTTATTCTCTCTGAGCCCTAGGAATTGCATGATTGCATTTCATTTTCTCTATCCAATCCTTTGTTAAATTTTTTGAAACTTGGGTTTTGGTTATATGGAGGTCTGGTAAAAAATGAAGAAGCCTCCTTTCAATTTGAATTTGGCGCCAATTGAGAGATGCAGGAGCCAGACATAGGGAGGTTATAAGATTTTTTTTTTTTTTTAATTTTTTTTTTAAGTTTATTTATTTATGATAGGCACACAGTGAGAGAGAGAGAGAGAGGCAGAGACACAGGCAGAGGGAGAAGCAGGCTCCATGCACCGGGAGCCTGACGTGGGATTCGATCCCAGGTCTCCAGGATCGCGCCCTGGGCCAAAGGCAGGCGCCAAACCGCTGCACCACCCAGGGATCCCAGGTTATAAGATTTATGGTATTATTTTTTTCTTTTTCAAATAATTTATTTATTTATTTTAGAGAGAGAATGAGCTCATGTACACGGCAGGGGGGGGGGTGCGGGGGGTGGTGGAGAGGCAGAGAACGAAGAGGAAGAGAATGCCAAGCAACTCCCCACGTGAGGTGGAACCCAAGGCAGGGCTCGATCCCATGACTTGGAGACATGACCTGAGCCTGAGCTGAAAACCTAGAGTCAGATGCCTAACTGACTGAGCCACTCAGGCACCCCCAGATTTATCATATTCTTGATAAAATTGGAAATATAGCTCTGCATTTGAGGCCAGAATAGTTTGCTAACTCCTCTTGGCCTCACATAATTAGGCTTATCCATCCCTTTAGTGGCAACGTCTTACAAGGCATGGTGGAGGGACAGCTGGAGCATATGTATGCTCTCTATAGGAAGGCTGTCTTCAAAAGACAGAAATTGAACCAAGTGTGTGTTCAGTTTCTTCTCACATATTTGCTGGTGAGTCAGTAAGGGCTCAGATGAGAGACCCGATCTCTCTCCATGGAAAGATGAAGCATGGAGCAGGGGAAAGTGTTTCCTTAAACAATTGAGAGAGGTAATCCCTAAAATCTTTCTTTCTTTTTTTTTTTTTTTTTCAATCATTCAGGCGGCATCCCTTTACAAAGCCAGGGAATAGAGTCTTCAGAAGAGGAACGTGAGCATACTACCCACAGGGGACATGAACCCAACCTATTTATGTTAATGAGTGAATATGGTAGTAAGATGCAGCATGTCCAAGTATTGATTCTCCAAATTTGATTTCAGTCAGTTAACTAAGTCTATTGTGTTTTTTTTTTTTTTGTGGTTTTAATCCTTTGTGTTGGTGTTTGTAGAGTTCACCAAAGTTTATTATTGCCACTAAAGTTCTACTTACCTTTATACAGGAGAAAACATTTTAATTGTGACATCAGTCTATCTGAACAGCTTCCCTGGTAATGTCTATCCCCAAATGCTATTGTTGGAAATACTGTGTCCAAGAGAGGTGCCCTTTCAATCAGATTTGTGATCTGTAAGGCATTAAAAAGTCTAAATGTATAACTTTTTAACTGGGATGTGTATAATTTGATAGTCTAATTACAAGTCCTATTACAACAGAGACTTGTTTTCATATTAAAGACCTCTAAATCCAGAGTAGAATGTTACTGATTTTCGTAGGGACTTTTCTGTGTACATGATTAGATACGGGTCTGAGGATTGTCCTATATGAGATTTGGGTGAATTTGAGACTTGAAACCTCAGTCCCTTGCTTGTTTCTTGAATGGAGAGATGTCTGAGTTAAGAATTGCTCATGTGGAACACTTAACATACATTTTAGAGGGATGAATGTAAGAGTAAATAAAAGGTCATAGTCTGAACTTAATTACTGATGAGACGGAGGCATTGGGGCTGATTTACAGGTTGGTGGAGTTGTGCTGAACTAATTTTCAGGTAAGAAAGTAATAACGAAGTGACTGGGAATCTTTGACCCTGTGGAGTAGAAGTAGCACTTAAACTCTGTTTGACATACTTGGCCCAAGATAAAAAACTGTGGTCAAGGTTTTGGGCACTTGCTGCAGTTGCCTCAGTGATTGACTGCTCTAGTGTAATGGTAGAGGGTCAGCTCAGGCTTCTTGGTGTGGTCACCACAGTGCTGCATCTCTGTCCAGTCCTTCTTTGGAAGCCATCAGGGTTGGATCATTAAAACAATAACTGAAATTGGATTCAGTTTCATAGGAAAGATTACCAGCCTGGTGTGAGTGGGGACTCCGTGAATAAGCCTTCATGATGGCAAAACCATAGCATGTTTTTCTGTGGTTTCCACAACTTTTTCTGTTAAATGAGAAGATGGACTCTGGGTAATAGCCACATTCTGCTGTTCATCTTTTGTTTTAGCAGCTTTATTGTGATATAATTCATGTACCATACAATTTACCCCTGTACTGTATAGTTCATTTGCTTTTTCTATATTCAGAGTTATGAGTCTGTCACCTTACTCAGGTTTTGAACATTTACATTAGCCCAGGAAGATAACTCGCATCCTTTTGCTGTCAGTCTACTCACTTTCAAAAAAAAAAAAAAAAAAGAACCTCATCCAAAAACTGCACAGCAAGCTATAGTAAGGTAAATGATTAGACAAGATATTCCATAATTCTAAAAATTGATCTCATGGTATAGACAATATTTTAACTGTTGTTATTCCGTGGTTTATGTAGTAGTGAAATACTTCATTTCTCAGGAATGCTAGCAGCAAATGCTATCTCAGTATATCCATGAGAGTGACATCCCTTGTCATATTCTATTGGTTAGAAGCAAGTTGCAGGTCCCGTCCACACTCAGGGAGAAGAGCCTCCACAGAGATGTGAATCCTGGGGAAGTGCAGCTCATGGGGATCATCTTAGAGCCTGTCTGCTACGTGCTGTAAATTCGTGAATAATGTAAAAATGTTGCTTCTGATTTGCACATAATTTTAACTAACTTTTTTTCAGCTACCTTCAGCGATTGGCTGGTGCTACATGTTTCACCAGTGATTAAGTTGAGTGAGCCATAGAGATAATGTTTACTTGCCAGCAATCATAGAACAATAATTATTGCAAATGAGCTCCTTTGTGTTAAACTGTTTCTACATCATGAAAAAGATTACTAAGAAAATTAGTTACTGGGCTCGACTGGTGAAAGTATGTTATAAACAGAAAAGAACTTGTGTGGAAAAAAAGCTGATATTATGGCTTATGGTCTGGGACTCTGGCATTTGGAATGCTGGTTCATTACGTGATTATTTAGATAAAGTTTATTAGTCTTTGAGCTATAACCTTGAATCATGGTTATTATTAATACTGGTATATACTGTAATTGTGGGGAAATGATTTTAAAATTCTGCATATTTTGAGAACCTTAAGAGTAGCTACAAAAAGCAGTTCTACTAACCTGAAAAAACATTTCTAAATTTTGGGAGAAGAAAAATAAAATACCCAAGCATTTAAAATTTTCTTGCTTACCAGATCAGATTTTAAAGAGAGTCCGACCACTTAATACGAAACTGACAAAATGTAGATGATCTTCAGTGGAATCTTTTTCTTTATCTATTTTGTACTCTAGTTTGATACAGTTCTTTCCTACACATTGGTGTCTGGGGGTGGGGGCAGGAAGAGAAAGAGAAAAGAGATTGTCTTTACATTCTTCACTGGATTTGCTTTTTTTTTTTTTTTTTTTTTTAACATAGCATAGTTACAAGTTAATACTTTGATCTCCAGGTTGGAGTTTTGGAGATTTTTTTTTTTATTTTTTTTATTTTTTTAAGACTTACTGTCTTTTTTTTTTTTTTTTTTTACGATTTTATTTATTTATTCATGAGAGAGATATATATAGAGCGAGGCAGAGACACAGGCAGAGGGATAAGCAGGCTCCATGTAGGGAGGCCGACATGGGACTTGATCCTGGGTCTCTAGGATCAGACCCTGGGCTGAAGGCGGCGCTAAACTGCTGAGCCACCCAGGCTGCCCAGAGATGTTTTTTTTTTTTAATTTAATGAAAATCTGTATCGAGATTTCTGTCCACGAATCATTTGTTTTTCACCTCATTGCCGTATCTAGGCTGAAAGATTCAGATTTGAATAGTACATGACAGTTTTTCTCTTAAAGCCAGCTGGCTATTCATCTAATTGTCCCCTTGCTTCAGCGTGGCATTATCAGGAACAGGGCAGCATGGTAAGGTGCCAGTTCTCAAACTTTACTAAAATCATCACCCAGAATCTTTAAAACTACTGTTTTTTGACTCCTGTCCCCCAATACTCTGATTTAATTGCCATGAGATGATACCTGGCCATCTGGATTTTAAGAATCTCACCAGGTAATTCTGACGTGCAGCAAAGTTCAGGAGCATCTGTACTAAGGATTGAAGACCGAGAGAGTCATTCATGTTGGGTCAGGTAGGATAGAACTTTTTGGATGTGAGGTTTGTAGCTCTTGGGACTTTGCACTTGATAATGGAGTTTTACAGAGTTTGAAAAAGATCTTGTATTTGGCAATGAAAACTTATCTACGGAATCACTTTTTTTAATGACTGGAAACTTGGTTTTCTGAATCTCATTAAAGCTATATTTATTGCCTCCCTAAATTTAGGCCTTTCTTAGTTCAGAGTGTAAAAAACCAAGACGACGTAAACAAACCCCCCAAACCTCGAGGTCAGACTGTGTTAGCAACTTGAAAAAGACATTTTCTCACGCATTCATCAGTGCTAGCTATAAGGAAAAAAAAAGTCAAAACCTATTTAAAATGTGGAAAAATTGCTTCCCGATATTTTAACAGAGAGAGACTGAGAACACACAGCATTGAATCATCAGGAAAGCTGAAGATCTCCCCTGAGCAGCACTGGGATTTCACTGCGGAGGACTTGAAAGACCTTGGAGAAATTGGACGAGGAGCTTATGGTTCTGTCAACAAAATGGTCCACAAACCAAGTGGGCAAATAATGGCGGTGAAAGTAGGTGATGCCCATCATTCTTTCTGGTGCTTTCATCCACTGGGGGCAGTTTCTTGGTGCAGTGGTACCCCTGCCGTTCTGTTTTTGCTTGTGTGGTACATACGGGTGTCTGTAAAACTGTCTCTCCAACCCCCCTGAGGGTGTTTCGTACCGAGGTTGTCTTGTCAGTGGCACGTCCTCTATCACCCTGGAAACACAAGTGTCCGAAGCGCGCATGTTGGCCGCACGTCCGGCATGATGCTTTAACGTGTTTTACACTTCAGGCCCTGCTGCTGCCCAGGTGAGTTCGGGCTGGGCGGCTGCAGCCCTGGGATCAGGGTAGTGCTGCGCCGAGCCAGGCGGGGAGCTGGAAGAAGAGGCAGCACACTGGGTTGGGCAGGGTGCGGGGCTAGGGCTAACAGCAGTCTTACTGAGGGTTTCTTGGAAACCACACACATGCTGTTGCCACTAACCTCAACCTTACTCGGTCCTGACCGGCTCGGCTCCTGTTGCTTTAGTTCATCTCCGCTCAGTACTGCCCTGTTCCCTGGTTTGAACGCTGTATCGAAATGCCTCCCTCGTGACAATGTTGTCGCCTTCTGTCCTTGCTGTGAGTGCTGTGCATGCCACTTAATATGTTCATGAAAGAAAAGAAAGATCGAGAATGGCCAGAAATGGAGATGGGCCTATAGACTGTACCTGGCAGGTACAGTTGGTGCCTGTTACAAACTAATGATTTATGTCCAATGCTCATGGGGGCCATGTGGTTGTAATGTGTTCATCTGTGTGTTTAGATGTTGAACAGATGTTTTCTGCTTGTACGACGACACAGGAAAATCGACAGCGTTGGGGGTGCCAGTGTAAAAAAGATAAAGGGTGAATGAGATGTGGTCATTCCCTTATCCAAATTGAAATTCTCAGGGTACATTAGTCATGCCTTAGTTTACCCAATTGAGAACAGGTCTGTGGACCATCAGAGCTAATCCTCTCCCCATCAGTGCCCTATTTGGAGAGTTTGTCAAATGGCCTGATAGAGGAGGAGCCTTAGTTTCATAACTGACTTTTGGGAGCAGATTTGTATCACATTAATATGAAATGCTATCTGTATTGAAGTTTATCCTGTGCAAAATGTTACTCTGACCCTTTTTGCTTCCTTCATTGTTGAGCATTTCTGTTTGTTGGGGGCATATGAACCTAATGAGAAATGAATGGTGGGGAAAAATTTTATGTTTCTCTTTATGGGTTCTTAACCTTGTGGTTGGTCATAGTTTTTTTTGCAATATGCTGATACCAATAGCCTTTTTTCATAGGATGATGCATTCATACATAAGATTTTGCATATACCTGGTGGATCTCTAAAGCAGCACAGGCTAAGACCTCTGCTTCAGATTGTCTGTTGAAATAAAACAGTGTTTTTCTTGGAATGTGAAATGATTCCTCCATTTTTATTTTGTGCCAGTGCAGTGTAAGTGGAAAGTCACTTTATTGAGATTTTTTTGGATGAGGATTGCATTGCTCTAATGTACTATCGGTGCAATATCTGCCTTTACTTGGCTAGGTCTTAAGGGAGAGGTAGCATATATAACTAAACTTCTAAACTTTCTTCCAGATACTAGGGAAATAACTTTTAAATAATTACATCTTAGTTTTTTCAGTCTGTGCTTGACTATGTTGATCAACATCATAATCTGTTTTAGTAATCTGGATAGACTTGAGCTGTGGTCAGTAGGGTTTCAGGTAAAGAAAGAAGGTACTTCATTGTGATTTGAAAAAAGTGTTTCTTTTTTTTTTTTTTTATTGGTGTTCAATTTACTAACATACATAATAACACCCAGTGCCCGTCACCCATTCACTCCCACCCCCCGCCCTCCTCCCCTTCCACCACCCCTAGTTCGTTTCCCAGAGTTAGCAGTCTTTACATTCTGTCTCCCTTTCTGATATTTCCCACACATTTCCTCTCCCTTCCCTTATGAAAAAAGTGTTTCTTAATTTGATAACGTTTGGAACTGTGTGATGCTGACTCAAAATTTGAATGAACTTAAGAGTGAATAATAGGAAATTATTGTCTGCCACTTATAATTTGACCTTATTTTGAGAGTCCTGTCGGAATGCCTTCAAAGAGCCCAGCTCTTCAGAAGTACTTCTGAGGTGGTCATGGGACCTATGGATTGGTAGCTGTCACATCTGTGCCTGCCAGTTGATACTGTCTACCTTTAACACCTTGAATTTTTTTTTTAAATAAATTTGTAATAAGTATTCCAAATCTTCTTTTTTTTAAGATTTTATTTATTTATTCATGAGAGACACAGAGAGAGGCAGAGACATAGACAGAGAGAGAAGCAGGCTCCATGCAGGGAGCCCGATGTGGGACTCAATCCCGCGACTCCAGGATTGCGTCTTGGGCTGAAGTCAGTCACTCAACCGCTGAACCACCCAGGTGTCCCTATCACCTTGACTTCTTGAGTCAGCATCTTAGTTTAGCGCAGGGAGGGTAATGATAGCATTGGATTCCATGACATCATGTAATACTTGAAGAGGGTTTTTTCCTTAAAGTTAAACACATTAAAGTTCTCTTTTTTTAAAGATTTTATTTATTCATGAGAGATACACACACAGAGAGAGGCAGAGACACTGGCAGAGGGAGAACCAGGTTCCCTGCGGGGAGCCTGATATGGGATCGATCCCCAGACCTTGGGATCATGACCTGAGCCAAAGGCAGACAGACACTCAACCAGTGAGCCACCCAGGCATCCTGACATTAAAGTTTGATACCAATTTGGTGACTCATAAATGCCATCCACTACGATTTTTAAATGCGTATCTTGATCTCTCTGAAAAGGCTTAGCCTTTTGTCACACTCTAGAGTTTGTTCTTTTGTCATGTAGGCACACAGACCAGATTGATAAGTACACACACACAGAGTCAGTGTGTGATTAAGGAGTTCGATTTGATATTTTCCATGTAGACAGCTTGATGACTAAGCACTCGCCGTGTCTAGCTTTGAGACAAGGACTATAGAGATTTAAGGGTGGGAGACTGGTTCATGCTCTTGTGAGTTTTCCAATTGTTGGTAAACTGAGAAATGCACTTGAAGTGCATGCACCTCTATATAGTGTTTTATAATGTGCACTTTAATGTCAAGGATTACTGTATTAGATATTAAGCTTACCTTGGAAATAAATTACCCTTAAGATTTACTTTCAGTATCTACAAAACTGAACTGCAGTATCAGCCTGATTTTTATTATTATTATTCCTCCTCATTTTTAGTTTTGAGGGAGCCCTTCCCCAAATTTATTTTGCCACACATGAGAAATGGCTTAGAAAGATGATTTGTTAGTTACCAGAAACAGTGATCTCTAAGACATATTTAAAAATCAGGATGTAATCAGATTCAGCCAGATAA
The DNA here is from genome assembly GCF_011100685.1 of Canis lupus familiaris. Taxonomy (NCBI): domain Eukaryota; kingdom Metazoa; phylum Chordata; class Mammalia; order Carnivora; family Canidae; genus Canis; species Canis lupus. The sequence continues at coordinate 36,394,366 of NC_049226.1, forward strand.
CACACAGCATATGTAAGATCTCATGACCTTTGGCCCGAGGACAGTTCTTCAAGCTGCCAGTGAGGTTCTCTGCATTAGGACCCAAGACGTGGGAAATTCTGACCTTTTGGTTTAGATTATGCACCCACCTGGGGAAACAGGTCTGACTCTTCTGCGAGTGGGAGTGTTATGACTGGCTTGTCTAAGTGCTTGAAGGACTGAGTCACGGGGCTGCCGAGGACAAAACCATTCCTGCCATAGGATTTTCTAAAACTGCAGTAAGGATGACCTTTGACTCTGGTTGGGTATGTCAGGCTTCGATCAGCATCCCATGCCAATAACATTTATTTAATGTCCCATTTTGCATGATGGTAGAATAACCACCGAATGAAAAAATTTAGACATGCACAGTCCCTATCCTCTAAGAGTAAAATAGGTGTCTGGTTTGCGCCCTGCCAGGGTTTATTGTAATGAGCAGAGGCCTAACATTCACACCAAATGTTTGAAGAAGGTGTCAGGATTAGATTTCTGGGCTAGGGTCAGAGAAATTCAGGATCTGGAAGTAATGTCCGGTAAAGTCAGGTCCACAGATGATCACAATTGGCATGTCAGGGCAAGTCCAGGGACACAGGAGAAAAGCATTAGAAAGAGTGGCTCCAGGCCACAGTCCAGGCCCTTGGGCTGGAATGGAATGGTATGATGGACACAGGTTGCTAACAGAGGGAGGAATGACTCTGAGCCTTCAAGACTTGACAGTGTATCCTCCACCTGACCCTGCCTGTGGCATAAATCCTGCCTCCATGCTAGACTCCCAGCTTCCGTGTCGTTTCCTCAAAGACCATGTCTACTGACTCTTGAAGATATGCATGTGTCTGTCTGTAGGCTTGTAGGCAGGGGAGAGTAGAAAAGAATGCGGGATCCCTGGGTGGCTCAGCGGTTTAGCGCCTGCCTTTGGCCCAGGGCGCGATCCTGGAGTCCCGGGATCTAGTCCCGCATCGGGCTCCCTGCATGGACCCTGCTTCTCCCTCCTGTGTCTCTGCCCCCCCCCCCCTCTCTCTCAAATAAATAAATAAATAAATAAATAAATAAATAAATAAATAAATCTATCTTAAAAAAAAAAAAGAAAAGAATGCAGATGAGAGGGAATAAGGGAATAGAAGGGAATGAAATGGATGCCCCTACAGATGGAAGGCAGTGGGATTGATATTTAGAGGGGTGGCCCTGGATTGAAGCTGTCATGTCACGGGCGAGCGGAACTGATGTTGGGCAGGTGGGTGGGTATGGGCAGGTGTCACATTGAGGTTGTCACAATTGATATTTACAGATGAGGTTTCAGTCTTCTACTTGAGAAGTCATGTGTGATAATCAAAGAGACAGCCTAGGTGCTTGGTCAGCCTGGTTAGCAGGGTGAAGGGTTTTAGGTGATTTCCCTTTCTTGGTGATGGCCCTAATTTGTCTTATTACTTCAACCCTCAAGGGTTTTTCTCTACTCTTCTAACTTTCCTGTTGTGTTGATTTGAGGGCTCCTGATCCATCCTGGGCTGGTAACCTGATTTTGATTCCTGCAATCCTGCCTCTCCTTGGTATTTGGATCTTGCCTACCGTGTCCTTGATCTGCAGTTGAGACTTAGGTTAATCCTCCTGCCCCGAGGAGAAGTTTCCAAGCCCTCCGCCCACCCATACCAGCAGCCCCTAGCTCAGCCCTTGCCTGAGCAGTGTGGGGGGCTTCCATCTTGAGGCAGACAGTGCTGCAAGTATAGGAACGCAGGGGTCGGCAAAGGACAGCTTGCTCATTTTCCCTGCCACTGCAGACACATTGCCATTTCTACCAGAAGTTCCATGACTGAATGATTTTGGTGGGAACTGTGAGCCTTATTGGATGAGGTTCATTTGAGTCCTTAAAACTGGTCTTGCACATTGTTCTGAAAACACTGGAAAGATAGTCGACAGGAGTGGCCTTAAGTTTGAAAAGCTCCTTTCTCATGGTATAGAGTGTATTGTTAGGCAATCTTGTTGGGTTTTGAAAGGCCACAGCGCTCATGTTTGATATTCCAGATCACTTGTGGGACACAGAAGTCATGGCTGTCTGGTTTTGAATTGAGACTGGATTCCAACACCTTCCGCTCTGATTTAATTGGCTAGACCATGTGGCTTCATTAAGAAATCCGTAGTTGGCTGAGCCATATTATTGTATGCTTCCTAAAGTCACCTGAACATTGTGGTGTTGCAGATGAAAAGTCTAAGTGGATGCTTCCAGGACTGGGCAGAGCCAAAGAATGTGGCAGAGCTGTCCTCCTGTCAGCCTTGGTTTTGAAGTCAGGTCTCTTGTTTATAGTTGGAACTCCTCTATATGTGTGGGGTTTTTTTGTTTTCGTTTTTTTTTTTTCTCCTGTTTTCACACTGAAGACTCTTTCTGTTAATGAAATTGTATGTAGACCCTAATAAATAATATAAATAAAATAGTACTATTTTGGTTGGTGTAAGGGATAGGAGATGGGAACCTTGCCTGCTCATAGGACATGAACTCTAAGAAGAGCTTTGGGATCTATACCTCAGCCTATCTAGTAGTAATTTGGAGAAAAACCTTATTACACCTCACTCTAGATGAGGATCATCTGACTCCATATTTTATATGATTTTTGTTGTGGTCTTCCCGCCATGTCTCCAAAATTGGTTATACATCAGATGTCTTCTCATATGTCACTTTAGTGTCACGGGTACTGATTTGTCGTTTATGATCTTTAGGCCCTTGCAGAATGTTAGTGCTAAGATTGTGCCCTTTGTATATGGGTGATGTAATTAGTAAAGAGGAAGATGATGATACCATCCTTAATCAAGACATATCAAGCTTGTCCCATTAACTTTGCCCTCAGGCAGCTCTGCCCATGATGTAATAAATACGCCATATGTTTTGGGACTGATCTCCCAAACTTTCTGATGATGCATAACAGAGCCTATGCAGAAGGTATTAAATGGGCCTCAGTATCCTCAGTGAGGAGAATAAGAGGTACTACTGTTAATTAATTTGATTAAGATACAATTGAGAATTCATTAAATTGATTCTAAAGACCTGCATGATTTTGCAATTAAGAATCAGTATTCTTTCTTCCTGCCGTAGTGGAAACATGTTTTCATAATTTAAAACAATTGATTTAACAGACACTTTTGATTTGCTACTCTTTGACATGAAAACCGGTTTTGCATCTGTGATCAGCATTCCAAATACTTGGCTTTTTAAACTGTTTCAGCTAATGTTGCTATCTGCTTTGACCTCATTAGTGATGGCATTATGAGACAGAAACAGTGAGCATTTTTGTATGTGATCTATCTAGAAGACTAGCAGCTAAGGATGAACCTCTGTAGCAGGGATGAGTCTTGCTGCATCTGTGGGATAGAGAATCTTTGTTTTGAACTTAGGAACATAAGAATGCCTGAGATTTCCTGCATCCCAGAGGAAGGCGATAATAGCATACTGATGTGCTGCAGTGGTTTCTGGGGTTTTCCAGCTTTGTATTAGAACTGACTTCTGCACATTTCTTCTGGGAAAGCAGCATATTTGTGAGGATCCACTGGGGGGCACTTGGGGATCTGAGTGTGATCCTTGCTCTCCTATCCCCCACATCACTGATTTAGGTTGGCCTGAAGTCAGCTACTGATTGACAGTGGACTCCCCTTCATCTTTTATTCACAGATACTAACCTTAGGAGGGTTCTTTAGCAAGGAATCCTTAATGAACAGGTGTACTTCTGGCATAACAGTATTGGGTTTGTAGAGTCCAGGAACAGGGCACATTTTCAAAATATCACTCTCACAACTGTATCAGTTAAGATAATCCTTGTTCTTGTCATCTTTTGATTTTTTTTAAAAAGATTTATTTTAAGGGGGGAGGGACAAAGAGGGAGTGAAAGAGAATCTCAGACTGCCTGCTGAGCGTGGAGCCTGCTATGGGGCTTGATCCCAGGACCTTGAGACCATGACCTGAGCCAAAAATCAAGAATCAGATGCTTAACCAACTGAGCCGCCCAGATGCCCCTCCTCTTTTGATTTTATTTATTTATTTTTTTAATTTTTTATTATTATTATTTTTTTTTTCCTCTTTTGATTTTAAATGAAATAGTTCCTATGGAGAAGAGTTCCACCCGCGATCCCTCATGATCTGTTTGCTCATGTACTAGTTCTAGGATTTCTGCATGGGTGATATTTATCAGTGTCCACTTGGTACAAAAGGTCAACACAGGGAGCTTTTGGTTTCATTCTTGTCCTGGGAGTGGTGGTTCTAGCCATCATATCACTCTGGCAAGACATTTGGCAATTACTTGAAACACGGAATCCTAATGTTTTAGTAACTTTCGATGCTGATGGGTGCTTATGGGTAGGAATGAGCCACAATCAGGGAGATGAGTTTTAGCCACCTGCCAGTAATGCAGATCCCCCACAGTATTGTTGAAGAGTATATGCCTTCTGGGGCTCCCATGTAGGTTGGTGGCAAGTTGAGAGTGACACTTTGCCATTAGAAGGGCCAAAATACTAATAGCTGGCATCATTTTATCTGATGTCACATTGTCTTAATAAGTTCCTAGATAATCTTCAAAGGTATCCACAGATTTCCTGTATGGTCATTGAACCCATCAGCTTGCTCAGTCTTGTATCCATGCCCTAATTTCTTACTGGCAAACTCACTTCTCTTCACTTTGAGTAGTTGTACCTTATTCCTAATGTACCCTAAGTAGCTGAAGATGAGCATGTACAGCAGGGGTATGAGTCTCCAACCTTGCTCTTATGACCTTGTTCTGCTGCCTTCTGGACCCTCAGCTGAGCCCGTCACAAACCTGATGTGAATTTTCAAGAATTTAGAGACCTTCTTACCTGCTGGGACTAGAGATCATGCCCTACCACATCAGTTACCCTATTTCTTCTGTTTCCCCACATCTCATCCTCCCAGATATTTTCTCTATTTCGAAACAAAAGCAAAACACGAGTATCAGTTAGAACTAGTAGATATCTTGTAAGTGTCTTTGTGTTATTGTTTTGAAGTCCGCCTTTCTAAAGTTCATTCCTGGACTCTCCCCAGGTCTTGATTCCTGATCCGTTTGCAGATGACTTGTATCTTTTTTTTTGCCTGGAATGATCTGATCCTAGAACTTGCATCTGTCACACACATTGTGGAACTGCTGTTTTTAATCAGGAGCACCTATGATTTGTCATCAGTCTTGCCTTGTTCTGAGTCTTTTGAGCATCTGATGAGCTGTTTTCCCCTTTTCTGAGCAGAAATGGAATCGGATAACCCAGAGGGCCTTCCCCACACCCACATTGTCCAAGACATAGAGCCTGTCATCTGTCTGACCTTTTCTTACATCTTGAGTTGGTAGGAGGATCTCTCAGTTTTTGGTGAGAATCAGAAGGTCTCACACCAGGACCCAGGCAGACCAGACTGGGTCATTTCAAGGTACGCCCTAGTGCTTTGGTATATGCCTGGCCTCTCCAGCAACTGAGATATCTTTGAGAACTCTGATGTGGAGATGGGAGGGTTACCTCTGAGTCAGAGTGAGTGGTGAGCACCAGTAGCAGCTGGATATTTATATAACACCTAGGCAAAAAGTTCCTTGCTGACCTGCTTCTAAGGACCTACCCTGTGGGCCTGTCTTATTTTGCTTCCCCTACAGCTTGTCCCTTAGCCATTGTGTTGTCAGCCTTTCTTCTTTTTCTCTGCTACATTTGAGCCATCTTGGCCTTATCTCCCAACTTCGATTGGGTCATCATGACACTTTCCTTTTATCCCTTCCCGAATGTTTTTTCTGACCCTTGAAAATCAATTTAGGAAACGAAGATAAACAGTGACGCTAATACGGTCCTGATATCTCTTAAGAGGTGAATGGTTTCTTTGAGGGTGTACACTACCTGTTTCCATTCATCTCCTTTGCTTCTCTGCCCTTCCTACCTCCAGTCCTTAAGTGAATGTAGTTTGAATAGTTCCCACAATCCCTTTCCATTAGAAAAACAGGTCTTAATCTACTGGAAAGTTCTTCCTACTTATGTTAGTTTTATCCCTATCCATTCATTCCTGATGAGTACCAACAAATTGTGTGGGGGAGGTTGGGTTAGCAGGGTTTGGAGATAATGTGCAAGAATCATCTCATTGTGAAGGTCCCAATGTATTTAGAGGCCATCTGGAACTACGCCACATTTAAATAGTTGTTCACTATCAGTAAAGGAGTATTTATGCTTTAAATTTAAATTGTTAAACATTGAGCATTCCAAATGAAGGCCAAGTATAAGCTGCCAACATTTAAATTTACCAATGATTTCCAGATGCCACGTTGTGCAGAGAGAAGGAAAGCAACCTTTCAACCACTTATTGGTATTTTGTCTGCATGATTTGGACTGTTGTTAGAGTGGACATTTTGTTTTATGCACGAGGTAGGAGAGGGCAAGAGGACAATTTCTAACTTAAAATTTTGAGCTTGTCTTATAGAATCTGTCAACTTTCTATCACTGTAGCTTAATCCATACGGAACTCCTAGTACCTGGGTGTGTGGCTGCTCCAGCCAATGGCATGAGTTGGATTGGCTGTTTTAAAAACGTGAAGCTCTGTGGACTTCTAAATTTTTTTAATTTTTAAAAATGTTTAATGATTTTGAGAGAGAGAGCAAGTGGGATGAGGGAAGGACAGAGGGAGAGGGAGAAAGAGAATCTTTTTTTTTTTTTTTTTTTTATTGGTGTTCAATTTACTAACATACAGAATAACACCCAGTGCCCGTCACCCATTCACTCCCACCCCCCGCCCTCCTCCCCTTCTACCACCCCTAGTTCGTTTCCCAGAGTTAGCAGTCTTTACGTTCTGTCTCCCTTTCTGATATTTCCCACACATTTCTTCTCCCTTCCCTTATTTTCCCTTTCACTATTATTTATATTCCCCAAATGAATGAGAACATATAATGTTTGTCCTTCTCCGACTGACTTACTTCACTCAGCATAATACCCTCCAGTTCCATCCACGTTGAAGCAAATGGTGGGTATTTGTCATTTCTAATAGCTGAGTAATATTCCATTGTATACATAAACCACATCTTCTTTATCCATTCATCGAGAAAGAGAATCTTAAGCAGGTTTCATGTCCTACATGGAGAGCCTGCTGCGAGGCTCAATCTCATGACTCTGAGATCATGACCTGATCTGAAATCAAGAGTCAGACAGTTAACCAACTGAGCCACCCAGGTGCAGCTGGATTTTTTTTTATTTTTAATTGCATAAGAACCATGCATAACACTAATAAAAACAGAGAACCAGGTATTCAGTTTATCCTCTGTGTCTGAAAGAGTTTTCATTGGAGTTATTTTGGCATTGCTGATCTGTAGCTACATGCTGTTTTTATTGGCATTTACCTGCTTTTGTTTGGAGTATAAAGCAACCTTGAATACAAATTTGGACAATAATTTTTAAAATATTATTTTAGATTCAAGTATATCAATTTCTTCACTGTGGAAAACAGCTTCTAATGTGGGGTATCAAGTCTTGTTTTGATTTTAAGTGTTTGCCCTATATTTTGTTCCAATAAAGTAAAATTTGTGATAATTTGAAAATATTATTGGAAAAGAGGTGTGGATTGATTTTGAAAAAGTATAATTTGTCTCAAGGGCATGTTATAATAGGAGCTAAGGTAATAAAATAGTGACAAATAAAAGAGCTCAATAATCCCATAATGAAAAAATTAGTGATTTTAATGAGTTCTGATATTTGGTTGAAAATGAAACTTTAAAAAAACTTAAGGTTCTTGAGATAATTTTCTTAAATATTTTGTCATCTTGTGTGAGTTTTTCAACCCCATTCTTTATGAGGAAAAAAAAGTGTTTCTGAACACAAACTCAAAGTCTTATTTAATTTTCAAGTTTATTGATATAAATAAAAGTTTTCTTTGATTCGAGACATTATCGATACATTTGCTTTTTGAACATTCTAATTATGAGAGATTTTTATGTATAATTGGTGTCACCTTTGGGCTTCAATTTTCCATTCTTTCTATTAAGGAAAGCATTTTTTTTTCTCTCTTTAATTTGAAGATTTAGTTGGCTTTATGAAATGATTGATGAATCAGGCAGCATCTCATCTAGCCAGGAGAAGGGAAGCTCCCAAGAACAGTTTCATAAAGGGAAGGGAAATTTGTTCTTGTTCATGTGTTCCATGTTATATGATTATTCTCCCTTAGTATTAGAAAATCCTGGCTGTACTTATTTCCAGTGTAAAAATCTTATCCATACACATTGTTTTGTTCCATTAGAGAAACTTCCCTGGCTGTGACTCATGCTACTAAGAATTATTTCGAGTTATTGATTATTGTTAAGTATTCTCCAGTTTGAACATTTATTGAATTAATTGAGTTAAAATAACTAATTTGAAGTAACCATTACTGTAGACATGTGCTTGTGGTTAATCCCCTTTTTGAATCCTTTAGGCCTTTTGAATTACTTTATTTTATAAGTGCTCACATATAATACATGTTGCAATATAACCCTAAAACTTCTGTATAATGAAGAGTTAGTGCTACTTGCTCAGTCCCAAACAATGCTGGTGCCTTCCCAGCAGCTTCTCTTCTACACACTTCCTGTCCCCTGGACCAGATGCTCAGAGAGCACGAAGAGGTGTTAACCCATTGACAAGTATCCAAGAGCAGAATCAATTTCCTGGTAGACCAGTAGGTCATCCAGTGGCCCGGTGTTCTGTTTTGTACTAGTAGTGGCTTTAAAGAATAGTTTACAGATGAGTAGATTTTACTGCCACATTGATGAGCTCAAAGGTTTGAGCTGTGGCAGGAATTCTCTCCATCCTGGCTCATGATAATCCGGCCCAGGATTGAGAATTAGATACCAGTCCAATACTGGGACTTCCAGTCAGGCCTCTAGTCCATATAGTAGCATGTGTCTTTTCTGTAGCTACTGTAATATTTTTAGAAATTCGTTCTAAAGAATTGGTTCAAGAGTCAGTTATTGATGTTAACTATTAAGGTTTTGGCTGTAATATGCTTTCCAGTAGTTAAAATACAAGCATTTGTACAAATGGAAATTTAGAAAACCCTATGACCAGTTTGGGGAAACAAACTAGGAAAGAGGACATCTTTTATAATAGTGTCTTATGAGTGTGAATGTTAGTGTATTTATACTTGCCCAGAGATCTGTACAAGTGAAAATAGAAAAAAACAAAGTTTTTAAACCTTTTAATAGTGAGAATTCTTCAGTTGGTGGAAATCTTTCCAGAGTATCATTTCCTTTTTCTTTCCCATTTGTCTCTAATCACCAGCTCTTTGTCTTTCAAATGTAGACATATAAGATTAAGTTTTTCTTTAAAAAATTGCCTTCCCAAACTAGTATTTTCACAGTTATCCTTTTAAGCTTATTGTTTTAAAAACAGGAATAAATGTAATTAAAATACTTACCAAAATTATCAATGTCATGGTTTTCAACTAATAACAAATTAAAATCTCTGGACTATTTTAACTTTTTAAAAATATAGTTTTTGAGCAAATATTAGCCTGATGTTGATTTAAAAGAAAGATCATTAATCTCCAAACTATGAAAGTATATAAATGAGAGAAAGAAGGAAATTTTTCTTAACTTTAAAAGATTAGTCTTATATTGTCATTATTTTTTGTTCTTTTTATTTATTTGTTATTTATTTCTTGTTTATCTGGTTAGTGATATTCAGTGTAAAAGTCTTAAATCAGTGCATACAAGACAGATGCTAATTAGTAAATTTTACTTGGTATGAAGTACTATAGCTAGCAGGCTATAAATTTCAAGTAGCAAAATTAAATGTGTTTGTATTTGAAATATATGGAATGCCTCATTTTGTGGGGAGAGAGGAAAATGAAAGAACCTGCTTCTGTTCCTTCTGCAAGTGCTTATTGTCATGTTACATGGAATACATCTTTTGTATCTCTCTGTGCCTCTGGCTTCTCTTCTGTAAAATGGGCCCAAGAATTTAATTGCCTGCCTTCATCCCTTTCAAGAACATTGAGGACAGATACCTTGAAGTCTTTGGAAGACAAAATGCCACCTTGTGTATTTTTTGATATACTAACTTGCCTTGTAAGTATGTACTATGTGTTGTACACAGTGGCGCGGTGTGACATTGTGAACTTTTTTTTATGAGAAAAAAGTTGTTTGCATGCCTCGATGTTAAACTATAACTTCATTATTCATGTTTTATATTTTCTGAACTTGATTCTTTCCTCTCTCTCTTGTGCAGTGGGAACCGTCCCTCTGAGTGTCTCCATGCGCTCTACTGTTCCTGGGGCTGGGGGCGGGAGCAGTGGGTTGTGGGAGGTGGAGGTACTAGTTTTTTGTGTTAATCTTTTAGAAGCATGCAGAGAAGTGGTACAGGTGGGTTAGGGGTAAACCCCAAGTCTGCCGTTTACAGAGAACGGAGCCTCATCAGTTTAGAAATAGACAAAAAGCCCTCTCTCTCCTCATTTGTTGAGTTTCTTCACCATGTTCTTACTGCCCTCCATTCTGACCCCTGGGGTGGAGAGTCAGGGAGAACTTTTTATTCTTGACTATAGAAAATGTGGTGATGGGGGAGATTCCAGCATAGGATTTGGGAGGCCGGGAATGTAGTCTGTGTGCTGTTCCTGCACTGATTCCCATTGACCTGTTCTGGACCATTTTCCATCTCTAGTGAATGAGGATGCTGGAGGGTGGGTGGGGGGTAAGGTTGCCAGGGAGTGAGGAGAGCTGTTCTTGCATTGAATACCTAGATTCCATACAGTAAAGGTATCTGTGAAGCTGATTATTCACACAAAAACTGTTTCAAATATAGCTCGTTAGGCCTCTCTTTATATTTGCATGTGAGGGTTAATTTTCACTGCTTAGGAACTTCTGTTATATAACTGCCAACGTCATCAGTGGATGCTTGTGGTTAAAAAGCCCTGTGTCCTTTAAAAAATTCCTAAGTGCTGTTTTTTTTTTTTAAAGATACTAAGTGCTATTTTGTTTTTCTGTGATAAAAACTGTTCTCATAAAAGTCTAAGGAAGATGATAATTTTTATGTCTGGTTAGTATTTAATGACATTTGCTTAGCAATTTTTCAGTCTTGTGGTAGTGGTTTTTCTCGGGTTTCTAACATTGTTTTATGTTTTTGTGACATCTTTTGTCATTCTTTTCCAGAGAATTCGGTCAACAGTGGATGAAAAAGAACAAAAACAGCTTCTTATGGATTTGGATGTAGTAATGCGGAGTAGTGATTGCCCGTACATTGTTCAGTTTTATGGTGCACTCTTCAGAGAGGTAGGAATAAACAATTTGGGGTTTTAGCTGATGAATAACTATCTCATTGGAATAAATAAGAGGATGGCAGGCTTAGATTCTGATCTTCATTAATTGCCAGACGTTAGCAATAAGCTGATCTCTGAATATTTTAGTATATAGGTGTGAGATTGCACACATTTATTTCCAGCACTGATTATTCCTTGGTTAAGGGGTGAATCTCAGGCTTTTAAAATACGTATTTATGGCTGTCATTTGTGAATCCGCATATTTCCTTTCTTCACTTATTGTTTCTGTTCTTTAAGAACCTGACAAATCCACTAACTTCTGAATAACCCTTTGCCATAGGTTGAGATTTCTCTGTTTTGGCTTTGAACTCCCTCAGTGTCCCCTCTCCCCCTTTAAAAACTTATCTTTATTTCTGTCATTAATTGTATCTGCTTTTAATGGAAGCATTTACTCACCCTCATCAGAACCCTCAGTGCAACCCATATGGAAATTCACTAGTTATACTAGGAATTCTTCTAGCTAATCTTGTTATCTGGATTTTTGTGTAGAGACTGCATGGTCTCAGGGTCATGTGTCTTCTTTTGGCCCCTGGTTATTCCGTGTCCTGACACAGGGTATCACTTCTGCCTCTGGCTGTCAAACCCGTGTAGTCCTTCCAGTCATCTCATTGCCCGAGGCAGGGAAGGAAGGGATTTAGGGCAGGGGGTGTGGGTGGAGCTGGAGCTGGAGCTGGGCCCCAATCCGACACTTACGGGTATCCTGGCCAGTCCTCACACATTTGTGATATTTACTTAGGTGAGTGGGACTTCGGCTGAATGATCCCTTACACACTTTTAATACTCTTTATAAAACACCGTTGTCATTTTGAAAGTGTTAGGATGAGCTTGTGCTAGTGGGGCCGTTATGAGCTGGTGAGAAGCCCCTCCCTTCTTTTTTTCTGGGACTGGATCACAAAGCGGGGATGTAGCCTTGGGGGTTTTGTTTTATTTCCTGACTTAAAAAATACTGTGTTGTAAGACAGACCTGACTTTAACTTGACTAGAAATTTTTGAAGTCTTAAAATTGGAGAAGACCTTTGAGCTTAGTCAATTAATTCCCTACTCAGTACATCTGTTTTTATTGATTTGTTTTTCTGTGCTCTTAAGAGGTGACTCTAGTAGGTGGAAGGGTCCATTGCTTTGTTGAATCAGTAATTAATTACTGTTAATTCTAGACTCCTCTAGTTTCTTTGTACTTCTGTCCTTGTACTTGTTATGACTCGAATATTCGTTTTTGTGACTGGGTACACGGGATTTGTCTTCCTTCACCATAGCACACCAGTAGTACGTTGTGACAGTATACATCGTATGTTCAGGAACATACTCTGTCCTGAACCTAAGTGTATCATAAAGTCGTGCTGTCTGTAAGATCATGAATCTGGAACTTTTCTTTATGTTCCACAAGAGTCTTGCCATCTCCTCCTCCCTTCTCCCAAACCATTGATTTAGTCTTTATAATCACTAAATCTTCTGGCCATTTTATTCTTCAGAGCTTATGCAGAGCAGTACTTACTTAGGGATTGAACTACAGTCTGTCCCAACTGGATTCCACAGTCTGCTTTTCTAGCTCTGCCACTTGAGGCTCCTACTGGCCCTATCTTAGCTGTATTTCAACTCCATTGAGCTCAGGTACTCCAGCCTATGTCTCATGTTCATTGTTTAATCATTCCTTTAGGCAGTATTAGATGTATAACCCCAGCCTACTCAGTGTAGAAGTCTGATTTTATGAAAAGAAGGCAGAGTAAGTGACACCCAGAATTGCAAATATTGGAAACAACACAGAAAGCTTGGAGTAGTATCTGAACAGTGTCTTCATTGTTTCTTCTGAGAAGCAGGGTAAAATGCATTGTCAATATCTCAGGGAGGTGGAAGGGAGTTGAGATAATGCAGCTGTAAGCACAAACATCTGTCGACTATTCTACAGTTTTCATATATATTCTCTTTGTAATGGTCTCAGGGCATTCGGGGGCATCATCCCCCTTCTCCCTCTCTAAATTAATTAGAGAGGAGGCTGAGGTTTGAGGACTGTTTGGATGGGAGTCACATAGTCACATAGTCACTATAGTCACATAGTCAGTATAGTCACAAAGTCACATAAAGAAGTAGCAGAGATGGGACTTTAGGGACAAAAATCTCACTGTTCTTTCTGTTATAGAACAAGTGGTCTAGGGATGAGGAACTTTCAGCTTCATTTAAAAAAATAATTACAAAAAAAATAAAAAATAATAATTACTTTTTCACAGGACTACAATTTTTGAGTATGATCTGATGGAGGCTGAGGATCTGCACAGTTAAGTTGTATAAAGTTGCAAAATGCCCTGACAGGTGAACATGAACTCTCTCCACCCTCTTGCAAGAAGTAATAGGTACTTTCTGGATTAAAAAAAAAAAAAAAAGTTTAGAAGCCAAAAGTTCACCTTTAAAGAATGCATAGGCAGAGTGTGTTTCCTGAGGTTACAAAGGTTAAAAATATTAAACAGACTTAATAAGGGTTTAGAGAAACATTTTTCTTTTGAGATTGATCATTTAAAAGAATCTTTTTGGCAACGTGATCTTCAGTTCTAGTAATAGACACACAATTCTGGGTTTATGAAAGGAAAGACTGGAGATGAACATATGTAATCTGGACTCTCACCTAATCACCACTATGAGGAAGACAAATGACTTTTAATTACTGTCCCTGTGAGGAACCCTCCAGGACATTTCGTTTTATCATACGTATGCCCGTAAGACATCAGCTTGTGGTTTGCTTCAGTCAGCTATCAATCAGAGAGCTCATGAGATGTTAGTTTTCTTACCCTGGCAGCTCCTCTGTAGAGAGATGAATCTTGCTCTTGGGTAATCACTGAGCCTCTGCAAGTTCCATAGTTTTACTCAGAGCAATGACTGAATAATATTTAATACCTAAGTTGGAAACTTGTTTTTTGCGATTGTCTCCAACCATTTATACTTCTTTCTACAATGGAGCTGAACTCAAATAAAAAGCCCAAAGTACAACTTGGATTTGATGTTGGTAAGTTATTAAGACATCTAATTGCACAGGTTTCTAAACTCATTTTCAGACTTTGAAGACAGAAAAATGAAGAGCTTCACAATATTGAACAATAAACGTAACTTGTAGCCTGTAACTTGCCTAAAGGTCCGCACCTTCCGTTTATCAGAACTGAAACCTAGAATCACTTTAAAAATGTCCTTTAATATATAGATTTTCAGAATTTAAAAGCACAGAAGCCCTTACTTTGAGTATCTTTGGAGGTTGGAGAAATTCTAGTGTAGGAGATACTATTCTGAGTAACTGGTGACTAAAGCTGGTCATTGGGTTATGTAAAAGGCGCTGATATTAGCTGAATTTAGTGCATTCTTCCCTTTCTCCCCCTGCTACTGCTTATGTTCTTTCCTTTCCTTCCTCTTGCATAGTTTAAGCACAGCCTTATTGAGGGAACATCAACATATGATAAAACGCACGTATTGAGAGGGTACAGTTCCATATGTGTGAACAAGTTGTACACCTGTACAGTTATCACCAATCAAGAAGGTGGACATTTCCATCACTCCCACTCCCTGTGCCCATGTCCTCTCTGCTCCCACCGTGCTGCTTTCTGCCTCTGTAGGTGGATGTGCATTTTTTAGAGTTTTATGTAAATGGAATAGTACAGTATGTATGTTTTATCTTCCTTACTCTACGTAATTGTTTTTTAATTCCTTCTGTGGTGTGTGTCAATAGTTTGTTCATTTATATTGCTGAGTAGTGGAAGTAGTATTCCATGGTGGGGATATGCTATGTACGATTGGTTCACTCCTTCTCCTGCTGAGGGACTGTTGGATTGTCTCTGGTTTTTGTCTGTTACAAATAACACTGTTGTGAGCATTTGTATACAACTGTGTGAGTAGACATGTGCTCTCATTTCCCTTGGGTAAATAGCTGGTAGTGGAATGGCTGGATCATATGGTAGGTGAATATTTAACTTTTTAAAATTATTCTCCAAAGTGGTTGTACTATTTTCAACCTTCACCAGTAATGTATGAGACTTCTCTTTCTTCCACATCTTTTCTAATACCTGGGATGGTCTTTTCAATTTTTAGCCATTGTCATTGGTGTAAACTGGAATCTCACTGTCTTTAAAAAATTTTGTTTAAGGATTTATTTATTTTAGAGAGAGGGTGCACACATGCATGTGTGAGAATGAGTGGGGAGAGGGGCAGAGGGGAGAGGAAGAGAAGCAGATTCCCACTGAGCCAGAGTCCCGCAAGGAGCTGGATCCCAGAACCCTGAAATCTTGACCTCAGCCCAAGTTAAGAGTTTGCTACTTATCTGACTGAGCCACCCAGGCACCCCTAAATTTGTTTCTTTGATGGATTGTGACGTTGAAAGCTTTTCAGGTGCCTGTTTACCAACCATATGTCCTCTCTGATGAAGTTCCTCTTCCAACTTTATTTTTTAAAAAGCTTTTTTTGTTTCTTTTTGAGTTTTGGGAGTTTTTATTTTTTAAAAAATTTATTTATTTATTTGAGAGAGAGAGAAAGAGCACAGGGGAAAAGAATAGTGGGAAAGGGAGAGAATCTCAAGCAGACTCTTCACTCAGCATGGAGCCCAATGTGGGGCTGGATCTCATGACCCTGAGATCATGACCTGAGCCAAAACCAAGAGTCAGACACTTAATTGACTGAGCCACGCAGGTGCCCCTTGGGAGTTTTTTTAAAAAAAACATATTCTGGATATAAGTTTATTATCAGATATATGATTGCAAGTATTTGCTCCCCCATGTGTGACTTTATTCATTATACTCTTAACAACATTTTTTTTTTTTGAAAAATGAAGGTTCTTAATACTGTTGTAGGCCAATTTGTTGTTGTTGGTTTTTTTTTTTTAAGAAAAAATGTATTGTGCTTTTGATATTGTATGTAAGAAGGAATCTTTGCTTAACTCAAAGTCACTCAGATTTTCTCCTATGTTTTCTTATAGACTTTTATAATTTCAGATAACATTTATATTTATAATCCATTTGGAGTTCGTTTTTATATGGTAGGGAGGTATGGATTAATGTTTACTATTTACATGTGGATATCTTTTGCTCTTTTGTCAGAAGTTAGTTGACCCCAGGTGTGTAGGTCTGTTTCTGGACTAGTCCTTTTTTTTTTTTTAATTTTTTTTTTAGCTAGTCTTTTCTATTGATTTGTTTGTGTTCTGTCTCTGTATCAGTTCCACACTGTCTTGAGTCCTCCAGCTAGTCTTAAGATCAGGTAGTGCTGGTCTTTAAACTTGATTCCTTTTAATTATTTTTTTTAAGATTTTATTTATTTATTCATGAGAGACAGAGAGAGAGAGGCAAAGACACAGGTAGAGGGAGAAGCAGGCTCCTTGCAGGAGGACTCAGTCCTCCTAGATTGAGACGTGGGACTCAATCCCGGGTTTCCAGGATCATGCCCTGGGCAGAAGGCAGGCACTAAACCGCTGAGCCACCCAGGGATCCCCCCTTTTAATTTTTTAAAAAGAATTTTAGAGATTTTTATCTATTAGAGAGTGAGCTAGAACATAAGTGGGGAGGGGCAGAGGGAGAGGGAGAAGTAGGCTCCCCGCCGAGCCTGGTGTGGGGCTCCATCCCAGGACCCCAAGATCATGACCTGAGCTGAAGGAAGATGATTCACTGACTGAGCCACCCAGAGGGCCCCTAGGACATTCTAGTGCAAGTTGACTTATGAGTTCTTGTAGCTTTTTGTAGATTCCATCACATTTTCTGTATAGATTATCATGTTGTCTGTGAATAAAGAGAGTTCTTTTCAGTTTGGGTTCCATTTATTTACTTATGTCTTATCTTACTGTGCTGGTTAGATCCTCTAGTACATAGAAGCAGTGACAGTGGCCATCCTGTCTTGTTTCTGATCCTAGGGAGATCTTTAGGGTTTCATCAGGAAGGACGATGTTAGCTGTAGTCTTCTCTTTTTCTTTTTCTTTTTCTTTTTTTTTTTTTTTGCTGTAAGTTTTTCATAGATATTCTTTATCAGGTTGAAGAAGTGCCCTTCTATTCCTAATTTGCTGAGGTTTTTTTTTTTTTTTTTTTTAATGAGGAATAGATGTTAGAGTTTCCCCCATTCTTTTTCTACATCTTTAAGGTGATTGTATGATGTTAAATTCTTTTTTTCATATTGTAAGTTACATGGGTTGCTTTTCATATGTTAAACCAACCTTGCATTTCTGGGATAAATCTACTTGATTATCATGTATTACCACTCTAATATATTGTTGGATTAAATTTGCTGAAATGTTATTTTGAAGTTCTGTTTTTAAAATTTTATTACTTATTTTTTTTGAATAAGCTCCATGCCAATTGTAGGGCTTGCTTGAACTCATGACCCTGAGATCTAGAGTTGTGCGCTCTATTGACTAAGCCAGCCAGGTGCCCTTATTTGGAAGTTTCATATCTGTGTTCTTCAGAGATACTGATCCGTATTTTTCTTATAATGTTTTTGTTTGGCTTTCATGTCAGTATATTAGTGCTAGCCATATAGAATGAGTAGGAAAATACTCCCTTGTTTGCAGCTTTCTGGGAAAATTTATATAGACTTGGTATTACTTCTTTTGTAAATGTTTGGTAGACTTCACCAAAGAAGCCATTTGAATTAGGACTTTTCTTTATGGGAAGCTTTTCAACTACAAGTTCAGTTACTTTCAAAGACAGAGTTTTCTATTCAAGTTATGTTTCTTCTGGAATAAAGTTTGGTGGTTTGTTTCTCTGAAGAAATTTGTTTCTTTCATCTAAATTGTCAAACTAATTGACAATTTAATAGGTAATTTGCATCTCCTCTATTTTTACTTGATGAGTCCGGCTAGAGATTTATCAATTTTATCCATCATTCAGTGAGCCAGCTTTTAGTTGCATTAATTTTCTATATTATTTTTCTGTTTAAAATTTTTTTCAAGGGCACCTAGGTGACTCAGTGGTTGAGCATCTGCCTTTGGCTCAGGTTGTGATCCCAGGGTCCTGGGATCAAGTCCAACACCGGGCTCCATGTGGGGAGCCTGCTTCTCCTTCTACCTATGTCTCTGCCTCTTTCTCTGTGTCTCTCTCATGAATAAATAAAATCTTTAAAGAAAAGTTTTCTTTTTTTCATTCTGATCACTCTTCTTGTTTTCTGCATATTTTGGCTTAATTTGCTCATCTGTTTTTAGTTTCTTAAGGTAGTTCTTGCTTTTTTTTTTTTTTAAACTGTGAAGTAGTTTGAACGTACAGACACTTAGAGGGGAATCACAGTGGACCCAACATTTTATTTGTTGGCTTTTTAAAGTAGATTCTATGCCCAGTAAACACACACATGACCCCGAGATCAAGAGTTGGATGCTCTACTGACTGAGCTGGCCAGGCACCCCTGATTTGGTTAATTTATCTTAACTGTTGTGTAGTATTCTATAATTAAATATACCATTTTTTAATGTTTCTTTAATAATCCTAATATAGGTCATTTCTCATTTTTGCAGTTATAAAGGATGTAAAAATGAACTTCTTTTTACATTTCTCCTTAACAACATAGGTTACAGATTCTGTATAGCATATGCCTAGAAATATAATTGCTGGGTTAAGTAATATGAATTGTTTTCAACTTTATATTGGCATATTCCTCTTCACAGCAGTTGTGCTAACTTCTGTTTCTACCAATAAGAATGAGGATTTCCATATCAGGAATAGTATTTGGGTGTTAGTACTGGAACCTGTTAGTGGCTTACTGAGTTTGTGGTTTACATTGTTAAGGTTGCCCTGGTGGTCCAGGTTGGCTCGTGTAGGTCAGCTGTAATGTCCACACAAAGGAAGAGAAGTGGGAAGAACCAAAAAGGCTGTTCTGCAATCATCAGCCGACTGTGTTGACATTTCACTGGCTGCCCTTCTCTATATAAGATTGGGATATGTAGTTTCAGCTGGGCATGATGTAAATAACAAAGAGGAGGTGGTTGTTGGGCAACCCAGAAACATTTATTGACATAGATCTCATTGCTAACGTTTGGTATTATTAAATGTTTCATTTTTGCCAATTGGGTGAGTTTGAAGTGGTATCTTACTTTTAAAAATGACATTTCGGGCAGCCTGGGTGGCTCAGTGGTTTAGTGCCACCTTTGGCCCAGGGTATGATCCTGGAGACTGGGGATTGAGTTCCATGTCAGGCTCCCTGCATGGAGCCTGCTTCTCCCTCTGCCTGGGTCTCTGCCTCTCTCTCTCTCTCTCTCTCTCTCTGTGTCTCTCATGAATAAATAAAAAAATTTTTAAAAATGACATTTTTTTTTTACTACTGACAAGGTACATAATTTTTTTACATATGTGTTCAGGTCTTTTGTAAATTGCCTATCAATATCCCTTTGCCATTATTCCGTTAAGTTTTGTCTTTGCCTAATTAATTTAGCATAGTGCTTTAGTATTCAGGGTACTAATTCTTGATTATTATCCAAGTAGGTGCTTTTGTTTTATTTTTGAACTTACAGTATGGTATCCTTTGTCATACGGAAATATCCATTATAATGGAGTTCAATTTAGCGGATCTTACTCTTCATGATTTATTCTTTTCATGTGTGATTTGGAGAAGAAATAAGTCTCCTACCCTGAAGAACTCTTATTAAAAAAAGTTTTAAGCCTTAACTTTAAAAAAAAAATCCATTTGAGATTTTTTTTTGGTATTTTTATTTGTGAATGATCTGAGGTACTTACCTAATTAACTCTTTTCTATCTGGAAGGCCAGTGGTTCCAGCAACATTCATTGAATATTCCATGCTTTTGCAACTGTTTGCTTTGCTATATTTATCATCTTTCAAATTTCCATGTGTGCATGAGCTTTTGAATCTGTTCTGTTGGTATTTTTACTTCCCTCTCTATTTTATACCACTGCCTTTTATTGTGACAGGTTTATAAAAAAATCTTTGTCTAGTAGACTAGGCTCCCTTCTTTAAAATCATCTTGGCTATGTACACCTGGATGGCTCAGTGGTTGAGTGTCTGCCTTTGGCTCAGGACGTGATCCCTAGGGTTCAGGATCGAGTCCCGCATCGGGATCTCTGCGAGGAGCCTGCTTCTCCCTTTGCCCATGTCTCTGCCTCTCTCTGTGTCTCTCATGAATAAATAAATAAAATCTTTAAAAAAAAAATGCCTTGGCCATTCTTGGCTCTACTTTTCTTTTAAAAAATTTAATTGCTTTATTTGAGAGAGAGAGAGAGAGTGCATGTGAGTGTGGCCGCAGAGGCAGAGGAGAGAGAGAAAAATCCCAAGCCGATTCCATACTGAATGTGGAGCCAGATGTGTGGGGCTCAGTCTCACGACCCTTAGATCATGACTTGAACTGAAATCAAGAGTCAGATGCTCAGCTGACTGAGCTACCCGTGCACCCTGGCTCAACTTTCCTATATGTTTTAGGATCAGCTTGTCCAGGTACATGATAATTTTGATTAGAATTTACTTGAGTTCTTAAGCTAATTTAGGGGAATCTGACACTTTTATGATCTTGTGTCTTCACATTGTTTGCCTCTTTCTTTGGTCACTTGTTATGTCTTTAGTCATATCTTATACATGTTGTCATGAGCGTTTTGCTTCTTTTGTTATATACGTTCCTAGGAGCTTTACAATTTTTCTTTGTATTGTGAGTGGTGTCTTTTTTTAAAAATATTTTGTTATTTATTCATAAATAAATAAAACACACAGAGTCAGAGATATAGGCAGAGGGAGAAACAGGTTCCCTGTGGGGAACCCAATGTGGGACTCGATCCCAGGACCCCGGGATCATGCCCTGAGCCAAAGGCAGACGCTCACCACTGAGCCACCCAGGTGCTCCATGAGTGGTGTCTTTTTAAACAGTTTATTTTCTGAGTGGGTATGTCTAAGCAGCCAGTGGTTTTATCTGGTTTTTGTCTCTAGGAACACTTATCTTGATCTTACTGGTTCAGTTTTTCATCATCCTCCACCTTTCTTTTCAGTAAACCCGTATTTAGTGATTTCTGCTTTTGCATATTTCAGTCGTGTGGGTGTCCCTTCTTGTGCTCGACCATGAAAATAAGGTTGCTGTTGTTGCTTTTTGAGGCAGTTCAAACCATCCCACCCCCACCCCCCTTGTTTTTTTCAAAAGCAGCTCACTGCTGCTGCTGTCTGTTCTCAGTTATGGTCAAAAGGAACTGCCAGATGAAATCAGAAGTTCACATTAGGCTATGTGCCTTGGCAACCACAGAGATCTCTCTCGGTCTCTCTGGAGCTGATTGTAGCATTGTCCGTCTCCCCCCCTGCCCCCAAGTTCTACTTAGTTCCTGCCTTTATTTCCCCTCTTCCATGTCTGTCTCTCTCTTTTTAGTTGCCTTCCTGTTTTCCATCCTTCCTCCCCACCCTCATTTTCTGTACCTGCCAGACCCTTTATTTTGTACTTTATGTGTTAACTCATTTGAGTTTTGTCCTACTCTGTTGAGGATGGTGGGGCAGCCATGTTTCCTAGATGAGGAGTTGAGGGGGTCCCACAACTCTCTTTTGCTCTAATAAAAAAATTCTAGTGCATCTATTGAGATGGTGTCTTTAGCTTCAAATAAATTCAAGTGTTTGTGTTGGGTGAAGGATGTTACTAGTCTTTTGTGAGTGTCTATCTGCAAGAGCACTCAGAAGAAGGAGCCACAGAGAGAGAACACAGACTTAAATATAAGTAGAAGTTCACTGTGTCAAATATATAAGCATTCTGTGAAGCCATGTAGCTACATGCATGCTCTAGCGGGTGTCCGTCCTGTCTTCAGAGTGCTGGTCTCCATATTCAGCGCAGCGTGTGTTTCCTGCATGTGAGACAGTGTCCTGGCTTTGTATGTGTTGTTGGGAGCAACTGGATTTTGTTCTGTTCATGGCTCTGCTGCTGATTGGATTGTCATTCTACACAGGCCGTTCTTACCTTAATGGGCATTAACCTCCTACATGATTATCCAGGTGGGAGATTAGTGGTCAAAAATCTCCAAGGATACAGCTGGGCCTATAAATTAGTAACAACATGCAAACTCTTTTGAGATCATTTTTATCATAGTCCTGGCATCTGTTCTCACGCTTGTAAGGTCCTTTGTGGCGATTGTTCATACATACTCATCCTTTCTGAGCGTTGTAACTGGGCTATCTGCTCATATGCTGTGTTTTTTCATGCATACCTCTCACAAACCATGTAGTTTCCAGGTAACAGTAATATTAGATAATCCCTTTAATAGTACTCCATTCCTTCTTGTGAGATCGTTCCATGCTTTTGAGTTTTGTTTCTGTTTTTTTTTTTTTCTTTTTTTCTGGAATTTGTGAACTATTTGTTTAATTAGATTTCCAGTCATGAGATGACTGTATCAAAGGGTATAAATACTGTCTCTCTTGTTTTATTGTCAAATTGCCTTCTGTCTGGTTTAAAACACATTGTGATGCTACCAACAGTGTTTGGATGATTCAGTTTAATTATGGCAAGCATTCATTCATCTAGGGAATGTTTATTGAGCCCCTGTGCTGGTGGAGTGTGTGTTAGTTAAGGGAGCTGGATGACAAACATAACAAGTTATATTTTCTATTATAAAATTTCAGGGCAAGACAGCACAGAGCAGGGTGAGGGGATGCTAAGAGTGAAATGACCTGCATTTTAAATGTCAGCCACCTGAGAAGGGGGCATTTGTGCAAGGATTTGAGACATTGGGTTTGCTCTGTGTATTTTTCTTCCTTTCTTACTAATTTCAGAAGTTTATATAGAACCTCTGGATTCCTGTAATCTGCTTTTCTTTATTAGTGACAGTAAACAGTTTCCCACATATTTTCTATGTTTGTATTTGATTATGGCAAAATTTGATATATTTTTAAAAGCACAAAAATTTCTATGTAATAAGACCATCCCTGACTTTACAGTCAAGAGTGGGGAAGTTGAATAAATAAGTTTGTGTTTACACAGGAGGAGACTCTTCTGGCCAGGGCTTTAATAAAAACCAAAAATTCCCTCTAATGCAAGATTAAAAAAAAAAAGATGAAGAAGATTGCTTTTTCTCTAATTGTATTTCTATTTTAAGTAAAGGAAACATAGTACTTAATACTAAGATGTAAAGGAATAACAGCTGTTTGTTATTTTATAGGGTGACTGTTGGATCTGTATGGAACTCATGTCTACCTCGTTTGATAAGTTTTACAAATATGTATATAGTGTATTAGATGATGTTATTCCAGAAGAAATTTTAGGCAAAATCACTTTAGCAGTAAGTACCTGGTTTTCAAATTATTCCTTCTGTATATACTTATATAAAGATGCTTCTGGAGTTTTGAATGCACCTATCAGAATGTCCTTCACAGAATGTTGCTGACCTTCCTGGAAAATCATTTGTAATAGGAAGACAGACAAAAATCACTTCTGTGGGGTAATTAGTACAAGTCATAAGAACAGTTTTCAAAATATGTTCTATGTAAAAACTACAATATTCTGTTCATTAAAATCACAATGAATCATAGTAGATTGTGCTGTAAACAAAACCAGAAAAAGAAATTTTCTGTTCCTTTTAGCCCTGTTGTTCTAACTACTTTTAAATTGCTTATGTTCTCACCATTATCTCTAAATTAATCAGAATCACAGCAGTCCCTTCAAGTCCTTTCACTGAAATTCTTAGGGTGTCTTTCCTGTGGTTTAAGATTTGAGTGGTCCACTCTAAGCTATTGAAATTTTTGACTGGCAGTTTCAGTAACCAACATTGCTGCTGATTTGGCCAGTTCACTTTTACCAGAGTACCAAAAACAAAAGAGGTACTCTTTTACACATGTGTTTGTAGTTTTCAAAGTGAATTCCTGATCGTTTTTCTTCCTCTGAATCTTTTAGTTGCAAAGGTTGTTCACAAAAATCCTTTCAATGGAGTAAAATTAGTAAGATTCTTAGAAAGCCTTGAGACTCTGAGCTAATGACATTGACGTAGGTTAGTAGATGTATAAGCTAAGTTTTATAGGAAGCCGTAAAGTAGAAATTCTGGTTGCATGCAAGTTCCTGCCTCTTTGTTCTTACATCCTTCACCTCCAGTATAGTCTGCTGATTGCCAGTTGATCCTATTTGATCATTAAGGGTTAATATAAAAATCCATAGGCAGTTTCTGAACTGTATTTTAGTTGTGAAACTTACGTGTGTCTGTGTGTGTGTGTGTGTGTGTGTGTATAACTGGACTTTAAAAAATCAGATTAAAGTCATAATGGTCTTAAGATTTATGTTAATATTTTAATTTATTTAGCCAGATTGGTACATAAATTTAAATATTTTATGAGCTTAACATTACAGTATATACCCTTTCATATGATTTTATAAAGTGAAACTGAGTAATTCTAGAAACTTGTTTATTCTTGGGAAGATATATGACATTTTATATTGGTCAATTTTGTCTTCTCTCTCTGTCCAATATCCCAAACCCAGTATTATCTTGGAACTTTTACTATTCATGATAATTATAATGCAACAATAGTAGAATAATGACAGTAGCTAATGGTTATTGAATGTTTACTTGCATCAGGCTAAGATCTTATGACATTTTATCTTCATAGCAACTCTCTGTGGTGAATAGTAACCCCTTTTACAGATGACAGATCTGGAGCATGGAGAGGTTAAGTAATTAATTTGCTTTGAACTTCATACAGTTGTAGGTAGCAAATGATTTAAGCTCAGGCAACCTGATCCCAGAATCCTGTTTCTTTCTTTCTTTTTTTTTTTTTTTAAGATTTTATTTATTCATGAGAGAGACAGCGAGAGAGAGGCAGAGACACAGGTAGAGGGAGTAGCAGGCTCCCTGCAGGAAGCCTGACACGGGACTCGATCCCGGATCTCCAGGATCATGGCCTGGACTGAAGGCGGCGCTAAACCGCTGAGCCACCTGGGCTGCCCCAGAATCCTGTTTCTAACCAGGGTGATCATGAAGTTAGAAATCATAGACAAAATTATTTTATTGTGTATTGCAGTAAGTGTAATGTAGACACACAAATAAATCATTTGTTACATATTTGCCTATGTTTCTAGACTCGGTGATCATCCTTTCTATTAAGCATAACATTTAAAATTACTTTGTGCTAAACCTCTTTTTTGCTAATTAATGACCCAAAGAAACACAAAAGGCCTTAGCTACTTGAAAAATTACGAGTTCAGCATTCCTGACACCCAGCAGCTTGATGGAGCAGAGACTTGACCATTTGATAGCAAAGGGTTGGCTTGTTCTTCAGTTCTCTTTGAGATTGTAGAAATTTCGATTCAAGCCCCTGTTCCCTATATTTCTGAAGAAATGCCTAATTTCTGGCCACAAGCAGTGATTAAACAATGTAAATTCTGCAGAAATTCCCATAGTTGTTGAACAGATACTTTGACTTTGCCAAAATTACTTTGAAGACTCAGCACAGAGTGAAGGTGAATGAATAATTATGAGAAACGGAGGAAATTTGGAAAGACTTATTAGCTGATAGAATTGATAATGGAATCAGACTGGACTCTTTTGTACTGAATTACTTCCATTCTTGAAAAATTTGAAGATGCAAGTAATGTACAACTTTGTAATGACTTATTAAAAAATTATAAGTTATTGGGTTCTTTTTAGCTGTCAGGTAATAGCATGTAAAAACAACTGCATTTTCAGAAGATCTAAAATAATTAGTATCTTTAGTTAACATAAAAAATGGACAGAATATTGACATAATTAAGCTTACAAGAATGTGAACGGCTATAAGGCTGTTAACCTATGATGAACTGTGTGCTGTGGGATTAAAGGATATTGGTTGTTTATCCTATCTTTGCTTTTTGTCCTTAGACTGTGAAAGCACTAAACCACTTAAAAGAAAACTTGAAAATCATTCACAGAGGTGGGTATGAATTATTTTTTATAGGTTGGAAATTAATATTTTTCCTTAAAGAGATTAATATTTTTCATTAATAGGAAAACATTATTGAAAATTATAATGTCCCTGTGTATGCTTTTCTGATATATTTCTATTTTTAGTAAAACATATGTACCCTGACACTATTACTATTTTTTTCTCCGTAAAACTTTGTTATTAATTTAGGGTATTTTTCCTTTGAGATTCTATAAATTTCAGCTTAACTTGTTAGTATATCAAGTTTACAAATTGAAATAGATTTTGCCGCAAGGTTTTTATTACTCTTAGTTGAAAAATAATTATTTATTTGCTTAATAGATAATGTTTCTCTTTGTATACAAATATGCACGAAGGTGATCCTGGGGACATTGAAAGAGTTTGGAGGGTGGTACCTTGAGCATTTTAAGACAGGTGTTTCTTCTTTGCTTAAGAGGACATTTAGCAAATAGAGATGCTTTAATTATTATTGTACATTGAAATTCCTCTAAAGCATTTGTACTTGTGAGAACAGTGATCTTGACCTTGTTGGGCACAGGTCCAAATGTCAGGATTTGATGTATTTGATGTAGATTTATTGGAAGTCAATGGGAATCACGAAATTAAAACAGCTAATAGATTAAATAGTTGCTGTCTTTCTTGCTCTGCTAGACTCAGGGCAGTGGGGTGGTGGCTTTGAAGAAGTTTGCAGGTTCCTGGTCCTCAAGATACTTGTAATGGGTAAACCCAAGACCATATGTGACAGTGCGAGACTCAGCCTGACAATAAATAGGGCAGAAAGTAAAAGGTTATATTCGCAGAAGTGAAAAGACTCACATTCTAGGAAACATGGTTTCTAGAAATTAGAAACATGGTTACAGAAATTAGTAATTGGCACATTTAAGTAGTTTTAGTTTGGGGTTGACTCAGGACTACTGAAATGAGTTAACCTTGAACCACAGAATATTTCACTTAATTTTACTTTGCCCTGATGCTTGTTAAAAATCATTTTAGGTGGGCTTATTTTTCTCTTTTGGCTTAAAGTCATGTAGAGTTAGGCCCATAAACAAAATGATTTTGTTCTTCTTGTAGTTCATTGCATTCTGCTTTTGGGATTTTCCTTCCTTTTTGGCTGTGTTTTGCACTTATGAAAGTAGTATCACCTTTAGGGCATTTACAGTTACTTTAGAGATACTTGCCAGTCACAGTAAAGCACTAAGACAGTGACCGAGGAGTAGCTGAATAAAAGGGAAAAGCTTCAAAAATAACTTGGGTTTTCCTATTAGTAAAATAAAAACCATGAGTTTATAGCAGTCTTTTTTTTTTTTAAGATTTTTTTTTTTTTTTTTTTAATTCATTTGAGAGGGAGAGAGCATGTACCAGTGATGGGAGGGGAGGAGGGAAAAGGAGTAGACTCCCTGCTGAGCAGGGAGCCCTGACATGGGACTCAATCCCAGGACTCTGAGTTCCTGACCTGAGCCAAGGCAGATGTTTAACCAGCTGAGCCACCCAGGAGCCCCAATATAGCAGTCTTTTTTATTAGGATCAGTTAGCTCTTTTGCTACAGTGAAGAGTCCTTTTGATCATGAGTTACTGCCTTATAGTTAACTGCCTTAAACTTCAAGGAAATTGATTATCTGTCCTAACAAGTCCAAGGATGGGGTAGCTCTAAGGACAGTATGTTCAGGGCTCAAGCACCCTTTTTTTGGCTCCATCCTCAGGGTGATAACTACCAAAGCAAGTCCCCAGTGTCACATGTAGACATGATACCTCTTGGAGAAGCTCTTCCTCTTCCTGTGTGGCTGTCATAGGAGCTGGGACATCTTCTGTACATTGCTCTGGTGTATTCTCTTGCCTCATTCACCAGAGTTGCTTCATGCCCTTACCCTAAACTGGTTCTGGGCAAGGAGCATCAGGCTACCCTGATAATTGGACCAGCCAGTCCCTCATTTGGAGAGGTATGGTTGCAGCTACAGAGAAGAAAGGGGATACTTCCATAAAATCAAATACAGGTTCCACTGGAAGGGGTGGGGTGGGTGGTAGGATAGATGCTTGATAAGCAGCCCTGTCAGTGATGGCAGGAGACCTTTTCAGGTTTTTTTTGTACATCCCCTTCTGAGTTACAGATATTTTTGTATCTTGTATCTATTTGTATCCTTTTTATTCACTGATCCATGCTAGTGACAATGAAATGGATAGAAGCATTGAGACCAGGATAGAGGCTTCATAAGCAAAGAGAGAGAATGGGCCAGACAGTAGATTAACACATAGTGGCATTGAGTTCATTGTCAGTGAAGAAGGGGTGAAAGCCTAGGGCCCAATTTATCAAGACTATAAAACCTTGGAGAAGCAAATGGAAGAGATTTCGGCTTTCTCAAATTGACAGGAAAGTAAGCACACACACTTTAGAAGGTGTGAAAATGAATCTGGTTTCTCAAGGCCAACTGGAAGAAAGGGCTGGTTAGGGAAACCTGATGAAGTCATCTAATGTCAGAAAAATCTCTCTCAAGGAGAAATAATTATTAAATGGATGGATTTATTGAATACAAATAAAGGTCTGATACTGTATTATTAGGTCTTTTAATTTCCAGAGCCCTATGGATTAGCAATTATTTTCATTTTGTAGATGACGAAATTATGATTGCTGAGTCAAAGTCAAGGAGCTTGCCCCAGGTCACGCTGTGGATTTGGGACCCAGGTTTTGAACCTTTGCTTCTCTGATCCCAAAGCTGTGGTCTTGTAGATGTACTGGGTTGGATACTTTCCTGAGTTAGATAAAACTCAACTTTAAATTGTGGATGTATAATTTGTACAGTTTGCATTTAGGTGGCTAGTCTTTGATCTACTCTAAAGTAGCTTGGTATACTCTTGTAGATTAAATTCATTGTTCATATTTTGGCCAGTAAGTAATGAATTTGAAGCAAGTAAATGAATATAAATCTTTCCATGAAAACAAAGCATTATAGAATGCTTACATTTATTATGAAGCATTTTTGATACTGAGTTTTTAAACATTGGTGTTCAGACCACTGTTTTCTCATTTTTCCTCATCTTCTTTTATATCTGAATTTTTAAGGACCTGATCACTTATCTAGTCTAAGGTTTTTTTGGTATTTTTGCTTAACGTGCTTCAGAATGTAGCTCATT
Source organism: Canis lupus familiaris (assembly GCF_011100685.1). Classification (NCBI taxonomy): domain Eukaryota; kingdom Metazoa; phylum Chordata; class Mammalia; order Carnivora; family Canidae; genus Canis; species Canis lupus. Next base: position 36,423,606 of record NC_049226.1, read on the forward strand.
TCATCGATCACTTGTACTTGAAATGACATTTCTCTCTCTCTTGCAGATATCAAACCTTCCAATATTCTTCTGGACAGGAGTGGGAATATTAAGCTCTGTGACTTTGGCATCAGTGGACAGCTGGTGGACTCCATTGCCAAGACAAGAGATGCCGGGTGTAGGCCATATATGGCAGTAAGTGCAAAGGCCAGACTTTCCTGGTTGATAGTCTTTGCCCAGAGAGCCTGTGCCCTTTGGTGCTTTCCTTCTAAGGGGTCTACCACTGGTCATGCAGTTTCACCATACTAAATATTTTTCTCTGTCCTAAAAACCAAACTTAGGTTCTAGCTTCTCTGTGAAACTCTGATATTACACCAGTGAACTCCTGTTTCATTGTATTTCTTTATTCCACTCATCCACCAGATGGTTGGTTAATTTTCAGAAGGCCTCTGTGTTTCCAACACTCCACATGCTCACTTGACTGTTGTAGATAACATTGTAGGATCATGGACACTACGGATCATGCGTCCACATCACCCATTAACACATGGATAATGTGGTCTATAGGCCAGTCACTGATGCTTCTTTTCTAGTTGGAGAAGAATGGGAGACTGGAGTTTCCGGGGTTCCTAGTGGAATTAGTATGTCTTACAGAATCTGAGGCTATGTTCTGAATATTGTTGGTCCCTTCCTTAGAGGTGGATGAAGCACACTGAAAGATTCAAGGGTGGAAATCTTGGGTATTTGCCAACCTAGAGCCTGTTTCCCCTCAGAGAGATAGACTTACCCTAGCCTTCTACACGTCATACTCCTCTTACCCCAGCACGTACACATATGCTGTTCCAACAGGCTGGATTTTGATCTCTGTATTTAGAAATTTAGTGTCTATATTTTAAGCGCTTCCCCTAGATGTTGGTGTCTTCCTTAATGTGGCTGTGATTCTTTGGGGACTAGTACACAGCTCTTAAGTGGTGATAAATAGGCTGTGCAGACTATTGAGGCATTCCTGTCAGTAGTTTTGGCTGTGGTCTTTATGGATTTGTGTGTGCTTGTGCATGTGTGTATGTTTGTACAAAAAGAAACTTTCATATGAAGTTTGGGCTTTGTGGATGTTGACTGTCCAGGCAGATTATTGGGAAAATTTGGAAGGCCTTGGGCTCATCATGATAATTAGGGTTAAATGGAACAACAATTTCAAAAGTAAGAAATAAAAATGTTATACACGTAGCATTTGGGAAGTCATATAATTTACACATTTAGTAAATGTACCCTGAGAATGAACTAGAAGCTGTTACCTGGACTTGTAGGGCTTATCACAGTATTAAGGGTGACCAGGTGTTTGTGCAGTGGGACATTGACTAAGAATTATGTTTGATTTATGCAGGGTTTTTAAGATATATATACATATATATATTTTTAAGATATATATAATGTATCTACATTATATATATAATATATTTTAATATATTTATATATTAAGACATATATATTATATATAAATATATATATATTTTTATGTTTATTTGAGACAGAGTGAGAGAGCATGAGCAGAGGCAGAGAGAGAGGGAGAAGCAGGCACCCCACTGAGCAGGGAGTCCATTAGGATGGGGGGACTCAGTCCCAGAACCTTGAGATCATGACTTGAGCTGAAGGCAGGTGTTCCACTGACTGAGCCACCCAGGCGTCCCTGATTTATGCAGGTTTAAAAAATATAATTGCAGACCAACTAGAGCTGAATATTTGAATTCAGGTAACTTTTAAGAAAGAAGTAGACTTTCAATTTTTATGTAGAAATAAGGTTCACAGGCCCAGGTGGTATAGGGCTTTTCTTTCCCTGCTAAGCTTCTTCAACCTTGGAATCAACCTCTAATCTTTACTGAACTAAATGAAATGCTTCTGTCCATTCTAGTCTTTCTGAGACCTATAGATGGATAAGAGTGATTGACATTCATTTTATTACCAGCCTTGTGGTGGCTTGACTCTTCTTGATGTACCTTGACAGAAAACACAGAAATGTATCTTGTCTTTTATTTAAGATTTATTATTTGTCTTTAGTCTATAGGAATTAGGAATTGTGATATTTCTTTTGGATTATTTAACATAATGGTGTATAAATAATGTAGAGTTGAAACACAAGTGTTTGCATAAACCAATTGCCAATGTTAACGTTTTGGGACCTTCCCACCTCCCTCATCGAGGTGTGTGTGTATAAACACACAGATGTATGTGTCTGTATGTGTTCTGCGCCATGAGAAAGTAAGTTGCAAATATCACGAATGTCATTCTAAACACTTGGTGTGTGTTTCTCTCATAAAAAAGGGCACTCTTCTACATAACTACAATACCATCACCACACCTAAAACAGAAACTTAAAATAATTACAAGAATTTCATGACATCACCTTGTTCACACACAGATTTCCCAAGAATGTCCCACATTCTGGATTTGTCTGATTATTGTTCCCTCATGAGTAATGTCAGGCTATAAATTTTTTCAGCATGGATATTTCATAGATGATGGGTACTTCGTATTGCGTCACATTACAAAACACATCCTGTTAGGTTATTTCATTAATGGTAATGCTTATAGAGATGATTTTTTTTTCTTTTAAGCAGTTGAGACATTTGTAAAATAGAAATTCATTTTCTCACAGTTTTTTCTTTGTTCCTCTTCTCCAGATGAGTAATTGATGGTCTTTTCATTCTCAAAGGATTCCTTCACCCACTAGCCTCACATGCTTCCCCTCTGCAGTCCTCCAACACATGAAGAGACTTCTAAAAAGTTACACCAGCTTCCCTGTCTTTGAGGAGCATTTCCTCTTGTACCTACCTTTTCTTCTGTGCTAGGAGCCCATCTGTATTAGTTTGTAAGATACTTAGTCTTAATTAATAGTTGAAGTAAGAACTCATTTCATAGCAATTCTTTCTAAAATATGTCAATTCACTTATCTTGGGGATTTCTCAAACCCTGGCTTAATCTCCTCTTAAAATACATATAGCCTATTAGGCCTGAAAATCTGACCAAGCTATAGCTCATCAACATCAAGAAATTGTTGATGTTTGTGTCCTCCTTTGATCTCTATTCAACAAATTTGGAAATACACATTCATTCACCTGTAATTTGTTTCTCTCTTTGGTTTCAAAAAGCTGGATTCTTCAGGATATAATTTTCATTTTCCACTTGTATATAAGACTAAAACAATGGTGGTCACTTTTTTTCTCTTTGGAAGGCCATTCAGGTAAAATGTTTGGTAAAGAACTTATTAACCAGTCCCTATAAGAGTTTTTTCTTTTTTTTTTTTTTTTAAAGATTTTGTTTATTTATTCATGAGAGACACACAGAGAGAAGCAGAGATATAGGCAGAGGGAGAAGCAGGCTCCCTGTTGGGGAGCCCGATGTGAGTTTCGATCCTGGGAACCCAGGATCACGACCTGAGCCAAAGGCAGATGTCTAACCACTGAGCACCCGGGTGCCCCTATAAGACTTATTTTTGTTGAGAGGCTTCTCTTACAAACTCTGTCTCTTTGCTTGTTACAAGTCTGTTCAGATTTTCTAGTTCTTCTGAGTCAGTTTTGGTAATTTGTGTGCTTTGAAGAATTTTTCTATTCCATCCGGGTTATCTGACTTTGTCAATGTCTGTTTCCTCAGGTAGTTTCTTGTTCCTGTTCATTTCTCCAGTGAATGGGTCATACTTTCTAGTTTCTTTGCACGCTTTGTATTTGTGTGTGTGAGAAATGGACATTTTGCGTATTAGAATGTGGTGATTCTGGGGGTGCTTGGGCTCAGTTGGTTGAGCAATCGACTCTCTTGGCTCAGGCCATGATCTCAGGGTCATGAGAGTGAGCCCCTTAAGTTTGCTTGAGATTCTCCCTCTATTCTAATCTCTCTATTGAGATTCTCAAATAAATAAATAAAATGTGATTTTGGAACTAAATTGTAATTTTGGAAATAAAATGTGACGATTCTTCTATTTGTGGTTTGTTTGGCTCCTTTCTGTGAGATGTTAGCTGTTTCTCTAGTGATTTTTTTCCTCCAACCGTCTTGTTTTTAGAGGCTGTATTCTTACTCCTATGTGGTCTCTGATGTCCGTTTTCTTAGCTTGTGTTCAGCTAGTGTTTTGACAGTTTTGTTTTTAGTTTCCCTAGGTTTTTTTGGGTACCAGGACCTAAAAAGAAAAAAAAAACATGAACAAAACAAAAGGAAAAAAACACCAAATATTCTAGTCTTTGCAGATTGGCTATGCTTGGGCACTCCTGCTTGACTCAACTGTTTACAAATCTGCCTTAACCTCTGGTTCTCTAATATATCTCTGTCTTCATCTTCCACACTAGCCATCCACGGGTCATTCATTTATGACATTTTCGAGAAACGTCCTTTGATTTTCTGCCTTGAGTGTGTTCCAAGTTAGGCAGAAGAGGGGCGGGTGCACCACCACCTATTTTCTTCATTGCCCTCAGACAAGTTGGAACAAACACAATTCTTAATGCTCTGTTTCCTCTTCCCTCTGGGCCCAGGGTCTGGGGTCCGACCCCGGGAATGCTGGCTACCATCTTCAAGACTGTTGTTGAGCTGGAGCAGGGATTGGGATGAGGTCAAGTCAAAATGCTGCAAATGTTACTTACCACTTTTAAGTTGGCTTTTTCTTGATTCACTGTTTGCTTGGTTGTTAGAAACTTCTGGTTTTTTTTTTTTTTTTTTTTTTAGATTTCTGACAGAGTTGGCTATGACAGTTTTTTTCCTTATTTTTTTCATGTTTCTTTGGAGGGATGGTCCCTTGGAGTTACCTCTTCTGCTTTTGTTGCTGTGTCATTCTATATATCACTTTTAATGAAGGTAGTATGGCTTCACACTAATCCTGTTCAAATAACTGGGAGATAGTGTACGAAGTGGCTTTTTAAAATTTTTATTTCTGGATGACATGTTACAGGTTTGTCAAGAAAACTTTGTAGGGTCAGTTAACTGGGAGCTACCATGTGCCATTTTTAGTGGTATAGATACATTGTGTATATCAGCACAGGAATTAAAAGTACTGAGAAAAATCTCAATAAGGAACAACTTTTCTAAATCTAGTGTTCCCCAAATATTCGTCAGTGAGACCCACTTCATATTGTGGCATGCTTATTAATAACTGGAAGAGCTTCTAGTCTATGGAAAACAGTTTATTCTGTAGTATCATAAATGCTGTAACTGTCTCAGGCTTTTCAACTGGGAAAAAATAAGTTTTCTTCAGGGTGGCTAGCTATTGCTTTTACGGCTTTGTCAATCAATTAGATCCCTGTTCTTCTTGGTTTAAAGATTTTTTAAATGAGAAAAATAAAAGAAAAACAATACATATAGTGTATAGTATGTAATAATCCAAATAATGTGTTTTTATTTCAAGAAAAATGTTTTTCATAAAATAAAAACACATGTCCATACAAAAACTTGTGCATGAATGTTTATAGCACTCAGCTACATGAATGTGTGATAGCCAAAAGGTTGAAATAGCCCAGATGTCCATCAGTGGATGAATGGGCAAACAAAAGGTGGTCTGTGTACAAGGGAATATTACTCAGCCTTAAACAAAAATGAGGTACTGATTCATGCTATGATGTAGGTAAACCTTGAAGACATGCTAAGTGGAAGAAACCAGGTATAAAAGATCACATACTCTATGATTCTATTCATATGAAAGTCCAGGTTTCCCTATAGCAATAGAAAGTAGATGAGCAGATCTGATGGTGGAGGGAGTTTGCAGTACAGCAGATAGTGTGGCCAAAAGTGTAGGGTGGGGAAAGGGTTCTGGAACTGACTCTGATCATGGTTGCCCAGTTCTGAGAATATAGGAAAAGCCAGTGAATTGAGTGCTTCAAGTGGGTGAATTGTATCATGTGTGGATTATATCTCAGGAAAGCCCTTAAAGGAACAGCAACTGGAGGCCACCCTTCTTTGGGCCAGTAATGCGACTGTGCTTGAGGTGCACAGTCTCTGAGAATTTTAACTTCACAGAAATCAAGCTTAGGAAACAACTGTCCATGGATAACACTGCTGTCATCTTTGGAAATGGGGATTTGCGAGTGAGTAACCAATATCCTTTCTTTGTTTAGCAGTTTGAATGCTTATTTCTGAATGTTAGAAAACAACAGACTTCCCCTACCCCCATTTTGGGCATTAAGTCCATGATGGTTTTCTTTTTTTCTTTTATAAAGATCTTATTTATTTATTTGAGAGTGAGAGAATACATGAGATGGGGGAGGGGCAGAACACAAGCTGACTTCCCACTGAGCAGGGAGTCCAAGGATCTTGGCTCCATCCCAGGATCCCAGGATTGTGACCTGAGCCAAAGGCAAAAGCTTAACTACCTGAGCCACCCAGACACCTTCATGATGGTTTTTTTCTAGAAGAGCTTTCTACCTTAATTTTGAATTTTTTATAGATTCTTAATATTTTTTGCCTAGTAAAACATTTTGGAATATTCAGGGAAAGATTCCAGATTGGATTATTTTCTCTCTTGAGTGCATATGTGTATACATGCACATTCTTAAATGATGCTCATGTGTCACTTTTTCTGTGTAGTTTACACAGAAAAGTTTTAGTTTGTACCCGTAACTTTGAGATGAACAGCTTATCCTCAGTGGCTTGATATTTTCCCTTCCTGGTGACTTTGAAATCCCATTGCATTATACCTGTTTTTAAAATGTCAAATGAGGGCAGCCCGGGTGGCTCAGCGGTTTAGCACCGCCTTCAGCCCAGGGCATGATCCTGGGGTCCCGGGATCGAGTCCCATGTCAGGCTCCCTGCATAGAGCCTACTTCTCCCTCTGCCTGTGCCTCTCTCTCTGTGTGTGTCTCTCATGAATAAATAAATAAATAATAAATAAAATCTTAAAAAAATAAATAAAATGTCAAATGAAATAACTCAACGTTTGAGAACTCTACTATTGATAGTATTATAGATGTGGTATTTTTTATAACTGTTTCTTTATTGGAAGATTATGTCCCTGCTCAATATATAAAAGATAAAATGCAGACTAGTAAAATGGAGAAATAATTACCCATCATTCATTCATAAAGAGAAAAAATTGCTGTGAGCATATGTCCTCCTACATTTTTATGTAAATGTATTTTTCTCTTGCACATATGCTTTTCATCTGCTCTGTAGGCTTTTGCAGGCATGTTTCCAGGTCGATGCATCTTCATATATAATGAATTTAGCCACTAAAAATGAACTGGCTTTCTATTTTTGCCTGCATATGGTTTTTTAAGTGTTTTGTTATTCTAAATACTGCTGCAAAATTTTTAAGCTGTGTCTTTACACAACTCTTTTCTGTTTTCCCTTGGCTATAAAAGGGGCATGCTTCTTGATACCTTTGGGAAAACAATGCAGGATTGAAAGGGTGTGTTTTCTAAATAGGTATCATTCTGGGTTACGGTTTTATCTTTGTTGAGTTGATAGGTCAGAATGAGATTTGTGAAAAATTTGCTGGGATTTTTGTTATGTATTTTAAAATCATTGAGAAAGATACTTCTCCATTTTTTCTTACATTTGGCCACTTTTATGTATTAACCTTTGCCCATTTTTCTATGAAGATGCCAATCTTTTGTACTGATGTAAAATATGAGAATTTTAACCCTTTTCTTATTAGGTTTAGGTTACATATGTTTTCCCAGAAGCTGTTCCTTGTCTTGAACTTTTACATAATTTTGTGGTTCAATTACAGAAGTAGAAAGATTCCATGTGGTGAGTTTATTGGTGTTATGGTTTCTGGCTGTTAGCATATCTTGAAATATCTTTCTTATACCAAGATTAGACATGGTTGCAGAGTCACATTTGAGTACCTAAGTTTAGGCTCTTGTTTTTTATGCTTTGGGTTTCTAATCCTGCTGTGATCGGTATTGGTGTGTTATCAAAGGGAAGAGTATAACTTTTCTGCCCATAGATGGTTAACCAGCTAAGAATTTTTTTAAACTCTGAATTTGTTTTTTATTCTTTTCTTTTAAAGATTTTATTTATCTTTAAAAGAAGATAGTCCCGCATTGTGCTCCCATGGGGAGCCTCTTCTTTGAGAGGGAGAGAGACTATAAACTGGAGGGAGAGAGAGGGGGAAAGAGGATCTGAGGCAGACTTAGCACTGAGTGCAGAGCCCGATGTGGGGCTCAGTCCTATGACCATGAGATCATGATCTCAACTGAAACCAAGAGTTGGTCACTCAACCCACTGTGCCATGCAGACAGCTCTAATTTTTTTTTCTTAATTCAAGAATAATTAACATATGGTAGTATTAGTCTCAGGTATACAGTATAATGACTCAGCAATTCTATGCATTTACTCAGGGATCATAGCAACAAGTGCCCTGTTAATCCTTTTCACCTATAGAATAAGAGTTTTTTTTTTTTTTTTTTTTTTTTAATTATCTGTTTATTCAAACTCCATTGTTGGGACTTAATACTCTTACACTAAATCCTTGGATTTGGGAGTGTTTCTGAACTGCATTGTGTCATATTTCTGTATTTTTCATATGAATGGTGTATCATTGTTAAAAGTAACTCAGGAATTTTATTGGCATCTCATTAGATGTAGAAATTCCTTTGGTTATTTCATTTTTATGTTCTTGAGTCTTCTCAATGAAGAATATGTTGTTTTTCTCCATCCACTCCAGTTATCTTAATGTTTCTTGTTAATTTTTCCTTCCAACAGGCTGTATGCATTTATTAATAAGTTCTTTCAAATTTTGTTGTCATTTCTGAATACTTGTTTATACCCACTGTGTGTGCTTTATCTCCGTTTTTTATTTTCAAGTCCAAAGCAGGGCTTAACCTCATGACCTTGAAATCAAAATTTGAGCTAAAATCAAGAGTCAGATGCTCAACCCATTGAGCTACCCAGCCGCCCCCTTTTTCTCCTTTAATTCTTTCTGAACCCATTCTCGTGGGTCCTTTTGTCCCATCACCTCATTTTAACTACTGTTATCAGAGTGAACACTGTCTTTTATGTTGCTGAAGCCCCTGGTGAATTCTGAGTCATGATCTTCCTTAGTTTTCCTGTAATGTTTGAAATACTATATTCTTGAAGGACTTTTGTCACTTAGTTTCTTGACATTACTTGCTCTTGGTTACCTTCCTGCCTGGCCCATCTCTCCTGATTCTCTAGGGCTTTCTCATCTTCCCAGTCTCCTTACACTGGTATGCCCCAGGGCTGAGCATTCAATCTCTTTTTTTTCTCTTAACTACTGAAATTTTTTTAGAGAATTCATCCAATCCTTAGGATTAATACTTTGCTTCTTTTGTTCATCAAAGTGTAGCATCTGTCACATCGTGGATCCTCAGGTATGGTGAATGGTGATAACTTCTTTCCTGCCCACATCTCACCTGTAATTCCAAAGTCAAGTATCTGGTTTCCTACTTTATAACCATTCTGAGATCCTATAGAAGTGATTAATATAGGAAGTCCGTTGCCAAGCTCTTGACCTCATCATATCACCTCTCTGCCCCCTACAAGATCTGGGGGCTCCCTCCCTGCCAACCCCTGTTGGTCTGTATCTCAGTAAATATCAACTCCTCTTTCCAGTTGCTCAGGGCACAGACTTTGAAGTTTCATTTCCTTTTATTTTCCATATTCTGCATCCTTCCCATAAACAAACATTTGTCTGCTTTACTTTCAAGGCATAGAACCCACCCTCTTAAAAACTATGGATGTTCCTTGGTCCGGCCACCTACATTTCTCACCTGCCTGATTTCTGTAGTCTCCAGAATGGTCTCCCTGCTTAACCTTGTTCTACTACGCAGTCTGTGGTCAACATAGTGGCCAGTTGTCCTTTCCAAGCATTGTCAGACTGTGCCATCTCTCTGCTTAACACTCATCCCCAAATCCTCATAATGGTCCTTTAAGGCTTTATGTGATCTTGCCCTCAGCTATCTTTCTGAATTGCCCTCATATTACCTTCAGCCTCATTTGCCCAGCTCTGGCCATGGCACCGACCTCTATTCCATATGTATATGGAAGAATATTCCTACCTCGGGGTCTTTTCTTTCTGCTTTGAACTCTTTCCCCTATGAATATTTTTAATGTGCCAGTTTTTCACTTTAGTTAGGTCTTGGAGCAGATATCACATGCCTGATAATCCTTCATGGACCATCACATCTGAATAATACCCTCCCTTTCTGTCTTCCCTCCTTGACCCTGCTGTGCTTCGTAACCCTTATCACCACCTGATTATTTTAGTTTATGTATCTCCTCCTGACTAGATGGTGAGCCCTTTGAGACTCTAGTGTTTGTTCCCTGCTGTGTTCTTGGGTGCTAAGACAATTTTTTGTTGCTATTTTAAATGTAATGTGTTTTCCTAATAATTGCTGATATACAGAGGAAAGCTATTTAGATTGATATGTTAATTTTATAACCAGCCAAATTACTAATCTACCTCACTTTTGAATAGGTTTCAGATGGTACTCAAGGTACCATTCTGCAAATAATTTTGCCTTGACCCTCCTTGTATTTATTGATATTTCTCATACCTGTGTGTGTATTTACTTTTCTCACATTCACTTCTGTTGCTTTGCTTAGAGCATCTAGATCAATGTTGAATGACAATATTGATAGTAGGATTCTTGCGGTTTCTTGGTCTTGAAAGCAAATGCTTTTTTTCTGATTTAACTCTGTGTGAATTTCTGTGTGTGAATGTGTGTGAGAGAGATCAGAATGAATCTGGAACAGCTGTTAAAATTTTATTAAATGCCTTTTTGGTATCATTCAGTCCATGAGGAAATGTTTCTCCCTGCATTGCTGCTGATATGACTATCACAGTAACATCTATTTCCTGTGGTTGATCCATTCTGGTGTTGGAGAAATAGTCCCTACCTGGCTCATAGTTTATATGTTTAATATATTTTTACATTTGGTATGTTAATATTTATAATATCTGCATGACAGTGTTTAAGTGGGATTGATTTATAGTTCACATTGTGAAGGTTTAACATGGGCTATGCTGGCTTTAAACAATCAAATTGGGAAAATTTCCATCTTTATTCATATGGTAAAAAGTTAATGATTATCTCATGAGCGAAACATCTTTGACCTCAAGTTTAAAACAGTTTCCCAAGACTTCATAACGTTAGTGCTGGCATAGTTTTCATTCTTTTAGATTGAAATCCATCTTAACCAGGAGTCTTTGAGGAAATATAGAGAATTCTTGAAAACCTGTGAAATTTTACTGTTTCCTCAGCATCAGCATATACTTGTAGGCCGTGTACTTGTGTACATGTATACACATACATATTTTTATCTTCTTAGTTGCTTTTAATTTTAGATGTAAGAACTATTTACTGGAATGTTTTTAATATCCAAATGTGGGGTAGTTTAAAAATTTGTCTATTTCTTTAATACACCTCCCTTTAAAAGGTGGAGACCATGACGCATGGACTGAACTTAGCAAGTCACTTCTAATGAAGAACATATGGCAGAAAGGACATTGTGTCCCTTCTGAGAGTAGGTCATAAAAAAGCATTGTAGCTTGCTTTCTTTCTTGGATTGCTCACTTTGGAGAGAGCCAGCTGCCATGTTGTAAAGACACATAAGCAGTTTTATGAGAAACTCATGTGGTGAGGAACTGTGGCTTCCTGCCAGGAACCGTGTGAATGAACTTGGTGATAAATCTCCAGACCCAGTAAAGTCAGCCCTACCCAACATTTTGAGTACAGTCATGAGACACTGAGTCAGAACCACACATCAAAAATAATCCCTGAATCCTGACTCACAGAAACTGTGAGATAATAAACGTTTGTTGTTTTGAGCTACTAAGTTTTAGGATAATTTGTTACACATCATAGCTAACCACTACAAAGTGTTTCACTGATTTTTAAAAATCTCTTATTCCTTTCAAAGCTTCTTAGCCTGTACACTTCTACCTTTTGGGACATACTGAGATTCTTTTTAGCATGATCAATGATCAATTAAAAATGAAATATTGGAAAAAGCCTGCTCTGTATTATTAATTACATTTATTCAACACTTCTTTTTTTGTCTCTTTAATCCAAGAAACATTACTATTACTATTGTCAGTTTCTCCTTATTTTTTGGTTTTTATTTTATATATTCCAATACAGTGTAACTTGAGTTATATATTTATTTATATACATATATACATATTTGGATATAAAATTGTTTTAATCTTTTTTTTTTTTTTTGCTATTTTTGTTAATGTTACATACCCTATTCTCCGAGTTGATGTTTTCCTTTAAACTTTAATATTTTTAAAAAGCTTTTTGTTTTTCAAGCCTGTACTTTGGGTTTAGATTTAGGATGCAGGGTCTTTAATTAATTTCATGAATCTTAAATATCTACTCCTATCAAAGAATAATTTTCAAAATGTTAAAAATATTATACATACAAGTAAAGAAAGAAGTTGTCTAAAATACATTGAACTCATTCATAAGAACACTGGACAGACAGGATGGTAGTGAGACTAGCTCAAGAACATTTGTGTAATTCAATATTTATGATCCCTGAGGAAGAAATGCCAGGATGGGTTGGCTCATTCAAATACAGTTCTGCCAATCATCTCCAGGTCCATAAGGAAGTAACTTTGGGGTTTCTAGACAGAAATCATTTGCATCCCTCATGGACAAAAATATACAGGTAATCACGTAACTTAAGTATCTGGCCCTAATGAATAATAAATATCAAGCAAAATGAAAGGACATATAAATAATCCTCGGGTAGGCTTGTCAGTGCTCCAGTATGAATGAAAAGAAGTGGAATCCTTTTTTGACTTATTTACAGGAGTTGGGTAAGTTTTCTTAGCACACACATGCTAGAAATTCCACCTCTTTGACATAAACATACAGCAGTTTCAGAATAAACACCAGTACCACAAATGGTAGGCATCCATTTTACATATATACTTCAGATTTTGGGAAATGTAGTTATTCATGTAATTGCCTCATCAATCAAGAGATTGATTGATGTCTGTCACCAAAAAAAGATCATTGGTCTTATTTTCTGTGTAATTGGATTTGCTTTTCCCAGTTTTATCTAAATGTCATCTTACACTATATACTGGTTTGTGTCTTGCCTTCTTTCTCTCAGCATAATGTCTAAGAGATAACCATGCTGTTGTGTTAGTTCATTCTTTTATTTATTTTATTTTTTTTGCTGAGAAGTTCTGCATTGTACTGATAGACCACAGTTTATTCATCCATTCACCAGTGGATATTTTGGCATTACCAAGTTTTTCAGTACCTGCTGTTTCTGTTTCTCGGTCATTTTGCTATCAGCAGTGTTTGTAGTTTTCAGTATAGGAACCCTTGTGTGCCTTTTAAATTTATTCCTAAGGAATTCATGTTTCTTGATGCTACTATTGTAAATGGAATTTAAAAATGTATTTTCCAGTATTTCTCTCTCTCTCTCTCTTTTTTTAAAGATTTTATTTATTTTATTTATTTGAGAGAGAAGGGAGGAGCAGATGAGAAGGAGAAGCTGACTCCATGCTGAGCACAGAGCCTGACGTGGGCCTTGATCACAGAACCCCAAGATCATGACCTGGGCTGAAATCAAGAGTCAGATACTTAATTGACTAAGCCACCCAGGTGCCCCTTCCAGTATTTTTTTGTTGATAAATACAGACGATTTGCATTATTTTGTCATTGTGCCCTGTGTCCTTGCTAGTTTCACTATTAATTTTAGTAGTGATTTTCTGTGTAAACAGTTGAACTTTAAGTGTCTGTCGGGATCCCTGGGTGGCGCAGCGGTTTAGCGCCTGCCTTTGGCCCGGGGCGCGATCCTGGAGACCCAGGATCGAATCCCACGTCGGGCTCCCGGTGCATGGAGCCTGCTTCTCCCTCTGCCTATGTCTCTGCCTCTCTCTCTCTCTCTCTCTCTGTGTGACTATCATAAATAAATAAAAAACAAAAAAACTTAAGTGTCTGTGAGTGGAGGTAGTGGCTCCCCCCACCCCTTACCTTTTTGTATTGGCTAGGACCTCCAAAATAATGCTGAATACAAGTTGTACCTTGTTCCATATTTAATTAGAAAGGGAATGTTCTGGATTTCACAGGTCAATATGATTGCTCTTGCTGATTTTTGGACGCCCTTTGTGAAATGAAGCTTGCTTCTTTTCTCTTAGTGTGCTCAGAACTGAGTTTTGAATTTTGTCAGATGCCTACATTTATGGAGATGATGATATATTTCTTCATTTTTCTGTAAATATGGTACATCACTTTTTTTTCAAGTTTTAAGTCAGTATTGTATTCCTGAGATAAACACCACTTGGTCATGATTGTTTTCTTTTCACATGTTGTCGATTAGATTTCCTCATATTTTTGTTAACAATTTTTGTGTCTGTGTTTATGAGGGTTATGAATTGTGTAGTAATGTTTTTCTTAGGTTTCTGTAAGTTATTATGTTGACTCATAAAACATTTTTTGAGAGACATATGTGTAAGACTGGTGTTATTTCTCCCTTGTATGGTTGAAAGAGTTTTCACCAGAACCCATCTGGGTTTTGACTTTTTTTTTAGATTTTATTTATTTATTCATGAGAGACACACAGAGAGAGGCAGAGACACAGGCAGAGGGAGAATCAGGCTCTCTGCAGGGAGCCCAATGCAGGACTCAATCCCAGGACCCCGGGATCACGCCCTGAGCCAAAGGCAGACTCTCAACCACTAAGCCACCCAGGTGTCCCTGGGTTTCAGCTTTTCTTCGTGGGAAGGTTCTTAATAACAAATTCATTGAAAAAGTAATTTTAAGGCCATTCAGATTTCTCTCTTATTTTTGATAGGTTTCATTTTCAAGTGTCCATTTCCTCTATTTCTGGAAGAGTAGTAGTCATATCCCCACTTTTGCTCTGATTTTAGCCATCTGATTGTCTGTCCTTTCTGTTCAGTTAGTGGAGCTGAGAGTTTGTAAATTTGTTGATCTTTCCAAAGAATCCTTTCGGGTTTTTGTTGTCTTTTTGGTGTGTGTGTGTGTGTGTGTGTGTGTGTGTGTGTGTGTGTGTGGTGTGTTTGTTTTGTTGTTTGTTTTTGTTTTTTTTTTGTCTATTTTACTTATTCTTCTAATTCCTTAAAGCTGTAAAATGAGGTATTGATTGTGATCTCTTTTGTCTTCTAGTATTTGCATTC
Source organism: Canis lupus familiaris (assembly GCF_011100685.1). Lineage (NCBI taxonomy): Eukaryota > Metazoa > Chordata > Mammalia > Carnivora > Canidae > Canis > Canis lupus. The sequence goes on from NC_049226.1 coordinate 36,438,679, forward strand.
AGTGCTATGAATTTCCCCCTGAATACTACTCCCACTGCATTTCCCAAAGTTTGATAAGGTCTGTTTCATTTTCATTTAGTGCAGAGTTTTGTTTTTGTTTATTCACTTTTTCTTGAGCTTCCTCTGTGATAGGTGTGTTGCTTGGAAGTATGTTTAATCTCCAAATATTTGGGCATTTCCCAGATAACTCTGTTACTGATTTCTAATTTAGTGACTTTGTGATCTGAGAATATACTTTGTATGATTTCTCTTTTTAAAAATAAGGTGTGTTTTATGGCCCCACACATGGTCTCTATCAGTGAATGTTCCACGTGAGCTTGAGAAAAATGTGTGTCTTTCTGTTGCTGTACAGAGTATTTTCCTTTCTTGGTGGATTGTCTGGAATTTTTATGTAATATGTATCTTATCAAGTAAATATGTATTTTTACAACTAAAAATTAAGTAGCTTCCAGTGAATATTTATGCAGTCACAGTACCCTGTTCAAAACAAAAATTATGTAAAATAGGTTTCCAAACTAGTTGTTGCCGAGAGGCAGAGATTATAACACAGTCAGTGCTTATACTTCTGGACATTTCTTTCAATAGCAGTAATTTTTGCTTAGCTAAGGACCATTTTCAGCTCTGTGCTACTGGTTCTCTTTTTCTCTATACCTTATTTCAGGGAAATAATGATCCTTATTTCAAGGAAATGTAAAGAATGCTCCCTTCACAGAGATTACACATTTTGCTATTAGCATAATAGGAGAATATATTTGACAGTACCTTAATTTGGTTAAAAATGATTAATAGATATCCTTAAAGATATGCATAGTGATGCATTTAGCTTTATGATGAAGAATGGATGGAATAATTATAATGAATTTAGCTCATGTTTGCTCTTGTATCTCAGATATATTGTGGTGTGATCTTATTCAGTGAAATGGAGAAGACCTAGTGTTTTGTTTTAATCTGTTTACCACTACTTGCTTACTAATCTGACCCTGTAATTCTTTATTTTTTTCACTTTTCCAGTTTTCTTCCTTTTTTCTTTGTTCTCAGCTTCCGGTTTGTAAATGCTGGTGAGTCCTTAGGGGGAAAAATTAGAAGAGTTGCTGTGTGTTCCTTGTATGGAGGTGGCCATTGGGTTGGGTTTTGTCGTTGTTGTTGGTTTTCAGTATAATAATGGCTTCCTGTTACTCCAAGTCTCACTCTAGATGTGGATTCTTCTAGGAGTGTGCCGGCATTTCAGCTCCCTACCCAGCTGTTGCTTCCATCCTGCTCCTTGAGAGTATGCATAATTAATGACCATGACTTCTCTTTGTGTTCCAGCCTGAAAGAATAGACCCGAGTGCATCACGACAAGGATATGACGTCCGCTCTGATGTCTGGAGTTTGGGGATCACATTGGTATGTTCGTCTTCATAGTGTAGTAGGAAATTTAAAATTACAAGAAAATTTTATCAGTTTTCCACCCCTTGTAAGAACTGCTTTTTTCCCTTCCTCTTCTAATCTTTGACTTTTACTTAGTTTTCTCCTATGGTTACAATCACAGGGACTGTGCCTTCTAGTTGTTGAAATAAAGTATATGTTTTACTCTAACGTTCAAACCAGTTGATGGTCCCCCTCAAGATTTTATGCAGTGTACCTCAAGGTTTTATGCATGCTCTTTGATGTTACTCTGGGTCTCTTGGCCAGAGATATTAGGAGTCAGCAACCATACCAGGGACAAGGACAGGGGGAGGGCAGCTCACCTGTAGTCAGTGCAGCAGTGACTGGCTCCTCCCACCTCAGGTGTGGGTGGTGTGTGTGGTAACACTCTGTGCAGCATGTGTATTAGGTATATAAATTCACGTGCATGAAAATAGTTTCTACCTGGAATCTTCTGCTCACTGAATAGAAAAGTCATGAATGAGTGAGCTGAAAGTAATTCAGTTCTGGAGGAACACAAACTACCTAGGTGATCATCCTAGTAAAAGTTCTACCTTAAAACAACACTGAGTAGGAACAGTGAGAAAGCTACTTAATTTGCAACAAAGTAGATATAATAGACTTCTCACCTATGACTGTATTGAAATTTTCCTTATGTCTTAAAAGTATCTTTGTTTGCTTATTACTTCCTTATTATTGAATTTTGTTTTGAAATTTTAGATTTATTTTTTGGTGCTTTCTGTGTTTTATCATAGCTTGGTGGCCTTTTTCTGACTTTGGACATCTTCTGGTACACTGTGTGAATTTCCCATTACTAGAGGGGGCTGTGTCCTGTTTGGTAGGCAGCCCCAAACTTTTCATTTCCTGCCATTTTTAATAAGGTCCCACAGCATGAAGGTAACACCAGTTTGGAGCAAAGAGGTTTTTTTTGTAACTTCCTAAATGATCTCCATCTGTTCATTGGCATTATGAGGTCCTAAGATCTTCCTATGGATGAGACCCATAGTTCCCCTGGTGAGTCACCTAGAAAGGCCTAATGAATTTTCTGTACAAAGAGTTTGAAGGCTAATAGCTCTCCTCTGCAGAAGACTCCATCTGGTTTCCTTTATGACGTGGGATGGATGATACCTCCTGGAGTATTTTCTTATTGTGAAGCCAACTGACCAAAGGAGAGAAGTAATCCCTTTGTTTAGTTAAGAGAGACCATGGAACATAGACATCTTTTAGGTGTGGTGACTGGTCCAGAGACCCATAGCATGACCTGTACCTTCCTGCTGAGGCACCCAGCTGTGTGCATATAAAGGACACTCATGATTCAGAAACACCTGT